>NC_092708.1:165339748-166589748 GCF_047496885.1 Scyliorhinus torazame | reverse complement strand
AACTGTTTTAGGCTGCAATTAAGAAAAATGCTCCCTGGACAGATTTTAATGATTAATCATCTTGCATAAGAGGGATAGGATCTCCTAGGCTTTGTGCCAGTATTGTTATGTGATTTCTACTGTGCTGCCACCTTATGTGCAATCCTTCCAAGCTAGTTCTTAATTTTTACAAGTTCTGTCTGAAGCACAGTACTGAAACTCTCAGCTTTATTTTAAAGTATTTATTTGTACAAATTCTTTGCATGGTTAGTGGTTTTGAAACAGTTGACATTAACCTTAGACACTACATGCAATCTCTATGCATTGAGATAATTCTATTTCTCTTGTTCTTCAAATATAACCGATTGGTAATTATTTTAGGACCAAGATTGATAACCTATTTATGCTGCGATTTCCATATTTGTTCTAATTTTAAATACTAGTTGTTGCTGACCACAAAAGTAACCATTTGAGTTTCGATAAATGTTTTAATAGAATTTTAGCTGACTACTGTAAAATCAGCATATCAAGAATTATTTCTGAATTTGTTACAGGGCAAAAACAGCACTGCAGCAATTCCTGTCATGAGTAATTAACCTTGTGGGGTCCCATCCGCGACTTAATGGACAACAGGCAGGAGGCTCAGTGGAAAGCTCACCCCTGATCCTTTTTTGCACAAGTCACCTTGGACTGCAGTTTTTGTGTGCAGTGATTCGTGAAGAAATGTTAGTCATTCAGGAAGAAAAAACAAACAATGCAGTGGACAAAAAGGTTCAGTCTCAATGTGATTGCTTCCACGAAGACTAAACAAACAATCGATTTTTTTCCCGCCTCTAGTCCGAAAAAAAATCTACTCCTCCTGCAGCTATTTAGTGTGTGATTGGTTACTTTTTGAAATTTTTTTTTAAAAATAGTGTTTTCTACAGGTTTTCCAGGGTGGAGTATTGCTTGCTGAACTAAGGCTATACTTGGTGTAAAGAATTTGCTTATACACAACATCCTAAAGAGAATGTAATATTTAAACAAAAGTGTGGAAAAAATATAATTTTGGTTGGAAGTTCTATATGTAAAATATTGTATGTATTTGATGAACAACAATTCATCTGTGTTTACTTTGGAACTGTTTTTAGGCCTACACAGTTAGTATTAAAATTCTACATTATATATTGCAACCTACAACCTTCCATACCCTCCCCCCAGAGGATATTCCTAGCAGAAGGCGAACATAGATGCAATGTCACTGACCTTCACGTAAAGATCCAGGTGTAAATCCAACTCAGGGACAGGTAATGAAGGAATTCTCTCACTCATCCTCTTTAACTCTTTTTAGTTGCACTTTTTGAACAATCTACAATTCTGCTTCTCGGCATCAGGATTGTAACGTGTGGCTGAGCTCCAATGGATTGGGTGTTGGTGGCCTTTGTCAGATGCACAGAGACTTGATCTCACTGCTGCTACCTGTACACCTAACTGCACAGACTAGGGATACTTGGTACTTCGTGCATGGGAGATAATGCATAAGGCTGTTCAGAAGTTGAGGAATATTGATGGATCAGTTTAAGGAAGCTCCATGCCATACCTGAGGCACGATAGAGATGAGCCTGATATCTTAGAGCAAGATAAACTATGTTGACACACAAGACACTGGAGCTGCATGTATGATGTTTCCATAATGCAGCTGTATAAAGATCATACATCTTCCATACAAATGGGTGTTGCTACATAAATGACTTGTACATTCACATATACCAAACCTGGCATTGGTACACTGTTCAATGTGCCATAGCCGGCGCTAACAATGCCACTGCTGGTGGAGTGAAACTTTTACTTTGCACTGTCACCCCTTGTCTTCACGAATGCAAAACAAATGATGGCCAGTATTGGCATCCATTCAAATGTCCTCCTCTCCAATTGAAAATAAAAGCTACACTACAAATTTTAGATTAACTTTACACTTAAGTATGTTATCTGAATATGATACTCAAATAAAACCTGTGTAGGCCAATTGAAAAGAATGCAGTTCTTTTTATTTTTGCAGTGTTTTCACCTTAATTGGAATTTCCCAGTTCGCACAATTAGCTCCTTGTGTTATGTTGCTTTTGCTTTTGCCCTTACAACTTTCTCCAAATGTTGGCATTTGAATTTTTAGCACCTGTTTTTACGCTGCCGCAAAAGGTTTGTTAGTATTTGTATACTACTGGGGTTAGTGCAGCATTACAAAGAGGGGCTTCCATTCTGGTTCTTGACAAATAAAAATAGTAGCAAGTTTTGTAAGGATTTGCATTGAAATTTCCAGTGTTCATATTTGTGTTGTCTTGGTTGCTGCATGTGTCAGTGCCTGGCTGCATGAAGCTGTTATCATTATCTTAGCAGATACATTTTTGTAGCAGATGATCTGTACAGAAATATGGATGGAAAAATGTAAACAAAGTAATCAAAGGTTGAAATACTTGAGCATGAAGAATTTGAACGTGAAACAATTTATAAAAAAAAAAATCTGAAGAACACTTTTTTAAAAACGAGTTGTGACCACTACATTTTAAGTACACTCCTCCCAAATGGATTGTTTTGATTACATTGCATTTTAAACTGATCTCACTCAGTTTTTGTACATACCTGCAGCTGATTTGAATAGGTTTCTGCTTTTATACACAGGTATTTTAGCAGCACTGTCTGTGTAATATATTGCGAAGAGACTATCACATTTTTCTGATGTCATTTTAAGCTCTGCTGACAGAAGTCAATTAAATAAAATGTGGCTTCTTAGGCTTTTTATATAACACTGGTTATGAAATTATAGTTATGTCCTCTAATTAACAAGGGTCTATTATGATAACAGTATAATGTACTCACATTCATGGTGTCTGTGCAGGAAATTTATATTTTCTTATTAAAAATGATTTTCAGTTAACCTATTGTACAGAATCCAAAGATTCACTTTCCTCCATTAGTCAAGAATTCCTTCTACTTGTAAGCCTTTTAAAGAAAAATTTGAAATGGCTGTTCTTGCAGGGAATGTGACTTGCCTAGTGACACAAATTAGAAGAGCTTCTGGGAACACCTGGGACTCTTAGTAATTGCATTTCCCATTGTACAAACCAAGGAAGTTCTCGGCTCAGTTCTCAGTCCATGCTGATAGGTCTGTCTGCCAGGGGTTGCAATAGGCAGATCTCTGAGCGAGGGTAGGGGAAATTAACTGAGGTTCCTGCTTCTGATTTCGACTTGCTAAAAATAATGCAGAGGTGAGTGCCTAGTGAAAAAATGATTTTTCTAATTTTTGAATAATTTATTAAAACTGTAAGAATGATGATTTTTAGAAGGGTGCCAATGACCACCGCAAGTGACTGCTTTTTATGAGAGCAGAAGAAATATTTTGAGCGGGAGGGGAGGGTATGGGAAAGCAGTTTCTGGTAGTGAAAAGCAGAAGGGCGAAACATGCTCATGCATTACTGCTTGTTCCTTCAGTCCATCTGCATGTTGATGTTTCAGTCTGTCCTTCGAAACTACGCTGTAATTTATTGGATCAGATGATTGGGTTAACTTTGCAGCTTAATTCTCCTGGTGAAAAGCTGCACATTTTAGGAGAGATGCTGTAGCTCTATTTGTTGGGCACTTTGTGATGTCCTATTACATGGAAATAGAATCTAAGAAAAGGGCATATACCTTGGTGAATTATATGCCACCTGGGCAAAGGAGTTTGTATAAGTGCATACAATGGTTGCTGGCAGCATGCAGAGCAAGCAGATCAGAACTCGCTGCCGACATTTGCAACATCACCGTTCATCCTATTCCTTATGTAACCTTGCACAATGTTCAATGACATGAAGAACCACTCCCCTTCTAACAGTGCTATTTGAAGGGATCATGAACTACTTGTGAGTTTGTCGTTGGATAATCTCTCGTGCAGCGGTACCTGTTTTTGAAGGTTTCCTATATTTCACAATAGTACCCAGGGTGTTGCTGTGAGACATGGGTGGCGTGGGAGAAGTTCCTCTGGAAATTAAACATGACTATGAGAACGAAGCGAGTCACGCAAAGCAGGTCAAGCTGCTAGAAGATGGAGGAGTCAAAGTCAATATTTTCCTGCTTCTGTAGTAGAAAGAAACAACACACTCGTTAAGACAGAATAACCAGCTTTATTTTCGAAACAACTGCATGCAGTAATGGCTGAAACTTGAAGTCAGAGAGCAGTCAACAAAAATGCTGAGTCTTTCACAAGTTCCGCGCTTTCCTGAAGAATTAACTCAATATTTATACATTATTTTTATCAAGATTATGTGACAACAGTATGGTCAGGAGTTTGATCGGAAATACAAACGGAAGCAAAGACCAGACCATGTTTGGTCATATCACTCATACCATTATTTAGTCCTTGGAGGGAACATTGAAAGGTCGGAATAGCCTTGTTTCTTCCTGAACTTATCTTGTTTTAAATTCCTGCAGCCCTGGGTTATGACGAGTTAGTTTTATCAGGAGTTGCCGAGGTCCGGTGTTTTGGAATGGCTCGACCTTTGCTGATCTTTTCAGACTTCAAGTTATGCAGAGTTGGCCTCCGGCCATACTAGTCTGAAAATGGTTAGGGCAGCATTCTTTACCTGGGCCTGGTGAGCTGGAATGAGTAGTTTCAGTCTTTCTTATATTGTATCAAACCTTTTGACCAGTCTTCCCGTTGACCAGTTTTCCCATCATGCCATTACTTAATTCGTACCACATCACATTCCCTTCTTTTGTCATATCATGACAACTAGTTAAATAGGTATATCCATGATTCGTTTGAAAGTGCATTTACACAAGCAATGCAATCCTATCCCTAGTAGAATTAGGAGTAGTAAAATGAAGGCCTCAAAGATCCAATCAAATAATCTGTGACCCAACCATCCTAGCCAACTCGGCGGGTTATAGTCATGAAATTCACTGCCAATCTCTTAAATTTGAGCAGCCTGTCTCTTAATATGGTCGACCAGGTTAGTGATATTTTCAAAGCCATCTGGAATATAAGTACAGCACTCCTGACCTATGATGGCGCACGTTCCTCCCTGTGAGGCTAACAGATAATCCAAAGCCAGTCGATTTTGTAATGCCCCAGTCCGGACAGCTACTAGCTCAGCTGAGACCTCAGCCAGTGCCTGTCCAGTTTCCCTGGCTTCTGCTGCCGTTACATTCGCCAGTTGTTCCAATGCTGTAGCCATGTGGATCAGTTCGTCGGATGCCTTGCCCGTTCCGTACAAGGGAAAGGCCATCATAAAGAACTGTTCCGTTTTAGAAATAGTCCTTTTTGCTTGCGAGGGGGAGGGCTTAAGGGTGGGTAGGTGACGCATTTGAGGTACAACATATCCCAAAAAGCAGGATCCTGTCCAATCAATGGGGAACCATGGATATGCTTTAGTGCCGCATATGAAATAGGTTCCATTATAGGCTGTAAAATCATCAGTTGATGTCATCCAGGAGATTGGGGATGTCTGTCCCCATGAAATGTTGGAGGTTATATTCTATACCCTGGACCAATCACAGTTAAACATGCCCTTGTTGGATATGCCTGGTACCGGTCCTTGCCAGTCAACTGTAAGGTTGCACCTACTTTGCCCCATTAATTTTCCTTTCCCTGATTTATTAAAACACATGGAACCTTGAACATTATACGAGTGGACAGTGAGGGAGGTTGGAGTCGAGGCATGATTATAGGTAGGTTGATACGAAGCTGAAAATGTAGTCATGTCATAGCCAGCAGACCTCCATATTTCCATATCCCCCCCCTATCTCCCCTGCTCCCTGTTTGATTTTGTCGTAAAATCCATTCAACCGTCTCTGCGATATGAAAGGGGAGGGATTGGAGAGGTATTCCCTCCCTCGATTGGACGGAGATGTGGGTACAAACCCAACACTTGCTTACGTTCAATTTTTCGGCATAAAGATATGACATGTATAAATAGGTATTGGAAGGCAGGTCTCGTTTAGGTCGTTTGTTTTTTTTACTACCTAGTAGCCATTAAGGCTAAATAGTCCAGAGTCCAAAAATTATAATGAAGATCCTCATCCTGTGTTTTCGTCTGGGTTGGAGACTATCTTCTTGCAATCGGATAGATGTATCCAACTTGAACGTCCTTCAAGTTTGATGGAAGTTGGTGTAGTCAGCAGTATGAGGAAGGGTCTGCTCCAGCGTTGTCCTCGTTTCTTTCTGTCCCAGTTTTTCACCAACACGTGGTGTCCGGGTTTGATCACTGGATATCGAGGGACGGCTGTCCCTGCCGTTACCGGGAGATGTGCCTGTTTTACCTGAGAGTGGAGACATTTCAGAGAAAGTGTTAATTGCTTCAAATAGTTCTGCATTTGTTCCCCCATCACATGGAGGTCTACTCCCTCTAGGGGTTTTTCATGGGCATCCCAGGGAGTCCTCATTGGCCGACCATAGACTATTTCTGCAGCTGACAGTCCGGTCCGCGAATGGGGAGTCACTCGCATGTGAAACAGTGCCAAGGGTAATACTTTTAGCCAAGTTAACCCAGTTTCTTCAGTTAATTTAGATAATTTTTCTTTTGAAGTCCCGTTGGCTCTTTCCACAATTCCTGCAGCCTGCGGGTGATATGCGCAGTGCAGTTGCTGTTTAATTACGAGTGCTTCACACAATTCAGTATTGATCCGAGCTACAAAATGTGGTCCATTGTCTGAGCTCACCATTTTGGGTACCCCAAAACGAGGAATGACTTCCGTTAACAACAACTTCACCACTGTATGTGCCGTACAATTAGTGGTGGGGAAGGCTTCAATCCATTTACTAAACACATCGATTATTACTAAACAATATTTATAGCACTGTGCTTTTGGCAATTCGATAAAATCAAGCTGTATACAGGCAAAAGGGTCATCTGGCAAGGGAGTGGTTCCTGGAGGGCATTTAATGCCTTTATCTTTATTATGTTTCATGCAAATAACACATCGATCCATCCGTGTTTGCGCTGCTGTATTCAAATCTGGGTGCCACCAAGTTTTCAGAAGTAGCTGTACCATTCCCTCCTTGCCAAGATGGGTACAAGAATGCAAATATCAATAAGTACCGGCAATAAAGAATTCGGAATACAAACTTGACCAACGGGAGTAAGCCAGAGGTCTCGTGTCAAGGAGTGTGAACACCCCATTGACTTCCATGGTGTGCGCTCGGAATCAGAGGCGTCGCTCTGTAAATTTTTGAACTTCAGTTATGTTTGGCATGCCCTTCGTTCCTAATGCAGGTACCTGGTTTAGAGCCTGATTAGCCCCACTGGGAACAATCAGAGAGGCTGTTAAAGCCGCAGCCGAATCAGCACGGGCATTTCCTAATTGAACAGGAGTGTCCCCCTTTGTGTGCGCAGCACATTTAATAATTGCCAATTGATGGGGAAGCTGAATAGCATCGAGGAGATTTTTAACCCAAAGAGCATTTTGAATGGGAGCTCCCCAGAGGCGGCCAAAATAGTGGGTCACGCCAAAGGCGTGTAAACATTAGTACTTTTATCTGTGGCCAAAATACATGCTCGAGTATGGGCAAATAGCTCGGCTTTTTGTGCTGAGACAGGGGTCTCGAAGGCTGCTGCTTCCTGCACATCAGTGTCGGTTACCACGGCATATCCCCACTGTGGGATGCCAGTGAGAGAAATGGAGGTACTGCCATCAACATAAAAAATTAGATCTGGATTATTAATAGGCCGGTCCGTTAAATCCGGGCGAGACGCGGTAAGGAAGTGATTCCGAAGCAAACAATCGTGTGGCGGGTCCGCAAGGTTATCGGGGAGCTGTTCGAGGAACACAGCAGGATTTAAGGTAGAACAGTAATGAAAGGAGAGGTAGGGGTTTTGCAATAGTGAAACCTCATAGTGGCTCAGGCGGGCTTGAGTCAGATGCTGGGTTTGCTGAGACGTTAGAAGAGCCACAATAGAGTGCGAGGTATGCACGTGTACTGGCTGGTGAAGGGTCAGATTAGAGGCTGCCTGTGCTAACAAATGGACAGCCATAAGAATTTGGGTGCAGGGAGGTAGACCGCAAGCTACAGGATCCAATTTCATAGAATAATAGGCGACCGGGCGACGCTGGTCACCGTGTTCTTGTGTTAGAACACCAGTGGCACATTCATCAAGAACATTAACGTACGACTGAAAGGGTCTGTCATACATAGGTAGTCCTAGCACTGGGGCGGTAGCCAGGGTGTTTTTGAGAGAAACAAAAGATTGTTTTGCTGAATCAGGAAGTTCAAACTTAAGAGGAACATTTTGAGAGGATTACGGAGTTAAATCTTTAGTATGGACAGTAACATTCGGAATCCATTGTCTGCAAAAGTTCACCAATCCTAAAAAGGCTCGCACCTGCTTGGGCGATCTAGGACATGGGGTCTGCAGTATTGGAGTAATGCGTTCCTGAGTAAGGGAGCGATCCGTAGCACTTATTAGGACACCCAAAAATTTGACCTGCCGTTGGCCTTTATGAACTTTAGTGGGCGGGATCACATATCCCCATGAATGGAGATGGATGAGCAGGTAAACGGTGTCACGCTGGTTAGCGTTGAAGTCAGGGCTGGCAAGGAGTAAGTCATCAACATATTGGATGATGGTGGAGCCACCAGGAGTTGATGATGTCGCTAACTGGGAGTGCAATGCTTGTGAGAAAAGGGTTGGAGAATGAATGAAGCCCTGAGGGAGCCTAGTCCAAGTGTATTGGTTTCCCTTAAATGTAAAGGCAAACAAATACTGTGATTCAGGGGTGAGGGGTATTGCAAAAAAGACAAGTTGTAAATCAACAAGGGTGAAAGCAGTCGCTTCCGGTGGGACATTACGAAGGATTGTCGCCGGGTTTGGGACAATAGGATGTAAGGGTTCCACTATCTGATTAATATGTCGGAGGTCTTGGGCCAAACGCCATTCAGATGGTCTTCCTATCTTTGGAACTGGAAGAATCGGGGTGTTACAGGGCGATTGACATGGTACCACAATTCCCTGTTGAAGGAATGATTGAATCATGGCCGAGACTCCTTCTTCAGCCTCGGGGCGCAAAGGGTACTGTGAAATCGAGGGCAAGGGCATGTCAGGTTTAACTTTAATAACAACTGGAGGGACATTAGTGAGACCAACTTCGTGTTTGGAGGCCACCCATTAATCTGCGGGTAGTTCAAAAGTCATTGATTGGACTGAACGATGGTGGTGCAGTGTGCCAATTGTGGTGTTGGGTGCTCTGAGGTACAGATGAACCAACACGGTTGCGATTGGTACAATGCAGTTTTATTCCAACTAGTTATTTACACATCTGACTTGGTACTCAGCACGTGGTGACTGTGTGAGTGTCTTGTTAATGAGGTCCTGGCCTTGTCCTGTCTCCAGATGGACTGGTCAGCAGGTGTCGTGTTTCTTGTCTTATACTGTGTCTGCTCTTGTCTGTGATTGGCTGTCGTGATATGTGTGCTAATTGGTCTGTTGGTCTGTCTATCATGATGTGTGTGTTGTGATGTGTGTTTGAATATCATGACATCCCCTTTTTTTTTTACAAGATTATGTGCCTACGTGGTTATAAATATAAATGTGTCCTGAGTGCAGCTAAAGGTGTGTGTGTGTGATATTTACAGCATGTACATGTGGCGTAACTATATACAAGTGGCGATGTCAGGTGTGACATGCTAACGAAGTTGTACCATAACAAAAGAAGAAGAACGTTGAAATTTGGACCGATCAAACGAGGCCTGGAACGATAAAACAGTGACATGTTACAATACAGTAGTTGCTAAAATTTGACGTGTGAACAGTCTCATAAGTCCAGTCGAGTAGGTGGGCGACGAATTTGGGTTGACCGCCTCAAGGGTGGGTCGAGAACCACCGGCTGAGGTGCGAGCCTGGCCACGGGCGGCGACAGAAGGGGCATGGTATATGACAGCTCCACGAAGTCGCTATCAGGAACCAGTGGAGGACACTGCGTCTGTGTATGGTTCCGTTGCGAGCGTGGAAGTAGGCGAAGGGCTCGGCGATTGCGCCTACGCACGGATCCATCCGGCATGCGTACCAGGAACGAGCGGGGAGCCACGCGTCGGAGAACTTTGGCAGGTGCTGACCAGCCACTGTCTGGTAGGTGAATGCGGACGTTGTCTCCAGGGGCCAGGGAGGGAAGATCAGTTGCCCTTGTGTCGTACGATCTCTTCTGGCGATCGCGCTGCAGTTGCATCCTATGCAGTACCGGAGCATGGTCTATTGTTGGTGCCAGGATGGAAGGCACAGTGGTTCTGAGGGCGCGACCCATCAGCAGCTGTGCTGGCGAGAGACCCGTGGCTAGTGGGGCCGAGCGATAGGCCAGCAGGGCGAGGTGGAAGTCCGATCCGGCAGCAGCAGCCTTGCAGAGGAGCCGCTTGGCAATGTGAACGCCCTTCTCCGCCTTTCCATTGGACTGGGGTTGCAGAGGGCTGGACGTCACGTGTGTGAAGCCATACGAGGCTGCAAAGGACGACCATTCATGGCTGGCAAAACAGGGCCCATTGTCCGACATGACAGTCATCGGGATGCCGTGGCGAGCAAAGGTGTCTTTGCAGGCCCTGACAGCAAACAACGTCAGGTCGTGCAGGCGTATGACTTCTGGGTAATTGGAGAAGTAGTCCACTATGATAACATAGTCCATGCCAAGCGCGTGAAATAGGTCGACACCCACCTTCGCCCAGGGGGACGTCACCAGCTCATGGGGCAGAAGCGTCTCAGGAGGTTGCGCCGGCTGAAACCTTTGACAGGTTGTACAGTTGATCACCATGTTGGCAATATCGTCACTGATGTCCGGCCAGTATACCGCCTCTCGGGCCCTCCGTCTGCACTTCCCGACCCCCAAGTGGCCTTTGTGTATTTGATCGAGAACCAGCTGGCGCATACTGTGCGGAATCCCAATCCGGTCCAGCTTCAGAAGGATCCCATCAATGATGGGTAGGTCGTCTCGTACATTATAGAACTGCGGGCACTGCCCTTTGAGCCATCCTCCGTCATGTGGCGCATCACGTGCTGTAAAAGGGGGCCGGCCGCTGTCTCTCAGCGGATGCGGGCCAGACTGGAGTCGTCAGCCGGCAGATTTGCCGCTGTCAAGGCCACCTGTGCCTCGACCTGACATACGAACCCCTCCGCATCTGGCGGCGTGCTCACTGCTCTGGATAGGGCATCCGCCATGATGAGGTCCTTCCCTGGAGTGTAGACAAGTTGGAAGTCATACCTCCTGAGTTTAAGTAGGATGCGCTGGAGGCGATGGGTCATCTCGTTCAGGTCCTTGTTTATTATGCTGACCAGGGGGCGGTGGTCAGTTTCAACTGTGAACCGTGGAAGACCATAGACGTAATCGTGGAACTTGTCTAAACCGGTTAGCAAGCCCAGGCATTCTTTTTCGATTTGCGCGTAGCGCTGCTCTGTGGGGGTCATGGCCCGCGATGCATAGGCAACCGGGGCCCACGACGACGTGTCATCCCTCTGCAGGAGCACTGCTTCAATGCCGGATTGACTGGCATCAGTTGAGATTTTGCTGGGACGAGACATGTCGAAAAACGCCAACACTGGTGCCGCGGTGAGTTTGCGTTTGAGCTCCTCCCATTCCAGCTGGTGTGTGTGTTGCCACTGGAACTCTGTAGATTTTTTGACGAGGTGGCGCAGAGTCGTTGTGTGGGAGGCAAGGTTGGGAATGAATTTCCCTAGGAAGTTGACCATGCCAAGGAAGCGTAGGACAGCCTTCTTGTCGGCCGGCTGCGGCATGGCTGTGATGGCGCTCAACCTTGTCTGCATCCGGACGGACCCCTGACCGGGAGATATGGTCCCCCAGGAACTTCAATTCGGTCTGGCCAAAGGCGCATTTGGCTCGGTTGAGGCGCAGTCCGTTGTCCCGTATGTGGGCAAAAACGCGTTGGAGACGATGTATGTGCTCCTGCGGTGTGGTGGATCAGATGATGACATCGTCCACATATACGCGCACCCCTTCGATGCCTTCCATCATCTGCTGCATGATTCTGTGGAAGACATTGGATGCCGAGATGATGCCAAATGGCATCCGGTTGTAGCAGAATCTGCCGAAAGGGGTGTTGAAGGTACATAGCTTTCGGCTGGACGGGTCCAGTTGGATCTGCCAAAATCCTTTAGAAGCATCCAGTTTTGTGAATATCTTCGCTTGGGCCATTTCACTGGTGATCTCCTCCCGTTTGGGTATGGGATAATGTTCCCGCATAATGTTGTTATTGAGGTCTTTGGGGTCTATACAGATGCGGAGCTCGCCAGAGGGCTTCTTGACACACACCATGGAGCTGACCCATGGCGTGGGCTCCGTGACCCTGGATAGGACCCCTTGGTCCTGGAGATCCTGCAGCTGCAGCTTGAGGCGGTCTTTAAGTGGCGCAGGAACCCTGTGAGGTGCGTGAACGACCGGGATGGCGTCCGGTTTGAGGCGAATTCGGTAGGTGTATGGCAGTGTTCCCATGCCTGCGAATGCCTCCTGGTTGTGGACGAGGAGCGATTGGAGCTGTGCGTTGAACTCTGCATCCGTGAAGTCAGACGTGCCGCCTGGAAAGAGAGAGAGAATTTGTTGCACAAGGTGGAGAGCCTTGCATGCCTGTGTGCCCAGCAGGGAGTCCTTCGATGAGCCAACTATCTCGAACGAGAGTGTGGCCGTGTGTGTTTTGTGTGTCACCTGGAGCTGGCAGGATCCCATGGCCGGGATAACGTTCCCGTTGTAGTCAACCACTTGCACCGGGATGGCTGGATTGGCGGTCTGACCTTCATGGCATAGAATGCTGACCATGCTATGAGGTTGGCGGAGGCGCCAGTGTCCAGGCGGAAAGTGATCGGCGATCGGTTGACCATCAGGGTGGCACTCCATTCATCGGCTGGATTGATGGTGTTGACCCGGTTCACATCAATGACTGCAACCCGGAAGGCGTCTTGGTCATCTGTGTCGTCGGTTTGGATGTCGTGATGTGGAGGCTGGATGGTCCGCACGTGTCTGGGAGGTTGTCCGAGATGTGGAAGATCCACAGGTTGAGCCGCTCAACAGTAGGCAGCGTAGTGGCCCATCTTGCCACAGCGTAGGCATTGTCGGGTTTTTGCAGGACATTGCCCTTTTAAATGTGCAGCTCCACAGTTGCTGCACGTCATGGCGTTTGTTACGCCACTGCACATGCGCAGGTCGGGCGCGCCTGCGCAGCACGTCCCTCTGTGTTGCCGTAGGTTTTGGGGCGCACAAACGCGGGAGGCCTAAAAAAGCGCGCGAAACGGCCGCCCTCGTCCGGGCCGCGGGCCGGGAGAAACTCGATTGCCTGGATGCGTTCGGCCTTGTGGGCGGCCTGGCTTGCCGATTCGATCGCTTGGGACCCCCTCCGTGCCGATTCGGTAGCCTGAAATTGGGCATAGCGGCTGGTCGCATTTTCATGCAGGACACAGGCTTCAACTGCAGATGCTAAGGTCAGGCCTTTAATTTTTAGAAGCTGCTGGCGTAGGCCACTGGAGGCAACGCCAAAAATGATCTGGTCCTGGATCATGGACTCTGAGGTGGAGCCGTAACCGCAGGACTGCGTGAGTATGCGGAGGTGTATCAGGAAGGACTGAAAGAGCTCATCCTTACCTTGTAGGCGCTGCTGAAAGATATACCTCTCAAAGCTTTCATTGACCTCAATGTTGAAGTGCTGGTCGAGCTTGAGGAGGACCGTGTCATATTTAGATTTGTTCTCGCCTTCCGCGAACACCAAGGAGTTGTGTACATCGATGGCGTGCTGACCTGCGGTAGTGAGGAGCATGGCAATCTTTGTTTCGTCCGAGGCGCCCTGTTTTTCGTTGGCTCGCCTGAACAGTTCGAATCGCTGCTTGAAGAGCTTCCAATTGGTGCCCAGGTTCCCAGCGACTTGCTGCGGCTTGTTGCGGGTGTCCATGGCTCAAGATGGCAGATTTGCCGGTAAGTATCGATTCACTCACTGGTACCATGTGGTGTTGGGTGCTCTGAGGTACAGACGAACCAACACTGTTGTGATTGGTACAACGATCTGACTTGGTACTCAGCATGTGGTGATAGTGTGAGTGTCTTGTTAATGAGGTCCTGGCCTTGTCCTGTCTCCAGATGGACTGCCCAGGAGGTGTCTTGTTTCTTGTCTTATACTGTGTCTGTCCTTGTCTGTGATTGGCTGTTGTGTTATGTGTGCTTGTTGGTCTGTCTATCATGATGTGTGTGTTGTGATGTGTGTTTGAATATCATGACACCAATGAGGACAAATTGACTGGTCTGCCAATTCTAAACCTCAAATGAAACGGGCTGTGTCTTATTATTGGAGCAATGGCCACAACCGTGAGACCTGTTACAAAGACACTTCGCCCAGAATTAAATCCGAATTCATCCAACATCCCTCTCAAAGAAGAGCTCCTAAAGGTCAGAACTCTCAGACAGATCCACGTTACTATCGCCCAGATTGCACGGACCCTCCTGAATTTGGTTACCGCTCACAGGCTCCTTACCCCTTCACTCCACACATGGAGGATTTCGACAGCGCTCCTCCGCGTTGTCCTCCTGCCAAATATAATGTCACTTGCTTCAACTGTCAACGTACAGGCCACTACGCTAGGGATTGTCCAGCACCCAGATGACGAGGTAGATTTCAACCCCTTCGGCAGACACCCTTTACTACCTCTAACCCCTACTGACTAGCCAGATCAAACTTTCCGGTCCTCTTAACAGACCACTCTGACGAGCCCACCGCTACGATTTACATAGAGGGTGTGCCTATCCCCTTCCTGATTAACACCGGCGCGACTCATTCTACGCTAGACTGGACATTAATTCAGAAACATTGCTTTCCCCTTTCTGATAAGCAAGTGGAACTTGTTGGTTTCATGGGGGAAGGTGCTATTTATCCGTTTACGAAGCCGCTCTCTGTTCAATTTGAGGGCCGGGAATGTTGCATCCCTTTCACAGTTACCCGCGTCCTCGGTGTCAACCTGGCCGGACGTGAGTTGCTGTGTCCTTTGCAGGTGGAAATTGTTTGCCTTAATAACGGCATTACTATATCAGCTATCCCGCAGGCCCAGCTTCGAAATTTTCCCCTTTTCACTGCTCCACAGTGGAGGTCGGTTGATTTTGATCCCTCACATTTTTCACCTCCCTTAGATATTCCCGATCCACATGTCACTCTTTGCTACGATCATACAGGATGCTCGCCTGATTTGGAGAGCATTTACCAAGACGCCCTCGGTTCTCTACAATCCGTTTCCTTTGTTGGCCTCGCTAATGGAAAAGAAGGGTCTGCCTTTCTTCTCAATTTATCCCATGGCCTCTGGCGTCAGTCGGGACTTGTGTCACCCCACGTGACCCTTTCTGTGAACGAAGGCTACAGTGCCAAGTCCTTGGGATTTCTGGCAGCTTCTGCCATATCACAGAGGGCTATCAGCAGGAGGTTGCATCTGCCAACAGTCTTTAAGGATCAGTTTTCTTACCTCAGCTTCAGCCAAGATCAGTGCTTTAGATATCTTCACTCACTAAAGAGATTAGAAATGAAAGATCCCAAATGTGACCTCGCAGCAGGCCAAGGTCAGAATTGCCTTTGGCTGGCAATGTACCTATGTCATCTGAACATGGCTCCTTCCAGGCTGCGTGGATATATAAGCAATATCACACAGGTTTGAGGTACACTGTTAAATAAGGGAGGTCACTAAATCTTTAAAAAGGGGAGCTCATTCACAGAACCCGGCCTTCATGTTGGCTGTGGGTAACACTCCCACCTGAGTCTTCAAAGTAGTGGGTTCAAGTCAAGGATGCTACCTCATTCCCCCTTGCCAGAAAAAAAGCAGTCGGAGGGAACATGAGGGTTGGCACAGATTGCAGGTTGCTATTTACTCGATGCACATTGTCTTGAATGAACTTTGAGAACTTTGCCATTTTCATGAAGTGCAAGGGAATGTGTAGCTGGTGTGTAATCACAGGTAGCTCATCATGCAAGTGAATGCCTGTTATTCTGGCAGCAGTCATGCTACCTGCATTCTGTGGCAATCATCTCTGCCACGAGTATTTGATCTCCAGCAGGAAGTTAAAGCTTGGCAACTGGGCAAAAGGAGTTATCTACTGTTGACGTGACCCATGACTCTGGTCCAGAACCTATTCACACGTGATCAACAGGCCTACAATAAGAGCAATGTCACCACAAGGAACATTAGCGAGCACACTGGTACAAAAATGAGGTTGGTTAATTTAAGCAGCCCTGATTTCTCCTTCCAACCTGTCTGTGAACAAAGGTATTATTGATTTTTGATTTCCCCCTTTATAAGTGATGGTGGAATTTTCCCTGATCTTCAGTTATGTACTGATCGAATCCTCTATGAAAAACTTGCACATCAAACTTGAGATAAGATCAAATAAAAGGGTTGGTTTATTTCCTCACACACAAAAAATGCAGGAAGGGGTTTTGCAATGTCTACCCCTTTTGCACTCGACAATAAGAGGGATAAGGGAAAGAAAGGGTGTTCAGGGCAAGGCCCACAATAAAAATGAGTTCCGGTTTTACGCAAATCCAGAATCAATGGTGTATTCCTTCGCAGGATACGTGGCTATTTGCAGTGTGATCTAGCTTTCCAGAAGTGAAGACTTCCTTGATGGGAGAAGGCATGTTGAGTTAAATTAGCCTTGAAGGCACCAGTTCCAATGTTCCAGGGTTCAATGTAGATGAGGGCAGATAGAAAATAGAAGAAGCCATTCGGCCCTTCGAGCCTTCATTATGATCATGGCTGATCATCAAGTTTTTCCCCGAGGCTTTTCCCCGGGGTAGAGGGGTCAATTACTAGGGGGCATAGGTTTAAGGTGAGAGGGGCAAGGTTTAGAGTAGATGTACGAGGCAAGTTTTTTTACACCGAGGGTAGTGGGTGCCTGGAACTCGCTACAGGAGGAGGTGGTGGAAGCAGGGACGATAGTGACATTTAAGGGGCATCTTGACAAATACATGAATCGGATGGGAATAGAGGGATACAGACCCAGGAAGTGTAGACGATTGTAGTTTAGTCGGGCAGCATGGTCGGCACGGGCTTGGAGGGCCGAAGGGCCTGTTCCTGTGCTGTACATTTCTTTGTTCTTTGTTCAATACCCTGATCTCCGCGCCCCCCCCCCGCCCATATCCTTTGATCCCTTTTACCCCAAGAGCTATATCTAATTCCTTCTTGAAATGACACAATGTTTTGGACTTAACCAATTGCTGTATTTCATAAATTCATCACTCCGGATGAAGAAATTTCTCCTCACCTCAATCCTAAAAGATTTACCCTTATCCTCAAGCTATGAGCTGGTTGCTCTTGCCCCTTTCTTCCACTTCTGCCTTCTTGTTGTCCCTTCGAACTGCTGTTTGCCGTCATCTTTGTTCCCCCTCGGCCCTGTTCGTGCCTTTAAGTTTGGGGGAGTTTTAGGTGGCTTTTGGGGCCAAAAACTCAAAGAAATTTGCTATATTGGGTCCAATTGAGAGGAGAGCCATCTGATGTGCGTCCGCTCAGCACATCACTGCCACCGGAAGTTGTCTCTAAATAATTGTGACATCAAATTCGACCCCTGGTCAGATTGGATTTCTTTTGGCAGCCAGATGGTGTAAAATGTTTGATCAATTCCTCCACCACTCTTAGCTGAAATGGGTGGATGACTTCAGGAAATTTAGTTGATATATCCATGATAGTCAACCAATCTTGATTTTGGTAAGGGATCCCCACAATCAACAAAAATGCGTGAAAAATGTTCTTCAAAAGCTGGGGTAGGACCAATGGCATGGTTTAATTATAGCTTGTGGTTTCCCCCACTATTTAGGCAAGTGTGACAATTTTTTTCAGAAATTAGCCCCATCTCTCTAATCCAGGGCAGTAGAAATGTTTTAGTATCTTGTATTTGTTATTCCTTATCCTCAAATGTTCCCCTAAAGGTATTTCATGTGCTAATCTTCAAATCTGTTTTCAGGAGTGTAGCCACCTAAAATGGCTGATTCCCTATTAATTTGGCCAAAACCCGATTTAAAATGGTTCACCGAAAAGGCTGATGGGAAAAGCAGCCAACAGGACACAAACAGACAGCTGCAGACAGAATAGCATATTCGGCTCTGGGGAAGTCGGCCCAGAGCGATACTCAAGACCATTAGCAGCACATCAACCCAGACATCTACAGTTTAATCGGCTATCCCCGGGAACAATTGCAACATATTAGCAATTGAATGCCGGGCCAGACCTGCCGGCGCCTGCAGTGGCCGAAACAAAGACAGGTGAACGACCACCCCCCGATCAAGGAATCGCCCCGTTATTGGACGTATCGAACCCAGTGATTGGGAACAAGTCCAATCACTTGGGACTCAGGGTCAAGGGCCGCCCTGAGAGGCGGGAATCCCCTGGGCCCTATAAAGTACGGGGCCAAGTTCAGATCTCTCTCTCTCTCCCTTCTTCGCCTGCTCGCGACCTTCGCAAGAACATCGACCAGAAAGCGGAAGTTTGACTCCAGCGATCGCTACCGATAGAGACTCCTAGTCATCGACCTGTATCAGCCTTTTGAATCCCGCGGGCCAGATCCGATTGGATAAGCCTTTCGTTCCCCTGACCTGGTGGGCCCTTCCTAAAGCTAAGTATTGGCCAGTAGTGATAGGTTTCTATATAGAGAATAGCATTATTGTGTAAGCATTACTTGTATATAATAAATTACCGTTGATTTCAATCTTACTAAGCGGTGTGCTGACTTATTAATCATAACTCGAGCTTGAACTACGTGGCGGTATCAGAAAGATACCTGGCGACTCATGAACAAAGGTGACGTAATTAGAACTAAATAAACTAAGGCTAATAAGAGCAACAGGAGGTAGTACAATCTGATGTTCTTCTGCTCATCTGTCATTTGCGCTCACATATGGTGGTGTCCACTCTCATCAGGACGTTATCCTTGTCATAATAACATTCAGGGATGCTCTGCTTTCAGCGTTGAATAGTCTGTTTGATAAATGTGGCATAACTTGCAGCTCAATCAGTCTGTTTGAAGTAAACACATCTCTTTTTGGGTGCGATCTATTAGCCACGTCGCGTTTGAACCCGGTAGATGCCGGGTGAAGCCTCCCATGGACTTCCTGACAGCCAGTATGCCTCGCGAGATCAGGATCCTGCCCATAATCAACGTGACCAAGCTGGGAGTCACTTAAATCAGTTTTGAAGTGACTTCAGTGAGCTCACCCAGGATCTATTGGAGGTCCCGGTTAGGTGCCGTTCAGTACTGGTCCTCACAAACATGGACCAGGTGGGATGGCATTCAGGGCAGAGGGGTGGGGGGGCATCAGGGACAGCACAGGGTGACTCCCTGGTTTCCCCCCCTCCCAAGAATGTGGGCACCATGGCACTGTCACCCTGACACTGACGAGGTGCCCAGGTGGCACTGCAAAGCTGGCACGAGTGGTGCAAGGATGGATGGAGGGGCACGAAGTGTGCGGGGTGCAGGGCCGGTAAGAAGGGGCTTCTGGAAGGTTTTGAGTCATGAAGGATGGGGTTCCTGGAAGAGAGAAGGCCTGTAAGGGGGTGTGGGTGGGCCTGAAGAAAGGGGGCCCTCAGCGATCCCATAGCGGGGTGGCTTCAGCGACCTCATAGCGGGATGCCTTCACTTGGGGTGTGTGCGTAATGCCCATGTGTGAGGGACCTTCAAGTTCACTTAGATCGGGGCACTCTTTCAAAATAGCATCCTGATCTCTGAGAAGCTGGTCTGGCCAGCGTGGTCAGCTCCCCAGTGATGAAAATAATTCTAAGTGTGGGATAAACCGGTGAGACTCCCCAGGGCCCCCAAAAACTGACAAAGTATGGTTTTGTTTTCCCCATGAACGCCTGTGATCAGAACTTCTTTTAGCATCCCATTCATAGAATTTGAGAATTTACAGTGCAGAAGGAGGCCATTCGGCCCATCAAGTCTGCACCAGCTCTTGGAAAGAGCACCCTACTTAAGCCCACATCTCCACCCTATTCCGTAACCCAGCAACCCCACCTAACCTAAGGGCAATTTAGCATGGCCAATCCACCTAACCTAATCTGCACATCTTTGGACTGGGTGGAAACCGGAGTACCCGAAGGAAACCCACGCAGACACGGGGAGACAGTGACCCAAGCCGGGAATCGAACCTGCGACCTTGGAGCTGTGAAGCAGCTGTGCTAACCACTGTGCTACCGTGCCACCTTTGGAATGTGACATATCTTTATGCCATGTTAGGGATTGACTTGCCCCTGTATCTCCCAGAATTTTAATGTCTTTCCCCATTCTACCCTATCCACATGGAAAAAGTTTTTCTTATACACACACACACAATCCTTGACATCTATCAGCTGCTGGTCACTTTGTCCCGGTACAATTTGTGCACACATATTCATTGCTACTGGGTGCTCGCTCACTCTATGCCGACATCCTACTTGCTTTTCTTGTTCTTCTTTCCCTGATATCTCCATTCTCTGATTTCATTTTTCCCTTTTCAAGATTGATAACTCCAACCATTTGCACTGTGAGTGCTGCTTTGGCTGAGTGAGAGTGCACATGAAGCAGGATAGTGACAGGGAGTTAGGTGGAACAAGGAGAAGGTGAAACTGGCAGCTGAGGCTAGAAGGGAGAGAACTGGGAGCAGAGTGGGAGAGAGGAGTTCCAGACACTGGTGACTCCAGGGGGCGGAGTGGGAGAGAGGATTCCAGATACCGGTGACTCCGGGGAGCAAAGTCGGAGAGAGGAGTTCATGACTCCGGTGACTCCGGGGAGCAGAGTGGGAGAGAGGATTCCAGATACCGGTGACTCCAGGGACAAAGTGGGAAAGAGGATTTCCAGACACCGGGGATCAGAGTAGGAGATAGGAGTTCCGGACTCCGGGGATCAGAGTGGGAGAGAGGAGTTCCGGACTCCGGGGATCAGACTGGGAGATAGGAGTTCCGGACTCCGGGGATCAGACTGGGAGATAGGAGTTCCGGACTCCGGGGATCAGAGTAGGAGATAGGAGTTCCGGACTCCGAGGATCAGAGTGGGAGGGAGGAGTTCCGGACTCCGGGGATCAGAGTGGGAGAGAGGAGTTCCGCAATCCGGGGATCAGACTGGGAGATAGGAGTTCCAGACGCCGGGGATCAGAGTGGGAGATAGGAGTTCCGGACTCCGGGGATCAGAGTAGGAGATAGGAGTTCCGGACTCCGAGGATCAGAGTGGGAGGGAGGAGTTCCGGACTCCGGGGATCAGAGTGGGAGATAGGAGTTCCGGACTCCGGGGATCAGACTGGGAGATAGGAGTTCCAGACTCCGGGGATCAGAGTGGGAGATAGGAGTTACGGACTCCGGGGATCAGAGTGGGAGAGAGCAGTTCTGGACTCCGGGGATCAGAGTGGGCGAGAGGAGTTCTGGACTCCGGGGATCAGAGTAGGAGATAGGAGTTACGGACTCCGGGGATCAGAGTGGGAGAGAGCAGTTCTGGACTCCGGGGATCAGAGTGGGCGAGAGGAGTTCTGGACTCCGGGGATCAGAGTAGGAGATAGGAGTTACGGACTCCGGGGATCAGAGTGGGAGAGAGCAGTTCCAGACTCTGGGGATCAGAGTGGGAGATAGGAGTTCTGGACTCCGGGGATCAGAGTGGGAGATAGGAGTTACGGACTCCGGGGATCAGAGTAGGGGATAGGAGTTCCGGACTCCGAGGATCAGAGTGGGAGAGAGCAGTTCCGGACTCCGGGGATCAGAGTGGGAGATAGGAGTTCCGGACTCCGGGGATCAGAGTGGGAGATAGGAGTTCCGGACTCAGGGGTTCAGAGTGGGAGATAGGAGTTCCGGACTCCGGGGATCAGAGTAGGAGATAGGAGTTCCGGACTCCGGGGATCAGAGTGGGAGAGAAGAGTTCCCGACTCCGGGGATCAGTGTGGGAGAGAGGAGTTCCTGACTCCGGGGATCAGAGTGGGAGAGAGGAGTTCGGGACTCCGGGGATCAGAGTAGGAGATAGGAGCACCAGACTCCGGGGATCAGAGTGGGAGAGAGGAGTTCCGGACTCCGGTGAATCCGATGAGGAAACAGAGTAACTGACCTGAGGTTAAAAAAAAGTTTGAAAAAAGTGACACCACCAGAAAGCTGTGACTTGATTGGCTGGTAGGGAATCTGCACTCAACTTGAAACTAAAATATTGTTAAACTAATGAAACCTAACTAATTACTTACTAAATCATAAGTCGTGGATTCTCTAAACCAAAGCAGGTAACAAAGAAGAGTAATAAAAACCTAATTGATTACTTTAACTTATATAGCTTAATCTTTTGTTAAAAGGGAGTTAATTAGGGGCTTAGTCATGGCAGGAGAGCTTGCACCCATGGTATGTTTCTCCTGTGCTATGTGGCAGATCATGGAAGTTCCAGTTGTCCCTGGTGGCCACGTGTGCAGTAAGTGTGTCCAACTGCATCTACTGACTAACTACATTTCGGAACTGGATCTGAGGGTGGATTCGCTGTTGAGCATCTGCGATGCTGAGCGGATTGTAGACAGCACGTTCAGTGAGGTGGTCACACCGCAGGTGAGGAGTGAACAGGCAGAGAGGACATGGGTGACCACCAGGAAGAGTAGAGGTAGGCAGGTAGTGTAGGAGTCCCTTGTGGCCATCCCCCTTTCTAACAGATATACCACTTTGGATACTGTTGGGGGAGATGACTGTACAGGGGAAAAGTGTCACAGCCAACTTAATGGGGGGTGTTCAAAGAAGAAATAGGGAGGGTACACGCCAAATTGTTACCTCTAGAGCAGGCATTGTCAAACTCGGGGGAGGGTCGCGGGCGGGTGTCGGGAGGGTCGTGGAGTCGCCTGTCGCGGTGCTCCTGATCGGCAAATCTGCGCGCAACAGTCGCAGCAGCCGGCTGTTAATAACGCCGTTTGCAAGCGGCCTTCAAAATGGCCACGATCATGTAAAACAAATACGGCCGCACCGCGCATGCGTGCCCGATCATCGGTGCGCATGCGCAGTGCGGCCGCTTTTTTTAAAAAACGGTCGCAGCTTTTTGTTTTACAAGTTCGGGAGGGTTTTATTCATTTATTTTATTCATTTAATTTTTATTTTTTCATTTATCTTATTCATTTCATTTTTCTTTTTCTTTACAAGTTCTGGGGGGATTTATTTGATAAAATTTTACAGGAAAAAAATGCAGAACTTTGGACAGATGGAGACTCCATACTTTCCAACACTGGAAGGCTTCACCTTCACCCGACAGGTTCCATTGGAGGAGCGTGTACGAGGGCCAAAGGGACCCAAAATCATTTCCTCCATTTTTGTCAGCAGCAAACCAGGTAAGAGAAAATGGTGGGTCGCGCAGGTCGGCCGGCGTGGGTCGCCAAACTCGGCCGGGTTGGGTCCCGAAGGTTGGCCGGTTGGTAAAAATGGGTCCCCGGAAAAAAAGTTTGAAGAACACTGCTCTAGAGTATTAGGAAGGAGCAACAAGCCCAGAGAACCATGGATGACCAGAGATATTCAGGATGCAATCAGAAGGAAGAGAGAGGCTTTTAATAAGTACAAGGAGAGCAAATCAACAGAGGCATTAGTGGAGTACAGAAAGTGCAGGATGGAGTTTAAGAAAGCAATTAGAAGAGCAAAGAGGGGATATGAGAAATCTCGAGCTGGTAGAAGTAGGGGAAATCCCAAGGTATTCTATAAGTATATCAATGGGAAGAGGATAACTAGGGAAAAAGTCAGGCCCATTAGGGACCAAGGGGGGAATCTGTGGGTGGAGGCAGAGGATATTGAAAGGGTGTTAAATGAATATTTCACATCTGTCTTCACCCAAGAGAATGAGGAGGCAGATATGGAACTCCGGGAGAGAGACTGTGAGGTTATTGAGCAAGTTGTCACAGGGAGGGACAAGGTATAGGAAGTGTTGGCAGTGTTGTTAAAAGTGGCGAAATCTCCAGGTCTGGATGAATTATGTCCCAGGTTGCTGTCGGAAGAGAGGGAGGAGATTGCAGGGGCCCTGATCCAAATTTTTAATTCTTTTGTGGCCACAGGAGAGGTGCCAGAGGATTGGAGAAGCATGAATTCACTATTTAAGAAAGGCTGTAGGGATAAGCCAGGAAGTCTCACGTCAGTGGTGGGAAACTAATGGAGAAAACTTGGAGAGGCAAGGTTTGATCAGGATTAGTCAGCATGGCTTTGTCAGAGGGAGGTCATGCCTAACAAATTTGATTGAATTTTTTGAGCACGTGACTAAGTGTGCAGATGAGGGTAGTGTAGTTGATGTAGTTTTCATGGATTTCAGCAAAGAATTTGACACGGTACCACATGGGAGACTTATAAAGAAGGTAAATGAACATGGGATACAGGGGAACCTGATAAGATGGATTCAAAGCTGGCTGAGCTGTAGGAAACAGCAGGCGATGACAGACGGTTGCTTTAGTGTCTGGAAGCCAGTGTCCAATGGTGTACCACAGGGATCTGTGCTAGGTCATTTATATAAATGACTTATCACTATGTGGGGGGTAGGATCAGTAAGCTTGCGGATGACACAAAGATGGGCCGGGTGGTTAACAGCGAGGCTGAGAGTCTTGGGTTACAGGAAGATATAGACGGGATGGTCAAATGGGCAGAAATGTGGCAGATGGAATTTAATCCTGAAAAGTGTGAGCTGTTACACTTTGGAAGGAGCAATTTGACAAGGAAATATTCAATGAATGGCACCACTGGGAAATCCTGAGGAACAATGAGACCTTGGTGTGTTTGTAAATTGATCTCTGAAGACCGAGGGGAAGGTTAATAGGGTGGTGAAAAAGGCATATGGTACATTTGCCTTTATCAATTGTGGCATAGATTACAAAAGCAAGGAAGTCATGTTGGGAGTTATATAGAACTCTGGTGAGGCCACAGCTGGAGTTCTGGTCGGCACATTATAGAAAGGTTGTGATTGCACTGGAGCGGGTGCAGAGGCGATTCACCAGTTTTGCTGTTTAGCTCGGGGCTAAATCGCTGGCTTTGAAAGCCGTCCAAGGCAGGCCAGCAGCACGGTTCGATTCCCGTAACAGCAACCCCGAACAGGCGCCGGAATGTGGCGACTAGGGGCTTTTCACAGTAACTTCATTTGAAGCCTACTTGTGACAATAAGTGATTTTCATTTTCAGGGTGTTGCCTGGGACGGAACAGTTAAATTATGACGAGAGGTTGGATAGGCTTGAGTTGTTTTCGCTGGAGCAGAGAAGACTGAGGGACGACCTGAGCGAGGTGTACAAGCTTATGAGAGACATGGATAGGCAACAGCTGTTTCCCTTAGTTTTTTTTTTAATAAACATTTTATTGAGGTATTTCTTTGGCATTGTAACAGCAACAAAATCAATGTACATAACAAGGAAAATATTAACAAAGTGCAAATACCGCCTCCCTCTCCCGCAGGTCCAACCATTACTTACCCCCCTAATCTACACTAGCATAACCCCCCTTCTCCCCCCCCCTTTCTGCTTACGATTAATTCTCTGTGAGGAAGTCGACGAATGGTTGCCACCTCCGGGCGAACCCCAGCAGAGACCCTCTCATGGCGAACTTAATTTTCTCCAGGCAGAGGAAGCCAGCCATGTCCGATAGCCAGGTCTCCGATTTCGTGAGCTTCGAGTCCCTCCATGCTAGTAATATCCGCCTCCGGGCTACCAGGGAAGCAAAGGCCAGAACATCTGCCTCTTTCTCCTCCTGGATTCCCGGATCCTGCGACACCCCGAAAATCACCACCTCTGGACTCATTGCCACCCTCGTATTTAATACCGTGGACATGGTGTCGGCAAACCACTGCCAAAATCCCCTCAGTTTTGGACATGCCCAGAACATGTGGACATGGTTCGCTGGCCCCCCCGCGCATTTCGCACACCTATCCTCCACCCCAAAGAATCTGCTCATCTGGGCCACTGTCATGTGAGCCCGGTGAACAACCTTAAATTGGATCAGGCTGAGCCTGGCAAATGTTGCGGTCACCTTGACCCTACCCAACGTGTTCGCCCAAAGCCCCTCCTCTATGTCTTCCCCCCCCCCCCCCCCCAGCTCCTCCTCCCACTTTTGCTTCAGCTCCTCGGTTTGCATCTCCTCCGAACCCATAAGCTCTCTATATATGTCCGAAACGCTCCCCTCTCCTGTCCATCCTCTAGAAACCACCCTGTCCTGAATCCCCTTTAACGGCAGGAGTGGGAAGGTTGGTACCTGCCTCCGCAGAAAGTCCCTCACCTGCAGATATCGAAATTCATTTCCCCCAGCCAATGCAAACTTCTCCTCCAGCGCCCTCATACTTGGGAAGCTACCTTCCAAGAACAAGTCCCCCATCCTCTCAATCCCCGCTTTCCGCCAAATTCGGAACCCCCCATCCATCCTCCCCGGGGGAAACCGGTGATTATCGCAGATTGGGGACCATACTAATGCCCCCTCTGCTCCCACATGTCTCCTTCACTGCCCCCAGAGTCTCAGGGCCGCCACCACCACTGGCTTAATGGAGTATCGCGACGGCGGGAACGGCAGAGGCGCTGTTACCAGCGCCCCCAGACTTGTGTCCTTACAAGAAGGCGCCTCCATGCCAGCTCCCCCCCCCCCCCCCCCCCCCCCCCCCCCCCCCCCACCAGCCACCTCCTCACCATAGCTATATTAGCCGCCCAGTAATAATTGCTGAAATTCGGCAGCGCCAGCCCACCATCCCTCCAACTTTGCTCAAGCATTGCCCTCTTCACTCGCGGGGACTTGCCCCCCCCACACACAGCCCACAATAATTTTATTGATCCGCTTAAAAAAGGATTGCGGGATGAAGATCGGGAGGCATTGGAAAATGAATAGGAATCTTGGGAGGACCGTCATTTTTACCGATTAAGCTCTGCCCGCCAGAGACAAGGGGAGCGCATCCCACCTCCAGAAATCCTCCTACATCTGCTCCACCAGCCATGCCAAGTTCAATTTATGTAGCCTGTCCCAATCCCGCGCCGCCAAGATCTTTGTTACCTGCTTTGGTTTAGAGAATCCACGACTTATAATTTAGTAAGTAATTAGTTAGGTTTCATTAGTTTAACAATATTTTAGTTAACCAAGATCGCAACCCCTCGAGTCTTTGCATCCAGCCACGAGTGGAAAACATGACTAATCCAGCCTTTCCTCAACCTGACCTGGTCCACTACTCTAAGGTGCGTCTCCTGCAGCATTACCACGTCCGCCTTCAGTCCCCTCAGGTGCGCAAACACACGTGCCCTCTTTACCGGCCCATTTAGCCCCGTACATTCCAGGTGATCAGCCTGGTTGGGGGAGGCAAAGTGCACCCCCCCTCCCCCCCGGCCAATCAGCCACCCCCTTGCTTGGGCCCGCCTCCAGTCCCTGCGCCGCACCTTCTCCGGCCCGCCCGACGGCGGCCCTCACCCCCGACCTCCTCAGTGTCCCTCCACCGGAGTCCCTCCCTCGTCAGCAGAACCCCCCCCTTCCCCCCCCCCCCCAGCAACACTACTCTAAAACCTAATCCATCTAGTAAACTAAATGTATACACCCCCCCCCCCACTGTCCTTCCGTGAACTAGCTCACCCAGCTAGCTTGGTGGCCCCGCCCCCGGTGCCAAGAAGTCTCCTACCTATTGTTCCCTCGCTCCCCTCCCCCCGCTCATACAAACAAACTCCCTCATCTAACAATCCCCAAACAAACACCCAACAGCAAGAAAACACAAAGACAAAAGCACCACCCAGCGAAACTCAAACAGGCACATCTCCATCCCACAAAAGTGTACATCAATAAAAACAAAAGGATATTGCCAACATCTACCGAGAAAAAGAACCCAAAACCAAAAATTTTACTTTTTCCCCCACCCTTTTTCCCTTAAACAGAGCCCCAAAAACAGACACAAAACAATAAAAGGCATAACCAATTTTAAAAACAAGAAAACAAAACCCCAAAAAACAAGGGGAATAAACAAAAACAGAAAAAAGGGGCCCAATATAGGCCAACAGGTTGTCTCAAAGTCCGAGAGTTCTCAGACCCCCACCAGTCCTTTTCTTTTAGCAAAGTCCAGCGCCTCATCGGGCGACTCAAAATAGTGATGCTGGTCCTCATGCGTGACCCAAAGATGCGCCGGATACAGCAGACCGAACTTCACTTGCTTCTTGAAGAAAATAGATTTGAATTGGTTTGACTTCCTCACCACCTCCACGCTCAGGTCCTGGTACACCCGCAGGATGCTGTTGTCCCACTTACAACTCCGCGTTCGCTTGGCCCACTGAAGAATGCATTCCTTGTCCAGGAACCTATGGAATCTCACCACCATTGCCCTCGGAGGGTCCCCTGCCCGCGGCTTCCTAGCAAGTGCTCGGTACGCCCTGTCCACCTCCAGCGGTCGGGGGAATGCCCCCTCCCCCAGCAGCTTTTCGAACATACCCGCTACGTATACCCCAACGTCTGCTCCCTCCGGGAGCCCGACGATTCTTAAGTTCTGCCGGCGGGACAGGTTCTCAAGGTCCTCCACCTTCTCCAGGAGCCTTTTCTGTTGCTCCCGAAGCATTCCCACCTCCAGCTCCCCCGCTGTTTGATGCTCCTCCTGTTCAGCCAGCGCATTCTCAACCTTCTGAATCGCCCGGTCCTGGGCATCCAGTCTGCTCTCTCGCCGATCGATTGATTCTTTAATCGGGTCCAAACATTCCCGCCTCTGCCTGGCAAAACCACCGGATCTGTTGGTCGCTGCGCTGCCACCCCAGGGTTCCAGTCCTCGGCCATACTGTCTCCCGTTGCAGCTTCAACACAGCTCGTGGCTAACTTCTTGTTTCTGCCCTTTTGTGCACTTCTGGTCCTTTTCTCCATGCACCGATACGTGGAAACGGTGCCCAATTGCCTCAGCCTTTTAAAACCGGAAAAGGTCCGGCGGAAAGATCCAAAAGTCCGACCAGAGCGGGACCCACCAAATGTGCGACTTACTCCTTCATAGCCGCCACCGGAAGTCAGCTGTTCCCCTTAGTTGAAGGGTCGGTTACGAGGGAACACAAGTTCAAGGTGAAGGGCGGAAGGTTCAAGGGGGATTTGAGGAAAATCTTTTTTTATCCAGAGGGTGGTGACAATCTGGGATGCATTGCCTGGGAGGGTGATAGAGGCGGGTTGCCTCACATCCTTTAAAAAGTACCTGGGTGAGCACTTGGCACATCTTAACGTTCAAGGCTGTGGGCCAAATGCTGGCAAATGGCATTAGGATTGGCAAATCTAGTTCCTTTTGTGCGGTGGTGCAAACTCGATGGGCCGAAGGGCCCTTTCTGCAGTGTATTTTTCTGTGATTTTTGTCTTTCCCTTCCCTTTAAAAACCAGCATCCTGATTTCATGTGGCCCAGTTTATTGCAATGGTAACATCTAAACCTCTTGATATCTTTTGGAAAGGATGAAATCTCTTTAGCATTGCCTTTTCTCAATGGTGGTGAAAACTCACTCCCCCTCTTCCTTGACTGTCTTTTCTCACACCTTCCCATTTACTATCTTCTGATTAAAAGAATTATGGAAAAAGGGTTGGTTCTATGGACTAGCTCGTAATCATTAACTAGCTCTGTTACCTGTCTAGTAGTCTGAACTTTTTGTTCCTCCACGTGTGTCCCAACAATCGAAGAGATTGAATTAAAAAAATTCTTCTAAAACCTCTTCAAGGGTTTCAAACATTTTCGGGATCTTTCAAGCTCGTATCCAAAGATCAAAATAGTTTTCCTTTAGTCTTTCTAATTCAAGATGAGTTTGCCCATGCTGTTTACTTGCATTTTGAAACTTCTGCTCACATGCACTAAGCTTAGCTCTTTTGACTATCTCATAGTCATTCTCCTGATCCAAAGATGCCTTGCCTACAAATTTAATCTGCAAGACTATTGTCTAGTTCTCTTGTGGCCATTTTAATTGTTTACATGTCTTTTTAAAAGATATAAAGAATACTTCTACATCCTTCTCCTCAAATTTTGGAAGTACCTCTAAAAATCGAAACATCTCCCCATTAGGTTCATGTTTAGAACTACTCTTCCTCATACAGCTCTGTTATGCCTGTTGCAATTTGCTGCATTTTAATTTGATGTTCCTTCTCTTTATCCTTTTTTCCCCTGCCATCCTACTTATTCGTGACAACAACAAGAAGAAAACATCTATTAAACATGAAAAAAATGGATTATAATACAATACTGCTTTACTCCCCCTTAGTTTAACAATTACACACAGATTTTAAGATGAACACAGATTAGAAAGTACATCTTTAGCTATAATGGCCTCATTAACACAAAGTCCCTTTATGCACACAACTGTGGTAAAATTCACACACTCCACTCTGAACTCAAGTTAGTGTCTGTGGATTTCTCTTCTGAATGCCCCCAATTGATTGTCACATAAGAGTGTCCAAATTCCAGTCCCCAAAACACACTTTAAATCTTCTCTCTCAATAATGCTTTCCATCAGCAATTTCCATTCTGGAATCCCGTCTGGATTTTCCAAATGACGATTAAACAATGCTTCTACTCCACTTTTAACAGCTTTTGACACCACCCCCTTTCAGATTTCTTTGTCTTTACTGCTGTTCGCAGAACCAAAGACCATTCCCAAGTCCTGTTCACTTGGGCTAAACGGTGTGGTGGTCATTGGGTAGGTTTGACCAAAAGATTTATAGCTGTTGTTTGGGAAATGGAGGGGCCTCAGTAGAGTTTAGGATTAAGGGAGGAGGGGAGGGAGGAAACAATTGCTTTAACCCTTGATCCCCAGACTACTAAAATGACATCAAACTTTTGATTTACCTCTGAGGTCTGCTGTTCCACTTTAAATTAGGTTACTACAATTGTCTCTTTAACTCAGGCCCTTTGTTTACCTTTCCTTGAATTACTCTGAGTAATACCTTGGCCCCTGTTCTTTTAACTCCAGTCATCATAGGATATTTTTTCTGACCCAATTTCCTGGTTATCTGGACAGTAACTGGTTCCTTGGAAGCCTGCCTCAGTGGATCCCTTGTCTTGTCCAGTCTTTCTTCTGGCAGATTTGAGAGATGTTCACTCCCCAGTGTCTCCAATGCAATCAAATTCAACTAAAACTAAAACTTAAACACTTTTCTACCTTATAACGGCCTCCAGCTGTTAAGCAACAGCAACACACACTTATGCATTTTATTTATTCTTCATGCCGTAATCCTCTCTCAGCACAATGTGAAACAGTTGGGATTGAAACCAATCCCCACACATACAAATACCTTTGTCCAGGAAGAATCTAACTCTAGGTTTGACCCTTCTAACTTAAACCACTGTTATGGATGTTGGTTAGCTCTCAACAGCAGCAAAGAGACTGGAACTTTAAGCTTTAAGAAGGTGTGGAAAGATCAATTTGTTCCAGGAGTGAGAATATAAGAAATAGGACTTGGTTATTTATAAACAGGCTTTATTAAAACAAAAGGAAAGAAAACAATATTTATACTTTTAAACTTCAAACCTAACAATAACAGATTACATGCAGTTTCTTAACCGTAACCGTCCGGGAGAAGCAAGTGACAACACCAACACCAGATCCATTCCCGTATTGTCCTCTCTGTATTGGACATAACCAATGTAATTGTATCTCCGGCACCCAAATGTATATGTACCTCCCCAGTTTCTCCCCCCCACAAACGTGTGCCTACTTATGTGTTAAAAATAATATTGCTAACTGTACAGAGTTGCTATTGTTGAGCTAGTGTACAATATCGTACCAGTTTTTCTTTTTATTAAGTTTTCTTCTCTTCTATGTATATAAATTTTATTCTGTGTACATAACGGTAAATATACTTTGTTCAAAAACCCAACAAAAAGCATTTATAAAAAAAAGAAATATAGGGCTCCCATGACGGCGCAAATGCACCTGTGCACCGAGCTCTGAGATCCCGGACAGATCCCCACTCGGCACCTGGAATGGCCCCATGGCGTAAAGGTTCAGGGCGACCGTCACCTTGACGGCCACCGGGAGTGGGGGTCCTCCCCCATTCCCCCGTGGTGCCAGGTGCACCATGATCTGGCAGATATATCAGAATGTCCTCCTGCTCAGCTGGAGTCTTCAGCATGCCCAACCTGGCAGATCCTCGAATGACAGGCCCTGCTGGTACAAACGGGGCCTCACGTGGCGCATCCTTTGCAACTGCTCTTCCTCGCCTGTTGGGTGGCTGGCTCTCTCCATCCTCAACGACTGCCTCCTGTTCCTTTGTGGCGCATTCCCCTGCTGCAGCCGCAGTGCACCCTGCTGGGCTGCAGCAACTGGGAAGAAGGCCATCATTGCTGATTGTATTTCAATATTCATTGTCTGCATGGGGTGAAAGGCCGACATGTTAGCATGGTGCGTACCGCTGTACCCAACCAGTTCCACCGGGCTACACTAGGTACCATCGGTGCCCGGCAAAGTGGGGGCTTATAGCCCTGGTGCCCGTCATTGCTGCCAGCGGTACTGTTAGCTGGTGCTTCCCATGCCAGTGGTACGCTCCACGGCTCCTGTCTAGCGCCCCCTGTATGGGCTACTCTGGGCATTGCCCTTGGGTGATGCCCTGCAGGTGGATGGTGGCCGGTTGGGGGGTGTCATAATATCCACTCATGTATATAATGAGATGCAGACAGGCAGTGATTGACACATAGGATGACCAGTAAGCATACAACACAGCACAGCCAATCACCAGACAGGACACTACCACTATAAAGCCAGAGGGCACTCGGTTTCCCGCTCTCTTGGGACCCAGCTACTGAGACAGTCAGAGTCCACGAGCTAGCACAGTGCAAACACCATGCGGTAGCTAGTAAGTCTGGTCAGGCTACTACAAGATCACTAGTCAGATCAGTATAGTGTCGACCCACAGCTGAATATGTACAGCAGTTCATCTAGCTGAATAAAACTGTGTTGGATCGTCTCCTGTGTTAGACGTCTGTTTCTAACTTCCCTGCATCGAGTGCAGTCCACATCGAACCGACCTGCCTAACACATCAGGGGGGGGTGTCTTGACTGAGGGGAGGGTATGGGGCTGGTGGGATGGGGGCACCTTTCGGCCGGTGTCACTCTGCAGCACAAGCCCAAGGTGGGTGGTCAGTGGGGTGTGCAGCAAAATGGCTGCCTTGCAGGCCGCGGCAATAGTGGTCCATGCCTGGACTCCACCCCAGTCTCATGGGGTGGCACCCCAGCCCCACGCCCATTCCCAGTGTCCAGCCCAGCAGCCCACAGTCGCGCCACTCCATGTCCTACCTCCTCTCCCTCATCAGCCAATGAGCCTGTTATTCCACTGTTAAAAGCACAAGTGAACCTCGTCATCGGGAATTCCCCTTGGTGGAGGTGGAGAATCGTGGGGGCCCTGGAGAATACCGGGTCAGAACCACTAGTGATATGCCAATGCCGTTTACAGTATGCGCGGAGTGCAACGCATTGACGCCGCTGTCGAATCACTGGAGAATTGCGATTTGGCGTGAAACCGGCGCCTGCCGCGACTTTGCCGTCTGAACCGATCCTTCGCCCAATTGCGTCTTGCACTTCTGGTGTCAGCCGACGGAGTTTTTGGAGGGTGGTTAGGCTGACTGGCAAATGCATTAATAAAGGCTTCAACAGCACATCAGCTGAGGTAAGCTCGCAGTCTTGGAAATGTACAATTAGAAAAACATTTATACAGTGTCTTTCATGATCACAGAGCGTTCCAAAGTGCTTTACAGCCAATAAAGAATTAAGCCAGTTTTTATGGGTGGTGGTATTGGGATTTCCCATTCCTGCATGCAATGAGTTGATGGAGAATACATTGCTGCTAATCCCTGCTGTTGTGTTATGTAGTTTGGAATAACCCAGTCTGCCACTTGGTGCAGTTTTAAGTAAAACATGCTCCAGACTTTGAAATGAGTTCAATGTGTTTATTGAACTATTAGCACAGTTTTCAATGAGTTCGACTCTCTGCTAATCTAATTGTAGTAACTCAGTCTAATTGAACCAGCCTGCTCTAAGCCACATGCTGGGATGTGATGCTGAAGATACACCCTGTCTCACCCTGTTTTGTTGGTGTATGTGAATGTATGTACATGTGAATGAGTCTGTCTAATGTGACTGACTGAGGAACACAGAACAGAGCAAACAAAACAAATGTTCATAAGTCCAGTCTCTTAGGCTTACGTCTGATCCTGGCCAACCACCGGAGAGGTGGTGGAGGGAATGACGGCACCTTGACAGGCGGGATGGAAGCCTGACTGGTAACCAGGTGGCCTGGTGGCAATTCAACATGTGGAAATGGAGGGGAAAGTGGTTGTGGGCAAGCAACTTTGCGCAGTGCCCGTCGATTCCTTCGTTCGATGGAGCCATCAGCCACACGTACAACATAAGAACGAGGCACGGCCTGTCGAACAACGACAGCCGGGGCAGACCACCCACCATCCGGTATCTTGATCCTGACAGTGTCTGCCGGGAATAGCACGGCCAGATGAGTGGCATGGGCATCATAGCCCTGCTTTTGAAGTTCTTGAAGCTGCTGCACCTTCTGCAGCACCGGGAGGAGATCCAGGTTGGGCAGGTGTATGGCTGGAAGCGTCGTCCGCAGGTCCCTGTTCATCAGGAGTTCAGCCGGCGAAATACCAGTGGACAATGGAATCGCCCTGTACACAGGCAGTGCAAGGTGTATGTCGGAGGCAGAGTCCGCAGCCTTGCAGATGAGCTGTTTAACAATGTGCACCCCTTTTTCGACTTTTCCATTGGACTGCGGATAGTGCGGACTGGAGGTGACATGCTTGAAATTGTATGACCTGGCAAACGTGGACCATTCACAACTGTGAAAGCACGGGCCAGTGTCGCTCATGACGGTGATTGGGATGCCATGCCTTGAGAACGTCTCCTTACAAGCTTTGATGACGGTCCGAGAGGTGAGGTCTGGTAGCTTCAGCACCTCATGGTAGTTCGAGAAGTGGTCGATGATCAGTATGTAGTCGCGACCATTCGCATGGAAAAGGTTGATGCCAACCTTGGACCACGGAGAGGTCTCTAGGTCATGCGGCTGGAGCGTCTCCTTGCTCTGCGCTGGCTGGAACCGCTGACAGGTAGCACAGTTCAGGACCTTGGGCGCAATTCTCCGACCCCCCCACCGGGTCGGAGAATCGCCGGGGGCTGGCGTGAATCCCGCCCCCGCCGTGTCCCGAATTCTCTGCCACTAGAAACTAGGGGGCGGGAATTGCGCCGTGCCGGTCGGCGGAAATCGCGCGGTCGGCGGGCCTACCCCCGGCGATTCTCCGGTCCGCGATGGGCCGAAGTCCCGTCGCTGACAACCCACGCCAGCCGGCGTGGATTGAACCACCTTTCGAATGGCGGGACAAGGCGGCGCGGGCGGGCTCCGTGGTCCGGGGCGATCTGGCCCCGGGGGGTGCCCCCACGGTTGCCTGGCCCGCGATCGGGGCCCACCGATCCGCAGGCGGGCCTGTGCCGTGGGGGCACTCTTTTCCTTCCGCCTTCACCATGGTCTTCACTATGGCGGAGGCGGAAGAGACCCCCTCCACTGCGCATGTGCGGGGATGCCGTGAGCGGCTGCTGACGCTCCCGCGCATGCGTCGCACGGCAAAGTTATTTCTGCGCCAGCTGGCGGGCGCCAAAGGCCTTTCCCGCCAGCCGGCGGGGCGGAAATCACTCCGGCGCGGGCCTGCGATTCGATGTGCTGGATGATCTCCAGCGTCTCACTGGATGTGTTGACGGAGTGGGACAATGCATCAGCGATGATGAGCTCCTTGCCAGGTGTGTACACCAAGATGAAGTCATACCTTCTAAGTTTAAGCAGGATTCTCTGCAATCGAGGCGTCATGTCATTCAGGTCCTTATGGATGATGTGGACCAGAGGCCTATGATCCATCTCGACAGTGAATGTCGGCAGGCTGTAGACATAATCATGAAACCTGAGGATGCCAGTGAGAAGACCTAAGCACTCCTTCTCAATCTGTGCATATCTGGTCTCAGTGGGTGTCATTGCCCGTGACGCGTAAGCTACTGGATGATGTGTCAGCTCGTTGAAGTAACACCGCACCAATGCCATCCTGACTCGCATCTGCGGATATCTTTGTCTCCCGGTCTGGGTCGAAGAATGCTCGGACAGGTGCAGTGGAGAGCTTGGCTTTCAGCTCCAGCCACTCTGTCTGGTGTTCCGTCTTCTACTCAAAGGCAGTTGATTTTTTTACCAGGTAGGGCCGTGGTGTGTGTGGCCAAGTTCGGGATGAACTTGCCCAGAAAATTGACCATACCCAGGAAGTGCAGTACTGCCTTCTTGTTCTCAGGAACTTTCATTGCCTCGATGGCTTCATTTTGTCTGTGTCCGGGCGCACACCATGTTGCGAGATCTGGTTGTCTAGGAACTTGAGCGTGGATGTTCCGAAACAGCACTTTGACCTGTTTAACTTTAGGCTGTAGTCATGTACTCGGCGGAATACCTTCTGGAGACGGGACACGTGTTCTTCAGGGGTCGTGGACCAGATGATGATATCGCCCACCTACACATGAACCCCTTCAATGCCTTCCATCATCTGTTCCATGATGCGTTGGAATATCTCCGATGCCGAGATGATGCCAAATGGCATGCGATTGTAGCAGTATCTGCCAAAAGGCGTGTTGAAGGTGCAGAGCCTTCTGCTGGATTCTTCCAGTTGGAGTTGCCAAAATCCCTGGGATGCGTCCAATTTTGTGAAGAAGCGCACGTGTGCCATCTCACTCGTGAGTTCCTCCCGCTTCGGGATGGAGTAATATTCCCGCATGATGTTCTTATTAAGATCCAAGGGATCAATGCAGATGCGCAGGTCCCCCGAAGGCTTCTTTACTCACACCAGCGAGCTGACCCAGTCAGTCAGTTCGGTGACCTTGGATAGGATGCCTTTTTGCTGAAGATTCTTGAGCTCTGCCTTCAGGCGCTCTCTCAGTGGAGCAGGGACTCGTCGTGGTGTGTGGATCATTGGCTTGGCATCAGGTCGTAGCAGAATCTTGTATTGATACGGCAGCGTGCCCATCCCGTTGAACACACCTGGATACTGGGCGAGGATGTCGTCGATGCTGGCCTGAAGATCCAAATGGGAGGACGTCGTGGTGTAAACCCTTTGAATGAGGTTCAGCTGCTTGCAGGCGTGTGCATCTCGTAGGGATGCCCTGCCTGGCCTAACAATTTTGAAGCATAACCGTGCTTGTGTGTGTCGATTGGATACTTTCAGAAGGCAGGACCCCAGTCCTGTGGTGGCATTCCCATTGTAATCCAGGAGCTTACAGGCAGCTGGAAGGACCGTGGGGGTCTTCTTGATTCTTTTAAAGTCCGCCTGTGAGAGTAGGTTGGCAGAGGAACTTGTGTCCAGCTTGAACTGGATGGGGTAGTGGTTGACCTTCATCACTGCTCGCCATTCGTCCTCGGAATCCACAGCTAGGGCGGATTGGGCTTGCGATGTGTCTGGTGTGGCATATTCACACTTTGTAATAATGCCCACACGGTAAATGTCCAGGCATTCATCATCTGGATCCGTTGCACTGCCTGGATCAGAATCCTGTAGGCGGTGTTGCACACTCTGGATGCGCCGTTGTCGGAATTGGGAGCGCTGGCTCCTGACTGGTGGTGCAGATCTGCACAAGGCTGCATAGTGGTTTGGTTTCCCGCAGTTTAAATAGCGTCTGCCTCTTGCAGGGCACTGTTTCTTTAAATGGGCGGTGCCACAGTTCGCACACATCATGACGTCGTTGCGCATGCGCAGTGCGGTTGTCGGACGTCTGCACCTGCGCAGTGCGGGTTTCGGCCACTTCGTTATCCCGATCGCATCGCGCATGCGTCGGGCCCGGGAAGAGGACGCGAAATGGCCGCTTTCATCAATGTTGAGGCGCTGTGGGGTTTCCGGTGGCGGCTATGGAGGAGTAGGTCACACATTTGGTGGCTCTCGATCCGGTTGTACTTTTGGACCTTTTCCCCCGACTTTTTTGTACTTTTGAGTGCTAGTTCGGAAGGCATAGGCACTCAGGCGCTGACTCCAGATATCGGTGTATGGAATTAAGAAGCAGAAAGAATCGCAAACAGTTGAAGAATTGGCAAACAAGGGCAGTGTAGAAGCTTCTGCTGAGGACAACATGGCCGATGGCCGGACCCCGAGGCAGACAGCCCAGCCAACAACGGAACATCTTTTGAAGGTCATCCAAGAGGGCTTTACTGCTTTGAAGCGGGATAGTTCAGACCCGATTCAGAAGTCTATCGAGCGCCTTAAGCATAGGCTGGTGTCCAGGATCGTATGATCCAGAAGCTGGAAAAGGCGCTGGAGGAGCAGGAGGATCGCCAAACGGTGGTGGAGGCGGAGGTGGAGAGGCTGAAGGACCAGCTAAAAAGGCTCCTGGAAAAGGTGGAGGACCTGGAAAATAGGTCTCTTCGGCAGAATTTGAGAATCGTTGGTCTCCCGGAGGGGGCTGAGGGAGAGGATGCCGCAGCGTATGTGGCGGGCATGTTCCAGAAGCTGTTTGGGAGATGATGTCTTCCCGCGCCTGGTGGAGGTGGACAGGGCGCAAAAGGCGCTGGCGAGGCAGCCGTGAGTGGGGGCCCTCCCCCGAGCGATGGTGGTCCGGTTTCACAGGTTCCTGGACAAGGAGCGGGTGTTACAGTGGGCCAAGCGCACATGGAGCTGCCATTGGAATAACAGTGTCTTGTGCATCTACCAGGACCTGAGCGTGGAGGTGGCCAGAAGAAGGGCAGGCTTCAGGCAAGTCAAAGAGATTCTATTTAGGAAGCAGGTAAAGTTTGGGCTGCTGTATCTAGCGCGCCTGTGGGCCACACACGAGGGGTGGTACCATTACGTTGAGGAGCCCGAGGATGCGATGGATTTCGCCAAGAGAGAAGGGCTGGTGCCGAACTGAGGACTTTTTGGACTTGGGTTAATAAGACACGGAGCGATGTTTACACATTTTTTTGGTGCTATGTGTTTTTCTTTTTCTTTTTTCCTGGTTTTCCTGTTTCCCTCCTGTACTTGAGTTTTTGTTGGGCTAAAAGAGGGAGGTTAAGGTATTTGTTGCTGGGGGCTTTTTGTGTTCGGATGGGCGGGGGGGGGGGGTGGGGGGGTGGGGGGGTTGCAAGTGCCTATTACTTATTCTGTTTTATTTGATTTACACTAGCATTGGGGTTTTCTTTGTTTCTCGTTTTGCTTGTTTCTTTTCAGAGCAATTGCTCGAGGACGGCTGGTTTGGGGAAGTGGTGTTGATGGGAGGGGGGGAGGGGTCAGAGAGAACAATAGGTGGGAGACTTGTTGGCGTCGGAGTCGAGAGTCACCAGGCTAGCTGGGTGAGCTGGTCTATGGAAGCCAGGTGGGGGGGGTGTATTTAGTTTGTTTATTGTAGGGGTTAGGTTACAGGGTGTTGTTGCTAGGGGGGGGGAGGGGGGTAGTTGTTCTGCTGACGAGGGAGGGACTTAGGTGCGGGAGCATGGAGGAGGTCGGAGGTGGGGGCTGCCAGGAGGTGGGCCAGGGGAAGTGCGACACAGGGGCTGGGGGCGGCCCCAAGAAAGGGGATGGCTGAACGGCAGGGGTGGGGGGGGCACGGTGCCCCTCAACCAGGCTGATCACCTGGAATGTTAAAGGGTTAAACGGGCTGGTAAAGAGGGCACGGGTGTTCGCACATCTGAGGGCGCTGAAAGCGGACGTGATAACGCTTCAGGAGACGGATCTGAAAGTAGCTGACCAGGTCTGATTGAGGAAGGGCTGGATTAGCCAGGTCTTCCATTCGGGGCTGGACACTAAAACCAGGGGGGGGTCGCGATTTTGGTCAACAAACGGGTGCAATTTGAGGCGGGCAGCACAATCTCGGATGGGGGAGGCAGATTTGTCATGGTGAGTGGCAAGCTCGAGGGGGCGAGGGTAGTCTTGGTCAATGTATAAGCTGCAAATTGGGACGATGTGGACATTATAAAGAGACTGCTGGGGAAGATACCTGGACTTGCACAGGCTGATTATGGGAGGGGATTTTAACACAGTCCTTGACCCCGGCCTAGACTGGTCGTGTTCAAGAACGGGTAAGATGCAGGCTATGGCGAAAGAACTGAGGGGGTTCATGGAGCAAATGGGAAGGGCTGATTCATGGAGGGCTAGTCAGCCGACGGGGAGGGAGTTTTTGTTCTATTCACATGTCCATAAGGTGTATTCCCGAATTGACTTTTTCATCATGAGCAGGGATTTGTTAGCGGGGGTGACGGGCGTAGAATATTCGGCCATCGCTATTCCGGACCATGCCCCGCACTGGGTTGATCTGCAGGTCTGCATAGAAAGTTTTCAGCGCCCTCAATGGAGGCTGGAGGTCGGTTTGCTGGCGGACGAGCCGGTGTGTGAGAGGGTGAGGAAATTTTTGCAAAACTACCTGCAGGTCAATGACACAGGGGAAGTCTCAGCGGCGGTGCGCTGGGAAACGCTGATGGCGGTGGTGAGAGGGGAGCTGATTTTGATCAGAGCACATAGGGACAGGACGGACAGGGCAGAAATGGACCGACTGGTAAAGGAGATCACACAGATAGACAAGAGATACGCGGAGGCCCCGAGGGCAGAGCTATTAAGGGAACTACGAAGGCTACAGACTGAGTTTGGGGTGTTGTCCACAGGTAAGGCTGTGCAGCAGCTTAGGAAAGCGAGGGGTGCGATTTACGAGCATGGGGAGAAAGCCAGTAGAATGCTGGCACAGCAACTGAGGAAGAGGGAAGCGGCCAGGGAAATAGGGAAGATGTTACCCCCGACGATGTCACAGGCCACCATCTCCCTGATATTGAAACGGGACAAAGACCCAGAGGCATGTGGGTCCTATAGGTCGATCTCTCTGCTCAATGTAGATGCTAAAATTCTGGCCAAGCTCATTATGGAAGATCAAACCGGGTTCGTCAAGGGCAGGCAGCTGGTGGCCAACCTAAGAAGGCTGCTGAATGTGATTATGATGCCCCCGGAGAGCAGGGAGGCAGAGGTAGTTGTGGCAATGGATGCTGAGAAGGCTTACGGCCGGGTTGAGTGGGACTATCTATGGGGGATGCTGGGACGTTTTGGGTTTGGGGAGGGCTTTATCGACTGGGTCAGACTGAGTGTGAGGACGAACAGGATGACATCTGACTATTTCAGACTGTACCGTGGAACAAGGCAGGGGTGTCCCCTCTCCCCACTGCTGTTTGTGTTAGCAATAGAGCCGCTGGCAATTGCTCTAAGAGCTTCCAGGGGCTGGAGGGGGCTTGTACGGGAGGGGGGTGGAACACAGAATTTCATTGTGTGCCGACAACCTGCTCTTATACATCACAGATCCAGTGGCTGGGATGGATGAAATCATGGGAATCCTGAAGGAATTCGGCCGGTTCTCGGGGTACAAACTGAACATGGCAAAGAGTGAGTTGTTTGTAGTCCAGGCGAGGGGCCAGGAGGGTAGGTTGAGGGGGCTGCCATTCAGGTTAGTGGGGGACAGTTTTAGATATTTAGGGATACAGGTGGCGCGGGACTGGGGCTGTCTGCACAAGTTGAACTTGTCTCGATTGGTGGAGCAAATGAGGGCTGAGTTCTGGAGGTGGGATGTGCTCCCACTGACACTATCGGGGAGAGTGCAGACGGTTAAAATGACGATCCTCCCGAGATTCCTGTTCGTTTTCCAGTGTCTCCCCATTCTCATTCCGCGGTCTTTTTTCAAGGTTAATAAAATGATTATGGGATTTGTGTGGGCGGGAAAGTCCCCGCGGGTGAAGAGGGTGATGCTCGAGAGGAACTGAGGGGAAGGGGGACTGGCGCTGCCAAACGTCAGTAATTACTACTGGGCGGCCAACATAGCTATGATTAGGAAGTGGATGGTGGGAGCGGGGTCGGTTTGCGGGCTGATGGAGGCAACTTCATGCAGGGGGACCAGTTTGGCAGCCCTTGATACGGCGCCCCTGCCGCTCCCGCCCACACGGTACTCCACCAGCCGCATAGTGGTGGCGACTTTGCGGATCTGGGGCCAATGGAGAAGGCATGTGGGGCGGGAATGGGAACATCGGAATGGTTCCCAATTTGCGACAATCACCGGTTTGCCCCAGGGAATATGGACGGTAGGTTCCGAGCATGGCGGAGGGCTGGGATTGAGAGGATGGGGAATTTGTTCTTGGAAGGGAGCTTCCCGAGCATGAGGGCATTAGAGGAGAAATATGGGCTGGCGAGAGGGATTTAGTTCAGGTACCTGCAGGTGCGGGACTTTCTACGCAGACAGATTCCGTCCTTCCCACGCCTGCCACTCAGAGAGATTCAGGACAGGGTAGTGTCCAGTGGATGGGTGGGGGAGGGGAGGGTCTCTGATATATATAAAGAACTTATGGGGACAGAGGAGTCGCAGACCGAGGAGCTGAAGCTTAAGTGGGAAGAGGAGCTCGGAGGTGAGATAGAAGAGGGCTTATGGGCGGAGGCATTGAGCAGGGTAAATGCGACCGCAACATGCCCTAGGCTCAGCCAGATTCAATTTAAGGTCTCCACCGGGCCCACATGACAGTGGCCCGGATGAGTAAATTATTTGGATTGGAGGACAGGTGCGCCAGATGTTCGGGAGGACCTGCGAACCATGTCCACATGTTTTGGGCATGTCCAAAACTCAGGGGTTCGCGGATGTTATGTGCGGGTACTGAAAACAGGGGTGGTGATGAATCCAGAGCTGGCTATTTTGGGGGTTTTGGAGGACCCGGGAGTCCAGGAGGAGAGAGAGGCTGACGTTTTGGCCTTTGCTTCCCTGGTGGCCCGGCGACAAATTCTGCTGGAGTGGAGGGACTCAAAACCCCCGAAGTCGGAGGCTTGGCTATCAGATATGGCGAGCTTTCTCGGTATGGAGAAGATTAAGTTCGCTTTGAGAGGGTCACTTTGTGGGTTCGCCCGGAGGTGGCAACCATTCATCGACTTCTTCGTGGATAATTAATCGTCAGCTGGGGGGGGGGGGGTTAGGGTAGCGTAGGCTAGGGGGGTAGTTAGGATGGTCCTTGTGGGAGGGGAGCTGGGTTTCTTGCACTATAACGATTGTTTTTTGCACACTGTTTTATATTACTGTTGTTTATTGTGCCAAAATGTCTTAATAAAATTGTTTATCAGAAAAAAATGTTGAGGCACTGCATCCGGGGGATGGCCTGCATACTCTCCACCTCGTGGGAGGCTAGTTTTTTACTTTCTGCCGTTTTGTGCTGGGAATAGCAATTTTTAGCGTGCTCATGCACAGTGCATGTTTCAATCGCGACTGGCAGGGTCATATGCTTGATCTTCAGTAACTGCTCCCGCAGAGGATCGGAGTGAACTCCAAAAACGATTTGGTCTCTGATCATGGAGTCAGTGATATCACCGAAGTTGCAGGATTGCAAGCAGTCTAAGGCTAGTTATATAGGAGTTGAAGGATTCGTCTTTACCATGCAATCGCTCCTTGAATATGTAGCGCTCGAAGATTTTGTTGGTGTCCACCTCACAGTGACTGTCAGATTTGTCCAGGATGGCCTGGTACTTTGTCTTGTCCTGGTCTTCGGCGAAGTGAAAAGTGCTGAATATTTCTACAGCATGATCACCCGCTGTGGTGAGGAAAAGAGCTATCTTCCGTGCAAGAGATGCACCATTGAGGTCTGATGCTTCGACGTAAAGCTGAAATTTCTGTTTGAATGTCCGCCAGTTGGCACTGACATTGCCGGGGGTCCTGAGCTGGTGAGGAGCCTGAATCTTTTCCATTGTGCCAATATGCAGTCGCTGGTCGTCACGCATCTTGCTGAGTTGAACTAACTAGATTGAACAGACTCCTGGTATCATGTTGTGTTATGTAGTTTGGAATAACACAAGCTGCCACTTGGTGCAGTTTTAAGTAAAAGATGCTCCAGACTTTGAAATTAGTTCAATGTGTTTATTGAACTATTAGCACAGTTCTCAATGAGTTCAGCTCTCTGCTAATCTAATTGTAAGAACTCAGTCTTACTGAACCAGCCTGCTCAAAGCCACGTGCTGGGGTGTCATGCTGAAGATACACCCTGTCTCACTCTGTAGATGTTGGTCTGTGGAAAGAGGCAGGGTGTGAGTGACTCATCCCTTTTATAGTGAGATACCACCCCTGAGTGTCCTGACTGCTCAATGGTGGTGTCCTATTCTAAGTGTTCATTAGCTGCATGTTTGCATATCATGACACCTGCCATTAGCCAAGTTGTTCCAGTACAGCTACAACACTGCCATGTGAGTATAAAAACCTAACGGTAACTTCCTGGTTTCCAGTTTTCCCCCCCAAAAGTGACGTCAGAGGGAAGCTGTGATCTGATTGGTTGATAGAAAATCTGCCCCAAATTTAAAAAAAACACAGCTAAACTCGTAAACTTAAATTAAACGAATTAATTAATTCGTGATGGCTGGTCAGGTGATGTGCTTGAGCTGCTTGATGTGGGAGATGGCAGATCCCATTGCGAGCTGCAGCGACCACATCTGCAGTAAGTGTTGGCTGCTCGAAGGGCTCCGGCTCAGAGTTGATGAGCTGGAGTCTGAGCTTCAAACACTGAGGCACATCCGGGAGGGGGAGACTTACCTGGACACTGTGTTTCAAGAGGCAGTCACACCTGTCAGAGTAAGTAGTTTAAATCCTGCCAGTGGCCAGGGACAGCAGGGTGTGACTGCAAGTCAGGCAGGCAAAGGGAACCAGCATTCAGGAACTCAGGAGCCTCAGCCATTGACCCTGTCCAACAGGTATGAGGCACTTGCTCCCTGTGTGGATGGCGAACAGGGCTGCAGGAAGGATGAGTCAGCTGACCAAGGCACCATGGTTCAGAAGGCCATTCAAGGGGAGGGAGTAAATAGGCAAGTTGTAGTTGTAGGGGATTCTATTATCAGGGGGATAGATAGTATCCTTTGTGAGCAGGATAAAGAGTCCCGCATGGTATGTTGCCTGCCCGGTGCTAGGGTGAGGGACATCTCTGACCGGCTTGAAAGGATTCTGGAGAGGGAGGGGGTGGATCCAGTTGTTGTGGTCCATGTCGGTACCAACAACATAGGCAAGTCTAGAAAAGAGGACATGTTTAGAGATTATAAAGAGCTAGGATTCAAATTAAAAAACAGGTCTTCAAGGGTCATAATCTCCAGATTACTGCCTGAGCCTCGTGCAAATTGGCATAGGGAGGCAAGAATAAGGGAAGTTAACACGTGGCTGAAAGAGTGGTGTGGGAAAGAGGGGTTCCTTTTCATGGGACACTGGCATCAGTTTTGGGACAGGGGGGACCTATACAGTTGGAATGGTCTCCACCTGAACCGAGCTGGGACCAGTGTTCTGGCGAAAAGAGTAAATAGGGTGGTCAATAGGACTTTAAACTAGAGATTGGGGGGGGAAGGGAAAGTCAGGGAACCAAGAGGTGAAGTAATCAGTGGGAAGTGTAGCTGCTTAGGAATACAAAAAAGCACGAAAAGACAAAACTCAGGAGAGGTTACGATAGTCCCCATCCCACAAAATATGACACAGTGTATGGAAAGGCTCAGTAAAACAAGGTCCACCACACTACGAAAACAAAAAGGGACGGTCAATAGAGAATTAAAGGTGCTATATTTAAATGCGCGCAGTGTACGGAACAAGGTAGATGAGCTTGAGACGTGGTTGCAGGGGGTTCAGGACTGGCATTTAAACATCCAGGGATTCACAACCTATCGAAAAGACAGAGAGGTGGGCAGAGGGGGCGGGGGTTGCCTTGTTAATTAGGAATGAAATTAAATCAATAGCACTAAACAACATAGGGTCAGATGATGTGGAGTCTGTGTGGGTAGAGTTGAGGAACCACAAAGGCAAAAAAACCATAATGGGAGTTATGCACAGGCCTCCTAACAGTGGTCAGGACCAGGGGCACAAAATGCACCACAAAATAGAAAGTGCATGTCAGAAAGGCAAGGTCACAGTGATCATGGGGGACTTCAATATGCAGGTGGGCTTGGTAAATAATGCTGCCAGTGGACCCAAGGAAAGGGAATTCATTGAATGTTTACAGGAGGGCTTTTTGGAACAGCTTGTGATGGAGCCCACGAGGGAACAGGCCATTCTGGACTTAGTGTTATGTAATGAGCCCGACTTGATTAAAGATCTTAAAGTAAGGGAACACTTAGGATGCAGTGATCATAATATGGTCGAATTCAATCTCCAATTTGAAAGAAAGAAGGTAGAATCAGATGTAAAGGTGTTATAGTTAAATAAAGGTAACTACAGGGGCATGAGGGAGGAACTGACGAAAATCGACTGGGAGCAGAGCCTAGTGGGAAAGACAGTAGAACAGCAATGGCAGGAGTTTCTGGGAGTAATTGAGGACACAGTACAGAGGTTCATCCCAAAGAAAAGAAAGGTTATCAGAGGAAGGGTTAGGCAGCCATGGCTGACAAAGGAAGTTAGGGAATGCATCAAAGCAAAAGAGAATGCCACATTAGGCAAAGAGTAGTGGGAAGTCAGAAGATTGGGAAGGCTACAAAAACAAACCGAGGATAACAAAGAGAGAAATAAGGAAAGAGAGGATCAATTATGAAGGTAGGCTAGCCAGTAACATTAGGAATGATAGTAAAAGTTTATTTAAATACATTAAAAACAAACAGGAGGCAAAAGTAGACATTGGGCCGCTCCAAAATGACGCTGGTAATCTAGTGATGGGAGACAAGGAAATAGCTGAGGAACTAAATAAGTACTTTGCGTCAATCTTCACAGTAGAAGACATGAGTAATATCCCAACAATTCAGGAGAGTCAGGGGGCAGAGTTGAATATGGTAGGCATCACAAAGGAGAAAGTGCTAGAGAAACTAAGAGGTCTAAAAATTGATTAAACTCCCGGCCCAGATGGGCTACATCCTAGAGTTCTAAAGGAGATAGCTGAAGAAATAGTGGAGGCGTTAGTGATGGTCTTTCAAAAGTCACTGGAGTCAGGGAAAGTCCGAGAGGATTGGAAAATCGCTGTTGTAACCCCCCTGTTCAAGAAGGGAACAAGGAAAAAGATGGAAAATTATAGGCCAATTAACCTAACCTCGGTTGTTGGCAAGATTCTAGAATCCATTGTTAAGGATGAGATTTCTAAATTCTTGGAAGTGCCGGGTCGGATTAGGACAAGTCAGCATGGATTTAGTAAGGGGAGGTCGTGCCTGACAAACATAGAACATAGAACAATACAGCGCAGTACAGGCCCTTCGGCCCACGATGTTGCACCGAGACAAAAGCCATCTAACCTACACTATGCCATTATCATCCATATGTTTATCCAATAAACTTTTAAATGCCCTCAATGTTGGCGAGTTCACTACTGTAGCAGGTAGGGCATTCCACGGCCTCACTACTCTTTGCGTAAAGAACCTACCTCTGACCTCTGTCCTATATCTATTACCCCTCAGTTTAAAGTTATGTCCCCTCGTGCCAGCCATTTCCATCCGCGGGAGAAGGCTCTCACTGTCCACCCTATCCAACCCCCTGATCATTTTGTATGCCTCTATTAAGTCTCCTCTTAACCTTCTTCTCTCCAACGAAAACAACCTCAAGTCCATCAGCCTTTCCTCATAAGATTTTCCCTCCATACCAGGCAACATCCTGGTAAATCTCCTCTGCACCCGCTCCAAAGCCTCCACGTCCTTCCTATAATGCGGTGACCAGAACTGTACGCAATACTCCAAATGCGGCCGTACCAGAGTTCTGTACAGCTGCAACATGACCTGCCGACTCCGGAACTCAATCCCTCATCCAATAAAGGCCAACACTCCATAGGCCTTCTTCACAACCCTATCAACCTGGGTGGCAACTTTCAGGGATCTATGTACATGGACACCTAGATCCCTCTGCTCATCCACACTTTCAAGAACTTTACCATTAGCCAAATATTCCGCATTCCTGTTATTCCTTCCAAAGTGAATCACCTCACACTTCTCTACATTAAACTCCATTTGCCACCTCTCAGCCCAGCTCTGCAGCTTATCTATATCCCTCTGTAACCTGCTACATCCTTCCACACTATCGACAACACCACCGAATTTAGTATCGTCTGCAAATTTACTCACCCACCCTTCTGTGCCTTCCTCTAGGTCATTGATAAAAATGACAAACAGCAACGGCCCCAGGACAGATCCTTGTGGTACTCCACTTGTGACTGTACTCCATTCTGAACATTTCCCATCAACCACCACCCTCTGTCTTCTTTCAGCTAGCCAATTTCTGATCCACATCTCTAAATCACCCTCAATCCCCAGCCTCCGTATTTTCTGCAATAGCCTACCGTGGGGAACCTTATCAAACGCTTTGCTGAAATCCATATACACCACATCAACTGCTCTACCCTCATCTACCTGTTCAGTCACCTTCTCAAAGAACTCAATAAGGTTTGTGAGGCATGACCTACCCTTCACAAAGCCATGCTGACTATCCCTGATCATATTATTCCTATCTAGATGATTATAAATCTTGTCTCTTATAATCCCCTCCAAGACTTTACCCACTACAGACGTGAGGCTCACCGGTCTATAGTTGCTAGGGTTATCTCTGCTTCCCTTTTTGAACAAAGGGACCACATTTGCTATCCTCCAGTCTTCTGGCACTATTCCTGTAGCCAATGATGACATAAAAATCAAAGCCAAAGGTCCAGCAATCTCTTCCCTGGCCTCCCAGAGAATCCTAGGATAAATCCCATCAGGTCCCGGGGACTTATCTATTTTCAGCCTGTCCAGAATTGCCAACACCTCTTCCCTACGTACCTCAATGCCATCTATTCTATTAGCCTGGGGCTCAGCATTCTCCTCCACAACATTATCTTTTTCCTGAGTGAATACTGACGAAAAATATTCATTTAGTATCTCGCCTATCTCTTCAGACTCCACACACAATTTCCCATCCCTGTCCTTGACTGGTCCTACTCTTTCCCTAGTCATTCGCTTATTCCTGACATACCTATAGAAAGCTTTTGGGTTTTCCTTGATCCTTCCTGCCAAATACTTCTCATGTCCCCTCCTTGCTCGTCTTAGCTCTCTCTTTAGATCCTTCCTCGCTACCTTGTAACTATCCATCACCCCAACTGAAACTTCACACCTCATCTTCACATAGGCCTCCTTCTTCCTCTTAACAAGAGATTCCACTTCCTTGGTAAACCATGGTTCCCTCGCTCGATGCCTTCCTCCCTGCCTGACCGGTACATACTTATCAAGAACACGCAGTAGCTGATCCTTGAACAAGCCCCACTTATCCAGTGTGCCCAACACTTGCAGCCTACTTCTCCACCTTATCCCCCCCAAGTCACGTCTAATGGCATCATAATTGCCCTTCCCCCAGCTATAACTCTTGCCCTGCGGTGTATACTTATCCCTTTCCATCATTAACGTAAACGTCACCGAATTGTGGTCACTGTCCCCAAAGTGCTCTCCCACCTCCAAATCCAACACCTGGCCTGGTTCATTACCCAAAACCAAATCCAACGTGGCCTCGCCTCTTGTTGGCCTGTCAACATATTGTTTCAGGAAACCCTCCTGCACACACTGTACAAAAAATGACCCATCTATTGTACTCAAACTATATCTTTTCCAGTCAATATTTGGAAAGTTAAAGTCTCCCATAATAACTACCCTGTTACTTTCGCTCTTATCCAGAATCATCTTCGCCATCCTTTCCTCTACATCCCTAGAACTATTAGGAGGCCTATAAAAAACTCCCAACAGGGTGACCGCTCCTTTCCTGTTTCTAACTTCAGCCCATACTACCTCGGAAGAAGAGTCCCCATCTAGCATCCTCTCCGCCACCGTAATACTGCTCTTGACTAGCAGCGCCACACCTCGCCCTCTTTTGCCTCCTTCTCTGAGCTTACTAAAACACCTAAACCCCGGCACCTGCAACATCCATTCCTGTCCCTGCTCCAAACCTGTTAGAGTTCTTTGAAGAGATGATAAATAGGTTAGACCAAGGAGAGCCAATGGATGTTATCTATCTTGACTTCCAAAATGTCTTTGATAAGGTGCCTCACGGGAGACTGCTGAGTAAAATAAGGGCCCATGGTATTCGAGACAAGGTACTAACATGGATTGACGATTGGCTGTCAGGCAGAAGGCAAAGAGTTGGGATAAAAGGTTATTTTTCGGAATGGCAACCGGTGACAAGTGGTGTCCTATGGGGTTCAGTGTTGGGGCCACAGTTGTTCTCTTTATATATTAACGATCTAGATGACGGGACTGGGGGCATTCTGGCTAAGTTTGCCGATGATACAAAGATAGGTGGAGGGGCAGGTAGTATGGAGGAGGTGGGGAGGCTGCAGAAAGATTTAGACAGTTTAGGAGAGTGGTCCAAGAAATGGCTGATGAAATTCAACGTGGGCAAGTGCGAGGTCTTGCACTTTGGAAAAAAGAATAGAGGCATGGACTATTTTCTAAACGGTGACAAAATTCATAATGCTGAAGTGCAAAGGGACTTGGGAGTCCTAGTCCAGGATTCTCTCAAGGTAAACTTGCAGGTTGAGTCCGTAATTAAGAAAGCAAATGCAATGTTGTCATTTATCTCAAGAGGCTTGGAATATAAAAGCAGGGATGTACTTCTGAAGCTTTACAAAGCATTAGTTAGGCCCCATTTAGAATACTGTGTGCAATTTTGGGCCCCACACCTCAGAAAGGACATACTGGCACTGGAGCGGGTCCAGCGGAGATTCACACGGATGATTCCAGGAATGGTAGGCCTAACATACGATGAACGTCTGGAGATCCTGGGATTATATTCATTGGAGTTTAGGAGGTTGAGGGGAGATCTAATAGAAACTTACAAGATAATGAATGGCTTAGATAGGGTAGACGTAGGGAAGTTGTTTCCATTAGCAGGGGAGACTAGGACCCGGGGGCACAGCCTTAGAATAAAAGGGAGTCACTTTAGAACAGAGATGAGGAGACATTTCTTCAGCCAGAGAGTGGTGGGTCTGTAGAATTCATTGCCACAGAGGGCGGTGGAGGCCGGGACGTTGAGTGTCTTTAAGACAGATGTTGATAAATTCTTGATTTCTCGAGGAATTAAGGGCTATGGAGAGAGAGCGGGTAAATGGAGTTGAAATCAGCCATGATTGAATGGTGGAGTGGACTCGATGGGCCAAATGGCCTTACTTCTCCTATGTCTTATGGTCTTATGGTCTTATCTACAAGGCAATGTGGCAAACTGCCCAGGCATGTCCTGACCTGAGATATAGATGTTTTATTTTTTATTTTTCCAATTAAGGGGCAATTTAGCGAGGCAAATCCACCTACCTGCACATCTTTGGGTTGTGGGGGTGAAACCCACGCAGACACGGGGAGAATGTGTAAACTCCACACAGACAGTGACCCGGGGCCAGGATCGAATCTGGGTGTTCAGCGCCATGAGGCAGCAGTGGTAACCACTGCGCCAACATGCCACCTGTGATTTTTAACCAGTAAGGGAATCATGGGCTATAGGAATAAGGCAGGAAAGTGAAGTTGATGATTATCTAATTGAATGGCAGAGCAGACTTGCCGGGTTGAATGGCCTACTTCTGTTCCTAAGTCACAAAGAGCAGAATAAATCCAATCTGGCCAGTTACTGCTCCATCGGTCTATTCTTGATCATCGGCAGAATTATAGAATATGTCCTCAACAATGCTGCCAAGTGGCACTTGCTCAGAAATAATCTGCGCACTGGCGCTCAATTTGGGTTCTGCCAGGTCCACTCAGCTCCTGGCCTCATCACAACATTGGTCCAAACATGGATAAAAGAACTGATCTCAAGAGGTGAGGTGAGAGTCACTAACTTTGACATCAAAGCAGCTTTTGACCAAGTGTGGCATCAAAAAGACCGAGCAAAACTTAAATAATTGGCAATCCGGGGGAAATCCTCCGCTGGTTGGAATCATACCTACCACAAAGGAAGATGGTTTTGGTTGTTGGAGGTCAATCACCACAGTCCCTGGTTCCTTAGGGTAGGGTCCTAAGCCCAACCATCTTCAGCTGCCTCATCAATGACCTTCCCTCCATCATAAGGTGAGAAATTGGGATGTTTGCGGATGATTGCACAATGTTCATTGCAGTTCCCAACTCCTCAGATACTGGAACAATCTATGCCCATTTTCAGCAAGATCTAGACAACATTGAGGCTTGGGCTATTAAGTGGCAAGTAGCATTCACGCCATGCAAGTGCCAGGCAATAGAGAATCCAAACATCTGCCCATGACATTCAATAGCATTACCATCGCTGATTCTCCCACTGTCAACATCCGATGGGGTTGCCGTTGACCAGAAACTGAACTGCGCTAGCCATATAATTGATGTGGGTACAAGAGCAGGTCAGAGGCTGGGTATCCTGTGCAAGTAACTCACCTCCTGACTCCTCAAAGCATGTCCACCATCTACAAGGCACAAGTCAGGAGTATAATGCAATACTCTCCACTGGCCTGGATTAGTGCAGCTCCAACAACACTCAAAAAGCTTGACATCATCCAGGACAAAGACCACGGCGGGTTTCTCAGTTCAGTGACGTCGGAATCACAATCATGTGGAGAATCGCGCGTTAGCCGAAAATTGGGGTCTGCATCGGGTGCCCAACAGAATGCCATGCTCCGGTGCCTCAATAGCAGCGTGAATGCAGTCCACGCCTCGCATTGGTGTCAGCATGTATATTGTACAGCAACGGCAATTAGCATATTATTAACAGGCCTTATCCAGCATTCTCCGGCCTCCCGTGATGCTCCGCCTCCGCCCGGTGGAAGTGATAATGGAGCGGTTCACTTGTGCTATTTAAATTTGGGAACTGGGCACTGTGACTGATGAGGGAGAGAGAGGAGGTAAGCCAAGTTACCAAAGGTGCAACGGTGGGCTGCCAATTGTGCTGCTGGCCAGGGGGTGTCTTTCAGGGCTAGGGGAAGTAGCGGGGGACAACCAGGGGATGGCCGTGGCGTCGGGGTATCCTCCCTGGGACCAGGGTGTCCGTGCATGGACTGCCATTGTCACGGCCTGCAAGGCAGTCATCTGGCTGCGTCCCCTACTGACTGCAACTGGATCCTTGACTTTCTAACCCACAGATCACAATCAGTAAGAATAAACAACACCTCCTCCACAGTAGTCCTCAATACTGGGGCCCCGCAAGGCTGCGTACTTAGCCCCCTACTATACTCCCTGTACAGGAAGAAGTCTTTGTGATGAACGGTTACTGCCTTATCATCATGTAAGGTGATGTTTCCTTTAAGGCCGGGCTTGGAACCCTGGGGACTCCGCCTCTGGCTCCGCCCATCTGGGAGCCATACATAAAGGGCTGCCTCATGGTCTGTGTAGCAGTCAGCTCTCGTCTCTAGCTGTAGCATAGTTATTAGTCTAATAAAGCCTTCTTTACAGTTTAATCTCTAAGCGTCATTATTGAGGGTACCTCAATTTATTAGACTAAACTAGATTCAGGATGGACGCAAACCTAAAACCAGAGAAGCTCAATCTGGATGCATGAACGCCGGAGGCGAAGGAAATTTTTTAATACTGGCTGCGGTGCTTCGAGGCCTAGCTGGACTCCGCAGAGACTCCCATCCTGCGGCCATGCAAGCTGCGTCTACTCCACGCCCGGGTGAGTCACAGAATCTCCGCCACGCTTGAAAAGGCGATGACTTATGATGTGGCGATTGAGTTGCTCCGCAAGCGGTTTGTCAAACCCGTCAATGAGGTGCACGCCCGGCATCTGCTCTCTACCTGCCGGCAGCGCTCGGGGGAATCGCTCGACGAGTTTGTTGAAAAACTCACCGCGCTTGCCAGGGACTGTGACCATCAGGATGTGACTGGGGAAGTCCATATGAACCTGCACATCAGGGATGCTTTCGTGTCCGGCATCCGCTCGACCTACATCCGGCAGCGGCTGCTCGAAAACGGGACAAACGACCTCCAGGAGACGCTAACGCTCGCCTCCTCGCTGGCGGTGGCCCAACATAACTTGGGTACGTACCCCGCGGACTCTGCCAGCCCCCCCTCGACTTCCTCAGACTCAACCGTATTACAGGCCTGCGCCACGTGGCGACCCGCTCACCATGGGGGCACACCGTGCTACCTCTGCGGACAGGGCCAGCACCGACGCCCATGCTGCCCAGCCCGCTCCGCGATCTGCAGCGACTGCGGGAAGAAAGGGCACTTTGCGAGGGTCTGCCTGGCCAGACCCAGGGGCCAGAAAAACAAAGAAAAGCCGGCCCGAAAATCAAGCTCTCGGGCCCGCAGGCCTCGCAATGCTGCTGCGCACCGACCCGACACGCCCTCTTCTGACGCGTCATCAGCCTCGTGCGAAACATGGGAGCGGCCATCTTGTCGGCGACCATCTTCTCGACCTGACACGCGCAGCCAGCGGCGGCGGCCATTTTACGAGTCCGACTCGGCTGAGGACTCCGACTACCCGCGACTGGGTGCGATCACCCTCGATCAAACTCGGCCAAAACACCTGCAGAACTCCATGATGCAGGTCCAGGTCAACGGGCACGACACTGCATGCCTCTTCGACTCCGGGAGCACGGAGAGCTTTATCCACCCTGAAACGGTAAGGCGCTGCTCCCTACGCACCCATCCCGCATCCCAAACCATAGCCCTCGCATCTGGGTCCCACTCGGTACAAATCACGGGGTACTGTATTGTGGATCTCTCGATCCAGGGTGCCAAATACACCCGTTTCAAATTTTATATCCTCCCTCACCTCTGTGTCCCCCTGCTGCTCGGACTGGATTTCCAGTGCAGCCACCGAAGCCTGACACTGAAGTTCGGCGGACCCTTGCCACCCCTCACGGTGTGCTGCCTTGCGACACTGAAAGTCGCACCCCCCTCGTTATTCACGAACCTCACTCCTGACTGTAAGCCCGTCGCCACCAGGAGCCGGCGCTACAGTGCCCAAGACATGGCTTTTATCAAGTCAGAGGTCCAGCGTTGACTGGGAGAGGGGGTCATCGAGGCTAGCAACAGCCCTTGGAGAGCGCAAGTGGTAGTAGTCCGGTCTGGGGAGAAGAAACGGATGGTCGTGGATTATAGCCAGACCATAAACCGATTCACGCAGCTTGATGCGTACCCCCTTCCTCGCATCGCGGAAATGGTAAATCGGATCGCCCAATACCGAGTCTTTTCCACGGTCGACCTCAAATCCGCCTACCACCAGCTCCCCATCCGACCAAAAGACCGCCCCTATACTGCCTTTGAAGCAGCCGGCCGGCTCTTCCACTTCCTCAGGGTTCCCTTTGGTGTCACAAATGGGGTCTCCGTCTTTCAAAGGGCAATGGACCAAATGGTGGACCAGTACGGTTTGCGGGCTACATACCCGCACTTGGACAATGTCACCATCTGCGGCCATGATCAGCAGGACCATGACGCTAACCTCAAAAAGTTCCTCCAGACCGCCCGAGCCCTTAACCTGACCTATAACGAGGGCGTTTTCCACACCACCCGGCTGGCCATCCTCGGCTATGTCGTGGAAGGCGGGGTCCTAGGTCCCAACCCCGACCGCATGCGCCTCCTTAAGGAACTCCCTCTCCCCCGCAGCCTCAAGGCCCTCAAACGGTGCTTGGGGCTTTTCTCCTATTACGCCCAGTGGGTCTTCAGGTATGCGGACAAAGCCCATCCACTCCTAAAGACCACCACTTTTCCCCTCTCGGCTGAGGCTCAATTGGCCTTCAACCGCATCAAGGCTGACATCATCAAGGCCGCCATGCACGCGGCGGACGAAACCATCCCTTTCCAGGTAGAGAGCGATGCATCAGACATCGCCCTGGCTGCTACCCTCAACCAAGGAGGCAGACCAGTAGCGTTCTTCTCCCGAACCCTCACCGCCTCCGAGGTTCGACACTCTGCAGTCGAAAAGGAGGCACAAGCCATTGTGGAGGCTGTGCGGTGCTGGAGACACTACCTAGCCGGTAGCAGGTTTACCCTCGTCACCGACCAACGGTCGGTCGCCTATATGTTCGATAACACGCAACGGGGCAAAATAAAAAACAATAACATTTTGAGGTGGAGGATCGAACTCTCCAACTCATATGATATCAAGTATCGTCCAGGGGAGCTCAACGAGCCCCCAGATGCCCTGTCCCGCGGCACATGCGCCAACGCGCAGGAGGACCGCCTGCAAGCCATCCACAATGACCTCTGCCGCCCGGGGGTTACCCGGCTCGTCCATTTCATCAAGTCCCGCAACCTACCTTACTCAACCAAGGAGGTCAAGGCCATGGTCAGGGCCTGCCAAGTCTGTGCGGAGTGCAAACCGCACTTCTATCGGCCAGACAAGGTTCGGCTCGTGAAGGCCTCGGGCCCCTTTGAGCGACTGAGCGTGGACTTCAAGGGGCCCCTCCCGTCCACCAACCGTTATGCCTATTTCCTCACCGTGATCGATGAGTTCTCCCGTTTCCCATTCGCCATTCCCTGCACCGACATGACCTCAGCCACGGTGATTAAAGCACTCACAACATCTTCACCCTGTTCGGTTTCCCTGCTTATATCCACAGCGACCGTGGTACATCGTTCATGAGCGATGAACTGCGTCAGTATCTGCTCAGCAAAGGCATCGCCTCGAGCAGAACGACCAGTTATAACCCGCAGGGAAACGGGCAGGCTCGACCGTGTGGAAGGCTGTCCTTCTGGCCCTGCGGTTGAGAAATCTCCCAACCACCCGCTGGCAGGAGGTCCTACCCGATGCCCTACACTCCATTAGGTCACTCCTCTGCACGGCCACGAATGAGACCCCTCACGACCGATTGTTTCTCTTCCCCAGGAAGACTACCTCCGGGGTCTCGCTTCCACCTTGGCTGATGGCTCCGGGACCTGTTCTTCTCCGGAGGCACGCGAGGAGCCATAAAACGGACCCCCTAGTTGAAAAGGTCCGACTGCTCCACGCCAACCCCAGTTACGCCTACGTGGAGTACTCCGACGGCAGGCAAGATACGGTTTCCCTCCGGGATCTGGCACCCGCTGGATCCTCCACCACAGACGCCCCTTCCAGCGCCGCTCCCCTGCAGGACCCGTCGCCCCCTACAACACACCCCCTTACGGCCCTACCACCCGTTGGTGAGCCCCTTGCGCCCCATCACGCGTCAATCACCAGGCAGGAACGTTCCCTTCCAGTTGAAGAACACTTCAGCAGTCAAGGGCATTCAGCCTCTGATCTCCGGGTAAGCGTTCTCCAAGGCGGCCTTCAGGACGCGCAACAACGCAGAATCGCCGAGCAGAAACTTATAGCCAAGTTCCGCACACATGAGTGCGGCCTCAACCGGGACCTGGGATTCATGTCACATTACATTCATCCCCCACCATCTGGCCTGCGAAATCTTACCAACTGTCCTGGCTTGACACAATTCACACCTCTTTAACCTGGGGTTACCCCATCTCTGGATCTGTAAAGATTTAATCACCTGCTAATGCTCGCATTCCAAGCATTGTCTGGCATCTTTGAATTTGTCTATATATATGTTTCTGGAGCATACCTCTTCATTCACCTGAGGAAGGAGCAGTGCTCCAAAAGCTAGTGACATCGAAACAAACCTGTTGGACTGGTGTTGTAAGACATCTTACTGTGCTCACCCCAGTCCAACGCCGGCATCTCCACATCATACTCCCTGTACACACACGACTGTGTGGCAAAATTTGGCGCCAACTCCATCTGCAAGTTCGCTGACGATACGACCATAGTGGGCCGGTGTGGTAAACCACTGTGTTCCTCAGCCGGATCTCGAATAACGACGAGTCAGAATACAGGATGGAGATTGAGAACCTAGTGGAGTGGTGTAGTGACAACATTCTCTCCCTCAATGCCAGCAAAATTAAAAAGATGGTCATTGACTTCAGAAAGCAAAGTACTGTACACACCCCTGTCAGCATCAACGGGGCCGAGGTGGAGATGGTTAGCAGTTTCAAATTCCTAGGGGTACACATCTCCACACATCTGTCCAGGTCCACCCACGTCGACGCTACCAGCAAGAAAGCACAACAGCGCCTATACTTCCTCAGGAAACTAAGGAAATTTGGCAAGTCCACATTAACTCTTACCAACTTTTACAGATGCACCATAGAAAGCATCCTATCTGGCTGCATCACAGCCTGGAATGGCAACTGCTCGGCCCAAGACTGCAAGAAACTTCAGAGAGTCGTGAACACAGCCCAGTCCATCACACAAACCTGCCTCCCTTCCATTGACTCCATTTACACCTCCCGCTGCCTGAGGAAAGTGAGCAGCATAATCAAAGACCCCTCCCACCGGCTTATTAACTCTTCCAACTTCTTCCATCGAGCTACAAAGTTTGAGAACATGCACGAACAGATTCAAAAACAGCTTCCTCCCCACTGTTACCAGTCTCCTAAACGACCCTCTTATGGACTGACTTCATTAACACTATACCCCTGTATGCTTCACCCGATGCCGGTGTTTTTGTAGTTATATTGTGTACCTTGTGTTGTCCTATTATGTATTTTCTTTTATTTCCTTTTCTTTTCATGTACTTAATGATCTGTTGTGCGGCTCACAGCAAAATAATTTTCACTGTACCTTGGTACACGTGACAATAAACAAATCCAAGCAAATCCAATCCAATCCCACTGTGTCCCATTGAGCACCAGGAGCCCACAGACCCCAGCCGACCCATCATTGGGATAGGACTGGCCCAGCGTGGCTGGTCACACATGTGTTGGCACACCCCAGTGCATCCATCTGAGATGTTGCCCAATTTCAGGCACAGCAAGCGAGCCGCAGAGCACGCCACGGCTGGCCGGCACCATGGCCTTTGGCACCCACCCTGGCACACTGCCCCTCACCGGGCAGACTTCCTACCAGTGACACCCTCAGCTAGTCCATCCCACATGACTACTGGCTGTCACCAAGTCCTGCCTGCCCCCTATGCCCTGCCCCCATTCACCCTGTCCCCATACAAGTAGGCACAATCAGTGCGCCGCACAAAGGACTCAGCACACCGCAGCTATGGTCCCAATAGGTGACCAACCCCCAGGCTGAGCCCCACCTTTAGGCCCTGCCCGCACACATACCACCAAGCAAGCGCTGGTCAGTGGCACACTGCGCCCACTCCCCACAACCTGATGCCACCCTGTTGGCAGGGTATCACATGGCCCACTCAAGACGGACCCCCACAGTAGTCCCCACAGGAGGGTGCAGGACAGGGGCCCTAGAGCATACCGCTGGCATGGGTAGCGCCAGTCACCAGTACCCCTGTCGACAGAGATGGGTGGCAGCATTAGAGAACCCTTGGTGCCACGGGTGTGGTGTGGAGGGAAAAGTGCCTGGGGAATGGGTTCAGGGAGGAACATGCGGGGGCAGGGGCGGCAGTGCAGGCCAGGGCCACAGTGTAGCCTGTTGGGCATGGGAGTACTCACCATGCTAACATGACTGCCCTTTACCCCCTACAGAGAATTGACATTAGTATCGAGCCAGGAGTGGTTGTCATCCGCGTAGCTGCTGCAGCCCTAGCGGATGCACTGAAGCTGCATGAGCAGGAGTTGCTCAGGAAGGACCCTGCAGAACTGCAGCCTGCCCCAGAGGAGCAGGAACCAGCTGGTGAGGATGGAGAGCCGGCCACCCAACAGGTCGAGGAGGGGAGGTGGGATGGAGGCATTACATCAGGCCCCGTGTGTGTATTGGCAGGGTCTGTCAAACAAGGACCTGCCGACACAGCAGATGTTTCTATCATTAAACTGCTGTATCGGGGGCGTGGCGAGCAGGGCGGCCGCAATAACAAGAGCTTGCGATTTCGGAGAAATCCCCGAGTCCTCATGCACCACCCGACTATCATCGGCCTTTGGGGCCGCCACGAGCAACCAGCAGGGCCGGTTTAAATACCGGCGAAGCACCCCGCGCGGGTGTCGGGCGGCGGGGGCTGAGGCGCCAGGCCCGGCGCGGCAGGTCAGAGCAGCGGGGGCGGAGCTATGAGGAGGCCGAAGCGGCAGGCCCGAGGCCAGGGCGCTATGTAGGGAGGGTGCTCCACGTCGGATGGCTCCCAGCTAGGAAGAAGAAAGAAGGTTGAAGCCTGGTCCCAGGTGAATGCAGAGGAGAAAGAAAGAAGGTTTAAGGAAGTTTGGTGAAAGTTTTTTTTCTCTCTTCCTCACCCCATTTTTTTTTTCAAAAAAAGAATGTCAGATTGCTGAAGGGCAGGAGGGTGAAGGGGGAGAGAGGAGAAAAGAAAGAAGATAAAAAACAATAAGCCGCTAAAGGATGCGAAGCGCAGTGTCGAAGAAAGGAGGAAACACGGGTTCGCCGCCGAAGGAGAAGACAAGCAAAAGTGTTGACAGAATGGCAGAAGCCGAACTGCCTAGGCGGGGCCGCACTACTTACGGTGGAGAAAAGTCAGTTAATGAACGGGGTTGAGGTGAGAGGAGGACTGCGGATGTTGGAGCCTGGATAGCAGGCTTCAATGGGCCTACGAGGCGAGCAAGAGTTGGTGGAGGGATGGATGTTGGGGGATGTTTTTGTAGGGGGGGTTCTTGGGAGGGGGTAGAAGGGGTTCGATGTTAACAATGGACAGGGGCGGGTCAGGCTTATGGGGCAGGGCCCGGTGGTATGGTGATGGTGGATAAGAAAGGTGGGGGGGGGGTGAGAGACCCCCAGTAAGGATAATCACGTGGAACGTGATAGGGCTAGGAGGTCTGGTCAAGAGGTCAAGGGTGCTTGCACATCTTAAAAGTTTGAAAGCCGATGTAGCAATGCTGCAGGAGACTCACTTGAGGGTGAAGGACCAGGTGAGACTTAAAAAGGGCTGGGTCAGCCAAGTGTTTCACTCCGGATTTGATGGAAGGGCTCGAGGGGTAGTGGTGCTGGTCAGCAAAAGGGTACGCTTCCAGATGGAGAAGGTGGTGGCAGATCAGGGGGGTAGATATGTGATTGTGACAGGGGTGCTGGAGGGGTGATTAGTGGTGCTGTTAAGTGTATACGGTCCCAATTGGGCGATGTGGGATTCGCGAGGAAGGTGTTTGGGGCTTTTCCCGACTTGGACACGCATGAGCTGATTGTGGGGGGGACTGGAACTTGGTGCAGGAGCCAAGGTTGGACAGATCATGGCCGTGCTCACTGGTCCCATCAGGGGGGGCGAAGGCGCTGGCTGGGCTAATGGTGGAAAAGGGAGGGGTGGACCCTTGGAGGTTCCGGCACCCAAGGGAATGGAAGTACTCGTTTTTCTCAGCGGTCCATAAGGTATACTCGCGGATCGACTTTTTTGTGGTGGGGAAGGCTTTGCTGGCTGGAGTCAAGGGGTCGGAATACTCTGCAATTGCAGTGTCAGATCACGCTCCACATTGGGTGGATATGGTGCTGGAGAAGGGGGCAGCGCAGAGACCGGGGTGGTAACTGGATGTGGGGCTTTTGAGGAACAAAGTAACAGCCTCCCCGAACAGGCGCCGGAATGTGGCGACTAGAGGCTTTTCACAGTAACTTCATTTGAAGCCTACTTGTGACAATAAGCAATTTTCATTTCAATTTTCATTTACAAGTGTTCTGTGAGAAAATTGAAAAGGTAATTAAGGAATATGTAGGTTTCAATTGTACGGGTGAGGTGTCGAAGGCAGTCGTCTGGGAGGCTCTAAAGGCAGTGGTGAGAGGTGAGGTAATTTCATTTAAGGCCAGGGTGGATAAAGAGGAGAGGTTGGAGCGGCAGAGGGTAATAGATGAGATGTTGGAGGAAGATAGGAGGTATGCTGAGGATGGGGACCCGGCGAAGCTGGAAAAGAGGAAGGAACTACAGGTGAGCTTCGACCGACTGTCCACCAGGAAGGCGGTAGGCCAACTGAGACGAGCAAGGGGTGCAGTTTATGAACATGGAGATAAGGCATGGAGGTATGTTAGCAGGTCAGCTCCGGAGGGAGGCAGCGGCAAGGGAAATTCTTCAGGTGAAGGACAGGGCAGGGAAGTTGGTGGTGGCTCCAGTGCTGATTAACAAGGTTTTTGAGGAGTTTTATGAGAGGTTGTACAAGTCAGAGCCACCCGGGGGAGACCGTGAGATGCAGGAATTTCTAGATGGGTTGGAGTACCCGAGGCTAGGGGAGGGGGACAGGGCTACATTAGAAGGAGCAATAGTGGAGCAGGAGATAAAGGATTCGATTGGGAGGATGCAGTCGGGGAAGGTGGCAGGGCCGGATGAGTTTCCGGTGGAATATTATAAAAACTTTAAGGATAGGTTGGCACCCCTGATGGTGGGGATGTTTGAGGAGGCGATAGGGAAGGGGGTGTTGCCGCAAACCTTGCGGCAGGCATCGATTTCCCTGTTGCTAAAAAAAGATAAGGATCCGACGGAGTGTGGGTCGTATCGGCCCATATCACTTCTTAACGTGGACGTAAAAGTGTTGGCGAAGGTACTGGCGGGTAGCCTGGAGGAGTGCCTCCCGAAGGTGATAGAGGAGGATCAGACGGGGTTCGTGAAAGGGAGCTGTTTTCGAACATTAGGAGGGTTTTGAACGTTGTTATGGCACCGGCGGAAGGGAAGGAAACAGGTAGTTGTGGCATTGGACGCCGAGAAGGCATTTGATCGGGTAGAATGGGGTACCTGATGGCAGTGCTGGAGCGGTTTGGGATTGGACCAAGGTTTGTGAACTGGGTAAAGCTATTATATAAGGAACCGAAGGCGAGTGTCCGCACAAATAATATCAGTTTGAGATACTTTTCTCTCCACCGTGGGATGAGACAGGGATGTCCTATGTCCCCCTGCTGTTTGCACTTGCGATTGAGCCGTTGGCCATCGCATTGAGAAGTTCGGGAGCATGGAAAGGAATAGTGCGAGGCGGGATAGAGCATAGGGTGTCCTTATATGCCGACGACTTGCTGCTGTATGTGTCGGAACCGAGTGCGTCCATAGGAGGAATATTGGAGCTAATGCGGGTATTTGGGTCTTTCTCGGGGTACAAGTTGAACCTGGACAAGAGTGAGTACTTTGTGGTGTCTCGGCCGGGGGGGGTGGGGGGGCTGCCATTCCGTAGAGCAGGGACTCATTTTAGGTATCTGGGGGTGCAGGTTGCCCGGGAGTGGGGGAGGCTTTGCAGGTACAACATCACTAGTTTGGTGGGGAGAGTGAATCTGATCTGGCAAGGTGGGACGGCCTTCCTCTGTCATTGGCAGGTCGGCTACAGGCGGTTAAAATGAATGTGTTGCCGCGATTTCTGTTTATTTTTCAATGCCTACCGATTTTCCTGCCAAAGTCTTTTTTCAGGGAGATTGAGGGAAGGATTACCTCATTCATATGGGGAGGGAAGGTGGCCAGAGTGAGAAAGATGCTGCTACAGAGGGGAAGGCAGGCAGGGGTTTTGGGTCTCCTGAACCTGTTGTACTACTACTGTGCGGCGAATGTGGGGAAAGTGCGGAGCTGGGTCAGAGGGGTTGATTCTCAGTGGGTCAGAATGGAGGAGAGTTTGTGCAGGGGGTCGGGGCTGAAGGCTCTTGCAACAGCGCCGCTCCTGATAGCTCCGGGGAAATATTCAGGGAGTCCGGTAATAATAGCTTCATTGAAAATCTGGAGGCAGTTTCGCCAACACTTCGGGTTGGGTTTAGGGTCAAGGGAAATGCCGATTCGGGAGAACCACAGATTTGAGCCAGGGAGGTGGGATGGAAGTTTTCGGAAATGGGAAGAGAAGGGGATTAAGACGCTAAAAGATTTGTTTCTTCGGGGTCGGTTTGCAGGATTGAGGGAGCTGTAAGCGAAGTATGGGCTAGAGCAGGGAGAAGTGTTTAGGTACATGCAGGTTCGGGATTTTGCCAGGAAGGAGATACAGAGCTTCCCAGAGGAACCAGCCTCCACATTGCTGGAGGAGGTGTTGACGACAAGGGGACTGGAGAAGGGGGCAGTGTCAGTGGTGTACGGAGCTATTTTGGAAGAGGATAAGGCACCACTGGAAGGGATCAAAGCAAAGTAGGAGGAAGAGCTGGGAGAGGTTATAGAGGAGGGGGTCTGGTGTGAGGTGCTCCGGAGACTGAATGCCTCCACCTCATGTGCGAGGTTGGGGCTGATACAGCTGAAGATGGTATATAGAGCGCACCTCACGAGAGCGAGGATGAGCCGTTTTTTTTAAGGAGTAGAGGATGTGTGTGAGCGTTGCCGGGGGGGGGGGGGGGGGGTGGGGGGGCGTGGGGGGTGCGAAACACGTTCATATGTTTTGGTCCTGTCCAAAGTTAGGGGAGTACTGGAAGGAGGTGTTTCGGGTAATTTCCAAGGTGGTGTGTGTGAAACTGGACCTGGGTCCCCAGGAGGCCATATTCGGGGTGTCGGACCAGTCAGGGTTGGAAACTGGAGCGGAGGCAGATATCATAGCCTTCGCCTCGTTGATCGCCCGAAGGCGGATCCTGCTGGGATGGAGAGCAGCCTCTCCACCCAGTGCCCTGGCGTGGCGGGGAGACCTGTTGGAATACTTGACCCTTGAGAAGGTTAAGTTCGAACTGAGGGGAAGCTCGGAGGGGTTCTACAAGTCATGGGCACTATTTATTATGCACTTTCAAGAACTGGATAACATCGAACATTAGTTGGGGGGGGGGGGGGGGGGGCGGGTGGGGGGGGGGGGGGTGGGGGGCTGTGTGGATTAAGGGTGACTATGGGTAATCCCTGATTCCTTTTGTCATTTGTTTATGTAAACATGCGGGCTGAGGTTTGGGGGTTGGTGGGCGGATGGGATCGTTGTTATTATGGGGATTGACATATCTTGCTGATTATTGTTTATTGTTGATGGGTGTAAATGCGGGAAAAAATGTGAAAAAGGAGAATAAAAATATTAAAAAAAAACTAAAACAAGGACCTGCCCGATCGTGTGTGCCACTGACTGCGGCTGAGCAGGGAGACCATGAGATCAAGCATTGCATTGACATCCTGAAGATGTGGCCCGGATGCCTGGACAGTTCTGGAGGAACCCTCCAGTACAGCCCCAGGAGGGTCTCCCATATCATGGCGGCCTGCTGCATCCTCCACAACAGAAAGGCGACATGCTGGAGGAGGAGGAAGAACGCCAGCCCTGGTCCGATGAGGAGGACGTGGAGGAGGGCCAGGATAGGCAGGACATGGACCATCTGATTACCTCCAGGTACACCGACTGGGGCCTGGCCACCGGCAGCTTGAACATCACACCCACCTCGGTGCTTCCCACCTGCTTCACTGCAGGATGCTAGCCCTGGCTTGGCAGCATCAGTGGGTCTGGTCTATGGGATGGAGGATGATGACAAACCACTCCATGATGAGCTCTGGTCCTCCGCATCGTTTGGCGTGTTCTGACGTCTGCTGTCGGTAGCACTTTCCACCGTCTACCTGGGTGATCCCTGCATACATGTTGGCCATTCCATCTCATGGTCCCATCAAAACCCTGGGGTGACGGGTTGGGGGGGGTGGGGTCGAGGTCCCGGGTGGTAGGGGGGGGAGGGGTTGGACATTGGGGCAGTGTGCAGTGATGGGTCACACACTGGGTGGGTCCTACCACATGGCACCTCCACATATCTGGCTCCGTGCTTTTGCTGCCTCTGGGGAGACCCCGGGGTTGGCCTCCAACTGAGAGCTTTGAGCCTGGTTCACCTCCAACATCTGCGCACCACACCACCAGTCTCCCAATCCGCACCCCCCCCCCATTCGGGGTGGGCAATAAATGCTGGACTAGCCAGCAATGCCCCCATCCCATGAACAAATAAATTAAAAAGAAAATGTGGTATAACCTTAAATATAGAACCAGAATAATAAGTAGATAATAGGGGCTGGTTTAGCACAGGGCTAAATCGCTGGCTTTGAAAGCAGACCGAGGCAGGCCAGCAACACGGTTCAATTCCCGTACCAGCCTACCCGAACAGGCGCCGTAATGTGGCGACTAGGGGCTTTTCACAGTAACTTCATTTGAAGCCTACATGTGACAATAAGTGATTTTCATTTTTCATTTCAAGTAGATGTATTTCTTCTCACTTATATTTGGTGCTCGTGGTGTATCCTCCTCTCGAGCTGCATCTTCTAAATTAGACATATTGGGTGAATATTCTTTGTGTGTTTCCGTGCACGTCAAGATTCAAGATGCGTGGTTTTATCTTTGTTGCTCATTACTTTCACTCGCAGTTACTTCAGCTGCAGCTTTGTTCCTAAAACCGGTCCCAATAATTTCCGATGAACCTTCTCTTGAACTTCACAGTAAGAGACCCAGTTAATGAGGTATGTGTGAGACAGGCTATTTAATAAGAATTTAATTGCATTTCTTGAGAGGGGGTGGTGACGTTTGTAGCTGTGTCACTGTTGTGGCTCCTTTAAATCGGCTGCTACTTGCTGAGAGCAGACTGGCTAGATCAAATGTATCTGTGCTTTGAACCAGGACTCCAGTATCAGCAGATCTCAGCTATTTAATTAATGTGACTTTGGACGTTTTTTCTTCTCTTGTAGCCTTTAATCAAATGTGAGGAAGTATGTAAATTGGAACCAACTATTTTCCTACACTATGGATCAATATGAAAGAAAGCTCAGCCTCCCTGGATAATTAATATTGATTATACTGTACTGTAATCTTCCTATATTTACAGTCTGTTTCTTGTGCTATTATACCAGGCCTGGTGTGATTCTGCTTCAAAATATGTTTGAATGTCAGACTCCTATGTCAGACTCCTATTTATCGACTACAGCTCAGCCTTCAACACCATCATTCCTATGAAACTCATCTCCAAACTCCGTGGCCTTGGCCTCGGCTCCTCTCTCTGCGACTGGATCCTGAACTTTCTAACCCACAGCCCACAATCAGTAAAGATAGGCAACTACACCTCCGCCACGACCAGCTAGCCACCCTGTAGGCTGCATGCATCGTCAGACTGTTTAACGCTGTTGTTTTCTTCATGCTGCCCCCCCCCCCCCCTCCCCAGGAGATGGCTGCGCACAACCACCGGGAGCGAGAGAAGACAGGAGGAGGGCGGCTCCTCTCAGTGGTAGAGCAGAGGGCCCTGGAAGTTGATGGCGGCCCAGAGGTCGCTAGGTGGAGTTTGGCCGCAAGTGAGGAAGTGAGATCCCACATAGTTGCGGTTCTCCATGACTCCTGTGTCAACCTCCCCCAACACCACGCTCACCCCCAAACCAGCCTCACCTCAACATCACCCCCACACCACCCTCACTCTACAGCACCCGCACACTTTAAAAAAAAAAGTATTTTATTACCAACATATCAAAACAAGTTATAACACATAAATACCTCAGGAAACATACTCCCCCCCCGACCCTTAACTCATACTTTATCTTCTCTAGCAGCAGGAAGTCGTACAGGTCACCCAATCATGCTGCTACCCCCGGTGGCGATGCCGACCGCCACTCCAGCAAAATTCACCACCGTCGGCCTTCCTCGTCTCCATGAGCTCCGACTTTTCTGAAACCACAAATATTGCCACCAAAGGGTCAGGGTCCGGGTCCACCTCCTCCTCTACTATCCTGACTGAGACCGCGAACACTCCCACCCAGAATCTTCCCAATTTTTCACAACCCCAAAACATGTGCGCGTGATTCGCTGGCCCCCGCCCACACTTCTCACACTCATCTGCTGCCCTTTCATTCTCACCCGAGTCATATGCACCCTGTGCACCACCTTAAACTGTATCAGGCTCATCCTTGCACAAGAGGAGGTTTGTGCCGTAGTCCCTATCACTAAACTGCGTCTGCACTCCTGCCAACTTAACTAGTGTCTACTTTTCTGGCCTTAGGGGCCCTAACGCTACATCTAGGTGCATCCCCAGCTGGTACATCAGCAGTGGAGGCAGCCTGCTGTGATTCCTGCCCTGTGACCTGGGTCCCCTTTGGTCGCTGTCTTCTGGGGTGACCGGGGCCTGGAAGGCCCAGCTGCTGATCGGGTATCCCTGGTGGCGTGGTACCCCCTGTTCTGCCCACTGCCCATGTGATGCGCCAGCGACAGTGGGCGGGGAGGGAGTCTGAGTTGCTGCGGAGTTCCGGCAACTCCCCTGCGGCAGTCACCTCCTCCTAATTCGGGGTGCCCGATGATCCCGGGCTACTCCATTGGAGGCAGGTGTGATCAATGCTATCCCCTGAGGCTCACCCACCACCTGGCGCTGTCCTAGAGTTCCGCTGCTGCCTCGACTTGGGTCTGCATGTTTGCAGCCATGGAGCACAGGGTGTGGACCATTGCAGCCTGGGACTGCATCATATCATGCTGCGTCTGTGCCACCACTTCCTGGGTCTCTGCTGCGTCAGCCAGTGACTGCGCCATTTTTCTCTGTGCTGGACCACTTCCTTCTGGTCTGTGCTATGTCAGCCAGTCCCTGGGATATGCGGCCTATGCTCTCAGCATGGCCCCCTGTGACTGGGCCACACTCAGGAGCGCCACTGCAATATCCAGGTGGCCCTGGCACATAGTTGGCTGTGATAGGGCAGCCCTGTCCTTGGGCTCGGCCCCAGGCCTTGGACATGCTGATTCATGACCCCAAGGCCTTCACTACAGATGCCACCTGTGTGGCGTTGGCCTGGGTCGCACGCATGGCCGGCACCACCTCCTGCTCCTGCACACAGTTGGTCTCGACCGTGGACACCACTACCTCCGGTACCAGGGCTCCCGATGAATTCATAACTACATTCAACAACCTTCTTACATTGCCCACCCTGTTGTCAGCCTGTCAAATTGTCCTTGCAACTTTTTCCTCCTCACCAATCCCTCCGCGGTGAGTGCTCTCGAGTACTCCCTATCTACATCCACTATCTCATTTATTAGGCGGTCATGTTCCTCCCTCCTTTCCCTATCCGCGTGAGCCTTGAATGAGATAATTTCCCCCCTGGACCACTACCTTCAGCGCTTCCCAAACTATGGCCGTCGACACCGCCCCATTTTGATTCACCTAAACCCCGAATCAAACCTTCACCCCGGCCTCTGCTCTCGTTCCGGTCTAAGCCGAAGCTCCATCCAGTGGGGTGCATGGTCCGAAATAACTATCCCCGTGGACTCTGCCCTGCTACTGAGCCACTCTTGCTGATGGACATTGAAGTCCCCCACCCAGAGTACATTCTGTGTCCTTGAGGGTGGCCAGTACATGGTCAACAGCCGGAGGTTTTCTTGCTCATGTTTAACCTGAAGCCGTGAGACTTCATGGGTTCCAGAGTCGATGTTGAGGACTCCCAAGGCAAGTCCCTCCCGACTGTATACCCACTGTGCCGCCACTTCTGCTGGGTATGTGCAGGATATACCCAGGAATGATAATAGTGGTGTCTGGGACAATGTCTGTAAAGTATTATTCTGTCAGTACGATGCCGCGTGGCCCGTTCGTTTCTTTCCTTTTTATTGATTTTGTAGTGGTTGAATACAACTGAGTGGCGTGCTAGGCCATTCCATTTCAGAGGGCATTTAAGTGTCAACCACATTGCTATGGATCTGAAGCAAGACCAGCTGAGGACTGCAGATTTCCTTCCCTGAAGGATATTAATGAACCAGCTGGATTTTTAATGACAATTGACAATGGTTTTATGATCATCATTGGACTTTTTAATTCCAGATATTTATTGGATTCGATTTCCACCATCTGCCATGGTGGGATTCAAACCCGGGTCCCCAGAGTGTTACCCTGCATCTCTGGATCACCAGTCCAGTGACAATACCACTATGCCACCACCTCCCCGCCTAAATGTTCAATATTACAAACTATTATTTTAAAAAAAATCTTGCTTCTATAACTTAAATCTTAATTTTTAGTTTACAGTTGAGATATGGTGCTTCTTGTCCATCGGACAGAAAGACCAGGGAATGTATGGAATTTTAGATACAGTTTCCATTGCCCATAAAAAAATGAATACACTCATCAAATTGTACAAGATTGGGCACATTTGCAAGAGTATTAAATCAGTCAGCAAGACCACTGGATTATCTATTCTTGTTGGATGTACCTTTTGCTTCGCTGGACAAGTGCAATGTTCAACAAAAGGCTTTTAATGTAATTAACATGCTCTAAAATCCCTCTGCTGGTAAGTCAGGTTGTTCTGACCCTGTATAAATGGTTACTGCATGTCAACAGCATGTAGCTTCAGCTACAGTCACAACAGGATTTGCAAGCCTTAGTTTTAATCAATCCTCTTTTTCTTCGTCATGCTGTCTTTCTCTGCATAGTCTGTCCTTATATATTTGTAGTACTTAGTGTATTGATGGGGCTTTCTGTTTGTTATTCTGTCTCCATCTTTACTTCGTCTGATTTTTCTTAACGCTCTGATGACTTGTCCAAGTGGCTATCTTTTGCTTCCTTCATGGGCTATGCAAGGCCAGCATTTGTTGCCCATTCCGTTTAAAAAAAAAAAAAAATTTTTATTGGCATTTTTCAGGTTTTACAGAAAACAGCTCAATCTGAGATTTACATATAGATCACTTATTTAAAAAAAAAAAAATTTAGAGGAAATTTAGCGTGGCCAATCCACCTAACCTGCACATCTTTGGGGTTGTTAAACTGCATGAGGCTTAGCCTAGCGCAGGAGGAAGTGGAGTTGCTTCGTTCCAGAGCGCCCAACCCACTTCCGTCCCCAGTTCATCCTTGCATTTTCATCAGGCTCCATCCAGTGGTATTCTCTCCCTTTCTAGCAAACGCCCAAAGATGTCCCCACAGTTCCCCCATTCCTTACTGTCCTTGTTTATCAGTTCCTCTAATACTGTGTCTCTCGAGGCCCTGGGGTATCCTACCATCTCCTTGCAGAGAAAGTGTTTGATTTGGAAGTGCCTGAGTTCCTGTCCTGTCGGTAATTCCAGGTCTTCCGTCAGTTCGCCCAAGGTCACGAGTCTGTCCCCTATATAAAAGTTCCCTCGTCCTGTCCCCATTTTAATTTTATTTATTTATTTATTTATTTTTATAAATTTAGTGTACCCAATTCATTTTTTCCAATTAAGGGGTAATTTAGCATGACCAATTCACCTACCCTGCACATCTTTGGGTTGTGGGGGCGAACCCATGCAAACACGGGGAGACTGTGCAAACTCCACACGGACAGTGACCCAGGGTCGGGATCGAACCTGGGACCTCGGCGCTGTGAGGCAACAATGCTACTGTCTCCATTTTTATAAAGGTGGCTTCGAACATGGCTGGTGAGAATTTGTGGTTGCACAGATGGGGGTCATGGAGGACATCCCTGTTAGGCTGAAATGTTGCCTCATTTGGATGTGCATTTTGTTGGGTGGGGGGGGGAGGAATTTGTGGGAGCGCTGCCGTATCGAGGGCTCAGAGGATTCTTCTCATGCAGGAGGACTCCTCCAGCCTCACCCATTTCATGTTGGATTCTGGTATCCATCCCCTCACCTTCTCGGCTGTGGCTGTATTGCAGGTTCGGTTGGGCCAGACTGCCCATATTTTTCCTCCTTTGCAATGTTGACTTAGGGAACCTTGGGTTCTTACCCCCTACAAAAACGTCATGATCATTTTGCCTATCTTATGGAAAAATGCCTTGGGGATGAAGATTGGTATAGATCTAAACAGGAAGAGGAACCTCGCCAGTACGTTCATCTTGATCTTCTGCACCATCCCCACCAGGAAAGGCGGGAGTGCATCCCATCTCTGTAGGTCCTTTTTAACTTCCTCCGCCAGACTGGTCAGATTCCACTTGTGGATCCGTGTCCAGTCATGGGCTATCTGGATCCCCAGGTTGCGGAACTTGCTTTGGGTGAGTTTGAATGGAAGTCCATTAGCTCTGTCCCTCCCCCATTCGGGTACACCGGGACTGCCTTGCTCTTGCCCAGGTTGAGTTGTAGTCCGAGATGGCCACAAACTCTTCCAGGAGCTTCATGATTGCTTTCAGGCCATTCTGTGGGTCTGAGATGTAGAGGAGCAGGTCATCCGCATAGAGTGAAACTCTGTGCTCGCTGCCTCCTCTTTCAATGTCCTTCCAGCCTTTTGCGTCTCGCAGACCGATCACCAGAGGTTCAATTGCCAGGGCGAACATAAGCGGGACAGTGGGCATCCCTGCCTTGTGTCTCTGTCCAGCTGGAAGTATTCAGAGCTGGTGCCATTGGTCTGAATGTGCACCTTGGGGGCGTTATACAGGAGTTTCACCCACGAGGTGAACCCATTCCTAGCCCAAACCGCTCCAGTACCTCAAACAGATACTTCCATTCGACTCTGCCGAAGGCCTTTTCTGCGTCCAGGGAGACAATCAGCTCTGGTGTTCTTTCCCCGGATTGGGTCATTATTACATTCAGCAGCTGCCTGATGTTCACATGATGTGGAGACGCCGGCGTTGGACTGGGGTGAGCACAGTAAGAAGTCTTACAACACCAGGTTAAAGTCCAACAGGTTTGTTTTGATGTCACTAGCTTTCGGAGCGCTGCTCACCGAAAGCTAGTGACATCGAAACAAACCTGTTGGACTTTAACCTGGTGTTGTAAGACTTCTTACTGATGTTCACAGGTAGCTATCTACCCTAAACAAGGCCCGTCTGGTTCTCTGCGACCATCTCAGGTCCACAGTTCTCCAGGCTCTTGGCCAGTGGTATCACCGTAGCACAGTGGTTAGCACTATTGCTTCACAGCGCTGTCGTGTTATTCACCCTGGGGTAACACGGACTGCAACAGGATGCAGATGAACGGTAAAGCATGCACCAAATGTAGGCGTTGGTTCAATACGATTTATTGAACTTCTGTAACAATGCACACAGCTGGCTGTGGGTTGACACTCTACTACTCGAAGTGTACTAACACTAACTTACTAGACCAGGCTAGCTCTGATCCACATGCTGTCTGATATATACACCCCGACTGTCATTACAGTTGTCACCAGTGGAAAGAGGCGGAGTGCTGATGCCTCGTGTGTTTTATAGTTGGAAGCCCCCTCTGGTGTTCTGTCTGGTGATTGGTTGTGTTCTGTCCTGTATGTTGATTGGCTAACCTGGGTGTCTGTCACTGCCTGTTTTTACTTCATGATGTGCATATTATGACAAGCCCCAGGGTCCCAGGTTCGATTCCCGGCTTGGGTCACTGTCTGTGCAGGGTCTGCATGTTCTCCCCTTGTCTGCGTGGGTTTCCTCCCACAAGTCCTGAAAGATGTGCTACAAGATAATTTTGACATTCTGAATTCTCCCTCTGTGTACCCCAACAGGCGCCGGAATGTGGTGACTAGGGGTTTTTCACAGTAAATTCATTGCAGTGTTAACGTCAGACTACTTGTAACAATAAAGATTATTATTATGAGGACTTTCATGAGTATCTTCACGTCTACGTTGAGCAGCAAAATGAGTCTACATGATCCATATTCCGAGGGTCCTTGTCTTTTTTGGGTATCAGCGATATCGTGGCCTGTGTTAGCGTAGGAGGCAGGGTGTCCCTAGCTAGCGAGTCTGCGACCATGTCCTGTAGTTGTGCGGCCGGGGCCGGTGCAAATTCTTTACAGAAGTCCGCCGAAACCCGTCGGGTTCTTCCCCACCTGCATGGAGCTGATGCTCTCCATAATTTGTGTGGTCGGAGATGACTATCAAGGAGTATTTCGCCCTTGTTATTCCTGAAAGCACTGATTTTCCCACTGCAAAGAAGTCTATTTATGAATATGCTTTGTGCACCGTGGAAAGAACAAGAATTCCCTCTCACCGGGGCTTAGGAACCACCATCTGTACACTGCCCCCATCTGTTCCATGAATGCTCCCAGTTCGCTACCCATGTCTGTCCTTTTCCCCGATTTGGGATTCGATCGGTTCGTCATTGGGTCCTGTACACAGTTGAAGTCGCCCCCATGATCAGTCAGTGTGTCAATGTCGGTGATTTCCACTTGGTCTTTTATATGAAATCTGTGTTGCCCCAGTTGGGTGCGTACACATTTACCAGAGCTACTGGTGCCCCATCCAGGACACCTGGGTCTGGACCATCCTTGTCACTGTAAACATTGTCCTCTTACTAATCAGTATAGCTACCCCCTAGCCCTCGTCCCATAGCGTGGAAGGTATGTCTGTCCCACCCAGCCCTTTCTTACCTGCAGTCGGTCCTTCTCCCTCAGGTGTGTCTCCTGCAGGAAGACTATGTCGGCTTTCAAACTCGGTTTCCTCCCACAGTCCAAAGATGTGCAGGTTAGGTGGATTGGCCATGCTAAATTGCCCTTAGTGTCCAAAAAGGTTAGGTGGGGTTACTGGCTTACGGGGATAGGGTGGAGGTGTGGGCTTATGTAGGGTGCTCTATCCAAGGGCCAGTCCAGACTCGATGGACCGAATGGCCTCCTTCTGCACTGTAGTTTCTATGATTCTCAAATGGGTGAAGACTCTGGATCTTTTCACTGGACCGTTAAGTCCCCTAACGTTTAGTTGATAATCCTGGTGGAGGATTTTGTCCCCCCCTTCCTGCGGTATCAACCATACTTACCTTGTGGACACGGCCTTGCACTCCGGGGTTTCCCTTTGTTAGGGGGCCGTCCAAAATGGCTGCAGTCACCGTTCTCACCATGAGGTCAGGCCCCTGCGCTCCGGGTTTCCCTTCGTCCAGGTGGTGGGGGGGGGGGGGAGAGGCTGATGCTTGGGTCGTCGTTCTCCCTCTCTCTTGGGTGGCCAGGGCCCGCTTGCCTCATTGGTCCGCCGGTTTATCCACCTGCTGCTCATGCCCTTTCCGCCAGTTCTGCCATTCCTTGTACCTCTTGAGCTCCTCTTTGCTGCCAGTTTGGTGTTGTTCCTTTCTTCTCACCTTTGAGGTTAATTTGCTTTAGAAGTTTCAGGCAAAATTTGCCGAAAGTGCCTAGTTCGCACCAGGCTCTCCACTGCGGACATCACCCTGGCAGTGTTGGCCTCAGTGCCATGCATTGCCAGCAACATTTCCTGCGCCCGTAGCCTCTGGGGCTCCCCAGAGCAGCAATGGATCTGCTGGAGTGATGCTGACATCTCCCTCTGAATGTCTCGGGTGCTCCCTATCTTCTCCATCAAATCTGGGTACCTCTGTACCACAGGATCAATATCAGACTGAGACCCAGCTGAAACCTGGGAACAGCCCTCTGACTGTTGTCTCACCTGGGGGTTCCTGCCTCCACCTGATGTGCATCAGTGACTGTGTGGTGCTCATCAGATTGTGCCCCAGAAGCATGTTCATACCGTTATTCATCTGTTGATTTGTATATATTTGACCCACAGTTAATGTTGATAAATCATTTATAGCTTTAGCTGCAAGTGGGCAGCACAGTAACGCAGTGGTTAGGATTGTTATTTCACAGCTACAGGGTCTCAGGTTCAATTCCCGGCTTGGGTCACCTACTGTGCAGAGTCTGCACGTCCTCCCCATGTCTGCGTGGGTTTTCTCCGGATGCTCCGGTTTCCTCCCACAAGTCCCGAAAGACGTGCTTGTTAGGCGAATTGAACATTCTGAATTCTTCCTCTGTACCCAGACAGGCACTCGAGGGATTTTCACAGTAACCTCATTGCAGTGTTAATGTTAGCCTATTTGTGACACTAATAAAGATTATTTAAAAAGTGTTCTTGTAATATAAATCAGGCCATCTGACAAGAACATTACATGGTACCAGGGCTGCATGGTATTAAACACTGAGAAAAACTATCACATCATTGGTGAAGCCTGCCACAAAGTCCACAGATATTTGAAGATTTTGCAGACCGCACGAATGAACTACATAGAGTTGTAGAAGTCACCAATGAGTCTCAGATTTCATGGTAATATGGACAGCAACTGGCGTGTGTTTAAACAACAATTTAATCTGTTTCTTCCTGCAGTAAATGTAGGAGATCAATCAGATTTGTGTAAGGTTCAATGCTACGAACAGTGGCAGGGCCCAAAGCAATTGCTGTGTTTAATATGTTTAAATTTGCAAACGATGAAGATAATAAAAATTTTAACGAAGAAATTCGAAGATTTGATGAACATTGCACCCCAGAAAAAGTGACATTTATGAACGCTATGTGTTTAGATCAAGTTTACAGAAGACAGAAGAGTCCAGAGATCATTTCATCACTGATTTAAAGTTAAAAGCTAATACCTGTAATTTTTCTGCGGTGGAATCTTCCGTGATTCAGGGCCAAATTGTGTTTGGTGTGAATGAAAATAAGCTGAGGGAATCGGAGCTGTCTTTGGAACAAACAGTCAAGAATTGTCAGGCTCACGAGCTAGTAGCACAGCAGTCTAATATGTTTCTCAGTAATGGCGGTATCTTCTTGGATGAAAGCACTCCGGTTGCCGCCCATTTTACAAAAAGGCGGGAAACCTCTGAGAAAGGGCAGGAAAATTCCTGCAGCTCCTCACATACAAACAAACATGTTAAAGATCAGGGCGATATATTTCTGTGTAAAAGATGTGGTCAAAGGCACAAATTAAGGCAGTGTCCAGTGTTTGGCAAGTTTTGTTCTAGATGCAAAGGAAAAAAAAATCACTTTGCTCAGAATTGTTACTCTGAGCTCAACCCAAGATCAGTCAGCACAGTGGAGGACACAGTCTCCAGTGATGAATCATCATTGTTGGTTGGAGTAATAACAGAGAAGAAGAATTTTTTGGAGACATCCCAAAATTCTCCAGGAATTAAAAAAGTGTAAACTGATGCTCCATTTAAAATAAATGCGGTTGATGAGGACAAATGGCTGCTACCACTTGAAGTGAACGGTACAGTGGTCCAATTGAAGTTAGACACTGGTGCCAAAGCCAATTTAATCAGCATGACTGATATAAAAAATCTAAAAATTCAGTCGATTAGAAGAAATCACAAAATATCTCTGCGAGATTATAATGGCTCACGCATTAAATGTTATGGTGCTTATGACCTTGGTGTGATGGTGAAGAACATAGTTTATTCTGTTCCATTCTGTGTTGTATTTGAGGGCTTGGATTCATTATTAGGTGATCAGTCCTGTGAAGAATTAGGTGTGATGCTGTTGGTATATAGCATCCTCAAAGGATTGGATCAACACTCCAACAATTCTGACAACATTATCAGCAAATTCAGCAATGTGTTTATCATAAAATTTACAGTGCAGAAGGAGGCCATTCGGCCCATCGAGTCTGCACCGGCTCTTGGAAAGAGCACCCTACCCAAGGTCAACACCTCCACCCTATCCCCATAACCCAGTAACCCCACCCGACACTAAGGGCAATTTTGGACACTAAGGGCAATTTACCATGGCCAATCCACCTAACCTGCACATCTTTGGACTGTGGGAGGAAACCGGAGGAAACCCACGCACACACGGGGAGGATGTGCAGACTCCGTACAGACAGTGGCCCAAGCTGGAATCGAACTTGGGACCCTGGAGCTGTGAAGCAATTGTGCTATCCACAATGTTACCGTGCTGCCCACTGATTTTAGTACACTACCATTCACCGACGAGATACAATTTAAAGAAGATGCATTAGCTAAAGCACCGATACAAATTATTAGTAGTGAAATTGCTGAAGGTGTAGACCTGCATGTCAATCTCATTTTTACTCTACCACCCGTATCAGACCCGAAACCATAAGTTATCAAGAACACAGAAGAACCTACTAATGGGGTAAATTCCATGGTTTGTGCGAAACAAAAAAAGTGATGCTTTTATAGGCATGGATCCCAAAGATCTTAATGAAAAGAGTGTACATATTGTAAAACAATCATTACAGAAAGCAATGGACAGTCAATCTGATCCATATCTCACAAAATCACATTACAAAGCATTACCCTTATGTCACATGGCAGATCGTCAGCAGAGTTGTGTACCACAATTCCATACTTGAAAAAGAAGGATGAGAGTGTAGTGGTCCTGCAGGAAATGCAAAACATTAAAGCAAAACAAAAGCAGTTGTATGATAGAGGGCAAAATTCTCCCCCAATGGCGCGATGTCCGCCGACTGGCGCCAAAGACGGCGCCAATCAGACGGGCATCGCGCCGGCCCAAAGGTGCGGAATGCTCCGCATCTTTGGCAGCCTAGCCCCAACATTGAGGGGCTAGGCCGACGCCGGAGGGACTTCCGCCCCGCCAGCTGGCGGAAATGGCGTTTGTTGCCCCGCCAGCTGGCGCAGAAATGCGGCGCATGTGCGGGAGCGTCAGCGGCCGCTGACAGTTTCCCGGCGCATGCACGGGAGCGTCAGCGGCCGCTGAAAGTTTCCCGCGCATGCGCAGTGGAGAGAGTCTCTTCTGCCTCCGCCATGGTGGAGGCCGTGGCGGAGGCGGAAGGGAAAGAGTGCCCCCACGGCACAGGCCCGCCCGCGGATCGGTGGGCCCCGATCGCGGGCCAGGCCACCGTGGGGGCACCCCCCGGGTCAGATCGCCCCGCGGCCCCCCCCAGGACCCCGGAGCCCGCCCGCGCCGCCTTGTTCCGCCGGTAAATACCAGGTTTGATTTACGTCGGCGGGACAGGCAACTTCTGGGCGGGACTTCGGCCCATCCGGGCCGGAGAATCCAGCGGGGGGTCCCGCCAACCGGCGCGGCCCGATTCCCGCCCCCGCCCAATCTCCGGTACCGGAGACTTTGGCGGGGGCGGGGGCGGGATTCACGGCGGCCAACGGCCATTCCCCGACCCGGCGGGGGGTCGGAGAATGACGCCCAGAGTGTCTAGAACTTTACCACCCCTGAGTAGTGATGACAGTGTGAGAATAGAAGATTCAGGCAATTGGTCGAGAAAAGCCATTGTACTTGAAGAAGTAGCACCTCGTTCCTACAATGCACAGACAGAGGATGTGTTGGTTTTAAGAAGCAATCGTTGCGCACTCTTGAAAACCAGAGAAGACTTTCACAACAAAGTGATGGATGTTGAATCTACGTCAGAGTCAACGCCAGCTGCAGTGTCAGATAGTTCAGCAGTTCCTGAGCATGAGAATGCCATGGAGAACAAGTTCTGAGCAGCAAGGTCAAACTTTGAGAAGATCAACCGGAGACAGAAGAAAACCTGATCGACTCAATTTGTAGATATGGGCCATTTGAACATACTATGCTTGCTGTTTTTGTTTGTTCATTTACGGGAAGTGGGCATCGTTGGTTAGACCAGCATTTGTTGCCCATCTCTAGTTGCCCTTCAGAAGGTGGTGGTGAGTAGCCTTCTTGAATCATTGCAGTCCTTGTCGTGTAGGTACATCCACTATGCTGTTAGGGAGGGAGTTCCAGGATGTTGCCCCAGCGACAGTGAAAGAACGATGATATATTTCCAAGTCAGGGTGGTGAGTGACCTGGAGGGGAAGCTCCAGGTGGTGGTGTTCCCAGGTATCTGCTGCTATTGTCCTAGATGGTTGTGGTCGTGGGTTTGGAAGGTATTGTCTAAACAACCTTGATGAGTTACTGTAGTGCATTTGTAGATGGTGCACACAACTGTCACTGTTCGTCAGTGGTGGAGGGTTCTTCTCTGTGTGTATGTGTATACATATATTTGCTAAACCAGTTAAAAAAATTTCAAAGAAAAAAATTAATACCTTTAGATTCACAGATGAATGATATCACATGTAATTGTACAGATGATAATATATTAATGTATTTTATCAAATGAAAGAGGATGCAGTGATATCATGGTTGTGTTGTTATTCACCGACTGACCACTAGGCGTCTCATTAATATATAAGTGAATGTTACAGTCAGGTGACCTCAGACTGACTAGGGAGCTGGGAGAGAGGTTGCTTGTGCATGTTCTTACTGTTAATCATCTGTTGTTTTGTATATATTTGATCCACAGTTAATATTAATAAATCGTTTATAGCTTTATCTGCAAGTGTTCTTGTAATATAAATCAGGCCACCTGACAAAAACATTATAGAGGGTGATGTGACTATAACGGAGCTCTCCTCCGAAGTGGTCTCATGGCAGGCATAGAATCATAGAATTTACAGTGCAGAAGGACATCCCTCCTGGCCTCCACCGCGTCTAGCAGACTCCCCAGGTCAACGTCCCCGAATCTTGGGGCCAGTCCCTTGAAAATGAAAATCGCTTATTGTCACAAGTAGGCTTCAATGAAGTTACTGTGAAAAGCCCCTAGTCACCACATTCCGGCGCCTGTTCGGGGAGGCTGTTACGGGAATTGAACCGTGCTGCTGGCCTGCCTTGGTCTGCTTTCAAAGCCAGCGATTTAGCCCTGTGCTAGCTGGCTGGGGTTGGTTGACCACGTGCAGCTTAAGTGCTGCTCGACTTTGTTAGCGGGGGGCTGGCGAGCGCGGTGCCAGCGAATGAGCTGGCGAGCCTTCATTTGCGGCGAGAAGCCTGTAAGGCCTCGTTAAGTGGACCAATGGACGTTAAATAGCATTGCCGGCCTCACTGGGCCGAGCGCCGGGAAGCTCGTAGCAATTCCCGTTTGTTACCACATTTAGAAATTTTCCCGGAGAATCGCACCCCCACACAGACATGGGAGAATGTGCAGGTGGCCTTCCCTAATGGAATGTGAACGGTCCAGATCTTCAGGTCAGCAGTTTAAAGTGCAGTCTTACCTTTTTTCACTTAATCTTCAGTGACTACCTGTTCTGACTGCTGGATGCAGCTGTCATTGGAAAGAGTTGAGAGAAGCAGGGGCCAGGCCCTTTTTGATGTCAGCAGTGAAAGGAACAGTCCTTAAATTCCAGGAACATTACCGTGTTCTGGGTTTGTTTTTTAGTTCTTTAGTAGCTTCTAAGCAATTTTTAATGTTTTAAAGATTTGTAATTCTACAGTTCTAATTGCTTTTATGAGTTTGTATAATATTTAATGTAAGTAAATGGGAGAAGTCTTGAAATAATTTTTTAGAAATACTTAAAATGAAATAAATGGTGAAGTGGTGGTGGGAAAGCTTTAGTGATGGGAGATAGGGATTGTTTAATAAGTTTCCTTTAATATACATTTTGTATAATAAAAAGATTGTTCCAAAGCAGCTTAAGCTGTAAATCACTTACAACCCTGCTCCCTTGCCTGTGATTAGAGTTCCTCGACATTCTGGTGTCAATTTCTGGGCAAGTTCAGGGAATATAGCCCTAGTCTTCAAAGACAGGGTCAATTCCATGAAAAACTTTTTGTGTTGGAAGAATCCACATTGCGGTTTTGATAACCCATCTCTACCCTCTGGATGTTTGCACTTACCCTGGCTGCCAATGTTCAACAGCAGCTAACACCTGATCATTTACCACAACTCCAGTCAGAAGATTTGGGGCAATGTTTGAATCTCATAGAATTTCATAGAATTTACAGTGCATTCGGCCCATCGAGTCTGCACCGGCTCTTGGAAAGAGCACCCTACCCAAGGTCAACACCTCCACCCTATCCCCATAACCCAGTAACCCCACCCAACACTAAGGGCAATTTTGGACACTAAGGGCAATTTATCATGGCCAATCCACCTAACCTGCACATCTTTGGACTGTGGGAGGAAACCGGAGCACCCGGAGGAAACCCACGCACACACGGGGAGGATGTGCAGACTCCGCACAGCCAGTGACCCAAGCCGGAATCGAACCTGGGACCCTGGAGCTGTGAAGCAATTGTGCTATCCACAAGGCTACCGTGCTGCCCGTGCTACTCCAAGCTACTGTGGTTGAAATTTGACTCCTGATCTGTTTTTGTGTTTCCACGCAGCAGCTATAAGGAAGTTGGGAGGAAATTTTTGCCCATTATCCGAGTTATACCACTTATCAAGCTAATTGTCAGTCTCCGCACGATATGAGCTGAAACCTATCACAGCAAATGTGATTTTATGAAATATAAATAATACACAATTTCCTGAACCCGGAGCTGGATCCTTCTGGCTCCAGCAATGGTCCTGTATTCAGATGCAGGCTTAGGTGCAATGATTATCTGTAAATAAATACCTTCTGGGTATATAATCACAAGGTGTATTAACACTTGCTGGATAATTCAAAATGTGAGAAAATTGTGATGCTTTGAAAGCCCGACAGCAGGTTTGTAATGACTGTAAAATGAGGACCTTATAAGATGTGTCAAACCAGGAGGACATGTGCATCATCCACAGGGAGCTGAACCGCTCTTCACTATTTTGGAAAATATCATAACTATTAACTCCTTCAAAATCATCCTCGATAACTATGTCATAGGGTGCTTTTATATTTGGTACTCCTTCAGTTTGAATCAGTGTAGTGTGTTATCTGTATTTACAATTAAAACCATTTCCTTTCTCTCAGAGTGCAAGACCGAGTCCATAATTCGCGCTACCAGGACAAGGAAGGCAGTTTGAATGATAGAAAAGAATAAGCAGCTGTCTCATGCTATAATTCTTCCATGACTTGAACTGCAGAAGCAGCGAATCTCAAAGTGCCTTAAGAATGACAAATGAAGGTCATAGGAATCAGTAGAGACAGGGATAATCAAATACTTCATACAGCACAATGAGCACCATGCTGCTGGGGCCAAGGCAATTCAATTTGTGGAAAAACAGCCAAGGATTAATGTGGAGATGACTGAATCTAGGGATTCCTCACTTATTGCTGATTCGGCCAATATTTTTGCGTTACAATGTTACTGATACAATAGGGAACGAATGTCTCTCTAACGTCATGACATTTGTCATAATGTTGTTTGCCAGAGGATCACAATTAGGAGGGTTTAAATGTGTTGATGAAATCAGCATCGCTCTTTATTGAATTCAGTGGTGATGGGGATTTTTAAAGGGCAGTATTTAAATAATGAATTACCACCAGTGAACAACTGATTTGACTGCGTTTATTTATCCAGTCTGTAAGCAAGGAAGCAGAATGTTATACAAAACAGACTGAGAACCTGACTGGGATAAGCACACAGGCAGCAACTCTAACAATAACAATTTCAACTCACAGTTTCTCTCACTAATTGTCCTGGACACTTCAGTTTATCATCATAAATTATTCATGCAGCTGCTTCTCTCACTCCCTCTCTTGTTTTCGGGTCCGGGTTCTCCATTTCAGAGACAAGGGGCGGGATTCTTTGTTGCCCGATACTGATATCGTAATCTGCAATTGGGCGGAGAATCCCTTCTGACGCCGGTTTTCAATTCTTCATCCCGTCTGAAATGGCGTAATTGCGTCGTGCGCGGTTGGAAGACCCTCCCCAATGCTCTGCCCCCGATGGGGCGCGTTCCCGACTGCACGGTTGATGTGTGGTCTGGGCGGTCGATAACCCGGCATGGTGGCCGCGGACTGTGTCCAGTGCCTCATAGTCGACTGGGAGCCGTGCCGCTGGCCGTAGGGAGCCTTCTGCGAGGGCTGGGGGGACTGGTGGGGGGTGGCCAAGGGGTGGCCTGTATTTGGCAGATTGGGACCCTGCGCGGCTGGCGCCATGTTGTACGGCTCGATCGTTGCAGGTCGTCACTGTGTGCATGCATGGCCACGGACTCGGCCATTTTACGGCCGTTTTTGGTGTGGGAGCCGGGAGTTTTAGCGGCATCGCTGCTACCCCCTCACTGGTCCCAGAATAGGTGAGGATTTTGGCATCGAAAATGCCTGGAAATTCTCCGTTTCAGCCAGCACTTAGCTGCTGAAATGGAGAATCCAGCCCTAAGTGCTGATGCCGGGACTGAATTGAATGAGTTCTATGGCCCTGAAAGTGGCGTCAGTCCTGGAGCGATTCCGGACATCCTAATGGGCTAGCACAGGTGCCATGTGGAATGAGTGCAATTCCAGTGAACGCTGGCGTGTGATTCCCCATGGTTGGGATTGGCACTGGAGAGCCTGATGAGCAGGAGCTGCATACAGGCACTCCATTCCTCACATACCCTCATCATCCCAGCCAAGAAGATGGCACTGGTTGTGCTGGAGCATGTCCAGACCATTGATGGATTGGTTGGGTACCAGAGGGTACCTAAGGGATGGCCTCGGGAGCACCCATACGACGCATGGTGCTAAGTTCAGAGTGGGCCGTCAGCAGCGTGCGCAGATGCATGGCTGCCTTGCAGGCTGCGGAAATGGTGGTCCTGCCTGTCCCACCCCGACCCCATGGCCCACCTCCTGGCCACCCTCCCACTACTACCCCTGGCCCTGGCAGAAGCCCTCCAGCCAGTGGCACAACTGTCAGCACACTATAGCAATGTTGGACACTTTTTGTACCCCCTCTCTCACACTCAGCAGCCACAGCACGTGTTTCCCAATTTTAAATACCACAAGCGAACCTTGCCGTCGATAATATCCTCCTGGTGGAGTCGGAGCATCGCGGGGGGCCCGGAAATTGCCATGTCGGGTCCGTTAATGATATACAATGGCGTTTACTTTACAATTTGCATGCCCACACCAACGTGCGGTGTGGACCACATTCATGCCGCTGTCGAGGCATCGGAGCATGGCATTCCGGTCACCCGGCATCGGCCTTGATTTTCAGCTGACGTACGATTCTCCGCCCGATCACGTTTCCCGATCTTGACGTTGCTGGATGGAGAATTCAGCCCTCTATCTTTCTCTCTTCCCTCTGTCATCCTCCCTGTTCTTTCCATCCTCTCTCAATCTCCGTCTCTCAGCCTCAAAGACTCACTCCCTGCAATCGCTTTTTCCCCCCCTCTCTCTCTGTGTCATCTTCCCTATTACTTATATCCCTCTATCAGTCACCTTCTTTCTCTGTCTCAAGTGCTTACTCCCTGCAATCTCTTCCTCAATGATTCTTGTAAATCTTATTTTATCCTAAAATCCTGTGCCTGTACTCTGTCCACCAGCCTTGTGTTCAATAATTCTATTCTCACTATCAATTTGCAAAATGGTGGATCCTTTGTGAATAGTTTAAATTGATATTTCAATAATATTTAGAAAAATGTCTAAAAGAACCTAACTAACATTTTTACATTTGTTGCAATGGGCATATTTGATTTGCTCAATGTTGTTTGCTTAAAGTCACACTTTTCAGAAACACAATTACAATGTATTTTGTTTTGATATTCTCTCAGATGATAGGTTATGTGATGTGAGCGTGGGAGCTGCTCCGTTTACACACGTTCTGGCTCTGCTCATCCTTTCCTCCTTAATCTTACCCAAGTGCACATTTCATAATTGTCTTTTGTTCCAAAATATGTCTTGCACTTTGTCCCTGGATGATCCTGATTGGAGTTTTGGGATGAGGAACTGAGTTAAATTGCAGAGAATACTCATTTTACTGTGGTGGTCGGGGTTGGGTGGAATGGGCACCAGCTTGAAGTGGCTTTGTTGTTGGCGAGTGGCCCTTCGCCCTGGCGATGCTATATGCATCAGGATGATGGCCATTATTGAGAATGTTGTTCTCGATGAGGATCTCAGCTCTGTGGTACAGATCTTTGAAGCACAGTTTGAGGAACTGTGAGGTATTCTTGGGAGAATGGTGGAGATGCAGGAGAGAATCCTTGTATTCGATAGAGCACTTTCTTGGTGAAAGCGCTCCTTCGATTCGTTGAGATCTTGCTGCATGGTGTCGGATTCAGGAAATAGGGGTTCCTTGAGATTGGAGTTTTTTGGAGGTCTTTTTTCTTTCGAGCTATGAGAATAGGAGGAATTGAGTGGCTGCGCATGCGAAGGCGGGTTTGGTCAATACTTTACTCATTTTTTCAAGGCAGAGACTATTTACTATGTCTCTAAATTGTTGGTGCCCTTACCTCGTGTGAGAGTATGATTGATGGGGGAGTTAGGCACTGTTGCTAACTTTTGGTTGGCGCTTAATTTGGCTCTGTTTAATCACGTTTGCTCAAGAGTCGCCAGGTATCTTTTGACACCGCCACAAGGTTCAGAACCGAATACTGATCGATGACTTGATACACCAGTTAGTAAGTTCAAAAGCAATGCTCATTTATTTACACACAGTCAAATCTACTCATGCATAAACTCTACAAACTAAACTACCACTATTACTAAAGCCTATACTTAGCTTCGGGCGTCCACTCAGTCAGAGGAACAATGGTCGTTGCTCAGTTCTGAGGCTGCTGGGTTGAGCTGTTTACAGGGTAGCAACTAGGAGCGCCTATCTCGTAGCGTGCGTTGACTTGGGACTTACTTGGTCTGGTGCAGCTGCTAGGCAGGTCTCTCTCTTCGGTGAGAGCCAAAGCCAAAGGAGGAGGATTCTCCCTTGGGGGATACCTTTTACACTGAAAAGGGCTTCGCGTGCTTTTGGGCAGGCCTTGAATTTGGCCTTAACTAATTGGTTCTTCCCCAATCATCTGTATCGATTTTCCTCCAATAGAGGGGTGGTTCCCTGATCGCTGGGCGTGTCCTGGTGACTGTTAGTCTGCTTTGTCTTAGCTTCTTCTGGCTTCGGTGAGTCTGCCTTAACATTGTTTATCTAAATGTTTCCCTTTTGTCCCCGGAGATGGCTCATTAGTATGTAAATTGTTTGGTAGTTTCTGTCATGTCTGAGAGTTTAAGGTTCTAATCAACAGACAGAGTTTGCACCTGCTTTTTCTTAGCATTGTCAAACTTTCCCTGCATTCTTTGCAAGTGTCCATTTTGTAATCGGGACGTGGCCATCCCAGATGGCTACAGCACCCTCCTCCAAGTGGTCTCATATGGTGGTTTCCTGAGTTTCTTCGTTGTAGTTGGGTTTTCCATGTGGAAGCAGTGCTTGTGTCTCTGTTGAGGCAGCGCTATCGTTTGCCTTAATATTCTTCTTGTAATGGTGTGCAGTGCGGGACAGTGGCTAATATTCCCAGGTCAGCTTGAGCGTTCTTCCTTTAGGCTTTTTTCTTCTTCTCTTCATCTGGGTGAACAGTTTGTTGTTAAAACCCTGTTCCAATCCGGTGGCCTATCGGAGGTTCCCCTTATTGTACTTGGGGGAGGCCAGAGTGCCCAATTATTGGGTGTCTTGCCGTTTCTCCTTGTCTTTGGTGATGGGGTTTCCCAGGCTGGGGCTGGCGCAATCTATTTTTTAGTGTAAATGGGTGTGGTGCACTGCGCTGGGTATGGTTGGTGAAATGCAGGATTGGCTGGGGTGTAGGTTTTGGGGTGTGCTGGAGATCCTAGAGGTACTGATTCCTGTGTGTCAGAATGTGCTGGGCTAAACTGCTCGGTTGGTATTCGGTTGCCTCCTGGAGCTTGGGATAGCTCTTATTAGCGGCACCCTGAGCGGCTAGGTTGGCTTCTTCTGTGCATGGGGGCCTGGGTTGAGACTGGTTCTGTAGTTTGGTTGATATCCTTTTGCCCCCCCCCCCTAATGATTGGGATGCTTTCTTGTTTGAAAGACCAGCTTGTTCTCCTCATTAATAGGTGCGCCAGGGGAATACAAACCCATGGTGGGGTCCTGATCCTTTGTTATCCTGTGATCCACTCCTGGCGGTTCTAGTTCTCCTTCCTTTCCGTTTTTCATGGGAGCTATTGATGGCACTGATCATAATCCAAACATGATGCTGCTTTCTGTATAAATGTATGGAATGATGCTGGTTCTGTGCTGGGCCTGAGACTCTCCAAAAATATAATTTAACAGTCCAATATATAATTATCTGTAGCAACGACCTATACATACTATACAGTATATATTAACAACCCTGAGAGTCCTTCTGGTTCCTCCTCCTCCCCACCCCCCCCCCCCCCCCCCCGATCCTGGGCTGCTGCTGCTGCCTTCTTTTTTCCATTCCGTCTATCTTTCTGTGAGGTATTCGACGAACGGTTGCCACCGCCTGGTGAACCCTTGAGCCGACCCCCTTAGGACGAACTTAATCCGCTCTAGCTTTATAAACCCCGCCATGTCATTTATCCAGGTCTCCACCCCCGGGGGCTTGGCTTCTTTCCACATTAACAATATCCTGCGCCGGGCTACTAGGGACGCAAAGGCCAAAACATCGGCCTCTCTCGCCTCCTGCACTCCCGGCTCTTGTGCAACCCCAAATATAGCCAACCCCCAGCTTGGTTCGACCCGGACTCCTACTACTTTTGAAAGCACCTTTGTCACCCCCATCCAAAACCCCTGTAGTGTCGGGCATGACCAAAACATATGGGTATGATTCGCTGGGCTTCTCGAGCACCTCGCACACCTATCCTCCACCCCAAAAAATTTACTGAGCCGTGCTCCAGTCATATGCGCCCTGTGTAATACCTTAAACTGAATCAGGCTTAGCCTGGCACACGAGGACGACGAGTTTACCCTGCTTAGGGCATCTGCCCACAGCCCCTCTTCGATCTCCTCCCCCAGTTCTTCTTCCCATTTCCCTTTTAGTTCATCTACCATAGTCTCCCCTTCGTCCCTCATTTCCCTATATATATCTGACACCTTACCATCCCCCACCCATGTCTTTGAGATCACTCTGTCCTGCACCTCTTGTGTTGGGAGCTGCGGGAATTCCCTCACCTGTTGCCTCGCAAAAGCCCTCAGTTGCATAGACCTGAATGCATTCCCTCGGGGCAACCCATATTTCTCGGTCAGCGCTCCCAGACTCGCGAACTTCCCATCCACAAACAGATCTTTCAGTTGCGTTATTCCTGCTCTTTGCCACATTCCATATCCCCCATCCATTCCCCCCGGGGCAAACCTATGATTGTTTCTTATCGGGGACCCCCCCAAGGCTCCAGTCTTTCCCCTATGCCGTCTCCACTGTCCCCAAATCTTCAGTGTAGCCACCACCACCGGGCTTGTGGTGTAGTTCCTCGGTGAGAACGGCAATGGGGCTGTCACCATAGCCTGTAGGCTAGTCCCCCTACAGGACGCCCTCTCTAATCTCTTCCACGCTGCTCCCTCCTCCTCTCCCATCCACTTACTCACCATTGAAATATTAGCGGCCCAATAATACTCACTTAGGCTCGGTAGTGCCAGCCCCCCCTATCCCTGCTACGCTGTAAGAATCCCTTCCTCACTCTCGGGGTCTTCCCGGCCCACACAAAACCCATGATGCTCTTTTCAATCCTTTTAAAAAAAGCCTTCGTGATCACCACTGGGAGGCACTGAAACACAAAGAGGAATCTCGGGAGGACCACCATCTTAACCGCCTGCACCCTCCCTGCCAGTGACAGGGATACCATATCCCATCTCTTGAAATCCTCCTCCATTTGTTCCACCAACCGCGTTAAATTTAACCTATGCAATGTGCCCCAATTCTTAGCTATCTGGATCCCCAGGTAACGAAAGTCCCTTGTTACCTTCCTCAACGGTAGGTCCTCTATTTCTCTACTCTGCTCCCCTGGATGCACCACAAACAACTCACTTTTCCCCATGTTCAATTTATACCCTGAAAAATCCCCAAACTCCCCAAGTATCCGCATTATTTCTGGCATCCCCTCCGCCGGGTCTGCCACGTATAGTAGCAAATCGTCCGCATACAAAGATACCCGGTGTTCTTCTCCTCCCCTAAGTACTCCCCTCCACTTCTTGGAACCCCTCAACGCTATCGCCAGGGGCTCAATCGCCAGTGCAAACAATAATGGGGACAGAGGGCATCCCTGCCTTGTCCCTCTATGGAGCCGAAAATATGCAGATCCCCGTCCATTCGTGACCACGCTCGCCACTGGGGCCCTATACAACAGCTGCACCCATCTAACATACCCCTCTCCAAAACCAAATCTCCTCAACACCTCCCACAAATAATCCCACTCCACTCTATCAAATGCTTTCTCAGCATCCATCGCCACTACTATCTCCGTTTCTCCCTCTGGTGGGGCCATCATCATTACCCCTAACAACCTCCGTATATTCGTGTTCAGCTGTCTCCCCTTCACAAACCCAGTTTGGTCCTCGTGGACCACCCCCGGGACACATTCCTCTATTCTCATTGCCATTACCTTGGCCAGGATCTTGGCATCTACATTTAGGAGGGAAATAGGTCTATAGGACCCGCATTGTAGCGGGTCCTTTTCCTTCTTTAAGAGAAGCGATATCGTTGCTTCAGACATAGTCGGGGGCAGTTGTCCCCTTTCCTTTGCCTCATTAAAGGTCCTCGTCAGTACCGGGGCGAGCAAGTCCACATATTTTCTATAGAATTCGACTGGGAATCCATCCGGTCCCGGGGCCTTTCCCGCCTGCGTGCTCCTAATTCCTTTCACCACTTCTTCTACCTCGATCTGTGCTCCCAGTCCCACCCTTTCCTGCTCTTCCACCTTGGGAAATTCCAGCCGATCCAAGAAGCCCATCATTCTCTCCCTCCCATCCAGGGGTTGAGCTTCATATAATTTTTTATAAAATGTCTTGAACACTCCATTCACTCTCTCCGCTCCCCGCTCCATCTCTCCTTCCTCATCCCTCACTCCCCCTATTTCCCTCGCTGCTCCCCTTTTCCTCAATTGGTGTGCCAGCAACCTGCTTGCCTTCTCCCCATATTCGTACTGTACACCCTGTGCCTTCCTCCATTGTGCCTCTGCAGTGCCCGTAGTCAGCAAATCAAATTCTACATGTAGCCTTTGCCTTTCCCTGTACAGTCCCTCCTCCGGTGCTTCCGCATATTGTCTGTCCACCCTCAAAAGTTCTTGCAGCAACCGCTCCCGTTCCTTACTCTCCTGCTTCCCTTTATGTGCCCTTATTGATATCAGCTCCCCTCTAACCACCGCCTTCAACGCCTCCCAGACCACTCCCACCTGGACCTCCCCATTATCATTGAGTTCCAAGTACTTTTCAATGCACCCCCTCACCCTTAGACACACCCCCTCATCTGCCATTAGTCCCATGTCCATTCTCCAGGGTGGGCGCCCTCCTGTTTCCTCCCCTATCTCCAAGTCCACCCAGTGTGGAGCGTGATCCGAAATGGCTATAGCCGTATACTCCGTTCCCCTCACCTTCGGGATCAATGCCCTACCCAGCACAAAAAAGTCTATTCGCGAGTAGACTTTATGGACATAGGAGAAAAACGAGAACTCCTTACTCCTAGGTCTGCTAAATCTCCACGGGTCTACACCTCCCATCTGCTCCATAAAATCTTTAAGTACCTTGGCTGCTGCCGGCCTCCTTCCAGTCCTGGACTTCGACCTATCCAGCCCTGGTTCCAACACCGTATTAAAATCTCCCCCCATTATCAGCTTTCCCATCTCTAGGTCCGGAATGCGTCCTAGCATCCGCCTCATAAAATTGGCATCATCCCAGTTCGGGGCATATACGTTTACCAAATCCACCGTCTCCCCCTGTAGTTTGCCACTCACCATCACGTATCTGCCCCCGTTATCCGCCACTATAGTCTTTGCCTCGAACATTACCCGCTTCCCCACTAATGTAGCCACCCCCCTGTTTTTCGCATCTAGCCCCGAATGGAACACCTGCCCCACCCATCCTTTGCGTAGCCTAACCTGGTCTATCAGTTTCAGGTGCGTTTCCTGTAACATAACCACACCTGCCTTAAGTTTCTTAAGGTGTGCGAGTACCCGTGCCCTCTTTATCGGCCCGTTCAGCCCTCTCACGTTTCACGTGATCAGCCGAGTTGGGGGGCTTCCTACCACCCCCCCCTTGTCGATTAGCCATCACCTTTTTCCAGCTCCTCACCCGGTTCCCACGCAGCTGTATCTCCCCCAGGCGGTGCCCCCCCGCCCATCCTCCCCCATACCAGCTCCCCCCTCTCCCCAGCAGCAGCAACCCAGTAATTCCCCCCTCCCACCCCCCCCGCTAGATCCCCCGCTAGCGTAATTACTCCCCCCATGTTGCTCCCAGAAGTCAGCAAACTCTGGCCGACCTAGGCTTCCCCCCGTGACCTCGGCTCGCACCGTGCGACGCCCCCTCCTTCCTGCTTCTCTATTCCCGCCATGATTATCATAGCGCGGGAACCAAGCCCGCGCTTCTCCCTTGGCCCCGCCCCCAATGGCCAACGCCCCATCTCCTCCACCTCCCCTCCTCCCCCCATCACCACCTGTGGGAGAGAGAAAAGTTACCACATCGCAGGATTAGTACATAAAACTCCTCTTTCCCCCCCACATTCGCCCCACCACTTTGTTCAAACGTTCTTTTTAATAACCCACTCATTCCAGTTTTTCTTCCACAATAAAAGTCCACGCTTCATCCGCCGTCTCAAAGTAGTGGTGCCTCCCTCGATATGTGACCCACAGTCTTGCCGGTTGCAGCATTCCAAATTTTATCTTCTTTTTATGAAGCACCGCCTTGGCCCGATTAAAGCTCGCCCTCCTTCTCGCCACCTCCGCACTCCAGTCTTGATAAACGCGGATCACCGCGTTCTCCCATTTACTGCTCCGAGTTTTCTTCGCCCATCTAAGGACCATTTCTCTATCCTTAAAACGGAGGAATCTCACCACTATGGCTCTGGGAATTTCTCCTGCTCTCGGTCCTCGCGCCATCACTCGGTATGCTCCCTCCACCTCCAACGGACCCGCCGGGGCCTCCGCTCCCATTAACGAGTGCAGCATCGTGCTCACATATGCCCCGACGTCCGCTCCCTCCACACCTTCAGGTAGACCAAGAATCCTCAGGTTGTTCCTCCTTGCGTTGTTTTCCAGTGCCTCCAACCTTTCCACACATCGTTTCTGATGTGCCTCCTGCGTCTCCGTCTTCACCACCAGGCCCTGTATGTCGTCCTCATTCTCGGCTGCCTTTGCCTTCACGACCCGAAGCTCCCGCTCCTGGGTCTTTTGTTCCTCCTTTAGCTCTTCGATCGCCTGTAGTATCGGGGCCAACAGCTCTTTCTTCATTTCCTTTTTGATCTCTTCCACACAGCATTTCAAGAACTCTTGTTGTTCAGGGCCCCATGTTAAACTGCCACCTTCCGATGCCATCTTGGTTTTTGCTTGCCTTCCTTGCTGCTGTTCTAAAGGATCCACTGCAATCCGGCCACTTTCTCCTCCTTTTTCCATCCGTATCCAGGGGGGATTCCCTTCTGGTTTACCACACAGTGTTTTTAGCCGTCAAAATTGCCGTTGGGGCTCCTATCAAGAGCCCAAAAGTCCGTTTCACCGGGTGTTGCCGAAACGTGCGACTCAGCTGGTCATCGCCGCACCCGGAAGTCTGTGTTACCTTTTTTAAGGGTGGGTATAACAAATCTGTGATTGGTTCCTGCATGAACATAGAACATAGAACAATACAGCGCAGTACAGGCCCTTCGGCCCACGATGTTGCACCGAAACAAAAGCCATCTAACCTACACTATGCCATTATCATCCATATGTTTATCTAATAAACTTTTAAATGCCCTCAATGTTGGTGAGTTCACTACTGTAGCAGGTAGGGCATTCCACGGCCTCACTACTCTTTGCGTAAAGAACCTATCTCTGACCTCTGTCCTATATCTATTACCCCTCAGTTTAAAGTTATGTCCCCTCGTGCCAGCCATATCCATCCGCGGGAGAAGGCTCTCACTGTCCACCCTATCCAACCCCCTGATCATTTTGTATGCCTCGATTAAGTCTCCTCTTAACCTTCTTCTCTCCAACGAAAACAACCTCAAGTCCATCAGCCTTTCCTCATAAGATTTTCCCTCCATACCAGGCAACATCCTGGTAAATCTCCTCTGCACCCGCTCCAAAGCCTCCACGTCCTTCCTATAATGCATGGGTGCAGATGGGTCTAGCATCCGAGGAGAGGAGGTTGTGGTGTGTCACTGGTGCCTGAACTCTCATGCCAATTGCAAGAGATGGCTGCGTGGGAAGGTAATAATAATCTTTGTTAGTGTCACAAGTAGGCTTACATTAACACCGCAATGAAGTTGCTGTGAAAATTGCGTGTTCGGGTACACAGAGGGAGAATTCAGAATGTCCAATTCATCTAACAGCACATCTTTCGGGACTTGTGGGAGGAAACCGGAACACCCGGAGGAAACCCATGCAGACACGGGGAGAACGTGCAGACAGACAGTGACCCAAGCCGGGAATCGAACCTGGGACCCTGGCGTTGTGAAGCAACAGTGCTAATCACTGTGCTAATGTGTTGTGCACCATTTTATCCTATTTTCCTGGCTCTATCCTATTTCTCCCTTGTCCCATGGTGGGTCTTATAGAGGCATTATGTCTAATTATTGTTTTGAGCTAGCTGTTCTCCTGCTCCCCTCTGTATTCATGTATGTTGAGCCTTTTTCTTTGCTTGCTGTGCTGCTTCATTCTTGTGGTTTTGTTGTGTAGTTTGTCAAAATGTAAAACCTTAATAAACATACTTAAATAAAATGCTCTCAGATATTAAATAGGTGAGTTGGAGTCCATAAAAGATTAACTGGTGCTCTGGCTGCATTTTGACTAGTACATTGGAGATGAGTGGGAATGTGGTGGACTGGTCAAATGCATTTGGAGGGAAAGCCAAAAATGTCTTTCCTCTATGATGGGATATTTCCAAAAGAACAGGAGAAGTGTGGCTGCTGGCGCCCAGAAGTGGGCAGGCAATTAATCCCATTAATTAACAGCCATTTTATTATGATGCCGGTTATCTATATGTGGGGAGACTACCAGGCACTTTAAGATGACCTCTTAATGGCTTGTCGGTGGGAAAGGCCTTCCTTCACAGAGCCTCCATGCTCATGGAGGAGGCTCCCCCATCGTCAAGGGTCAATCCTAAGGCTCTGATGTTACTGCTGCAAGGCCCATCTGTCCAATTGCCAGAGACTGCCTTCTGGCCTTGGCTCATTAAACAAAAATCCTAGCAGCCCTTCAGGGTGCCTCAACATAGAGGCATCTTCTTTTCTCCCTCCACTTCCAGTAGTAGCCATTTCTATTGGTGGCGCTTTCGAGGCTACAAAATTGGCAAGCTTCTGACTGGAGAGTCAGCTTGGAGAGGTGACGTCTCTCCTGGCAACAGCCTCTCAATTGGCCACCACTGGTAAAAGCTCCTCCACTGCCTGGCCTTGCGGCTGTGCGGGCCCGGGACCTGCGTTTCAATTAAACATTTGGGGCTGGATTCTCCGCTGACGCGATTCTCTGTTGCGGCCGGCAGCGCACCCACGCTCTGGTATTTCCCGACGGCGTGGGGCTGCCCACAATGGGAAATCCCATTGGCCAACTGGCAGGATGGAGAATCCCACTCTTGGTTTCTGACAGGGCTTGACATGGTAGATGCCGGGAGTGTTACCCCTTGTGGGGGCTTCGAGAACTAGGGGGCACATTTTAAAATAAGAGGTCTCCATTTAAAACTAGTGATTAGAAATTAATTTTTTCAGGGGGTCATTCATCTTTGGAATTATCTTCCACAGAGAGCAATAAAGACCAGTTTGTTGGTTATATTTAAGGTTTAGTTCGACAGATTTTTGATCAACAATGGAATCAATTGTTATGTTGGACAGGCAGGAAAGTAGAGTTAAGGCCACAATTAGATCAGCCATGAATCAGCTTTTTGAATAGTGGAACAGGCTCAATGGGCTGATTGGCCGACTCCTGCTCCTATTTCTCGTGCTCTCATGTCCTGATTGCGGTGTCCAGGGTATGGCGGTAAAATCTTGACTTTTTCGGGTGGCTGTAAAAAATACGATGGCATTATTTGAAAGAAGAGCAAGGTAATTCTCCCTGGCATGCTGGCCAACATTTTCTCAAACAATATATGGTCATTATCTCATTGTACTTCATGGAATCTTGCTGTACTCACTGGCTGCTGTGTAAAATACGTGGCACCAAAAACTACACTTCAAAAGTAATTATCAGCTGCAGAGTACATTAGGATGTCCAGAGCTATTTGGAAATTCAAGATTCTTTCTTGTTAATAAACTTTCCCATTCAAAATGATGGTACAAAAATTGGCTTTGTGGTTCTCTTAGTGAGGAAGAAAACTACAGATTAAAGATAACTTCAAAGGGCAACAAGAGGCACTTGTAATTTAATCTGATGAGGTTTGAGGTAATGTATTTGTGGAGTGCAAACAAGGCAAGAAAATACACAGCTGATAGCATTCTAAGAAGTCTGGAGGAATAGGCAGATCCACAAAACCCTTTAGTTGGTACGACTGGCAGAATGACATAGTTAATGTAATACATTGCTAGTTCTGAGAATTTTGTTACTTTGCTCTCAATGCTGGGGAGTTGTAAATAATGGCACCCTACAATTGAGCATATGGTAGTCTTAGTGCAATGCACAGTAGAAACAAGGTGACTGTAATAACCCCACAAGCCCCACGGGGATATCCTGATTGATTTCCCCAAGGGACTCATGGAATATGAGCTTCCCTGCTAGTGGGTGGAGGCCCGCACATCTGGGGCTCATACAAACTCTGCATAAAGGCTGGCTTGGACAGGGACCGGCAAGTTGGTTGTCCCAACTGGACTTTACTCTGTAAACGTATTTGCTGCTGCAGACAGACTTTCGTGACCGTACATAACTCGGCTTCCTGGGACTTAATAGTGATCAATTGTCCCGGATTTCGCGGGAATGTCCTACATGTGAGATGCTTCTGATATTTGACTTGAAACATTAACTCTGTTTCTCTCTCCATAGATGCTGCCAGATCTGCTGAGTTTATCCAGCATTTTCTGTTTTTATTAACCACTTAAACCAATCAAAGTGCATGTCGGAAAGTCAGCCATATCCAGATGTCGTGTAGGAGTAGAGGAAAGAACAATGTTCAAGGTTGAGGTCGAGTTCCAGGCCACAGCCATGCATGTTATGGGGTGGGTCACCCCCACCTGCAGCGGGATTCTCCGTCCCGCCGGCCGACCAAAGGGGTTTCCCATTGTGGGCAGCCCCATGCCGTTGGGAAATACCCGGGTGCGGGTCCGCTGCCGGCGTAACGGAGAATCCAGCCCATGGTAGATCTAAAGCTAGTTCAGCAATCTGGAAATGCCCAAATATGCATAAGATAGATAATAGAAGTTCATAGAACCATAGAATTTACAGTGCAGAAGGAGGCCATTAGCCCATCGAGTCTGCACCGGTCCTTGGAAAGACCATCCTACTTGAGCCTATCCCCATAACCCCACCTAATCTTTTTGGACACGAAGGGCAATTTATCATGGCCAATCCACCTAACCTTCACATCTTTGGACTGTGGGAGGAAACCGGAGCACCCGGATGAAACCCACGCAGACACGGGGTGAAAGTGCAGACTCCATAAAGACAGTGACCCAAGCCTTGATTCGAACCTGGGACCCTGGAGCTCTGAAACAACTGCTAACCTCTGTGCTACCGTGCTGCCAAGTTGATGGCTTCTGGTTAGCTGCTCGTGACGTTTTATCCAACTCAACAATGTTTACATTTACAGCCATCTCGTCTGATCCTAGTGGTGTTTGAACAAGGAAGGTCAAATTATAAAATTGGCCAGCGGTATATCATATTTTCCAGTGTATATGTTGATGTGAAATATAAGTCAAATTGATTAGATTTCTGATTTTTCTGAACTCCATTCATATACAAGTCAAAGCGATGTATGAAATTGAACTCAACTAGTCCAGTCAAATCTCTTTTCTTAGTGCATTTATTAATGAAAAACAAAAATCATACAGCACTAACACTGATAAACCTGTAACAGACGTGACTCCCAAGACAACTGCAAAACTGTATATTAGCACATTAAAAGTCTGTAGCAATCTGTCTGGCTTTCAGATAAAGCTGAAATGTAGTTGACCCATGGCATGCAGCTTGTGTGTTAACACATACTCTTCCGATTTCTGTTTGATGTTAGTCCACCTGGATTTAGATCAATGGTTTGCTTTTTTCGTCTTCTTGGTTGTACGGATTTTTGTTTTGCGCCAGTCCTATACAATTTTCTCACTGACTCTGTAGTTTCGGTGGGCAGCCATTTTTCCAGGCTCTTTCCCATGAATACTCATACACTTTTAGCCACTTGAGTTATGGATTAATTACTTTACATGCACAAGTGACATGCCAATGTCTGACAGAGAAATTTGTGAAGAAACTTGCAAGGATGTGATACTCAGTAAGGTGCTCAAAGGTGCAATGAATGGCTTCTATGGGGTTCAAGAGTCCTTATTCCACCAAGGCGTAGTGAAAGAGCACACAAGGATAGTCAGTATGAAAGCAATAGCAAGAAGCCAGTTAAAGGCAGATAGAAATATTGAAGAGTTGATGAAAGGTTGTGGTGTGTCTGAGAATGAGAAATAATCCAACAAAGGTTCCTTTCATTCCATGAGCAAACATAAGAGAACCATGGGAATGACTGCATGTTGATTATTTTGAAGTGGAAGGGATTTTGTTTTGGCTGAAAGCTATAACAGTTGGATAAATGTTCGGCCCAATACCACAAGTGCCAAAGCTACTGAGGCTTTGAGAAGTTGGTTTGCAATTTATGAGTTGTCACAGGTGTTGGTGTCATGAAAATGGTCCGGAGGTTATGTCAGAATTGGGGACAATTAAGATTAAAAATCAAAGTAAAACAGAGTTGATTAGAGGTAGACGTCTGGAGAAATGATGAAATGCAAATCTGTCTATCAGTGGAAAACAAGTACTTTACATATATAATTTGAGGAAACAATGGGGCTAGAGAGATGGTAGTTCAAGTGGAGAGATAAGGAAATGGACACATACCTGTTAAAAGCCATCTCCACAGGGTGAATAACTTCAAAAGGAAAGAAATAGTATAAACTGTAGAACCCTAACTAAGGAGACAAAGATAGGCAACTAATATTAGAACTGCATTAAGTTGTCAAATGAAAGAAGCAATCATTTTCCACCTTCGCTGAACCTGAAAACTATTTCCCAAACGTGGCCACTTTAACCTGGTTGTGGTAATTACTTGCTGGATTTAGCTCATAAAGTTACTTAATTTTTTAAACTAAATTTAGAGTACCCAATTATTATTTGTTTTTCCAATTAAGGGGCAATTTTGTGTGGCCAATCCACCGAACCAGCACATATTTTGCGTTGTGGGGGTGAAACCCACACAGACACGGGAGAATGTGCAAACTCCACACGGACAGTGACCCAGGGCCGGGATTCGAACACGGGTCCTCAGCACAGTAGTCCCAGTGTTAACCACTGTAAAGTTACTTAAAATTGGATGTTGTTTGGGAAAAGGGGTTTCCAGAGTTCAGGTAAATGTAGGTAGGTGGGGTCGGAGGAATAGCTTCATGTAAAATTGTGTATATAGTCATCAGTATATTTAAGTGACATTGTGTATTATAGTCCTTCTTGTCTTGTGTCTTTTGTCTTTCTTTTAAGTTGATCAATATTCTATTTTAATTATTTTTAAAAAATAAATTTAGAGTACCCAATTCATTTTTTCTAATTAAGGGACAATTTAGCTTGGCCAATCCACCTGGCCTGCACATCTTTGTGTTGTGGGGCGAAACCCACACAAACACGGGGAGAATGTGCAAACTCCACATGGACAGTGACCCAGAGCTGGGATCGAACCTAGGACCTCGGCGCTGTGAGGCAGCAATTCTATTTTAATTGTTGACACAATGACTGGACTGTTCCTCACTGGGTTATATACCGTTCCTCACATGAAACCAGAAAAAACACATACACCACGACAAACTGGTGTTCCAAGTTACCCTTTGGGGGTTTGTGATACTCTTGCATTTAACATCAACGTGGTCCGTAACTTAGAAGAGTTTGAAATATTTCTGTAAGAATGAAGTCAAGCACACTCTAGAACCACCATTTCAGCATGCATCGAATGGTGCTGTGGAAAAAAGTACACAAATTGTGACAGAGTCTTTGCAGAAGTCAGTGCGAGATGGCAAGTTAGGAAGCAAGTTCCATGTTTCTCTTCAACACAGGCTTGGACAATTTTCTATTCTCTGACGAAGTAACCCCACATTCTACAATAGGTTGCTCACCTTACAAGTTATGTTTAAACACACTCCTAAGATAAGTTTACTTTGCTTAAGCCTGACACCAATAGCAAAGTAAGAGAAAAACAAAATAAAACAAAGAGAACATGAATCATGATGCATCATATATGAAACTTGGAGAGTTCAGTGCTGGTCAGAAGGTCATGCTGTTAAACCACTAAAGTTGTTGAGGAGAAATATGTGATTGAAGTTGTAAAACGATGAGATGTTTTCACATTTCTAGTGAAGATTGACACTTATGTAATCTCTTTCCATGTAGATTATTTGCTTGAAAGAGGAAATCTGACGAAGGGAGAACATGAGAAATGTCATATAGTCTAAATTCCTTCTACAGCCAAAAGTAAGAAACACTGGTAGAGCAAAGTGAGTCGGGCTCTTTGATCGAGACAAATCAATCAATATTACCAACAATGAAGTGGAGTTGGTAGCTAAAGTCAAAGTTCAGGGTTGACACAGACAAATAGATTAAGAGAGCAGATTCAAGGTAATGGAAATGGGAGGAAATACCTAGACAGAAAGAGGAAGAAACCAGATAGATTACTTGAAAGTATATCAGACAGACCAAGAAATAACATAATTTCATAATTTCTTGTCAAATTATGATATTCTGTAAACCATATTGAACATATATGTTCAATTATAAAACATAAGGAATTTTCTTTTGCATGTAAATTATTTGAAATATTGGTCATATATGTTTTGGTTCTGATTACCATAGAAACAAAGTAACTATTACATTTTCCTTAATACATGATGTTCCTCCCTGTGTCTGTGTGCATCTCACCCCCACAACCCAAAAAGATGTGCAGGGTAGGTGGATTGGCCATGCTAAATTGCCACTTAATTGGAAAAACAAAATTGAATACTCTAAATTTATATTAAAAAAAAAATACTTGATGTTCATTTGGATTGGATTGGATTGGATTTGGATTTATTGTCACATGTACTGAGGTACAGTGAAAAGTATTGTTCTGTGTACAGTCCAGACAGATCGTTCCATACATGAAAAAACATAGGACATACGATAGATACACAATGTAAATGCATAGACACAGACATGGGGTGAAGCAAAGGGAGTGTAGTACTACTCAGTAGAGAAGATAGAGTCATAGAGATTTACAGCCCAACTTGTCCATGCCACCCAGTTTTTACCATTAAGCTAGTCCCAATTGCCCGCATTTGGCCCATAACCCTCTATACCCATATAACTGTCTAAATGCTTTTTAAAAGACAAAATTGTATCCGCCTCTACCACTGCCTCTGGCAGCGCATTACATACATTCACCACCCTCTGTGTGAAAAAACTTCCCCTCTGGCCTCTTTTGTATCTCTCCCATCTCACCTTAAAGCTATGCCCTCTAGTTTTAGACTCCCCTACCTTTGGGAAAAGATGTTGACTATCTATCTTATCTATGCCCTTCATTATTTTATAGACCTCTATAAGCTCACCCCTAAGCCTCCTACACTCCAGGGAAAAAGTCCCAGTCTATCCAGCCTCTCCTTGTAACTCAAACCATCAAGTCCCGGTAGCATCCTCGTAAATATTTTCTGCACTCTTTCTAGTTTAATAATATCCTTTCTATAATAGGTTGATCAGAACTGCACACAGTATTCCAAGTGTGGCCGTACCAATGTCTTGTACAACTTCAGCAAGATGTCCCAACTCCTGTATTCAATATTCTGACCAATGAAACCAAGCATGCCGAATGCCTTCTTCACCACTCTGTCCACATGTGAATCCACTTTCAAGGAGCTATGAACCTGTATTCCTAGATCTCTTTGTTCTATAACTCTCCCCAACTCCCTACCATTAACAGAGTCGGTCCTGCCCCGATTCAATCTATCAAAATGCATCACCTCACATTTATCTAAATTAAACTCCATCTGCCATTCATTAGCCCACAAGGCCCAATGAATCAAGATCCCGTTGCAATCCTAGATAAGCTTCACTGACCACAATGCCACCAATCTTGGTGTCATCTGCAAACTTCCTGTACCAGCCTCCCCGAACAGGCGCCGGAATGTGGCGACTAGGGGTTCACAGTAACTTCATTGAAGCCTACTTGTGACAATAAGCGATTTTCATTTTTTCAAACTTACTAACCATGCCTCCTACATTCTCATCCAAATCATTAATATATATAACAATGGACCCAGCATTAATCCCTGAGGCACACCGCTGGTCACAGGCTTCTAGTTCGAAAAACAATCCTCTACAACCACCCTTTGTCTTCTGTCGTCAAGCCAATTTTGTACCCAATTAGCTACCTCTCCCTGGATTCCATGAGATTTAACCTTATGCAACAACCTACCATGCGGTACCTTGTCAAAGGCCTTGCTAAAGTCCATGTAGAAAACGCCGACTGCACTGCCCTCATCTACCTTCTTGGTTATCCCTTCAAAAACTCAATCAAATTCGTGAGACATGATTTTCCACTCACAAAACCATGCTGACTGTCCCTAATCAGTCCTTGCCTCTCTAAATGCCTGTAGATCCTGTCTCTCAGCATACCTTCCAACAACTTACCCACCATAGTCATTAGGCTCACTGGTCTGTAGTTCCTAGAGTTTTCCCTGCGACCCTTCTTAAACAAAGGCACAACATTTGCTACCCTCCAATTTTTGGGCACCTCACCTGTGGCTGTTGACGATTCAAATATCTGTACTAGGAGTCCCGCAATTTCTTCCCTAGCCTCTCACAACGTCCTGGGATACATTTCATCAGGACCCAGAGATTTATCTACCTTGATGCACTTTAAGACTTCGAGCATCACCTTCACTGTAATATGTACACTCCTCAAGACATTACTATTTATTTCCCCAAGTTCACTAACATCCATATCTTTCTCAACAGTAAATACCAATGGGAAATATTCATTTAGGATCTCCCCTATCTCTTGTGGATCCACACATAGATGGCCTTGTAGATCCTTAAGAGGCCTCTCCCTCTCCCTCGTTACTCTTTTGCCCGTTATGTATTTGTAGAAGCTCTTTGTATTCTCCTTTGCCTTATCTGCCAAAGCAATATCATGTCCTCTTTTTACCTTCCTGATTTCTCTCTTAACTCTACTCTGACAGCCTCTACATTCTTCAAGGGATCCACTTGATCCCAGTACCAATGCATGTCATATGCTTCCTCCTTTTTGACCAGTCATCCCGAGTCATCTAGGGTTCCCTACTTCTATCAGCCTTGCCCTTCACTTTAAAAGGAATGTGCTTACCCTTAACCCCGGTTAACACACCTTTGAAACCCTCCCACTTACCAGCCGTCCCTTTGCCTGCCAACAGACTCCCCCAATCAACTTTTGAAAGTTCCTGTCTAATACCATCAAAATTGGCCTTGCCCCAATTTAGATTTTTAACTTTTGGGCCAGACATATCATTCTCCAGATACATGGAGAGATCAGTTCAGTCCATACGAGGGTCATTCAAGAGTCTGGTAACAGTGGGGAAGAAGATGTTTTTGAATCTGTTTGTCCGTGTTCTCAGACTTCTGTATCTCCTGCCTGATGGAACAAGTTGGAAGAGAGAATAATGTGGGTGGGAGGGGTCTCTGATTATGCTGCCCGCTTTCCCCAGGCAGCGGGAGGTGTGGACAGAGTCAATGGATGGGAGGTGGTTTCGCGTTTTGGACTGGGCTGTGTTCACGACTCTCTGTAGTTTCGTACAGTCTTGGGCCGAGCAGTTGCCATAACCAGACTGTGATGCAGCCCGATAGGATGCTTTCTATGGTGCATTTGTAAAAATTGGTAAGAGTCAATGTAGACATGTTGAATTTCCTTAGTTTCCTGAGGAAGTATAGGCGCTGTTGTGCTTTCTTGATCGTAGCGTCGATGTGGGTGGACCAGGACATATTGTTGGTTATGTGCACACCTAGGAATGTGAAGCTGTCAACCATCTCCACCTCGGCGCCGTTGATGCAGACAGGGGTGTGTACGATGCTGTTTTTCCTGAAGTCAATGACCAGTTCCTTAGTTTTGCTGATGTTCGGGGAGAGATTGTTTTTTTTGATTTTTTTTTTGAAATTTTTTATTTAAAACAGATTTGTAACATTTCCAGAGAGAAAACAGGCCCTACGCAAAGAGCCTTAACATAGTGAAAACAAACAGTGGGAAAGAATAAACATGTTAATAAGGCACTTCCCCTGTCAGCTCTGTTTGCCCTGCTCCACGTGTTCAACTAAACTAACGTGGCTCTAAACCGCCCCCCCCCCCTCGGGTGCCGCTGCTGTCGGTTTCCTGCGCTGTTCCCTGAGAGTCTGCAAGCGACCTTCTCCCCCGGGGGATCCCTAGACACCCTCCCCTTTCCCACTTAGGTCTTCTCAGCTCTCCTCCCCCCCCACCCCCCCCCAAACCTCCCCTACCCCCTGAGGCCTGACCTGCCAGGCCAGCCCTGCGCTTGGCCCTAGCCCGCCCCTCCTCCTACTCTCCCTGGGGCCCCCTGACCTATGCTAGCTACGCTGACCCCTGCCCTTAGCGCCTGACTGTCTCCCGCCCAAGCGCTCGGGCCCTCCCCCCGCACACCAAGGACCCATGAACCTCATTGTATCTCCCCGTGCCCTTTCAAGTCCCTTAACCAGCCCCTAGCCCATCCCCCTATCAGAGGCCCCGATCTCCCGCCAAAAGGTACCAAGCGCAGGGCCCCCTTTGCAGGGCCCCTCTCTCTACCCCCCCTCGATGCTATCCCCCCAAAACACCCTACACAATGCACCCTCCAGCCCCCGCTCTCTGTCCAGGCTGAAAACAATCTTGGATAGAACATTACAGTACAGAATAATTTAACAAACCGCCGCCACACAAAAGCTCTGAGAGCCCAGAGTCCTTTAGTTCAAGTCCAGCTTCTTCTTTTAATAAAAGTCCACACCTAGTGAGAGCAAATTAGGTTAACAGACCGCCGTCACTGTACAGCACTGAGAAAACTAAGTGCCCGTTAGTTCAAGTCCAGCTACTTTTCTTTAATAAAAGTCCAAACCTGTTCTGGTGTCTCGAAGTAGTGATGGAGTTCCTCAAACGTAACCCAAAGCTTTGCAGGATACAGCATTCCAAACCTCACCTCCTTTTTGTAGAGGGCTGCCTTTATCTTGATGAATCCTGCACGCCTCTTGGCCAGCTCCGTTCCCAAGTCCTGGTCGATGTACACCTCACAATTCTCCCATCTGCTGCTCCTCTCCGCCTTGGCCCATCGCAGCACACGTTCCCTGTCAGCAAACCGGTGGAAGCGGACCACCAAGGCCCTCGGTCAGTCGCCCATCCTGGGCTTCCTTGCGGGGGCTCTATGCGCCCCATCCAACTCCATGGGTCCACATCAGCGCCTCAAACATACCTTTCATATATGCCCCCACATACAACCCCTCGCAGCCCTCGGGGAGGCCAACGATTGTCAAATTCTGCCTCCTGGCTCTGTTCCCCAGCTCTTCAAGCTGCTCCTGCATCCTCCTCTGGCGCGCGTTCAGCTCTTCCACCTCGGGCTCCAGCTCCGCCTGGCTGGAGAGCTTCATCTCGACCGCCCTGAGCGCCTTCTCCTGGACCGCCTGCGCCTCGATCATTCGGTCCATTACCGCCCTCAACGGGTCCAACGTGTCCTCCTTCAATTCGGCGAAACAGTTCATAACAAACTCAATCTGCTGCTCCCTTGGCCAGTGAGCCTCCAATGCCTGGTCCCTGCACACCGCCATGTTTCGCTACCTGGCCTGGGGTCCCCGCTGCTCCCACTTCGAGCCCTGCCGCTCCACTCGACCACTTCTGGTCCAGCTGCTCATACCCTGGGGGGGGGGGGTAGCCTCTTCCTTATCGTCCCTTCAACCTAACCAGGTCGCCAGGTCCCGCAAAAAGTCTATTCAAAATGTCCGTTTGCCCATCGCGGGCGGGAGCGATCTGACCTGCAACCTGCTTCCTGGAGGGCGCCACCGGAAGTCCCCAGGGAGAGATTGTTGGCATTACACCACGCCACTAGGCTCTCCCTCCTGTACTCTGACTCATTATTGTCTGTGATCCGATCCACTACAGTCGTATCATCAGCAAACGTGTAGATGGAGTTGGAGCCACATTTTGCCACATAGTCGTGTGTGTATAGGGTGTATGGTAGGGGGCTAAGTACGCAGCCTTGCAGGGCCCCAGTATTGAGGACTATCGTGATGGAGGTATTGTTGTTTATCCTCACTGATTGTGGTCTATGGGTCAGGAAGTCAAGGATCCAGTTGCAGAGGAAGGAGCCAAGTCTTAGATTTGGTCATTGTATTCTGGAAAATGATGTACATGTGCCATTTTACATAGATACATAGAAGATAGGATAAGGAGGAGGCCTTTTGGCCCTTCGAGCCTGCTCCGCCATTCATCACGATCATGGCTGATCATCCAACTCAATAGCCTATCCTGCTTTCTCCCCATAGCCTTTGATACCATTCTCCCCAAGCGCTATATCCAGCCACCTCTCGAATATATTCAAAGTTTTTGCATCAACTACTTCCTTTGGTAATGAATTCTACAGGCTCACCACGCTTTGTGTGAAGAAATGTCTCCTTATATCTGTCAGAAATGGTTTACCCTGAATCTTCAGACTGTGACCCCTGGTTCTGGACACATCCATCATTGGAAACATCTTCCCTGCATCTACCCTGTCTAGTCCTGTTAAAATTTTATAAGTCTCTCTGAGATACCCCCTCATTCTTCTGAACTCCAGCGGGAACAATCCCAACCTAGTCAATCTCTCCTCTTATGCCAGTCCTGCCACCCCTGGAATCAGTCTGGTAAACCTTCGCTGCACTCCCTCGAGAGCAAGAACATCCTTCCTCAGCGAAGGAGACCAAAACTGCACACAATACTCCATGTGTGGCCTCACCAAGGCACTGTACCATTGCAGCAACACATCCCTGCTTCTATACTCAAAACCTCTCGCAATGAAGGCCAACATACCATTAGCCTTCTTTACCGCTGCTGCACCTGCATGCTTACCTTCAGCGATTGGTGCACAAGGACCACGGGGCAGCACGGTAGCATTGTGGATAGCACAATTGCTTCACAGCTCCAGGGTCCCAGGTTCGATTCCGGCTTGGGTCACTGTCTGTGCGGAGTCTGCACATCCTCCCCGTGTGTGCGTGGGTTTCCTCTGGGTGCTCCGGTTTCCTCCCACAGTCCAAAGATGTGCAGGTTAGGTGGCTTGGCCATGATATATTGCCCTTAGTGTCCAAAATTGCCCTAGTGTTGGGTGGGGTTACTGGGTTATGAGGATAGGGTGGAGGCGTTGACCTTGGGTAGGGTGCTCTTTCCAAGAGCTGGTGCAGACTCGATGGGCCGAATGGCCTCCTTCTGCACTGTAAATTCTATGATTCTATGACCCACAGGACCTGCTGCACACTCCCCTCTCCCAATTTTAAACCATTCAGGTAGTAATCTCCCTTCCTGTTTTGCTTCCAAAATGAATAACCTCACACTTATCCAAATTATACTGCATCTGCCATTGGTTTGCCCACTCGTCCAACCTGTCCAGATCATGCAGTAGGATCCCTGCATCCTGGTCACAATTCACCCTCCCGCCTAACTTGGTATCATCTGCAAACTTTGAGATGTTACATTTTGTTCCCTCATCCAAATCATTAATATATATTGTGAATAGCACCGTTTCCTGTGGTACCCCACGAGTTACTGCCTGCCAATTTGAAAAGGACCCATTAATCCCTACTCTTTGTTTCCTCTCTGCCAACCAGTTTTCTATCCACCTCAATGCATTTCCCCCAATCCCATGTGCTTTAATTTTGCACAATAATCTCTTATGCGGAACTTTGTCAAACGCCTTCTGAAAGTCCAAATATACCACATCGACTGGCTCCCCCTTGCCAACTGTACTGGTTACATCTTCAAAGAATTCCAACAGATTTGTCAAGCATGATTTTCCCTTCATAAATCCATGCTGACTCTGACTGATCCTGCCACTGCTTTCTAAATGTTCCGCTATAAAGTCCTTGATAATGGATTTCAGCATTTTCCCCACTACTAATGTTAGGCTTACTGGTCTATAATTCTCTGTTTTCTCTCTACCTCCCTTTTTGAATATCGGAGTTACGTGAGCTCCCCTCCAATCTGCAGGGACAGTTCCAGAGTGTCTAGAATCCCGGAAGATGATCACCAATGCATCCACTATTTCCAGAGCCACCCCCTTAAGCACTCTGGGATGCAGATTCTCAGGCCCTGGGGATTTATCCGCCTTCAATCCCATCAATTTTCCTAGCACCATTTCTCTACTAATGTTGATCTCCCTCAGTTCTTCCCTCTCACTAAACCTTTCATTCTCCAGCATTTCTGGTATCTGATTTGTGTCCTCTTTTCTGAAGACAGAGCCAAAGTATGTATTCAATTGCTCAGCCATTTCTTTGTCCCTTATTATGCATTCCCCTGTTTCTGTCCATAGGGGGCCTACATTTGTCTTCACCAATCTCTTTCTCTTCACATATCTATAGAAACTCTTAGTGTCAGTCTTTATGTTCGCTGCAAGCTTCCTTTCGTACTCTACTTTCCCTTTCTTAATCAATCCCTTCGTCCTTCTTTGATGAATTCTAAACTGCTCCCAATCCTCAGACATATTGAATATTTTTTTTTTCGTGGCCAATCTGTATGGTTCTTCCTTGGATCAGATACTATTTCTAATTTCCTTTGTATTTTAATATATACATTGTTTTATTTAAGTGGGGAGTGATTGTAGTCTAGATTAGGGAATAAATACAAGGTTCAAAGAGTAGTGTGGGAAGAAGGGGTTTCATGGGGCATTAGTACAAGTATTGGGGAGAAAGGAAGCTATCCATTGTTTTCATCACAGTGGAAGACGACATGTACACACTGGAAATGTTGGGCAGCCAATCTGAACATTTTGTTATGTTGCCTTCTCTGCTGGGGAGATGTAAATAAAGTTAGTTCCTTAATAATTCTCTGCAGTTGAGCATCTTACTCAGTGCAGTTCACGACAGTTAAGAAGACTTATGGGATATTTTCCTTTATTAGCAAAGATATAGAATATTAAAGCTCAGAGTTTATGCTAAAATTATATTAGTTAGGCCACAGGTAGAGTACTTCATACAGTCCTGGTCACCGCATTTACAGGAAGGATGTGATCATGCTAGAGAGGATGCAGAGGAGATATCCAAGGATACTGGGCTGGATTCTCCACCGGCGGGATGCTCCATTTTGCCAGCAGCCAGGGGGCTTCCCGATGGCGTGGGGCTGCCCCACAATGGGAAACCCCATTGACTAGCCGGCGTAACGGAGCATCCTGCCAGTGGAGTAAAACAGAAATGTGGCGCGGAGGGGTGGAGAATGTAGCCCATTGTCAGGAATGGAGAATTGCAACTGTCAGGCAAGATAGGCTGAGGTTATTTTCTTTGGAACAGAGGAAACTGACACAAGATTGTGCTGAGTTGTACAAAATTATGAGGGGCCTAGATAAAGTGGATAGGAGGACATATTTCCTTATGGTCAATAACCAGAGTGCATTAAAGTCAGAGGAAGAAGGATTAGAGGGGAGTTGAGGTAGTGTAAAATACAGGATCGAGGAACAGAACGTTTTGTAACCTGAATTTGGGAATTTGGTGCAACCGAAATCACCCTGGTAAGTATTTCTCAGGTTCTAATTTATAATCACATGAAGAATTTGACTTGGAACTTCAAAACTGCAGACAAAAATATGTGAAGGAATGCAGCTATGAATACAGTTATAAGATTATAATAGTGATTCTCTAATGAATTAGGGTTAAAAAATTAAAAGCAGAGTTCATCTGTTGGACAAAGGTTTAAGGAGAACCAATAGATGCAGTATACTTGGATTTGCCAAACGCATTTGAAAAAGTGGCACGATAAATGATTAATGCGCAAGATATGTGCTCATGGAGTTAGAGGTAACATATTGGCATGGATGGAGGATTGGTTAACGGAAAGGAAGCAGACATTTATGATAACGGTGCTTTTCCTCTTGTTGGTCATTTCTTGGCATACGTATGTGGAATGAATCTTACCTGCCACTTGCCAGCTCAAGCCTGGATATTATCCACAGCATATAGGTTTATATTTCTTCTTATTCTTTGGTGATCACCCACTAATGAGTATGATTGTCCACCTAAGAAACTCCCTGTCACTGGTCATGGGCTCTGTGGGTCCTTGCATCGCTAATCTGCCCAATTCCTAGAGCTGCAGCTTCGTCTGCACACTCGACAGATGTTTCCGGGAGGTGGGATCGGTCCCTGGATTCTAGATTGCTGGTATTCCTTTCTGAGGCTCTTTTTCTGGGTCTCCTCTTGCCCTTGGGTGTCCTTGAAGAATTGTGTCCTTTCCATCAGGAGGTTCCTCCAAATAGGTCTCTTTTGAGCAAGGAAATGCCAGGCATTGACATTGATGTTGCATTTCTTGAGGTAAGCCTTCAGAGTTTCTTTGAAGCGTTTCCTTTGTCCTTTTCTTGTTTGGCAGCCTTCCTTAATCTGGAGAAACAAGATTGACTTTAGAAGTCAGGACTTTGACATTCTACGCACATGGCTGGCGCTGCAGATGATCATGGCCTCAATGCTGGTGCTGTTGGCTCCTTCAAGAACACTAATGTTAGTACGTCTGTGCTCCCAGCTGATGTGGAGAATTCATCTCAGACAGCATTGATGGTACCTCTCCAGGGCCTTGAGGTGGTGTCTGTACATAGTCCAAGTTCTGAGCCGTATAGAAGAGTTAGGAGGGCGACCACCTGTACATGAGGATCTTGGTGTTAGTACAAATGTTACCGATGTCAAAGACTCACCCTTAGGCGTTTGAAGGAGTCGCTCGCGGATTGGATATGATATTGGATCTCTGCACCGATGTCAGCCATAAAGGTGATGTGGCTCCCCAGGTAGGGGAAATGTTCCACATTTGGTAGGGTTTCTCCATTGATCGTGCTGGAGGCAGAGACTGGATCTCAAGCATGGCTTGGAGCTTCTCATCTGAGAGAGTGAAGATGGAGATTTCATTTGGATACTGAAGTTCCAAGAGTGATGTCAGTGTTGTTTTCTTCTTGGATTTCAATTGGTTGGGGGTGAAATGTTTTCCGTCCATCCTGAAGATGATGCCGACTCCACTGGAAAGCTTGCTCTTGACAAGGTGAAGGGTGGTGGCGATAACAAATCCCTGTTTTACTCGAGCCTTGACCTCAAAGTTTTCTGTCTTATTTCTGTCAATGAGGACTGTCACCGACATATTATCGTGGAGGTGTCGTAAGATGTTGATGAATTTCTCTGTACAGACAGCCTTTGACAGGGACTTCCATAACATTTCCCAATTACTGAGTCAAAAGCCTTGGCCAGATTGATGAAGGCCATGTAGAGTGATTGATGTTGCTCCTGGCATTTCTCTTGAAGTTGCTGAACAGTGAAAATCGTGTCCGCTATTCCACGGTTTGGTCGGCTTTCTGAAAGAATTTCTTCAAGAGATTGGGAGAAGGCGGCTAGCGAAGATTCGGGTGATGATCTTCCCAGCAATGGAGAGTAGGGAGATTCTTTTGAAGTTCCCACAGTCCACTTTATCTCCATTCTTGAAGATGGTGGTGGTGATGGCATCCCTGAGGTTGGCAGGTGTTTCTTCTATGTCCCAGATTGTCAACAACAGCTGATGGAGATGATGGGTGATCTCCTCTCCTCCTAGTTTAAAAATCTTTGCTGGGATCTCAGCCTCTCCTGCAGCTTTTTATTCCTTTGTGTATTTAATGGCGACTTCGATTTCATCTGCGTTTGGTGGGAGTCCAAGATCATCTTTGATGGGGAGTTGGAGGATTTCCTCAAACATGTCCTCATCTGTGGTTGTATCATGGTATAGGAGTTCTTTGAAGCGTTATCTCCATCAATAGCTGATGTTTTCCCTGTCTCTCAAGATGGTTCCATCCTTACTCCTGCACTGGTTTGAGGCCTAGAGCATTGGGTCCATATATTGCCTTTGTGGCACTGAAGAAACCCCGGGTGTCATGCTTGTCAACGAGAAGTTAGCTTCTTCAGTCCAACATTGGTTCTTGATTTTCCTAGTTGTTTTTGTACTTCCGCCTTGGCTAATTGGTGAGCTCTTCTCTTTGCCTTGGTAGTTATGTCATTTTGCCAGGCGTGGAGAGCTTTCCTCTTCTTGTCGATGAGGCATGGATGGTGTGATCATTCTTGTTGAACCAGTCTTAGTGTTTTCTGGTCTTGTAGCCAATGGTTTCTTCACAGATTGAGATGATGACTATCTTCAGCTCTTCCTCCACTCCATTAGAATGGACACCGTGGAGATTTTGAAGAAGACATTGTTGAAACTTCACGAGCAGATTTTCTCTTGAAGCCGCTCAACATTGATCTATTTTCTGAGCTTCTTCATCCTCCGCTGCTTCTGGTGCAGTTTGATGGATATAGAGGAGCATTGGGTCAGTGATCTGTCCAGCAATTATCTGCTCTGGTCATCGTTTTGGTAATGAGAACATCCTTTTGGTCTCAGGATTGGATGATGGTGTTTCTAGCCCTTTATAGCCTTTTCCCCATGCGGGGCGAGCAGAGTGGATCCTGAAGAGGGCTGCTCGGTTGTGAAGAAAGCTGCCAAAATGCTCTACTGTTCCTATTCCAAGAGTGAACTAACTGAATCAAACTCCACCGCCTTTGTGCTGGTCCGAAGCTAGGGACATCCACATCTCACGGTCCTGTCCCCGTCACCTCTCGCCGCAAGGCTTGTCTATGGTAGGGGTGTGCTGGTTTCTTCTAGGTAGAAACCTGGGGTGGGATTCTCCGATATCGGCGCGATGTCCGCCGACCGGCGCCAAAAACGGCGCGAATCAGTCCGGCATCACACCGCCCCAAAGGCGCAGAAGTCTCCGCATCTTGAGCGGCCGAGCCCTCACCTTGAGGGGCTAGGCCCGCGCCGGACTGATTTCCGCCCTGCCAGCTGGCGGGAAAGGCCTTTGGTGCCCCGCCAGCTGGCGCGAAACTGACTTTGCCGGGCGGCGCATGCGCGTGAGCGGCCGCTCACGGCATCCCCGCAGTGGAGGGGGTCTCTTCCGCCTCCGCCATGGTGGAGACCATGGCGAAGGCGGAAGGAAAAGAGTGCCCCCACGGCACAGGCCCCGGATTAGTGGGCCCCGATCGCGGGCCAGGCCACCGTGGGGGCCCCCCCCAAGACCCCGGAGCCCGCCCGTGCCGCCGTCCCAAAGGTGGTTCAATCCACGACGGCTGGCATGGGTTGACAGTGGCGGGACTTCGGCCCATCATGGGCCAGAGAATTGCCGGGGGGGGGGCCCGCCAACCGGCGCGGCGCAATTCCCGCCCCCGCCGAATATCCGGTGATGGAGAATTTGGCAACCGGCGGGGACGGGATTCACGCCAGCCCCACGGCGATTCTCCGACCCGGCGGGGGGTCGGAGAATCTCACCCATGGTGTGGGATATCTTTTAGTGTGGGTATGCCTTTGCACATCAGTAGACACGTGGGTTCTTGACTGAAAGTAGGTCCAGTTCCAATAGGAAGGAAACTTTGATGACTGGAAATCTCTTAGCACAGTGGGCTAAGCAGCTGGCTTGCAATGCAGAACAATGCCAGCAGCATGGGTTCAATTCCCGTACTGGCCTCCCTGAACAGGAGCCGGAATGTGGCGACTAGGGGCTTTTCACAGTAACTTCATTGAAGCCTACTTGTGACAATAAGCGATTATTATTATTATTACTGCTGCAACCTTCATCTGCCATTGCAGCCCGTTGATACCATATAAGAACCTTCCACCTGGTCCATTGTTGAGGATTTGTTTGTCTGGTTCCTCCCCTCCGACTTTACCGTCATAGCTGATCCTGCCAGGAGCTTAAGATGGCATGTAGGAATGCATGGATTATCTAATTGTTGATGAGAGAAACTCAACATTGTGGCATCATCAGTGAACAGCCCCAGGCTTGAACTTATAATGGAGGGTGATTGATAATGCAACCAAAGACCTCAGTACCCTGAGGTACTGTTGCAGCGATGTCCTGGGGCTGTGAAAATTAATCTTTGGTACAATCACACCCATTTTCCTATGCTTCAGAAATGCCTCGAGCAACTGAGGGTTTTCTCTTTCACCCACAATGATTTCAGCTTTAGAGCAAGGTGCTTTACCGGTGATGAGAAAAAGCACTCCACACAAAAAGTAGTGGAAATATAAGAACATAAGAACTAGGAGCAGGAGTAGGCCATCTGGCCCCTCGAGCCTGCTTCGCCATTCAATGAGATCATGGCTGATCTTTTTTGGACTCAGCTCCGCTTTCCGGCCCGAACACCATAACCCTTAATCCCTTTATTCTTCAAAAAACTATCTATCTTTATCTTTTTTTTTAAATAAATATTTTATTGAAAATTTTTGGTCAACCAACACAGCACACCGTGCATCCCCCACACAATACTACAACAGCACAAATAACAATGACCCATTTTATATAAACAACAAAAAAAAAAAGAATAAATATTAAATAACAAAAATGAAAACTAGCCCTAATTGGCAACCGCCTTGTCACAAGTCACACCCCCCCCCGCCCCCCCCCCCCCCACCCCTCCCCCCCCCCCCAAATCCTGGGCTGCTGCTGCTGCCTTCTTTTTCCCATTCCATCTATCTATCCGCAAGGTATTCGACGAACGGTTGCCACCGCCTGGTGAACCCTTGAGCCGACCCCCTTAGGACGAACTTAATCCGCTCTAGCTTTATAAACCCCGCCATGTCATTTATCCAGGTCTCCACCCCCGGGGGCTTGGCTTCTTTCCACATTAGCAATATCCTGCGCCGGGCTACTAGGGACACAAAGGCCAAAACATCGGCCTCTCTCGCTTCCTGCACTCCCGGCTCTTGTGCAACCCCAAATATAGCCAACCCCCAGCTTGGTTCGACCCGGACCCCCACTACTTTTGAAAGCACCTTTGTCACCCCCATCCAAAACCCCCGTAGTGCCGGGCATGACCAAAACATATGGGTATGATTCGCTGGGCTTCTCGAGCACCTCGCACACCTATCCTCCACCCCAAAAAATTTACTGAGCCGTGCTCCAGTCATATGCGCCCTGTGTAATACCTTAAACTGAATTAGGCTTAGCCTGGCACACGAGGACGACGAGTTTACCCTGCTTAGGGCATCTGCCCACAGCCCCTCCTCGATCTCCTCCCCCAGCTCTTCTTCCCATTTCCCTTTTAGTTCATCTACCATAGTCTCCCCTTCGTCCCTCATTTCCCTATATATATCTGACACCTTACCATCCCCCACCCATGTCTTTGAGATCACTCTGTCCTGCACCTCTTGTGTCGGGAGCTGCGGAAATTCCCTCACCTGTTGCCTCGCAAAAGCCCTCAGTTGCATATACCTGAATGCATTCCCTTGGGGCAACCCATATTTCTCGGTTAACGCTCCCAGACTCGCGAACTTCCCATCCACAAATAGATCTTTCAGTTGCGTTATTCCTGCTCTTTGCCACATTCCATATCCCCCATCCATTCCCCCCGGGGCAAACCTATGGTTGTTTCTTATCGGGGACCCCCCCAAGGCTCCAGTCTTTCCCCTATGCCGTCTCCACTGTCCCCAAATCTTCAGTGTAGCTACCACCACCGGGCTTGTGGTGTAGTTCCTCGGTGAGAACGGCAATGGGGCTGTCACCATAGCCTGCAGGCTAGTCCCCCTACAGGACGCCCTCTCTAATCTCTTCCACGCCGCTCCCTCCTCCTCTCCCATCCACTTACTCACCATTGAAATATTAGCGGCCCAATAGTACTCACTTAGGCTCGGTAGTGCCAGCCCCCCCCTATCCCTGCTACGCTGTAAGAATCCCTTCCTCACTCTCGGGGTCTTCCCGGCCCAAACAAAACCCATGATGCTCTTTTCAATCCTTTTAAAAAAAGCCTTCGTGATCACCACCGGGAGGCACTGAAACACAAAGAGGAATCTCGGGAGGACCACCATCTTAACCGCCTGCACCCTCCCTGCCATTGACAGGGATACCATATCCCATCTCTTGAAATCCTCCTCCATTTGTTCCACCAACCGCGTTAAATTTAACCTATGCAATGTGCCCCAATTCTTAGCTACCTGGATCCCCAGGTAACGAAAGTCTCTTGTTACCTTCCTCAACGGTAGGTCCTCTATTTCTCTACTCTGCTCCCCTGGATGCACCACAAACAACTCACTCTTCCCCATGTTTAATTTATACCCTGAAAAATCCCCAAACTCCCCAAGTATCCGCATTATTTCTGGCATCCCCTCCGCCGGATCCGCCACATATAGTAGCAAATCGTCCGCATACAAAGATACCCGGTGTTCTTCTCCTCCCCTAAGTACTCCCCTCCACTTCTTGGAACCCCTCAACGCTATCGCCAGGGGCTCAATCCCCAGTGCAAACAATAATGGGGACAGAGGGCATCCCTGCCTTGTCCCTCTATGGAGCCGAAAATATGCCGATCCCCGTCCATTCGTGACCACGCTCGCCACTGGGGCCCTATACAATAGCTGCACCCATCTAACATACCCCTCTCCAAAACCAAATCTCCTCAACACCTCCCACAAATAATCCCATTCCACTCTATCAAATGCTTTCTCGGCATCCATCGCCACTACTATCTCTGTTTCTCCCTCTGGTGGGGCCATCATCATTACCCCTAACAACCTCCGTATATTCGTGTTCAGCTGTCTCCCCTTCACAAACCCAGTTTGGTCCTCGTGGACCACCCCCGGGACACATTCCTCTATTCTCATTGCCATTACCTTGGCCAGGACCTTGGCATCCACATTTAGGAGGGAAATTGGTCTGTAGGACCCGCATTGTAGCGGGTCCTTTTCCTTCTTTAAGAGAAGCGATATCGTTGCTTCAGACATAGTCGGGGGCAGTTGTCCCCTTTCCTTTGCCTCATTAAAGGTCCTCGTCAGTACCGGGGCGAGCAAGTCCAAATATTTTCTATAGAATTCGACTGGGAATCCGTCCGGTCCCGGGGCCTTTCCCGTCTGCATGTTCCTAATACCTTTCACCACTTCTTCTACCTCGATCTGTGCTCCCAGTCCCACCCTTTCCTGCTCTTTCACCTTGGGAATTTCCAGCCGATCCAAAAAGTCCATCATTCTCTCCCTCCCATCCGGGGGTTGAGCTTCATATAATTTTTTATAAAATGTCTTAAACACTTCATTCACTCTCTCCGCTCCCCGCTCCGTCTCTCCTTCCTCGTCCCTCACTCCCCCTATTTCCCTCGTTGCTCCCCTTTTCCTCAATTGGTGTGCCAGCAACCTGCTCGCCTTCTCCCCATATTCATACTGTACACCCTGTGCCTTCCTCCATTGTGCCTCTGCAGTGCCTGTAGTCAGCAAGTCAAATTCCACATGCAGCCTTTGCCTTTCCCTGTACAATCCCTCCTCCGGTGCTTCCGCATATTGTCTGTCCACCCTCAAAAGTTCTTGCAGCAACCGCTCCCGTTCCTTACTCTCCTGCTTCCCTTTATGTGCCCTTATTGATATCAGCTCCCCCCTAACCACTGCCTTCAACGCCTCCCAGACCACTCCCACCTGGACCTCCCCATTGTCATTGAGTTCCAAGTACTTTTCAATACATCCCCTCACCCTTAGACACACCCCCTCATCCGCCATTAGTCCCATGTCCATTCTCCAGGGTGGGCGCCCTCCTGTTTCCTCCCCTATCTCCAAGTCCACCCAGTGTGGGGCGTGATCCGAAATGGCTATAGCCGTATACTCCGTTCCCCTCACCTTCGGGATCAATGCCCTACCCAGCACAAAAAAGTCTATGCGCGAGTAGACTTTATGAACATAGGAGAAAAACGAGAACTCCTTACTCCTAGGTCTACTGAATCTCCACGGGTCTACCCCTCCCATCTGCTCCATAAAATCTTTAAGTACCTTGGCTGCTGCCGGCCTCCTTCCAGTCCTGGACTTCGACCTATCCAGCCCTGGTTCCAACACCGTGTTAAAGTCTCCCCCCATTATCAGCTTTCCCGTCTCTAGGTCCGGAATGCGTCCTAGCATCCGCCTCATAAAATTGGCATCATCCCAGTTCGGGGCATACACGTTTACCAAAACCACCGTCTCTCCCTGTAGTTTGCCACTCACCATCACGTATCTGCCCCCGTTATCCGCCACTATAGTCTTTGCCTCGAACATTACCCGCTTCCCCACTAATATAGCCACCCCCCTGTTTTTTGCATCTAGCCCCGAATGGAACACCTGCCCCACCCATCCTTTGCGCAGCCTAACCTGGTCTATCAGTTTCAGGTGCGTTTCCTGTAACATAACCACATCTGCTTTAAGTTTCTTAAGGTGTGCGAGTACCCGTGCCCTCTTTATCGGCCCGCTCAGCCCTCTCACGTTCCACGTGATCAGCCGAGTTGGGGGGCTTCCCACCCCCTTGCCGATTAGCCATCATCTTTTTCCAGCTTCTCACCCAGTTCCCACGCAGCTGTATCTCCCCCAGGCGGTGCCCCCCCGCCCACCTTCTCCCGTACCCGCTCCCCCCTTTCCCCAGCAGCAGCAACCCAGTAATTCCCCCTCCCACCCCCCCCGCTAGACCCCCCGCTAGCGTAATTACTCCCCCCATGTTGCTCCCAGAAGTCAGCAAACTCTGGCTGACCTCGGCTTCCCCCCGTGACCACGGCTCGCACCGTGCGACGCCCCCTCCTTCCTGCTTCTCTATTCCCGCCATAATTATCATAGCGCGGGAGCCAAGCCCGCGCTTCTCCCTTGGCCCCGCCCCCCATGGCCAACGCCCCATCTCCTCTCCCTCCCCACCTCCCCCCATCACCCCCTGTGGGAGAGAGAAAAGTTACCACACCGCAGGATTAGAACATAAAACCCCTCTTCGCCCCCCACATTCGCCCCACCACTTTGTCCAAACGTTCTTTTTAATAATCCACTCATTCCAGTTTTTCTTCTACAATAAAAGTCCACGCTTCATCCGCCGTCTCAAAGTAGTGGTGCCTCCCTTGATATGTGACCCACAGTCTTGCCGGTTGCAGCATTCCAAATTTTATCTTCTTTTTATGAAGCACCGCCTTGGCCCGATTAAAGCTCGCCCTCCTTCTCGCCACCTCCGCACTCCAGTCTTGATAAACGCGGATCACCGCGTTCTCCCATTTACTGCTCCGAGTTTTCTTCGCCCATCTAAGGACCATTTCTCTATCCTTAAAACGGAGGAATCTCACCACTATGGCTCTGGGAGTTTCTCCTGCTCTCGGTCCTCGCGCCATAACTCGGTATGCTCCCTCCACCTCCAACGGACCCACCGGGGCCTCCGCTCCCATTAACGAGTGCAGCATCGTGCTCACAAATGCCCCGACGTCCGCACCCTCCACACCTTCAGGAAGACCAAGAATCCTCAGGTTGTTCCTCCTTGCGTTGTTCTCCAGTGCCTCCAGCCTCTCCACACATCGTTTCTGATGTGCCTCCTGTATCTCCGTCTTCACCACCAGGCCCTGTATATCGTCCTCATTCTCGGCTGCCTTCGCCTTCACGACCCGAAGCTCCCGCTCCTGGGTCTTTTGTTCCTCCTTTAGCCCTTCGATCGCCTGTAGTATCGGGGCCAACAGCTCTTTCTTCATTTCCTTTTTTATCTCTTCCACGCAGCATTTCAAGAACTCTTGTTGTTCAGGGCCCCATGTGAAACTGCCACCTTCCGACGCCATCTTGGTTTTTGCTTGCCTTCCTTGCCGCTGTTCCAAAGGATCTGCTGCAATCCGGCCACTTTCCTCTCCTTTTTCCATCCGTGTCCAGGGGGAATTCCCTTCTGGTTTACCGCACGGTGTTTTTAGCCGTTAAAATTGCCGTTGGGGCTCCTATCAAGAGCCCAAAAGTCCGTTCCACCGGGAGCTGCCGAAACGTGCGACTCAGCTGGTCATCGCCGCACCCGGAAGTCTCTATCTTTATCTTAAAAACATTTAATGAAGGAGCCTTAACTGCTTCACCGGGCAAGGAATTCCATAGATTCACAACCCTTTGGGTGAAGAAGTTCCTCCTAAGCTCAGTCCTAAATCTACTTCCCTTATTTTGAGGCTATGCCCCCTGGTTCTGCTTCCACCCGCCAGTGGAAACAGCCTGCCCGTATCTATCCTATCTATTCCCTTCATAATTTTATACGTTTCTATAAGATCCCCCCGCATCCTTCTAAACTCCAACGAGTACAGTCCCAGTCTATTTACCCTCTCCTCGTAATCCAACCCCTTCAACTCTGGGATTAATCTAGTGAATCTCCTCTGCACACTCTCCAACGCCAGTACGTCCTTTCTCAGGTAAGGAGACCAAAACTGAACACAATACTCTAGGTGTGGCATCACTAACACCTTATACAATTGCAGCATAACCTCCCTAGTCTTAAACTCCATCCCTCTAGCAATGAAGGACAAAATTCCATTTGCCTTCTTAATCACCTGTTGCACCTGTAAACCAACTTTTTGCGACTCATGCACTAGCACACCCTGGTCTCTCTGCACAGCGGCATGTTTTAATATTTTATCATTTAAATAATAATCCCTCTTGCTATTATTCCTACCAAAATGGATAACCTCACATTTGTCAACATTGTATTCCATCTGCCAGACCCTAGCCCATTCACTTAACCTATCCAAATCCCTCTGCAGACTTCCGGTATCCTCTGCACTTTTTGCTTTACCACACATCTTAGTCTCGTCTGCAAACTTGGACACATTGCCCTTGGTCCCCCAACTCCAAATCATCTATGTAAATTGTGAACAATTGTGGGCCCAACACTGAACCCTGAGGGACACCACTAGCCAACCAGAGAAACACCCATTAATCCCCACTCTTTGCTTTCTATTAATTAACCAATCCTCTATCCATGCTACTACTTTGCCCTTAATGCCATGCATCTTTATCTTATGCAGCAATTTTTTGTGTGGCACCTTGTCAAAAGCATCTTTTGTGTGGCACCTTTCTACAAAAAGCTATCGATGGTCAGCCACTGGAAAATTTCAAAACAGAAATTATTTGATTTTTGTTAATTAAGGTATTGAGGATTACAGAGCCAAGGTGGGGTAGCTGTTGTTAAGGTCAGTCATGGTCTAATTGAATGGCGGAACAGGCTGAAAGACCTCCCGTGGGTGCAGTTAGTGATTTTCCTCATTTGGAAGTGAAGTACAGCTGACAGTATAGCTGCACACAATAATTTATAAATGTGGAAGGCATTATTGGGAAATTTGCAGGTGACACATAAATTGGCAGTGTAATTGATAGTGAAAAGAATAGCTGTTGATTCCAGAATTACATCAATGGTTTGGTTGAGTGGGTAGAGAAGTATAAATGGAAAAGTGTGAGGTAATGTATTTGGGGAGGGCAAACAAAGCAACGGAATACTCAATAAATGTGAAAATATTGAGAGAGGTTGAAGAAGTAAGAGACATTGGAGTGCATGTCCACAGGTCCTTGAAGATACCAGGACAGGTGGACAAGGTGGTCAAGAAAGCATTTGGAATGTTTTCCTTCATTGGGTGAGGTATAGAACATAGAACAATACAGCGCAGTACAGGCCCTTCGGCCCACGATGTTGCACCGAAACAAAAGCCATCTAACCTACACTATACCATTATCATCCATATGTTTATCCAATAAACTTTTAAATGCCCTCAATGTTGGCGAGTTCACCACTGTAGCAGGTAGGGCATTCCACGGCCTCACTACTCTTTGCGTAAAGAACCTACCCCTGACCTCTGTCCTATATCTATTACCCCTCAGTTTAAGGCTATGTCCCCTCGTGCTAGCCATTTCCATCCGCGGGAGAAGGCTCTCACTGTCCACCCTATCTAACCCTCTGATCATTTTGTATGCCTCTATTAAGTCTCCTCTTAACCTTCTTCTCTCTAACAAAAACAACCTCAAGTCCATCAGCCTTTCCTCATAAGATTTTCCCTCCATACCAGGCAACATCCTGGTAAATCTCCTCTGCACCCGTTCCAAAGCCTCCACGTCCTTCCTATAATGCGGTGACCAGAACTGTACGCAATACTCCAAATGCGGCCGTACCAGAGTTCTGTACAGCTGCAACATGACCTCCTGACTCCGGAACTCAATCCCTCTACCAATAAAGGCCAACACTCCATAGGCCTTCTTCACCACCCTATCAACCTGGGTGGCAACTTTCAGGGATCTATGTACATGGATACCTAGATCCCCCTGCTCATCCACACTTTCAAGAACTTTTCCATTAGCCAAATATTCCACATTCCTGTTTTTCCTTCCAAAGTGAATCACCTCACACTTCTCTACATTAAACTCCATTTGCCACCTCTCAGCCCAGCACTGCAGCTTATCTATATCCCTCTGTAACCTGCTACTTCCTTCCACACTATCGACAACACCACCGACTTTAGTATCGTCTGCAAATTTACTCACCCACCCTTCTGCGCCTTCCTCTAGGTCATTGATAAAAATGACAAACAGCAACGGCCCCAGAACAGATCCTTGTGGTACTCCACTTGTAACTGAACTCCATTCTGAACATTTCCCATCAACCACCACCCTCTGTCTTCTTTCAGCTAGCCAATTTCTGATCCACATCTCTAAATCACCCTCAATCCCCAGCCTCCGTATTTTCTGCAATAGCCTACCGTGGGGAACCTTATCAAACGCTTTGAATATTGAATACAAACGCAGGGATGTAATAATGGAACTGTGTAAAATGCTGTAATTTGTGTACAGTTCTGGTAACCACATTACAGGAAGGACAGAATTGACCTGGAGAGAGCGCAGAGGAGATCTATAAAAATTATGCCAGGGCTTGAAAATTGCAGCTATGAGGAGAGACTGGACAGGCTACGGTTGTTTCCCTTAGAACAGAGAAGGCCTAATTGATATGTACCCCAATGGTTGACAAAAAAGACTTGTTTCAAAGGCTGAGGGGTTAATTACCAGGGGACATAGACTTAAGGTGACTGGTAGAAGGATATGGGGCACCCAGAGGGTGGTGGACCTCTGGAATTCACTGCCTAAGTTGATGTTTGAGGCTGAAATGTTCAGCTCTTTAAAAGGTACCTAGATTGGCACCTGAAGTGCTGTAACCTCCAAGGCTATGGGCCAGGTGCTGGAAAGTGGGTTAAAACTGAGCAGCTAGTTTCATTTTTCTCTGGTGCAGCCATGATGGGCTGAACAGCCTCTTTCTGACCTTAATGAAATGAAAATCGCTATTGTCACAAGTAGGCTTCAAATGAAGTTACTGTGAAAAGCCACTAGTCACCACATTCCGGCGCCTGTTCGGGGAGGCTGTTACAGGAATTGAACCATGCTGCTGGCCTGCCTTGGTCTGCTTTCAAAGCCAGCGATTTAGCCCAGTGCTAAACAGCCCCTTAACATTTCTATGGTTCTATAGTTCCGCCAAATGATAGCAAATAACATCAGTCATACATCAGGAATGATGTCAACCAGCTTGGCGTGTGTGCTTCAACCCTTTCTCAAGCAGGGGAAGGAGGAATATAAAGTTTGAAAAAATTGACTACAGAAAGAAGGAAAAGAGCTATTTGGCTGATCTTTATTTCAAAATCAATAGAAAAGAGAAGTTTGATTGCACTCCAGTTCTTAAATTACAGCTACAAAAAATCCTCATGTTCCCACAAAGAAAAATAATGACCAGTCATAATAGCAAAAGCCAATGGCACAAATCATTTATTTAATAACAAAAATAACCCTCAAACTGAGATGATAGCTTATTTGTGGGATGATGGGGTGTCCAATGTGTTGTGAATATCCGATTCAATAATTCATGTATTTCAGAGGTATAATTTTTAGTTAAGAATATAACTTTGGAGATTAAATAGTTAAATTTAAGTTAAGTGAAAAACAAATTTGATTAAGAAACGGGTAAATACCCCTAATGTAAATGCTAACCATAAAAGCCTGGGTTAATTACAGTTCAAGGGTAACCCATGTTCAATCAATAAGGTTAGAGGTAATAGTGGGATAATCTAAACAATGGATGACACATCTCAAAGCTTTTGATAGAGCAACGATACAACTATACAATTATACAGTCTCACAACACAGACTGAGGCCATGCCTTTGCAGGCATTTTGAAAACTTAGCCCTAATCTTTCAGCTCTTTCCATCAGCTATGAAAATTTTCCCCTTCAAAGATCTATCCAATTACTTTTTGAAAATTACTATCAAATCTGTTTTTGATTCCTCCAATGTTTGCTATCATCCCGAGTAAAATGTCCCAAGGAGTGTTATAAAACAAAATTTGACACTGAGCCTGCATAAAGAGCTATTAGGACTGATTACCAAAATCTTTGTCAAATAAATATGTTTTAATGAATGTCCTAAAGGAAGAAAGAAAGGCAAAGAACTTTAGGAAGGACATTTCAGAGGTTAAGGCCTCAACAGCGCAAGGCACAGTGGTCAGTGGGGATGTTAAAGGGGTCAGAATCGGAGATGTATGGTTATCTCAGGAGTTTTGGGGTTGGTGGAGATGACAGAGATAGGGTGGGACGATGCCATGGAGGGATTTGAAAACAAGGATCATAATTTTGAAATGGAGACATTGCAAAGCCTGGAGCTACTGTAAGACAGCGAACATAGGAGTGATAAATGAAAGAGACTTGTTGTGAGGCAGGGTATGGCTTGCAGAGTTCATGGAAGATGGAAAGTAGAATTCATCATAGAATTCATAGAATCATATCATAGTATTTATAGTGCCGAAGGAGGCCATTCGGCCCATTGAGTCTGCACTGGCCCTTGGAAAGAGCACCCTACATAAGCCCACACCTTCACCCTATCCCTGTAAACCAGTAACCCCACCTCAGGGGCAATTTATATGGCCAATCCACATAACCTGCACATCTTTGGATTATGGGAGAAAACCGGAGCACCCAGAGGAAACCCAGGCAGACACGGGGAGAAATTGCAAACTCCACACAGACATTCACCGAGGCTGGAATTGAACTCGGGATCTTGGAGCTGTGAGGCAACAGTGCTACCCACGGCAGCTCGGTAGCATTATGGATAGCACAATTGCTTCACAGCTCCAGGGTCCCAGGTTCGATTCCGGCTTGGGACACTGTCTGTGCGGAGTCTGCACATCCTCCCCGTGTGCGCGTGGGTTTCCTCCGGGTGCTCCGGTTTCCTCCCACAGTCCAAAGATGTGCAGGTTAGGTGGATTGGCCATGACAAATTACTCTTAGTAACCACAATTGCCCTTAATGTTGGGTGGGGTCACTGGGTTATGGGGATAGGGTGGAGGTGTTGACCTTGGGTAGGGTGCTCTTTCCAAGAGCCGATGCAGACTCGATGGGCCGAATGGCCTCCTCCTGCACTGTAAATTCTATGATAATCTATGTGCCACCGTGCCGCCCGAAGCATTCAAAAAGAGATTTAACAGTAATTTTCAAACGGAAATTGCATACATTCTTGAAGGGGAAAATTTGCGTAGCCAAATGGAAAGTGATGGGGAATTGGGGGTAAGTTTTCAAAAAGCGTGCACAGGCATGATGGGCTGAATGGTCTATAATTGTATTCTGTGATGCTGTCCAAAAAGCTGCTGAAGTTACACATTGAATGTGGGCTGCTCCATTGAGTCGGGAAGCAAATGCACAGCTTGATATGGTGCTGAATGTGCAAATCAAGAAGGCTAAAGATTCAGTTGCTGATCTATGCTAAGATATTTTATCCCTGTCGCACCATCAGCTGTTAGAATGTTACAATTGGCCTGAGAGTCTCTGGGGAAGGAAAATAAATATTAGCTAGAATTCCCACTTATGATATACAGTGGCTTTTGTTAAATTAATCAAGGACAAAATTGTGAAGCCCTGTGATTGAATATACATGTGATATATATCATGCATGATGAATGACTACTTGTGTGGGATGGCAGAGGCTGGCTAATCCCTGTGGGACTACTTCAAAACCTCTCACAATCTCCTGGAGAAAATACAAAAGGGAACCTGGCTATCGGCCTGACAATATCTTTGCTGTGGTACTGAAGACTAGGATTCCAGAAGTAGCTGCGCCCTTAGCCAAAATGTTCAAGTAAAGTTACAACATCTATCAGACAATATGAAGAATTGTCCAGGTACGTCTTGTACACAAAAAGCAGGACAAATCCAATCTGACCAGTTACTGCCTCATCATAGAATCCCTACAGTGCAGAAGGCCATTCGGCCCATTGAGTCTGCCCCGACCCTTCAAAATAACACTCTACCTGCGCCTAATCCCCTATTCCTTCAGCCTCAGCCTAAGGGGCAATTTAGCATGACCAATCCACCTAACCTGCCCATCATTGGACTGTGGGAGGAAATCGGGGCACCCAGAGGAAACCCATGCAGACACGGGAGAATGAAGAATCTGAAGATGGTTAGACTGTCACAGACAGTCACCCAAGGTCAGAATTGAACCAGCTCCCTGGCGCTGTGAAGCGGCAGTGCTAACCACTGTGCCATATGCCACCCTGATGATCTCAATCATCATCATAGATCATAGAATTTACAGTGCAGAAGGAGGCCATTCAGCCCATCGAGTCTGCACCGGCTCTTGGAAAGAGCACCCTACCCAAGGTCAACACCTCCACCCTATCCCCATAACCCAGTAACCCCACCCAACACTAAGGGCAACTTTGGACACTAAGGGCAATTTATCATGGCCAATCCACCTAACCTGCACATCTTTGGACTGTGGGAGGAAACCAGAGCACCCGGAGGAAACCCACGCACACACGGGGAGGATGTGCAGACTCCGCACAGACAGTGACCCAAGCCGGAATCGAACCTGGGACCCTGGAGCTGTGAAGCAATTGTGCTATCCACTATGCTACCGTGCTGCCCAATTGTCAGCAAAATGATGGAAGATGTGGTGACAGTGCTATCCAGTGGCACTTACTCAGCAATAACCTGCTCACTGATGCTCAGTTTGGGTTCTGGGGCCAAGGACACTTAGTTCCTGACCACATTACAGCCTTGGTCAAAACATGGACAAAGCAGCTAATCTAAAGAGGTGAGGCGAGAGTACTTGTGGTTGCCATCAAGGCAGTATTTGACTGACTGTGGCAGGAAAGAGCCCTAGGAAAATTGAAGTTAGCTGAAATCTGGGACATTCTCCACTGGTTGGAGTCATACGTAGCCCAAAGGAAGATGATTGTAAATGTTGGACGCTGGTCTTCTTAGCCCTAGGACATCATTGCAGGGGTGCCTCATGATGTTGTGTCCTTGGCTAACCATCTTCAGTTGCTTCAACACTAACCTTCTGTCCATCATAAGGCCAGAAAGAGCATGATTGTTAATGATAGCGCAATGTTAATTTGCAACCCTTCAGATACTGAAGCAGTCCATGCCCATATGCAACAAAACCAAGTCAATGTTTGGGGTTGGGAGAAGTGGCAAGTAATAATTGTGCCAAACAGGTGCCAGGAAATGACCATCTTCAGCAAGAAAGAATCTAACCATCTCACCTTGACATTTAATGGCATTACCATTGCCGAATTACCCACCATCCTGAGAGTTTACCATTGACCAGAAATTTAACGAGACCAGTCATATAAATACTACGGCTACAAGAGCAGACAGGAGGCTGGAAATTCTGTCGTGAATAACTCATCTTCTGATTCCCCAAAGTCACATGTACAAGGCACAAATCAGGAATATGATGGAACACTCTTCACTTGCTCTGATCCAATAGCTGCAACAACACTCGAGGAGTTTGACTGCATCCAGGACAAGAGGCCGCTTGATAAACACCCCAATTACCACCTCAACCATTCACTCCTTTCCCCACAGGTGCACAGTGGTAGCAGTGTGTACCATTTGCAAGGTTCACTACTTCCTTCGACACCACCTTCCGAAAACCAGACCTCTGCCACCTAGAAGGACAAGGGTAGCAGGTTTCTATGAAAATCACCCCCTGTAAGTTATCCTCCAAGTCACACGCCATCCTGACTTGGAACTATACTATCAATGCTTTATTGTCGCTGAATCAAGCTCCTGAACTTCCTTTCTAACTGTGGGTGTATTTTTACCATAAGGACTGCAGAGTTAAAAAATTTGGATCACTATCGTCTTCTCGAGGGAAATAGAACATACAGTGCAGAAGGAGGCCATTCGACCCATCGAGTCTGCACCGACCCACTTAAGCCCTCACTTCCACCCTATCCCCGTAACCCAATAACCCCTCCTACCTTTTTGGACACTAGGGCAATTTATTATGGCCAATCCACTTAACCTGCTCATCTTTGGACTGTGGGAAGAAACCGGAGCACCCGGAGGAAATCCACGCAGACACAGGGAGAACGTGCAGACTCCGCACAGACAGTGAACCAACGGGGAATCGACTCTGGGACCCTGGCGCTGTGAAGCCACAGTGCTATCCACTGGAACTACCCAATGAGGCAAATGAGGGATGACAATACATACAGGCCTTGCCAGTGATACTCACATCCCTTGAATGAAAAACAAAAATAAACACTATTAAAGGGTGCAAGGTGTTAATAAATTAGTCCATGAGCTTTTGTTTTTTGCTCATTTGGAAATGCAGCTTAAGTAAGCAAAAAAAAAGTACTATTGTTACACAACAATTGCTGTGTTTAAACATGTCTCCCCTTCACTAAGTAAAATTCCAGTGCAATTAGGAAGTACTACATTTTCGGTTCTGGAATCTTTGGCTGAAATCAGTAATAGATTCACCCACCTAAACTCTTTTGATTAATTTAGTATACGTATCCTGAATTAACCTTCCGAAGGCAGGGCCCAGTAATGTGAGAAAGTCTGAATTGTAGAATAGGCCTGAGAATGGACGATTTATTTGTAATTATTTTCCATAATTCACCTAGTTTGCTGCTTTTATACTGTGTTTTTTGTTTAGTCAGGAAGGCGAGAGAGTGTGTTGAACAGAAAGGCTGGAAATATTCAGCAAGTCAGACAGCATCTGTAGAGTTAATGGGCGCGATTTAGTAGCCTTGTCGGGCCCGACTTGGTGTTGGGATGAGGCCATTGAATCTCGCGAGAGAGTGCCAGGCTGGCAGTGCCAGGGTGCCCAGGTGACAGGTTGGCACTGCCAGGGATTGGGCCCAGAGGGGCCTTACTAGATGGAAGGAGGGTGAGAGGGTGTTCCAATGGCCTCCCTGAGGCTGGGGTTATGGGAGGAATCGAAAATGAGGTGGAGGGGCCCAGACAAAATGGTACCCTGATTTGCGAGGAGCCTTTCCTGATTTGCTCGCCAGCAGGAAATTACTCAAGTGCGGCCTTGGCGGAGAGAAACTTCCCGAGGCTAAACAAAACTGGCAAAGTGCCTTTGAATAGCGGGGTGTTTCATGGTGTTGCAACCGCAGAGAAACACCCCGCCAAACACACCCAAAATCAGACATAGATTTTTTTCTGTTGAATTGCGCTAAATGTTTCAGGCCGATGGAAAAAGTCAGAGATGTAACATGTATTAATTATTACAGAGGCAGAGAAAAGTGGTAGTTGAGGCAAAGAACAGAAGGGAGGGAAGGTCTGCATGTGACCACGTCGAAATCAGGAGAGACTAAATGACAAAAAGGATGATGGTATAAGTCTAAAGGTGATGGTCATGGGATAGGTAAAGATATAAAAAATGGATCTAGAAGAAATATAACCAGGAAAAACAGAATCATTACCAACAGCTGTTAAAATTACTCTCCAGAAACAAAAAAAACACAAAAAGTGGGTAGGGGACGTGATTGGAAATTGTTAAACTCAAATGCTGAGTCTGCAAGGCTGTGAGGTGTTAACTGAATAATTAGACAGACATGTTCTCTTAAAATTCTTTGCTGAGTATTCTCATCTTTGAATTGTGCAATGTATTGATTGCTGCTGCCAAACCAGGAGAATAAACCAGGAAATTGATCCATCAATGAGATTAACTAATTTAAAATATAGTGAGTTTTGAAAATGTGCCCATGAACAGGAAATCGTCTTACTGACTCCAGAGCTGTTGCTCCCTCAGCAGGGGGATATAGTCTTCTGCTGCTAGCAGAATTGGCTGCCAACCCCCACCCCCAACTTTTTAATTTTATTTTTATTAAAACATTAAGGGTAGAGGTTGTCTTCGGTTTGTTTTTGGCTTACTATTGCAAATTTAATTCAGTACTTACAACATCCATCAAAAGCAATGATAATATTTTCAGTGTAACGGTATCTAGCTCAACTTCCAACGTATTATATTTACAAACATATAAATAGCAGACTGCAAATGAAATGGTAAGTCGCATGTGTTAACCATGGTCTATTTGGGGCAAGTCCAGTAATATGCATGGTTGAAATACCCAACATGGCATATGTTTCTCTTTTGTTTTCAGTGTGTTTTCCTTATTATTGCTGTTGCTCTAGCATTAAAATTAGAGTCACATGGACTAGGATTTGATTCATATCCGAATGCATCATCTTTAATAAATACACATTCAGTTGCAAGGTTCCCTGCCTATGCCACCTTGCACCCATATGCATCATGCATAAATATATATGTATATATTACATGCAATTAATTTGATCCTTTAAAACCTGGTTAATAAACATGCTTGTCCCATTATGCAAAGAAAAGAAACATTAATCTGTATAAAGATTTTCTTTCATGTAACAAAGGTAGAAAAATAAGTCCTTTTTTCCCGCTATGTATAATCAGCCAGTTCCAACACTTTATAGCGATTTGTATTCTGTATTTATACACACTGGCTCATTCGAACGAATACATGCGAGGAAACAAATCGCTAAAAGATCATGCCTGTATTACATTCGGTATTTTACACTAACTTTGTTCCCTGAAAGGCATCCCATAACAGTGTGATCTATTCACTTGTTGAAGTTAATCCATCAGGCTGCACATTCATGCACAAGTTCATATGTTTCATAGCTTGCAAGTTGTCTCCAAATAGCAGACATTTCTAACAAGTAAACAGTATCCACTTATTTTTAGCCTCCCGGAGTGAAAAAAGGTTCTTTTTGTTAGATTCAAGACCAAAACAAAAAGCTTTTTGAAGAAAAAGTATTGATGTTACTGATATGGCAAACTTTATCCATTTCTTCAGTCTCAGGTCTTTATACATTTGTCCCTTCATCATCAATGAACTGAATTGAATCGCTGCTAGAATCCTCAGCCGATGTCATCAATTCAAAGGAACATGTTTCTGGCCTTTGTGGCTGCCTCGTTAACCTTATGCTGAAGGGGCTTAGTAGTTCAGCCACCTTATCTGGTAAGCAGTCAGTATCTGCTGGTAGGGAGAGTTTTGACAGCAGTGCCTTGCTTTGTCTGGCATTATGTTCATCTGGCTTTCTGGCCTGCTGTAAGTTGTCCAGTGCAATGCTGGGTGCAGAGACAAGGTGCATTAAATCTTCATGAAGAAATTGTTCATGAGTTAATTGGTTAGTATCTGGAGTCATGGACTGATTCAGAACCTGGGGCTCATTACTTCCATCATCTGTACGTTGGAATGAATCTACTAAAAGGGAGTCCAGAGATAATGAGGCATGAACAGTCTGTACCTTTCCCGATGGGCTGTTCAAATTTGATATTGATGACCTTGGGGGATATGGTTTGCTATTAGGCCATGAGACCCTCTGCTGAAAGTCAGGTCTCAATAAAGTCTGAGCTGTGGGGGGAGCCTGTGACTGAATTATGCTGCTGACTCCACTGCTGTTGCTGTAGATGGCTGCAAGACTGGGGTTGAGTGTAAGGTCTGGAGAGGGAGGAACATACTTGTGGGATGTCAATAAAGGTTTCAGGACCTGCATCATATCTTGCAGGTCTTTACTCAGCTGGGTCACTTGCTGTGAGAGGTACGACATCTAGAAGATAAAAGAATCCCACCACTGAAGCAATTATTAGTAGTTACATTTCACATTGAAACATTTTGAGTGCAAGGAAATGGCATAGTATGATGATGTCACTGAAATTAAAACACATAGGGGTGTCCATTTTAAAATTTGTTCATGCAGGCAAAATTAAAGACTACATCTACACTGTTATCTACATCTACACTGGCTTAAGTCATCATCTGTGGGTGGCTAATAAAAAAAGTTGGAAGTTATCATAACTTCTATGGGCCTGAATTTGCTGAAAACTTGCAGCAGTGTATAGTGTTCATCTGGTATAGGAGTTCCAGGAATTTATAACATGAGCAGGTTCTGTAATCCCTGTCATAAATTGTTGGGGCTTTTGTGTTGCTCGACAGAGACCCTCACCAAAAATATTTAACTGCTGATTATCATATCTCTACCTCCCATCTATTATGCTAAATTAATGGCACTGTGATTGCCACAGCCACTTGGACCATTCAATTCATTCTAGAGAATGACCACAGCAGAATCCCAGATGCCTACTGTACTCGAACAGTTGATAGAGAATCCAGCCATAGAAAAATTACAAAAGACCATCCTGGGGTATTTCTGGATTGCGTGGTGACGTATCACAGGCTCATAAACTAAGACAAAAGAGGGAGGAACTGCGAGTTCAAGTGATGCCAGTGAGATCAGGTTATCTGATAGCATCTTCAGCAAGCTAAATGAGAATGATACAGACACAGAGAACGAGACCAATATTTTCAATTCAAAGAGATTGATTGAATTGCAGCAAAGTGACTCAAAATGAAAACAACTCTATCAGGCAATGTATTCAGCATCATAAGCTCAATGCCCAAGTGTTACTATGTACAGGAGAACATATTGATAAGAAAATGGCGACCACCACATGTTAGTGCAGAAGACAAATGGGTAGAAGATCACCAAATTGTATTAGCTTCCGAGTATAGGAAAGGGATTCTGAGGATAGGCTCACGAGATTCCATTGCGGGGACACCTCGGAATAAAGAGAACTCAAGCCAAAATCCAAAGACAGTTTTATTGGCCCGGACTAGACAAGGATGCAGTCACCTTTGTCAAACCTGACACCACAGTCAAGTAATAGGAAATTCGCAAGTGGTAATCAAGCCAGCACCAGCCTTTGAAGAACCTTTTACCAGGGTCTTAATCAACTGCATAGGGCAGTTGCCGAGAATTCAAATTAGGAATCAATATTTGCTAACTATCATTCCCTGAAGCCATACCCTTAAAAACTGTCATAACTCCCACGAGGCCCACAGGGAAACAATTATTGATCTCCTTGTGGGGCTCATTGGATTGGATTTGTTTATTGTCACGTGTACCGAGGTACAGTGAAAAGTATTTTTCTGCGAGCAGCTCAACAGATCATTAAATACATGGAAAGAAAAGGGAATAAAAGAAAATACATAATAGGGCAACACAACATATACAATGTAACTACATAAGCACTGGCATCGGATGAAGCATACAGGGTGTAGTGTTAATGAGGTCAGTCCATAAGAGGGTCATTTAGGAGTCTGGTGACAGTGGGGAAGAAGCTGTTTTTGAGTCTGTTCGTGCGTGTTCTCGGACTTCTGTATCTCCTGCCCGAAGGAAGAAGTAATGATGGAGTACTAGTTTCCCAGGTAGGGGGTGGAGGTCCACTCAGCTGGGGCTCGTTATAACCGAGCATAAAAGCAGGCTCGAGCAGGGACAGGCATGTTGGTTGTTCCAACGGGGGCTGTGATTATAGATAGTTACTGCCATGGGCAGTCTTTGGGTGCGATTCAGCGGCCTCATCGCACCAGACTTGGTGCCGGGACAAGACTGTTGAATCTCGTGAGAGGCCTCTCACACAATTCACGACACTCAAGACTTCTCATGAGATTCAACGGCAGGCTGGAGGGCTCAAAATAAGTAAAGTATGTAAACGCTTCACAAATTGTCCAAAAATAACATTTTACTGACTTGTTCTCGCAACATCAAAAGCTCAGTTAAGTAAAAAGTGTTTGTATTGATTTATCTGACTTTGACCTAAGCATAAATTCAACAAGCAACCGGCGAAGGAATCACATAAAGTTCGGGAGACAATCCTATACAGGTGGTTCCCTACTATCCACTGATTTATATACTTACAAAGTCAGCAATCAAATAAAACCTGATTTGGGCATTCTGTCTGTTCATTATATGATTTGTCTCCATATTATCAGACTGAAACAATTGGTCTGAAATGTGTCCCTATTAAATAACCCATTGTTCCATTTTGTTTAGGGGCAAGGGTTTGCATCAAACATTGGCCATTCCAATTGTGATTCTCCCACAATGCTTGCTGTGGCAGTTTTGAATTGTCTTGCCAGGAAATTGTGGCTTGATTTTGCCATTGGAGAATCAGGGAATACAATGGTCTAATGTATGTAAATTTTCCATTTAAATTTAATTTAAAGTATTTAAAATCTGAGATATAGATTATAAGAGTTTAATAAAACATTCAAGTTAACCTACACAGAAAATAAAGTGGAGTCAGCAAAAGGGAAGGAGCTGATTGGTAAGCAGCTGGTTTGGTTGAGTATTATGTTTATTTCTCCTGTGCAAGGAAAAATTAATTTCCCTATGATAGTCCTTACCCAACGCGTTGGATCACAGAAAGATGTCTGTCTCTACAATATTGTCATCCAGTGGGTGGGGGGTGGGAGTGATATGGGGAAGAAAGAGACTGGTCTCAGTTTGTCACCATTTAGTGTGAAAGTCTTGAAGATGTTGGAAGTGTTGTGACTCACCTCAAAATTAAGTTTGGAGATATTTTGCTTGGTCTCTTCAGCCTCCCCTGGAAACAAAGCAAACGGAGACTCAGTCAATTGTGTCATGGGAACCAGAGCAACACCTGTGATGATCAATAGTCACATCAAGATGTTGAGATTGGATGTAAACCAAGCTAAGTTCCCCGTACAAATATTATAAGTGATAACATCCTGGAACGTAAAATAACATTTCCTTTTAAAAAGTAATAAAGCTACAATTGAATACCAATAACAGACGGACACCTGTGGGACTTGGCTGCTTCTTTTTCCCTGGCAGCCTTTTGTGAGCTCCACAGTAAATAAATAATTCCGCATAATTGCCTCTTAAAATTGCCTTTCTGTTCATTTATTTCTGAAAACTAACAGTTTCTCTTCATTATTATGCATGTCGACTGGTTCTTTTTGCAATCGGATGCTGGACCATATTAATCTGAAAGCAGCAGTGCCAAGATGACCACATTTTGTTACATTTCTTCCTATCGGTTTCTATTATCTTGGCTCCTGCTTTTAAAGGCCATGCTCTAAGTCCCCCACAAAACTGCTCACCCATCACATCCATCCTCACAACATCCTGCCTTTCCAAGCCAACTGGATGATTTTGACTGTCAAAACAATAGTTTCCTATTTTCAACACTTTCATAACTAGTAATCTGAGGTGTTCAAAGAAACCAAGAAGAAAGTTTTATTTAATAACCCTAATAATAATACAGGAGTGTGTCATAATGATACTGTTAGCGGACTCGTAATTCAGGCACCCAGACTCATGCTCTACAGGCATGAGTTCAAAATCTCACCAAGGCAGCTGGGACAATTTAAATTCAATTAATTAACAAATCTGGAATAAATAGTTAGTTATATTTATGGAACTACCGGACTGTTGTGAAAACCCATTTGGTTCACTAATGCCCTTCAGGGGCCTTGCCCATCGTATCCTTGATGTGTCCTACATATTCCAGAGCCACAATAATGTGACTGAAATAACCAAGCAAGCGACTCAGTTGCACCAAACCACTACAGCAAGGTTGAATAAGAATAAAACAGGTCTGTATCGACTTTTTAAAATACATTTAGAGTACCCAATTATTTTTTCCAATTAAGGGGCAATTTAGCGTGACCAATCCACCTAGCCTACGCATCTTTGGGTTGTGGGGTGAAACCCATGCAGACACGAGAAGAATGTGCAAACTCCACACGGACAGTGACCCAGGGCTGGGATCGAACTCGGATCCTCAGCACCATAGGCAGCAGTGCTAACCATTGCACCACCGTGCCACCGTCTGTCTGTATTGACCTAGATACCAGAAACAACAATATACGCAGCACAGTTAGCCCTACAAAGGGCTCCCCACCAACATCTGGCACTGCTGCAATCTGTACAACCACAACCACCTAATGGTCTGATATATTCCACACACGATGATTAAAAGTCAGGGGACCAACCCTGATTCAATGGGGGGTGCAGGAGAGCACCAGGAATATCTCAAAAAGAGGTGCCAACCTGGTGAAGCATAGTGGAATCAATATACTTAGACAGAGATAAGCTATCCCGCAACCAACAGATCAGTATTGCCGCATCCAATCGTGAATGGTGGTGGACAATTAAACAACGAACCCGAGGAGGAGGCTCCAAAAGCATCTGCATTCCCAAAGCCGGAAAAGTCCAGCACAACAACTTGAAAGACAGGGCTGAAACTGTCAGATAGATAATCCATTAAAGTCTCCTGCCTGTGATCCCACACCATCACAGATGTCAGCCAATTAAATTCACACTATCTGATATGACGAAATGGCTGAAGGCATTGGATACAGAAAAAGCTAATGGTCCTGACAACCTCCAAGCAGTAATTTTCAGAACTGTTTGTGGCTTGAGCCAAGTTGTTCCAACACATTAGTGGCATCTACCCAACAATGTGAAACATTTCCCAGCTATATTCTTTCCATAAAAGGCAGAACACATGCAATCTGGTCAATTACCGGCCCATCAGTTTACTCTCAATCATCAGCAAAGTGATGAAATTGTCATTGTCAGTGCTATCAAGTGGCAATAACTCAGCAACCACCAGCTCACCAGTGGTCAATTTGTGTTCTGCCAGCATATTCAGCTCTGGACATCATTACAGCCTTGGTCCAAACATGGACAAAATGGCTGAATTCCAGAGGTAAAGTGAGAGTGACTGCCCTTGACATCAAGACAGAATTTGACCGAGTGGCATCAAGGAGCCCAAGCAAAATTGAAGTCAATGCAAATTAGGGATAATACTCTTGAGGGGCTGGACTCATGTCTCGTTCAAAGGAAAATACTTGTGTTTGTTGGAAGCCAATCACCTCAGCCCTATGACATTGAGGCAGGGGTTCCTTAGGGTAGTGTCCTAGGTAAGAAATCAGATTGTTTGCTGATTCTTGCAGTTTTCAGTACCATTCTAGATTTATTAGATATTAAAGCAGTCCATACTCACATAGAATAAAATCTGGACAACATTTAGGTTGGGCTAATAAGTGGCAAGTAACTTTTGCGCCTCACAAGTGCCAGATGACCATGAGACCATAAGACTTATGAGTAGAAGTAGGCCATTTGGCCAATCGAATCTGCTCCACCATTCAATGCAATCACCACTAATCTGAAATGATTATTCTCAACTCCACTTTCCCACCTTATCCCTATAACATTTGATTCAAAATCTGTTTATCTCCGCCCCTTGAACAATGACCAAGCCTCTAGAGCTTTTTGCAGTAAAGAATTCCACAGATTCACTGCCCTCAGAGGAGAAATTCCTCGAAATCTCTGTCTTAAATTGTTGACCCCCTTATGCTCACTAGTCCTAGACTCTCCCACAAGATGAAACAACCTCTCAGCATCTACCCTGTCAAGCTGCCTGAGAATCCTATAGGTCTCAATAAGGTCGCCTCTCATTCTTCTGTACTTCAGTGAGTACAGGCCCAACCTACTCAACCTCCTCATAATAAAATTCCTGGATCAGCCAAGTGAACCTTCTCTGGACTGCCTCCAATGACAATATATATTTTGGGGGGCACGGTAGCACAGTGGTTAGCACAGTTGCTTCACAGCACCAGAGTCCCAGGTTCGATTCCAGGCTTGGGTCACTGTCTGTGCGGAGTTTGCACTTTCTCCCCATGTCTGCGTGGGTTTCCTCCGGGTGCTCCGGTTTCCTCCCACAGTCCAAAAATATGCAGGTTAGGTGGATTTGCCATGCTAAATTGTTCCTTAGTGTCCAAAGGTTAGGTGGGGTTACTGGGTTACGGGGATAAGGTGGAGGCGGGGCATTGGTAGGGTGCTCTTTTCAAGGGCTGATGCAGACTCGATGGGCCGAACTGCCTTCTTCTGCACTGTAAATTCTATGATTCTATGAGATAGGATTTAAAGCTGTCAAAGGCTGTACAGTGAACAAAGCAGGCAGGAGTGAGAAAATAAATTTGTGTATTTATTTGCGGCGATGGAGATTTCATGGAGAAACAAAACTGACACAGATCAGTTTGTAGGATAAGGAGTAGCAGCACATCTACTCAAAAATCAGGGAAAGAGCAAAGCGGGTGTGGTTGCCACCATTACTCAGTGTTCTCACTGTGGCAGGAAAATATTACATCGGCATGAAGAATATCCTGTCAAAATGCAGAGCGGCATTCCTGTAAGAGAAGAGGCCATTTTATGTCACAGCAAAAAATCTCCTAACTCAGAAATCTAAGGAGAAACTAAATAAAGCACGTGGCAATGAAGAAATTGAAGGTGCAAAAGTCAGTGAAGTGCCATTCTTGGGAGAAATTGAGCATCAAGTGGGAACCAATGGAGAACAGACATTATGGTCAACGGACATAAAACACATTTCATATTAGGCACTGGAGCAGGAGTTTCTCTTTCAGACATTAAACAGTGACTAATGCAAAACTGCCTCCAGTCATTAACCATACAACTCCACGGCCCAGGAGGTATTCAACTGAAGGGACAGTGTGACAAGTGTTTGGGTGGATTTTTTTTCCAGATATTACGTATTAGCACATAGAACATCCAGTGAAGAAGGAGGCCATTCGGCCCATCGAGTCTGCACCGACCCACTTGAGCCCCCACTTCCACCCTATCCCCGTAACCCAATAACCCCTCCTAACCTTTTTGGACACTAAGGGCAATTTATCATGGCCAATACACCTAACCTGCATGTCTTTGGACTGTGGGAGGAAACCGGAGCACCCGGAGGAAACCCACGCAGACACGGGGAGAACGTGCAGACTCCACACAGACAGTGACCCGGGCGGGAATCGAACCTGGGACCCTGGAGCTGTGAAGCAACAGTGCTATCCACTGTGCTACCGTGCCGCACTTTAAACACATGCAAACACGGGGAGAATGTGCAAACTCCACATGGACAGTGACCCAGAGCCGGGATCGAACCTGGGACCTCGGCGCCGTGAGACTGCAGTGCTAACCCACTGCGTCATTTCTGAGGTGGTGGAGGATACAAAACATGCGTCAAACAGGCGCGACCCCCTGATTTCTGCATCAGAAGGGATTCTCCGCCCCATTGGCGATTATGAAATCAGCTTCGGGGAATGGTGAATCCCGCCTCTCCCGCCGGAGTGATTTAAACCTCCTTCTGAATGGTGGGACAAGGCGGCGCGGGCAGGCTCCGGGGTCCTGGGGGGGGACAACCTGGCCCGGGGGATGCCCCCACGGTGGCCTGGCTCGCGATCGGGGCCCACCGATCCGCGGGCGGGCCTGTGCCGTGGGGGCACTCTTTTTCTTCCGCCTTTGCCATGGTCTTCACTATGGCAGAGGCGGAAGAGACACCCTCCCCTGCGCATGCGCGGGGATGCCGTGAGCGGCCGCTGATGCTCCCGCGCATGCGTTGCCCGGCGATGACCTTTCCGCGCCGGCTGGCGTGGCGCCAAAGGCCTTCCCCGCCAGCCGGCGGAGCGGAAACAACTCCGACGCGGGCCTAGCCCCTCAAGGTGAGGGCTTGGCCCCTAAAGGTGCGGAGAATTCCGCACCTTTGGGGCGGCCCGACGCCGGAGTGGTTCCCGCCACTCCATTACGCCGGAACCCTCCGCCCCGCCGGGTAGGGGAGAATCCCGCCCAGTGTGCCAAATAAAAACACTATGCCACCGTGACACCAAGTGTAGAAAAGAAGCTAGCAAGTCTGGGGCAGGACCAAAACATATGTGTGTGATCTGCAAGGGCAAACGAACAGCAGTCACATCTGTGCTCAACATTCAGAAAAAACCCGCTCATCCTTGCTTTGGTCAAATGTGCCCGATGTAGCACCTCAAACTGAATTAGGGTCAACCGAGCACATGCGGACATGGAGTTGACCCTGTAAAGAGACTCTGTCCAAGCCTCGCTACTAAGTATAGGGCCCAGGTCACCCTCCCATTTCGCCCTCACCCGTTTAGTGGGGAGGGATCAGACGAGAGAATGTGGCCATATAGGACTGAGATAGACCCCCCTGCCCGGCTGAGCGGATTACAGAATCCTCTCCAAGGAGGAATGTGGAGCCAGAGGAAAGGAAGGGAAAGCCATAGAAGAGAAATTGCGAACTTGAAATTAGCAAAAAGGACTCGAGCTGGGTAGCTGAAATTTGTACGCTAACTTGCTGAAGTTGGCAAACCTCTCCTCGAGGAACAGGTTACCAAAGTGCTCGAGGCCCTGCAATTTCCAAGGGTTAAAGGTTGAGTCCAGCCCAGAATGCAAGAAAAGGTAGTTGTTACAGATAGGGGCCAGTAAAGACAAGGACAGGAGTTTAAAATGTTGTCGGAACTGTTTCCAGATTCTAAGAGAGAAGGCCACGACTGGGTTTGAGGAGAATCTAGTGGGAGAAAAGGGTAATGGTGCAGTAACTATGGCAAGAAGAGCGGATGTAGTGCAAGAGCAAGCCTCTATTTGGCTCCAGATTAAGCCAGGATCGCTGATCCATAATAGGATTTTTTGGAAATTGGCGGCCCAATAATAAAACAATCAGCTGGAGTCTCCATTCCTGAGACTAAGCATTGACGCCAGGGCAGGATTCGCAGAGTTCTATGGCAGCAAAACTGGCGCTGCACCTGGACCAATTCAACGACTGTTAAGGGGCTAGCACTGGCACCACGTGTAACACAATCGATTCCAATAAGTAATGGTGCCGGATTTGCCAAGTTCAGGATTGACACTCAAGAGGCTGAAAAGCTGCAGCCGCATGTACACACTTCACTCCCCTCACACACCATCCCAGTCAACAATATGGCAGCAAGATGCGCAGCACCGGGATTTACTGACACGGAACTGGAGACGCTGCAGGAATGCCATGGAGGAAAGGCGGGCTACCCTGTACACTGGGGTGGGAAGGAAGCTGTCAGCCATCGCCGTTCGCTGAGCATGGTGCAGCTGGCAGAGGTCGTAACTCTCATGGGGAACATAGTCCGGATCGGCCAGCAGTGCCAAAGGAAACTGAATGACCGCCTCAGGACGGCCAGGGTGAGCAGGCAGCACTGTGCCCCTGGCACTAACCCCTGACCTGCACAACCCCACCCCCCAACTGTAGGGCGACCCACCATGCCCCACATGCCGGTACGCATTCCGGCCGCCATGGCCGGGTGCCCTGGCCACTGAAGCTAGCAGCAACCCACATGTTAGTATGGTGCGTACCCCCGTGCCCAACCAGGTCCAACGGGCTACACAGTGGCCCGGGTTGGCATTGCGGACCCTGCCCCCACATATACCCCCTCCCTCTCCTCCCCCATCTCCGCACGCCTGGCCCCCTCAGTTCCGGGCACCATGGGACCTGGACCTGGCGCCCATCTCTGCTGCCATGTGTACCATTGGCTGGTGCTGCCCTTGCCAGTGGTACGCTCCGCAGTCCACCATCTGGTGCCTCCTGTAGGGGCTACTGTGGACGTAGCCCTTGGATGGGCTGTGTGATGCCCCGCTGGTGAGTGGAGGCCGGTTTGGGGGGTTGGTATGACAGATTCTGCGCTGCGGGGGTGGTGGGGTGGTGGGCGTGGGTTGGGGTGCAGGTGGGGTGGGGGCACGCAAAAGACCAGTTGCACTCTGCAGAATCACGAGCCACGGTGGGGTGCGCAGAAAGATGGCTGCCTTGCAGGCCACGGCAATGACGGTCCGTGCCTCGACACTGTCAAAGTTCCATGGGGGGGGGTCACCGCGGCCCCACAGCCAATTCCACCCCCCCCCCAACCCCGCCTTCGCCAGCCCGCCCAGTGTCAGGGCCAGTAGCCTCTGCGTAACCTACCTCCTCTCTCTCCCCTGTCAGCCACGGCACCTATTTCCTGATTTTTTAAAGCACAAATGAACCTCGCCATGGGGAATTCCTCCTGGTGGAGGCGGAGCATCATGGAGACCCCGGAGAGTACCGGGTCAGGCCCGCTAACGATATGCAAACGGTGTTTACTGTTCATGTGGAATGGAACGCATTGATGCCGCTGTCGAGCCACCAGAGAATTGTGATTTGGTGTGAACCCGGCATTGGCCACGATTTCCGCCCAATCTCCTTTCCCGATTTTGGCGTTGGCCGATGGAGAATCCCGCCCAACAGGTTTAATAAAATTTGTCTATCTATCCTTTTGGAGTAGAACGCTGTAGATTCTGGGATGCTTACCCACCCAAATAAAGGCGGATATCAAATTATTAACCTTAACAAAAAAGGATTTGGGCTGGAAAACAGGGAGGCATTTAAAAAAAAAAAAGTCTCTTGTGGGTAAATTCATTTTTAATTGTTTGAATCCTGCCAGCCAAAGATAGAGGAAGGTTGTTCCTCCTCTTTAGGTCGGTTCTGACATTGTTGATCAGGGTGGAAGAATTCAATTTGTGAAGTAAAGCCCAATTGTGGGTTACCCTGACCCCCAAGTGAGTTTGGGTGGATTATTGAGAATCCATTGAATCTGCTTTGGTCACATCTGCCATTTCCTTTGGAGTGTTCTGTGTCTGACCACAGTTCACCAATTGGATCACTTGTACTGTATACATACCTTGAACATTAGAATGTGAGCTAGGTAAGATAATTTTTAAAAATCTTTCCGAATTTGTATATCTGCAAAGATATAGCTGGGGTGAAGGAATCATGAATATTTGAATCATTTTCTTGTGTCATGTTTAATAAATGTTTTATTAGCTCTTCAGCAGACTCCTGTGAATTTGTTTAGTAACTTACCTCCATGGTTTCTAAAAAAAAAAGTTAAATCGATCAGATCAGGTTTCACTCTGGGATCTGTATTGTCCAATACTAACATCAGCTGGGATCATAATAGTGTCCCCAGGGGGGGAGCTGTGGCATCTTGGCATTGTTACTGGATTCATAGTGCTTTGGGGTCACAGGTTTGATGGTGAAATTTGAATTCAATGAAGATCTGGAATTAAAAGTTCAATGATGACCATGAACACATCGTCGATTGTTGGAAAAACCCATATGGTTCACTGCTTTGGGGGAGGAAATCTGCTGTCCTTACCTGGCCTGCATGTGACTCCAATGTGGTTGACTCTTAAATACCCTCTGAAGTGGGTAATACGGCAAAGGCAATTAGGGATGGGTAATAAAAGCTGGCCCAGCCAGTATCACCAAGATCCCATGAATGAATAGAAATATCTACAAGACAAAGGCCAAAATGGAATGGACCAGTTACCCAGACGATCAGGAAGACGACCTTAACAATGAGCTGGTAGTCTCTGATGATTCACAGTCTACTGGGTTTGAGAGAGAACAGGGAGAACTTGAATCTTATACATCTTTTGAGAATTCTGAGAATAAGTTTGGTGTGATTGGTGAAAACACCACAGCAGTTATGTCTGTGAACCAGGATGAAGGCAGAGACTTCAGGGGAAGATGTAGGATGATGCAAATAGTCACAGCACAGTGGCACAGTGGCTAGCCCTGCTGCCTCACAGCGCCAGGGACCCGGGTTCAATTCTTGCCTTGTGTCACTGTCTGTGTGGAGTTTGTACATTCTCCCCGTCTGCGTGGGTTTCCTCCGGTGCACCAGTTTCCTCCCACAGTTCAGAGATGTACGGGTTAGGTGGATTGGCCATGATAAAATTGCCCATTAGTGTCCAGGGATGTACGGGTTTGGTTATGGGGTTATAGGGTTAGGGCTGGGTGGATGGGTCAATGGACTTGGGTAGAGTGGTCTTTCGAAATGTCGGTGCTGACTCGATGGGCTGAATGGCCTCCATCTGCACTGGAGGGATTCCACGATTCCTGCAAACGAATTAACTAAATAGTGTATTTAGTAGAGTCAGAGACACATAGACATAATCGGTGATATAAGATCACATGAGAACTAGTTCTATGTGATGCCTCATGCAAAGCCTTAACCCAAACATGGTTAGAAAGATATTTCATAGAAGTTAAAGTTTCTCCAGCAGTCTCTCATGATTCTAACCAAGGACAACCTAAGCTAACAACCATAATGATGAGAACAGATCACCAACATCCTGGGGTTTGCTGTTTCCCAGAAACATAACCTAGACCAGGCATATAAATACTGTGGCTACAAGGGCAGATCAAAGACTGTGAATTCTGTGGCAAGTAATTCACCCCCTGACTTCCAAAAGTCTGTTTGCTATTTACATGACACAAGTCAAGAATGTAATGGAATACTCTCCACCTGCAGCTACAATTACAATCAAGAAGCTAAACACCTTCCAGGCCAAAGTAGCCCACCCACCACCTTAGACATTTACTCCAGTGCACAGTGGTAGTAGTGTGCCCCATCTACAAGATGCATTGCAACAATGTGCCAACTGATCTGTGACAGCACCTTCCCAAACCCACGACCTCTAGCACCCACGAGGAGAACAGCAATGAGAACACCACCACCCCCACCACCACCTGCAATTTCCCCTCAAAAGCCACATACCACCCTGACTTGGAAATCTATAGTTGTTCCTTCATAGCTGCTGGGTCAAAATCCTAACTCCTTTTTCAACAGCATAGTGGCTGTTACTATAACACCGCAGTGGTTCGAATGAATGAAAATGAAATGAAAATCGCTTATTGTCACAAGTAGGCTTCAAATGAAGTTACTGTGAAACGCCCCTAGTCGCCACATTCCGGCGCCTGTTCGGGGAGGCTGGTATGGGAATGGTGGCTCAGCACCAACTCCTCAAGGGCAATTTGGGATGTGCATTAAATACTGGCCTTGTCAGTGATGCTCGCATCCCACAAATGAAAAAAACTTAATCAAGTTAGTTAAACACAATTTGCCTTGAATAAATTTGTGCTGACTTTGTCCAATTAATCTGCACTTGGCCAGGTGACTGCTAATATTGTCTAAAATTATCACCTCTAGCTTCTCTATCATCAAGGTTAAACTGTCTGGCCTGCAATATTGATTGTGTTTTATTATTTAAAAGCCAAGATGAAAGGTTAGGGTCTGTAGAGCAAGGGCACATCAGGGTCATAAAGAGCAAAATAGACGATGAAGTGAATTGTGAATGAGTCACAGAAGAGAGGTGGTATCAAAAAACGATCTATCAACCAGGCAGAACTTTGCAGGTTACTGAGTAAAAACATTTGGAACACGTTACTTGTTCCTAAGTATTTCTCTAGAAAGAAATGACTTTAAGTTATATTTACCTGGGCTTAACTTAGAAAGGTTGTTGTCTTCATTAAGTTGCTTTGTACTGAATTCAAGTTTCTGCCTGGCTGGTGCACTGTTGTCAGTTTCAATTCCATCTACAATCCTGTCAAGACACATCATGTCAAGCATGAGGTTAGATAGCAAGCAGGAAACAAGGTTAAATTATTAACATTGATATAATCATCTTCTGTGGGCCAGATTTGAACGTTTGCTGAAAAATTATGGTCAACTTTTGCAAAACAAATTTTAATTACAAAAAAGACTCCAGGGTACCACCCATTGATTAAGGGGAGGGGAAGTCAGCACAGCATATGAACAGAAACTCTGCTGGATCATTATTGGTACAGTACAATTCTTAAGTGGATACCTGTACAGTTCCTGCTTATCAACTAATGTCAGCAGTAAAAAGAAGTCCACATCAAAAGTAATTGGCTCATTAGCTGGTGTAAGGGCTCCTCCTTTTAACAGCAATGCTTAATTAGCTTTGGACACAGGTTTCTTGCTGATAATCCCACATGAGTAACAAAGGTCCATGAAACAAGCTCAAGCTGTTCACAAGAAAGCCAAGCCTTCCATTTGTTTTCCATTACAGCTTAATCAGTCCCTTTGCACACATGTCATGGAAAGATTTTCTCTCTCCTCTGAACTCATTTTACAATTCAACCTGTTATGACTTGGCGTGCATGCTGAAGGAAATGAAACAAATCCCAAAGTCTACAAGTTAATCTGTGTGCGGAGCTCGTAAACGCTGTTGCGTTTCTCGACAGCGTCAACGTGGCCTCAGGAGCAGAAATTCTGACCCAAACAGGAGGCCAGCACGGCATTGAAGCGACCCACGCCGCTCCAGGTGCCGATCCCGGTATCAGATGGGCGCTGCGGGGCCCGTGCATGCGCAGTGGCACCGGCGCCAACGTGTGCATGCGCAGTGGGACCGGCGGTGGATCCCTTCTCTGCGCCGGCCCCAACGCAACATGGTGTCGGGCTACAGGGGCCGGCGCGGAACAAAAGTGGCGCCAGCCCGAGAGGCCGGCCCGCCGATCAGTAGGCCCCGATTGCAGGCCAGGCCACAGCGGAGGCCCCCCCCACCCCGGGGTCGGACCCCCCCCCCCCCTCACCGCCACTAGATCGCCCCCAGGTGTATCCACAGCGAACGTCCCGCCGGCTAAGAGCAGGTGTGGACGGTGGCGGCAGGGCTTGGCTTTTTACGCGTGGCTGCTCGGCCCATCCCGGACCGAGAATCGCCGTGCCGGCGCGAATGGCGCAGATTCTCCGTTGTCCGGAGAATTTGCAGACCGGCGTTGGGGCAGTGTGGCAGGATTCGCGCCAGTCCCAGCAACTCTCCGGCCCGGCGCCGGGGTGAGAGAATCCCGCCCATGGTTCTTGCACTTAGAGTTCTTTTACCCCAGCTTCATAAAACCTTCCTCCAATCATGATGGAACACTTCACTACACTTCCTTCTGCTTGCACTCTCAGATGTGGCATCTCACAATGACCTCCTCCTGTTAGATCATAGATCATAGAATTTACAGTGCAGAAGGAAGCCATTCAGCCCATCGAGTCTGCACCGGCTCTTGGAAGGAGCACCCTACTTAAGTCCACGTCTCCACCCTATCCCCATAACCCAGTAACCCCATCTAACCTTTTTTGAACACTAAGGGCAATTTATCACGGCAAATCCACCTCTCCTGCACATCTTTGGATCGTGGGAGGAAACAGGAGCACCCGGAGGAAACCCACGCAGACATGGGGAGAACGTGCAGGCTCCGCACAGACAGTGACCAAAGCCGGGAATCGAACCTGGGACCCTGTTGTCTAAACTGATTACTTGTTACTCTCAGGATACACACTCTGCTGTCTTCAACAAGGCACATACTAATCCATTGCCTCTCTGTATGTCATAGAAATAATCATAAGAAGACTTTGAACATAAGTGGGTCTCATCACATTGCAAATGTTGATTCTAATGGAGGATACTACTTATCCATATCATTATACAATGTTGTATGTTTAGTTCAGTAGGATTCTCAAAAATCTACTGAGTCTTGTATGGTTGAACATTGACTGTTTATTCATAACACATAACATTGTGCACATATACAAGATATAGCCCAAGCGAAGAGCAAATTCAATGCTTGCTTCTACACAGGTCTTTGTCCAGTGCACAACTGATTCTAGCCTCAGATCTGTGTCTCTTAACATCACACTGTGGGTGGTGACGTTTCCCAGCAATACATTAACCCTTGCTATTCCATATACCCTTATTCTACACTCCCCCCCCCCCCCAAGACTTTACCACAACATATTACATTACAATCATGCTACCCTTTCCCCCCTCTCTCAAGTCCCTGACTTTATAAATTCAGATGGTCTAGAGGTTTGACAATTCTTCCAGATCTCGTTTTCGTCACATCTGGATGAATGGTAGGCTCTGTTGATTTGGGCAGAACTTTGTTGATTCAGAGTTTGAGTTGTAGCCTGTGTTTCTGGCACTTGATTTTCTTCTTCTACTATTCCCATTCCTTGGAGTTGAACATTACTTTGTCAACTCTCAATCTTGTCCAATGTTTTCATAGTGTTCACCCTATTCATTTATGGTACAAGCCTAGTTTTTCTTTTTCCGTGTGGTCTGCTGTGATCTTTGTGGGAGTTGAAGTTATCTCTCCCCTGTTGTTTGGGTGTTCCTCATCAGTGGGTTCATCTCACAGTTTGGCATTTATCGTAACGCTGTGTTCTTCCTGTCTTACTTACTGTGCTCTGCCAAGTTGATGGCTGCTAGTTGTTTGCTCCAGCACTGTCTTGCAGTTTTGCACATTGGCTGGGGGTTGCAGCATCTGTGTCATGGAGTTTACAGGTAGTGTGACAGTAAATGTCAGAGCCTGGGGTTTGGGCTCAATCTTCTGTTGCTGGTCATTTTGCTGTGTCTCTTCCACTTGAGGCGCAGTGGTAATTATCTGAAGGTTTGGCTGGTCTGACCACAGAGGGTCCTCTGTCAACTGCAAATAAATTGGGCAAACCCGCTCCGCGAAGAGTAATGACAATTCAGAGCAGAAGTCCCAGTAGAGAGTGTTTTTATGGTTGGGCCTCTCCGGAACTTTCAGTTCTGTATAGTTGACGACCAAGGTTGTGTCATGTGAGAGGACCTTTAAGAAATGGGTGCTCAAGAAATGTACCTTTAAGAAATGGGTGTTTATCAGTGATGTCAGAGTGTGGGTGGAGCTGGGCTGTCTGTCAGTTTTTTACTTTTGTTTTAGGCTGTTTGCTGCAGGGTGTGTTTTAGTTTTGTTTTCAGTGTTGGAGCTGAAGCCAGACCAAGCAGCTGTACTGCTGTTCTCTCTGCCATGAAAAGACTAGCTCTTGATCATTTGGTGAATTCAGAATTATAAATGTTTTCAGTAGTGACTTTAACCTGATGTGCTTCTGTTAAATGTTTTGTTTTTAAATCGTACGGATGTTAAAAGGAAAGCTTAAAGGATTACTTAGTGTTGTATTCTTTGGGGGTTGTATTAGAATTAATGGTTGCTAAGATGTTCACTGTATGTTTTAAAAAGGTTAACTTGAGTTCATAGAATAAACATTGTTTTGCTTTAAAAAATCCTTTTCCATTTCTGCTGTACCACACCTGTAGAGTGGGCCGTGTGCTCCCCATACCACAATGTATTAAAAGTTGCGGGTCAGGTGAACTCCATGATACACTTTGGGGTTCTCTAAACCCTGGCCCATAACAGTTGTCTTTATGTCTTTTGCTGTTTTAAGAAGGTAAAGTCTCAAGAGAGAAAAAGATTGGTTTTGGACGACCTTCGTGACTTTGAATATCTGCTTATCGCTGTACCTTTAATTCTAGGATCGTGCCTATGACCGGAAGTTGGATTCTTCCAGGCCTGTAGAGTGATGTGAATGTTGTTCATAGCCAGGAGTCTCTCAGCCGTGGTTCTTTATGTGAGAGGACCTTAATACTGGCTCCAGTCTATGAAGCCTTTGAAGCATTTTAAATGGACACAGCCAGGGAAACCTAAAAAAAGACCTGGGGCTGGGTTCTCCAGGGGTCTCTTAATGGGATCTTTGGTGGGGGTCTCTTTATTCAGGGAGTCTTTGTGAAGCAGCCTCTTTAATTAGGGTGTCTCTGCAGGGGTCTCTTTATTTAGTGAGGTCTCGATGAGGGGTTTCTTTATTTAAGACTTCTGTGGTGGGGTCTCTTTAATTGGGGAGTCTCTGGTGGGGGACGGTGGTGGGAGCATCGGAAATAGGGCGCCGTTCCGATTACCTCCCTGATGCTGAATTCTCCGCCGCATCAGGAACTCTGCTACCGGTGGCTGGAGAAGGAGAATCCACCCTATTATGCAATCCACTGAACAATGAGGGCAGCAGTTAAGGTCCAGAAACAAAGTTGCTTGTCCACTGAGAAAATTGAAAGCCATGAGGCAGCAGCATGAAATACAAGCTAAGTGCTTCCAAAGGAATATAAGTAGGTTACAAAAGTCCAACTGTGTAAATACCAGCATAATCCCAGTGATGTAGAAAATACAGCCCAACGTAAAAAGAACACTCCCACGCAATTGTGCCACAAAACACAATTCAAAACTTGAACATGCAGATCAATTCTGAACATATTCCTTCATGTTTTTATTGGCTCAGCAAACTATTTAACATTCCTCTGAAAATTCATAATTTTGGCCATTGGAATAATTTAGGACTGTGCATTCACATCTGTTCGCTGTATTTTTCTTTTATTCGTTCATGGGACGTGAGCGACGCAGGCTAAGCCAGCATTTATTGTCCATCCCAAATTGTCCTTGAGAGGGCAGTTAAGAGTCAACCACATTGCTGTGGGTCTGGAATGTAGGCCAGACCAGGTCAGGATGCCAGATTTCCTTCTCGAAAGGACATTAGTGAACCAGATGATTTTTTACGACAATCGACAATGGTTTAATGGTCATCATTCAACTTTAATTCCAGATTTTTATTGTATTCAAATTTCACCATCTGCAGTGGTGGGATTTGAACCTGGGTCCCCAGTACATTACTCTGGGTCTCTGGTTTACTAGTCTAGTGACAATACCACTCTGCCACTTCGGGACATTGGTAAGACCATGCAGACGCTGTGACAACAGATGAACGGACATCGCGCGACAATCACCTGGCAGGAATTTTCCCTTCCAGTTGAGGAACACTTCAGTAGTCAAGAGCATTCAGCCTCTGATCTTTGGGTATGCGTTCACCAAGGCGTCTTCAGACGACAGCGCAGAATTGCCGAGCAGAAACTGATAGTCAGGTTCCGCACATATGAGTACGGCCTCAACCGGGACCTTGGATTCATGTCGCTCTACATTCACCCCCCACCATCTGGCCTTGGCTTGCGAAATCCGACCAACTGTCCTGGCTTGAGACAATTCACACCACTTTAACCTGTAATTGTCCCTCTCTCCAGCCGCACCGTCTGGACCTGTAAAGACTTAATTACCTGCAAAGACTCGCATTCAAAGTATCAAGTTGCATCATTGGCTTTGTCTGTATATGTGTTTGTGGAACCCACCTCTCAGTCACCTGATGAAGGAGCTGCGCTCCGAAAGCTAGTGATTCCAAACAAACCTGTTAGACTTTAACCTGGTGTTGTAAGACTTCTTACAGAGTCATTAATGCTTATGCACCCAGAATGGGGGGGACGCAGGAAGGTTGTAGGCTGGACTAGATTACAGAAATAGGGAGTGGTCAGTCCATGGAAGGATTTGAAAACAAGGATGAAAATTTAAAAATCAAAGTGGGATTCTCCGGTCTACCAACCATGTTTTTCGGTGCGAAGCCGATGAGGTTTCCCATTGTGGCCACCTCACGCCGTTGGCAAACCCGTGGGCTTGGGTACACTGCCAGCGGATCTCGGATCCTGCCGGCGGATTGGAGGATCCCGCCAATGGAGAATTCTGCTCAAAGTGGTTTATTTAACTAGGGGTTACTGTAGGTTGGGTAGCACGGTGAATCACAGACGAAAGATATTTGGTGTGAGTTAGCATATGGGAAGCAAAGATTTGGATGACCTCAAGGTTACAGAGGGTAGAAAGGGATGACCTTTTTTCTTTCACTAGTTGTTGGCCAGTGTTCGGATACATCTAGCCCATCTATAGTAGGGATCAGATGCACTAAATCTGTCCGAACATTCTATTTAAACATTAGAGTGCCGGGACTTTCACAACCCACTCTGATTTTTGTTCTTCAATTTCTCAAACCAACTTCTGAGTGGAATTACCATTTTAAGAACAATTTATATCACTTTGTTTTGGCCAGTTTTGTGTTGTGGATCCACATTTAGTAGGAATGAATGGGAGAATTTTCAAGCATCCATTGCATAGGATCCTGTAACCAACAAAGAAAGCAGCTATTGCGCAATTTGAATGAACTGGATTAAAATCCAGATCACAGAGCCTGTACCACCGTATCACACTCAAAGACATGGAGCATTCCTGATTTAAACATACAAGCAAATAAAAACAGAGGACAGGGATAGGCTGTTTGTTGAATCTAGATTGTGTACTGTTTGCACTATCATAAGCTTTACCCAATTCATTTATTCTTCTGTGGGTTGATCTGCAAGGTTTCTCCCAAGCTACAAAGGTACACACGCTAATATCTAATTCATTTTACAACTCTGAAATGACTATCGTCCCAACAGCTCAGGGACCATCAAGATCTGTACTTTGCCTTTGTCTGATTTTCTATCAATTACTAACCACATACTTAATGCAGCTATTTTAAAGGAATTAATTGGTATAACATTAAATGCTGGCACTTGTCGTATTTTTATAATGATATAAATGCATCAATCACTCATAAGATATTGGGAAAACATGTTGTCAGTTCATTTATTAATTCTATGCACATGTGAACAGATATACATGGGTATAAAGCTTGACACCAGTAGTAGAACCCTCTTTGTGTGATCTGCTTAAAAGCAAACATGAACTAAACTGGATTGCATGACACACCTCCTTCTAATGATGTCATGCTGTTAGCCCTGAAAGGCATATATATATATATATATAAAATTGGAGCAGGAGTAGGCCATTTGGCCCTGAGAGCCTGCTCCATTACGATCATGGCTAATCATCCAACTCAATAACTTGATGCCACCTTCCCCCCTCCATATCCTTTGATCCCCTTTGCCCCAAGAGCTATATCTAACTCCTTCTTAAAACATACAATGTTTTGGCCTCAACTGTTTCATGTGGTACTGAATTCCACAGGTTACCACTCTCTGGGTGAAGAAATCTTTCCAAATCTCAGTCCTAAAAAGGTTTACCCTGTATCATTAGAATGTGACCCCTGGTCCTGGACATTCCTACCTTCTGGAACATCCTTCCTGCATCTACCCTATCTAGTCCTGTTAGAATTTTATAGGTTTATTAATTTAAATGTAATATATATTACACATACATAGGGCAGCACGGTAGCATTGTGGATAGCACAACTGCTTCACAGCCCCAGGGTCCCAGGTTCGATTCTGGCTTGGGTCACTGTCTGTGCGGAGTCTGCACATCCTCCCCGTGGGTGCGTGGGTTTCCTCCGGGTGCTCCGGTTTCCTCCCACAGTCCAAAGATGTGCAGGTTAGGTGGATTGGCCATGATAAATTGCCCTTAGTGTCCAAAATTGCCCTTAGTGTTGGTTGGGGTTACTGGGTTATGGGGATACGGTGGAGGTGTTGACCTTGGGTAGGGTGCTCTTTCCAAGAGCCGGTGCAGACTCGATGGGCCGAATGGCCTACTTCTGCACTGTAAATTCTATGATAATCGATGATATATTATATATTACATATAATTATAATTACTACAGCCCACTGTCATCTTAAAGATACTTCCCTCCTTCCAAAGAAGCAAGGGTGGCATGGTGGCACAGTGGTTAGCATTGCTGCCTCACAGCGCCAGGAACCCAGGTTTGATTCCGACCTTGGGTGACAGTCTATGTGGAGTTTGCACTTTCTCCCCATGGCTGCGTGGGTTTCCTCTGGGTGCTCCGTATTCCTCCCGCAGTCCAAAGATGTGCCGATTAGGTGGATTGACTATGCTAAATTGGCCCTAGGTGAAGTTAAGGGAATAGTGTGGGGTTTGGGCCCAGGTAGGGTGCTCTTTCAGAGGGTTGGTGTAGACTCGATGGACTGAATGGCCTCCTTCTGCACTGTAGGGATGCTATGATTCTATAACTATTTACAATACATGGTCGTGTTTAGTTAGCATTGCATGAGTGTATAGAACAGATGAATCAATGAGTTTTTAAAGAGTCAAGGTAATTGGCTGATATGCCTAGATCTTGTAATAATAACCTTGCCTCGGCAGCACGGTAGCACAGTGAGTAGCACTGTTGCTTCACAGCTCCACGGTCCCAGGCTCGATTCCCGGCTTGGGCCACTGTCTGTGTGGAGTCTGCACGTTCTCCATGTATCTGCGTGGGTTTCCTCCGGGCTCCGGTTTCCTCCCACAAGTCCCGAAAGATGAGCTGTTAGGTGAATTGGATATTCTGAATTCTCACTCTGTGTACCCGAACAGGCGCCGGAATGTGGAGACTAGGGGCTTTTCACAGTAACTTTAATGCAGTGTTAATGTAAGCCTACTTGTGACAATAAAGATTATTAAAATGAATCTGATTTGTCCATGGTTACATCTCACTGTTGCACATTTGTGTGCAATGACTTCATTCTGGACAAATCCTTGTCACCTTGGCTGGTTTCCCCAAACATTCTGTGGGACCTTGGAAGCATACTTGTTCCAACTGCAAACTTGGCAATTCTGCACCCACATTTTTATCTTTGGTCGATCTTCTCTTGCGGTTTTAAAAGTTTCTCCCCTAATTTCTGAGAGAGTAGAATGGGTTAGAGTAGGTAAATTGGTAAGCACTGGTCTGCCAAACATCTGCTCCGACAGTGATGCAATTGTACTTAAAGGTATTGCTCTCAGATGTAACAATACAGTGTGTAGATCTTGCTTGTTCTGTCTACATGTCAGAATGGGGGATTTCACAGTGTGAATTATCCATTCAACTAGGCCATTAGATCTAGGAGTAATGAGGAGAAGAAGTAGTATGATCGATGTTCCACTTCTCGCATAAGTCCTGAAATGGCTTACCAATAAATTGTGGACCGTTATCCACAATGAGCTCACTAGACAAACTAAATAAACTGAAAATAACACTTCATAGTGTGTACAACTGTTGTACTGGACATATTGTGCAATTATTGACCAATGCGGTACTTGGTAAATTCATCAATGATGATGAAGCAGTCAGTGCAATGAACATGAAAGAGGTTATGTGGGATTTTGGATAAAAGATGGATAGGAACTGCATGTGGAATAAATGGTTCTTTGTGCTTACTTGGCACATGCTCTTGATATGCCTCATGCTTCCTGACAACAACTTCAATGCCATTGTTCATACCCAGCCAACAGACTGTCTCACTTGTGACTCTTCTCATCCAATTTATGCCCAACTCTGAGTTGTGACAAATATCAGGCCAAAAAGATGATTACCTGTCTGCCTTTAAAAATGATTCTCCGGGAATTGCCAAAGTCATCCACGTAAGGTCAAATAGTCTCATGTGTTCATGGACATGCTGAATTGAATCAGGCCATCCTTCAGTGATGGTTTTCCACAGCTTCTGTAATATGGCATCTTTCATCATTTCTTCTGGTAGCTGATGACATTTGTGTGTGCAAAATGTACCAGATCAGTTGACGGACTTGCATTCTCATGCAAGCATAATGTCGCAGCTCCCTTGAAACTGTCAAAACATTCTGGCTATTTCAATGTTCGGTCTTGACTTGAGGTGATAGGAGGAGTTTCAGAGGTTGATCTGTCTTGTGATGTCTGACGAATTTCATGGATTGTCATTACTGTGAGGTCACAGCATGCTAGTAGAACTGCGATCGTCAGGTCTTTAGTCTCCGTGACGCAGAATATCAGTGACACCCAGAAAGATTGATTGTACTTGTACTCCGGGACTACGGAAGCTGTACTCAGAATTAGTGAACTAATGCTGAAAATTTCTTAGTAGTAGGTTTTGCCATGGTCCCCCATGTCTGTGGATATATGGCTTTTAGTATTCCTACGGGTAATATGCTAGTATTTGCCCGTGTCAATTTTGGTCAGTAATGAGTAATTAACAACTTTCGTAAGGCAGATAATTTGAATCTTGGCAAACACTTCAGATGGTGTGATGTATCTATAGATTCCCGGAGATTGATGGTGTGAAACATGTGAAACCGCTCTTTGTCTCATCGTGTGCATCATCGTCATTTTCTAGTTTGCCAACTATCTCTGCATCTGCTTCTGATGAGATACCAGATTGTTAATGTTTCAAGGTACCCATTGTGTGCAGTCTGTTTGGATCAGTGCACATCTATTTGCGGCTTCATCAGCTTTTGCTCTAGTGCACTGCCGCTGCCAATGACCTTTCCTGCAACATACCATGTAGAATTGATTGGCTGGGCATTTCATTGGTGCATGCAGAAGGCCACACCTTCCACATGTCTTTCTAGTTGTGTACTTTAATAAGTTAGTCACACTGTAAGGTTGACCTTGAGGACCTGTAAGTATCATCAACCTGCGAGATTGCTTCGTACTTATGTTGATCTTTGAGTAACTCTTTAATGCCACAAGCCTTTGTCTCGCAAATCCTTCTGGAATGCTTCCATGGGAGTGGATGTGATCACCAACTCAACAACTCTGCCTGCTAGCTCTGCTTTTGAAAAATCACATTACGTACACTTAATTCTGCATCTGCTGACAAAATGATCAATGGATTCTACAGGCTGTAGTCGCTGAATACAGAAGTTTAACCTGATTCTGAACTAGTCTTCCAATGTAGTCCGCGAGCGGGATTCTCCGACCCCCCACCGGGTCGGAGAATCGCCGAGGGGCGGCGTAAATCCCGCCCCCACCGGCTGCCGAATTCTCCGGCATGGGGATTTAGTGCGGGAGGGAATCGTGCCACACCGGTCGGGGGACGCTGGCAGCGGCCCCCCCCCCAGTGATTCTCCGGCCCGCGATGGGCCGAGTGACCGCCCGTTTTCGGTGGGTCCCGCCAGCGTATGTTACAACAGGTACTTACCGGCGGGACCTGGCTCCACGGGCGGCCTCCGGGGTCCTCGGGGGGGCGCGAGGCAATCTGGCCCTGGGGGTATCTGGCCCCGGGGGGTGCCCCCATGGTGGCCTGGCCCGCGATCGGAGCCCACCGATCCGCGGGCGGGTCTGTGCCTTGGGGGCACTCTATTCCTCCGCATCGGCTGGTGTACCTGTCCGCGATGACCGCCACGGAGATGAACCCCCGTTGCGCATGCGCTGGGATGACGCCATCACACGGTGGCGATCCCAATCATGCGGCAACACTTTCCGGTTGGCGTGGCACCAAGCCCCTTCCGCATCGGCCGGCACGGTGCAAACCACTCCAGCGCCGGCCTCGCCCCTAACGGTGCGGAGGATTCCGCAACTTCGGGGCGGCCCGGCGCCGGAGTGGTTCACGCCGTGCCGACCGGCGCGGAAGGGGCTTGGTGCCACGCCAACCGGAAAGTGTTGCCGCATGATTGGGATCGCCAACTCCTTCGTGCCGGAGTTGTCCACCCTGCCGGTTTCCGAAGAATCCCGCCCCACATCTTTTGTAGATCCTTTACCTCTTCTACCGTTAATCCTGATGTGCTCAGCCTTCATTCCTTTTTATAAATTTACAGTACCCAATTATTTTTTTCCAATTAAGGGGTAATTTAGCATGACCAATCCACCTACCCTGCACATCTTTGGGTTGTGGGGATGAAACCCACGCAAACACGGGGAGAATGTGCAAACTCCACACGGACAGTGACCCAGGGCTGGGAGCGAACCTTGGATCTCGGTGCGTGAGGCAGCAGGGCTAACCACTGCGCCACAGCCTTCATTTCTAATTGCTAGACCCATTTTTATGGCTTGCTTGTCTGGTCCAGACACATTTATATCAAGAAACCCTGGGTGCAATCCAATGGCCATGCTGCGCATGAAAAGCAGCTTGCCACGGTGCAGCATGGCTGCTAAAAGCTGGGAGACCCTGCTCCCGGGATCTGCCCGGCTCGCAACACCTTGCGAGATCCAATGCAATCTTGTGAGATGTTGCGATGTAAATCCCGCCCATTGTGGCCTGGATCACTTTTTGGCAAATATGCATATTGGAGCGAGACAGTTAGTCTCACTCTAATGTGCAGATTCTCGAGGTATCTGAAGCTTTGGGATTCATCCCCTTGCTTCGGAGACTTCGGGGGAGCGCGTACAGCACTGTTCCCCACAAACGGGGACAAGACGGAATGGTACTTGTGGGGGGCTCCCAGGGGATCGGATGCCCCCTGCTGCATGTCCTTTAGGCAGGGTGGTGCAACCTGGGCACCCTAACAGTGTCACCTGGGTGCCAGCCTGGCACTGCCATAGTGCCCAGGTGGCATTATCAGCTGGCATAGGCACTGCCAGGGTACCAGGTTGGCACTGCCAAGCTGCCAAGCTGGCATTTTTTGCATGCATGTGCTCGGGCTTGGGGGGCCCAGCGCCCCTCCCATAGTGCGTTTGGGTCTGGGGGGGGGGGTTGGGGATTGCTTTGGGGGTTTGGAGATTGTGATGCCATTTTTAATCTCTCGCTACACCGAGGATTTGCGGCGATCGGAGCTCCCCAGTGTACAAAGCAGGCCTACGTTCGGCCTCGGCTGCGCGTTCCCCACTGAGGCCCCTTATACAACACGGGTCATGAGAAATATGTGGCTAAATACGTTCGCTATGAAACTTTGTTCCTATTTAGTGAAATTGAGCCCCACAGCTCTATATGCTGTTTAAACATGTTGAATTTGGCTAGTACATCATTTGCATTCCAATTCAAACCGGGGACTTTTGAGAACGATCTGACAATATCCCTTTGACCTCCCTTCTCCTACCATACCTGGGATGGATGTATCTGTAGTGGCTTTCACGCACCTTTCTGAAGCTCCACCCATTATAATCAAAAGCATCTAGATCTGATTTTTATGCTGTTTTTTTTGTTTGACTCTCCTTCACTCACTATTGATCATAGTGACCTCGGTAAGATTAGATTGTGTAGTGATTTACCTTTGGAAAAAGACAAATAAGGGTGGCTTTTGTAGTGGGAAATATTGTAAATGACCCTGGTGGTAGGTATGTGATGGTAAGTGGGAAGCTGGAGGGGACGCCGGTGATGCTAGTGAATGTATATGCCCCAAAATGGACCTGGACACGCACCAACTTATTGTGGGGGTATTTTAATACAGTGTGGGATCCAAGGTTGGACTAGTTGTGCCCTAGGTCCCTGAAAGTTTCTGCCATAGCAAAGGAGATGCTGGGGTTTATGGAGCATAGGGGGGGGGGGGGGGGGGAGGGTGAACCCGTGGCGCTTTGAGAGATCGAGGTGTAGCCACCTAAAATGGCTGATTCCCGATTAATTTGGCCAAAACCCGATATAAAATGGCTAACCCAAAAGGCTGATGGGAAAAGCAGCCAACAGGGCACAAACGGACAGCTGCAGACAGAATAGCGTATTCGGCTCTGGGAAGTCGGCCCAGATCGATACCTGCGACCATTAGCAGCACATCAACCCAGACATCTGCAGTTTAATCGGCTATCCCCAGGAACAATTGCAACATATTAGCAATTGAATGTCGGGCTAGATTTCTTGGCGCCAGCAGTGGCCGAGACAAAGACAGGTGAACGACCACCCCCCGATCAAGGAATCGCCCCATTATTGGAGCATATCGAACCCAGTGATTGGGAACAAGTCCAATCACTTGGGACTCAGGGTCAAGGTCCGCCCCGAGAGGAGGGAAGCCCCTGGGCCCTATAAAATGAGGGGCCAAGTTCAGATCGACCCTTCTCTCCCTTCTTCTCCTGCTCGCAACCTTCGCAAGAACCATCAACAAGAAACCGTAAGTTTGACTCCAGCGATCGCTACCCGATAGAGACTCCTAGCCATCGACCTGTATCAGCCGTTTGAATCCCGCAGGCCAGGCCCAATTCGATAAGCCATTCGTTTCCCTGACCTGGTCGGCCATCCCCAAAAGTTAAGTATTGGCCAGTAGTGGTAGGTAGTGATATAGAAAGTAGGATTATTGTGTAAGTCCTTATTGCTGTACATAATAAATGACCGTTGATTTCAATCTTACTAAGCGGTGTGCTGTCTTATTAATCATAACTCGAGCTTGAACCACATGGCGGTATCAGAAAGATACCTGGCGACTCGTGAGCAAAGGTGACATAATCAGAGCTAATAAAACGAAGGCTATTAAGAGCAACATAATTGGCGACTCCGCCGGGACCCGAGATAGAAGTGGAAAACCACTCCGGGAGAACCCCAGAAATTTGAATAGAATCCAATTGGAAACAAAAACAAAAAAAACCCCACAAGTGTTCAAGCGGTTCTGGTTAATAATTCACAATTCGGAAGTGTGTGTATGCATGCGTAACTAACAGGGTTATAAGGTAAAACTGATAGATTTTGTTGCGTCAAAACTGTCGGAAGTCGGTATTTTCGGAAATTAGCGCAAGCCGTACCCGCATCTACGACACCACCTTAGCCCCCTGTTCCAAATTCGAACAAAGCAAGCAGATAAGAGAGATGGCCATGCAGGCAATGCAACGCCTCATGAACCCCGAAGAATTTGCGGTTGCACCGATCAGCAGCATTAAAGTGGGACAGTGTCCCATTTGGGAAGTGGAATTTCGGAAATTTCTACAGGGCAAAGGATGGCCCATGTGGAGCGGTTTCTGCAATAATGATGACTCAGGTCCCGGAAGTATAGGGCATACTTGGTGGGAGAACATGAGTGAAATCCATAAGAAAAGCTTAGCGAAAGCGGGCAAGCCGATGGCAATCGTGTCCTGCATGGCACAATTGCAAGGCACAGAGGAGGTTGTCAGGACGCTCCGAAAAGAAATAGAAGGCATACATCGTATGAGTAAAATCGATGTATGCGAGATAGAGAAAGAGAACCTGGAATTGAAAAGGCAGTTAGAAGCAAAGGACGAAGAGGTGGCTGACGCCAAACGGGGTCACCAGTCTTGTCTGGCGCATTTAAGCAGTTTTCAATCCCTGTATGAGCAGGCTTAACAGGACACGCAGCGTGCAGTTCTGGTTAAGAATGAGACAGAGAAGCAGGTGGAGACGCTACAGAAGCAATGTAGTGATCTCAAGGCAGCCTTGAGAGCGCTCCACGCTGCAACCACGGAACAAAGGCAGAGTACCATAGACCATGCGAAGTGCCGAAAGCAAATTGCAGACCTGCAATCACTGTGTTCTGTCCAAAAAGGATTCCAAGAAACCTTTGGGGAAAGTTTAGAACAGGAAGACGGCCCTGATTGGGAAGAATTGCAGGAGACAGTGCAGAGATATGTTCAGGGAACATGTGCACAGGGAAGGCCCCAAAGGAGGAAAGCACCCCCACCCCCCACACAGCAGGTAGTTCAGGCTCCCATGAACCCTGTAACAACCCACCGCACAGCCACAGCAGACGAGGCGGAATTCCTATATTCCACCCGCCTCACAGTGACTCAATTACGGGACGTGTGTGCGAAAATCACACCGTTCCTCCCCGCTTCAGACCCACACCATTTCTTTGCCACCGTCAAACACCAGGCGACCTTGTACGGCCTGGATGAGAAAGAGCAGGTAAAGCTCACGGCCCTCAGCTTAGACCCATCGGTCGCAGCAGCCCTTCCCGACCCACAGAATGTAGGAGGAGGCACCCTTGCAGAAACGCATACCGTGATCCTGGATGCAATCGGGTATAACCGGGGCGACCCCGTAGATGGCCTAAATAAGTGCAGACAGAAGAAGTCTGAACACCCCACAGCGTTCGCAGGACGCTTGTGGATTCACTTTGAAGCCGTTTTCGGAAACGTAGACCGTGCCCATTTGTCCGCAGACAATATGGCCAAATGGACCCGCACCCTTATCTCCCATGCCACGGAAGCAGGACAGAATGTCTGTAGTAATTATGACCCCTCGGAGGAGGCTCATAATGAGAAGTGGGTGGTAAAAAGATTGTCCTGCGTTTGGGAACAGTCTGCTCACAATAAACCCGCCGCTAGAACCCCCGAGGAAAAACAAGCCGCCGCAGACGTGCAGGCAGTAAGAACCACTCTTAACAACCCCGCCTGGGTAAACGAGGCAAAGAACAGCCCCCCAGCAAAACCGCAAGAATGCTACAATTGCGGACAGTTGGGACATTTTGCCAAAGAATGCAATGCCCCTAAAAAAAACCACAGAGAGCCCAACAACCAGGCACTCTCACTAAGAAAAAGGCAGAGCCCATACATAGCGTGAGCGCCCGATCGGATCAGAGAGACTTGACCGGAACGGACTGATGGTGTACAGGCTTCCCCAGCTGGGTCTGCGATACCCTTTGGGATAGGTCAGGATGACCCGTAGTCGCAGCGAAAATTAGGGGACAGCCGATCGAGCTTCTCTGGGACACAGGAGGGTCCCGCACCACCTTAAATTCCTCCACCCTTGGTAAGGACACGTGGCCCACTACGGCCACTATCACCCTCAGCGGCTTCACAGGCCACTCACAGCAGGGACACATCACAACCCCTGTACCCATCCAAATCGGAACCATTAACACAAAACACCCCGTAGTTTTAGTCGACCTGCCCAAACAGCAGAACACTTTTGGGAATCGATTTCATGAATTCCCACCACCTCTCTTTCGATCCAGTCAACCAGTGTGTCTGGAAGATGGCGAAATCCGCTAAAGCCCCCGCAACGCTCAACATTGGGGACTATATGAACAAAATTAGCGCAGTAGGCGTGTTTTGGTTCAACCCCACCACACTCAGCACGGACCGACAGGTTAGGGCAGTCCTGCAAAAAAACAGGGCAGCATTCGCGACTCACAAACACGACTGTGGACGGATGACTGGCTCCGTACAAATAACAGGACCGGACCCTAGACCCCAAAAGCAGTACGGATTCCCCCTAGAAGCAGAGGGAGAAATCCTAAAAGTTATAGAAAGTTTATTAGAGCAGGGCGTACTTAGATCAGTAGCCTCCACTAATAATGCCCCGATTTGGCCAGTAAGAAAGCCGGACGGATCATGGCGACTGACCATTGATTATCGGGAACTCAATAAAGTCACCCCTGTAGCAGCTCCCACCGTTGCAACAAGTCCCGAGACCATGCTCAAACAGGGACTCCATGCCTGATATGTCACGGTTTTGGACGTCAGTAATGGATTCTGGTCCATTCCATTGGCAAAGGCGTGCCAGTACAAATTTGCCTTCACTTTCCGAGCTCAGCAATACACGTGGACGTGCCTGCCACAAGGCTTCCACAACTCCCCCTCCATTTTCCACCGATAGCCGGCAAATGGACTAGCGAAACTTTCTCGCCCCGAATGTCTGGTACAGTATGTAGACGATCTACTACTGCAGACAGACACAAAGGAAGAGCACATTGAGCTTCTGTCCGAACTCCTGGAATTACGACATTCCATTGGCTGTAAAGTCAACCCCAAAAAGGCCCAGATATTGGAAGAGAAAGTGGTATATTTGGGTACTATTATCACACACGGCAAACGCGAGATCGAGCACAAAAGAATTGACTCGATTGCTAAATTGCCCCTTACCCAACATGTTTCAGCCCTCCGGTCGTTTTTAGGACTGGTTGGCTACTGCCGAAACCACATTGACGGTTTCGCCAGCAAGGCAGCGCCCCTCTCAGACCTCCTAAAGAAAGGAACCCCCTGGGAATGGCTTCCGCAGCATACGGAGGCTGTGGAATCATTAAAACAGGCGCTCATCGCCACCCCCGCACTACAAGTTCCAGACCCGCTTTCCCCTTACGCCATAGAGGTAGCGACCACAGACCGCACCCTTTCAGCCGTGCTCCTCCAGGAACGGCATGACCAGCTTAGACCCGTGGCTTATGCCTCCCGAATTCTAGATGCTGTGGAGCAGGGATTTTCAGCCTGTGAGAGGCACCTGCTCGCAGTTTTCTGGGCAGTCCAGTACTTTTCATACATTACCGGACTGAACCCAATCACCATTTTGACCGAGCACACCCCCACCCAACTTTTACCAGACGGACGACTTAAAGACGGTACCGTCAGCCAAATCCGCGCTGCTAGGTGGACCCTTCTCTTACAAGGACGGGACATCACAGTCAAATGTACCAAGACACACACATACTTAGCGGACAATTTACAGTACCCCGGAACCCCCCATGAGTGTGAAATCATCTCGCCCCACCATAATACAGGCCCCTTTATAGCGAAAACACCCCCCAGAAAACTAGCCACTCCATCTCAGAGCCCCCCTCACCCGGACACGTGTGATCCCATTAGGATCTATGTGGATGGATCTTCCACGATCCTGGATGGGCAACGCATAACAGGTTGCGGGATTTATGTGGAGGACGCGCAGGGACGCGCCCTCGAGGAAATCGCATTAAAATTGCCCGGGCACTTAGGCGCGCAGGCTGCAGAGCTTGCGGCCATCGCCTACATTGTAGAGCACCCAGATTCCTTCCCCAGCCCAGCAGACATATATTCAGACAGTCTATACGTCTGCAACAGCCTCACCGAATTTCTGCCCCTCTGGGAAACAAGAGGATTTGTTTCCGCGGATGGGAAACCCCTCCCCTCAGCCCCATTACTCTGCCATATTTAGCAAAAAGCCAAGGACAGGACTTTTGGCATCATAAAAGTCCGCAGCCACCATCGTTCCTCCCCCCCTGGAAATGTAAAAGCCGACGCACTGGCTAAGGCAGGATCCAGACATGGGTACTTTTGGAAGCCCCCCGAAAGCGCCCCAGTGAGTGCGCCAGTGAGTGCAGCTCAGGTCACGCAGACTAGGATCGAAGATCTAGTAGAGGCCCAGAAGCAGAATAGCGCTCTCACTGAGATCGTGAAAGGGAAGTTTCCAGCCTCATACGAGAGGTACAGAAATACGATTACCACACATGACGGTGTGGTGTTAAAAGACACCCTTTATGTAGTTCCTAAGCAGGGTAGGAACCAATTAATCTGTTTATTCCATGATGGTCATGGACACCAGGGAATCAATCCCACCGCAGCCTGCCTCAAACAGCTTTGTTGGTGGCCAAATCCCAAAGAGGATGTATCCCATTACATTGAGAATTGCCTCATCTGCGCACAGAACAACCCAGATAGATATGCCAAAAAGGCACAACTCAGCCACACCCGACCCATTAACGGCCCCTGGACTAACCTCCAGATCGATTTTATAGGTCCATTGCCCCCTTGCAGGAATGGCTATAAATATATTCTGGTGGTCATAGACACTTTTACCAAGTGGGTGGAAGCATTTCCAGCCCGCACCAACACCGCGAAAACCACAGGCAAAATCCTAACCCACCACATCTTCACAAGATGGGGACTCCCCCGCAGTATTGAATCGGACCAAGGTTCTCACTTTACGGGACGGGTCATGCAGAACGTCCTCACTATATTTGGCATAACCCAAAAATTTCACATTGCGTACCACCCACAGTCGAGTGGTATAGTGGAGCGCATGAATCGGACCCTAAAAACCACCCTCCGAAAATTGGTCCAGCAGAACAACACCACTTGGGATTCTGTCCTCCCCTTTGCGCTGATGTTTTTGCGTAACACTGTTTCCACCTCCACAGGTTACACCCCACACACCCTCATGACCGGACGCCCCATGAAAGGGACAGAGTACTTGTTAGGTTTAGACCTGACCAGCCCTGAAGTTACGGCCCTCACCCACGAGAAAGCCGTTGAGCAATTAGTTGCGAATGTAAAAACGGCTCAGTTAGCATCCGCTGTTAAACTGGGCACCAAAAGAAAACAGAGCAAGGCCTGCTTTGATAAGGCAGTACATGCAACGGAGTATAACATAGAACAACAAGTGATGTTGTCTGTGTATAACCCCAGCACATTTCTGTCTCCGAAATACTCGGGTCCGTACTCCATTACGGATAAAGTAAGCCCATCGCTATATAAAATCAAATACCCAAATGGTAAGACTGCGTGGTTTCACATAAACCAGTTAAAGGCTTATGGAGCACAGTCAAACCACGCCCACCATGTCATGCTTGACGCAACAGACCACACCCCGCCCACAGCCAACATAACCAGACCAATCCCCGCCACGTCCAGCCCAAACACAGACTCGTCCCCGACTCCACCCCCAAAACCTACCCCCCGCCCCAGAACGCCCACAGACTGCAGCAGCAGAGACAGCGACTGTGACTCTGACGATAGCCACAGCACGCCTGCCTACTATCCCCATACAACCGGACCCACACCCAGCGACTCCGATTTCGACTCCAGTGATCCCTTCATGATCACTTTCCTAAACAAACCACACCACCGACCACCGAACCACATGGACGACCCCGACTTTGTCCCCACACAACTCGACGAAACCCATTGGCACCGCGACAACTCCTACAGACTCGTCCGAAACGACGAACGCAACCCCAACTCACACCACGCAGCCCTCTCAACATTAATTCACTCCAGAGTTTGGCACCCGGGAGAAGGGGACGACCTCGAGTCAGACCCTCAATCCGCCAACTCCTTTGCGACCCTGTTCGCAACAGAGAACTGAGGTGTCCACATGATGATTTAAGGGAGACACTTGGGAGAAGTGTTGTCCTTCCTGATGGAACCTGCAGGATGTTTTATGTTGTTTGTATGTTTTGTTTAAGTGTTGTTCGTCCGACAGGAGAATGTTTCTCACTGTCATACACCCATTCACCTGAAACTTTTTAGCTCTTTCCAACGGACACCCACCGCGGCCAGACGCTTGTTCAGCGGTACCAACTTGTCCACAGATACCTGGTCAGCAGACCAGACGCTCGTTCAATGGAACTAACTTGTCCACAGATACCTGGTCAACAGACCAGACGCTTGTTCAGCGGAACTAGCTTATCTGCAGATACCTGGTCAGCAGACCACACGCTCGTTCAGAGGAACTAGCTTTTCAGCTGGTACTGATTCGAGTACCAGACGCCGGTTCTGATTCGAGGGTAGAATCACAGCAGCAACCCCACCATGATGACTACATTTTTGCCCGTTCTTGTCGGTTGCTCAGGCAGTGGAGAAACGGCGTGAGACCCGCCCTGCCTGGGGACCTCCCCGCTGGTCAGAAACGCTCGGATAGGGGACATACGGTATCGGTAGCCGTCCTACCCAGGGACTCCATCCAAATGTTACCCGTCGCGGCCCATACGCACCTCATTCGACCTTTTCCTTTCAAAACAGTTTTATTTATTTAGGCAACCTTTGGGTTGCTGCCATATGCTATTTACATCCTGGAACATTGGGATGGTAAATCAGCACTGTTCCCTCACTGGGAAGTGTGCCGTGTCCTAAAATTTGTTTTGAATAAAAATGAGGGAGTCACACATAGTGACCAATTATAAGGGTATAATTGGCCCCAGAAAGAACAGACACACTAACATACCGGATATTATACCAAGGTAGTTACAGATACTATGCTTGCTTTACAGAACTCCAGAAGCTCCAGGACCGGAGAAAACAGAGAACACAAAGAAAGACAAAGAAAGAGGATAGCCATGAAGACTTTGTTCATCGTGCTCAACATTTTTCTTATGGACCTTTGGTTGCGCGGGAACGCGGACCCAATTACTCCAAACCCCCCTGCCGTTAATGTTTCACTGCCTCGCAAAGCCCAGTCACCAGCGACACTGCATCTTCCTGGTGTGACAGGTTCATAACCTGGTACTCCATGTCTCACGTAATTGAAGCACTGTTAGCATTGGCGACACTCTGCTGAGCAGTGCAGGCTATGCGCCTCGCAAATGGAGAAGGAGAGCGTACCGCGCTCGAACCCCGGTATATCGGATCCGATCCCCTATATTCGGGTATGACCAGACCCCCGACCGCGACCTATAAAACAATAAAAAAAAACATGCACTTGCGTTTTTCTGTAAATAAAAAAAAAAATGTACAAAACCCCATTAACAAAAAATGTATGATCCTGAGCTTGACTGCCAAGCCAGGAAAGACTATATTGAATGTTATGATTGTTGTTGCATGTTTTAGAAAGATAGGATGATGCAATGCTTGATGAGTGTATTTAGGTAAAATTAGAGTTTCCAAGTTTTTTTATTTTGTAGATGCATGCCCCTGCCTGACATAGCGCCCTTAAGAATTGTTTAGGTAAATTTTTGTGCATAGCTAGGGTCAGAGTAGTGGCCATGTAGGAGGTGTCCCCCCCGGTCAGGGAACGGAAAGGCCAAAATTTAGGTGATCCTTCACGCTTCGCGTTGGGATCACAAGTAGGGAATGTAGCCACCTAAAATGGCTGATTCCCGATTAATTTGGCCAAAACCCGATATAAAATGGCTAACCCAAAAGGCTGATGGGAAAAGCAGCCAACAGGGCACAAACGGACAGCTGCAGACAGAATAGCGTATTCGGCTCTGGGGAAGTCGGCCCAGATCGATACCTGTGACCATTAGCAACACATCAACCCAGACATCTGCAGTTTAATTGGCTATCCCGGGAACAATTGCAACATATTAGCAATTGAATGTCGGGCCTGACCTCTCGGCGCCAGCAGTGGCCGAGACAAAGACAGGTGAACGACCACCCCCGATCACGGAATCGCCACATTATTGGAGCATATCGAACCCAGTGATTGGGAACAAGTCCAATCACTTGGGACTCAGGGTCAAGGTCCGCCCCGAGAGGCGGGAAGCCCCATGGCCCTATAAAATGAGGGGCCAAGTTCAGATCGACCCTTCTCTCCCTTCTTCTCCTGCTCGCAACCTTCGCAAGAACCATCAACAAGAAACCGTAAGTTTGACTCCAGCGATCGCTACCCGATAGAGACTCCTAGCCATCGACCTGTATCAGCCTTTTGAATCCCGCAGGCCAGACCCAATTCGATAAGCCATTCGTTTCCCTGACCTGGTGGGCCATTCCCTAAAGGTAAGTATTGGCCAGTAGTGGTAGGTAGTGATATAGAAAGTAGGAATATTGTGTAAGTATTTATTGCTGTACATAATAAATGACTGTTGATTTCAATCTTACTAAGCGGTGTGCTGGCTTATTAATCATAACTCGAGCTTGAACCACGTGGCGGTATCAGAAAGATACCTGGCGACTCGTGAGCAAAGGTGACATAATCAGAGCTAATAAAACTAAGGCTAATAAGAGCAACAGAGGGCGAAGGAGTTTTCATATTTCTCGCATGTGTACTTCTTTGTCTTAGATAAGGTGCTGTTGGCGGGGTGGGTGGATCAATTCGGCGATTGTGTCTCTGATCATGCACCACATTGGGTGGACTTGCATGTGGCGAAGGATGAGGCACAGTGGCCACAGTGGAGGTTGGATGTGGGATTGTTGGCGGATAAGGCAGTTTGTGAAAGGGTGAAGGTGGTCATCCGGAATTAATGTGGAGCAGAACATAGAACATAGAACATAGAAAATACAGCACAGAACAGGCCCTTCGGCCCACGATGTTGTGCTGAACCTTTGTCCTAGATTAATCATAGATTATCATTGAATTTACAGTGCAGAAGGAGGCCATTTGGCCCTTTGAGTCTGCACCGACTCTTGGAAAGAGCACCCTACCCAAACTCAACACCTCCACCCAACACCAAGGGCAATTTTGGACATTAAGGGCAATTTATCATTGGCCAATTCACCTAACCTGCACATCTTTGGACTGTAGGAGGAAACTGGAGCACCCGGAGGAAACCCACGCAGACACGGGGAGGACGTGCAGACTCCGCACAGACAGTGACCCAAGCCGGAATCGAACCTGGGACCCTGGAGCTGTGAAGCAGAATAAGACGGAGGAGGTTTCCGCCGTCATGCTGTGGGAGGCGCTGAAGGAGGTGGTAAGGGAGTCATTTATATTGAGTTGCGTGCACAGGGAGAAGTTGGAACAGGCTGAGAGGTTGAGGTTAGTGGAGGACATTTTGAGGATGGATCGGAGATATTTGGTGGCGCCTGAGGAGGCATTGGTAAAAGAGAGGCACAGGCCCCAGATGGAGTTTGGGTTGGTATCCATGGAAAGGCGGTGAGGCAATTGTGTAGTGCCAGATTGGCGTATTTGAGTATGGGGAGAAAGCTAGCAGGATGCTTGCACAGCAGTTGAGGAGGCAGGCAGCGAGGGAAATTGGGAGGGTGAGAGACTTTGGATTCAGAGCTGAAGGGGTTAACAGGATTTTTGAGTCTTTTTTTACCAGAGATTGTATAATTCGGAGCCTCCGGTGGGGGATGAAGGTATCAAGCGGTTTTTGGATGGGTTTGAGTTTCCAAGGGTTGAGGAGGAGAGGGTGCAGGAGCTGGTGGCGATAGGACGATAAGACATAGGAGCAGAATTAGGCCAGTTGGCCCATCAAATCTGCTCTGCCATTCAATCATGGTTGATATGTTTCTCATCCCCATTCTCCTGCTTTCTCCCCATAACCTTTGACCCCTTATTAATCAAGAAACTATCTATCTCTGTCTTAAATACACTCAGCGGTTTGACCTCCATAGCCCTCTGCAGCAAAGGGTTCCATAGATTCACCATCCTCTGGTTGAAGACACCCTCATCTTAGTTTGAAAGGATTGTCCCTTCAGTCTGAGGCTGTGGCCTCAGGTTCTAGTTTTTTCTACTAGTGGAAACATACTCTCCACGCCCACTATATCTAGGCCTCTCAGTATCCTGTAAGTTTCAATAAGATCCCCCCTCATCCTTCTCAACTCCAACAAGTACAGACGCAAAACCCTCAACCGCTCCTCTGGGATCACTCTTGTGAATGTCCTCTGGGCCCTTTCCAAGGCCAGCACATCCTTCCATAGAGACGGGGCCCAAACCTGCTCTGATAGGGAGGTAATGGATTGCGTGGGATTGGTGCAGGTGGGGAAGGCCCTGGGGTCTGGATGGATTCCCAGTCAGGTTCTATAAAAAGTTTGGTTTGGAACTGGGGCCCCTGCTAGCTTCCCCCCACATGGTCTCAGGCTTCGATATCACTCATTCTAAAGAAGGACAAGGACCTGGAGCAGTGTGGATCGTACTGCCCGATCTCGCTGCTGAATGTAGATGCAAAGTTGCTGGCGACATGGAAAGAGGATTGTGTGCCAGAGGTGATAGGTGAGGACAAGTCGGGGTTTGTCAAGGGGCGGCGAATGTACAGAGATTACTTAATGCTCGGCAATGCAAATGATGCCCTCGTTAGGCCGAGAAGTGGAAGTGGTTGTGGCAATGGACGCGAAGAAGGTGAACGACCGGGTCGAATGGGCTTATTTATCCGAGATGTTGGGGCAGTTCAGGTTTGGTTCAGGTCCACGTGGATTGGGCTTGGTTGCTGTATAAGGCCCCTAAGGTGAGTGTTCAGATGAACAAGTTCAGCTTGGATTATTTTGAGTTGCACTGGGAGATAAGGCCGGGATGTCCGCGCTCTCCATTGCTCTTTTTACCCTGGTGATTGAACCGCTCGGAATGGCGGTGTTCGAGGTACTGAGTTGGATGGAATTGGGGGGGGGTGTGGAACCCTGCACTGGGTTTCTTTGTACGCGGGGGGGGGGGGGGGGGGGGGGTGGATCCTGCACTGAGTTTCTTTGTACGCGGATAATCTCCTGTTATATATTTTAGACCTGGTTGGGAGCTTAGATCGGATCATGGCAAATTTGACTGTTTTTTAGGGTACAAGCTTAATAGGGGGAAAAGCAAGATATTTCCAATTAATGCATGGGGACAGGAGAGGAGGTTGGGGGTACTGCTGCTTTGGTTGGTGGGGGTGAGCTTTCGCTACCTTGGGATACAAGCGGTGTGGAATTCGGCCCAGCTGCATAATTTGAACTTGTCGTGGCTGGTGGAGGGATGAAGGTGGATTTTAAGAGATGGGATGTGTAGTGATCTCTGTATATAAATACATGATTAGTTAATGCACAGTCAGTACAGTCAGATGATCACTAGATGGCAACACTGTTAGAAGAAGAAATTGCTATGTGGGTCAGGATTGGTATAATAAAGATGTCTCAAAGTATTGTAATAGCACAGGTCAAGGGCAAACCAGCAGGCAAGGGGTTAAACGTATACAAAGGGAAAACCAGCAAGCAAGGGGTTAAAGTCACCTACATTGGAAATGATTTAATCATCTCACAGAGCATTTGAATATGAAAAGGGAAACACAGGAGGCCCCAGTAAGTCTAAGCGATCCATTATCCAACACATTCGCACCTCTTCTAGAAGTTAAATATGTTAAGCACAAACCCATGAGATTGTAAGGAAGCATTGTATTCTTTAATCGTTTTCCCATTATGGGGACCAGAAAATATGCATGCTGATCACTTTGTATTGTTCTGAATGATTCAGTGACATCAATACCTGTTTGTGACTCCGAAGAACTTTAAATATATATGTATGTAATTCTGAGGACAGGCAGAGCTGACTTTTGCGAGCTACAAGATAGTTGCAGAATCTATCTCTCCTGTGTGCACACAGTTTTTCGGAATTAAACAAAGTTTTATCAACACCACGCGGCCGAGAACAGATTTTGAGGTTTTTCTTCCCTCCAACAGACACTAACAGGGACTATATAAGCAAGCTCAAGCAGTTTCCGCTCTCTTCTTCTCCTCTCTTTGTGTGTGTTGTAGCCAGAGGACAGAAGTGTGACCAGCTCAGAGTGTATTGTATTATGTTCATCTTAGATAAATCTACTACTAGTCAAAGTATTAAAGCAAAGAAGTCACAAGTATATTGTTTTGTTACTCAATAAATAATTTGTCATCAACTGGAAGACTTTGATTGTTTATCATCAAGTTAAGTACAACTCGACAAGTGAAATGAGTAGCATATATATTACACTGCTGTAATTTAACAGGGTGTGTTGCCATTGTCGTTGGCAGGTCGGGTCCAGATGGTAGAGATGACGGTGTTGCCAAACTTTTTTTTGTGTTACAAAACCTCCAGCATTTTGTGCCCAAGTTTTTTAGGAAGGTTAATGGGATGATCTTGATGTTTGTATAGATGGGGAAGGTTCCGCGGGTTAGGAGGGTGTTTTTGGAGATGGATCATTGGGGGAGAGGCGGTTTGCGTTGCCGAGCCTGTCGAGCTACTACTGAGCAGCAATATTGCAATGGTAATGGGAATGGAGCGGTCGGTTTTGGGGTGGTTGGAGCGGCCTCCTGAGGGCACTGTTGTTGGCTCCCCTTCCGTTCTTGCTGGTCAGGTACTCCACGAGCCCAGAAGTGATATCAGCACTGAGGGTTTGGAACCAGTGTCGGCAGCACTCTGGATTGGAAGACGTGTCTTTGTGGGCGCCGATTTGTGATAATCATAGTTATCCTCCATCGGGGTTGGATGCTAAGTTCCGGGGTTGGAGGGGCAGGTGAGGATAGATTATTTTAGGGATTTTTTTTGTGAGAGGGAAGTTTGCAGCTCGGGAGGTGTTAGAGGGGACATATCAGTTGCTGCAGGGGAATAACTTCAGATAGCACCAGGTTAGGGACTTCATGAGAAAGGAGTTGCCGTTGTTTCCAATGCTTCCATCCCTGCTGCAGGATAAGCTTCTGTCCGAGGATGAGATAGGGGATGGCAAGGTTGTGGATATATATGGGGAGCTGTTGAAGAGGGAGAGTACTCCCATGGAGGAGGTTAGGCGTAAGTGGAAGGAGGAATTGGGGCCAGTGTATGGAGTGAAGCTCTGTGGAGGGTGACTACATCCTCGTCGTGTGCAAGACTAGGCATTATCTAATTTAAGGTGGTGCACAGAATCATAGAATTTACAGTGCAGAAGGAGGCCATTCGGCCCATCAAGTCTGCACCGCCTCTTAGAAAGAGCACCCACATGGGCACAGGGCCCACATGATGGTGTCCATGATGAGTCAGGGGTTGAGGATCGGTGTGGGCAGTGTGCGGGGAGGCCAGCAAATTATGTGCATATGTTTTGGGCATGTCCAATGTTTAAGGGGTTTTGGAAGGGATTTTCGGACATAATGTCAAACATTTTGGGGGTACAGGTAGCTCCAAGTCCATAGGTGACAATATTTGGAGTGTCGGAGGATCCGGGACTGCAGGTGGGGAGAGGGGCTGACATGTGGGCCTTTGCCTCCCTGATAGCCTGGAGACAGATTTTGTTATGCTGACGGGACTCAGAGCTGCCAAAGGCAGAGGTATGGGTGAGCGATTTGGCAGAGTTCATCTGGAAAAGATCAAGATCGCCATTTGAGGTTCGGAGAAGGGGTTTACCTCGAGGTGGAAGCCGTTCATTGACTTCTTTAAGAGTATTGAGTCGTCAATTGGGTGGTGGGGGGGGGGGTTTGTTTTATTTTTCTTGTTTGAGGAGTACAGTGAAAAATTTGAAAAGTGGGGTGGGCGCTTGGGTGGCAGCAGGGTGAGCAGGGGATGTTTGTTGGGGGGGGGGGGTTGCAGGGAGGGAGGGGTTTGTTTCCTGTTTTCGTGGTTGGCTTTTGTACTACATGGTTATCTGTATATTGAAAATGCCTTCAATAAAATGTTAATTAAAAAAAAGAAAATGATAAATAATGGAACTTAAATTCCTTTGAATGGCAATCAGCATGGATTGCCACTTCGTGCCCAACTACTTGGATAAATTTTCTTCCAAGCCTATCTCACCCGATCTTCTGACTCAGGCTGGGCGAGGTCCTAGCAACACAGCCTGTTACCATGGCCAAGCATCGTAGTCTAGCTCTGCTGAATTGAAGAACATGCTCCATTTGTACAGCACTTGCTGCCATAAACCAGGAAAGTTAAAGGTTCCGTTGAAATTGATAAACCATGGAGAAGGCAAATGTCTAAGTGGATAGGGTTTGGGGGGTGGGGAGATATGGAGGTCAGGAGGGGATCAGAAGTTGGGGGGATCCTCTGCCAACCTCTATGCCAACCTATACCCTGACATCTACTCCCCCAAATCTTTATAGATGCTATGCCAACCTATGCCCCTCCACCCACCCTCATGGGTCTTTATAGCCCCATGCCAACTCAGTGCCAAATTAATGCCAACATATGCTCCCACCCACCACTCTTTTCATTTATATCCTATATTCCAACTCACCCGGTTTCACCATGGGCAGACCACAGGACTCATGCTGAGTGTAAAATAAAATAAAGTTCTAATAAGTGTCTAATTGATTCATTCATTATTTAAAAACATTCTCATTGTTAAAAATCCAGACATTACCTTTAAGTTCCCTCTACCACTTAATCCCTTATAACAACAAGTATTTGTATCAGAGTCCCATTTCAAAGACAATATAAGCACTTGGAGAGTTTACCCATTTTGCATGCATATTTATATCTACCTTTAACAATCCAATGGGTACTTCACCTTTCTCAAAGGGCAACTACCCTCTCCCAAAGGTGTCCCAACACCATATCCGAAAAGGGTGCGTTACCACTCCAAAAGGATACCCTACCTTGCCAAAGAACTCTGCTAACTTTAGACATTCTTCCAAAAGGTGTAAAGTGCACATTCATAAGGATTTCGGTAGAGTACTTGAATGCATCTCGCAAAGCCCCCTCCAACCCCAAACTTATGTAATGAATAGAACAAATAATTCTATTCTAACCTGTTGAAGGCTTTTTCGGCAACCAGGGAGATCACTAAGCCGTCCAAAGCATGCTTTTGGAAGACTTGGGTAATATTCAGCGATCTCCGAACACTATTGCATTAATAAATCCAGTCTGATCAGCCTGGATAATCACAGGAAGGATTTTCTCCAGGCACATCGCAAGAACCTTAGGCAACACTTCCAAATCAACATTCAATAAAGAAATGGGACTGTAAGATGTACACTGCTGAGGATTCTTGCATGGTTTCACAGCTGAGGAAATATTGACCTCCTGAAGTGACTGTGGTAGCAGACCTTTACCAAAGGAAAGATTATATTCACTACTTAAAGGTCTAACAACAAGTCTTTGAAATCTTTGTGTGATTCGCTCACAAAACCATTCGGCCAGGGTGCCTTACCAGGTTGAAGCTCCTTTTTTTTTTGTTTTTAAAAAAAATATATTTTATTAAAGTTTTCCAACACAATTTTTTTCCCTTACAAATCAACAAAAATGGTAGCATGATACCTGCTATATAACGTTGTTTAAATAATATAGTAAACTAACCAAATAACACAAAGTAATGCTCTCCCCACCCCCTCTCCCCATCTACAACACAAACAATTTACCCCCCCCCCCCCTCTGGGCTGCTGCTGGGTATCTATCTTCCCCCTAACGTTCCGCTAGATAGTCGAGGAACGGTTGCCACCGCCTGGTGAACCCTTGAGCCGATCCTCTCAGCGCAAACTTCACACAGTAAGAATGTTTTTTTTTTAATAAATGTTTTATTGAAAATTTTTGGTCAACCAACACAATACATTGTGCATCCTTTACACAATATTATAACAGCACAAATAACAATGACCAATTTTTTTTATAAACAAAAAACAAAAAATGAATAAATATTAAATAACAAGAATGAAAACTAGCCCTAATTGGCAACTGCCTTGTCACAAGTTACACCCCCCCAGCCCACCCCCCCCCACCCCTCCCCCCCCCCCCCCCCCCCCCCAAATCCTGGGCCGCTGCTGCTGCCTTCTTTTTCCCCTTCCATCTATCTATCCGCAAGGTATTCGACGAACGGTTGCCACCGCCTGGTGAACCCTTGAGCCGACCCCCTTAGGACGAACTTAATCCGCTCTAGCTTTATAAACCCCGCCATGTCATTTATCCAGGTCTCCACCCCCGGGGGCTTGGCTTCCTTCCACATTAGCAATATCCTGCGCCGGGCTACTAGGGACGCAAAGGCCAAAACATCAGCCTCTCTCGCCTCCTGCACTCCCGGCTCTTGTGCAACCCCAAATATAGCCAACCCCCAGCTTGGTTCGACCCGGACCCCCACTACTTTTGAAAGCACCTTTGTCACCCCCATCCAAAACCCCCGTAGTGCCGGGCATGACCAAAACATATGGGTATGATTCGCTGGGCTTCTCGAGCACCTCGCACACCTATCCTCCACCCCAAAAAATTTACTGAGCCGCGCTCCAGTCATATGCGCCCTGTGTAATACCTTAAACTGAATCAGGCTTAGCCTGGCACACGAGGACGACGAGTTTACCCTACTTAGGGCATTCGCCCACAGCCCCTCCTCGATCTCCTCCCCCAGCTCTTCTTCCCATTTCCCTTTTAGTTCATCTACCATAGTCTCCCCTTCGTCCCTCATTTCCCTATATATATCTGACACCTTACCATCCCCCACCCATGTCTTTGAGATCACTCTGTCCTGCACCTCCTGTGTCGGGAGCTGCGGAAAATCCCTTACCTGTTGCCTCGCAAAAGCCCTCAGTTGCATATACCTGAATGCATTCCCTTGGGGCAACCCATATTTCTCGGTCAGCGCTCCCAGACTCGCGAACTTCCCATCCACAAATAGATCTTTCAGTTGCGTTATTCCTGCTCTTTGCCACATTCCATATCCCCCATCCATTCCCCCCGGGGCAAACCTATGGTTGTTTCTTATCGGGGACCCCCCCAAAGCTCCAGTCTTTCCCCTATGCCGTCTCCACTGTCCCCAAATCTTCAGTGTAGCTACCACCACCGGGCTTGTGGTGTAACTCCTCGGTGAGAACGGCAATGGGGCTGTCACCATAGCCTGCAGGCTAGTCCCCCTACAGGACGCCCTCTCTAATCTCTTCCACGCCGCTCCCTCCTCCTCTCCCATCCACTTACTCACCATTGAAATATTAGCGGCCCAATAGTACTCACTTAGGCTCGGTAGTGCCAGCCCCCCCCTATCCCTGCTACGCTGTAAGAATCCCTTCCTCACTCTCGGGGTCTTCCCGGCCCAAACAAAACCCATGATGCTCTTTTCAATCCTTTTAAAAAAAGCCTTCGTGATCACCACCGGGAGGCACTGAAACACAAAGAGGAATCTCGGGAGGACCACCATCTTAACCACCTGCACCCTCCCTGCCATTGACAGGGCTACCATATCCCATCTCTTGAAATCTTCCTCCATCTGTTCCACCAACCGCGTTAAATTTAACCTGTGCAGCGTGCCCCAATTCTTAGCTATCTGGATCCCCAGGTAACGAAAGTCTCTTGTTACCTTCCTCAACGGTAGGTCCTCTATTTCTCTACTCTGCTCCCCAGGATGCACCACAAACAGCTCACTCTTCCCCATATTCAATTTATACCCTGAAAAATCCCCAAACTCCCCAAGTATCCGCATTATTTCTGGCATCCCCTCCGCCGGATCCGCCACATATAGTAGCAAATCGTCCGCATACAAAGATACCCGGTGTTCTTCTCCTCCCCTAAGTACTCCCCTCCACTTCTTGGAACCCCTCAGCGCTATCGCCAGGGGCTCAATCGCCAGTGCAAACAGTAATGGGGACAGGGGGCATCCCTGCCTTGTCCCTCTATGGAGCCGAAAATATGCCGATCCCCGTCCATTCGTGACCACACTCGCCACTGGGGCCCTATACAATAGCTGCACCCATCTAACATACCCCTCTCCAAAACCAAATCTCCTCAACACCTCCCACAAATAATCCCATTCCACTCTATCAAATGCTTTCTCGGCATCCATCGCCACTACTATCTCTGTTTCACCCTCTGGTGGGGCCATCATCATTACCCCTAACAGCCTCCGTATATTCGTGTTCAGCTGTCTCCCCTTCACAAACCCAGTTTGGTCCTCGTGAACCACCCCCGGGACACATTCCTCTATTCTCATTGCCATTACCTTGGCCAGGACCTTGGCATCCACATTTAGGAGGGAAATTGGTCTGTAGGACCCGCATTGTAGTGGGTCCTTTTCCTTCTTTAAGAGAAGCGATATCGTTGCTTCCGACATAGTCGGGGGCAGTTGTCCCCTTTCCTTTGCCTCATTAAAGGTCCTCGTCAGTACCGGGGCGAGCAAGTCCAAATATTTTCTATAAAATTCGACTGGGAATCCGTCCGGTCCCGGGGCCTTTCCCGTCTGCATGCTCCTAATTCCTTTCACCACTTCTTCTACCTCGATCTGTGCTCCCAGTCCCACCCTTTCCTGCTCTTTCACCTTGGGAATTTCCAGCCGATCCAAAAAGTCCATCATTCTCTCCCTCCCATCCGGGGGTTGAGCTTCATATAATTTTTTATAAAATGTCTTGAACACTTCATTCACTCTCTCCGCTCCCCGCTCCATCTCTCCTTCCTCGTCCCTCACTCCCCCTATTTCCCTCGCTGCTCCCCTTTTCCTCAATTGGTGTGCCAGCAACCTGCTCGCCTTCTCCCCATATTCATACTGTACACCCTGTGCCTTCCTCCATTGTGCCTCTGCAGTGCCTGTAGTCAGCAAGTCAAATTCCACATGCAGCCTTTGCCTTTCCCTGTACAATCCCTCCTCAGGTGCTTCCGCATATTGTCTGTCCACCCTCAAAAGTTCTTGCAGCAACCGCTCCCGTTCCTTACTCTCCTGCTTCCCTTTATGTGCCCTTATTGATATCAGCTCCCCCCTAACCACCGCCTTCAACGCCTCCCAGACCACTCCCACCTGGACCTCCCCATTGTCATTGAGTTCCAAGTACTTTTCAATACATCCCCTCACCCTTAGACACACCCCCTCATCCGCCATTAGTCCCATGTCCATTCTCCAGGGTGGGCGCCCTCCTGTTTCCTCCCCTATCTCCAAGTCCACCCAGTGTGGGGCGTGATCCGAAATGGCTATAGCCGTATACTCCGTTCCCCTCACCTTCGGGATCAATGCCCTACCCAGCACGAAAAAGTCTATGCGCGAATAGACTTTATGGACATATGAGAAAAACGAGAACTCCCTACTCCTAGGTCTACTGAATCTCCACGGGTCCACACCTCCCATCTGCTCCATAAAATCTTTAAGCACCTTGGCTGCTGCCGGCCTCCTTCCAGTCCTGGACTTCGACCTATCCAGCCCTGGTTCCAACACCGTGTTAAAGTCTCCCCCCATTATCAGCTTTCCCGTCTCCAGGTCCGGGATGCGTCCTAGCATCCGCCTCATAAAATTGGCATCATCCCAGTTCGGGGCATACACGTTTACCAAAACCACCGTCTCTCCCTGTAGTTTGCCACTCACCATCACGTATCTGCCCCCGTTATCCGCCACTATAGTCTTTGCCTCGAACATTACCCGCTTCCCCACTAATATAGCCACCCCCCTGTTTTTCGCATCTAGCCCCGAATGGAACACCTGCCCCACCCATCCTTTGCGCAGCCTAACCTGGTCTATCAGTTTCAGGTGCGTTTCCTGTAACATAACCACATCTGCTTTAAGTTTCTTAAGGTGTGCGAGTACCCGTGCCCTCTTTATCGGCCCGTTGAGCCCTCTCACGTTCCACGTGATCAGCCGAGTTGGGGGGCTTCCCACCCCCCCCCCTTGCCGATTAGCCATCATCTTTTTCCAGCTTCTCACCCAGTTCCCACGCTGCTGTATCTCCCCCAGGCGGCGCCCCCCCGCCCATCCTCTCCCGTACCCGCTCCCCCCTTTCCCCAGCAGCAGCAACCCAGTAATTCCCCCCTCCCACCCCCGCCCGCTAGACCCCCCGCTAGCGTAATTACTCCCCCCATGTTGCTCCCAGAAGTCAGCAAACTCTGGCTGACCTCGGCTTCCCCCCGTGACCACGGCTCGCACCGTGCGACGCCCCCTCCTTCCTGCTTCTCTGTTCCCGCCATAATTATCATAGCGCGGGAGCCAAGCCCGCGCTTCTCCCTTGGCCCCGCCCCCCATGGCCAACGCCCCATCTCCTCTCCCTCCCCACCTCCCCCCATCACCCCCTGTGGGAGAGAGAAAAGTTACCACACCGCAGGATTAGAACATAAAAGCCCTCTTCGCCCCCCACATTCGCCCCACCACTTTGTCCAAACGTTCTTTTTAATAATCCACTCATTCCAGTTTTTCTTCTACAATAAAAGTCCACGCTTCATCCGCCGTCTCAAAGTAGTGGTGCCTCCCTTGATATGTGACCCACAGTCTTGCCGGTTGCAGCATTCCAAATTTTATCTTCCTTTTATGAAGCACCGCCTTGGCCCGATTAAAGCTCGCCCTCCTTCTCGCCACCTCCGCACTCCAGTCTTGATAAACGCGGATCACCGCGTTCTCCCATTTACTGCTCCGAGTTTTCTTCGCCCATCTAAGGACCATTTCTCTATCCTTAAAACGGAGGAATCTCACCACTATGGCTCTGGGAGTTTCTCCTGCTCTCGGTCCTCGCGCCATAACTCGGTATGCTCCCTCCACCTCCAACGGACCCGCCGGGGCCTCCGCTCCCATTAACGAGTGCAGCATCGTGCTCACATATGCCCCGACGTCCGCACCCTCCACACCTTCAGGAAGACCAAGAATCCTCAGGTTGTTCCTCCTTGCGTTGTTTTCCAGTGCCTCCAACCTCTCCACACATCGTTTCTGATGTGCCTCCTGTATCTCCGTCTTCACCACCAGGCCCTGTATATCGTCCTCATTCTCGGCTGCCTTCGCCTTCACGACCCGAAGCTCCCGCTCCTGGGTCTTTTGTTCCTTCTTTATCCCTTCAATCGCCTGTAGTATCGGGGCCAACAGCTCTTTCTTCATTTCCTTTTTTATCTCTTCCACGCAGCATTTCAAGAACTCTTGTTGTTCAGGGCCCCATGTGAAACTGCCACCTTCCGACGCCATCTTGGTTTTTGCTTGCCTTCCTTGCCGCTGTTCTAAAGGATCCACTGCAATCTGGCCACTCTCTCCTCCTTTTTCCATCCGTATCCAGGGGGGATTCCCTTCAGTGTTTTTAGCCGTCAAAATTGCCGTTGGGGCTCCTATCAAGAGCCCAAAAGTCCGTTTCACAGGGAGCTGCCGAAACGTGCGACTCAGCTGGTCATCGCCGCACCCGGAAGTCCAGGTTGAAGCTCCTTTACGGCAGAGGCCACCTACTCCCCAGAAATCGGAGCATTCAAATCATTTCTCATACTGTGAGACAGAAGGAAGTTCAAGAGAAGAGAAAAAACACTCAATAAGTGCTGGAGTGTCCTCAGCTTGATCTGATGTGTACAAATTGGCATAAAAGCTCTTAAAAACCTTGGTAATATCTTCTGCCCTAATCCTTCTGTTTCCCTTCCACCACTGAAACAATCATCTTGGAGTCTGATTTATTTCTACTAAGAAATGCAAAATATCTGCTCGACTTGTTCCCAAGTTCATCAATTTCTGCTGAGAAAATCTCAAACTCCTCTCTGCATGTTGGCTCAACAAAGAATCCAGTGCCACCCTAACCACACCAATTCCCTTCAGCTTTGCATAACAGGAATTCCTAGCCAGACCTCCAAATTACACGCCTGCTCCATCAATCTATGCCTCGTTCTGGTTGAGAATGAGATGATTAAAACTTGAGTAAAGCCCTTGCAGGTCTCCCAGAGAATATAGGGGTTCACATCAAAAAGGGAGTTCACTGAATAAAAACCATCAAATTCGGTCTTGAAGGATGAGATGACTGTGGTGTTGGGTGCTCTGGTGCACAGATGAGCCAACACAGTTGTATGTGGTACAACTCTATTTTATTTTAACTCTGATATACAGTTCGTTCTGGATACTCTGCACGTGCTGTCTCCCTGAGTGTGTCATGTAGCAGGTCTGTCCTGGTCCTCCTCTCCAGCTAATACTGACCACCAGGTGTCGTGTTTGTGCTTTTATATCTTTCTGTGATTGGTTGTGGTGGTGTGTGTTCTGATTTGTCTGTTGGTGTGTCTATCATGATGTGTGTGTTTGAATATCATGACATCCCCCCTTTTTACAAAGATATGTGCCTACGTGGTTATAAATATAATCGTGTCGTGAGTGCATCTAAGAGTATGTACGTGTGTTGTGTACAGTGTGTGTATATGATGTAACTATTTACATGGGGCGATGTCGAGTGCGTCACACTAACAAGGTTGTACCATAACAAAACATGAATGCGAGAAAAAAAAACAACTTGAACAGTGGTCCGGTCAGACGATATCTGGAACGATAAACAACAACAGGTTATAATACAGAAGTGTTTGACTTTTTGAACGTATGAACAACGTTGTAAGTCCAGTCTAATGGGTGACCGCCTCAAGAATAGGCTGGTCCTCAAGCCGGTTCAGCTGTGGAGATTTGGGTTCACACTGGTTCACCTTGGACTGTTGGAGGTGATGCTGTTGCCGAAGTCTCTACTTTTCCATTTGTTGTACTTCGTGCAGTGCTTGGTTTTTCATTCGTGCAAATATAACATTCAACATCTTTGTTAGTGTTGCCTTGGCTGTGGTTTGGTTCTGGTGGCGATGGAAGGGGCATGATCCGTGGCATCTCCACGAAGTCATCCTTGGGAACCAGTGGAGGATCCGGCGTGTGCGTACGGTTCAGTTGCGAGCGTGGAAGGCGGCGCAAAGCTCGCTGATTGCGCCCATGCACCAATCCATCCGCCCTGCATGCCAGGAACAAGGCGGAGTCTTTTTTCTTTTTATGTTTGTGGTGGACGGCATCTTGTAGCCGATGGGTCGTTGCCATCGAAGTAGCACCATCACTAATATCATGCAAGGCGATGACTGTGCCAGATGTGGAAGTTGGCCGAGACCGTGCACGCTGGTTCCGGCCACCTGCTGTGCCGGAAGGGCGACTCCGCAGAGAAACGTCGAAGCATGTCGCCTTGGAGAGAGAATTGTTGCTCGCATCAACGTCTGGCGATGGCGCAAATTGGTGTGTCCGTCTTGGACCGCCGGTGCTGGTCGCCACTGTCAACCCAGTGGGACTGCCACGCGATCCATTCCCTGTTGCCGTGGCATCCGCCGTCACCCTGAGCGTGCCATCACCGAGGCCGCGACACCGCCCGTCCGGAGCAAGGTCTGGCGTGCGCGAATCAGAGTCGGCGCTTGGCTGCTCCACATCTGGAGTCCGGTCTGCCTTCCGTCGATGCTCCCCGTCCGGAGTCCCAACAGGTTCACTGGAGGCAGCCGAGATTCCCTGGAACATGCAGGCACCAACCAGTGGAGAGGCTCGAGTCATCGAGGGTGGAAGCGGTGCGCCGCCACCGCAGTCGTCAGTGGTCCCACCGTGATCGTCGAGTGCCTCGGTACGCACTAGGCGAGGTCTGTCACCTTGCACCTTTTGCATGGGAAGTGGGATGCTGTCGTCACTCGTCTCACATCCCGTGGATAGATCCTCATTAGCAGCTTGCTGTTCACTAGGGTTGGGTAAATTGTCAGAGTTTTCATCTGGTGGTGCACACCATGTCGGTGGACTGTCATTGTCTTGCCGTTGTCCTTCATTTGGGCTTTTCTTCTTTGGAATTTTAAATCTTCCCCCAGACATTGCAGAACCTTGTTTATTACCCCCAAATTCTCCCATATGTATGGTCTCGAATATAGGATCCAATGTTTCTATCGACATTGTACTATTTTCCAAAGAACATTACGTTTCACTTTTCTTCTCAGGTACCTCATATGTATCTTTGTCTAATGTACATGCCTTCATGGTCTCTGGGTCTGATTTTGCTGGGACTGGCATGGTCACAGTCTCTCTTTTACTGTTCTCAATTGCCCACATTATACTCCCCATAGTTAACTGCTTAATCACTGGGGTTAGTGTGGTACAATGGATAATCGGGTCGACCTTATCTGCATCTTCACCATTAGTGGAATGCACACTTGGTTCACTTGAAACTGCTGCGGGTTTTAAATTCGTTATCTGGCTACTCGATATCGGTGTCCTCAGGATTCTTGCTCCAATGTTCTGCTCATTTATCAGTGGAGTGTGTATAGGTTCAATGCAATTAATGTTCCCCTCAAGGTTTGAAGAGTCATTACTGACTAACTGCTGGTCTCCGAAGTTGGGACTTTGCGGCGTTGTGTTGAAGGGAGACATTTGTCCCTGCTGTAGATATGATTCAGGTTGTGTTATTTCCATTACCTGAGGATCAATATCTTGTCCATTTTTTCGATCCGTACTAAAACACTGGCAATTCTCAGTCTGCTCCTTGCAAGTTAAACATTCAATTAATTTCTTTAGCAAATCCTCAGCAGCCTTCTGTGACCGTGCAGCATTATTCTCTGTTCGGCTATAATGATCCTGAAGGTCAGCGCATAAACCTTTTTTCTTCGGGCTTGGAAGAGGCGATTCCTTTGGCTTGTCTTCAGTTGGGCTTGAACAGTCTTCAGCGCTGTGCCCTTCATTGTAGCATGAGAGACTGTCATGGTCATGCTGCTGTGTAGTGGAGCATGGTAGGCTGTTATAGCCTTCTTGCTGTTCACGTGAGCATGGCAGACTTGCATCGTCTGCCGCTGGTTGGTCAGGAGAGGTTGCTAGACCCTCATGGTCTTGTTCCTGCAAGGACCGCACATTGGAGTCTTGCGTTGCTTCTATCGTGGAGGCTGTCCACGAGCTCCCTGTGGAGGCTTGTGACTCTGGAGTCACTTCTTGTTCGTGCAAGGACTGCGCTCTGGAGTCTTGCGTTGCTTGTATCGTGGAGGCTGTCCACGAGCTCTCTGTGGAGGCTTGTGACACTGGAGTCACTTCTTGTTCGTGCAAGGACTGCGCTCTGGAGTCTTGCGTTTCTGCAATTGTGGAGTCTGTCCACGAGCTTGCTGTGGAGGCTTGTGACACTGGAGTGACTTCTGGTTCATGCGAGGACTGCGCTCTGGAGTCTTGCATGTCTTCTTTCATAGAGTCGGGAACGTTGAGCGGGATGTGGACCACGCTCTGTGTGGCAGCAGGGCGCTCTCCGTGTGCTTGCACCGCTCCCTGTCTGTTAATGTCAGGCTGCAGCATCATCCGGTACTGATAAATTGGGACGTCATATCTGCTGGATTGAAGATCCTCAAATCCGAAAAATGAATCCGCATCTGCGTCGGATTCAATGTGGGGGCCGCCAATGTGCAACACGAAAGGTTTGTCCGAGTCATAGTCGTATAGGACCACGGAGCTATCATTGGGCTCGCGAGGTCCGGAAACACTGTAAAGATCGTCATCGAAGTATTCGAGGTCGGAATCATCGGCTTGTGCGTAGGTAACTGCTTGTCGGAGGGTTCTTCGGAGGTCAAATTCATCTCCTGGGTCAATTTGCGGCAATGTGCTGTCATTCCAGGTGAGGGAAGGTTGTTTTACAGCTTTAACAGATTTTTGTTTTTTTGATTTGGGACGTTTCCCTTTTAAATTGGATTTGGGACGTTTCCCCTTTAAATTGGTGCGGTCTGGGGCCTCTGACATCCTGGCGCTCGGTATGTAGCACGTAGGAAGCGACTGCGCATGCTCAGATCGCTGTTCCTTTACCGATGGCCGTTTTCTTGACTGTGCATGCACAGCATCTCGCGCATGCACAAACGAAACTTCCGGTTCTGCGCACTGCTCGCGCAACTGTGCTAGCGTGATACCTTTAGCAAGATGGCCGCCGACCTCGACCCAGCCCTCTCTCAGGCCCGGGATTTCGGCCTCTGGGAATTCGGGCTCCGGGATCCCAGCCACGAGGCGAGTACTGCAGCTTTTCTTACCTTTACTTGCCGATTGGATTGCGTTTTCTTCACAGTACTTGGAGAATTTGTCCAGGACTGCCTGGTAATCGTACCTTTGCTGCCTCCTGAAGAACCTGAACCTTGTGAATATTTCTCTTGCCCTTGCACCGGCGATGGTGAGGAGAAATTCAATTTTTTCGCTATCATCCAGGTCTTGGAGTTCAGCTGCCACCAGGAACAATTCGAACACTTGCCGGAATCGCCGCCAGTTTTCGCGGAGATCGCCGTAGCACTGGAGCGGCTGTGGAACCGGGAGCTCTATCATTTTGCCTGGGTACTGCTGGTTGTCTGTGTACACTGAGGTATGCCGGCAGGTATCGATCCACTCCTGTACCATGTGGTGTTGGGTGCTCTGGTGCACAGATGAGCCAACACAGTTGTGTGTGGTACAACTCTATTTTATTTTAACTCTTATAATACAGTTCGTTCTGGATACTCTGCACGTGCTGTCTCCCTGAGTGTGTCGTGTAGCAGGTCTGTCCTGGTCCTCCTCTCCAGCTAATACTGACCACCAGGTGTCGTGTTTGTGCTTTTATATCTTTCTGTGATTGGTTGTGGTGGTGTGTGTTCTGATTTGTCTGTTGGTGTGTCTATCATGATGTGTGTGTTTGAATATCATGACAATGACATTACGGTTTAGATGCATCAAATCTCCAGGAACTGGGTTATGGCTGAGCCCGGGTTGGGCGCGGTTTAGATCGTGCCCAATATTCCAATGTTCTGTTGTCTTAAATCTATGATATTCACTCCAAAAATAACAAGAGCCAACTGTGATCTTGAAAATTTTTAATCAGGCTGCATGGGAGCTGGGGAGTGGAGATGTGGGGTTGGGGTGGGTGGGTGCTGCTGAATACAGAAGAGCTGCTGACCTCTCACTGGCTGGTAGCTCTCAATGAGCGGGACTTCTGCCCCCAGGGTCCTTGATCTGAGGGAAAGACCCATACATGTCCTGAGAAGGACCTTGGGACATTTCATTTGCTCCGCGCACCCCCCCATTCCATGGAGTAGCCCGGGAGCCACTGGGCACCCTAAGGGACGAGCAGGTGATGGGGCCCAAGTCGGTGACTCCCACAGGGGAGGGGCAGGAACACCGCATCGTCTCGGACTTCCCCCTCCTGTCCCTGGCACATCCGTTGGGCAGCGGGTAGAACAAGGTGGCACCACTCCACCTGGGACACCCAAGCAGCAACCGGGCCCATCCAGGCCTGGTTGCCCCAAAAGACGGCTGCCAAAGGGGGCCCAGGTCACAGGACGGGAATCATAGCAGGTTGCCTCCACTCCTGATGTACCGTCTGGGGATCCACCTAGACGTTGCGTTAGGGTACATAAGGCCAGAAAATTAGACACCAGTTAAGTTGGCACAGGTGCAGGGCACAGTTTAGTGATAGGGCTTGGGCAAAAATCTGTATGTATGTTTTAATACTAAACACCTGTGCACAATGTTACAACCTGCCTCGGTGCTCTGTCAGAAGGGTGTGAGGAATGGGCTGGTCTGGGCTGGCCGCAGAGGGGGCACGGGTGTGGAGGGGGGGGAATGGGCAGACATTGGGGGTTGGCTTGGCCCAGGGACCGCAGTTCAGCCAGCGCTCACCACTCCGGTGTCTCATCCCCATCCACACCAGCCCCCCGCCTCTTGTCCCCACATGGGCAGCACGGTAGCATTGTGGATAGCACAATTGCTTCACAGCTCCAGGGTCCCAGGTTCGATTCCCGGCTTGGGTCACTGTCTGTGCGGAGTCTGCATATCCTCCCCGTGTGTGCGTGGGTTTTCTCCGGGTGCTCCGGTTTCCTCCCACAGTCCAAAGATGTGCGGGTTAGGTGGATTGGCCATGATAAATTGCCCTTAATGTCCAAAATTGCCCTTAGTGTTGGGTGGGGTTACTGGGTTGTGGGGATAGGGTGGAGGTGTTGACTTTGGGTAGGGTGCTCTCTCCAGGAGCTGGTGCAGACTCGATGGGCGGAATGGCCTCCTTCTGCACTGTAAATTCTATGATCTATCCGCCATCCTGTGAGACTGTGTGATGGAATGGCTAGCTTGCATGCAGAATCACCCAGGTGGTTGGTGGAAAGATGCTACCGTGGGATGTTGTCAAACGATGTGGAGCACGAGAGCACATCGCAGGGTGGGTTGTCACCATCCTCTCACCTGCGGGCCAGACCCGCTGTTCCTACCAACCCATGCTCACACCCCTTTGTGCGGTAGATTGGCAGATGTGGATCACAGAGGGTGTTGCTGCCGATGGGAGGGGGGGGTCCGGTGTGAGGGGGGAATGCAGTGTCCATGTCCCATCCGCCCCCGCCACCCCCCCTCCAAGTCGGTGAAATGTGGGGGGGGGGATCAGAGCGTCCTATGAAAACTGGCCCTGCTGCCCACATTGTGCGGCTTCCCATGCCTGATCATCCTCGACCTCCCCGCATCCTCCTCATCAGACGAGGACTGGTGTTAATCCTCCTCCTCCAGCTCGTCGCCCCCCCTGCTGTGAGATGTTGTGGAGGACGCAGTAGGCTACCACGATGCGGGCAATCCTCCCAGTGCCATACTGGAGGGCCCCTCCAGAGCAGCCCAGGCACCTGAAACACATCTTCAGGATGCCGAATCATTGCTCGATCATGGTCCTGGTCGTGCCATGGGTGTAGCTGTAGCAGGTCTCGGTGTCCCTCGGGTTAGGGTTAGGGTTAGGGTTAGGGATAGGCATCATCCGCCACGGCTGCTGTAGGATACCCCCTGTCACCCAGGAGTCAAAGCCCCAGCCAGGGGTGCGCCTCGAAGAGGTCAGGAACCGTCGGGTGTGCCAGGATGAAGGTGATGTGCAACTGCCTGGATATCAGGCGCAGACATGCATGATGCGCGTCTGATGGTTGCAGTGATATGTATATATGATGGTATATAAAGAGTTAATGACTACATCATAGTGTAAGACAACCACTAGATGGCAGCACTAGATTCATGTATAAATAAGTGAACTCAAAGGATCTTGGGTCTCTTCGAACCAGGAGTGACGAGACAGCAGTTAGAGAGAGATATAGCTGAGTTAATACATGTAGTTAAACACAGTTAATACTTATTCTGAATTATTTTATCACCAGTTATAGTTCTGTCAGAGTGAACAAACTCATCAGTATTTAATTCGTTAGTCATGAAACCTATTTTGCTTTGAATTGAAGATTGGCAGTTTCTTTGAAATCTAACCATCAGATCATTCTGGAAGTAAAGCAAAGAGCAACAACATATTCCAAACAAGTAATATAACAATGATCATACTCCAGCTGCACGTCCATCGAGTGGATGCCCTGTTGGTCTGTGTACAGCGGCCTGACATCCGCATGTGCTCGCAGGAGGACATGCATCCCATCGATCAACTCCCTGAACCTGGGGCATCTCGGCGATAGCGGCGAACCCCGCAGCCTGGGCATCCAGGTGGGCTCGGTCCACATTGAAACGGATATATTGTGAAGACTGGGTATACAGGTCCTCTGTGAGAGTGCGGATGCACCTGTGCACCAGGTTTTGTGACATCCCGGACAGGTCCTCAGTCTTCACCTGGAGGGAGCCAGTGGTGTAGGGGTCCAGGGTGACCATCACCTTGATGGCCACCGGGAACGGGTGTCCTCCCCCATTCCCCCGCGGTACCATATGTGCCATGATCTGGCAGACATGCCAGCCATATGGTCCCCGTGCTCAGCCGGAGTCTTTGATGGCATGCCCGGTCTGACAGATCCCCGATTTTGACAGGCGCTGCCGGTACACACGAGGCCTCATGCGGCCACTCCTTGGCACCTCCTCCTCCTTGGCCTGTTGGGTGGCAGCTCTCCAACATCAGCGGCTGCCTCCTGTTCCTCTAGGGCACGCTTTGCTGCAGCTTTCTCCTCCTCGAGCACCTCCTGCTCGTACAGCCGCAGTGCATCCCCCAGGTCTGCAACGACTAGTAGGAAGGCCACCATTGCTCGTTGTATTTCAATATCCACTGTCTGCTGGAGGGTGATAGGCTGACATGTTAGCATGGTGTGTACCCCCATGCCCAACTAGATCCAACGGGCTACATGGTGGCCCCGGTTACACTGTGGTCCCTGCCCCTGCATGTCCCCCCCATCCGTCGGTGCCCGGCACAGTGTGGACCTCTGGCACTGGCATCCGTCCTTGCTGCCAGGGGAAAATCGGCTGGTGCTGTCCTTGCCAGTAGTACACTCTGCATCCCCCATCTTGCACCCTCCAATAGGGGCTAATGTGGGCATTGTCCTTGGGCAGGCCACGTGATGCCCACTGGCAGGTGGCGGGCGGTTGGGGGGCGAATGGCAAAGGCTGGGATGGGGGCGGGTGGTGGGCTGAAGGGTGGGGGCTGGGTGCAGAGGTGGTGGCACCCATTTGGCCGGTGGCACTCTGCAGATCCAGGAGCCAAGGTGGGTGGTCAGTGGGGCACGGGATACTCAGCATGATGGCTGCCTCGCAGGCCGCAGCAATGGCGGTCTGTGCTGGGTACCGCTCGACACCCATGGGGGGGTCACCCCAGTCCCAAGCCCCATACACCCGTCACCTCCCCCCCAACCCCAGCCAGCCAGGCCTTTGTCAGGAGTAGCCGCGCCTCTCCATGTCCTACCTCCTCTCTCTCCCTCATCAGCCATAGCGCCTGTTTCTTGATTAATAAAAGCACAAGTGAACCTCGTTGTCGGGAATTCCCCTCAGTACAAACAGAGAATCGCGGAGGCTCCGGAGAATACTGGGTTCGGTCTGCTCATGATATGCAAATGACATCTACTGTATGTGCGGAGTGGAATGCATTGACGCCGCTGTCGAGGCCCCGGAGAATTGCCATTTGGTGTGAACCTGGCACCTGCCACGATTTCGGCATCAAAACTGATTGTCCGCCCAATCGCCTTTCCCGATTTTGGCGCGGCTGGTGGAGAATCGTGCCCCTGGAGTCCCGAACCGAAAGACATAATTCCTGATCCACTGTGCTACAGCTCTTGGCTCTGTGAGCTATCACTGTCATACTCTATTATAATGCATATATTCCAGAAACATGGAATCCAACTAGGTTCCTTTGCACACCAGTTGTTTATTCAGGCTGCTTTTCTGAGCAGATATGGCTCGGGAATCAGTGTTTAGACTGGGCATCAAAATGACTGAAAGAATTGGATTAACCTGCAGTGATGCCCCCAAGTGATAACAACACTGAAAGATAGATTGGTCGCAGTAAATAACAACCACAAGTCAAGTCCATATGCCAATTAGCCGTGGGCAACTAGATCCATCTGTTAAGGTTTGCTGCAATGTCAGTTCATTCCACATTTTTCCGTAATTTTTCTATCTTCCCAATTGGAAGAAAGTGAAGCATGACAACTCAGGCATGTCTGAGTAAATGTCGAGTCAGAGTTAACATATTGGGATTAAATTTATGGCTCTTCTCGTGATCCCACTGCCAGCACCGGAAGTGGGTGGTATTGCCATTTTCATGGGTTAGCCTGGCAAGCGTATTTTGTGGCCGTTTGTCACTAACTGCCGGTAGGCGGAGGAGACATCCACGAGGTTGACGGAGGGTGGGAGAGGTCACTCTGCTGGGAGTGCCCTCCTTTTTGAAGGGCTATCAGTAATCATTTGAATTGTTGAAGGCTGGGTAGAACACTGGCAGAGAGGTGGCCCATGCAGCAATGGCAGAGGCAAGATCTCAGGTGGCCCCCATTGGTTTGGCGATGCCAGCCAGGTTTTCTTCCAGGCTGCTCAGACAAGGTGGGTGGGTCCTCTTCCCCAGGACATGAGGAGAAGACCTGCCTACAAGAGGGAATAATGGACAGAGGTTAGAAGCCTGTAGGTTGGTCCCTCGAACCTGCTTGCAATGTTGCAAGAGAGTGAATGATCTTTGGGCTCTGCCAAGATAGATGCACCACTTTCGGGGCTTAAGTGTGCTGAAGTGTGAGGGCTAGTTAAAGAAGGGATGCCAACCCAATTCATGGCAGTGGACCCGGGCAGCAGCATTGACTTTTGCAAGCATGGCAGGACATTGGTGAATGGATCTGGTCCTCTCAGGTGCTCCTTCCAGAAGCCATACCCATTGGACCATCATGGACAGTCAGGGGACCAGCATCATTAGTGAAGCACTTGTCTTTGTCAAGTGAGCAACAATGGTCACCTGTGCGCTTCCAGGAATAGATGGCAAACAACACCAGCAAAGGATGAAGAACAGCAGTGATACCCCATTCATACAAATCAGGATGGGAGTGGAGAGTTGAGAGAATGAGAGGCTTAAAGATGGCCTCAAGACAGCCTCTGACAAAAGGCATAGTGCTCAGGGGCCCACCGCTGGTCAGAAGGATTTCCACATGCCACACATAACTTTCAAATGACTCTTTTCCTTTACATCGGTGAAAGACAAGAGCAGCCAGCTGCTGAGATCATCCACCCACTTTAATGAGAAAGAGGGATCCAGAGTGCAGCGATATACATAAGCAATTGTACATGTAAATATGTTTGACCTCCGACCACTAGGTGGCAGGCAAGTAATACAATGTAGACTGTAACCGAGGGGGAGTCTGTCAGAGAATTTGTCGTGAGTAGTTGTGTTTGTGATTGTTCCAGTTTGTTAGTATTGGTTTCCAACCCACAGTTTACAATACAATAATAAATTTGACAAGTCTAGAACTAGGGGCGAAATTCTCTGTTATCGGCGCAAAGTCCGCCGATCGGCGCATAAAACGGCGCAAATCCGACTTGCGTCACGTCGGAAAAATGGGTCGAAAGTCTCCGGCCTGAAATGGGCTAGCAGCGACTTAACGGGATCCGCGCTTGCGCACGTGGTTGACGCCGTGCAGCGTCATACGCACCGCACGTTGTGACGGCTCATAAGGCCGCGCTGCTGCCCCCCACCCGACCGGAACACCCGACTGGATGGCTGGCCGCCGCTCAGCCCCGAGGTTCCAGTCACGCGATGTGGAGGCGCTCCTGGACGCAGTGGAGCAGAGGAGGGACGCCCTGTATCCCGGGCACGGCCGCAGAGTTGCCCCACGCCACAGCCGGCGTCTGTGGAGGGAAGTGGCAGAGGCCGTCACCGCTGTGGCCCTGACACCACGGACAGGCACCCAGTGCCACAAGAAGGTGAACGACCTCGTCAGAGCAGGCAGAGTGAGCCTCCCCATATCCCCCCCTCCCCCAAATCCCCCCTCCCCAATTTCCCCCTCCCCCATATTCCCCCCTCCCCCATATTCCCCCCTCCCCCATATCCCCCATATCCCCCTCCCCATATCCCCCCTCCCCCATATCCCCCCTCCCCCATATCCCCCTCCCCCAAATCCCCCCTCCCCCATATCCCCCTCCCCCATATCCCCCCTCCTCCATATCCCCCCTCCCCCATATCCCCCTCCCCCATATCCCCCTCCCTCATATCCCCCATATCCCCCCTCCCCCATATCCCCCCTCCCCATATCCCCCTGCCTCATATCCCCCCTCCCCATATCCCCCCTCCCCCATATCCCCCTCCCCATATCCCCCATATCCCCCCTCCCCCAGATCCCCCCTCCCCATATCCCCCCTCCCCCATATCCCCCCTATCCCCCATATCCCCCCTCCCCCATATCCCCCCTCCCCATATCCCCCATATCCTCCCCTCCCCCATATCCCCCCTCCCCCATATCCCCCCTCCCCCATATCCCCCTCCCCATATCCCCCCTCACCCATATCCCCCCTCCCCCATATCCCCCATATCCCCAAGTGAATCCAGCCCTAACCTTAACCTCTGCAATGCACGCGCAACCGATGGCATGCATTCATATACCTGCCTAACAGTGTTGCCTTTTACCCCTGCCACCACCCCCCCCCCCCACAGGAGAAGCGCGCGCAAAACAATAGGGAGCATGTGAGGACTGGAGGAGGCCCCGCTGATGAGAGGCCACCGACCGAACACGAGGAAAGGGCCCTGGAACTGGCTGGCGGACCTGACGACCGGGAGGTTGCTGATGCAGAGGTCGGGGGCGTACTAGCAAGTGAGCCACCGACAGCCTGTCCCCATATCCCCCCTCCCCCATATCACCTGATCACTGCCTGCGTGTCGAACCATGCATGCTTCATTGTGTATCGCAGGACCAAACGTCCAGGCACCCATCCCCGCAGATGCAGACCGCCCGCAGGATGCCCCTCGGAGGCCACGGGAGACAGAGAGACCTGGACCCTCCAGCATGCGACGCCCGCAGGATGCCCCTCGGAGGCCACGGGAGACAGAGAGACCCGGACCCTCCAGCATGCGACGCCCGCAGGATGCCCCGGGAGACAGAGAGACCCGGACCCTCCAGCATGCGACGCCCGCAGGATGCCCCTCGGAGTCCACGGGAGACAGAGAGACCCGGACACTCCAGCATGCGACGCCCGCAGGATGCCCCTCGCACACCACGGGAGACGGAGAGACCTGGAGCAACAGGGAGACGACAACCCCGTCACGTGCAGGAGCGACCACCCAGCGACGAGGGGGGCAGCCACAGGCCCCCATCACATCCGAACCAGGACACCACTACCCAGGACACCACTACCCAGAACACCACTACCCAGGACACCACTACCCGGGACAGCACTGCCCAGGACACCCCTACCCGGGACAGCACTACCCAGGAAGACGAAATACCGGACAGTGACTCAGAATGGATGGGTGGAGACGAACCCCCACCCCAAAGTGCCATGGACTCAGAGTGGGACGAAGAGCACGACACAACGCCACTGCTGTCACCAACACCCTCCACCATCGCAGAAACACTCACCTCGGTTGGGCACTTTAGTGATGAGGCGTCTGGTACACTCACTGGTGCGCACAACACAGCCGTCCCGGTACAGCAGGTGGAGGTAGGAGCAGCAGAGGGGCCGGGCGGTTGGAGGGCAGCCCAGCCCCAGCGAACATCTGCCGCCCAGATGGATCCCGGGTTCCTGGAGTTTCCACACCCACACATAGATCCGATGCAACCACCGACCCGGAGACGAGCGAAGAGGGTGACGGCCGGCTTGCGGCGGCTGCAGTCACAGGTGGAGGAGTCCACCCGCGTCCAGGAGCTGGAAGTGGTGCCGGTCATGCGTGCCACCCAGGCCAACACCGCACGGGTGGCGTCCGAGGTGGAGGCAATGGGTGCGACGGTGTCAGACATGGGGAACGGTTTGCGAGGCCTGGGGCTTTCCATGCAGGCGGCGTCTGTGGCCCAGGACACGGCTGCCCTCTCACAGGAGGCCATGAGCCAGTGCCAGCGCCAGATGGCAGAGGCGCTCAACACCATAGCCCAGTCTCAGCAGGCCATAGCCCAGTCTCTGCAGGCCATGGCCCAGTCTCTGCAGGCCATGGCCCAGTCTCAGCAGGCCATCGCTGAGGGCATCGGCGCCAGTGGCCATGTGCGAGCTGGCGTCGCACTGTCACAGACAGGGTTTGCCAACCCCCTGGGCTCCATGGCTGAAAACCTGCAGACCCCTGTCGATACCAGAACGGGCCTCCAGGACTGGCAGCGCTAGATGTCGGGGGGGGCATCGGATGGCCAGTCCGTTCGCATCCCCCACCCATGTAGAGGCCTGGGGGCCATCGGGCACCCCGAGGGAGGAGGAGGTGGTGTGGTCCGGCCCGGCTCCCCCTGTAGAGGAGGTCCCGGAACATCGCGACACCTCGGACTCCCCCCCTTCCGTCCCAGGTGCATCGGGTAGGCAACGGGCAGGACAGGCTGGCAGCTCGCCATCCCAGTCGCCCGGGCCGCAGCCTGGCCCATCTAGGCCAGGACGCCCCAGGAAACGGCCGCCAAAGGGATCCAGTGTCAGAGGGCAGGAATCACAGGAGTCCACCTCCAGTTCTGCTGTACCATCTGGGGAACCACGTAGACGTAGTCAAAGGGCCCGTAAGGCCAAACAATTAGACACTGAGTAAGTTGGCACGGGTGCAGGGCACAGATGAGTTTTAGGGGCGAGGGCACGTGCATGAACTTGTTTGGTTATTAAAGTCAATGTTACACCTACAGAAGCTGCCTTTGTGCTCTGTCCAAAGCGTGCGGGGGTGTCATGTACGTTGAGCGCAAGTGTGTGTGTGAGGGGTGGTCTTACCTCAGCCCCAGGTGAGTCTGCCCCCTTCCCCCTGGGCCGCCATCAACATCCCCCCGGGCAGAGGACGGGACCGTGCGCTGCAGTGTCACAGCCGCATGCAGGGATGGTCCGGGTGGATGGTGGTACTGTGGCCATGGGTCAGACATAGTCCAACGATGTGGAGTCAGGAGCTCACCGCAGGGCGGGTTGTCATCATCCTCCATGGCCTGCAATAGACACGCGTCCACCCGCAACTGTGTGAGCCCGGCCCGTTGGGCCGCAGGTGGATTGGCAATGGGGGGGGGGGTGGTGTGCATGCGGGTGGGGTGGGTGGGGTTGGGGAGGGGGGTGAGGGTGCTGGGTGGGTGGATGGGTGGGGGGTGTGGGTGGTCGGCTGTTGCCATGGTGTGCGGTCTGTGGCCATACTACCCGATTCCCACGCCCATCTAGTCAGTGAAGCGGGCGGCTATCAGTCTGTCCCGTGCCCGCTGGGCCAGCCGGTAACGGTGGACAGCCACCCGCCTGTGTCTACCCCGTCTGCCCTGACCATTGCCCCCATCCCCCTCATCTGGGGAGGACTGCACCTCTTCCTGCTGCTCCTCCACTCCGCCCTCCTCTGCCTGCAGCACATCGCCCCTCTGCTGGGCTATGTTGTGCAGGACGCAGCACACCACAATGATGCGGCCGACCCTATCTGACCGATACTGGAGGGCGCCCCCAGAGAGGTCCAGGCACCTGAAACGCATCTTCAGCACGCCAAAGCACCTCTCTATCACTCCCCTTGTCGCTACATGGGCATCATTGTAGCGGTTCTCTGCCTTATTGCGTGGCCTCCGTATAGGCGTCATCAGCCACGATCGCAATGGGTAGCCCCTGTCGCCCAGCAACCAGCCCCTCAGCCGGGGATGGCGTCCCTCGTACATGCTGGGGATGGATGACCGCGACAACACGTATGAGTCGTGTACACTGCCTGGGTAACGGGCGCAGACTTGCAGGATCATCATGCGGTGGTCGCAGACCACCTGTATGTTCATCGAATAGGTCCCCTTCCTATTGGTGAACACGGCCCTGTTATCTGCAGGTGGCCGCACGGCGACGTGCATCCCATCAATCGCGCCCTGGACCATGGGGAACCCGGCCACGGCAGAGAAGCCCACGGCCCGGGCATCTTGGCTGGCCCGGTCCACAGGGAAGCGGATGTAGCGGCGCGCCATGGCATATAGGGCATCTGTCACTGCCCGGATGCACCGATGTCTGCGATATGCCGGACAGGTCCCCACTCGGTGCCTGGAATGACCCCGTTGCATAAAGGTTCAGGGCCACCGTAACCTTGACGGACACTGGGAGAGGGTGTCCCCCACCAGTGCCACGCGGTGACAGGTGTGCCAGCAGGTGGCAGATGTGTGCCACGGTTTCCCGCCTCATCCGGAGTCACCTCCTGCATTCCCGGTCCGTGAGGTCCTGGTATGACTGCCGGGGCCGGTACACACCGGGCGCCCTCGGGTGCCTCCGTTGCCGTGGGGCCGCGATGCCCTCCTCCCCCTCCTCGTCCTGTCGGTCAGGTGTCCCTCCAGCCTGGGCGGCTGCCGCCTGCCCCTCTGCGGCAGCCTGCGCCGCCTCTCTGGCACGCTCCACCTCCTCCTCATCCAGGGCAACATGGACATTAGCGACTGCCGCCATGGCGGCCAACATCGCTAGATGATCGGAAAACATGACGGCCTGGTTGGGGGGGGGGGGGGGGGGGGGGGCGGTGGGGGAACGACGACATGTCATCATTGCCCATATCCCCGCCTTCCCCCCGGCCAGGTGGCATGGACCGCATGGATCCAACTGTTGGAGGCTGGCACCTGGCCAGGTGGACCAACTCACTTGCCCTCGCACCCCCCCCTCCCCGGCACGGGCCCCCCATCCCCCTCCCCGGCACGGACCCCACCCCCATCTCCCTCCCCGGCACGGGCCCCCCCCCGGCACGGACCCCCCCATCCCGCTCCCCGGCACGGACCCCCCCCATCCCCCTCCCCGGGCCCCCCCCCAGCACGGACCCCCCCATCCTCCTCCCCGGCACAGACCCCCAATCCCCCTCCCTGGCACGGACCCCCCCCCATCCCCCTACCCGGCACGGGCCCCCCCCCCCGGCACGGACCCCCCCATCCCCCCTCCCCAGCACGGACCACCCATCCCCCTCCCCGGCACGGACCCCCCCCATCCCCCTCCCCGGCACGGACCCCCCCTATCCCCCTCCCCGGCACGGACCCTCCCCCATCCCCCTCCCCGGCACGGACCCCCCATCCCCCTCCCCGGCACGGGCCCCCCCCCCCCGGCACGGACCCCCCCATCCCCCCTCCCCAGCACGGACCACCCATCCCCCTCCCTGGCACGGACCCCCCCCACCCCCCTCCCCGGCACGGACCCCCCCTATCCCCCTCCCCGGCACGGACCCCCCCCATCCCCCTCCCCGGCACGGACCCCCCCATCCCCCTCCCTGGCACGGACCCCCCCCATCCCCCTCCCCAGCACGGACCCCAACCTCCTCCCCGGCACGGACCCCCCATCACCCTCCCCGGCACGGACCCCCCCCATCCCCCTCCCCAGCACGGACCCGCCATCACCCTCCCCGGCACGGACCCCCCCATCCCCCTCCCCGGCACGGCCCCCCCCATCCCCCTCCCCGGCACGGACCCCCCATCCCCCTCCCCGGCACGGACCTCCCCCCCATCCCCCTACCCGCACGGACCCCCCCGGCACGGACCCCCCATCCCCCTCCCCGGCACAGACCCCCCATCCCCCTCCCCGGCACGGACCCCCCCCCCACCCATCCCCCTCCCTGGCACGGGCCCCCCCCGGCACAGAACCCCCCATTCCCCCTTCCCCGGCACAGACCCCCCATCCCCCTCCCCGGCACGGACCCCCCCCATCCCCCTCCCCGGCACGGACCCCCCCATCCCCCTCCCCGGCACGGACCCCCCCCCATCCCTCTCCCCGGCACGGACCCCCCCAACCTCCTCCCCGGCACCGACCCCCCATCCCCCTCCCCGGCACGGACCCCCCCCCCCATCCCCCTCCCCGGCACGGACCCGCCATCCCCCTCCCCGGCACGGACCCCCCCCCATCCCCCTCCCCGGCACGGACCCCAATCTCCTCCCCGGCACTGACCCCCCTCCCGGCACTCCCCCGGAGCCCAGCCCACTCTAACCACCCCCCCCCCCCCCCGCCGCACACACACACACACAACCCGAGACACACCTCTCCCCACACAATCAGACTGCGGCCACGCCATCGCCTGCCCAGAGCCAACCCCCCAGGCTGTCACTCACCTCCACGCTGGTCGGCGTGAACCTGGAGCACAGGGTCATGCCGATGAAAAGCAGGTTTGATTTACGTCGACGTGAACAGTCATCACGTCGATGGGACTTCGGCCCATCCGGAAGGGAGAATATCGGCAGGCCGAAAATCGGCTGCCTTGCGCACACCCGTGCCATTCTCCGACGTCTGCGGCGCCATTAACGCCCCGCCGACTTTTCTCCCTTCGGAGACTTCGGCAACCGGCGGGGGCGGGATTCACGGCGGCCAACGGCCATTCTCCGACACGCTGGGGGGTCGGAGAATGACGCCCTAGATGTTTTATGGTATGATGATTCAGTTATTGGGCTGGATTCTCCGATCCTCGACACTGAAATCACGTTTGGCGACAGGGCGGAGAATCCCCGAAGACGACAGAAACCGGGGCGGCACCGCTTTCGCGATGCTCCGTGCTCAGAAAAGCGGCGTACTCAAGGAGAAACATGTGGTCTTACCATCAGGAACTCAGCATGGTGGTGGCTGTGGACTCTGTCCGGCGCCGCCACAGTTGGGGGAGGCTGATCCGCGGGCAGAGAGGGCTTTAATCCGGGCTGGGGGCACTGTGGGGGAGCGGTCCGGGGTGCGCGAGCCGGCCGAAGGGAGGACTATTTTTGCGGTCCCGGTCCACGGGCTGCGTCAGCCATGAAGCATGGCGCGGCCGCTGCAGGCCGGTGCCGTGCGCATGTGCGGCCACGGACCCGGCAATGCTCCGGGCCCTAGCGGCAGCTAGTGCTGGGAGCTCTACGCTGCCTGGCTGCTAGCCTCCCCCTCGGATCAGAGAATCGGTGGCCGTTTTGCGCCAGTTTTCCTGGTGTAGAACGTCACCGTTTTCACGCCGCCGTGGGGACTTAGCCTTCCAAACGGAGAATCCAGCCCATTGTTTCTGTACTAGAGCATAACATGGACCAGAAGTGATGATCAAAAACTGAAGATCTGAATTGTGAACATTTGAAAGACCCTGGGCGGGATTCTCCGTTCCACCGCACCAGAAAATTGATGCAGCACCACCCGCCGGCAGCGGGATTCTCCGTCCCGCCAGCTGGCCTATGGGGTTTCATTTGTGGGAAGCCCACGCCATTGGAAAGTCACCAGGCAAGGATGCACTGCAGACGCAATGGAGAATCCCGCCAGCAGAATCCCAGAATCCCGGAAAATCCAGCCCACAGTCTATAAATTCAAAAATGGTGCTGAAAACAAACAAATGGGGAACATTGAAAATAATCTCTGAAAATGCTCAACCTGTAAAAGAAGAAGATGGAAAGTTTGAAAATGCCTCAGTATCTTCGAGTAAACGGTAGTGTAGATGGCAACTGGTGGTCATTTAAGCAACAGTTCACACTGTATGTGGCAGCCTTAGGATTACAAGAGCTGCCAGATGAACGGAAAATAGCATTCTTGCTAACTGTAGCAGGCCCCCAGGCAATAGAGAACGGGAGGAAGACGGTAAAAGCTTTGGTGCCATCATCAGAAATTCGCTAAGCACTGTACTGAGAACAAGAATTAAACTTTCGAGCGTTACATATTTAGAACGCGCGCACAGAAGATGGGCGAATCCTTTGATAGCTTTCTTACTGACCTCAAGTTGAAAGCACAAACTTGTAACTGTGCGACGTGAACATCCTTGATGATTCGAGATCAGATTGTCTTCGGAATTAATAATGATAAGGTGCGTGAACATCTCTTACGTGAGAATGAGCTTCAGATAGAAGATGCGATTATGGTTTGCCATGCTAGTGAGATAGCTGTGCAGCATATGAACACATTGAATGCACAAAGTTTTGGCGCTAATATTAGGAGCGATGCCGATGCCATTGATGTTGTGGCGCACTTGAAAATAAAACATGGTCTCAGCAGCGGGGCCATTTTAAACACTTGCCAGAAGCAGCCATTACATGTAAAAGATGTGGAAACAGGCACCTACCGAGGCAATGTCCAGCATTTGGAAAAATTTGCACAAAGTGCAAAGGTAAAAATCATTTTACCAAACAATGTTTCACAAACAAAAAAGTTAATCTAAAAAAGTCCATCAATACTATTGATGATATTAACTTAGAAAGCACATTTTTCATCAATGAGTCTTGGATGAAGACAGGGCCAACAAAGCCAAACAGAGTAAAAAGTCTTACAACACCAGGTTAAAGTCTAACAGGTTTGTTTCGAATCACGAGCTTTCGGAGCACTGCTCCTTCATCAGGTGAATGAAGAGGTGGGTTCCACAATCATGTATATAGACAAAGTCAATGATGCAAGACGGTACTTTGAATGTGAGTCTTTGCAGGTAATTAAGTCTTTACAGGTTCAGATGGAGCGACTGGAAAGAGGGATAATCACAGGTTAAAGAGAAGTGAATTGTCAGTGACATTGATGCGCTGTGCATTGAACTTGGATGCCATTGGATCATTCCATGGATTCACAGAAGAAGTGTGGGATCCCTCAGTCTGTGAATCATTGCTGTATCCAGATGGTCACTAATGCCACGTTCAAGAGAGCCAGCCAGTATGTATGCTTTTGCACTGATCCAGACATTCAGGCTGGGGCCATAGCTGAATTTTCACAGGTGCAGTGTGTCATCAACTGTACGCATGTGGCACTGATCTGCCTGCAGCCTTCAACAACAGGAAGAGCTTCTATTCATTCATTGTGCAACTGGTTCAATTGCAACTACCACAGTTTCTTCACTTGCGTGCACAGTTTCTGGGAAGTAGCCATGACATTTGCATACTAAGACAGTCCAGTTGCAGGGCTTTTCAGACCCATTTGTGCCTTCAAAATGGATACTGGTTGACAAGGGATATTCATGGATGTGGCTCTGATGTTAGGAGGAACTCAAGTGTTACGTTCAGGTGCTTGGCCGGTAGGAATTATGCACAATGGAACGTCGAGTTCTTGACTAGTTAAAATGCTTTATTATAGAATGAATGCATGGTCCAGATAACTATGAGAAATATATTAAAAACTACTAATTATGATAAATCATCTTAGATCGACTGCAAGTATGACTATCCACTAACACAACTATCTCCAGACTCTTCAAGGTAGAGTCACATGGTAGATTTACACTGCCACCTGCTTGTTGGAGGTTGTTTACATCACTATTTACATGATTGCTTATGCATATCATCACATCTAGCACTGATGCAGAAGGGAGGTACAACACCTCAAGAGGGCAGCACGGTAGCATTGTGGTTAGCACAGTTGCTTCACAGCTCCGGGGTCCCAGGTTCGATTTCCAGCTGGGTCACTGTCTGTGCAGAGTCTGCACGTTCTCCCCGTGTCTGTGTGGGTTTCCTCCGGGTGCTCCAGTTTCCTTCCACTGTCCAAAGATGTGCAGATTAGGTGGATTGGCCATGCTAAATTGCCCTTAGTGTCCAGAAAATATTAGGTGGTGGTTGCTGGTTTACAGGGATGGGATGGATACATGGGCTTCAGTAGGGTGTTCTTTGTAAGGGCTAGTGCAGACTCGATGGACCGAATGGCCTCTGTCGTGTTAATCACCCAGGGGTAACACTGACTGCAACTGGATGCAGTTGTACTTGAAAGTAGACTCTAAACTTTGGTTCAATACGCTTTATTGAACTTGTTAAGCAGTGCACACAGTTCGCTGTGGGTTTGACACTCTACTAATCTCAGCGTGCTTACTATAACTAACTAGACCAAACTAGCTCTAAGCCATGTGTAGAAGGTGCTAACTGATATATACACCCTGACTGTCACTACAGTTGTCACCAGTGGAAAGAGAGAGTGTTGATGCCTCGTTTGTTTTATAGTGGGAGACCACCCTCTAGTGTTCTGCCTGGTGATTGGTTGTGTTCTGTCCTGTATGTTGATTGGCTGTACTGGGTGTCTTTCACTGCCTGTCTGTATCTCATTCTATGCATGAGTGCATATCATGACATCTCCCCTTTTAAAAAAAAAATGTTGGTTGCTTGGAGCACGTGCGACTGTATTTACATGTAGAACTATTTACATTAAATGGCGAGTGGATGAAAGCGAGTGGATAAATATATACATAAGAGGTGTCTAGCGTGCAGATACAGAACAAAATTTACAAGATAAATGTCTATAAATCCAATCTTTGGGGCTTGTGTCTGATCCTTGTTGACCGCCTGAGAGGTGGAGGTGGGGACGACGGTGCCTTGACAGGCGGGATTGCTGCCAGATTGGTGGCCTCTTGGTGCGAGGTGTCCGGAGGAGGCACGACAACATATGGAAAAGTAGGATCTGGTGGTGGGCAGGCAACTTTGCACAGCGCCCTTCTGTTGCGCCTGACAATGGAGCCATCAGCCACACGAACTACAAACGATTTGGGAGCAGCCTGTCGAACAACGACAGCTGGAGCTGACCAGCCTCCATCAGGTAGCTTGATCCGAACAGCATCTTCCGGAGATAGCACAGGCAAATCGGTAGCATGAGCATCGTACGTCAGCTTTTGCTGGTTCCTGAGTAGCTGCATCTTTTGCAGCACTGGGAGGTGATCCAGGTCTGGTAAGTGTATGGCCGGAACAGTCGTCCACAGGTCTCTTTTCATGAGATGTTGAGCCGGAGACATACCGGTGGACAGAGGGGTTGCCCTGTACGCCAACAGCGCAAGGTTGAAGTCAGAAGCCGAGTCCGCAGCCTTGCAGAGCAGTTGCTTCACTATATGGACCCCTTTCTCAACCTTCCCGTTGGACTGCGGGTAGTGTGGGCTTGAGGTAATGTGGTTGAATTAGTACGACTTGGCGAAATTGGACCACTCTTGGCTGTGGAAGCAGGGACCACTGTCACTCATGACAGTGAGTGGAATACCATGCCTGGCAAATGTCTCCTTGCAGGCCTTGATGACTGTCCTTGATGTGAGGTCTGACAGCTTCACAACTTCCGGGTAATTTGAGAAGTAATCTATGATGAGCACATAGTCACGCCCATTGAAGTGAAAAATGTCGATTCCCACCTTGGACCACGGAGAGGTCATGATCTTGTGTTGCTGGAGTGTTTCTTTTGTTTGAGCAGGCTGGAAACACTGGCAGGCCGCACAATTGAGGACCATGTTGGATATGTCCTGGCTAGTTCCAGGCCAATAGACAGCCTGCCAGGCCCTGCGCCTGCACTTTTCGACACCAAGGTGTCCCTCGTGGATTTGTTGGAGCACTAAGCTCTGTAGACTGTGAGGAATAACGATATGATCTAGCTTGAGGAGGATCTCCTCGACGACCGTCAGGTCATCCTTCACATTGAAGAACTGAGGGCATTGCCCTTTTTGCCAGCCATTTGCAAGGTGGTGCATTACACGCTGCAGAAGAGGGTCTTTGGCAGTCTCATCTGAGGCCGGGTGGTTGCTGGCACACAGCTGCACCTGTGCCTCAATCTGGTGGATGAAGTTAACCTGTTCACGGGGCGAGGTGATGGAGCGGGACAGGGCATCCGCAATTATCAGCTCCTTGCCTGGTGTGTATACTAACTCAAAATAGTACCTTTGGTGTCGAAGGATAATGCGCCGAAGCCTGGGCGTCATGTCAGTCAAGTCCTTATGAATGATATGGACCAAGGGTCTGTGGTCAGTCTACACTGTGAATGTAGGTAGACCATAGACGTAGTCATGGAACTTTACAATGCCGGTTAGGAGGCCCAGGCACTCTTTTTCTATTTGAGCGTACCTCTGTTCAGTAGTCATGGCTCTTGACGCATAAGCAACTGGAGCCCAGGATGAGGAGTCATCTCTCTGGAGGAGCACCGCACCAATGTCTTCCTGGCATGTGTCTGTGGAGATTTTTGTTTCCCTGTCCAGGTCAAAAAACGCTAGTACCGGAGCAGTGGTGAGCTTTGCTTTGAGCTCGAGCCACTCTGCTTGATGCGTGGGTAGCCACTGGAATGCAGTGGACTTCTTCACCAGGTGCCTGAGAGCCGTGGTATGTGAGGCTAAGTTGGGAATGAATTTTCCCAAGAAGTTCACCATTCCGAGGATGCGTAGTACCGCCTTTATGTCTTCCGGGGTCTTCATGGCGTTAATGGCCTTGACCTTGTCTGAATCTGGTCGCACCCCCTGCTGGGATATCTGGTCGCCCAAGAACTTGATGGTTGACATGCCAAACGAGCACTTGGCCTTGTTCAGCTTGAGGCTGTTTGCATGGACACGTTTGAGACGAGATATGTGTTCCTCGGGGCCGTGGACCATATGATTACATCATCTACGTAGACACGCACACCCTCAATGCCCTCCATCATCTGCTCCATTATCCTGTGGAAGATTTGAGAGGCTGAGACAATGCCGAACGGCATACGGTTATAACAGTACCTGCCAAATGGTGTGTTGAACGTGCAAAGTTTCCTGCTGGACTCGTCCAGTTGTATCTGCCAGAAACCACATGATGCATCTAGCTTCGTGAAGAATTTGGCGTGTGCCATCTCACTGGTTAGTTCGTCCTGCTTTGGGATCGGGTAGTGTTCCCGCATTATGTTCTGGTTAAAATCTTTGGGATCTATACATATCCTCAACTCTCCTGAGGGCTTCTTCGTACAGACCATCGAGCTGACCCAGTCAGTCGGTTCCGTCACTTTGGAGATGATGCCCTGGTCTTGGAGGTCCTGTAGCTGTGCTTTTAAACGTTCCTTCAGAGGAGCCAGCACCCGGCATGGTGCATGGATTACAGGCGTGGCATCAGGATCTTGAGTAGGATCTTGTAACAGTATGTCAGAGTGCCCATTCCATCAAACACATCTGGATATTGAGCAAGGATGTCATCAATGTCAGCCTGAAGATCCACATTGGAAGAAGACATGGCATGGACTCGCTGTACGAGGTTGAGTAGCTTGCATGCATGGGCACCGAGCAGGGATGCCTTATCACGTTGGACAATTTTGAATCGCAGTGTGACATTGATGGTCTTGTTGGAGACGAATAGATGACAAGATCCTAGTGCAATTATGGCATTGCCATTATAATTGAGGAGCTGGCAGGCTGGCGGAAGAATTTTGGGTTGCTTTTTAATGCGGTCAAAATCAGCTTGAGAGATGAGATTGGCAGAAGCACCAGTGTGCAGCTTGAACTGGATGCTGCATTGGTTAACGTGTATGACAGCACGCCACTCGTCCGCGGAATCCACATTGAGGATGGATAGGTGTCTTGCTGAATTTGAAGAGGCATACTCACATGTAGTGATGATGCCCACACGATAGGGGGACTCCAAGCAGTCGTCCTCTGGATCCGTAGTGCTACCAGGATCAGAATCCAGTAAACCTTGCTGTGAACATCGAACGTGCTTGCGTTGGAATTGGGATCGCTAGCCCTTGACTGGTGGTGCAGACCTGCACAAGGTTGCGTAATGTCCAGGCTTCCCGCAATTTAAACATCGCCTGCCTTTTGCAGGGCATTGCCGCTTTAAGTGGGCGGTGCCGCAGTTCAGGCACATCATGACGTTGACGTCGTTACGCTCCGTGCGTCGTCGCACATGCGGGTAACTATCTATAGTGTTCCTGGTTGTTGAGTTGTCGATGTTAATGCCCACACTACCACTTACCCAGCCAAGGTTCACCACTGCTCATGATAGGTGCTGTTGGCAGCCAGAGTTGAACCCACTTGCTCAAGGCCTCCTTATACTCATGTGCTTCTGAAGCTCTCTGGTTTACATGTGGACCTGGTCAAATCCAAAATCTCTATTAAAATATAAAGTAACTTCCTTCTCAATAAGCTTGCCTGCTTTGTGAAAGTGCAACTTCCTCCCATCTTGCCGGCCACCCGTCACAATATCTGCATCTGCGTGACATTTGGCTTCTGTCCTGACATCTTCCCATCCAATATTGCAACCTGTCCCACATCCTGGCCAAATGAAGAAATTGGATGCTAACTTTGCAAGTCAGAATTGACCTGGATTTTAGTCCAGAGTTGACTTTGTGAAGTGGGTGTGGGGACTGATATCCTGAGGTGAGTTTTCTAAAAGCCTGATTAACTGCTGGACTCCTTTCAGCTGGTTTCTTGACCACAGAATTCCTTGTTGATAGTGTAGAGACCTGCTGGGTGCAAAAGCCTACTTTGCAAGGCTGCAGTCGAGGAGGTCAGGCAGGTCTTGTGGTCGTGTTTTCAATTGTGGGAAGGAAGGGAGCCAGAATTGCAGGGGAGAGGGTGGGGGGGGGGGGGGGGGGGGGGGAGATGATGGTTTTGATCATGGGGGGGGGGGGGGTCTTGATCACTGGCATAATTACAATTGCTGCTGTGGTGGGGGGTGGGGGGGGGGGGAGGGGGGTGTGGTGGCGTGGGGAGCTGTGGTTTCTGATGGTGGTTGGGCAGAAGCAGATGTTTATTGGGGATCTGAAATGGTTAGTTGGAGTGTGTCCAATGGTTATCAGTGCAGGGAGCAGCTAGAAGGTGTGGAGTTCGGTTTGGTTCACTGGGTTGCTTTTGGGACTGAGGAAACATGTTCTGACTGATCCACAACGAGTATTAAAAGGCACACCACACTGATTCAGCCCTTCTCATCTTTATTTTCAGCTGCCAGGTTGCCTGAGAAACACAGCCTGATACGGGTTAAAGATAGGCAAAGGCAGACAGCCTTATGATAGTGACCAACCCATCGGGTCTGCCCCTTGTCCTGTCTCTGTTAAAATTCAAAGCGGGTAGGTTCAGTTCCCGTTTCAGACTTTAAAAATTTTAATCTATGACCTGACACTAACCCACCCATTTTTGGGAGTTAAGATTCAGCCGAACATGTCAAGTCAGGGTTCGCAATTTGAATACACCACATACATATCAGGGAATTAAATCTGCCATGAATGAAATTATGCAGATAAGCTCCAGTTTATCACACGTGGTCTGGATATTCTCTTCTTTGTTCTGCAGTCATTCATAGCCAGCATGTTTATGACTTATTTTTCTTTTTAGAGCCACAGTTAAATGCCAACCTACGGACATTAATGGAGCACAATTTGGAACCTCCATTCAGATTTCTGAAAACCGGATTCAAATCTGAAACCTGTGAACTATTCACTGCGCAAACTGTTCTGGGTTATCCATTAATATTTGATTATCTAAGTGTGCCCAGTGCCACAGCGTTCAGGTAATTAATGTGACAATGAACACCGTGAGTACTAGCAACAGTTTGATTTCACCCCAGACTGATTTTGTAAAGCCCTCGGCTGTTACCGAGGTATCACAAACACCTTTCTCAGTTCCAAGCCATTAACCAAGAAATCTTTAGTTCTGACAGATGCAAAGTAAAGATGAAACATTGCTTCTGTTCATTTTTAGTACCTTCCAATCTCTAGCATTAGGCAATGTATGATTGGTGAAGGAGATAACAAAGAAATAACAATCAGTCCTGAAACAGTTTTATTAGAAGCAGATGATCCGTTAAATTGAATTAAAAGTCTGCGTTAATGGTTATTTGGACTGCAATGTTTTGAAAAGTTACTGATTAATTTATAAATTTGAGTCAACAACTCCCCTTTGAGCTATTAAAATGCTGATTTAGAAACAATACATAAAATGAGAGCATATATTCAGTCACAAACATGAAGAGTTCTGTAATTATCTGATGCTGTTACAATCTGGTCTGTCTAGGATTAGTTGCTCTTTTTTAATGTTTTGAAATAAATTTAGAGTATCCAATTATTTTTTTCCAATTAAGGGGCAATTTAGCGTGGCCAATCCACCTAGCCTGCACATCTTTGGGTTGTGGGGCTGAAACTCACGCAGGCACGGGGAGAATGTGCAAACTCCACAGACAGTGACCTGGGGCCCGGAACAGCGCCGTAGGCAGCAGTGCTAACCACTGTGTGACCGTGCCACCCAGTGGCTCTTTTTTTATGTCACACTGGGCACTTTTAGTTGTGCTGCTGGTGTGATTAGTGTACAGATAGGCTGCTTTTTTTGTGAATTTATGTTATTCTTATAAAATGGCAACAGCAAGTAGAGTGGTGCCAATGTCCTGTGCCCTTTAATAATCCAGAGATTATTACCCATGATGTTTTTCCTTTTGTAATATAACTCCTAAATGTTCATACTCTTTAAGCAGAACCACTTTCCTAGTCCTATCTTTTTTTAATAAACATTTTATTGAGGTATTTTTTGGTATTATAACAACAACACAATAAACAATGTACATGAAACTATAAACATAGTACAACAGCCGTCTCCCTCCCTTACAGGTGCCACCTTTATTAACCCCCTACTCTAAGCTAAACTAACCCCCCCCCCTTCTGCTGACGATTAATTTTCCGCGAAGAAGTCGACGAATGGTTGCCGCCTCTGGGCGAACCCTAACAGTGACCCTCTCAAGGTAAACTTGATTTTCTCCAAACAGAGAAAGCTAGCCATGTCCGATAGCCAGGTCTCCGACTTCGGGGGCTTTGAGTCCCTCCAAACTAATAGTATCCGTCTCCGGGCTACCAGGGAAGCAAAGGCCAGAATGTCTGCCTCTTTCTCCTCCTGGATTCCCGGGTCTTCCGACACGCCAAACTTCGCCAGCTCTGGACTCAGCGCCACCCTTGTTTTCAACACCGTGGACATGACATCTGCAAACCCCTGCCAAAATCCCCTAAGCTTCAGACATGCCCAGAACATGTGGACATGGTTCGCTGGTCCTCCCGCACATTTTGCACACCTGTCTTCCACCCCAAAGAATCTGCTCATCCAGGCCACTGTCATGTGAGCCCGGTGAACGACCTTAATTTGTATCAGGCTGAGCCTGGCACATGTTGCGGATGTGTTGACTCTACTCAAGGCATCCGCTCATAGACCATCTTCTATCTCTCCTCCCAGCTCCTCCTCCCACTTGCGCTTCAGCTCCTCGGTCGGCGTCTCCTCTGACCCCATAAGTTCCTTGTAAATGTCCAAGACACTCCCTTTGCCTACCCACCCTCTGGAAACTACCCTGTCCTGAATCCCCCTTAGTGGTAGGAGCAGGAAGGTTGACACCTGCTTACGTAGGAAGTCCCGCACCTGCAGATACCTGAATTAATTTCCCCTCGCCAACCCAAACTTCTCCTCCAGCGCTCTCATACTCGGAAAGCTCCCCCCTATAAACATATCCCCCTTCCTCTCAATCCCTGCTGTGCGCCATATCCAGAACCCCTCATCCATACTTCCCGGGGAAAACCGGTGATTATTACAGATTGGCGACCAGACCGATGCTCCCTCTGCTCCCACATGTCTCCTACATTGCCCCCAGATTCTCATCACCACGGGGCTGGTGGAGTACCGTGCCAGCGGGAACGGCAGAGGCGCAGTTACCAACGTCCCCAAACTGGTGCCCTTACATGAAGCCGCCTCCATTCGCAGCCAAGTTGACCCCTCCCCCGCCACCCACTTCCGGATCATGGCTATATTCACCGCCCAGTAATAGTTACTAAAATTTGGCAGCGCCAGCCCGCCCTCTCCCCGACTTCGCTCAAGCATTACCTTCCTTACCCGTGGGGTCTTGCCCGCCCAAACAAAGCCAGAGATCACTTTGTTGACCTGTTTAAAAAAGGACCGCGGAATAAAGATGGGGAGACATTGAATCACGAACAGGAATCTCGGGAGGACCGTCACCTTCACCGTCTGCAACCTCTCAGCTAATGACAATGGGAGCGCGTCCCATCTCCGAAAATCATCCTTCATTTGGTCTACTAGCCGGGCCAGATTTAATTTATGCAGCCGGTTATGGTAATACCAGGTATTGCGGTACCTGAGAGGTGAATGACCATTGACTAGACCTAGGGGTCTACCATTGGCTAATGTACATAGCCCTGCCCTGAGAGGCGGGGTATAAGAACCGATGCCGTCCCAGCAGCCTTCACTTTCTGTATCATCGCTGCTGGGTACAGTTCTAGCTGATTAAAGCCGATTAGATATGATTCCTCTTTGTCTCGAGAGTATTGATTGTGCATCACCAGTCCCATTCTCGCACCACTTGAATGCCTAGATACCTAAAGCTTTCCCCCACTAATCTAAACGGCAGCTCCCCCAATCGCCTCTCCTGTCCCGTCGCCTGGACCGCAAAATCTCACTTTTCCCCATATTTAGCTTAGACCCCGAAAACCGGCCAAATTCCCTTAGAATCCTCATGATTTCTTCCATCCCCACTAATGGGTCTGATACATACAGAAGCAGGTCGTCTGCACCGAGCGAGACTCTGCGCTCCACGACCCCCCCCCCCCCCCCCCCCCCGCCCCGACCAGCCCCTTCCAGCCCCTTGAGGCTCTCAGAGCAATTCCCAATGGCTCTTCTGCTAGCGCGAACAACAGTGGGAAGAGGGGGCATCCCCGTCTCGTCCCGGTGCAGTCTAACATAGTCCAATGTTGTCCTATTCGTCCGTACACATGCCACAGGAGCCTGGTACGGAAACCTGACCCAGTCAATAAAGCCCCACCCAAATCCAAACCGTCCCAGTACCTCCCAAAGATAGTCCCATTCTACCCGATCAAAAGCCTTTTCTGCATCCATTGCGATCACTACCTCCACCTCCCTACCTTCCGGGGGCATCATGATCACATTTAACAACCTTCTTACATTGGCCACCAAGTGCCTACCCTCAACAAACCCTGTCTGGCTCCCCAATAACGTCTGGAACACAATCCTCAATCCTGGAAGACAAAGCTTTGGCCAGCAGTTTGCCGTCCACATTTAACAGGGATATCGGCCTGCAAGACCCACACAGCTCCGGGTTCTTGTCCCGCTTCAGAATCAGTGAAATGGTGGCCTGTGACATAGTCGGGGGCAGCACCCCTCTTTCCCTTGCCTCATTGATCATCCTCATCAACACTGGCCCCAATATCCCAGAGAACTTTTTATAATACTCCACTGGGTACCCGTCCGGCCGGGGGGCTTTACCCACCTGCATGGCCTTCAGACCCTGCACTATCTCTTCCAACCCGATCGGGGCCCTCAGCCCTTCTACCAGCTCCCCGTCCGCCTTTGGGAAATTCAGCCCCCCCCCCAAAAAGCACCTCATCCCCTCTGGCCCCATAGGGGGTTCCGACCAATGCAGTCTACTGTAGAAATCCCTAAACGCCTTATTCACCCCTGCTGAATCTCCAACCAGGTTCCCATTTCCGTCATTTACTTTCCCTATCTCCCTGGCTGCCTCCCTCTTTCTAAGCTGCTGTGCAAGCATTCTGCTGGCCTTCTCTCCATACTCATAGATCGCCCCCCTCATCTTTCTCAGCTGCTCCACCGCCCTCCCTGTGGTTAACAAGCCGAACTCCGTCTGTAGCCTCCGCCGTTCCCTTAAAAGCCCCGCCTCTGGGGTCTCCGTATACCTCCTATCGATCTGTAGTATCTCCTTAACCAGTCGGTCTGTCTCTGCCCTGTCCACCTTCTCCCTATGGGCCCGTATCGAGATCAGCTCCCCCCTGACCACCACCTTCAGTGCTTCCCAGACTATCGCTGCTGAAATTTCCCCTGTGTCGTTGACCAGCGGGTAGTTCTGAATACATTTCCTCAGCTGCTCGCACACCCCTTCGTCAGCCAAAAGTCCCACATCTAACCTCCAGTGCGGGCGCTGGTTACTGTCTTTATTAACCTGCAGGTCAACCCAGTGCGGAGCATGGTCTGAGATTGTGATCGCCGAGTACCCCGTGTCCACCACCCCTGCCAGTAAGGCCCTGCTCAAAATGAAGAAATCGATCCGGGAGTACACTTTATGCACGTGTGAGTAGAAGAAGAACTCCTTCACCCTCGGCTGCCCAAATCTCCATGGATCCACCCCCTCCCCCCATCTGCTCCATGAACCCTTTTAGTTCCTTTGCCACTGCTGGCACCCTGCCCATTTTCGAGCTTGACCGGTCCAAGCCAGGTCAATAACTATGTTGAAGTCCCCCCTCATGATCAACCTGTGCGAGTCCAGGTCCGGTATCTTCCCCAGCATCCTCTTTATAAACTCCACAACATCCCAATTTGGCGCATACACATGTACTAATACCACCTACACTCCCTCCAGTTTCCCACTGACCACAATGTACCGACCACCCACATCCAAAACTATTCTATCCGCTTCAAACATCACCCGCTTATTGATCAGGATCACAACCCCTCTAGTCTTTGAATCCAGTCCCGAGTGAAAGACCTGACTGACCCAGCCTTTCCTCAATCTAATCTGGTCAGTTACTCTAAGGTGCGTCTCCTGCAAAATTACTACGTCCGCCTTCAGTGCCCTAAGATGCGCGAAACACTTGCCCTTTAAACCGAACATATGCACCCCCCCCCCACTGCGCTTCCGTGAGCTAGCCCGCCCAGCTAGCTTGGTGGTCCCAATCCCTGGCGCCGGATAGTCTCCCACCTATTGTTCCCTCCCCACCGCTCATACAAACATACTCCAACATCAAACAATCCCCACACAATTGCCCGACAGAAAAACACCAAAATCTAAACAAGCACACCTCCATCCCCCAACAGTGCAAATGAAAACCTTAACTCACTCAGCTCTACCACTGGTCCCAAATCAATACAGAAGGCAGTACAAACAGCTTCCACAAAACAAAAAATGAGAATTAAAAAGAACAGAGAAACAAAAAGAAAAAAAAACCATGAACGTTACAGCAAAGTTCAAAAGTTCTCAGTCCACCACCAGTCCTTTCCTTTTCACGAAGTCCAGCGCGTCCTCAGGCATCTCGAAATAAAAGTGCTGAGCCTTGTACATGACCCAGAGATGGGCCAGATACAACAGTCCAAACGTCACCTTTTTCTTAAAAAGGATCGACCTAATCTGGTTGAAGCCTGATCTTCTCCTGGCCACCTCCACACTCAGGTCTTGGTAGACTCGCAGGATACTATTGTCCCACTTACAGTTCTGTGTCTGCTTGGCCCACTGTAGAATGCGCTCCTTATCCAAGTACCTGTGGAATCTCACCACCATTGCCCTCAGGGGTCTCCCGTTCACGGCTCCCTCGCGAGTGCTCTGTGAGCCCTGTCCACCTCCAAGGGTCGGGAGAATGCCCCACCCCCCATCAGCTTCTCAAATATATCTGCGATGTATGCCCCAGCGTCCGCTCCTTCGGACCAATCCGGGAGCCCAACGATTCTCAAGTTCAGCCGGCGGGACCTATTCTCTAGGTCCTCCACCTTCTCCAGGAGCCTTTTCTGCTGGTCTCTCAGCATCCCCACCTCCAACTCCACCGCAGTTTGATGTTTCTCCTGCTCAGCCAGCGCCTTCTCCACCTTCTCGATCGCCCGATCCTGGGCGTCCAATCTAAGCTCCAGCCGCTCAATCGACTCTTTTATCGGGTCCAAGCAGTCCCGTTTCTGCTTAGCAAAGCCTTCCTGAACAATTTGCACCAGCTGCTCCGTTGACCGCTGGGTCGACAAACCAGAGGTCCGGTCCTCCGTAATGCTGAATCCCGCTGCAGTTTCAGCCCAAGCCTTCTCTGTCTTTCTGTTTCTGCCTTTACGAGCACTTCTAGTCCTTATCTCCATGCACCGATGTGGGAATTCAGCACACAATTGCCTCTGTCATCAGTTTTACAGTTCAAGTCCGATATAAAATTGGGGCAAAAGGTCCAACCCGCGCAGGAGCCAACAAATGTGTGACTTACTCCTTCATAGCCGGCACCGGAACCGACCTATCTTTTTTTTAACACTAAATTTCGAGTACACACTTCATTTCTTTCCAATTAAGGGGCTATTTAGCATGGCCAATCCACCAAGCTTGCACATCTTTTGGGTTGTGGGGACGAAACCCACGCAAACACGGGGAGAATGTGAAAACTCCACACGGACAGTGACCCAGAGCCGGGATCGAACCTGGGACCTCGGCGCCGTGAGGCCGCAGTGCTAACCCACTGCGCCACCGTGCTGCCCTTTCCTGGTCCTATCTATGTTGTTGATACCTACATGGACCAGGGCAACTGGATCCACCCCTCCCACTGCAAGTTCCTCTCCTGCCCTGAGCAGATGTCTTGAACCCTGCACCAGACAGGCTACACAGCTTTCTCTGCTTTTGCTTTCACTGCAGAGAACTTTTTCTATCCCCCTGAGTATACTATATCCTACTACCACTACATTAAGAACATAGAACATACAGTGCAGAAGGAGGCCATTCGGCCCATCGAGTCTGCACCGACCCACTTAAGCCCTCACTTCCACCCTATCCCCGTTACCCAATACCCCCTCCTAACCTTTTTGGTCAGTAAGGGCAATTTATCATGGCCAATCCACCTAACCTGCACGTCTTTGGACTGTGGGAGGAAACGGGAGCACCCGGAGGAAACCCACGCACACACGGGGAAAACGTGCAGACTCCGCACAGACAGTGACCCAGCAGGGAATCGAACCTGGGACCCAGCTGTGAAGCCACAGTGCTATCCACTTGTGCTACCGTGCTGCTATTTAGTATTCAACCCCGCTTGAATTGCTTCCTGTACCAAGGTGCCTGTGATAAAGCCTGGGGAGTCCAACAAGCTTCTTAAAAGTGCTGTATTTCAGCAACAGCATCATACATGCACAGGGCCCGGTGATCGGTTACCGTTCACCAGGTCCTCATTCCCTTTTGGCTCGCTCTACAGCTGTCTGCCTTTTATGTTAGTGCTGGGTTAACTCAGTCCAATTGAGCATGGGGAACAATCATCCCCAGCTGGATGAGTCCTGTTCAGGTTACTACAGGTTATTACAGTGTTATGGGCCAGGGTTTAGAGAACCCCGAAGTGTATCATGGAGTTCACCTGACCCACAACATTTAATAGATTATGGTATGGGGAGCACACAGCCCACTCTGCAGGTGTGGTACAGCAGAAATAGAAAAGTATTTTTTAAAGCAAAACAATGTTTATTCTATAAACTCAAGTTAACCTTTTTAAAACATACAGTGAACATCTTAGCAACCATCAATTAAATACAACCCCCAAAGACTCATAAGCTTGCAGAGATTCTCACTCATCCTGCTGTGATTGCAGCTTCTCCAAAACTAAAATGAAACCAAACCCACCCTGCAGCAAAAAGCCTAAAGTGAAAGTAAAAAGTAGACCGACAGCCCAGCTCCACCCACTCTCTGACATCACTGCAGCAGTAAACACCCATTTCTTAAAGGTACTCTCACTACAGGTATTTATACACACACCCATTTATAAACACCCATTTCTTAAAGGTACTCTCACTACAGATATTTATACACATACCCATTTATAAACATGACACCTACCCCCAAGAAAAAAACAATAACCATCAACTTCAAGATGGTTTCATTTTTCACCTTTTCACTATCCTTTAAGAAATGCACGCAGTAAATATACTTTTTCATTAAAAAAAAACACACGCAAACAGATATAATAGTATAGTCCATTTTTTTTCTTCTTCCACCAACTGGAATCCTTCTCGATTGATAGTCTCTTTGAACAAGAAGGTCTCTGCACGATCCGTCTATTTCTCTATGCCTCGGCATTTCTCTTTAAAGTCAGATACTTTAGTTCAATCTGATCACAGAGTCTCTTGTAATTCTCCAACACAGGAGCATTGGTTATCACAGCTTTCAGGCAGTCAAATGCCTGTTGAAAGTCCACTGTCCACTGAAATTTTCGACGTTCTTCAGCAAGTCGATCAGTGGAGCAACCATGCTACAAAACTGTTTCACAAATGATCGATTAAATCCACTCATGCCAAGAAATCGCATTATTTCCCTTTGTCTTGGGGGTATTGGAAACTCCTCAATAACTGTTGGTTTCACATCCCGTGTGATCATTCGACCCTGTCCGATTGTATGGCCAAGGAAAGTGACTTGGGCTTTTCCAAATTCACTTTTGGCTAGGTTTATCACCAAACCCGCCTCCTGAAGTCGTTCGAATAACTCCATCAGATGTTTTAAATGTTCTTTCCATGTCTGGCTGAAAATTACCAGACCGTCGATGTATACCGCACAATTGGGTAATCCGGAAACAACTTTATTAGTTAACCGTTGAAATGTGGCTGGGGTGTTTCTCATGCCAAATGGCATAACTTTGAATTGGTATATACCATCTGGAGTCACAAAAGCTGAAATCTCCTTCACCCTTTCAGATAAAGGTACCTGTCAGTAACCTTTAAGTGAATCCAGTTTGGAAATAAAAGATGATTGTCCCACTTTCTCAATGCAATCCTCCAAATGTGGGATAGGCTAAGAGTCCGTTCTTGTAACCTTTCTATAGTCCACACACCACCGTTGGGTTCCATCTGGTTTAGGTACCATCACTATGGGTGAGCTCCATTGGCTGCAACCCACTTCAATTATGCCACTTTTTAATAATACTCTCAATTTCTTTGTTGACCTGTGCCAATTTTAAAGGATTAAGTCTAAATGGATGTTGTTTGATTGGAACAGCATTTCCCGCATCTACATCATGTATAGCCATTTTAGTACTTCCCAATTTATCTCTACAAATTTGCCCATGTGATATCAATAACTCTTTCAGGTCAGTTAGTTTTCCTCTGGAAGGCAACTCAACAATTTATCCCAATTTTTAAGAACATCCTCGTTTTCCAATTTAATTTGAGGTGTGTCAAATTCACAATCATCTGGATTTGGTTCATCACTTTGAGTTACAATCAATAACAACCTCCTCCTTTTTCTCTCCTTCCCTTTCAAAGTACCTTTAAAGCATATTTGCATGACACACTCGGTGAGTCTTCCTTCTATCTGGTGTTTTTACCACATAATTCACCTCACTTAATTTCCTTTCAATCTGATAAGGTCCACAAAACCTTGCTTTTAAAGACTCACCTACCTCTGGTAACAATACTAAAACTTTATCTCCGCTGGCAAAACTACAAAGTTTGGATATCTTGTCCGCTATGCGTTTCATCACATTTTGTGCAACTTTCAAATGTTGTCTCGCCAATTCAAATGTTCTCTAGCTCTATTTAATCGTTCCCTAAAATTTGACACGTAATCCAATAATGTAATCTCTGCTTTCTCACTCACAAATTTTTCCTTAATCAATTTAAGTGATTAATTTGATTACCTCATGACCAAAACTTAGTTCAAAAGAACTGAATTTGGTTGACTCATTAGGTGCATCCCTAATTGCAAACAGTACGAATGGAATTCCTTTATCCCAATCCTCTGGATAATCTTGACAATAAGTCCTCAACGTGGTCTTTAATGTCTGATGCCACCTTTCTAACGCTCCCTGCGATTCTGGATGGTACGCAGTTGATTTAAATTGTTTTATTCCTCAGCTATCCATAACTTCTTTGAATAACCTTGAGGTAAAATTTGATCCTTGATCCGATTGTATTTCTATGGGAAGTTCATATCTAGTAAAGAATTTAAGTAACTCCTCCACAATCTTTTTAGCTGTAATATTACGTAATGGAATGGCCTCTGGAAACCTAGTAGACACATCCTGTACAGTCAAAAGATATTGATTCACACTTTTCGCTTTAGGAAGCAGTCCTACGCAATTAATTAGGACCCTTGTAAAATGTTCCTCAAATGCTGGAATGGGTATTAAGGGCGCTGGTTTTATCACTGCTTGAGGTTTCCCTATCACTTGACATGTGTGACATGATTGACAAAATTTAACTACATCTTCATGTAATACAGGCCAATAAATTTGTTTTGGGATTTTAGCTTGAGTTTTCCTTATCCCCAAATGACCTCCCACTGGTACCTCATGTGCAACTTGCAACACCTCCTTTCTATACCCTATCGGCAATACTACTTGATGAACTTCTGCCCACTTTTCATCCGCCTGCATATGTAAAGGTCTCCATTTTCTCATCAAGACATCACTTTTACGGTAATAACAGTCTGGTATACACTCAGATTCCTCTTCCGTATATGCTTTCTGATACATCCGTTTTATTTCTATATCTTTTTGCTGGAACTCCGCCAATTTTCCTGAACTAAAAATGTCCACCTCATCCTCCACCTGTTCTTGTTCTTTCTCAACCATCTGATCAAAAATTGTTTCTGATAATTGCACTTCAACTTCATCCTCACTGTTTAATTTCTCCTCTTGTCTTAACCTGTGACTTTGCGACCTTGTTACTACACAATCTGGAAAAATCCCGGGATATTCGTACTTCAACACTTCAGTTGTCTGATTTTCCACTGGCTTATCAACCACAGTAGGCATCACTCCCACCTGCGATCCAGCTATATCATTACCCAAGATAAACTGTATTCCTGGACAAGATAGTTTCTCCATTACTCCTACTACTACTTCACCACTCTCCACTGGACTTTCCAACCTTACCTTATATAATAGAACACTACTCCTCTCACCCTGAATTCCACATATTACCACCTTTTCTGGCAATATTCTTCCCAAACTACATAACTCCTCGTCTCTTACCATTAAAGATTGACTAGCTCCCGTATCTCTTAAAATTGTGACTTATTTACCTGCTCCTCCTGATACACATGAGTAAACGTTACCCACACAAGTAACTTCTTTAAAGACATCTGGCACCTTCTTATCAATCACCTCTTGATCAGGCTGTACAATCTTTTGCACCTCCTTCGCTTCACTTGGACTTTCCTTTACCACTTTAACAAACCCCACTGTCTTATCCTCTTTCACCACATCAGCCTTCCCAGTGCTTTTCTTCAACCACCAACACTGTGACTTTACATGGCCTAGTTTATTGCAGTGAAAACACTGACATTTTTCATTTCTTTTCCACCGTCCTGGATTTCTTTTTAGTCTGAGGTACACTCTCCTTATGATCTTCCATCAGATCACCTTTACCTTTACCACTTGAGTATTTCTCATGTCCCCAGTTTCTGTCCCTCACAGGCTGAAACTGATGTCGGAAACCAAGCTTCGATTTATGAACTAATTCATAATCATCTGCCATTTCTGCTGCTAATCTCGCAGTTTTAACCCTCTGCTCTTCCACATGAATTCTCATTACATCAGGAATTGAATTTTTAAACTCCTCCAAAAGTATAATTTCTCTGAGAGCTTCATAAGTTTGGTCTATTTTCAAAGCCGTTATTGGATTGGATTGGATTTGTTTATTGTCACGTGTACCGAGGTACATTGAAAAGTATTTTTCTGCGAGCAGCTCAACAGATCATTAAGTACACGGGAAGAAAAGGGAAGAAAAGAAAATACATAACAGGGCAACACAAGGTAAAATATTAGAACGAGTATAAGTTAAGTAATAAGTGGATCTGTTGGGGAGAGCTCTCAGAGAGTTGCCTCACTCCGGCGCCATCTTCTGTTCTCTCCTATCCACCTATCAAAATTACTCTGTTTGAGCCTTTTAAACTCCATGTATGTTTGACCAAATTCTTTTCTTAAATTTCTAAACCTTTGTCTGTAGGCTTCAGGCACTAGTTCATATGCACCTAAGATGGATTTTTGCACCTCCTCATACGTCCCAGATACCTCCTCCAGTCGTGATGCAAACACTTCACTCGCCCGACCTACCAGCTTTGTTTGAATCAGTAATACCCACATGTCCTGTGGCCATTTCATTTGTTTAGCTACATTCTCAAATGAAATGAAAAAGACTTCTACCTCCTTCTCGTCAAAGCGTGGCAATGCTTGGACATATTTAAATAGATCCCCACCAAGCCTTCGACTTTGACACTCTTTCTCAGTATCCTCATCACTATCATCCAACTGTACGTTTCCCTTTATGTCTGCCAATTTTAACTGACTGTCATGTTTCATGGCCATTTTATGAAGTTAAAACTCTCTATCTTTATCTTTTTCCCTGATCTGTATCTCCCTTTCCCTTTCTTTTTGTTCTGCTAGGGCTATTCTTTCTTTTCTCCTTTCTTCTTTCTCCTTTTCTTTTTCCTCTCTTCTCTCTTTCTTTTTCCTCTCTATCTCTTTCTCTTTCTTTTTCCGCTCTCTCTCTTTCTTTTTCCTCTCTTTCGTATTCAAGCTGCTTTAATTCTTTCTCATGTTCCATTTGTTTAATTTGTAACTGAATTATTGCCATTTCCAATGAGCCAAACTGTATCTCAGGCAACTATAAATGCTTAGCCACCGCCATAATTACCTCACCTTTCCACATTTTGTCATGTAATGTTAACTGCAATGTTTTTGCCAAATCTAACAGCCTGCTTTTAGTCTCAGTCCGTAAGGTACTGCGTGTGACCATCTCCACCCCCAAAAACTTCAGAGCCTCTGAAAGAGCCATTGTCCACAACACAACTCCCCACTTAAACTGAAATACCACACCTGAAAAGCAACCACAGTATGCTCACCCCTCACTGTCTTTAAGTTCACTAAGCCAACCCAATAGATAGACTTTTATCCCCCTCGAGCCCCCAATTTGTTCTGGGCCAGGGTTTAGAGAACCCCAAATTGTATCATGGAGTTCACCTGACCCACAACTTTTAATAGATTGTGGTATGGGGAGAGCAGTTACCACGCTGAAATCAGCAAATGGACACTCATAAGCTTGCAGAGATTCACACACATCCTGCTGTGATTACAGCTTCTCCAAAACTAAAATGAAACCAAACCCACCCTGCAGCAAAAAGCCTAAAACGAAAGTAAAAAGCTGACCGACAGCCCAACTCCACCCACTCTCTGACATCACTGCAGTAGTAAACACCCATTTCTTAAAGGTACTCTAACTACAGATATTTATATACATATCCATTTATAAACACCCATTTCTTAAAGGTACTCTCACATGACACACAGTCAGTTTGTCCATCCACCTACAGGCCCTGCTTTCATCCACATAAGCTGCAAGAACTTCAAAGTTACTGGACAATTCAAGGATGGAGGTTCCTCCAGTACAACTTTCTCGACCCCCATGTTTGCCTCACTTGCAGTCACATCCTCCTGTCCCAGACCATGGACAACTTTAGATGATCCTAGACTAACGGTGTGACTACTTTCAGGAATAAAGATAACTTACCCCCCTCTGATGCATTGCAGTGTCCAGACTTCAGCTAATTAGCTCTGAGCCAAAGTTCCTTGAGTCACAGCCATTTGCTGCAGATGTGTTTGCCCTGGATCACACTAGTGTCCACCTGTTCCCACATACTGCAGCTGCAACATATTACCTACTATGTCACAATTATTGTGCTTTACTTAATTAATTTCTCAGTTTAATTTTAATTAATGCCTCTGGTCTTGCCTGTGCTTATGTTCTTATTATTTCAATTAATACTCTACTTACGCCATGACACAACACGGTGGGCTAATGGGACTCTTGCTTTGCTGTATAACTCTATGATTTACCTGATTCTAGTTTAGACAAGATAAATAGAAAATACTGGTCACTTACCTGCTTCACTTGATTGTTTATTCCAAATGCAGGCTCAGACTACAGACTGACTCCTGATGTTGTAGCAGTTTTAACCCCTTTGTGTCCAAGTCTAGGAGTTTTAACCTCCCTGTCCAGAAGTCTCACTGTTTTAGCCTCTCTTTCTCAGTCCCGCAGATTTAGCCTCTCTGTCCCAAAATCTCACTGTTTTAACCTCTTTCTCAAAATCTTGCTGTTTATCCTCTCTCTCTCACAGTTTTGCTGTTTTAACTTCTCTCTCCCAAAGTCTTGCTGTTTTAGCCTCTCTTCTTTAAGTCTCACTATTTTGGCCTTTCTGTCCTAAAGTATAAGTGTTTTAATCTCTTTCCCGAAGTCTTATTGTTTTTATAGGTCTCCTCATCAATGGTGATCTTTTGAGAGAGGTACCAAGGAATCAGCAAGTGATGAGAAGGTAGATAAGCTTTTCCCATGTAGTAAGGTAAGGTAGAAAAGGAAAGTCATGCTGTTGAGGTGGAAATAGACAGCCTTGGTGGTGGTTAAGAAGCATGATTTGAAACCCAGCTCAGGTTAAATAAGACATGGCTTTCTTTCAAACACACTACAGAATAAATGTGGAAAGGTTATGGCTCAAAGTTCTTCAATATTTCTCATGGTTCCTCTGTTTAAAATGTAAGTTTAACACTACAGTTAGATTCTATCAGTGTCAAGCTTTACTCCATTTATCAGATATGCCAGTCAAACAAGTTTAACTTGCTACCTATAATGCTTGTCAACCATCCACGCTAATTTTCAATGTTTGCTTTGGCGAGTGGCAGGAATTCTTCAAAATATAATTTTTTTTGCTTTCGTCTTTCTTTTGGCTCTCCCCTTGTGATGAATGTCAGAATTTCAGATATATTGGGCTGGATTCTCCGCAGGAGTGAAAATGGTGGTCTTTTACCCCAGGAAAACTGGCGCAAAATGGCCACCGATTCGCCGTTTTGCTGGGGACTAGCAGGGAGGCAGCGTACGGCCCTGAGCACTTCTGGTTCTGCGCCCTGCTTCATGGCGGACTCAGCCCGTGGACCTGAACTGCAAAAGTAGTGCCCCCCTTCGCCCGTTCGCGCGCCCCGAACCGCCCGCCCACAGTGCCTCAGCCCCGAATGAAGCCCCGCCGCTGCCCAAAGATCGGCCCTCCCCCGACTGTGGCGGCCCTGTACTGAGTCCGCAGCTCCACGCGGGGTTCCTGGACTGTATGAGCACACGTAACCCACGCCGTCGGGAACTCAGCCGGTCAGGGAGCGAGCACCGCGGGGCGGGCCTCAGGCAATGGCCTGAAGCCGTGGATAATCAGCGTGGCATACTACTAGAAAACGGCGCTCTTCATGAGGAGGAGAATACAAAAACTGGCGCCGCTCCCGATATTGCCGTCAAAACAGATTCTCCGCCCCGCCGCTGAACGCGATTTTGGCATCGGGGAGCGAAGAATTCAGCCCATTGTATTGCATGTATTTGGTGCAGTTCGGGTTAAAAGCTGGGATAATGAACTCTCGGTGGTAGCCATGGAGTGAGTGGTCGGACGTTTGGCGGCTCCCGCACGAGGATTTTGTTTTGGACCTTTTCCCCGCTCGTAGGGCAGAAGCTTTGGTGAACAAAGGTGCATGAGTGACCGGAGAAACTCCACTGGTGTGTCTGGTGGATGGATCCACGGACCAGAAGTGGGGCAAAAAGAAGGGAGCAGTTGGAGCAAGAGAATCTTCGTGCGCCACATGTCAAGATGGCGGAGGGTGAAGGGCCTGTCCTGCCCGACCTGTGGTCGGTAGAGCAACTGGTGGACTTCTTGAACAAGAAGTTTAGCTGGCAGAGGAGGGAAACCCAAGAGCACCTAGCCAAGGCGGTGGAACCACTAAAAGCGGGAATTGACTGCGTGGAACAGAGGCTGGAGTCCCAGGGCCTGGCTATTTGGAAAGTGGAGGACATGGTGGATGGGACGAGAAGCAGCTCACCTCGTGGACGATTAAAATAGGTGTTATGCAGGGGACTCAGAAGCGGTTGAAGGAGAAGGTGGAGGAGCTGGAGAATCACTCCAGGAGACAGAATTTACGAATTGTGGGGATGCCTGAAGGCATCGAGGGAGTGGACAACGGCACGTATGTACCCAAGATGTCCCTATGACTCTAAGATGCTGGAGTAGTTGATGGGGGATGGGGTCCTTGACCAGCCCTTGGAGGTCGACCGGGCGCACAGGACGCTGATGAGGAAGCCGCAGGTGGACGAGCCGCTGTGGGCGGTGATGGTGCGTCTCCACCGGTTCCTGGATAAGGAAAAGATATTGAGATGGGTGAGGCAGACGAGAGGTGCCCCTGAGAAGGGAATGAGCTTCGGGTGTACCTGGACCTGAGCACGGACCTGGTGAAGTGGAGGGTCAGGTTTAACTGGGTGCAGGCTGCCCTCTTTAAGAAAGGGGTGAAGTTTGGGATGCTGTACCCGACCTGTCTCTGGGTGACTTTTAACAGCTGAGAACACTATTTCGGAATAACAGAGGAGGCAATGGAATTTTTAAGAGACAATGGATTAGCAGGAGAAAGAGGACATTGAACTTTTGAGGAGGTGTGAGGCGATGTTTGCTTTTTCTGTATTTTCCCGCACTTATCCAGCTTAAGGTAGTTTATAGGGTGCACATGACGGTGGCGAGGATGAGTAGGTTTTTTCAGGGGGTAAAGGATAGTGTGGGCGGTGCACAGGGAGGCATGCAAATCATGTTCACACGTTCTGGGCATGTCCAAAACTGAAGGAATCCCTGAACAAAGACCACCTGAAGTAGAGGAACAACATTTGGGAAGGAGCTGAACACCTAGGGCTGGGATTCTCCAAGCCCGCGCCAGGACAGAGAATCGGATTGGGGGGAGGGCACGTGAATCCCGCCACGCCGCTCCGACACTGGTCTGCCATTTCACCAGCGACCGGAGAATCGGCACCAATAGCGCGGCGTGGTTGCCATGCGCCAGGCGCGGGCCCTTGAAAGCAACCCCCATGGCAATTCTGCATGCGCGATGGGCCGAGTGCCCACCGAGTCCCGCCGGTGTCTTTTGCGTATGGTCCTACCCGGCGGGTGCTCGGCGTTCTGGCTGCGGGGCCTCCCTGGTGGGGGGCGGGGGGGGGTGCCGACTCCGGGGGAGGCTTTCACAGTGACCAGGCCCGCGATCGGGGGCAACTGATCGGCGGACGTGTTAATTCTGTTCCTCCGCGCCGGGCCCCTGTAGGCCTCCGCCATGTTGCCCACAGGCCGGCGTGAAGACGGCCGTGGCGCGCATGCGCGGACCCACGTCGGCTGTGGCAGGCCGGCTTTCGGCGGCAGTGCAGCGGACAGCACTCTGTCGCCGTTCTAGCCCCCGATGACTAGGCCTGGAGGCCCGTTGACGCCAGCGTCGCTCGCCCCGGTTTTGATGCCAGTGTCAACTCTCAGCCGGGATTTCGGTGTATCCCGGCCCTAGAGTTTCATTGCCAAGAGCAAGCTGAAACCAAGCGTCAACAGGGAAAACAGCATGTGGCAACCTGGGCACTCAAGCCACCCATTCCTCCAACCACCATCTGGCCCACTGTGGCAGAGACTGAGGTCATGCATTGGACACCTCAATTACCTGAGAATCAATTTTTAGTGTGGAGACAAGTCATCATCCACTCCAAAGGGACTGCCTAAGAAGAAGAGGAGAACAACAAATAACAGAAGAATATAGAAATAGAAGCAGGAGTAGGCCACCAGAGCCTTCAAGCCTGCCCCTCCATTCAATATGATCATGGCTGATCTACGCCAGCCTCAATTCCGTTTCTGTGCCATTTCCCCATAGCCCTCTAATCCTCAATAGATCAAATATTTATCCACCTCCACTTTAAATACTTCTAATGATCCAGCCTCCACCACCCTCCGGGGCAGAGAATTCCAGATACTTCTACGCACCTCAGTTTTAAGTGATCGGCCCTTTATCTTGTAGCTCTGTCACCTTGTTTGAGACTCTCCCACTCATGAAAACATCTCACCATCTACCCTGTCAAGCCACCTCAGGATCATATATATTTGAATAAGGTCACCCCTCATGCTTCTTAACTCCAAGAAATACAGACGATTTAGTCTCTCTTGATAGGACAAACCTCTCATCCCAGGAATTAGTCTGGTGAATCTCCTTTGGACTGCCCCCAATGTTACATATCCTTTTTTAAGTAAGTGGGCTAAAATTATGCAGTATTCCAGGTGAAGCCTCACCAATGCCCTGTAAAATTGCAACAAAATGTCCCTATTTTGAAACTCCAACCCTTTTGTAATAAAGCCAAAATGCCGTTTGCCTTTTTAACTACTTGTTGGACCTGCCTGCCAGCTTTTTGTGATTCATGCACTAGAACCTAGATCCCTCTGTACTTCACGCCCCTACAGTCTCTATCCATTTAGATAATAATCTATCTTTTGATTCCTCCCACCGAAGACCTTACATTAAACTCCATTTGCGAGGTTTTCGCCCAGTCACCCAATCTATCTATATCCCGTTGCAGAATCACAACATATCCTTCCTCATCACAACATGCCCTTCCACCTATTTCGTCTCATCGACACATTTGGAAATATTACATTCTATTCTTTCCTCCAGGTCATGCAAATAGTTAACAATTGTGTGCCAAGGACTGATCCCTGGTACTCCACTACTTATACATTTCCACTCTGAAAAGGACTAATTCATTCCAACTCTCTGTTTTCTATGTTTTTCTTATGCGGCACCTTGTCAAATGCCTTTTGGAAATTTAAATACACTACATCTACAAGTTCTCCTCCATTTACTCATCCTGGTACATCCTCAAAGAATTTGTGCAAATTTATCAAACATGATTCACCTTTCATAAAACCATATTGACGAGGTTTGATTATATTCAGCTTTCCTAAATGATTAGCCATTTCCTCTTTGATTATTGACTCCGGTCTCTTGCCAATAATATATGTTTAACTCACTGGCCCATAGTTCCCTGGCTTCTGCCTTTCTCCCTTTTTGAACAAGGGAAACATTGGCTGTTTTCAAATCTTCTGGTACCCTCCTGGATTTTAGTGAGTTATGAAAAGTTTCAAATAATGGGTCCACTTTCTCTGCAGCCACTTCCATTAAAACCCTAACTTGCAGTTCATCGGGGGTCCTGGTGACTTGTCCGCCTTCAGCTTCTTGCGTTTCTCTAATACTCTATCCCTAGTGAGTGGAATTTTTGTAAGTTCTCCAATGTATTTAAAATCAGCCCATCTGATATCTTAAGGATATTTGCAATGTCTTCCATGGTGAAGACTAATGCAAAAAATGTATTGAGCATATCTGCTATTTCCATTTTTGCTGTTATTAATTCACCAGCCTCGTTCAGTAGAGGACCCACATTTATCTTAGCCACCCTCTTCCTATTTACATATCTATACTGCATGCAAGTTTTCTCTCAAAATTAATTTTCTCCCTGTTTGTGAGATTTTTAGTCTTTTGCTGCTGGATCACAAAAAAATCCGTGTCTCTGGACTTGCCACTTTGTATGTCCTGCTTTTCAATTGAACATTATCCTTGACCTCCTTTGTTAACCATAGATTTTGCCTCTTTCTCGTGGAATCCAGCAGAGGGCAGTAGAGCGGAGCTGCTGATTGGCTGTTGCGGGGAAATTTGCATACGTCCGTGTGCTCACCCTAACTTGAAGGTGGTTTTTGGAGGAACTGTTGTCAAGTGACACTTAAACCCGAAACACTTCAGTGTTTCCCCCCCTACCCCCTCCTCTAACCAAACAAAAACAACCGCTGTAAAGATCAAGAGGAAGGCTCGAGGGCAGGTAGAAATAGAAAGAAGTTGAACCATGATGTCACAGCCTGTAGGTAAGGGATTGGCTGGTGACTGGTAAGTTGTTCTTCTTTTATTTTCCCTCAGGTGTTATCATGCGGGGCGCAGAGGTTGCTGAGTGATAGCTTGCTGAGAAGGGGAGTGAATAACAGGTAAGCTCTTTCTTTCTTTTTCTTTTTTTATCTAGAGGGGATGGCAGGGAAGGTAGTGCAATGTTCATCCTGCAGAATGTTTGAGGTGAGGGACGCCGTCAGTGTCCCTGCTGATTTCATCTGTGGGTAGTGCACCTATCTCCAGCTCCTCAGAAACCGCGTTAGGGAACTGGAGCTGGAGCTGGATGAACTTTGGATCATCCAGAAGGCAGAGGTGGTCAGAGATAGAAGCTTCAGGGATGTAGTTACTCCGAAGAATAAAGATAGATGGGTGACGGTGAGAGGGGCTGGGAGGAAGCAGTCAGTACAGGGATCCCCTGTGGTCGTTCCCCTTAGTAACAAGAATACCGCTTTGGATACTGTTGGGGGGGGGACTTACCAGGGGTAAGCCATGGGGTACATGTCTCTGGCACAGAGTCTGACCCTGTTGCTCAGAAGGGAAGGGGGGGAGAGGAGTAGAGCAGAAGTCATTGGAGACTCCATAGTTAAGGGGATAGATAGGATATTCTGAGGGAACGAGAGAGACTTGCGGTTGGTGTGTTGCCTCCCAGGTGCCAGGGTGCGTGATGTCTCGGATCGTGTTTTCGGGATCCTTAAGGGGGAAGGTGAGCAGCCCCAAGTTGTGGTCCACATAGGTACCAATGACATAGGTAGGAAATAGGGATGTAAGGCAGGAATTCAGGGAGCTAGGCTGGAAACTTAGATCTAGGACAAACAGAGTTATTATCTCTGGGTTGTTATCCGTGCCATGTGATAGCGAGATGAGGAGTAGGGAGAGAGAGGAGTTGAACACGTGGCTACAGGGATGGTGCAGGAGGGAGGGTTTCAGATTTCTGGATATTTAGGGCTCATTCTGGGGTCGGTGGGGACAATATTTAGGGCTCATTCTGGGGACAATGTTGTCGAGGAGAATACTGATTCAGGCTACTAGACTAGAAGGGCTTGAGGTTCATAAGGAGGAGGTGTTAGCAATTCTGGAAAGTGTGAAAATAGATAAGTCCCCTGGGCCGGATGAGATTTATCCTAGGATTCTCTGGGAAGCTTGGGAGGAGATTGCTGAGCCTTTGATCTCTAAGTCATCTTTGTCTACAGGAATAGTGCCAGAAGACTGGTGGATAGCAAATGTTGTCCCCTTGTTCAAGAAGGGGAGTAGAGACAACCCCAGTAACTATAGACCAGTGAGCCTTACTTCTGTTGTGGATAAAATCTTGGAAAGGTTTATAAGAGATAGGATGTATAATCATCTGGAAAGGAATAATTTGATTAGAGATAGTCAACACGGTTTTGTGAAGGGTAGGTTGTGCCTCACAAACCTTATTGAGTTCTTTGAGAAGGTGACCAAACAGGTGGATGAGGGTAAAGCAGTTGATGTGGTGTATATGGATTTCAGTAAAGCGTTTGATAAGGTTTCCCACGGTACACTACTGCAGAAAATACGGAGGCATGGGATTCAGGGTGATTTAGCAGTTTGGATCAGAAATTGGTTAGCTGGAAGAAGACAAAGGGTGGTGGTTGATGGGGAATGTTCAGATTGGAGCCCAGTTACTAGTGGTGTACCACAAGGATCTGTTTTGGGGGCCACTGCTGTTTGTCATTTTTATAAATGACCGGGAGGAGGGCGTAGAAGGATGGGTGAGTAAATTTGCAGATGATACTAAAGTCGGTGGAGTTGTGGACAGTGCGGAAGGATGTTACAAGTTACAGAGGGACATAGATAAGCTGCAGCGCTGGGCTGAGAGGTGGCAGATGGAGTTTAATGCAGAAAAGTGTGAGGTAATTCATTTTGGAAGGAATAACAGGAAGACAGAGTACTGGGCTAATGGTAAGATTCTTGGCAGTGTGGATGAGCAGAGAGATCTCGGTGTCCATGTACATAGATCCCTGAAAGTTGCCACCCAGGTTGAGAGGGTTGTTAAGGAGGCATACGGTGTGGCAGCTTTTATTGGTAGAGGGATTGAGTTTCGGAGCCATGAGGTCATGTTGCAGCTGTACAAAACTCTGGTGCGGCCGCATTTGGAGTATTGCGTGCAATTCTGGTCGCCGCATTATAGGAAGGATGTGGAAGCATTGGAAAGGGTGCAGAGGAGATTTACCAGAATGTCGCCTGGTATGGAGGGAAGATCTTATGAGGAAAGGCTGAGGGATTTGAGGCTGTTTTCGTTAGAGAGAAGGTTAAGAGGTGACTTAATTGAGGCAGACAAGATGATCAGAGGATTGGATAGGGTAGACTGTGAGAGCCTTTATCCTCGGATGGTGATGTCTAGCACGAGGGGACATAGCTTTAAATTGAGGGGAGATAGATATAAGACAGATGTCAGAGGTAGGTTCTTTACTCAGAGAGTAGTAAGGGCATGGAATGCCCTGCCTGCAACAGTAGTGGACTCGCCAACACTAAGGGCATTCAAATGGTCATTGGATAGACATATGGACGATAAAGGAATAGTGTAGATGGGCTTTAGAGTGGTTTCACAGGCCGGCGCAACATCGAGGCTGAAGGGCCTGTACTGCGCTGTAATGTTCTATGTTCTATGTTTTTTTGGGATTAACTCCTGCTGAGCATTATGGACCAGCTGTTTGAATATCTGCCACTGCTCATCTACTGGCCTGTATCTTAGCTTGTTTACCCAGTTCACTTTAGACAACTCCACTCTTATACCATTATAATTGCCCTTATTTAAATTGATGATACTGGTTAAGGGCCAATGGCGTTCACCCTCAATCTGTATCTGGAATTTCAAAAATCTTGTGGTCAATACCCCCAAGGGCATTAGTCTTGAACCACAAGGTCCCTTATTAATCCTTCTTCATTACACAAAACCAAATATTCAATAGCCTGTTCTTGAGTAGGTTCCACAACATACTGCTCTTAAAAGCAAACCCTGAAGCACTTCACAAATTCTTCTTTGCTACCCTGACTGGTTTGATTTGTCCAATCAATACGCAAATTAAAATCTCCCATGATAATTGCAGTTCCCTTCAAACGTGCCCTTGATATTTCCCCATTTATACTCTGACCTCTTGGGAGGTCAAATTTTGGCAGTCTACAGATTACTCTGACCCTTGTCTTCCTTCCCCTGCTATTCATGATTTTAATCCAAACTGATTCTACATCACTATCCATTGCCTTGACATCATGCCTTTACATCATGAAAGTGGAGCTGAGTTCACAAAAGACCAGCCATGATCTCATTGAATGGCGGCGGAGCAGGCTCGAGGGGCCAGATGGCCTACTCCTGCTCCGAGTTCTTATGTTCTTATGTTCTTATGACTCAGCATTACTCTGAAACTTTCCTTGATTCCAACTTCTTCCATCGGGCAGGAGATACAAAAGTGTGAGAACACACACTAACAGGTTCAAAAACAGCTTCTCCCCGCTGTTACCAGACTCCTGAATGACCCTCTTATCGCCTGAACTGATCGCTTCACACATCTTCTCTACTGAGTAGTACTGCACTCCGTATGCTTACCCGTTGCCTGTGCCTATGTCTTGACATTGTGTATTTATGTATGCCCTATGTTTTATTTTCATGTATGGAATGATCTGTCCTTCCTGTACGCAGGACAATACTTTTCACTGTACCTCAGTACACGTGACAATAAAACAAATCCAATCTGATTAACAACGCTACCCTACCTCTTTTCCCCTTTGGCCTGTTCTCATGGAATATTGTATATCCTGAAATGTTGAGCACCCAGACCTGGTCACCCTGTAACCGTATTTCTGTAATAGCTAATACATCATACTCATATGTTGCAATCTGTGATAGTAACACATCCATCTCATTGCAAATGTTTCATGCATTCAGAGAAAGAACATTTACCATTGATTTTTTACAGTTGTTTACAACTTAGGATTTGCTCTGTGCTACATAGTTTTGTTTATGTTTTTTGCCCTGGCCTGTCACACTATGACAATCAAGCTCCCCTTCACTATCCTGTGTCACCACTGATTTTTAAACCTTCTGTTTTTGGAATATAATGTCCATATGATCTGGCCCTACCTGATGTCCATATGATCTGGCACTGAGTGCTGAATTTGGTGATTTTTGAGTGCGATAGTGAGAGTTTGGTGACCGAGGGAGTATAAGGCTTCATTTTTATCTAAAGTTTAGTCTTTCTTTTATTTAGTTAATTAACTTAAAAGTTGCTGTTTGGTTTAGAAGAAGGTGAATTTTCAATCAGCTTTAAACAGGCTTCTACTTCTAGGCACTTGCAGCTGGAGCTTGTTAATTAGTTAATTGGATTAGGCCAGTTTTTCAGAGGCTAGATTCACAGTATAAAAGTGATCCCCTACAGTGCAGACTTTGTTTGCACTGAGTGCTGAATTTGGTGATTTTTGAGTGCGATAGTGAGAGTTTGGTGACCGAGGGAGTATAAGGCTTCATTTTTATCTAAAGTTTAGTCTTTCTTTTATTTAGTTAATTAACTTAAAAGTTGCTGTTTGGTTTAGAAGAAGGTGAATTTTCAATCAGCTTTAAACAGGCTTCTACTTCTAGGCACTTGCAGCTGGAGCTTGTTAATTAGTTAATTGGATTAGGCCAGTTTTTCAGAGGCTAGATTCACAGTATAAAAGTGATCCCCTACAGTGCAGACTTTGTTTGCACTGAGTGCTGAATTTGGTGATTTTTGAGTGCGATAGTGAGAGTTTGGTGACCGAGGGAGTATAAGGCTTCATTTTTATCTAAAGTTTAGTCTTTCTTTTATTTAGTTAATTAACTTAAAAGTTGCTGTTTGGTTTAGAAGAAGGTGAATTTTCAATCAGCTTTAAACAGGCTTCTACTTCTAGGCACTTGCAGCTGGAGCTTGTTAATTAGTTAATTGGATTAGGCCAGTTTTTCAGAGGCTAGATTCACAGTATAAAAGTGATCCCCTACAGTGCAGACTTTGTTTGCACTGAGTGCTGAATTTGGTGATTTTTGAGTGCGATAGTGAGAGTTTGGTGACCGAGGGAGTTAGGTGAGGAGGGAGTAAGGTGCTCCTTTCATTTTGTTTCCGACATTTCCGCAAAGAGTGCGAAGAGAGCCAGGAGTTTACAGGAAGTGTAGCTGACTGGGAGCAGAGTCGGAGGGCGGAGATCTAGTTAGTCCACACAGCAGCTATATTCTGTAAGGTAAGAGGGGATGGAGGCTAGGCCAGTTACATGCTCCTCCTGTAGGATGTGGGTGGTGAGGGATACCACCGGTGTCCCCGCTGACTATACCTGCGGGAAGTGCACCCAACTTCAGCTCCTCAAAGACTGTGTTAGGGAACTGGAGCTGAAGCTGGATGAACTTCGGATCATCCGGGAGGCAGAGGGGGTGATTGAGAAGAGTTACAGGGAGGTAACCACACCCAAGGTACAGGACAAGAATAGCTGGGTTACAGTCAGGGGGAAAAAAACAAACAGGCCGACAGTGCAGGGATCCCTCGAGGCCGTTCCCCTTCAAAACAAGTATACCGTTTTGGATGCTGTTGGGGGGGATGACCTACCGGGGGAAGGCCCTAGCGGCCAGGTCTCTGGCACTGAGTCTGGCTCTGGGGCTCAGAAGGGAAGGGGGGAGAATAGAAAAGCAATAGTTGTAGGAGATTCAATGGTTAGGGGAATAGATAGGAGATTCTGTGGTCGCGAGCGAGACTCCCGGAAGGTATGTTGCCTCCCGGGTGCCAGGGCCAGGGATGTCTCGGATCGTGTCTTCAGGATCCTTAAGGGGGAGGGGGAGCAGCCAGAAGTCGTGGTGCACATTGGTACCAACGACATAGGTAGGAAAAGGGGTGTGGAGGTAATAAACAAGTTTAGGGAGTTAGGCTGGAAGTTGAAAGCCAGGACAGACAGAGTTGTCATCTCTGGTTTGTTGCCGGTGCCACGTGATAGCGAGGCTAGGAATAGAGAGAGAGTGCAGTTGAACACGTGGCTGCAGGAATGGTGTAGGAGGGAGGGCTTCAGGTATTTGGATAATTGGAGCGCATTCTGGAGAAGGTGGGACCTGTACAAGCAGGACGGGTTGCACCTGAACCAGAGGGGCACCAATATCCTGGGAGGGAGGTTTGCTAGTACTCTTCGGGAGGGTTTAAACTAATTTGGCAGGGGAATGGGAACCGGATTTGTAGTCCAGCAACTAAGGTAGCCGATATTCAGGACGCCAAAGCTTGTAATGAGGCAGTGGGGAAGGGAACACTGACAAAGGAGAGTATTTGCAGGCACGGAGATGGGTTGAAGTGTGTATACTTCAACGCAAGAAGCATCAGGAATAAGGTGGGTGAACTTAAGGCATGGATCGGTACTTGGGACTACGATGTGGTGGCCATCACGGAAACTTGGATAGAAGAGGGGCAGAAATGGTTGTTGGAGGTCCCTGGTTATAGATGTTTCAATAAGATTAGGGAGGGTGGTAAAAGAGGTGGGGGGGGTGGCATTATTAATTAGAGATAGTATAACAGCTGCAGAAAGGCAGTTTGAGGAGTATCACCCTATTGAGGTAGTATGGGTTGAAGTCAGAAATAGGAAAGGAGCAGTCACCTTGTTAGGAGTTTTCTATAGGCCCCCCAATAGTAGCAGAGATGTGGAGGAACAGATTGGGAAACAGATTTTGGAAAGGTGCAGAAGTCATAGGGTAGTAGTCATGGGCGACTTTAACTTCCCAAATATTGAGTGGAAACTCTTTAGATCAAATAGTTTGGATGGGGTGGTGTTTGTGCAGTGTGTCCAGGAAGCTTTTCTAACACAGTATGTAGATTGTCCAACCAGAGGAGGGGCAATATTGGATTTAGTACTGGGTAATGAACCAGGGCAAGTGATAGATTTGTTAGTGGGGGAGCATTTTGGAGATAGTGACCACAATTCTGTGACTTTCACTTTAGTAATGGAGAGGGATAGGTACGTGCAACAGGGCAAGGTTTACAATTGGGGGAAGGGTAAATACGATGTTGTCAGACAAGAATTGAAGTGCATAAGTTGGGAACATAGGCTGGCAGGGAAGGACACAAGTGAAATGTGGAACTTGTTCAAGGAACAGATGCTACGTGTCCTTGATATGTATGTCCCTGTCAGGCAGGGAAGAGATGGTCGAGTGAGGGAACCATGGTTGACAAGAGAGGTTGAATGTCTTGTTAAGAGGAAAAAGGTGACTTATGTAAGGCTGAGGAAACAAGGTTCAGACAGGGCATTGGAGGGATACAAGATAGCCAGGAGGGAACTGAAGAAAGGGATTAGGAGAGCTAAGAGAGGGCATGAACAATCTTTGGCGGGTAGGATCAAGGAAAACCCCAAGGCCTTTTACACATATGTGAGAAATATGAGAATGACTAGAGCGAGGGTAGGTCCGATCAAGGACGGTAGCGGGAGATTGTGTATTGAGTCTGAAGAGATAGGAGAGGTCTTGAATGAGTACTTTTCTTCTGTATTTACAAATGAGAGGGGCGATATTGTTGGAGAGGACAGTGTGAAACAGATTGGTAAGCTCGAGGAAATACTTGTTAGGAAGGAAGATGTGTTGGGCATTTTGAAAAACTTGAGGATAGACAAGTCCCCCGGGCCTGACGGGATATATCCAAGGATTCTATGGGAAGCAAGAGATGAAATTGCAGAGCCGTTGGCAATTATCTTTTCGTCCTCACTGTCAACAGGGGTGGTACCAGGGGATTGGAGAGTGGCGAATGTCGTGCCCCTGTTCAAAAAAGGAACTAGGGATAACCCTGGGAATTACAGGCCAGTTAGTCTTACTTCGGTGGTAGGCAAAGTAATGGAAAGGGTACTGAAGGATAGGATTTCTGAGCATCTGGAAAGACACTGCTTGATTAGGGATAGTCAGCACGGATTTGTGAGGGGTAGGTCTTGCCTTACAAATCTTATTGAATTCTTTGAGGAGGTGACCAAGCATGTGGATGAAGGTAAAGCAGTGGATGTAGTGTACATGGATTTTAGTAAGGCATTTGATAAAGTTCCCCATGGTAGGCTTCTGCACAAAGTAAGGAGGCATGGGATAGTGGGAAATTTGGCCAGTTGGATAACGAACTGGCTAACCGATAGAAGTCAGAGAGTGGTGGTGGATGGCAAATATTCAGCCTGGATCCCAGTTACCAGTGGTGTACCGCAGGGATCAGTTCTGGGTCCTCTGCTGTTTGTGATTTTCATTAATGACTTGGATGAGGGAGTTGAAGGGTGGGTCAGTAAATTTGCAGACGATACGAAGATTGGTGGAGTTGTGGATAGTAAGGAGGGCTGTTGTCGGCTGCAAAGAGACATAGATAGGATGCAGAGCTGGGCTGAGAAGTGGCAGATGGAGTTTAACCCTGAAAAGTGTGAGGTTGTCCATTTTGGAAGGACAAATATGAATGCGGAATACAGGGTTAACGGTAGAGTTCTTGGCATTGTGGAGGAGCAGAGAGACCTTGGGGTCTATGTTCATACATCTTTGAAAATTGCCACTCAAGTGGATAGAGCTGTGAAGAAGGCCTATGGTGTGCTCGCGTTCATTAACAGAGGGATTGAATTTAAGAGCCATGAGGTAATGATGCAGCTGTACAAAACCTTGGTAAGGCCACATTTGGAGTACTGTGTACAGTTCTGGTCGCCTCATTTTAGGAAGGATGTGGAAGTTCTGGAAAAGGTGCAAAGGAGATTTACCAGGATGTTGCCTGGAATGGAGAGTAGGTCTTACGAGGAAAGGTTGAGGGTGCTAGGCCTTTTCTCATTAGAGCGGAGAAGGATGAGGGGCGACTTGATAGAGGTTTATAAGATGATCAGGGGAATAGATAGAGTAGACAGTCAGAGACTTTTTCCCCAGGTGGAACACACCATTACAAGGGGACATAAATTTAAGGTGAAAGGTGGAAGATATAGGAGGGATATCAGAGGTAGGTTCTTTACCCAGAGAGTAGTGGGGGCATGGAATGCACTGCCTGTGGAAGTAGTTGAGTCGGAAACATTAGGGACCTTCAAGCAGCTGTTGGATAGATACATGGATTACGGGAAAATGATATAGTGTAGATTTATTTGTTCTTAAGGGCAGCACGGTAGCATTGTGGATAGCACAATTGCTTCACAGATCCATGGTCCCAGGTTCGATTCCAGCTTGGGTCATTGTCTGTGCGGAGTCTGCACGTCCTCCCCGTGTCTGTGTGGGTTTCCTCCGGGTGCTCCGGTTTCCTCCCACAGTCCAAAGATGTGCGGGTTAGGTGAATTGGCCAATGATAAATTGCCCTTAATGTCCAAATTGCCCTTGGTGGTGGGTGGAGGTGTTGAGTTTGGGTAGGGTGCTCTTTCCAAGAGCTGGTGCAGACTCAAGGGGCCGAATGGCCTCCTTCTGCACTGTAAATTCAATGATAATCTATGATTAATCTAGGACAAAGGTTCGGCACAACATCGTGGGCCGAAGGGCCTGTTCTGTGCTGTATTTTCTATGTTCTATGTTCTATGTACCTGTTGTTTTCTGTTCTTACTCAGACAGATTACTAACCTGATTTTCTACCTTTGACTTTGACTTCCTAATTTTCCAAGCAACTGAACCCTCATCCCCACTCTTTATTTTAAAGCCCTCTCTACGTCCCTATTTGTATGGTCCGCAAGAACACTGGTCACAGCATGGTTCAGGTGTAGGCCTTCCCAACGGTACAACCCCCACTGTGAAAGTGAGTTGATGCAGTGGATCTTGACGTGAGAGGTGGTGGTGCAGTGGTCTTGTCACTGGACGAGTAATCCAGAGACCTGGGGTAATGCACTGGGGATCCGGGGGCAGCACGGTAGCATTGTGGATAGCACAATTGCTTCACAGCTCCAAGGTCCCAGGTTCGATTCCGGCTTGGGTCACAGTCTGTACGGAGTCTGCACATCCTCCCCGTGTGTGCGTGGGTTTCCTCCGGGTGCTCCGGTTTCCTCCCACAGTCCAAAGATGTGCAGGTTAGGTGGATTGGCCATGATAATTGCCCATAGTGTCCAAAATTGCTCTTAGTGGTGGGTGGGGTTACTGGGCTATGGGGATCGGGTGGAGGTGTTGACCTTGGGTAGGGTGCTCTTTCCAAGAGCCGGTGCAGACTCGATGGGCCGAATGGCCTGTTTCTGCACTGTAAATTCTATGATAATTTGAATCCCACCATGGCAGATGGTGGAACAATAATAACATCTGGAACAGTAAAAATCTAGAATTAAAAGTCTAATGATGAAAACATTTTGGATTCTCATAAAAACCCATCTGGTTCATTACTGCCCTTTAGGGAAGATCTGCCATCCTTACCTGGTCTGGTCTATGTGTGACTCCAGACCCACAGCAATGTGGTTTACTCTTAACGGCTTAGTAAATGGCCCAGCAAGCCACTCAGTTGTATCAAACCACTAAAAGCTTGGCAAAATGGAATGAAACTGGATGGACTACCTGACACCGACCTGGGCACTGGAAATGACAACAGCAAACCCAGCCCTGTTGACCGTAAAAGGTCATCCTTACTAACAGCTGGGGACTTGTGCCAAAATTGGGAGAGCTGTCTTGCAAACTAGACAAGAAAAAGCCTGACATACTCATACTCATGGAATCAGACCTTACAGATAATGTCCCAGACATCACCATCACATTTCCTGGCTATGTCCTCTCTCACCGGCAGGACAGATCCAGCAGAGGGGTACGGCACGGAAAATTTCCCTAACTCCTATGTAACTATTAATGCATGCCAACCATCAGGTGTGCCAGTACATTTAGCATTCTGACTACACTAGACTCAACAAGTAACTAAGATGCTCCCATAAATAAAATGAAACCAATGTAATGTGGAATATTTACAAGTGAAATTTAAATTTGAAAAAGCACCCATGCCATCTTTGCAGTCTCAATAAATTTTCGAGTTGGGCAGGAAAGTTTTGGCCATGATGCGAGCCTCCCTGTTAATTTAGGAATCTCTACCAGTGACGTAAGATGTAAGGCTCACCAGTCTGCAATTACCTGGATTATCCTTGCTACTCTTCTTAAACAAAGGAACAACATTGGCTATTCTCCAATCCTCTGGGACCTCCCCTGTAGCTAGTGAGGATACAAAGATTTTTCTCAAGGTCCCAAGAATTTCCTCCCTTGCCTATCTCAGCATTCTGGGGTATATCCCATCAGGTCCTGAGGTGTACAGGTACACAGGTCATTGAAAGTGGCAACACAGGTGGCAAAGTTAGTCAAGAAGGCAGATGGCATGCTTGCCTTCATCGGCCAGGGCACTGTGTTTAAAAATTGGCAGGTCATGTTGCAGTTTTATAGAACCTTAGTTAGGCTGCATTTGGAATATAGTGTTTAATTCTGGTCGCCACACTACCAGAAGGATGTGGAGGCTTTGGAGAGGATACAGAAAAGATTTACCAGGATGTTGTCTGGTATGGAGGGCATTAGCTGTGAGGAGAGATTGGAGAAACTTGGTTTGTTCTCGCTGGAACAACGGAGGCTGAGGAGTGACCTGATAAAAGTCTACATTATGAGGGACAGAGTGGATAGTCAGAAGTTTTTTCCCAGGGTGGAAGAGTCAATTACTAGGGGGCATAGGTTTAATGTGCGAGGGGCAAGTTTTTTACACAGAGGGTGGTGGGAGGCGGGAACCCGCTGCCGGGGTAAGCAGTGGAAGCAGATACGATAGTGACTTTTAAGGGGCGGCTTGACAAATACATGAATAGGATAGGAACTGAGGGATATGGTCCCCGGAAAGGTAGGGAGTTTTAGTTCAGTCGGGCAGCATGGTCGGTGCAGGCTTGGAGGGCCGAAGGGCCTGTTCCTGTGCTATAATTTTCTTTGTTCTTTGTTCTATAATTCAGGCTGCAGATCTGACAGGACGGCAATGTTAACAAATGAATTGCTAAGTTATATTAATCCAATGCTTGCTTTGTTGGTCTCCCATTAACCACCTTCCATAAAGCTGAGCTCTTCCAAATGTATGCTGTATGCCTCCAAATTTGCACCATATCCTGTTCATCTATCACCACTGTGCTTGCTCACTTACTCTGGCTCCCAGGCCAGTACTTCCAGTTTAAAATACTCACCCTTCAGTTCAAATCCCACCATGGCCTTTCCCCTCTTCATCTCTGTAGCTCCATTCACCTATACAACTGTGAGATCTTTGCGTTCCTCCAATACTGTTCTCTTGCACATCCCTCACATTCTGAAACTCACCCCCTTAACCTCTTCGCTTCTCCACCTCTCTTAACTTCTTAAGACTCCATTTAAAACCTACAGCTTTTGTTGTGTTATGTAATTTGGAAGAACACAAGCTGCCACTTGATGCAGTTTTGAGTAAAAGATGCTCCAGACTTTGAAGTGAGTTCAATGTGTTTTATTGAACTATTCGCACAGTTCTCAATGAGTTCGACTCTCTGCTAATCTAAATGTAGTAACTCAGTCTGACTGAACCAGCCATGCTCTGAACTACGTGCTGGGGTGTGATGCTGAGGATACACCATGTCTCACTCTGTAGATGTTGGTCTGTGGAAAGAGGCGGGGTGTGAGTGCCTCATCCCTTTTCTAGTGAGATACCACCCCTGAGTGTCCTGACTGCTCATTAGTCGTGTCCTATTCTATGCGTTCATTAGCTGCATGTTTGCATATCATGTTTGCTAATGACTCCTTCTTTGCTCAGTATCAATATTTGTCTAATAATGCTTCTGTGAATTGCTTTGGGACTTGCTACCGAAGCTATAAACATATACAAAGTTGCTGAGAGCTGAGCAAAATAATATCAAATCCCACAGGCAGCATCCTGTTAATTCTGTCACTGCTGGTGATTTGCCCTCAGAGGCAGAGGAAAAATCATCTTGGCCGGGATTCTCCCCTACCCAGTGGGGGGTCCCGGCGGCATGGAGTGGCGTGAACCACTCCAGCATCGGGCCGCCCCAAAGGTGCGGATTTCTCCGCACCTTTAGGGGCCAAGCCCTCACCTTGAGGGGCTAGGACAACGCCGGAGTGGTTGGCGCGCCGCCGGCCGGCGGGAAAGGCCTTTGGCGCCATGCCAGCCGGGGCCAAAGGGACTCCGCCGGTCGACGGAAGTCCGCGCATGCGCGGAAGCATCAGCGGCTGCTGACTTCCACATCGGCCATCGCGGAGGCTATGGCTGTGGCGGAAGGAAAAGAGTGCCCCCCACGGCACAGACCCGCCCGCGGATCGGTGGGCCCCTATCGCGGGCCAGGCCACCGTGGGGGCAACCACCAGGGCCAGATCGCACTGCGCCCCCCCCCCCCCAGGACCCCGGAGCCCGCCCGCCCGCGCCGCCAGTCCTGCCAGTAAGGTAGGTGGTTTGATTCATGGGACTGGCATGACAGCAGCGGGACTTAGGCCCATCGCAGGCCGGTGAATCACCGGGGGGGGGGGGCCCGCCGACCGGCGAGGCGCAATTCCCGCCCCCGCCAAATTTTTGGTGCCGGAGAATTCGGCGGCCGCGGGGGCGGGATTCACACCGCCCCCCGGCAATTTTCCGACCTGGCGGGGGGTCGGAGAATCCCGCCTCTTGTTTCTAGAGATGTATTGGTTTTCCCAATCATATTCTATTCTGGCTCCAAAATTTACTAACTTTCACAACTAACAAGAAGCTAAAAGTTTGCATCACTGTTCGATTCTCAGAGAGACATTCACTGAAGTTTTTTTCCTGGAGTACTAATTTTACAAAAGCTGCATTAATCACACTGAAAGGGACATGATGAATTAAGCTTATGGTTTGTTTTTAAGTCATTAGAATAATTAATGAGTCATGTTGAAATAGAGAAGGATGAAGCTGAACGAGCTCTAGCAATTCGGTAAACATAGAGCTAATCGAGCCCAGTTGCTGTAGAATAACAATCAACAAGGTCGACAGTACAATGACACAGACGAAACAGAAAAGCATGAGCTGGAGGATGGTATACTTTAACTGTACTCTCAGAATGCAACTGAAGCACATTTACTTTGCACTTTTAAACACTACATTATTTTGTGACTGTAACCTTTAGGCGGCATTCACTTGCTATTACCTTCAAGAATCAGGAGCCAGTCTCTGTAGGTCCACTTACGGCAGAGGTGATAGATTCTTGGTAAACAAAGGAGTGATAGGTTATTGGGAGTAGTTGGGATGCAGATATGAGGTTGCTATCAGATCACCCATGATCTTATTAAATGGCGGAGAAGGCTCGAGAGGCCAAATGGTCTATTCCTGCTCCTTATTTGTGTTGTGGAGATGCCAGCGTTGGACTGGGGTGAGCACAGTAAGAAGTTTTACAACACCAGGTTAAAGTCCAACAGGTTTGTTTCAATGTCACTAGCTTTCGGAGCGCTGCTCCTTCCTCAGGTGAATGAAGAGGTATGTTCCAGAAACATATATAGAGACAGATTCAAAGATGGGGTAACCCCAGGTTAAAGAGGTGTGAATTGTGTCAAGCCAGGACAGTTGGTAGGATTTTGCAGGCCAGATGGTGGGGGATGAATGTAATGCGACATGAATCCCAGGTCCCGATTGAGGCCGCACTCATGTGTGCGGAACTTGGCTATAAGCTTCTGCTCGGCGATTACCTTATTTGTGTGTTAGATCAAATAGGTTAGGATGTGGGGATGCTTCCTGCATATACATAACTAAAACTGACAGTCTGTTGGTTTCAGGAAATGGGTTTCTTCCAACCATGGAAAGCCACCGAGATGGTAAAAAATGGAGTAGCGTGTCTGGTTCTGATCACAGAGACAAGAAAGACAAACCAGTCCATGCAGCAGTTCACAGAAGAGCAATAAGTGACATGGGTCTGAGTTATGAGGAAGGACTGGGAAAGCTGGATTATTTTGGCTTTGTGATGAGGTGACCAAGAAGCAATGACACAAATGGCTTAAACTTGAGGTCCAATCATGGTGTAGAAGTTGCAAGTTCAAACCAGCAAGCAGAAGTTTTTCACACAAAGAATGTTCAACATTCAGCGAGAGTGACGGAGCCAAAAACCCTGGAAACATATAACAAAGAGCTGGTTGTTGGGAGAGGGGGACTGAAGGATAAACGAGGATGGGCCAAGCATCCTTATTCCTCGAATTTATTTTGTAGTCATGTGAATAGTAAATAGAGCATTAAGAACCATTTTTGAATGTCAAAAAGAAGTTTTTTAAAAGCTGTACGAAAGTTTAATTTTAGGTGCACATTGGGGATTGTTAAATAAGGATGTGATAATTATTTATGGAAAGATTATGATGTGGAATTATTGAACAATTATTCATTTTTATAGTTAATGTCCCAACTTTCTTAAACTCTAAATATTAGGCATCTATAATGCATTTTAAGCTACTGCTTAAGATTGGATTTCTGTCTGATCAATAGAAATGATACTTAATAGCACAAAACTTTGTAATAACCAAGATCCGCATGATTCATATGACTACTGAATAAATGCAGCCATTGGATTTGGAATAATCCTTGACCACATCAGGAATCACCCAGTTATCCCATCTGCAGATACACCAGCAAGTTCACACTGGGGAGAAGCCGTTCACCTGCTCTCAGTGTGGGAAAGGATTCACTGTGTTATCCAACCTGCAGATACACCAGCGAGTTCACACTGGGGAGAGGCCGTTCATCTGCTCTCAGTGTGGGAAAGGATTCTGTGATTCGTCCCACCTATTGAGACACCAGTGAGTTCACACTGGGGAGAGGCCGTTCACCTGCTCTCAGTGTGGGAAAGGATTCACTGTGTTATCCAACCTGCAGATACACCAGCGAGTTCACACTGGGGAGAGGCCATTCACCTGCTCCCAATGTGGGAAAGGATTCTGTGATTCGTCCCACCTATTGAGCCACCAGCAAGGTCACACTGGGGCGAGGCCATTCACCTGCTCTCAGTGTGGGAAAGGATTTACTCAGTTATCTCACCTGCAGACACACCAGCGAGTTCACACTGGGGAGAGGCCATTCACCTGCTCTCAGTGTGGAAGGGATTCACTCGGTTATCTATCCTGCGGACACACCAGCGAATTCACACTGGGGCGAGACCATCCACCTCTCAATGTGAGATGGGATTGTCTGTTTCATCGGACCTGCTGTGACATCAACAATTTCACAATCGATTACAGGGGTTGGATTCTGCTGTTATTGTTTCTGCTCTACTTCCAGGACTGCATCTGGGGCTGGTTTAGCACAGGGCTAAATCGCTGGCTTTGAAATCAGGCCAAGGCAGGCCAACAGCACGGTTCAATTCCCGTACCAGCCTCCCCGAACAGGCGCCGGAATGTGGTGACTAGGGGCGTTTCACAGTAACTTCATTTGAAGCATACTTGTGACAATAAGCGATTTTCATTTCATTTCATTTTTGAATGAATTTATCACTTTATGCCAGTCCCCTCCTCCAATTCATGTCATGTTTTTATTGCACACTAAGAAAGCTCCAGTTGACTTGATTCCTTGTTTTGCCACTTTCCCATTCTGCCTCTCCCTACAGTTCTTCAGTCAAGATTGGTTGAGATTACACACATTCTGTTTAAACCCGACACAGACAGCTGCAATTTTCAGCTGGGACCATGGTAAAGTAACCAAGAACTGAATGATTTCACTGATGTCCAATAAAAGCATTATCTGCAATGAATTTTGAGGGACTGGGATAAAGAAGGGAATTCATGAAAAAATGAATCATATCTGACAGGAAAGAAAGCCATTTTCAATGGTCGCATTTATCTAGATTACATAGGCATCACACAAAGAATCTTAATTTTACTGAACGGAACTAACAAGATTACCAATGGAAATGGCATGTAATGAGGGCACACAGCTCATATAACACCACAGCAAGATCTGCAAAGTATAAAATTGCACGACTATTAATCTAGTAGACTACCCTGAACAAAGAGAGGTTATGTAGGAAATCAATACCGAGCAAGGAGAAAACACAGGAGGCTACCGTGACCTGCTTGCACAGCTAAGAGTTTTATCAAGATTGTGAGCCAAAAGCTGCAGAGTCACGCAAACCGTCATTTAGGAAGAGAAATCATTGGGAATATACAAGAGCTATTACCAATTGAGAAAATGAAACTTGCACAAACAGCCTTACATGTGGGGCGTCATTCTCCAACCCCCCAGCGGGTCGGAGAATGGCCGTTGGCCGCCGTGAATCCCGCCCCCGCCGGTTGCCGAAGTCTCCGGCACCGGATATTCGGCGGGGGCGGGAATCGGGCGCGCCGGTTGGCGGGCCCCCCCGCTGGATTCTCCGGCCCGGATGGGCCGAAGTCCCGCCGATAAATTGCCTGTCCTGCCGGCATGGATTAAACCACCTTTTGAACGGCGGGACAAGGCGGCGTGGGCGGGCTCCGGGGTCCTGGGGGGGGCGCGGGCCGATCTGACCCCGGGGGGTGCCCCCACGGTGGCCTGGCCTGCGATCGGGGCCCACCGATCCGCGGGCGGGCCTGTGCCGTGGGGGCACTCTTTCCCTTCCGCCTCCGCCACGGTCTCCACCATGGCGGAGGCGGAAGAGACTCCCTCCACTGTGCATGCGCGAGAAACTGTCAGCGGCCGCTGACGCTCCCGCGCATGCGCCGCCCCGAGATGTCATTTCCGTGCCAGCAACCGCTGGAGCTGGGCGCTTCACTACTCCCCATATTTTTAAACTTGTCCCCCAGATCCCGTCTTTCCCATAAGAGGAAACATCTTTTCGGCATTGACCCTATCAAGTCCCCAGGGGATCTTAAATGTTTCAATATGATCATTTCCTAATCTTTTAGACTCCAATAGGTGCAGGTTCAACCTTTCCTCAAAAGACAAGTATGTCAAAGGCATGTCTGCATCAACTCTCACAAACTTCTACAGATGTGCGATAGAGAGCATCCTATCCGGCTGCATCACAGTTTGGTATGGCAACTGCTCGGCCCAAAATTGCAAGAAACTGCAGAGTGTGGTGAACTCAGCCCAACGCATCACACAAGCTTGCCATCCTCCCATTGATTCTGTCTACACCTCACGCTGCCTCAGAAAGGCAGACAGCATTGTCAGAGACCCTCACACCCAGACCTTTCCATCAGGCAGAAGATACAGAAGTCTGAAGACCTGCACATCCAGACATAGGAACAGCTTCTTCCCAGCAGCTACTAGACTCCTCAACGACTCTCCCTCGGACTGATCTGTTCCCTGTAAGAACACTATTCGCGAGGCCCTATGCTGCTCTTGCTCATGTATTGCTTTGTTTGACCCTTATTCCGCACTGTAACCAATCACTGTTTGTTGATGTATCATTTGTCAATGTACACTGTTGATTATTCTTTTGTCTACTATGTACATACTGTGGGCTAAATCGCTGGCTTTGAAAGCAAACCAAGGCAGGCCAGCAGCACGGTTCAATTCCCGTACCAGCCTCCCCGAACAGGCGCCGGAATGTGGCGACTAGGGGCTTTTCACAGTAACTTCATTTGAAGCCTACTTGTGACAATAAGCGATTTTCATTTCATTTCATTTCATGTTCCCTTGGCCGCAGAAAAATACTTTTCACTATACTTCGGTACATATGACAATAAATATCAATCAATCAAGTACCAACTTAGTGAACCTTCTCTGACTGCTTCTAATACAATTATATATTTTCTTAAATAAGGACACCAAAGCTGTACACAGTATACCAGATATGGGGCGGGATTCAACGTTCTCCGACTCCGATATCGTAATCGGCGATCGGCTGAGAATCGATGAGTGGTGCTGGTTTGATGCCGGTTTTCTATCCTCCGCCCCCCTCCGAAATGGCGCCATCGCATTGCGCGCTGCACGCCGTTGGAACGGTGTTGGCATGTAAACTGAAGGCCCCGATGCTCCATCCCCGATGGGCCGAGTTCCCCACCTAGTGGGGGACATGCGTTCTCAGCGGTCGGGAACCCAGCGTGGCTGCGGCAGACTGTGTCCAGCGTGCAATAGTTGGCTGTGCTGCTGGCTGGGAGGGCTTCTGCGAGGGCTAGGGGGACTGGTGGGGGTGACCAGGGGGTGGCCTGGGGGCACTATTTGGCAGGTCGGGTCTGAGCACGGCTGGTGACATGTTTTACGGCACGGCCACTGCAGGTCGTTGCCGTGTGTGTACGCGGCCACGGATCCGGCCATTCTCCAGCCGTTTATATCAAGGAAGCCAGGAGTTTTACTCGCCACGGTTGCTAGCCCCTCACCGGTTGCAGGATCAGTGAGGGATCGGCACCGATTTTGGCATTGTAAAACACCACAGTTCCTACGCTGGCATCGGCACTTAGTCTGGAACATGGTGAATCAGGGCGGCATGTGGCACAGTGGTTAGCACTGGGACTGCGGCGTTGAGGACCCGGGTTCGAATCCCAGCCATGGGTCACTGTCTGTGTGGAGTTTGCACATGCTCCCCATGTCTGCGTGGGTTTCACCCCCACAACCCAAAGATGTGCAGGTTACATGGATTGGCCTCGCTAAATTGCCCCTTAATTGGAGAAAAAATAATTGGGTACTCTAAATTTATTAAAAAAACAGAAAAATGGTAAATCTAGCCCATGGTCTCACTAACGCCCTGAAAAAAACTGTCGGAAAACTTCCCCGCTTTTATATTTGCAAAACTATTTTAAATTAATCTGAAAGGGTCACTGAAAGATCACACAAATGGAGCAAATCTGACAGTATGGACATGAGATAGATTTTCCATTTACCCCAGCACCTATTCCACTCCTGCATCATTAACAATAGTGACCAGGAAATATTTCCTGGTTCCAGCATTGCTTTGGGCTTCAAACTCCAGTACAATTGGAGTAACTTTGGAATACGGGCATCCAGATCATAAAGTTAACATCGGGAATTTACAGATATAATTTGTTCCACTAGAAAATATGCCCCTGACACAGCTCAGGCGGAAAAAGCGGTGTGTAACCTGCCGGCTACATTTTTACCAACGATATTTTTTGACATTTAGTCAAAACAAATCCTGGAGGCGGGTCCCACGATGTCACACTGGCAAGGTGGGCTCTGCCAGTAACGTTGGCCTTCAAGGGGGTCTTCAAGAGATCGGTCTACAAGAGAAAAGGGCGCCCCAATCGAAAGAAAAGAAAAATAAGAAAAAGCTTTCCTCCCACAGACATGGGAACCACTCCCGACACATGAGGCTTCCACCCCAGGGAATCCCTCCTCCCATGAACAGGAGAATCCCCCATCCATGCACAAGGCCACCCACCCCCCCAGGGAATCCTCCCCCCCCCCCAAAGGACACGGGAAACCCCCACGCACATCCCCGAAGGGAACTCCCCTCCTGAAGGACATGGGAACACCACTATGCACACTACTCCCTGCCATTGCCCAGGCACTGCCCCTGCCAGTGGAAGTTCCAGGGGTTAGCGCCAGGGGCAGTGTTGGGTCAGTGACCAGGAAGGATCTTCACCCTACTGGGTGCTGCATTTACCTGTGCGCCTCCAGCGATCTTTCTTCGCCAGGTCCCCATTTGTCAAAAGTTGTTGTAAACCCTGCCAATGTGATATCACATTGGCGGATGGGAGGGGTGATATTCCTAACATGGGGAGGATAATAGAGCGAGGAAGCCACAAATGATATTAAAATGTATGATAATGGGGTTCCTTACCTTCCATGGCGGGAACCCCATTTTGCGTTTGGTAGGGGTCAGGGACAATTGGAACAGGAAATCCCGATGCTGTAAAAGCCGTTTGTGGACTCCCATTGGATTCTCCATCCCTGCCGCCATTCCGGCCCGCCGTAAATGAGGGATGAAACCCCACCTCCAGTGTTTATATTGTGGTTGGGGTGGTGCTGGCTTTAGAGACATCCATAAAAAGTTAAACTCTTTTGGTGGGTCTCAGACACTCCAGAGGTTGTAGCCCTCCCTTGTTTAGTCTACCTGTTAGAAGGTGAAACATTATGTAGCAAAGTAGCTATGAAATCAGAAACTGCTTAAAGAAACAGCTACCAGATTCTTTATGCAGATTATGGGGGCTAACTTAAATTACCCCTGAAACAGGAACAGAAACCTGTTAATTGAACTGCAGCGTGCTTTCTCCATGCTCCTTAGGATGCGGCCGAGCAGCCCAACGTAGCGCACCTAGAATTTCAGTGTGCATTCCCATTCGGCACTCTCCTGCATGTCACCCTATTCTGATTCTCAGCGGAGTCCTCTGCAGCAGCATTTATCTTCCAACTCAACCTCCGGTGACCTGGCAAGCAACCCAATGATGGAGAGTAACGTAACGATCAGAATTGTGCGATAGGCACTGCAGGTAAAGGAAAACTAAACTGTGTAAAATTATTAAACCAGGGAAGTAAGGTTGGCACGGTGGCACAGTGGTTAGCACTGCTGTCTCACAGTGCCCAAGACCTGGGTTCTATCCCGCCCTGGGTCACTGTCCGTGTGGAGTTTGCACATTCTCCCCATGTTTGCTTGGGTCTCACCCCCACAATCCAAAAATGTGAATGGTTGATGGATTGGCCACGCTAAATTGCCCCTTAATCGGTAAAAAAATAAGTGGGTGCTCTAAATTTACTTTTTAAAATAAATACATAAACGAGGGAAGTAAAATAAAAAACATATGAGTTAAACATTAGAGCAGAAGGGCAAGTTGGGATGTGCATTCCAACTCGCGGTTTTGATACAAACGCAAGGAAAAATACTCTGCTCTGCTCCTATTGCTTACGTTCTTATGTCCCAGGCTATTGACAACAAAGGGACAAATATCTGCAGTGCCTCACGCTACGCAAAGCTAATCTATACTGCTTAACGGGAGGTATATTATGAAATGAAATGAAAATCGCTTATTGTCACGAGTAGGCTTCAATGAAGTTATGGTGCTGGTGGAACTGAAACTATTCTGAATATTGTGATGTGGACATTTCAACAATGGCTGCCTGTGGGAGCACACAAGCACCAATATTTTCGGAGACTGCACTGGAAGACCTGGTGAAAGAGATGGAAATAAGGAGCGATGGTCTGAATGCTCAGGGGGCTGGACATTCTCCAGACACATGGTCAGACAGTTGTGAGAAGATAGCAGTGAAGGTCAATGCTAGGAGCGTGATGCAATGGAAGAAGAAGTTTATTGGTCTTACAACAGGTGTCAAGGTCAGGAGTGCATATTTTAATGCAATTTACCACCAATTACATCACTAGCTTCATCCAATGCTCAATTCACTATAACCAAATCATTTGTCTACCAACAAACTTCATCAAATAGCACTCACACCTGGCGCTCAAATGGTTCATTTCATCCTCACACACTCAGTACTTCTGCAAGCCTCATATCCTCTCAGCTCATGCATTGACAGCCACATCATCCAAACATATTGCTTGACATTCACTGACAATCATCCCTCTTACTTGGAGAAGATCAGTGCACAACCAGAGGCAGCAGGAATTAATGGGAGAGAAGAGACATGTTTGCATGTTTTAACCCCTATTAGGAGACAGTGATATCATTATGGGAATGCCATTGCTTAGAACTCTTTTGCCCTCCTCCTCCTTATTCTAACAATTGCCCTGTATGGACTCGCTTATTCTCCCCATTATGGGCAATGCCAAGAGGAGCATCTGATAGCCCACCCTTGTTTGGGAGCAACTGGTTTGTAAACAAGCCTTTCAGTCACCATAACATACTTCAGCACCAGCCAGTCCATTCCCTGTAGGCTACTGAAATTTTAACCAAGTATGGAAAAGCACGTTAAACATGTAGAATTGCAGCAACAGCCAGAAGAAATAAACTAGCAATGAACTTGCAAGTAATTGATCCTTCTAAATACAACTGGTAAGGGGTCTCCCATGCTTCTACACACCAGTTTAGCTGTGCAGGGTTAAGAGATTGTTAGGATGCAGTGTAGGGCTCCAAATTGGAGTGCTGACATCAGGTCAGCCTGCTCTATATTCTGCCAGTGATCGTTGGGTGCTTGTGCAAAATTTGGCATCAGGCACACTTCCTGTTGGAATTGTGCACTCTGGCATAGTGAACTACATTTTTCTAGATCAATGGGGCATTACAGAGTCCACTTTTGTCCCCTTTGACCCCAACAACCACTTTAATGAGAACGGTCAATGTGGCCAATTAAAGTTGCTGCAGGAAATCTGTACAGGGAAACAGTTAGACACTTTGAAAGCAAGACAAAACCCAGGAACAAGGATAGTTCCTAAATCAACTGGCAGTCTCCAATCAGGTGTATTTTTTTATTTAGGAGATTTGTACATCACTATTTTCTGGTCACAAATTGAAATTTTCACTTTTCCCTGGGGCAAAAACCAATCAATCAGTATGACAAGCCCAAACTAATGACCAGAATTAATGAGTCCCAAAACTCCTGCTGAAGAAAATTTCCTTAGTCCTGTGACATGTCGTTAACCTGAAGTGACAGTAACATGACAGTTTCATCCAGCAGAGGGCAGTAGAGCGGAGCTGCTGATTGGCTGTTGTGGGGGCAATTTGCATACATCTGTTGTGCTCACCCTAACTTGAAGGTGTACCTGAGCAAGAGACCCTAGCTGTTCAAGTGAAGACAAGCATCCAGCAGAGGGCAGTAGAGCAGAGCTGCTGATTTGCTGTTGCGGGGGCAATTTGCATACGTCTGTTGTGCTCACCCTAACTTGAAGGTGGTTTGTGGAGGTGCTGTTGTCAAGTGACACTTAAACCCGAAACACTTCTTCAGTGTTTCCCTCCCTACCCCTTCCTCTAACCCCCCAAAAAAACCAACCGCTGTAAAGATCAAGAGGAAGGCTCGAGGGCAGGTAGAAGTAGAAAGAAGTTGAACCGTGACATCACAGCCTGCAGGTAAGGGATTGGCTGGTGACTGGTAAGTAGTTTTTCTTTTATTTTCCCTCAGGTGTTATCGTGTGGGGCGCAGAGGTTGCTGAGTGAGTGCTTGCTGAGAAGGGGAGTAAATAACAGGTAAGCTCTTTTTCTTTTTTTTATCTAGAGGGGATGGCAGGGAAGGTGGTGCAATGTTCCTCCTGCAGAATGTTTGAGGTGAGGGACGCCGTCAGTGTCCCTGCTGATTTCATCTGTGGGAAATGCACCCATCTCCAGCTCCTCAGAAACCGCGTTAGGGAACTGGAGCTGGAGCTGGATGAACTTTGGATCATTTGGGAGGCAGAGGTGGTCATAGATAGAAGCTTCAGGGACATAGTTACTCCGAAGAATAAAGATAGATGGGTGACGGTGAGAGGGGCTGGGAGGAAGCAGTCAATACAGGGATCCCCTGTGGTCGTTCCCCTTAGGAACAAGTATACCGCTTTGGATACTGTTGGGGGGGGGGGGACTTACCAGGGGTAAGCCATGGGGTACAGGTCTCTGGCACAGAGTCTGTCCCTGTTGCTCAGAAGGGAAGGGGGGGAGAGGAGTAGAGCATTAATCATTGGAGACTTCATAGTTAGGGGGATATAGGATATTCTGTGGGAACGAGAGAGACTCGCGGTTGGTGTGTTGCCTCCCACGTGCCAGGGCCCTAAATGTCTCGGATCGTGTTTTCGGCATCCTTAAGGGGGAGGGGGAGCAGCCCCAAGTCGTGGTCCACATAGGTACCAATGACATAGGTAGGAAAAGGGATAGGGATGTAAGGCAGGAATTCAGGGAGCTAGGGTGGAAACTTAGATCTAGGATAAACAGAGTTATTATCTCTGGGTTGTTACCCGTGCCACGTGCTAGCGAGACGAGGAATAGGGAGAGAGAGGAGTTGAACACGTAGCTACAGGGATGGTGCAGGAGGGAGGGTTTCAGATTTCTGGATAATTGGGACTCATTCTGGGGTCTGTGGGACCTGTACAAATGGGATGGTCTACACCTGGACCAGAGGGGTACCAATATCCTGGGGGGGAAATTTGCTAATGCTCTTCGGGAGGATTTAAACTAGTTCAGCAGGGGCTTGGGAACCTGAATTGTAGCTCCAGTATACAGGAGGTTGAGAGTAGTGAGGTCATGAATAAGGTTTCAAAGTTGCAGGAGTGTATCGGCAGGCAGGAAGGTGGTTTAAAGTGTGTCTTCTTCAATGCCAGGAGCATCCGGAATAAGGTGGGTGAACTTGCGGCATGAGTTGGTAGCCGGGACTTCGATGCTGTGGCCATTTTGGAGACGTGGATAGAGCAGGGACAGGAATGGTTGTTGCAGGTGCCGGGGTTTAGATATTTCAGTAAGCTCAGGGAAGGTGGTAAAAGAGGGGGAGGGGTGGCATTGTTAGTCAAGGACAGTATTACGGTGGCAGAAAGGATGTTTGATGAGGACTCGTCTACTGAGGTAGTATGGGCTGAGGTTAGAAACAGGAAATAGGGGTTTTCTATCGGCCTCACGAAAAGTTCCAGAGATATAGAGGAAAGGATTGCAAAGATGATTCTGGATAGGAGCGAAAGCAACAGGGTAGTTGTTATGGGGGACTTTAACTTTCCAAATATTGACTGGAAGCGCTATAGTTCGAGTACTTTAGATGGGTCCGTTTTTGTCCAATGTGTGCAGGAGGGTTTCCTGACACAGTATGTAGCTAGGCCAACGAGAGCGAGCCAATATTGGATTTGGTACTGGGTAATGAACCAGGACAGGTGTTAGATTTGAAGGTAGGTGAGCACTTTGGTGATAGTGACCACAATTTGATTACGTTTACTTTAGTGATGGAAAGGGATAGGTATATACTGCAGGGCAACAGTTATATCTGGGGGAAAGGCAATTATGATGCGATGAGGCAAGACTTAGGATGCATCGGATGGAGAGGAAAACTGCAGGGGATGGGCACAATGGAAATGTGGAGCTTGTCCAAGGAACAGCTACTGCGTGTCCTTGATAAGTATGTACCTGTCAGGCAGGGAGGAAGTGATCAAGCAAGGGAACCGTGGTTTACTAAAGCAGTCGAAACACTTGTCAAGAGGAAGAAGGAGGCTTATGTAAAGATGAGACATGAAGGTTCAGTTAGGGTGCTCGAGAGTTACAAGTTAGCTAGAAAGAACCTAAAGAGAGAGCTAAGAAGAGCCAGGAGGGGACATGAGAAGTCTTTCGCAGGTAGGATCAAGGATAACCCTAAAGCTTTCTATAGATATGTCAGGAATAATTCCTAGGATTCTCTGGGAAGCTAGGGAGGAGATTGCTGAGCCTTTGGCTTTGATCTTTAAGTCATCTTTGTCTACAGGAATAGTGCCAGAAGACTGGAGGATAGCAAATGTTGTCCCCTTGTTCAAGAAGGGGAGTAGAGACAACCCCGGTAACTATAGACCAGTGAGCCTTATTTCTGTTGTGGACAAAATCTTGGAAAGGTTTATAAGAGATAGGATGTCTCATCATCTGGAAAGGAATAATTTGATTAGAGATAGTCAACACGGTTTTGTGAAGGGTAGGTCATGCCTCACAAACCTTATTGAGTTCTTTGAGAAGGTGACCAAACAGGTGGATGAGGGTAAAGCAGTTGATGTGGTGTAAATGGATTTCAGCAAAGCGTTTGATAATGTTCCCCACGGTAGGCTACTACAGAAAATACGGAGGCAAGGGATTCAGGGTGATTTAGCAGTTTGGATCAGAAATTGGCGAGCTGGAAGAACACAAAGGGTGGTGGTTGATGGGAAATGTTCAGACTGGAGTCCAGTTACTAGTGGTGTACCACAAGGATCTGTTTTGGGGCCACTGCTGTTTGTCATTTTTATAAATGACCTGGAGGAGGGCGTAGAAGGATGGGTGAGTAAATTTGCAGATGACACTAAAGTCGGAGTTGTGGACAGTGCGGAAGGATGTTACAAGTTACAGAGGGACATCGATAAGCTGCAGCGCTGGGCTGAGAGGTGGCAAATGGAGTTTAATGCAGAAAAGTGTGAGGTGATTCATTTTGGAAGGAATAACAGGAAGACAGAGTACTGGGCTAATGGTAAGATTCTTGGCAGTGTGGATGAGCAGAGAGATCTCGGTGTCCATGTACATAGATCCCTGAAAGTTGCCACCCAGGTTGAGAGGGTTGTTAAGAAGGCGTACGGTGTGTTAGCTTGTATTGGTAGAGGGATTGAGTTTCGAAGCCATGAGGTCATGTTGCAGCTGTACAAAACTCTGGTGCGGCCGCATTTGGAGTATTGCGTGCAATTCTGGTCGCCGCATTATAGGAAGGATGTGGAAGCATTGGAAAGGGTGCAGAGGAGATTTACCAGAATGTTGCCTGGTATGGAGGGAAGTTCTTATGAGGAAAGGCTGAGGGACTTGGGGCTGTTTTCGTTAGAGAGAAGAAGGTTAAGAGGTGACTTAATTAAGGCATACAAGATGATCAGAAGATTGGATAGGGTGGACAGTGAGAGCCTTTTTCCTCGGATGGTGATGTCTAGCACGAGGGGACATAGCTTTAAAATGAGGAGAGATAGATCTAAGAAAGATGTCAGAGGTAGGTTCTTTACTCAGAGAGTAGTAAGGGCGTGGAATGCCCTGCCTGCAACAGTAGTGGACACGCCAACACTAAGGGCATTCAAATGGTCATTGGATAGACATATGGACAATAAGGGAATAGTGTAGATGGGCTTTAGAGTGGTTTCACAGGTCGGCGCAACATCGAGGGCCGAAGGGCCTGTACTGCGCTGTAATGTCCTATGTTCTATGTTCTATGTTTCATGCACAAATTAAACTATATTTAACATGTTGACAAGAAGCAGGAATTGATGGTTAATAACAAAATTTCACATCAAAATAGAATGGGGATCACTGAATTATGAGTTTAGAAAATAGATACTAGTTGCTTTATAACCGGCATTAGATGAACGTAAGCTAATTCTGGAGCCGCAGATAAACACTCCACTCCCCACACACACTGATCCAAGTCAACATACCGAGGGGGTGGGGGTGGGGATGGGGGTGGGGGTTGGGTGGGTGTACCCATACAGCCGGTGTTGCTCTATGCAGCCACGGGCCACGGTGGGCTGTCAGTGGGGTGTGCAGCAAGGGGTTACCTTTTAGGCTGCAGCAACAGCAATCTGTGCCTGGACACCCCGGTCCCGGGGATCAGCCCGATGCCATGGCCCGTCCCCGGGTCACTCCCTGCTACACCCCTCAGCCCCTGGCAGACGCCTCCCCCCACCACCCTCCCCAGCCAGCAATGGCAGCGGCAAGACCGGCAGCTCACGGTCGCGAGTCTGGGAACATGTTACACTACCGCTCTTTTCCTCAGCAGCTACTGCGCCTGTTTCCCGGGTTTTAATATCACAAGTGAACCTTGCCATCGGTAATTCCTCCTGGCAGAGGTGGAGCATCACAGGAGTCCTGGTGAATATCGGACGGGACCGTTAATGATATGCCAACGGTTTTTACTGTACGTGTGCCGTAGAGTACATTGACGCCGCTGTCGAGGCACAAGAGCATGGCATTCCGCCCGCTTTAATTTTTAGCTGACTCGCGATTCTCCACCCAATCACGTTTCCCGATTCCGGCGTCGGCCGACCGCGAATTCCACCCCAGATATTCGGGTTCACAGCCTCTCAGAAGAAAGGGCCCTGCAACTTACAATGGAGAGGGCAATAGTTGGGATGGAGTTCGGCATGTGCCAAAGGAGTGAGAGTCCAATGCAATGCAGATGTCCCTAGGGCAAGTGAGTCAATCCTCTCCCAGTCCTTCCCAAGATCTCACCCCTTGTTTTCTGTCTTGCAGGATCACCATCAGACCAGGCTGAGCCATCCGAGGTTGCTGCCCCCAATCCAGACCCGCAGCACACCCTGGATCCGGCACCACTCTAGGGAAGATACCGACGTTCTGCCACTGCTTTCACCTGCATTGTCCACCATTGCACAGACTATCACCTCAGCGGGTAATGTTAGCAATTAGGCTCCTGGTCACCCGCTGGTGAGAACCACACACATGCTGCAGCACATGAGGTGAACCTAAGGACTCCCCAGGGAGTGGATGGTTGGAGGGCTGCCTGATCCCAGGGAACAGCTGTCACCCAGCCAGGTGTTGGGTTTCTGGAAATGATGATCCCATCACTGTTGCAGATGTAGAAGTAGAGCCAGAATCTACAGGAGTGGATATCTGCAACTTTCCAGCGCCAGCAAGTACAGCTGGAGGACTCTATCTGACTTCAGACGCAAGAGTTGGCACAATGCGTGGCACCCAGGCTCACACTAAAATGGGGGCACCTGCATGGAAGGCCTGGGGTAAGACGTCAGAGCCACCTATCAGTACGTCCAATGCTTGGGGCACGCTGTGCTGTCCATGGCTGAGGCGCAGGACAGGAGAGCCTAGTCACAGGGGGACATGTCCCGGGCGCACATGGACATTATTGTGGCGCTCCAGAGCATGGGCCATTCACCAAGGGTCATGGCTGAGGACATCGAGAGCATTGGTCGGTCACTAACTGACCTCAGCCAGTCACAGAGGGACACATCACAGGCACAGAAAGCAGCAGCTGTAAATTCCTAGAAAGTGAAAACCACTTCTCCAGGGTTTAAACCCCTTCAGATATTTTATTTGCAAGGCTTTCATTCAATTTCAAATTGCTTGTGCGAGGTTGTGATTGACAGCTTCCACACAGGTAGCTGTCATGATTGTTTAATTTAACTTCCCTTCACGCTTTAATGGATCTCAAGTACCCTGCTGTGAAATTAACCACAATGTTTCTAAACACCTAATTATGATTGACAGCTCTTGACCACATCAACATCAGCAAAGGGCTGGAATTGAGATCTGTAGTGTTGGGACGGTCTCGATCTGAACCGATCTGGGACCAGTGTTCTTGCGAAAAGAATAAATAGGGTGGTCTTAAGGACTTTAAACTAGCAAGTGAGGTGGCTGGGGGGGGAAATTAAAGCGGGCGGAATGCCATGCTCTTGTGCCTCGACAGCGGAGTCAATGTACTCTACACTATGGGAAGTAAAATTGTTAATGGTAAGCAAAGCAGCAGGTTTGCATGTGTGAAGGTGGGTTCAATTACATGGAAAGTTGTGAAAAAAGATCAAGTGAAGAAGAACTCAGGAGATGTCATGAATGGAGATGTTAGGATTTGAAAAGAAAGTATTCAAACTAGCATAAAGGCATTCGAAACAAGATAAATGAGTTGATGGCACAAATCATCGCAAATGAGTATGATTTAGTGGCCATTACAGAGACATGTTTGCAGGATGGTCATGACTGGGAGTTAAATATCCGGGGGTATAACACTATTCGAAGGACAGGCAGGAAGGTAGTGTAGCCCTGATATTCAAAGATGACATCAGGGCGATAGTGTTACAGGTTTTATCGAGAAAAAGGCTGAATCCATTTGGGTGAAAATTAGAAATAGTAAGGAGAAAAGGTCACTGATAAGTGTAGTCTATAGGCCACCAAATAATAACATCACAGTGGGACGGGCAATAAACAAAGAAATAACTGATGCATGCAAAAATGGTACAGCAATTATCATGGGGGATTTTAATCTACATGTTAATTGGTCAAACCAAGTAGGTCAGGGCAGCCTTGAGGAGGAGTTTATAGAATGTATCTGCGATAGTTTTCTCAAAAAGTATGTAATGGAATCTACGAGGGAGCAAGCTATCCTGTGTAACGAGACAGGAATAATTAATGATCTCATAGCCAAGGACCCTTTTGGAAGGGGCGATCATAGTATGGTTGAATTTAAAATACAGATGAAATGTGAGAACGTAAAATCCAATACCAGTGTCTTGTGCTTAAACAAGGAGACTACAATGGGATGAGGGAAGAGTTGGCTAGGGTAGATTGGGAGCAAAGACTTTGTGGTGGGACAATTGAGGAACAGTGGAGGTCTTTCAAAGAGATTTTTCATAGTACTCAGAAAAGGTACATACCAGTGAAAAGGACTGTAGGAAAAAGGATAATCAGCCTTTGATATCTAAGGAAATAGAGGGTATCAAATTGAAAGAAAAGGCATATGAAGTGGCAAAAATTAGTGAGAAACTAGAGGATTTCTCCAAATATATAAAATGAAAAAGAGTAGCTAGGTTAAATATTGGTCCTTTAGAGGATGGGAAGGGGGATTTAATAATGGGAAATGAGGAAATGGCTGAGGCATTGAACAGGTATTTTGTGTCGGTCTTCACAGTGGAAGACACAAATAACATGCCAAAAACTGTTGGCAAGGAGGCTATGGCAGGTGAGGACCTAGAAACGATCATTATCACTAAGGAGGTGCTGTTGGGCAAGCTAATGGGGCGAAAGGTAGACTAGTCTCCTGGCCCTGATGGATGCATCCCAGGGTACTAAAAGAGGTGGCGGGGTAAATAGCAAATGTGCTCGTGATAATTTACCAAAATTCGTTGGACTCTGGGTGGTTCTGGCAGATTGGAAAACAGCAAATTTGGCGCCACTGTTAACATAAGAAGGTAGACAAAAGGCAGGTAACTATATGCTGGTTAGCTTAACTTCTGCAGTGGGGAAAATACTTGAATCTATCGTTAAGGAAGAAATAGCGAGACATTTGGATAGAAATTGTCCCATTGGGCAGACGCAGCATGGGTTAATGAAAGGCAGGTCATGTTTGACTAATTTACTGGAATTCTTTGAGGATATTACAAGCGCGGTGGACAACGGGGAACCGGTGGATGTGGTGCATCTGAATTTCCAGAAGACATTCGAAAAGGTGCCGCACAAAAGGCTGCTGCATAAGATAAAGGCGCATGGCGTTACGGGTAATGTATTAGCATGGATAGAGGATTGGTTAACTGACAGAAAGCAAAGAGTGTGGATAAATGGGTGTTTTTCAGGTTGCCGATCAGTGGCTAGTGGTGTGCCCCATGGATCAATGTTGGGTCCGCAATTGTTCATAATTTACTTAGATGATCTGGAGTTGGGGACCAAGTGTAATGTGTCAAATTTTACAGATAACGCAAAGATGAGTGGTGGAGCCAAGTGTGCAGAGGACATTGAATGTCTGCAGAGGGATATAGGTCGTTTAAGTGAGTGGGCAAGGGTCTGGCGGATGGAGTTCAATGTTGATAAATGTGAGGTCATCCATTTTTGTAGGAATTACAGGAAAATGGACTATTATTTAAATGATAAAAATTTGCAGCATGCGGCTATGCAGAGGGATCTGAGGCCTCTGTGTCTATTTTCTATGTTTTGCACTCATGAAAATAATCAAAGAGAAATCAGCCCAATTAGGCTTGCACCTTTAAATGAATGAAGGTTATTTTGGATTTTTCTGTTCAGTCATATCTCTCTGTTTATTCACCCTGGGAATCTTGCCATCTGGGGAACACCTGCTTTCACTGGTACTTTTTCCAATAATGTACTTCACATTTCCTTGGATCTGTCACGTTATCTCTCCTGAACCGTCCAGCAGAGTGTGTAAGTTATTTATGGAAATATAAAACAAAGGGACGATTCACTAATTGGGCTCTCCGAGCAAGTAGCACAGGATGGGAAATCAGGAGTCCACATCCCATAACTCCCTAGCCATTGATTTGAACATTTGGGAAATCAAGGTCTGGAGTTCTGTCATTTCAATCAAAGAATCAGCCTTCAAAAGAGAGCCCAGGACATATCCTTGGATCTAGACCCATTCTGAGAAATATCCTTGCCATCCAACTCTCTCCATTGCCGCTGTATTCTGTTTAGGGTCTGGTGCATCAACTTTATAATTAATTATTTGTTACATCTGATCAAGCCCCTTCTGAAAATCTCTCTCTCTATAAATAAAACATTCATCAAATTCTCATTGTAAATACTGGGTATTGTTTCCATGTAAATATGTGACCAATATCATTGAAATGCCCAATCATAATATGTACTGACTTCACAAAAAAGTGATTATTCCTTGTCCAAATATTAAAACCTTTGTGCCAGGATAAACTGTACTTTACAGAACAACAAAATAAAATAGATACCGAAAAGTGTCCTTTGATTAATATCCTGAATGTACATTGCTGTTCCCTGAAAGTAGCCTTTGTGGTAGTCACCACTGATGTATATATTGTATATATAGGATGTTGATATAGGTGCTTTACCGTAAAGCCCCTCTACTACAGGTACAGTGGTAGATCCCTGCCTGCTGGCTCCGCCCAGTAGCCGGAGTATAAATATGTGTGTTTCCAGTACAGCAGCCATTTTGTCAGCTGCTGTAGGAGGCCACACAACTCAGTGTAATAAAGCCTTGATTACATCCTACTCTCGTCTTTGAGTAATTGATCGTGCAACAGCCTCCCAAGACTAGTTTCATAAAATAGTGAACTTGCAAACATAACCACAAATAACAAATTAGAACAGAATCTATTAGTGAAGAAATACCTGAGGCCAGACATTTTCTCCTTCAGGAGATTTAATTCACTTCAGTGGAAATTTGCTACTAACTTTTGACCACTATGGGCTAACCCCCACGGACTTGGAGAACACAGTAGCAACTCCCATCAAAGAGGCTCGACGTAGTTTTAAATTGCCAATGAAAATAATGGAAATTCCCAAGTCAATAGATTCAACTTGCAGCTATTTCATTTTGATCTCAAGGTGATCACTTATTCCAGACCCAGCTGCATAAATCACAAATAGAAACATAAAAATGAAAGCACACGGAATACTTTTGTGCTTTTCTTCTTCCTTCCTTTTTTCTTCTTTTAACCATAGCATGGTTAAAAATGTGGTCAGAAATGTTGCTTCACAGCGCCAGGGTCCAGGTTCGATTCCCTGTTTGGGTCACCGTCTGTGCGGAGTCTGCACTCTCCCGTGTCTGCGGCGTTTCCTCTGGGTGCCGTAGTGTGGCGACAAGGGGATTTTCATTGCAGTGTTTTTTTCAATTTTTAAAATAAATTTAGAGTACCCATTTATTTTCTTTTTCCAATCGAGGGGCAATTTAGCATGGCCAATCCACCTAACCCCCACTTCAGCCAGCAACGGAATGCAAAATTCCGAAAGGCACGTCAGAGTTCCGGTTATCGGTTTTTGAAAGTGAGGACAGGCTCAGCCACATGATCCAGAAGCATGATGAGCCCATTTTAAAGCATTGACTGCATATTACAGTAAGCTCCGATGGGGCAGGCTTCTTCATATTCACAATTACGGGCTGCACGAGCTGCTACATTGACTGGAAGAATGATATAAATGTCACAATGAAGACCATGAAACTCAACCAGTCGCATGAGGCTCGGGCTGCTTGTCAGGTAGTCACGAAAACGGTGCTAAATAACTTTTTTCAATTTCCTCATTCCTCCTGAGGTTCCGAAGCATGTAGTGTTAGATAGAAGCTCTGCAGCAAGACTCACTGCTGATTTAGAAATTTGGTCAATTTCTGCATGAGCACATACTTCCACGAGCAGTATTGTACTTCTCGGAAGCTGGTGATGATGAGTACGATGACATTCATAGTGAGCACGACAATAATGATGATGAATATAAGGATGCTAACTCTGATGATCAATACGAAGGTGATGACGATGAGTGCGAGGATGTTGTTGGCGAGTGCGCAGATAGTGATGATGAGAACAGAGATGCTGATGATGATGAGTGGGAAGCTAATGATGATGAGTGGGGAGATATTGATGATGAATATGACAACATTGATTTTGATATTGCTGACGATGAATGGGGAGATATTGATGATGAATACGACAACATTGATATTGATGATGATGAATGGAAAGATATTGATGATGAATATGATGAGACCAGCTCTGATGATATTGAAAATGATGACTCAGGGACTGAATCAGCGGAGGGCGATGACAAAATGCCGGTGAGATGGTTTTGAGGATGTGATGAGATGATAGCCCTGGACATAAAGCCAATGATGGAGCAGTTTACTCCAGAGGCACCTGGTGCATCGTCTCATGCCTCTGAACTGATCCGGTGGTCGACTCCCTGCTGCTTGAGGTCACTCCACCAGAAGATGAGTGGGAGGAATGGATGACTATCTCGCTGTGTAGCCCGATGGATCACACACATCTACTCGCTCAAGACCAGGATGACCCAACACCTGTATCATCACGACCAGAAGGTGTCTGCATCATTATTTCCAGTGATGAAGAGCCATTGAGCATTGCTCCAGTGAGTCAAGAAAGGGCAGCACTTGTTGTCGTAGATCTAACCTCCACCCAGGCACCAGAAAGTGAGGAACTCCAACATCCTGTTGAGGGCGCAGAATTGGGCGTGGTCACTCAACCCCGTGAGTACGCGTCAGCACCTCGGGCTCCACCTTAGCACCCGCATACTTCCATGCACAGGGTGCAGAGCAGCACCGAACCGGGGGTTGCCAAGCCAAAACATAAAAAGAAAATAATTTGCAAACTAATTGTTAAAACAAGGAGGAAGAGGAGAAGAATGGGAGAGCTAGCTCATCACACTGGCAAAAACAAAAGAGAAGAAAGTAATATTAAAATTTTTTTTTTTTTTTTAAGAATACCCAATCCATTTTTTCCAATTAAGGGGCAATTTAGCGTGGCTAATCCACCTACCCTGCACATCTTTGGATTGGGGGGGCGAAACCTACGCAAACACGGGGAGAATGTGCAAACTCCACATGGACAGTGACCCAGAGTGGGGATCGAACCTGGGACTTCGGCGCCGTGAAGCAGCAGTGCTAACCACTGTGCCATTGTGCTGCCCGAGAAGAAAGTAATATGACCAACAAACCAGAGAGAGAAAAAACAGAAAACAGACAACGAAGCAGTGAACACCATCGTTGGAAGACACAAACAAAGAAGAAGCTTGTGATGCACGCGTGGCGATCTCAGATGCATGCCTTCCAAAGGCACAGTGGAAAGAGGATACGAAACGAGACCAGCAAGGCAAATGAGTCTTTGAAAAGGCTGGCAACAGCCCAAATGATCACAGGAAGTGGTGATATGCCTGTAGATAATATAACATGTACTCAGCAGTGTGACCTCCCACCAGCCGGTGGCATCAGATATAAGTCAGAGCACATCCGGCCATCCTCAAAAGGTTGTAAGTCGTATATAAGGACAGTCGTGCATAGGGGTAGTTCCAGGGGAGTCTAAAGAAACTCTATGATAACTTGCTCTGTATCTGATCGTTACCTTACCATGTGTATATGAATAAAAATCCTGTTTTGGATAAGTTACCAGCAGTTCTGTAGATTCCTCGTTAGACAACGAACACAGAACACAACACTCAGAGGCCGCTGACTACCAATCTCTGTCTTTCAAACCGTTCCATCTTATCCCTATGTGCCCGGATCGAAATAAACTCCCCCTTGATCACCACCTTCAGTGCTTCCCACAGCACGGAGGCAGAGACCTCCTCACTTTTATTGAGCTCAACATAAATGCATACAGCCACCCCTCTCTTTTCACAATTCTCCTCATTGGCCAACAAGCCCATGTCCAACCTCAACTACAGCACCTGGGAACCCCCCTATTCCACACACAGCTCCACCAGATGCGGCGCATGATCCAACACCACGATCACCAAATACTCTGTGCCAACCATCCCTGCCAACAATGTCTTGTCCATGACAAAAAAGTCAATCCGGGAATACGCCCGATGTACATGAGAAAAGAACAGAAATTCCTTTGCCCTCGGCCTACCAAAGCGCCACAGGTCTCACCGCTCATCTGCTCCATAATCCCCAATAATTCTCTCGCCATCGCTGACACCTTCAAGGACTTGGGACATGACCGATCCAGCCTTGGATCAAGATAGTATTAAAATCCCCTCTCATGGACTTCCAGTTGTGGCCATGGGCCATGGAGTGAGTAGTCACACATTTGGTGGCTCCTACTCGTGGTGGAATTGTTTGGTCCTTGTTATCCATTCATGGGTGTGTTTGCTGGTCTAAAGTACAGGAACAGATAGAGTTAAGGATTCTCCTTAATGTGGGCATACCTCAGCCCTATCAAACAAGGAGTGTAAATGTAAAGGGGCAACAGTCAGACCAGGAGCTTTTGAGGAATGCGATAGAAGGAAAGATGGCGGCGAGCTCTGTGGCTTTCTTGCCCGCTCAGTGGTCCACGGAACAGTTGGTGGAGTTTTTGATGGTCAAATACCAGCAGCAAAGGCAGGAGGCCTCAGAAGACCTGGTGGCTGATCCAATTCAGGCAGCCACTGAGAGAATGGAGCAGAGGTTGAAGGCATTTAGTGCATCGCTCCAAAAAGTGGAAGAGTCGGTGGCGGACCATTAGGACTGGCTTGCCTCATTGGAGGCAGAGATTACCTGATAGCGGAGAGTCAAAGGAGGCTGAGTGAGAAAGTGGACGATTTGGAGAAATTGGTCGAGGAGGCAGAATCTTTGGATTTTGGAATTGCCCGAAGGCATTCAGGGAACGCAGGTCATGAAGCATGTAACAAACATGCTTGGGAGCTGGTGCAGGAGGGGGGTCTTCGGCCGACCCCCCCGCAAGGTGGTCTGAGAACACAGGTTGCTGAGGAGGAGGCCAAAGGCGGGTGAGCAGCCAAGGGCGATGGTTGTATAACTGCTCAGATATCTAGATAAGGAGAAGATTCTGCGGTGGGCGAAGGAGACGGAAAAGTTCACCTGGGAAGGAAATGTGATTCGGATCTACCAGGTGCGGAGCTGGCGAAACACCGGGCTGGGTTTCAGAGGGTTAAAGTGGTTCTGTCCAACAAAGGAGTGAAGTTTGGTGTGCTGTACCCAGCCCGGTTGTGGGTCACATACCAAGGCCAGGAGTTCTACATGGACATGCCAGAAGAGGCGAGCAGGACTTTGTGAGACTTGGGGACTTGTAAGAACTTTGGACTATGGAGATGCCAGTGGGGGGAGTGTTGGCGTCCTTCAGTAGGGTTGAATCTTGTATCATGTTGTATATTATGTGGGTTATTGGGGTTGTGGGTACAAATGGGAAGGTGGAGGAGTGGGTGTGAGGGATTGGTGTGGAGGGTAGTTTGGGCGAAGGCAGTTACCTCGAGTGGGGGCCACAATACTAGCGCATAGGCCAGTTAATGGGAGTGAAGTGGGGTTAGATCTGTTGGAGGGGTGGTGGAGTGGGGGGTGGGTTTCATTTTCTTTTTCTTGTTCTTTGTTGCGGGGAGATGGTAGGCGAGGTGGGCTGGGAGGGGTGGGTTGCTGACATTGGTGTCATTGGTCTGGCGCAGTTGCTTCAGGGGTGATGGCGGCGGAAATATTGATGACGCCCTAGGGATGCGCGAGGTGTGGAACTGGGGGAGCTGGTTAAAGTGGAGATGAGGCTGACTGGAGGGGAGGGGAGTCCGCGATCCCCCGGCTGAATTCATGGCATGTTCGGGGATTAAATAGGCCGGTTAAGAGGTTGCACATGTTTGTGCATTTGAAGACTCTGAAGAGACTCATTTGGAGGGGATGGATCAGGCGAAGCTGAGGAAAGGATGGGAGCGGCAGGTGAAGATGAGGGGGAGCGGCAGGTGAAGAGAAGGGGGAGTGGCAGTGCTGGTTCATCAGAGGGTGTCCTTGTGGTGGGGAGTATAGTAGTGCACCCTGGGGGTAGACTTGTGATGGTGAGCGGGAGGTTGGAGGGGGCACCTGTGGTGCTGGTGAACATTTATGCCCCAAATTGGGGCGATGTGGAGTTTATGAGGTGGGTCCTGGCAAAGATCCCGGGCCTGGACACGTGCTGGCTGATCATGGGGGCAGATTTTAATACGGTGTTGGATCCAAGATTGGACAGGTCATGCCCCAAGTCTATGAGGGTGAAGGAGTTGCTGGGATTTATGGAGCCAATGGGGGTGGCAGACCCGTGGCGGTTTGAGGCCGAGGGTGAAGGAATTTCCATTCTTTTCACAGGAGGTACTCCCGGATTAATTTTCTTTGTCCTTGTCAAGGCACTGCTGGCAGTGGTTGTTGGGACCGAGTATTTGCCGATTGTGGTGTCTGACCATATGCCACACTGGGTGGATTTGCTGGTGGAGGGGCCGAGCTCCCAGACGCCGCAGTGGAGATTGGATGTGGGGTTATTGGACAATAAGGAAGTCTCTGAGAAGATAGGGGCGGCTATCCTGAATTATGTGGAGCAGAATAGAATGGGGGAGGTCTCGGCGGCTACATTGTGGGAGGCAAAGGCAGTGGTTAGAGAGGGGTTTATTTCGATTCGGGTGCATAAGGCGAGGGCGGAGCAGGTGGAAAGGCTGAGGCTGGATTGAGGCCATTCTGGCAGTGGACCGGAGATACCCATTGGCGCCTGAGGAGGCGCTGCTGAAGGAGTGGCAGAAGCTCCAAATGGAGTTTGGCTACTGTCGATGGGGAGGCAGTGGGCAGCTGTGCAGGGCCAGAGAATCAGTTTACGAGTATGGGAGAAGGTGAGCAGTATGCTTGCGCATCAGTTGAGGAGGCAGGTAGCAGCAAGGGAGCTTAGGCGAATGAACAAGCATGTCTTTCGGGACTTGTGGGAGGAAACCGGAGCACCCGGAGGAAACCCACGCAGACACGGGGAGAACGTGCAGACTCTGCACAGTGACCCAAGTGGGAATCGAACCAGGGACCCTGGCGCTGTGAAGCAACAGTGCTAACCACTGTGCTACCATACATATCAGTGGGGGGAAGGGGGGGTTCTTTGTGTTTTATCTGCGTTTTGTATCTGAACGCAACCAAAATCCAATGCTCTCAAAGGTCCCCCAGTCCATGGGCTGGGATTCTCCGAGCCTCCGTGCCAAAATCGCGCTAGGCGTGGGGGCGGAGAATGGGGCATCAGACCTGCAATCGGCTCCGACGCCTTCCCGCGATTCTCCACGGACCGGAGAATCGCCGCCAGTCACGTCAGCGCCGGTCGGGGGACATTGAAAGAGGCCCCTGTTGCGATTCTCCGCATGCAGCTGGCGATCTGGGGGGTGCCTATATTGTTGGAGCCGGCTTGCTGTGTGGGTCCGTCATATTGTGCGGACCCGCGGCCGGAAGTGCACGGCCCCGTATCGGCAGCAGGAGCTACGCGGAGAACTCTGGCGCCCTGCTGGACCCCTTCAGATAAGTGAATTGCTGGGCCAAGGGGCCTGTTGACGCTAGCGTTAAACGCTCCGGTGTTTACGCCGGCGTCAACATTTAGCCGCCGTTTCGGAGAATCCCTCCCATGGTCTCTTAAAAAGTTGTTTGCCCCCTCCAGCATGTTGAAGTAATGCTCCTGTCCCTCATAGGTGACCCACAGACGAGCAGGGTACATCACCCCAAATTGCACCTTGTTCCTGAAAAGGTCAGCCTTGGCCTTATTACACTCGGTCTGCCATTTGGCCAGCTCTGCTCCCAAGTCTTGGTAGATATGGATCGTATGGCCTTTTCAGATAAATTCACACGTCACCTTCGCCCACCTCAAGATCCTCGCCTTATCCAAGTACCGATGCAGCCTCACAATGACTGCCCTCGTAGCTCTCCCGTTTTTGGCTTCCTCCTGAATGTCCTGTGCACCCGATCCACTTCAGGACGTCAATCGATGGCCCCCTCCCCCACCAACTTCTCAAACATCTTACCCACATACTTTGTAACCTGCGGTCCCTCAATCCCTTCAGGCAGCCCCATGATCCTCAGGTTTTGCCTTCTCAAACGGTTCTCCAGATCATCAACCTTCTCCCTCAGCTTTTTCTGATGCTTTGCCATCATCAGCATTTCAGCCTCCAATGAGGCAATACGATCCTCATGGTCAGCCACTGACTCCTCCATCTTCTGGATTGATGCAATCTGTGCCTCCAGCCTCTGCTTCACGCTCTCCAGAACAGCCCAAGTCGGCTCTGCCACCTTAGCCAGTTCCTCTGAAGCTGCCTTCCTTTGCTGCTTAAACTCGGCCACCAGGGTTTCCCCCAACTGCTCCATCGAACATTGTGCGGGTAACGTCGCCACAGGTCCCTCCGCCATCTTTTTCCCTGCTGCGCCATGCAAACCCTCTTGGCCCAAATGTTGCCCCTTATTTGTCGCACTCATTGTTTGACATTACCCACCGAAGGCAAATCACTTATTCTTAAATATTCCCACACCTTCCACCTGCAAGCACCCCGCAAAACAGGCAAAAAGGCCAAAGAATCCAACATCAGGCAGGAGCCACGTTATGCAACCACTTACTCCATGGTCGCCTCCGGACATCGAGACCAGGCTTTCACAGCACCGGTCAGGACTAGATTGGAAGTCAGAGACAGAGATGAGAGTCTAACGTTGCCCAGAACTGTTTTCCCCTTCCTTGTACGTTCTGCACTCACTGGAAAGAATTTCCCTTTCTACAAATACTCCATTCCTTCTAAGCATCATTTGAAATATTTTTTTTCTAAGTCTCTGTTCCATCATTTAAATACTTTTAAAACAATGTTATTTATTCTCTGTTTTTTTGTTCAGGACTACAATATTTTGAGTCATAATCCAATGCAAGATCAGGAAAAAATGCGAAAGTTTCTCAAAAACCAGTCATTGTGTTTTGAGTGTTATCATTGTTGAGTTGTTAGTATTAAACATATTGGCTGATATCTTCTGCCCTCCAGATTGTTGGAGACTGGGATAGAACGGAAGATGTGTGTCAGGACCCTGCCGAAATCCTCTTGTGTGGACATAAGCGGAAAATGCCCATGAGGTTTCAACTTCCGATGGGCTGATTCCCTGCTGCCCAAGAATGTCTCTGACTCTGACCTCGAGTCAGACTTGGGACAAATCTGCACAATTTACCGTGATAGTTACCCAGGGAAAGCAACACATTTCAAGACCTAGCTTTGACAAATGATCATCTGGACTCGAAACGTTAGCTCTTTTCTCTCCCTACAGATGCTGCCAGACCTGCTGAGATTTTCCAGCATTTTCTCTTTGGTTTCAGATTCCAGCATTCGCAGTAATTTGCTTTTAGCAAAACCTAGCTTAACGCCTGAGTAACTTAACAACCAATTACTACCCTCAACCACCTGATTACCCCCCCATCCGACCATCTGACAACTCCAGCCCCAGCTCCTAACCACCTTTAATTAACCTCTGACCTGACCCCCGACTGACTACTCCCGGCCACCCAACTATCACCACCCCTGATAAGCTGACTCCTCTTGACCTCGCCCCTGACAACCTACGAATAACTCCAACCTGACTATCCACAACCAGACCAGGCTGCCCCTCCCCCCTTTCACGGCACCCCCCGCCCCACCCCCATCCTCGACTCCTCAACTGGACCAGATGGACACCCCCCTGATGGACCAGACCGTGGGCAGCACAACAGCACAAGTGGATAGCACTGTGGCTTCACAGCGCCAGGGTCCCAGGTTCAATTCCCCGCTGGGTCACTGTCTGTGCGGAGTCTGCACGTTCTCCCCGTGCCTGCATGGGTTTCCTCCCGGTGCTCCGATTTTCTCCCACAGTCCAAAGACGTGCAGGTTAGGTGGATTGGCCATGATAAATTGCCCTTTGTGATCAAAAAGGTTTGGAGGGGTTATGTGGATAGGGTGGAAGTGAGGGCTTAAGTGGGTCGGTGCAGACTCGATAGGCCGAATGGCCTCCTTCTGCACTGCATGTTCTATGTTCTACCCATCAACTGCCCGACGACCACCCTGTTCTCCTCCCCATCACCCCAACTACACAACAACCCCTCAACCCTACATGCCTACTCTCCCAACCACCTGATAAACCACGCCTAACCTGACCCGCCTCCTCCCCTGATCCTGCCTGCCTAACCCCTGAACGACTACCCACCTAACCATCCAACTAGCCTCGAATTGTCGACTCCCCCTTAACCAGGTGTGACTACCCCTGGTTTCCTCTGGGTGCTTCAGTTTCACCCACAGTCCAAAGATAGGCAGGTTAGGCAGGTTTGCCATGCTAAATTTCCCCTTAGAGTCCAAAGACACGCAGGTCAGGTAGATTGGCTATGCTAAATTGCCCCTGAGTGTCCAAAGATACACAGGTCAGGTGGATTGGCCATGCTAAATTGCCCCTTAGTGTTCAAAGATATTTTTAAAAACATATTTTTATTCAAACAATATTTTCAATACAACAAAAACAACAACGAAACAGCAAAACAGCAAAACAATATTATACGCAAACTACACCCACCCAATCTCCAGCCCCCTTTCCCTCCGCCCTCACCCCCATAAGGAAAGCAAAACCTTAACGGCAAAAAAACATCCCTCCCAATAGCCAGAAATTAACAAGCTTGGGGCAAGACTAAAAGATGTGTGTGTGATTCGCCAGCCCACCACAGCACCATTCACATCTATCCTCCACCCCCGAGCAGAACCCACTCGTATGTGTCCTAGTCAGGTGCGCCCTGTGCACTATCTTGAACTGGATTAGGCTTAACATCACACATGAGGAGATGAAGTTGACCCTGTGGAGAGCCTCACTCCACAGATCCTGGCCCCCTGTCAAAGACCAAACACTACTCACCCTCCCACTTCCCCTTTATTTCTTCCAACAAAGCCTGCTCCATCATCAATGTCTGCCCATAAATATCCGAAATCTTACCCTCCTCTAACTCGACCAAGGACAGGACTTTGTCCATTAGCGAGGGCAACGGTACCAGGGGAAATGAAGGAAGCTTCTTACGTAAACATTGCGCACCTGAAAGTACCTAGTACGTTTCCTCTCAGGAACTGGAACTTTTCTAACAATTCATCTAGGCCGGTGAACCTACCTTCCAGAATCTTCTTAGTTGTTAAGCATTTTAATTTATCCCGGCCACGCCTCTTGGCAAACTCATTCACATCATCTGGCGAATTGAAGTAATAGTCTTTGTTCTTGAAGGTCACCCAAAGGTGAGCCGATACACCACACCAAATCTGACATTGCTCTTGCACAGCACGGCCATGGCCTTATTGAGCACTGCACGCCTTCTCGCCCGCTATGCCCCAACGTCCTGGTATATTTTGATGGCATGGCTCTCCCATCTACAGTCCCGATGGTCTTTCGCCTAACTCAGGACCCGCTCCTTGTCCGCTCCCATGAAACCTGATGATGATCACCCATGGTGGCTTCCCAGATCTAGGCTTCTGCCTCAGCGATCGATAGGCCCAGTTCAATTCAGGAGAGCTTGGCAAAACCCCCTCCCCCACCAACTTTCCAAACATTTTGAACATATATTTTATGGAGTGTGAGCCATCCAGGCCCTACGGCAGCTCAACGATTCTTAAGTTTTGTCATCTGCAGCGGTTGTCCAGACCGTCAACCCCGGCTTTTAGCACTTTAAGCTCTTCAGCCAGCACCGCCATCTCTGCCTCCAAGGAGACAATCCGATCATTATAGTCAGACAGCACCACCTCCACCTTCTGTATCGTCGCACCTTGTACCTCCATCCACCGGTCAACCTTTTCCAAGGCTGTCCGAATAGGGGCCCCCGTCCATTGTCTTTTACGGATCCTCAGCGACTACCTGCTGCTTCTTAAATTAGTCTGTCAAGAAGCTAGCCGATGTCTCAATCAACCACGAAGGGGCCAATGCCATAGCAGAAGCCTTCGCTATGTTCCCCCCTCCTGAGGCTATAGGAACCTCTGAGTCTGATGATGATCCCTTGCCTGACTTCTGCCTTGTATTATATTTACCGGGTATTACTCATATGAGGGGATCCTATCCCATCAAACTAAATTAATTTCTTCACAAAAATCGCCCAGACACTGGGCAGAAAGTACCAAAATTAAAGTGTCTTGGCGGGAGCCACCTCGTATGCGACTGCTCACCGGAAGTCCCCCTTAGTATCCAAAGATGTGTAGCTTAGGTGGATTGGCCATGATCAATGTGCGGATTCTGGGAAATGGCGGGGGAGTGGGCCTAAGTAGTATGTTCTTTCGGAGAGTCGGTGCAGTCTTGGTGGTCCGAATAGTCTTCTTCTGCACTGTAGGGATTCTATGACAGTCTGACCTAACTACCCCTTCTCCCACCTCCCAACCCCACCCATTTCACCCGCCACCCATTCACTCACTCACCCACGTACTCACCGCAGCCACCTACCCATTCACTGACCTATCCATTTACCCACATACCCATCCACCCACCTACCCACCTCACCCACCTATCCACTTCACCAATGTGCTCTCCTACCTATCCATTCACTCACTCACCCATCAACTCATCTATTCACCTATTAACCCATCCCAATCACCATCCACCCACCCACTCATGCACACCCATATATACTCACCCACACTGTCTCATTAAAAGGCTGGACCTGTAAACATTTATAGAATAAGGCAGATGGCGCTGTAAAAAGTGAGTGCATCCTCTCTTCCCCAGACTCGACTCCACTGGCTGGAGCGCAAGGGAGACACTGTGCTCTGCATTTGTTACAGCTCAGGCAATGCGCAGTGGCGCCGGGTTGGGGAAATCTTTGTGGGCAGCAGCAATGCTGTGGTGACCAGAATATTCAGACCCAGGTGACAGTTCACTAGACACAGAAAATACCCTTGCAACTCTCCAAATAGGAGGATATAAATAAACTGGCAGACATTCTGATTCCTGCAGAATTCACGGCAACGTGGTTCTACTCACAGGTAGCATTACCGATGGATAGTCCATTCATTAAAATAGCAACGGATAGCTCATTTGTTCTACCCAGATAAAAATGTTAACAGACATACCATTCACAAGAGTCTGCAAATATACCAACATTCACTAAACTATCTCAACAAAGTTACAAATAACTCATTCACTAGATCCTGTAGATATCAATGGCAATAAACAGACCATTCACTAAACACTATAAAAGACCAATAGGCGGTTTATTCATTGAGTTGTGGTAAATCTGTCAATATTTACAATTCCCTCAACAGGTCTGATAGCAGCTGTGGAGAGAGAAGGGAGCTAACATTTCGAGTCTGGATGACTCTTTATCAAAGCTGGAGTGAACTGGAAATGGGGTCAGATTTATACTGTTGTGGGGGGTGGGGGGGAGGCATGGAGCACTGGGGCTGGATAGAGGGTCAGCGATAGGTGGGGATTGACAAAGATGCCATCGTCAGAAAGACAAAGGGAATGAATATTCTGATCAGAAAGACAAAGGAGATTGTCCAGTATTTTCTGTTTTTGTTTCAGATTCCAGCATCCGCAGTAATTTTCTTTTATAATTCCGTCTTGTGTAACTATACAAAAGACAGTCCATTCACTATATTATGTAAAAATACAACAAATGATAGTCAAAGTACACTCTGATTTTGGTAAGAATCTACTATTCCCTCACAGGCCAACATCCTTTTTGATATGAGTGGCAATTAAGTCTTATATTAAAAGCAAAACCTTGACTGTGGCCTGTTGATTGTGATTTCTACAATCTGGTTTGGCTGCATTAGGGTGATGAAAGGAATGAAACCTTCACTGTTGGTCAAAAAGTAACAAATAGATTCTGTCTTAGATTCTCAATTTAATGGAATGAAAAGCCACTTACCTTGGGCTGAGGTCAGAGATTGCAGTACAGTCTATAGCAGGGATTTGTAATTTGGGTGGCTTGCTTCCATTGCTGTTAAAAAGTCTGTCTTTGCCAATATCCTTATTGCTGTTCTGCAAGGTTCCTGTGGGTGGAGCAGCTGGCTTGGACAAGTGTTTTGCTGGCAACAAACACCTGCTAACCTTCGGTGAGTGAAATGCTTTGATGGGTGATGTTATTCCTGTTGTACTATTTGCATTAGGAGCCAGGGGCGTGTTCTCATCATCTTCAAGCTCTTCGTCCTCCAGGATAGAGGGCAGCTTTTGGATAAGTCCCCCATTGCGCTCATATTCCAACTACAAAGGAACACAGAACAAAGCAAGACCATTCAAGTGATCAGTACTGAGAGAATGACAAGCTAATGTTGTTCGACCTTACACATAATGTCCTTTATGTTATGTGCATCACAACTGGACATTCATTATTATTGATAAAAGAATGTAATTGTTTTGAAGCTCAAGCAGAAAGAATTAGAGAGACTCTTGGGTGATTTTAACCCATATTTCTGGCAGGAATGTGGTGACTCACTGCATCATTAAAAATACCTCAGTAAATTTACCGCCCCATTCCAGCTTATCGCACCTTAATTAAGCCGTTTTGTTTTGGTGACCATTATACCTGCTTGACTCAGAAAACCTTCCACTCTCTTGTGACATATGGTTTGAGGGTGTCCAAATACGAGGATGAGTTCACAAATTTAAAATTTATTTAAGGTTGCAACAAGTAGTTAGTTGCACTTAATGCTGATTAATATTGTTTTTTTTTAATGCTAGTGATGCTAACTCAAACAAGTGGATTCAGTGCATCTGGCAGCATGCAACAGCACCAGCTAAATACCACCAATCTCAAAGAGTTTCCCACCTTCTAGCTTTACTGAACCCAGTTAGTTTACTTTGGTGTTGCAGTGAAGCCCTTGGATTACAAATTGCATCACCGAAACCAATATAATAATAATCTTTATTATTGTCACAAGTAGGCTTACATTAACACTGCAATGAAAGTTAAGGAAAGACTTGCAATTCGTAGTGCCTTTCATGACCTCTGGGTATTTCAAAGTGCAGCAGCCAATTTTAGTACAGCAGTAAAATAATGACCAAATTTTAGTCATGTTGGTTGATGGATAGATGTGGGACAGAACACTGAGGAGAACTGCTCTTCCCTGAAATAATGCAACAGGATCTTTTACATTCAAAATACAGCACTTCTGACAGTGCAGCAATTCCTCAGTACTACAGTACTAGATGAAGATGTGTGCTCAAATCTATTAGACTTGAATCCGTAAAACGACTGACTTGGAAGCAGGAGTGTTTCCACTGAGCTACATTTAAAGCCAGCTTACTCAGCTACCCTTAACATCTTGTGATCGAGTGTGGGAAGTATTCACACTGGAATTTTGAGATTTCGGCAAAACCCTAATTCAAAGTCTACAAGCTGGAGTTTAATTTTTTTCTCCTAATTCACTGGTTCAGCAACTCAGCAGACTAAACAAAGAAGTCTTTCTGATATAAACGTGCCTGCAATGAATATCCTTCACTTCAGGCTGGCAATAACACATGGGGAACAACTTGATGTAAAGTGCAAAATATTATTGTTCCTTTTTGTTGCAGCGAAAGTATAGGGATAAATTGGCATTTTGACGTGACAAACTTAAGGTACACAGATTTCTCAACCCTTTCTGGAAGAAATAAATTTCAAATTTAACCAGCCTGAGACAATCTCATACTTGGTTGGTGCTTAATACAGCAAGACAAGGCCTTTGAATGTATTATTTTGTGCACGACTGAGAAGTAGCTAATTAATTGGGACACCGATGTTCCCTGTCTACTTAGGATCAAGGATAGATTTTGAACTTCTTGTGTGGGCATTGCACGTTGGCCAATCATTATAGCAACAGACCTATATTTAGCAGAAACTGAATCGGCCAGTTGCTTGCTCCAATGCCAGCCGTTTTACCATGCGTAAACATTAGGCCCGATCAGCTAGTAGAAATTCTGGCCCAATACTCACTGAAAAAAGACTTCAGTGAAAAATGTATATTCTATGATCCTAAAACAGATATTTTTGTGAAGACATGGCTGATTCAGCACCGATGAAGCATTTTCCAGCTTTGAAGATCTGAAATGCAAACCAATGCAGCAGCTTGAAATGAACAGAAGTGTTTCAATTCACACCCTCACCATCTTCATTGTTTGGTTCTCTACCTTCCTGTTGTTTGTGATCTGCTGCACTCTGCTACAGAACCTCCCTCTCATCCATTCCTTCAACCTGCCCATCACACTGCGGAGAAGACCGGGGCACCCTTCAACAACAAAAAAACAGAATCCTGTTTTGGCTGCGAATAGCGGGGTGTTCCATAGAGCCTGCAGCAACGAGAACAACCCCGCTATCAAATGGGACTTTTGGGGTTTTTTTGGCCTCAGTCGGGGATACTTACGAGTGCAGAATTTTTAAATGCCGCCCTGATCTCTCGACTCCCTCAGCCACTCCACCACGACCTCCGGACCCCCCCCAACATACCTCTTAGGGGGTCCTCACGCCCCCTCTCTCACCCCACCACTTAAGGGCAGTGCACACGCAGGCCCCATCCATGGCACGGGCAACCTGGCACCCAGGCATCTTGGCAGTGCCAGCCTGGCAATTTCCCTGCCAGCCTGGCTGTGCCACCCTGGTACTCTGTGCCACCACGTGGCACTACCAAGGTGCCAGACTGGAAGTGCCCAGGTGCCAGGTTGGCAGTGGAAGTGCCAGGATGCCCCCTGCCCAGAGTCTGACCACCTGGGGGCCTTCAATGGCCTGCGAGACCCCCCAGGTGCTGTTGCACCTGGTCTCTAGTTGTGTGGACCAGTGCTAAATGGCACCTGGTCGAGGCCTCGCTGGGGAGGCCGTTAGTTCTCTGGTTCTGGGATAATCCCGTGCAGATGTACTTAAATAAGCCAAATGGCTCATTTGAATATGTTAATCTGGATCTCGCCCGGCGAGGATGAGATTGGAACGGCATTTGTGGGGGTCTCCCAGGGGATCGGAGGCCCACAGGTGCTTGCCCTCTGGGCAGGGTGGCACCCTGGCACTGCTAATGCCAGCATGGCACCCTGGTACTGTGATCTGGGTGTCAGTCTAGCACTGCCAAGGTGCCCAGGTGGAACTGTCAGCTGGCAGGGGCACTGCCAAGGTGTCAGGCTGGCACTGCCAAGGTGCCAAGCTGGCATTTTGCATACAACAGGGATCGGACCAGGGGGCTCTGTGCGGGTGAGGGGGGTGGGTGACGATCCCTTATAGATGAGTTGCAGCTTCGGAGGTTTTGGGTTGCATCCGGGGGGTTGAGAGATTGAGAGGCCATTTCCCTGTACTGAGGAATTCTGGCGGGCGGGAGCTCCTCAGTGCAGAAAACTGGACTAGGTGCAGCCTCGGCCGCACGTTCTCCACTGAAGCCCCGAACTACCCAAATGGTTGTCGATAGCGTGGATAGATAGTAAACCTATCTAAAGTTTTCAGATCTCCAGCTCTGGCAGCATCCTGGTAAGTCTTGGCAACTTCTCCACTTACAAATTAGGTTTAAATTTGAAATGGTAATGGGTCGCACGGTAGCACAGTGGCTAGCACATTTGCTTCACAGCGCCAGGGTCCCAGGTTCGATTCCCGGCTTGGGTCAATGTGCGGAGTCTGCACGTTCTCCCCGTGTCTGCGTGGGTTTCCTCCGGGTGCTCCGGTTTCCTCCCACAAGCCCCGAAAGTCACGCTGTTAGGTAATTTGGACATTCTGAATTCTCCTGTGTACCCAAACAGGTGCCGGAATGTGGCGACTAGGGGCTTTTCACAGTAACTTCATTGCAGTGTTAATGTAAGCCTACTTGTGACAATAAAGATTATTATTATTATGGTGTTTCTCGATGCTCCAAATGCCAATAAATGCCCAGCTACTGCGCTCTGGGACTCTGGTCCCATCCGAGTAGATCTCGTTCTGTAACTTGACAGCTTGGTTGTGATAAAGGTGAGACAGAGGACCATTGCAGGATAAAATAATTAATAATGCTGCTTGGTTAACGGGCACAGACTAGGATGATTTACAATCTATAAACTGTACTTTCAGGGAGTCATAGCCCTTTTCATTGAGAAATATGCCAGGATAAAGTCAGGGAGCATTCAAGGCAATGTGGAGTCTATGGTAGCTTACACCCTGGGGAAGACTGCAATGTGGGCAAGGCCTTATATTCTCATGTCCTGTTACTCTGCTCAATGGGAAAGTGATGCCTGTGCTCCTGCTAGTGTAGAGATTCTCAGAGGCCCGCCTGATACAATCCTGCACAAGCAATCTTAGAGATGTCACTTGTATCACCAGCCGCAACTTGGGAGGATACTAATGCTGTTGATGTCCTGGTTTGAGGCTCCAGTGCAGCAGGTGATGTAGCTCACTGGAGGCCTCTTTTGTGAAACAAAGGTGCAGGAGAAATTGCTCCTCGGTTAAACTGGGATATGAGGAAAGTTCCCAATGCGACAATGGCCTGCGTCTGGTCAGTGCCCTCCTTTTCCAACATCTCCCAGCTGCTCCCCTTTGTATGTTGAGTATCAATCCTTTAAATGAAACTCCTATAGGGTCCCTTCTGCCTGTTGGTGCTACTTGCTTGATCAATTTATCGCATGACAAGCCAAGCAGTGAAGCAGAGCAATTTCAGAAACAGTTTCAGTAACAAGGATTATTTAAATTTAAAAAAAAATTAGAATAAAGATTTCACATGTTTCTGGCTCATGACTTGGATGCCTCCAGACAAACCCAACCCAATAAGATGGGTGGGGCATTTAGGGTGAGGAATGATCATGTGTAGAGCATCTGTTAAATTGGATACTTAAGTGTCCACCAGATGCCTATAAGATGGTTACAGTGCGACTGATCAGCAATGACATGTTGTACACTGATGAGCACAAAAAATTAACCAAGCGATTTAAATAAATAAAATGCAAAGCAGTTTACAGCTGGATTTTTTTCTTTATTCGTTCATGGGATGTGGGCATCACTGGCCTGGCCAACATTTGTTGCCCATACCAGAGGGCATTGAAGAGTCAACCACATTGCTGTGGGACTGGAGTCACATGGAGGCCAGATCAGGAAAGGACGGCAGATTTCGTCCCCTAAAAGACATCAGTGAACCAGATGGGTTTTTCCGACAATCGACAATGGTTTCATGGGGCGAGATTCTCCGACCCCCCGCCGGGTCGGAGAATCGCCGGGGGCTGGCGTGAATCCCGCCCCCGCTGGTTGCCGAACACCACCGGATATGCGGCGGGGGCGGGAATCACGCCGCGCCGGTTGGCGGGCCCCCCCCCCGCGATTCTCCGGCCCGGATGGGCCGAAGACCCGCTGCTAAAATGCCTGTCCCGCCAGCGTAGATTAAACCACCTACCTTACCGGCGGGACAAGGCGGCGCGGGCTGGCTCCGGGGTCCTGGGGGGGGGCGCGGGGCAATCTGGCCCCGGGTGGTGCCCCCACGGTGGCCTGGCCCGCGATCGGGGCCCACCGATCCGCGGGCGGGCTTGTGCCGTGGGGGCACTCTTTCCCTTCCGCCTACGCCACGGTCTCCACCATGGCGGAGGCTGAAGAGACTCCCTCCACTGCGCATGCGCGGGAATGTCGTGAGCGGCCGCTGACGCTCCCGCGCATGCGCCGCCCGGAGATGTCATTTCCCCACCAGCTGGTGGGGCGGAAATTCGTCCGGCGTGGGCCTAGCCCCTTAAGGTTGGGGCTCGGCCCCCAAAGATGCGGAGCATTCCGCACCTTTGGGGCGGCGCGATGCCCGACTGATTTGCGCCATTTTGGGCGCCAGTCGGCAGACATCGCGCCGTTTCTGGAGAATTTCGCCCCTCGTCATCATTAGACTTTTAACTCCAGATTTTTATTGAATTCAAATTCCACCATCTGCCGTGGTGGGATTCGAACCCATGTCCCCAGAGCATTACCCTGGGTCTCTGGATTGCTAATGTATGTGTATGGTAATCCAGTCTCTTGTGATGCTAGCCAACGTTTATGTGCAATGAAAAAATGCGACCATTTCAAGAGGTTAACAAAAGGACATTTTAACCTGAAAAATAAAAAAATGCGCATCTCCCAATCTTGTTTTTGGGGAAACATGTTATCCCTCTCTTTCAGAAATTTCTAGTGGAAGTGAATCTTGTGTCATGCGAGTAATATAAGGGAGCTTCGTGGAGGCTTCTCATTATCAACCTGCTATATATTTTTAACTCTCGCTCTCAATAATTCATGAACGTGGACTGATTCAGTCTTCCAACTGCTATTTTTAGCGGGAGTAGCAATCCCTTTGGGAACTCAGAAGCGCTAGCCAGAAGCAATGTTTTAACAGAGAGTCCACATGCATAGATCCTTTGCACAAATGTACAGTCATCAATTTTTGTGCAGCCTTGGCTCTTTCAGGCAGTTTGCAAAAGAAAGCAAGGATTTTGTTGAATTATTGAAACTGTCTTTTTCATTCTTCTGCTGAAACATATCATTTGGGAGGTAATTACAGGAATCTGCAAATCAATTTTTTCCCCCATCCACGCTCTTGAAACGATTGTATCAGTGTGTGCAGAGCAGTCTGCCCTGTCTGTGTTATTGATGAGATGAGAGAGGAGGTAGAGTGCATGCTGCTATTTTTAGCTTGAGTGTCACAGCCAAAGTCTATGTGAGAGTTGCAAAGCTCCAGGACAAGCTAGTGTTATTTTAGGCTGTGCTGTTTATTATTAGAAACACTCTGTCAGATCTCATTTGAGGCAGAAATATCTTTTAACTCCCAACAGTAAAAGCCCTAGCACTGCACAATTATATGTTTCTAAATTCAGTTTCTATCAATTTCCCTGACCAGTCACAAGAAAATCCTTCATAAGTGTCCTAACTGGTTTTGCCACCATTATAAAATATCACCTCCATTTATGCTGAGTTGTCAGTAATGAATGGGGTTTGTCACATTTCACAGTCCTCATGCTTTCCCTGTCTGCATTAAATGATTTTTATCTTTAATTTTCATCCCTCCAATCTTCTTGGCATGGACTCAACCTTGATTAAGTTTGACATAAAGAAGCAACCCAAGGTATTCCTCAGATGGCATAAGGAAATAGATGTTGATCCAGGAAGAGAGAGACTATACCTGGTAATTGAAAGTGTGGTCAAAAAGTGAGGTTTTGACCAGGTTTGTACAGTGGACAGAGAGGTGAAGAGTGTTCTTTTGGAGTCCTGGAGCTCAGGATAACATTAGGGTCTGATTGGCAACAAGCCCACTCCATACCTTTTGCAAGCCATTCTACAGGGACATGGCAGACTATATGACTGTAGGGCAGTCATTTTCAAACCCAGGTCGCGACATGTGGGTGGGTTGCAGAACGGTATCGGGAGAGTCGGCGGGCCATGTGCCGCAGTGTTCTGGATTGCGGGAAGTAGTGCTCAACGGCGTGACCGGCTTTAAAAAATGGCGGCTGCAATCGACTTTCAGAATGCTGAACGTTCCGTGCCTGCGTGCCCCCTCATCAATGCGCAGACCAGGAGCCCTGCAGGGCAGAACGACTCCTCCTGATGTCAGCATGCTGACGCAGGAGCAGATTTGTTTTCTAATTGCTGGAGTCTTCCTGCCTGGAGCTGTGGCAGAAAGCAGGTCACGCGCCCCGAACACTGACATCAAGTGCTCTGGGTGCTCTAAGAGTGATTCTTCCATTTTGCAACTGCCAGCAGTGGTGGTGTGAGCTCTGGTGAACAACCCATGAAGATGAAGCTGATAACTGGAACAAAGCAGCATAACGATGATGAGGTGTGGGTTACTAATTGTCAATCAGGATTATTAATCAGGATTCAAAGTTCATGTTTGTTCTATGCAGGGAAGCACTGGCAAATTAAAGTTTAAAACCCTCAAAACATCAAAGTGTCATGTGAGAGTGCCTTTAAGAAATGGATGTTTAAGCAATGTACCTTTCAGAAATGGAGCTGATCATATTACTGAAGTGATGTCAGAGGGTGGGGAGAGCTGAGCTCACTTCTGCTTTTTGAGTTTCAGTTTGAGAACGCAGCTGGGAGTGTGTGTATGTTTTGCTGTGAGCTGCATGAAGAAACACAGAGCTGATCTGTTGATTTCTGCAATCCAAAGACTATAAATATATTGAATGTAACCTATTTATGAAGGTTTGAAGTCTTTTGGATGTTTAAAGGAACAGTTTGAAGGATTATTTAGTGTTGTAGTCTTTTGGGGTTACCTTTGAAGTAATGGGTGTTAAGATATTCAATGTTTGTTTTAAAAGGGTTAACCTGAGTTCATAGAATAAACATTGTTTTGTTTAAAAAAACACTTGTCCATTTCTGCTGTATCACACCTGGAGAGTACGCCGTGTGCTTCCCACACCACAATCTATTAAAAGTTGTGGGTTGGTTGAACTCCATGAAACACTTTGGGGTTCTGTAAGCCCGGACCCATAACAATTGGGGGCTCGAGGGGGATAAAAGTCTATCAATTGGATTGGCTTAACGAACTTAAAGACAGTGAGGGGTGAGCATATTGTGGTTGCTTTTCAGGTGTGGTATTTTAGTTTAAGTGGGGAGTGTGTTGTGGACGATAGCTCTTTCAGAGGCTCAGAGGTTTTTTGGGGTGGGCACAGTAACACGCAATACCATACGGACAGAGACTAAAAGCAGACTGTTAGATTTGGCAAAAGCATTGCAGTTAACATTGCCTGGCAAAATGCAAAATGATGAGGTACTTACCGCGGTAGCTGAGCATTTAAATTTGCCTGAGATACATTCTGACTTATTAGAAATAGCAAAGCTCCAGTTGCAGAATAATCAATTTGAACATGAAAAAGAATTAAAGCAACTTGAATATGCAATGAGAGAAAAGAAAAGGAGAGAGAAGAAAGAAACAAAGAAAGAGATAGAGATAGAGAAGAAAAAGAAAAAGAGAGAGAAGAAAGAAACAAAGAAAGAGATAGAGAGGAAAGTGACAAAGAGAGAGAGTTTGAACTTCATAAAATGGCTATGAAACATGAAAATCAGTTAAAATTGGCAGATGCAAAGGGAAACATACAGTTGGATGAGATTGATAATGAGACAGAGCGTCATAGTCGAAGGCTTGGTGGGCATCTATTTAAATATGTCCAAGCATTGCCAAGATTTGATGAGAAGGAAGTAGAAGCCTTTCTCATTTCATTTGAGAAGGTAGCTAAACAAATGAAATGGCCACAGGACATGTGGGTATTACTGATTCAAACAAAGCTGGTAGATAGAGCTAGTGAAGTGTTTGCATCACTACCGGAGGAGGTATCTGGAACGTATGAGGAGGTGAAAAAATCCACCTGAGGTGCATATGAGCTAGTGCCTGAAGCTTACAGACAAAGGTTTAGAAATTTCAGGAAAGAATTTGGTCAAACACACATGGGGTTTGAAAGGCTCAGAGTAATTTGGATAGGTGGATAAGGGCTTTGAAAATAGACCAAACGTATGAAGCTCTCAGAGAAATTATACTTTTGGAGGAGTTTAAAAATTCAATTCCTGATGTAGTGAGAACTCATGTGGAAGAGCAGAGGGCTAAAACTGTGAGATTAGCAGCAGAAATGGCAGATGATTATGAATTAGTTCATAAATCAAGGCTTGGTTTCCGACATTAATTTCAGCCGGTGAGGGATAGAAACTGGGGACATGAGAAATACTCAAGTGGTAAAGGTAAAGGTGATCTGATGGGAGATAATAAAGAGAGTGCACCTCAGATTAAAACGGAAACCCAGGAGGGTGGAAAAGAAATGAAAAGTTTCAGATGTTTTCACTGTAATAAACTAGGCCATGTAAAGTCACAGTGTTGGTGGTTGAAGAAAAGCACTGGGAAGGCTGATGTGGTAAAACAGGATAAGACAGTGGGGTTTGTTAGAGTGGTAAAGGAAAGCCCAAGGGAAGTGAAGGAGGTGCAAATGATTGTACAGCCTGTTCAAGAAGTAATTGTTAAGAAGGTGCCAGATGTCTTTAAAGAATTTACTTGTGTGGGTAAAGTTTACTCATGTGTATCAGGAAGAGCATGTAAAGAAGTCACAATTTTAAGAGATACAAGAGTTAGTCAATCTTTAATGGTGAGAGGTGAGGAATTATGTAGTTTGGGAAGAATGTTGCCAGAAAAGGTGGTAATATGTGGAATTCAGTGTGAGAGGAGTAGCGTTCCATTATATAAGGTAAGGTTGGAAAGTCCAGTGAAGAGTGGTGAAGTGGTAATAGGAGTAATAGCGAAACTATCTTGTCCAGGAATATAGTTTATCTTGGGAAATGATATAGCTGGATCGCAGGTGGGAGTGATGCCTACTGTGGTTGATAAGCCAGTGGAAAATCAGACAACTGAAGTGTTGAAGGACGAATATCCTGGGATTTTTCCAGATTGTGTTGTGTTGACAAGGTCGCAAAGTCACAGGTTAAGACAAGAGGAGAAATCAAAGAGTGAAAATGAAGTTGAAGTGCAATTATCAGAAACGATTTTTAATTGGATGGTTGAAAAACAACAAGAACAGGTGGAGGATGAGGCGGATATTTTTAGTTCAGGAAAATTGGCGGAGTTACAACAGAAAGATGTAGAAATAAAACGGATATATCAGAAAGCATATACGGAAGAGGAATCTGAGAGTATACCAGAGTGTTATTACCGTAAAAGTGATGTCTTGATGGGAAAATGGAGACCTGTAGATATGCAGGCGGATGAAAAGTGGGCAGAGGCTCATCAAGTAGTATTGCCGGCAGGGTATATAAAGGAGGTGTTGCAAGTGGCACATGAGGTACCAGTGGGAGGTCATTGGGGGATAAGGAAAACTCAAGCTAAAATCCAGAAACATTTTTATCGGCCTGGACTACATAAAGATGTAGTTAAATTTTGTCAATCATGTCACACATGTCAAGTGATAGGGAAACCTCAAGCAGTGATAAAACCAGCGCCCTTAATACCCTTCTAGCATTTGAGGAACCTTTTACAAGGGTCCTAATTGATTGTGTAGGACCGCTTCCTAAAACAAAAAGTGGGAATCAATATCTTCTGACTATAATGGATGTGTCTACTAGGTTTCCAGAGGCCATTTCAGTACGTAATATTACAGCTAAAAAGATTGTGGAGGAGTTACTTAAATTCTTTACTAGATATGGACTACCCACAGAAATTCAATCGGATCAAGGATCAAATTTTACCTCAAAGTTATTCAAAGAAGTTATGAATAGTTTAGGAATAAAACAATTTAAATCAAATCAACTGCCTACCATCCAGAATCGCAGGGAGCGTTAGAAAGGTGGCATCAGACATAGAATCATAGAATTTACAATGCAGAAGGAGGCCATTCGGCCCATCGAGTCTGCACCGGCTCTTGGAAAGAGCACCCGACCCAAGGTCAACACCTCCACCCTATCCCCATAACCCAGTAACCCCACCCAACACTAAGGGCAATTTTGGACACTAAGGGCAATTTAGAATGGCCAATCCACCTAACCTGCACATCTTTGGACTGTGGGAGGAAACCGGAGCACCCGGAGGAAACCCACGCACACACGGGGAGGATGTGCAGACTCCGCACAGACAGTGACCCAAGCCGGAATCGAACCTGGGACCCTGGAGCTGTGAAGCAATTGTGCTATCCACAAGGCTACCGTGCTGCCACCATGCTTCGGGTGTGTTGAGGATAGGGATAAAGGAATTCCATTCGTACTGTTTGCAATTAGGGATGCACCTAATGAGTCAACCAAATTTAGTCCTTTTGAACTAATTTTTAGTCATGAGGTAAGAGGACCACTTAAATTGATTAAAGAAAAATTGGTGAGTGAGAAATCGGAAATTACACTATTGGATTACGTGTCAAATTTTAGGGAACGATTAAATAGAGCAGGTGAATTGGCTAGATAACATTTGAAACACAAATGTGATGAAACGGGTCGCGGACAAGAAATCCAAACTTCGTGGTGGGGGTTGGAATATGAGGATGGCAAGACGGGCAGCCCATGGTCGTGCCTCTGCATGTCCTACCTCCTCTCTCTCCCTCATCGGCACTTGTTTCCCGATTTTTGAAACCAGAAGTGAAACACGCCATCGGTAATTTCCATTCAGCGGAGGCAGCAGGTCAGGCCTGCTACTGATATGCGAACAGTGTTTACTGTATGTGCGGAGTATAACGTGCGTGCGGAGTAGAACGCATTGAGGCCGCTGTCGAGGCACTGGAACATAACCAATTCTCCGCTCAATCACCTTTCCCGATTTTGGTGTTGGCTGACGGAGAATCCAGCCCTGTATGTTTTTAAGATGGAGTTAGAACATAGAACATAGAAAATACAGCACAGAACAGGCCCTTCGGCCCACGATGTTGTGCCGAACCTTTGTCCTAGATTAATCATAGATTATCATTGAATTTACAGTGCAGAAGGAGGCCATTCGACCCCCTGAGTCTGCACCGGCTCTTGGAAAGAGCACCCCACCCAAACTCAACACCTCCACCCAACACCAAGGGCAACCCCGGACACCAAGGGCAATTGATCATGGCCAATCCACCCACCCTGCACATCCTTGGACCGCGGGAGGAAACCGGAGCACCCGGAGGAAACCCACGCAGACACGGGGAGGACGTGCAGACTCCGCACAGACAGCGACCCAAGCCGGAATCGAACCCGGGACCCTGGAGCTGTGAAGCAACTGTGCCATCCACAATTCTACCGTGCTGCCCTTAAAAACAAATAAATCTACACTATATCATTTTACCGTAATCCATGTACCTATCCAATAGCTGCTTGAAGGTCCCTAATGTTTCCGATTCAACTACTTCCACAGGCAGTGCATTCCATGCCCCCACTACTCTCTGGGTAAAGAACCTACCTCTGATATCCCTCCTATATCTTCCACCTTTCACCTTAAATTTATGTCCCCTTGTAATGGTTTGTTCCACCCGGGGAAAAAGTCTCTGACTGTCTACTCTATCTATTCCCCTGATCATCTTATAAATCTCTATCAAGTCGCCCCTCGTCCTTCTCCGTTCTAATGAGAAAAGGCCTAGCACCCTCAACCTTTCCTCGTAAGACCTACTCTCCATTCCAGGTAACATCCTGGTAAATCTTCTTTGCACCTTTTCCAAAGCTTCCACATCCTTCCTAAAATGAGGTGACCAGAACTGTACACAGTACTCCAAATGTGGCCTTACCAAAGTTTTGTACAGCTGCATCATCACCTCACGGCTCTTAAATTCAATCCCTCTGTTAATGAACGCGAGCACACCATAGGCCTTCTTCACAGCTCTATCCACTTGAGTGGCAACTTTCAAAGATGTATGAACATAGACCCCAAGATCTCTCTGCTCCTCCACATTGCCAAGAACTTTACCGTTAACCCTGTATTCCGCATTCATATTTGTCCTTCCAAAATGGACAACCTCACACTTTTCAGGGTTAAACTCCATCTGCCACTTCTCAGCCCAGCTCTGCATCCTATCTATGTCTCTTTGCAGCCGACAACAGCCCTCCTTATATCCACAACTCCACCAATCTTCATATCGTCTGCAAATTTACTGACCCACCCTTCAACTCCCTCATCCAAGTCATTAATGAAAATCACAAACAGCAGAGGACCCAGAACTGATCCCTGCGGTACGCCACTGGTAACTGGGATCCAGGCTGAATATTTGCCATCCACCACCACTCTCTGACTTCTATCGGTTAGCCAGTTCGTTATCCAACTGGCCAAATTTCCCACTATCCCATGCCTCCTTACTTTCTGCAGAAGCCTACCATGGGGAACCTGATCAAATGCCTTACTAAAATCCATGTACACTACATCCACTGCTTTATCTTCATCCACATGCTTGGTCACCTCCTCAAAGAATTCAATAAGATTTGTAAGGCAAGACCTACCCCTCACAAATCCATGCTGACTATCCCTAATCAAGCAGTGTCTTTCCAGATGCTCAGAAATCCTATCCTTCAGTACCCTTTCCATTACTTTGCCTACCACCGAAGTAAGACTAACTGGCCTGTAATTCCCAGGGTTATCCCTAGTCCCTTTTTTGAACAGGGGCATGACATTCACCACTCTCCAATCCCCTGGTACCACCCCTGTTGACAGTGAGGACGAAAAGATCATTGCCAACGGCTCTGCAATTTCATCTCTTGCTTCCCATAGAATCCTTGGATATATCCCGTCAGGCCCGGGGGACTTGTCTATCCTCAAGTTTTTCAAAATGCCCAACACATCTTCCTTCCTAACAAGTATTTCCTCGAGCTTACCAGTCTGTTTCACACTGTCCTCTCCAACAATATCGCCCCTCTCATTTGTAAATACAGAAGAAAAGTACTCGTTCAAGACCTCTCCTATCTCTTCAGACTCAATACACAATCTCCCGCTACTGTCCTTGATTGGACCTACCCTCGCTCTAGTCATTCTCATATTTCTCACATATGTGTAAAAGGCCTTGGGGTTTTCCTTGATCCTACCCGCCAAAGATTGTTCATGCCCTCTCTTAGCTCTCCTAATCCCTTTCTTCAGTTCCCTCCTGGCTATCTTGTATCCCTCCAATGCCCTGTCTGAACCTTGTTTCCTCAGCCTTACATAAGTCTCCTTTTTCCTCTTAACAAGACATTCAACCTCTCTTGTCAACCATGGTTCCCTCACTCGACCATCTCTTCCCTGCCTGACAGGGACATACATATCAAGGACACGTAGTACCTGTTCCTTGAACAAGTTCCACATTTCACTTGTGTCCTTCCCTGAGAGCCTATGTTCCCAACTTATGCACTTCAATTCTTGTCTGACAACATCGTATTTACCCTTCCCCCAATTGAAAACCTTGCCCTGTTGCACGCACCTATCCCTCTCCATTACTAAAGTGAAAGTCACAGAATTGTGGTCACTATCTCCAAAATGCTCCCCCACTAACAAATCTATCACTTGCCCTGGTTCATTACCCAGTACTAAATCCAATATTGCCCCTCCTCTGGTCGGACAATCTACATACTGTGTTAGAAAAGCTTCCTGGACACACTGCACAAACACCACCCCATCCAAACTATTTGATCTAAAGAGTTTCCACTCAATGTTTGGGAAGTTAAAGTCACCCATGACTACTACCCTGTGACTTCTGCACCTTTCCAAAATCTGTTTCCCAATCTGTTCCTCCACATCTCTGCTACTATTGGGGGGCCTATAGAAAAACTCCTAACAAGGTGACTGCTCCTTTCCTATTTCTGACTTCAACCCATACTACCTCATTAGGGTGATACTCCTCGAACTGCCTTTCTGCAGCTGTTATACTATCTCTAATTAACAATGCCACGCCCCTACCTCTTTTACCACCCTCCCTAATCTTACTGAAACATCTATAACCAGGGACCTCCAACAACCATTTCTGCCCCTCTTCTATCCAAGTTTCCGTGATGGCCACCACATCATAGTCCCAAGTACCGATCCATGCCTTAAGTTCACCCACCTTATTCCTGATGCTTCTTGCGTTGAAGTATACACACTTCAACCTATCTCCGTGCCTGCAAGTACTCTCCTTTGTCAGTGTTCCCTTCCCCACTGCCTCATTACACGCTTTGGCGTCCTGAATAGCGGCTACCTTAGTTGCTGGACTACAAATCCGGTTCCCATTCCCCTGCCAAATTAGTTTAAACCCTCCCGAAGAGTACTAGAAAACCTCCCTCCCAGGATATTGGTGCCCCTCTGGTTCAGATGCAACCCGTCCTGCTTGTACAGGTCCCACCTTCCCCAGAATGCGCTCCAATTATCCAAATACCTGAAGCCCTCCCTCCTACACCATTCCTGCAGCCACGTGTTCAACTGCACTCTCTCCCTATTCCTAGCCTCGCTATCACGTGGCACCGGCAACAAACCAGAGATGAGAACTCTGTCTGTCCTGGCTTTTAACTTCCAGCCTAACTCCCTAAACTTGTTTATTACCTCCACACCCCTTTTCCTACCTATGTCGTTGGTACCAATGTGCACCACGACTTCTGGCTGCTCGCCCTCCCCCTTAAGGATCCTGAAGACTAGATCCGAGACATCCCTGACCCTGGCACCCGGGAGGCAACATACCTTCCGGGAGTCTCGCTCGCGACCACAGAATCTCCTATCTATTCCCCTAACCATTGAATCTCCTACAACTATTGCTTTTCTATTCTCCCCCCTTCCCTTCTGAGCCCCAGAGCCAGACTCAGTGCCAGAGACCTGGCCGCTCGGGCCTTCCCCCGGTAGGTCATCCCCCCCAACAGCATCCAAAACGGTACACTTGTTTTGAAGGTGAATGGCCACGAGGGATCCCTGCACTGTCTGCCTGTTTGTTTTTTCCCCCTGACGGTAACCCAGCTATTCTTGTCCTGTACCTTGGGTGTGGTTACCTCCCTGTAACTCTTCTCAATCACCCCCTCTGCCACCCGGATGTTCCGAAGTTCATCCATCTTCAGCTCCAGTTCCCTAACACGGTCTTTGAGGAGCTGAAGTTGGGTGCACTTCCGGCAGGTATAGTCAGCGGGGACACCGGTGGTATCCCTCACCACCCACATCCTACAGGAGGAGCATGCAACTGGCCTAGCCTCCATCCCCTCTTACCTGACAGAATATAGCTGCCCTGTGGACTAACTAGATCTCCGCTCTCCGACTCTGCTCCCAGTCAGCTACACTTTCTGTAAACTCCTGGCTCTCTTCTCACTCTTTGTGGAAATGTCGGAAACAAAATGAAAGGAGCACCTTACTCCCTCCTCACCTAACTCCCTAGGTCATCAAACTCTTACTACAGCACTCAAAATGCACCAAATTCAGCACTCCCTCAGTCACCAAACTCTTACTATAGCACTCAAAATGCACCAAATTCAGCACTCCCTCGGTCACCAAACTCTTACTATAGCACTCAAAATGCACCAAATTCAGCACTCAGTGCAAACAAAGTCTGCACTGTAGGGGATCACTTTTATACTGTGAATCTCGCCTCTGAAAACTGGCCTAATCCAATTAACTAATTAACAAGATACAGCTCTTCTGGCTAAAGGGATCAATGAATAGGGGGGGAAAGCTGGAGCAGGTTACTGTGTTGAATGATCAGCCATGATCATAATGAATGGCGGAGCAGGCTTGAAGGGCTGAATGGCCTATTCCTGTTCCTATTTTCTATGTTTTAGTGCTCCTTCATCAGTGAGGTATGGTCTCTGATTGTCCGGCAGCTCTTGATCCTAAATCCTAGTTAACATAAATAGACAAACATACAAATTCAGAACAAGAGTGGGCCACTCAGCCATCGAGTCTGCTCCGCCATTCTATAAGATCATGGCTGATCTGATTGTCACCTGAACTCTGCATTCCTGCCTCCCTTTTATAACCTTTCAGCTCATTGCTTATCAAAAGTCAACATATCCCTGGTGTGGTAGCGTGGCCCCTTTAAGGGGCTGGTTTAGCACAGTGAGCTTAACAGTTGGCTTGTAATGCTGAACAAGACCAGCAGCACGGGTTCAATTCCCGTACCGGCCTCTCCGAACAGGCGCCGGAATGTGGCGGCTAGGGGCTTTTCACAGTCATTGAAGCCGACTTGTGACAATAAGCTATTATTATTATTAAGGGGTGTGCCCTCATGGTCCATGTGACTGGAAGGGGCCTCACGTGCGGGAGCACGTGAACACCGACCACTGAAGGATCAGCTCGAGTCCAGGGGACAGGGGTTCCAATCAGAGTGAACCCGGGGGCCAGAGTATTAACATTCATATTTAGAGACTCTGTGCCTGTGCATAAATTGCCTGTAACCACTTAGGGCGCGATTCAACGAACAAATTTCAGTGTCCGGTTTCAGGCACGTTTAGCGGTGTGTTTCCCGATGATGGAGCGCCTCGAAAGACCCCACTGTTCAATGGCACTTTGCTGTTTTTTTGGCCTCGGCGAGGAAATGCCCGTTGCAGTTGCACTTTCATCATTTCCTGAACTGATGAGCTCAGCTCAACTCCCCAGTACAGGGAGGCTACTTGCGAACTACGGTGTCATTTTTAAAGGTAGCCCTGATCTTTCGACCCTCTTCAGTGACCTCATCGCAGCCTCCGGACCCCCCACTTCACCCAACCTATCTCTTCCAGGGTCCTCAAGCCCCCTTCACCCCACCTCGTTTGGGTAAGGCACACACAGTCCTGACCCCTGGTATCGGAAACCTGGCTCCCGGGCACCTTGACACTACCAGCCTGGCAAGGGTGACATTTCCAGTGTGCCTGGCTGGCAGTGCCAAGTTGCCATGCTGGTAGTTCCAAGGTGCCTGAGTGCCAGCGGAAGTGCCAGGATACCACCCTACCCAATACCCAACCACCTGGAGGTCTCTAATGCCTGGGGGACCCCCCCAGCTGCTGTTACGCCTGCCCACATTTGTGGAGACCAATGCTAAAACTGCCCTGGCAGGGTATCCTCAGCATGGACGTTAGTTCCCAGGCACTGGGAAAATCCGACAGATACATATTTAAATGAGCCTACTGGATCATTTAAATATGCATACATGGATCTCACCCAGCGAGAGCGAGATCCAGATCGCGAGAGATGTCTCGCGCGATTCAACGGCCTTGTCGCGATGCTTAGTTCTTCATTACCACCGTCTACCTGGTATTGCCTCGAGTTAGCGCATCTGCCTTAAAGACAATCAAAGCCTCAGCCTCAACCACCTATTGAGGAAGAGGATTCCAAGTCTCACAACCCTCGGAGAGAATTGTTTTCCCACATCCCTGTCTTAAATTTGTTATTCTTAAATCACTGACACTGACAGTTAAGTGCTTGATGGACACTTCATTCCAGTGGGCCTTCTCCAAAGGAGCTAATGCAGTAATTCCTGCAGGTTCTTCAGCCAGCAGGTAAGACCCCTGATGCCAGCAGTAAATTCAGCCATGTGCTCACTTGCAGCAGGGTTTTTTAGTTCGTGATCAGGAGTGCTCATCCTGGCCGATGTCTTCCCCTCCTTATGATTCCTACATTTCAAAGTAGTTGTACTTCAAAAGAATGTAATTGGCTACAGAGTACTTTGGGATGTCCTGAGCTCATGAAAGGCGCAAGTCTAAGCTTTACTTTTTTCTTTTGCCTTGGCCTAAATGTGCTGAGGTCAGCACAAAACAGATCTCAGGTTCAATTCCTGCCTTGGGTGGCTGTCTGTGTGGAGTCAGGGTAGTACGGTGGGGTGGCTCTGTGGTTAGCATTGCTGCCTCACAGCACCAGGGAGCGGGTTCAATTTCGGCCCTGGATGACTGTGTGGAGTTTGCACATTCTCCCCCTGTCTGCGTGGGTTTTCTCCGGGTGCTCTGGTTTCCTCCCACAGTCCAAAGATGTGCAGGTTAGGTTGATTGGCCATGATAAAATTGTCCTGTAACGTCCAAAGATGTGTAGGCTAGGTGGGATTGTGGGGATAGAGAGGGGGAGTGGGCCTAGGCAGGGTGCTCTTTCTGAGGGTCGGTGCAGATCCGATGGGCCAAATGGCCTCCGTCTGCACTGTCGGGATTCTGTGGATCTCAACTGGAATAAACTGTATTTGTACAAACTGAGGTGTGTACCACACAAATAGCACTTACCACTAAGCCATAGCGAAGATTAAGAGTTTGTACCTGATATACATTATCAATTGTTGATTTATAACTTGGAAACATATTCAAAAGTTTATTTACGATAATCTGGAGACATGAACTTACGTCAGCATCATTCCCTTCTCGCAGGTTGTAGGTCAAGTCATGTTGAATGTCTTCAATGAATTTCTGTGCATATTCAGGGTACAGCTCCAGTACTTCCCTCAGACCCTTCAGGATAATATACTGCAGGTCACAGTAGGTCAGAGCCTTTACATTTGCATTGGTCTTAATCACCTGGTCCGTTGCCAAAAAGTCAGAGCCAATCAAGTCGCCTTTTCCTGGATAGGTGAAGAGAAACCTCAAGTCAGCAGTTTTCTGCATCCCTCTGGGCCAACTGGTGGAACATGTGCAAAGATGGAGGTGCAAGACACATATGGAGGGGGGGGGGGGGGTTATTGGCTGAATCCAATCTGCTCAAATTCTGTACCAGTAGCCATTGAATACCTTATCATTTATTTATTGGTATATTGTTCCTATGCTAATGTACATTATTACTGAACAGCACAATGTACTGTGATGTTGTCCTTGGTTCAGTACTAAGCATCACATTTCGATAAAATGCAAGATTTGGTTTATGATTCAGATCCAGGTATAGCTTTGAATAGACCACGTTAATGTCTGGCCCTTGGCAGAATGCTGCAGTACAGAGGGATCTTGTCCATGAATCACAAAAAGTTAGCATGCAGGTACAGCAAGTAATAATGTTGGGCTTTATTTCAAGGGGGATGGAGTATAAAAGTTGGGAGGTTTGCTACTACTGCACAGGACATTTGTGAGATTTCAACTAGGACAATTTTGGCTTCCTGACTTAAGGAGGCATATACTTGCACTAGAGGCAATTCAGAGAAGATTCACTTCGAGACTGACTCCTGGGATGAAGGTATGCTATCAGATCTTTTTTGGTTAGATCGAACCATAAGATTCTAAGGGGGCTTGCCAGGGTAGATGCTGAGAGGATGTTACCCCTCATGTGGGAGAAACCTAGAACTAGGGAGCAGAGTTTAAAAATAAGGGGTCTTTGCTGCCTCATGACACTGAGGACCCGAGTCCGATCCTGCCCCCGAGTCACTATCCTTGTGGAGTTTGCACATTCTCCCTGTGTCTGCGTCGGTTTCATTCCCACAACCCAAAGATGTGCAGGGTAGGTGGATTTGTCACGCTAAAATTGCCCCTTAATTGGTATTTAAAAAAATAAAATAAAAAATAAGGAGTCTCCCATTCAAAAAAACGATGAGGAGGAATTTCTACTCTCAGAAGGTCATCTAGCCTTTGAAATTATCTTCCCCAGAAAGCAGTGGAGGCTTGGTCATTGAATATATTCAAGGCTGAGTTAGCAAGACAGATTTTTGATCGACAAGGGAGTCTTAAGGGTTAAAGGGGACAGGCAGGAAATGGAGTTAAGGCCATAATCAGATCAGCCATGATCGTACTGAATAGTGAAGCAGGCTTGAAGGGTCAAATGACTGATTCCTACTCCTCTGTTCTTATGTTTTTACAATAGCAAGGTGGCAATGTACAGAAGGGGTGCACTGTTGATATCTCACCTCAATGCACTGTCACAGTTATAAGATGCAGCTTAACAGTTAATTCCAAACTAAAGATTCTGTGGAATATTCTGACTAAACTCTAATTTAAATGAATTAAGTGGAAATAAACAGAATCATCTCTCGGTGCTTGAAGAGTTAAAGTACTCAATGTGTGGAAACAACTTGATCCTGTTGAACTCACTGAATTGTAAAAGCAAGCACGTTATTTCAGGTATCATTTAATTATTGAGAGGAGCTGAGCATATGCTCTAGCAAATGTAATAAAATCAAGCTAACTCATTGTCTATTCAATACAGCAAGCAGCTATTACTTACTAATTTGTCCAAACAATTAACATGCTAAAATGCCTGAGTGGGTGAAGTTTTACACTGTCTCCTAAACGTTTATTGCAACTTGGAGGATTTTACTGAAACATTCAGCATTTATATCTTGTGCATGTTGTTTGCACTCCTGGCTGCATCCAGAGATGGCAGCCCTGGTTTCCTCAGTGGTGTCCTTTCTTTCAATTGTTGGAGCAGGTGGAGCATGAGGTTCCTTCATTGGAAACCTAAGTTATCTTAAGAACTAACAGTGTCACATAGTAAGACACAAAATAAGTGAAAGAAAATGACGTGTTCATTTTCAGAAAACCAGTCTTTCTGGAAAGATTTTCCTCTGGTCAGTGTGTTAACAACCGGAGCTGAAAGATTCTTCAACTCACTATTTTTAATGAATTGAAAATGATTTATTATGGAGTCATGGGGAGAATATTATGCTTGGCAGGTTTGTGACATTGGGGGCAAGCAGGCAGTGTGCCCCTTCCCACTCAGTTCCACAGCAATTATGCACAGGGTGTCCAATTAGCGGCCAAATGGCAGGACTGCCAGCAAATCAAGACCCTGGGCAGGAAATAAGGCAGAAAAGTGCTAAGCTCTGAGGTTATATCTGCCAATAAGACCAGAAAGCAAATCTTAGTTTCTTCATATCCAGTTTTATTCTGCAACAATAATTACTTCTCCATCAACTCAGTGCCACCTGCGTCAGCTTTATTTATGTGGTGCAGTCTATTTAAACGTTAAATGAAATCTATTAAACAATAAAATAATCAAACCACCAATTCTAACTCAAGTGCTGGGGAATTTAATTCTTTCCTAATACGAAGGTGGTGGATACTGACCAGGAACCAACTGTTGGTGGGAGGGCAGAAGGGCCACTACCATCCTTGACAGCCTAAATCCTCCTGAGGTACTCACTGTGACTGTTGATCTCCTCTTCCTCAACCACTGGTACAGCTAGTGAAAACTCCATATGATCTCCGACCTAGAGCAATGATAGAGGTATGGGCAAGAGAAGCCCCATGGTTCAATGACGATTCCCTTTCTGCGCTCCTCCAGGCCTGCTGAATGGGAAGAGATATCTCTGCTTAACCAAGCCAGTCTGGATGGAGGTCTCAGAGGAGGTCAGCAGCCATAGGGTCATCCGTAGGACCTGGCTGAAATGCTGCAAAAGTCTGAGTGACCTTCTCCATGCTGCAGGGTGAGTGCGCATCTTAACTCTTTAGTTGGGTGCACACCTATGGGAGAGCATGCATGTGTTGTGCTAGGGAGGTGCTAGCCAAGAAAGTGGATGAATGGTCACCACATACCCACAATTACAACTCAAAGAACATCAATGGTCTACCAGACTTTCAGGGGCTGGGTTGTGTTAGTGGGTAAGGTTACATCGCAAGGTATGTCAGATGCGACCCAGAGGAAAGAAGCAGCAGAGTTTTTGGGAATCAACATGAGGGCTTGATTTCTCAAGAAATGGAACTCAGCATTGTTCTATTGTCTTCACCGGACAAGTTGTCCAACAATGTGCAAAGGAGGATGAAGACCATTCGGGGTGCGGCAAATCTGGCAGTGCTGAGAAAAGTGGAGGAGGAAATCCTTGATCTGGCTACTCAAGAAGGGAGCAAACCTGCTGGACGAGGAGAGGCCAGAGTTAGGTCCAGGCGTGGTGAGCATCCAAGGGAGTAATTATCAACCCTTGGAGGGCAAAGGTGTGTGTCTGGTATCACAGAAGGAATGGTTATGTGTGTGGTAATAACTAGAGATGAACACCTTTGTGAAAAGCACAAATGATGGAACTTATCTCCCTGAGATGCAACGATAACTGCAAAATGCTCATCTGCAGTGTTGAACGCTGCTCATCCCTGTGCTCTCTTTAACAAGTCAGCCATTGAACCCCAGAATCCACCAGCCCTGAGTTTCTGGCATTGTTCTCTAAGTAAGAGCAATTGACCTCCAAGGGTGCACCAGCCCATCCTTGCTCTACACCTTCCACCTGTTCACATACTTGCATCTTGCACATCATCTGACAAGTGTTATGGGCCAGGGTTTAGAGAAAGTCAAAGTGTATCATGGAGTTCACCTGACCCACAACTTTTAATCGGTTGTGGTATGGGGAGCACACGGCCCACTCTACAGGTGTGGTACAGCAGAAATGGAAAAGTAATTTTTTTAAAGCAAAACAATGTTTATTCTATTAACTCAAGTTAACCTTTTTAAAACATACAGTGAACATCTTAGCAACCATTAATTCAAATACAAACCCCAAAGAATACAACACTAATTAATCCTTACTTTCCTTTTAACATCCATAAGACTTAAAAAAAAAACTTTTAACAGAAGCACATCTGGGGCGCGATTCTCCGACCCCCCACCGGTTCGGAGAATCGCCGGGGGCTGGCATGAATCTCGCCCCCGCTGTGTCCCGAATTCTCCGCCACCAGAGAATCAGCGGGGGCGGGAATCGCGTTGCGCTGGTCGGCGGGCTTCCCCCGGCGATTCTCCGGCCCGTGATGGGCCAAAGTCCCGCCGCTGTCAACCCTCGCCAGCCAGCGTGGATTGAACCACCTACCTTACTGGTGGGGGCAGACGGCACGGGTGGGCTCCGGGGTCCTGGGGGGGGGAGCGCGGGGCGATCTGGCACTGGGGGGTGCCCCACGGTGGCCTGGCCCGCGATCGGGGCCCACCGATCAGCGGGCGGGCCTGTGCCGTGGGGGCACTCTTTTTCTTCCGCCTTCGCCATGGTCTCACTATGGCAGAGGCGGAAGAGATCCCCTCCACTGCGCATGCGCGGGGATGCCGTGAGTGTCCGCTGATGCTCCCGCGCATGCGTCACCCGGCGAAGTCCTTTTGGCGCCGGCTGGCATGGCGCCAAAGGCCATTCCCGCCAGCCGGCGGGGCGGAAATCACTCCGGCGCGGGCCTATACCTCAAGGTGAGGGCTTGGCCCCTAAAGGTGCGGAGAATTCCGCACCTTTGGGGCGGCCTGACGCCGGAGTGGTTCCCGCCACTCCATTACGCCGGATTCCCCCACCCCGCCGGGTAGGGGAGAATCCCGGCCCAGGTTTAAATTCACTCCTGAGAACAGTTAGCACTCTGAATTCACCAAATGATCAAGAAATATGGCCGGGATTCTCCGCTATCCGGCGGGGAGGGCCGTACTGGCACCGAGGAGAGGCGTGAATCACTCCGGCGTCGGGCCGCCCGGAAGGTGCGGAATCCTCTGCACCTTCAGGGGCTAGGCTGGTGGCGGCGGGGTTGGCGCCGTGCCAACCGGTGCCGAAGGGCCTCTGCCGGCCGGCGCGAGTTGGCGCATGCGCAGGAGCGCCAACGTGTTCTAGCGTGATCCCAGCGCATGCGCAGGAGGGTTCTTCTCTGCGCCGGCCATGGTGGACCGTTACAGCGGCTGGCGTGGAGGGAAAGAGTGCCCACATGGCACTGGCCCGCCGCAGATCGGTGGGCCCTGATCATGGCCCAGGCCACCGTGGAGGCCCTCCCAGGGCCAGATCCCTCCGCGCCCCCCCGAGGACTCCGCAGGCCACCCGCAGAGCCAGGTCCCGCTGGAAAGGACCTTGTTTGATTTACGCCGGCGGGAATGGCCGAAAACGGGCCACCCCTCGGCCCATCACAGAGCGGAGAATCGTCTGGGGGGGGGGGGGGGCACTGCCAATGGCCCCCGACCAGCGCAACGCGATTCCCGCCCTCACCGAAAAACAGGTGCCGGAGAATCTGGCGGCCGGCGGTGGGGCGGGATTCACACCGCCCCCCGGCGATTCTCCGGCCCGGCGGGGTGTCGGAGAATCCCGCTGACAGTCTTTACATGGCAGAGAGAACAACATTACACATTCTGTGGCTGACTGCAGTGCCAACACTGAAATGAAACCAAAAAAACACAGACACACCCAAGCTTTCCTCAAAGTGAAACTAAAAGCTGACAGACAGCCCAGCTCCACCCACACTCTGACATCACTGCAGTAATAAACACCCATTTCGTAAAGGTACTCCCACTACAGTTATTCTATAAAAACACCCATTTCTTCAAGATACTCTCACATGACACAAGGTAACACCAACTGACCTGAGCCCCGCATAAGTATCAGACCAGCTGTCGGAGGCTGTGACAGTCCAGGCCTCTGACAATTGGAAGCATGTGGGAAACAAGGAAGATGCTGAACCCAAGGCAGATGACGAGCCTCTATGAGGTGACAGATGTTCCATTTTCAACGGGAAGATCTTGCAGAGGGTTAAGGGTAATGCATTAGCATGGACAGAGGATTGATTAATGAACAGAAAGCAAAGAGTGGGAATAAATGGGGCAGCACGGTAGCATTGTGGGTAGCTCAATTGCTTCACAGCTCCAGGGTCCCAGGTTCGATTCCCGGCTTGGGTCACTCTCTGTGCGGGGTCTGCACATCCTCCCAGGGTGTGCGTGGGTTTCCTCCGGGTGCTCCGGTTCCTCCCATAGTCCAAAGATGTGCAGGTTAGGTGGATTGGCCATAATAAATTGCCCTTAGTGTCCAAAAGTGCCCTTAGTGTTGGGTGGGGTTACTGGGTTATGGGGATAGGGTGGGGAGGTGTTGACCTTGGGTAGGGTGCTCTTTCCAAGAGCCGGTGCAGACTCGATGGGCCGAATGGCCTCCTTCTGCACTGTAAATTCTCTGATAATCTATGATTGTTCTGGTTAGTGATCAGTGGCTAGTGGTGTGCCTCAGGGATCAGCTTTGGGATCGCAATTGTGTAGAATTTGCATAGACAATTTGGAGTTGGGGACCAAGTGTAATGTGTTAATGTTCGTGATGATACTAAGATTAGTGTTAAAGTATGCAGAGGACACTGAATGTCTACAAAGGGATGGAGATAGTTTAAGTGAGTGGAAAAAGGTCTGGCAGATAGAGTTCAATGTTGGTAAATGTGAGGTCATCCATTTTGGTAGGAATGACAGCAAAATGGACTATTATTTAAATGGTAAAAAATTGCAGCATGCTGTTGTGCAGAGGGACCTGGGTATCCTTGTGCATGAATCGTAAAAAGTTGGTTTCTAGGTGCAGCAGGTAATTAAGAATGCAAATGGAATTTTGTCCTTCATTGCTTGAGGGATGGAGTTTAAAAGCAGGGAGGTTATGTTGCAGCTGTATAAGGTGCTGGTGAGGCCACACCTGGAGTACTGTGTACAGTTTTGGTCTCTTTACTTGAGAAAGGATGCACTGGCACTGGAGGGGCCACAGAGGAGATTCACTAGGTTGATTCTGGAGTTGAGAGGATTAGCTTATGAGGAGAGACTAAGTAGACTGGGACTATACGCATTGAAATTTAGAAGAATGAGGGGGGGATCTTATAGAAACATATTAAATTATGAAGGGAATAGTTAAGATAGAAGCAGGGAGGTTGTTTCCGCTGTGGGTGAAACTAGAACTATAATATAATAATCTTTATTGTCACAAGTATGTTTACATTAACGCGGCAATGAAGTTACTGTGAAAAGCTCCCATAGGACTTCCGGGTGCGGCGATGACCAGCTAGGTCGCACGTTTCGGCAGCTCCCGTTGGAACGGACTTTTGGGCTCTTAATAGGAGCCCCAACGGCAATTTAAACGGCAAAAACACTGTGCGGTAAACCAGAAGGGAATCCCCCCCCCGGACACGCATGGAAAAGGGAGAAGATAGTGGCCGGATTGCGGAGGATCCTCTGGAGCAGCGGCAAGGAAGGGAAGCTCAAAGCAAGATGGCGTCGGTGTTATGGGGCCCGGAGCAACAAGAGATCCTGTGGCGCTGTGTGGAAGAGCTGAAGAAGGAGTTGAAGAAGGAGCTGTTGGCCCCGATATTGCAGGCGATTGAAGGACTAAAGGAGGAGCAGAGGACCCAAGAGCTGGAGCTTCGGGTCGTGAAGGCAAAGACTGCTGAAAACGAGGATGAAATACAGGGCCTGATGGTGAAGGCAGAAACGCACGAGGCACAGCACAAAAGGTGTGTGGAGAGGTTGGAAGCACTGGAGAATAACTCGAGGAGGAAGAATTTAAGAATCCTGGGTCTTCCCGAAGGCGCAGAAGGGGCGGACGTCGGGACATATGTGAGCACGATGCTTCACTCGCTAATGGGATCGGAGGCCCCGACGGGCCCTTTGGAGGTGGAGGGAGCTTATCGAGTTCTGGCGCGAAGACCAAAGGCTGGAGAAATACCTCGGGCTATAGTGGTGAGGTTTCTCCGCTACAATGACAGAGAGATGGTTCTCAGATGGGCGAAGAAAACTCAGAGCTGTAGGTGGGAGAACGCGGTGATCCGCGTATACCAGGATTGGAGTGCAGAGGTGGCGAGAAGGAGGGCAAGTTTCAATCGGGCTAAGGCGGTGCTTCACAAAAAGGTCCAGTTTGGAATGTTGCAACCGGCGAGATTGTGGGTCACACACCAAGGGAAGCACCACTACTTTGAGACGGCAGAAGAGGCGTGGACATTCATTGTGGACGAGAAGCTGGAATAGTCTGGCGAGAGAAAGAGCTTTTGGGACAAAGTGGTGGGGTGATTATGTGGGGCGAGGAAGGGGAAGGGGAAGGGCGGGGGGATGATTTTTCAATTTGTTAATTCTGTGATCCTGTAACTTTTCTCTCTTCGCCATGTGGGGGGGGGGAGCGTGAGGAACTGTGGGCGCCGGCCATTAGGGGCGGGGCCGAGTGGAAACGCGGGCTTTGTTCCCGCGCTATGGTAATTATGGCGGGAACAGGGACGCAGGAAGGAGGGGGCCTCGCACAGTGGGAGCCGAGGACAAGGGGGGAAGCCGAAGTCAGCCAGAGTTTGCTGACTTCTGGGAGCAACATGGGGGGTGCATCTACGCTAGAGGGGGATCTAGCGGAGGGGGGGGGTTAACTGGGTTGCTGCTGCTAAGGAGAAGGGGAGCTGTTATGGGATGGGGTGGTCAAGGCGGGAGGGCACCGTCGGGGGGATATACGGGTACGTGGCAACCGGGTGAGGAGCTGGGTTAAAAAAGGGGATGGGTAGTCGACAAGGGGGGGGGGGGGGGGGTGGTAAAGAGCCCCCCAACCCGGTTGATCACGTGGCACGTGAGAGGGCTGAACGGGCCGATTAAAAGGACACGGGTACTCGCACACCTAAAGAAATTAAAGGCAGGTGTGGTTATGTTGCAGGAGACGCATCTGAAACTGATAGATCAGGTCAGACTACGTAGAGGATGGGTGGGGCAGGTGTTTCATTCGGGTTTAGATGTGAAGAACAGGGGGGTGGCTATCCTAGTGGGGAAACGGGTACTGCTTGAGGCAAAGACCATAGTGGTGGATGGCGGGGGGAGAAATGTGATGGTGAGTGGCAGATTGCAAGGCGAGGCGGTGGTTCTGGTGAACGTATATGCCCCGAACTGGGATGATGCAAATTTTATGAGGCGTATGTTGGGACGTATCCCGGACCTGGAGGCGGGAAAGTTGGTAATGGGGGGAGACTTCAATACGGTGCTTGATCCAGGGCTGGACCAGTCGAGGTCCAGGACCGGGAGGAGGCCGGCAGCGGCCAGGGTGCTCAAGGACTTCTTGGAGCAGATGGGAGGGGTAGACCCCTGGAGATTTAGTAGGCCTAGGAGTAAGGAGTTCTCATTTTTCTCCCATGTTCACAAAGTATACTCACGGATAGACTTTTTTGTCTTGGGAAGGGCACTGATTCCGAAGGTGGCAGGGACGGAATATACGGCTATAGCCATTTCTGACCACGCTCCACATTGGGTAGACCTGGAGGTAGGAGAGGAAAAAGAACAGCACCCACTCTGGAGAATGGATATGGGCTTATTGGCGGATGAGGGGGTATGTTTAAGGGTGAGGGGGTGTATTGAAAGGTACTTGGAGCTTAATGACAATGGAGAGGTTCAGGTGGGAGTGGTCTGGAAGGCGTTGAAGGCGGTGGTCAGAGGGGAACTGATATCCATAAGGGCACATAAAGGGAAGCAAGAGGGTAAAGAAAGGGAGCGATTGTTGAAAAAACTTTTGAGGGTGGACAGGCAATATGCAGAGGCACCGGAGGAGGGACTGTACAGGGAAAGACAAAGGTTACATGTGGAATTTGACCTGCTGACCACGGGTAAGGCAGAGGCACAGTGGAGGAGGGCACAGGGTGTACAGTATGAGTATGGAGAGAAGGCGAGTCGGCTACTGGCCCACCAATTGAGGAAGAGGGGAGCAGAGAGGGAGATAGGTGGGGTGAGAGATGAGGAGGGAGAGATGGAACGGGGAGCGGAGAGAGTGAACGGGGTGTTCAAGGCATTCTATGAGAGGTTATATAAGGCTCAGCCCCCGGAAGGGAAGGAGGGAATGTGGTGTTTCCTGGATCAGCTGGAATTCCCGAAGGTGGAGGAGCAGGAGAGGGCGGGACTGGGAGCACAGATTGAGATGGAGGAGGTGGTAAAAGGGATTGGGAGCATGCAGGCGGGGAAGGCCCCGGGACCGGATGGATTCCCGGTGGAATTTTATAGGAAATATATGGACCTACTGGCCCCGCTTTTGACGAGAACCTTTAATGAGGCCAGGGAAAGGGGGCAGTTGCCCCCGACTATGTCGGAGGCGACGATATCGCTCCTTTTGAAGAAGGAAAAAGACCGCTGCAGTGTGGGTCCTACAGGTCCATTTCCCTTTTAAATGTAGATGCTATGCTCCTGGCCAAGGTGATGGCGACGAGGATAGAGGACTGTGTCCCGGGGGTGGTCCACGAGGATCAAACTGGGTTCGTTAAGGGGAGACAGCTGAACACGAACATACGGAGGTTGCTAGGTGTAATGATGATGCCCCCACCAGAGGGGGAGGCGGAGATAGTGGTGGCGATGGGCGCCGAGAAAGCATTCGACAGAGTGGAGTGGGATTATCTGTGGGAGGTGCTGAGGAGATTTGGTTTTGGAGAAGGGTTTATTGGATGGGTACAGCTGCTGTATAGGGCCCCGGTGGCGAGTGTGGTCACGAACAGGCAGAGGTCTGACTACTTCCGTCTTCATAGAGGGACGAGGCAGGGGTGTCCCCTGTCTCCATTACTGTTTGCATTGGCGATTGAGCCCCTGGCCATAGCACTGAGGGGCTCCAGGAAATGGAGGGGAGTACTCAGGGGAGGAGAAGAACACCGGGTATCTCTGTATGCAGATGATTTATTGCTGTATGTTGCGGACCCAGTGGAGGGGATGCCTGAGATAATGCAGACACTCAAGGAGTTTGGGGAATTTTCGGGGTACAAATTGAATATGGGGAAGAGTGAGTTGTTTGTGGTACATCCGGGGGAGCAGAGCAGGGGAATAGATGATTTACCACTGAGGAAGGTAACAAGAGATTTCCGGTACTTAGGCATTCAGATAGCCAGGAGTAGGGGAACCTTACATAGGCTTAATTTAACAAGATTGGTGGAACAGATGGAGGAGGATTTTAAGAGATGGGACATGGTGCCCCTGTCACTGGCGGGCAGGGTGCAGGCGGTCAAAAGGGTAGTCCTCCCGAGATTCCTTTTTGTGTTTCAGTGCCTTCCGGTGATGGTCACGAAGGCTTTTTTCAAGAAAATTGAGAAAAGTGTGATGAGTTTTGTGTGGGCCGGGAAGATCCCGAGAGTGAGGAGGGGGATCTTGCAGCGTAGCAGGGATAGGGGGGGGGGGGGCTGGCACTACCGAGCCTAAGTGAATACTACTGGGCCGCCAATATCTCAATGGTGTGTAAGTTGATGGGAGAAGGGGAGGGAGCGGCGTGGAAGAGATTTGGCGTTCCCCCCGAAGAAATACACCACAAGTCCAGTGGTGGTGGCAACGCTAAAAATTTGGGGGCAGTGGAGACAACATAGGGGAAGGACGGGAGCCTCGGTGCGGTCCCCGATAAGAAATAATCATAGGTTTGTCCCGGGGAGAATAGATGGGGGATTCGGAGCATGGCAGAGAGCTGGGATTGTGCAACTGAGAGATCTGTTCGTAGACGGGACGTTTGCGAGTCTGGGAGCGCTGACGGAAAAATATGGGTTGCCCCAAGGGAATGCATTTCGGTACATGCAACTGAGGGCATTTGCGAGACAACAGGTGAGGGAATTCCCGCAGCTCCCGACGCAGGAGATTCAAGATAGAGTGATCTCAGGGACATGGGTGGGGGATGGTAGGGTGTCGGATCTATACAGGGAAATGAGGGACCAGGGGGAGATCATGGTGGATGAGCTGAAGGGGAAATGGGAAGAAGAGCTGGGGGAAGAGATTGAGGAGGGGCTGTGGGCTGATGCCCTACGTAGGGTAAACTCGTTGTCCTCGTGCACCAGGCTAAGCCTGATACAATTCAAGGTTTTGCATAGGGCGCATATGACCGGAGCAAGGTTCAGTAAATTTTTTGGGGTAGAGGATAGGTGTGGGAGATCCTCGAGAAGCCCAGCAAACCACACCCACATGTTTTGGTCATGCCCGGTACTGCAGGGGTTCTGGGTGGGGGTGGCAAGGGTGCTTTCGAAGGTGGTGGGGGTCCGGGTCGAGCCAGGCTGGGGGTTGGCTATATTTGGGGTTGCAGAAGAGCCGGGAGTGCAGGAGGCGAAAGAGGCTGATGTCTTGGCCTTTGCGCCTCTAGTAGCCCGGCGAAGAATATTGCTTATGTGGAAGGAAGCCAAACCCCCGGGCGTGGAGACCTGGATAAATGACATGGCAGGGTTTATAAAACTAGAACGGATAAAGTTCGCACTAAGGGGTTCGGCTCAAGGGTTCACCAGGCGGTGGCAACCGTTCATTGACTACCTCGCAGAACGATAAAGGAAATGGGAAGGCAGCAGCAGCAACCCGGGGGGGGGGGGAGGGCTCGGGTGGGTCCTTAGGGGTGTTTTTGTATAGATATTTGTACTCGGTTATGAATATTGGATTGTCTGATTTTATCTCTGGAGAGTTATTATTTATTATTTTGTTATGGCAGTTGCCATTTAGTTTATATATTATTTATTTATTTGTTAAAAACGGTCACTGTTATTTATACTGTTTTATTGTTGTAAAAAGGAAAACCTTTGTATTGTTTTGTTTGGCCGAAAAATTTGAATAAAATATATTTTTAAAAAAAAAGAAAAGCTCCTATAGTCGCCACACTCCAGCGCCTGTTCGGGCACATGGAGGGAGAATTCCGAATGTCCAAATTACCTAATAGCACGGACTGGATTCTTTGCCCCGCCGCGCCACATTTCTGTTTCACCCCGCCGGCGGGATGCTCCGTTACGCCAGCTGGTCAATGGGCTTTCCCATTGTGGGGCAGGCCCATGCCGTTGACAATCCCCCGGGCTGCCGGCAAAATGGGGCATCCACCGACGGAAAATCCAGCCCCACACCTTTCGGGACTTGTGGGAGGAAACCGGAGCACCCGGAGGAAACCCACGCCGGCACGGGGAGAACGTGCAGACTCCACACAGACAGCGACCCAAGCCGGGAATCGAACCTGGGACCCTGGAGCTATGAAGCAACAGTGATAACCACTGTGACCAAAGAACAAAAAATAATACAGCACAGGAACAGGCCCTTCGGCCCTCCAAGCCTGTACCGGCCATGGTACCAACCTTTGCCAAAACCCTCAGCACTTCCTTGTGCCGTATCCCTCTGTACCCATCTTGGGAAAGTGTGCCATGATCTTATTGAATGGCCGAACAGGCTCGAGGGGCCAGATGGCCTACTCCTGCTCTTAGTTCTTATGTTCCAGACGGCACGCACACCCTGGCAAGGACAGTTGAGAGGTTCATCCAGGCCAGGAGCAGTGCGATCACACTTTGATCTTCATGTGACTTCCTCCTTTGAGAGACTGCTGACTCTCATTAAGAGTCAGAAAAGCAGCATAGTCAGTGGATGCAGGGTGTATGTGCACGTGGGGTCATTGATTGCATGTGACTGTTGACTGCTCACTGTGCTGTTAGTCAGGTCTTACAGAGAAACTGAAATATGTAGTGAGGTTGAGGCTGCAGGCATTTTAAAAGCCTCCTCCTTCTCCCTCTTTCCACCTCACTTTGAGTGCACTATTCCCAAGGCTGCTACTTCCTGTGCTCTTTCCTGTCAGTCTTCCCTGTAAGTGTGCCTCTCTGACTGCAGTCCTTCTTCAAAATCACTCTCTTCCAGATGAACCCTTCTGTGGTTCCCCTTTAGAAGCATGCACAAAATGACCTGAGAAACAATTTCCTCACTTCTTATATAACTACAGCCTCCAACTCTTCACTCTCTTCATCAGCCCTGATATCTCGTCATTGCTTTCTGAGTTGACCAGTGTAAAATTGCATAGGCAGTGAATAATCAATCAGTTGAGTATTTAATTGAAATACTCTCTAACTAGCCTTTAATGGAAGGTGGATGGGCTTCAGGCTTTGTACCTGCAAAGAATCTGCAAAGGGATATAGATGAGTTAAATGAGTGGAAACAATATGGCAGATAGAGGAGAATGTGGCAAAATGTGAACTTGTCCACTTTGGCAGGAAGTATAAAATAGCAGCAAGTTATGTAAATGGAGAAAGATTGCAAAACTCTTGCCATACATAGGGATCTGAGTGTCCTAATACACAAACTACAGAAAGTTAATTTGCAGCAACAGCAAATGATTATGAAGGCAAATAGAATATTGGTGTTTCTTGCAAGGGGAATCAAGTGGAAAAATAGGGAAGTGTTGTTACAGCTGTACAGGGCCTTAGACCCCATCTGGTGTACTGTATACAGCTTTGGTCTCCTAAGAAAGAAATTAGAAGCAGGTCAGAGAAGGTTCACTCAACTAATTCCTGGGATGTGATGAATGGTTATTGTATTACTGTACCCTTATCATCATGTAAGGTGATGTCCCCTTTAAGACCGGGCTTGGAACCTTGGGGGACTCCGCCTCTGGCTCCACCCACCTGGGAGTCGTATATAAGGGGCCGCCTTGCAGGCGGCACCCAGTAAGCATCTGTCTCGGCACCAGGCTAGTTCTTAGCTTATTAAAGCCTTCTTTACCGTTTTACTCTCTAGCGTCGCTTTTGAGGGTACAACAGAGAAGGTTCACTCAACTAATTCCTGGAGTGAAGGTATTATCCTATAAGGAAAGTTTGAAGAGGTTGGGCCTATACCCATTGGAATTTAAAAGATTAAGAGGTGTTTTATTGAAATATGTAAGATCCTGGGGTCTTGAAATGGTGGATGCTGAAAGGATATTTCCCCTTGTGGGGGAATCTAGAAGTAGGGAGGCAATTTAAAAAATAGAGATCTTCCATTTAAGACTGAGATTAGTCGTGAGACTTCAGAGAGTCGTGAACACAGCCCAGTCCATCACACAAACCTGCCTACCATCCATTGACTTCATCTACACCTCAACCTGCCTGGAGAAAGTGGACAGCATAATCAAATTATACCCACCCAGCTTACTCATTCTTCCAACTTCTTCCATCGGGCAGGAGATACAGAAGTCTGAGAACACGCATGAACAGGCTCAAAAACAGCTTCTTCCCCACTGTCACCAGACTCCTAAATGACCCTCTTATGGACTGAACTCATTAATACTACACCCTGTATGCTTCACCTGATGCCGGTGTTATCTAGTTACATTGTGTACCTCGTGCTGTCCTATTATGTATTTTCCTTTATTTACTTTTCTTTTCATGTACTGAATGATCTGGTGAGCTGCTCGCAGAAAAATACTTTTCACTGTACCTCGGTACACGTGACAATAAACAAAATCCAATCCGATTAGGAGAATTTCTTTCTCCCAGGGGGTCTTTACATTATGGAATTCTCTCCCCCAGAGAGAAGTGAAGGTTGGGTCATTGAATATATTCAAGGTTGGTTAAAGATGTTTGAATGACAAATGAGTCAAGGACTGTGGGGAGAAAGACAGGAAGTTGGAGTTGAGGTCAGAATCAGATCAGCCAAAAACGTATCGAATGTTGGACCAGGCCCGATAGGTTGAATGACCTTTTCCTGCTCCCAATTTTTGTGGTCTTCTGCCCCGCTCACATTCTGTATTATTACAGTTCGGCTTAAGGATGTCAAGGATCTGCAGTGGAAGGGACAACTGTCCTAATCGCAAAATTCTGCCAATTTATTCATTTAAGGCACAGAAGGAGACCATTCGGCTCATTGAGTCCATGGAACAATCCATTCACGCCCAATCACTCATCCTATCCCCATAACCCTACCTCCTTCAAGTGCCTATCCAATTTCCTTGTGAAATCATTGATCATCTCTGCTTCTACCACACCCATGGACAGCAAGTTGCAGGTCATTACCATTCATTATGTAAAGAAAGGTCTTCCTCACATTCCCTCTGCATCTCTTGCCTGAAAACATGGGCGAGATTCTCTGTCGGGCGACGCCAAAATCTGGAAAGACGATTGGGCGGAGAATTGGTCTTGACACCAAAATAGTGGTCGGCACCGGGTTCCTGCCGAATCCCAATTCTCTGGTGCATCGATAACGGTGTCAATGCGTTCATCTCTGCATGTACAATAAACACTGTGTGGGTATAATTAGTGGGCCTGACCCGGTATGCTCCGGGACCTCTGCGATTCTCCGCCTCCACTGTAAACCACCGCTGAGATTCTCTTGTGCTTTTAAAAATTGAGCAACAGGCGCCGTGGTTGATGAGGTGAGAGAGAAGAGGTAGGACATGGAGAGGCTCGACCGCAGATCCGGCCATCCCCCTCCAGTCTTCTCCTACTCCCAGCGGTTATGGGCAGCCTTCTCCTCGGGGCGGAAGGTAAAAGAGAAAATACACAGCATTAGACAGTCCGACACATGCAGCCCAGGCGGGTTGGTAGCTGGTGACTTCAGTGGCTAGGGCATCCGGCCCTGGCGGCTGGTATGGGTGCTGGCATGTGATGCAGGGTGGGGTTCGGCCACCATGGGGGTTGGGTAACGGGTGTGTGGTACAGTGGTTGGAGCCAGGGGCACAGTGCTGCCTACTCACCCTGGCCGCCCTGAGGAAGTCTGCAATTTTTTCTGGTACTTCAGGCTGGTCAGGGTGGTGTTGCTCATGGCGCTGACCACCTGTGCAACTTGCATCTAGCCATGGTGAATGGCGGCAGCTGGCAGCCTCCTTCCAACCCCAGGGAACAGGGTTGCTCACTTCTCCTCCATGGTGTCTAGCAGGGGCTCCAGCTCCGCGTTGGTGAACCTCAGGGCCTTGCGTCTTGCTGCCATCTTGTTGGCAGGGATGGTTTGTGTGGGGAGTGAAGTGTGTATATTGCAGCTTGACAGCCTCCTGAGTGTCAATCACGACCCGTTGAATCCAACCGTTGAATCGATTGTGTTCCACGTGTCGGCGGTGCTAGCCCCTTAACGGTCGCTGAATCGGTCCGGTGCGGTGCCAGTTTTGCTGTCATAGAAGTCCACAAATCCTGCGTCGGCGTCAACAGTTAGTCTCAGGAAAGGAGGGCAGGATTCACCGACTCCCCGCCAGGTCGGAGAATCCCTGGGGGCAGGCGTGAATCCCGCCCCGCTGCCCCGACGCCAGCTGCCGTACTCTCCGGCGCCGTTTTTCGGACGGGGGCAGGATTCGGCCCCAGGGGGGCCCCCCACGGTGGCCTAGGCCGCGATCAGGGCCAACCAATCTGTGGGTGGCTTGTTCCATGGGGGCACTTCTTCCTTCCCCGCTGGGCCCCTGTAAGGCTCCGCCATGTTGCCCGGGGGCCGGCGCGGAGAAGAGAACCCCCTGCGCATGCGCGAAAATACGCCAGCTGGTCTGCGCATGCGCGGAATCACGCCGGCCGTTCCCTGCATGCGCGAACTCGCACCAACCCCTCCAGCGAATTCCGCAGTTTCGGGGGCTGTTGACGGCAGAGTGTTTGGTGCCTGTTTTTCCGCCAGCGTGGGGACTTAGTCCCCAGAAGGGAGAATCCCGGTTGGAGAGTCCAGCCGCTTAAATTGGCACCTCTAGTTCTTGTCTCATCAACTAATGGAAACAGTTTTTTCTTGTCCACCTTATCTAAACCTGCCACAATCTTATATACCTCCATCAAATCCACCCTTAATCTCCTTTAGTCCAAGGAGAACAAACCCAGCTTCTTTAACCTAACAACCAAACTAGCTAAAATCACCCAACCTTGGAATCATTCTGGTAAATTTCTTCTGGAACTTCTCAAGGGCACTCACATTCTCCCTAAAGTCTGGACACAATTACTCCAGTTGGGGCCTAAGCAGAGCTTTGTAAAGGTTCAGAATAACTTCTCTGATTTTGTTCTCAATACCTTTATTTATGAAGCCCAAGATTCCATATTCTTTACTCACAACGTTTTCAATATGCCCTGCCACCTTTAAAGATCGATGCACATGTACTCCCAGATCCCTCTGTTCCTGGGCACTCTTTAGAACTATTCCATTACATTTATACGGCCTCTTCCTGTCACTTCTGCCAGAATGCATCACCACACACGTATCTATGTTAAATCTTACCTGCTACTTCTCTGCCCATTCTGCTAGCGTATGTCCTGTTGTAATATGCTTATTTTTTGCCACTCCTCCAAGTTTGGTGTCATCAACAAAAAAGGCAATGGTCTGTGCATTGACCCTTGGGGAACACATCAGTCTACACTTCAAAGAGGATTTTATTATTTCTGGTAAAAATAGGGAAAAAGGAGAAACCATCCCGATATGTTTATCTTGTCACTAATCATAGTGGCCCCAGGAATCTGTTTCCCTTGTCAAATTTAATATTTTGAAATTCTTAGGGTGGCTCAACAACTTGTATAGCATCACTAAATGAGTTGAGAAAGATAGAGGAAGAGACTGACAACAACTTGAAAATGAGACATACTGGATTCCAGTTTCTTTTTTGAATCAGTGTGATATTATCAGGTATTGCAGTACCCGAGAGGCTGAAGACCATTGGTTAAACCTAGGAGTTTACCATTGGCTGTTTGGTATGTAGCTCCGCCCTGACAGGCGGGGTATAAGAACCGGTGCCGTCCCAGCAGCCCTCATTCTGTACCAAAGCTGCTGGGGAACAGTTCTAGTCAATTAAAGCCTTCAGTTATGTTACTACCTCGTCTTTAATTGTAATTGATCGTGCATCAATTTAATAGACTACACTTAAGCTGAAAGGTTGGATCTCCGAATCAAGCTGGAGTGTCTACAACTCAGCATGGACTTCAAAGGCCCCCTCCCCTCCACCGACCGCAACACGTACTTCCTGAACGTGATTGACGAGTACTCCCGGTTCCCCTTCGCCATCCCTTGCCCCGACATGACCGCAACCACCGTCATCAAGGCCCTCCTGGGTATCTTTACACTGTTCGGTTTCCCCGCGTACATACACAGTGATAGGGGGATCCTCCTTTATGAGTGACGAACTGTGTCAATTCCTGCTCAACAGGGGCATTGCCTCAAGCAGGACGACCAGTTACAACCCCTGGGGAAATGGGCAGATAGAGAGGGAGAACGGAACGGTCTGGAAGACCGTTCTACAGGCCCTACGATCCAGGAATCTCCCAGTCTCCCGCTGGCAAGAAGTCCTCCCGGAGGCCCTCCACGCCATCCGGTCACTGCTCAGTACAACTACCAACCAGACACCTCATGAACGTCTCCTTGGATTCCCCAGGAAGTCCTCCTCTGGGACCTCGCTCCCAACCTGGCTAGCAATCAGTAGCATTGTAGCACGGTAGCATTGTGGATAGCACAATTGCTTCACAGCTACATGGTCCCAGGTTCGATTCCGGCTTGGGTCACTGTCTGTGTGGAGTCTGCACATCCTCCCTGTGTGTGCGTGGGTTTCCTCCGGGTGCTCCGGTTTCCTCCCACAGTCCAAAGATGTGCAGGTTAGGTGGATTGGCCATGATAAATTGCCCTTAAAGTCCAAAATTGCCCTTAGTGTTGGGTGGGGTTACTGGGTTATGGGGATTGGGTGGAGGTGTTGACCTTGGGTAGGGTGCTCTTTCCAAGAACTGGTGCAGACTCGATGGGCCGAATGGCCTCCTTCTGCACTGTAAATTCTATGTAAACACCCGGACCCATCCTGTTCCGGAAGCACGTGCGGGCGCACAAGTTGGACCCGTTGGTCGAGAGGGTCCACCTGCTGCACGCTAACCCCCAGTACGCCTATGTTGCTTTCCCTGATGGCAGCAAGATATAGTCTCCCTTCGGGACCTGGTGCCCGCCGGAACCCCACGCGCACCCGAACCATTACCCCCCCCTCTACAGCACCTCACAGGAGGGTCAGTCCTCCCGCCGCTCCTGCCTAGGTCCTCCCACCCACCGACGCCCCCTACAGGCACCCCACTCTCGTGTCAACCATTTGCCCCACCAGCGCCGTCTAAGGGTGATGAAGCTGCCATGGAGGCCGAAGCCACACTCCCGGAGTCGCAGAGGCCCGGACCCCCACCAGAATCACCACCGAAGCTCAGACGATCCAGGAGGACGACCAGGCCACCCGACCGACTGATTGCTTCAGTGTAACTGTAACTGTGAATGAACACTGAATGTTTGTATCTTCCACGCTTGTAAATATTCTCGACAACCTTGTAAGGAGGTATCACGGTATCTCCATATCTGATCATACCATGTTAGATGCAATTGTAACCACTGGCCACCACCCCCGCCGGACTCTTTTTTAACAGGGGGTGAATGTGGTATTATCAGGTATTGCAGTACCCGAGAGGCTGAAGACCATTGGTTAAACCTAGGAGTTTACCATTGGCTGTTTGCTATGTAGCTCCGCCCTGACAGGCGGGGTATAAGAACCGGTGCCGTCCCAGCAGCCCTCATTCTGTACTGAAGCTGCTGGGGAACAGTTCTAGTCTATTAAAGCCTTCAGTTATGTTACTACCTCGTCTTTAATTGTAATTGATCGTGCATCAATCAGCACGTACACTCTTTACTAAATATTGCCCCTGAGGTGTAAGAAAACCACTGGCTTTGCAGACTGATCTTATTAACTTCCCTCCTGTTGTATCTTCATGGTATTTCTAGTTTTCCTCATGAGCAGCCTTGCAGTGGAACAGAGGCACTTTAGGAGACCTATCACGGCTGGAAGTTTACGCGGGCAGACGGGCAGTGTAACGTATCAGTCTGTAGTGTTAACATCTTCTAAATAATGCTCTTTGTTTGTTTGAACTTCTGATGCCTGCAGATTTAATTTTTAAACTACCACAAAAAACTGCCGATCAGGCAGGCAAACAGCATTTCTAGGTGCCTGAAAAGAAAAGTCGTACTGTGTTTATAGACACCCGAAAAGAAAAACAAATAATTAAAATCATTGATATACAAAAGCTGGCGATGGGAGAGCCAATCAACAGTTGCAGCCACTGGAGGACCCGAAAAATCATTGTGAAATCCATAGCACACAACTTTGGAAAGAAGCTCGCCACCTGCTCTGCCCGAAACAATCCATAACAGTACCGGCAGCACAGCGACTAGCAAGTACCCTGCAACAACAACAAATTTAGAGTTGGGGATGCTGTAAAACATGAAAAGGAAAACAGGCTGAGCTCAGGTTTGCCTAATTTGGGGAGAAAGGAAGCAAGGTAGTGCTAAATATTTGTGGCACATCATACACACGCAGGTCCTTCCATAGTGAAAAATGGCAGGGTTTTTTGAAGCCATAGGGCCACTTGATGAGAATACAGAGTGATGGAGCTCATATACAGAGGGATTCGACTATTTTGTTCAAGTGAATAAGATAGCAGCAGATATGGTTGTCCCAACATCCCTGAGCATAATTAGGAGGAAAACATATAACCTCCTGAGGAGTCTGAGATAGCCAGGAAAGCCAGGCATGAAAACCTACGATGAAATAGTGGAAATATTGCAGGGCCATTATTCACCGAAACCTTTTGTCATTGCAGAAAAGTTTAGGTTTCATTAGTTTAATCAAGAAGAAGGCGAATTTATTGCATACTTTGTAGCTATGCTGAAAAGACTGGCTGAATGCTGTAAACTCAGGAATATGTTGAACAATACCATCTGAGATAGATTCATCTGTGGTTTAAGAAGCGACGCGATACAAAAGTGGTTGTTAACCAAAAGCAACCTGTCCTTAAAGAAAGCTTTGGAAGTTGTTGTATTCATGAAATTAGCAGCCAAAGAAGCTCACCAGTTGAGTTTGAGCAGAAGCATTCAGAAGATGTTGGCCGAAACCCGAGCACAGACACAGACTGGCATTTGTCTTGGTGTGTAAAAACCAGGCACTGAGCAGCAGATTGTTGGTGCAAGACATATGCAGGAAACATGATAGAAAGGGCCACATTGAACGTGTTTGTTGGAAAAATATACAAGCTTCAGGCAAACGTTTCTAAAAGCAAGAGACAAATAAATTAATTGGAAAACTGAATAAAGGAAAAAGCGTCCACATGGTACAAAAAGCAAATGAGAAGAAACTCGATTCACAGTCCTAAGATGAGCTGTCATTAAAGGTATGGGCTATTACTGGTGAAACAAACTGTTACTGGGTCACTCCATTACTGGATGGTCAGATGGAGTGGACACTGGGGCAACCATCTTGTTGGTACCAGGAACTGTTTATCAAGAAAAGCTCTGACACATTGCTCTGAAACCCTCAAGGATAGTGCTAAAAACCAATATTGGAGAAGTGGTTCCGTTGAGGGGCCGTATTGATGTAACAGTGCAATTAAATGAACAGACAGCAGATTTTTCCTTGCACATAGTCAAAGGAAATAATCTGGCACTAATGGGAAGAACTTGGCTGAAAAGATTAGATTAAATTGGGCTGAGGTAAATCTCAGGGCAGATTCCGAATCAGGTTTCCCAAAAATTTTGAAGAAACATGCCATTGGCTTCAACGATGAGCTAGAAAGCATGAAGGATATCTCAGAAAAGCTGAAGTTTAAGGAAAAAAGTCAGATGAGATGCTTAAAGAATAGGCCAGTGACGTATGCACTCAGACCTAAGGTAGAGGCAAACTTAGAACGGCTGATCATAAGGGGTATCCTTGAACCCATGAATGTGGTTGATTGGGCCACGCCGATTGTACCCGTGATGAAAGAAAGAGAGATCTGTATGCATTTGTGGCAGTTTTAAAGTCACTATTAATTTGTACTGTGTGCAGAGCCCTTGATTGATGACTTATTGGGTTTGCTGGAGGCCAACACTTCAGTAAAATTGACCACAGTCAAGCATATCTTCAAATGAAAGTGGATCCAGATTCACTTGACGATTGTGATACACAGTTTTGATATTAAAGATGACCATTTGGCATCACTTCCGCACCAGCTATGGATCAAATTTTAAGCGGATGAGAGGGAGTCCAGTATTACTTAGATGACATCTTGGTTATTGGAAGTTGAGGAAGAACATCTCAGCAACCTGGATGCCAGATTCCAGAGATTAGAAGATTATGAATTCAGAGCCCGAAAAGACAAATGTGATTTTTTCCAATTTTCAATCGAATATCTAGGACATGACAGTAAGCCAAAGGACTGTATCAGTCGCCTTTGAAAATCAAAGCCATTACTGAGGTATCTACACCTCAGAATGTGAACCAACATTCGACCTTTCTTAGGCTTACTAAATTATCATGGAAGGTCTGCCCTTTATCTGGCTACAATTTCTAGAATCCCTACAGAAGGAGGCCATTTGGCCCATCACGTCTGCAACGGCCCTTGCAAAGACCACCCTACTTAATCCCATACCTCCACCCTATTCCATAACGCAGTACCACGACCTAACTTTTTGGACATTCAGGGGCAATTTAGCATGGCCAAGCTACCTAACCTGCATATTTTTGGACTATGGGAAGAAACTGGAGCACCGGAGGAAACCCACGCAGACATGGGGAGAATGTGCAGATTCCACACAGACAGTAACCCAAGGCTGGAATTGAACCCAGGTCCCTGGCACTGTGAGGCAGCAGTGCTAACCACTGTGCCAACATGCCACGCCATTCGTGCAAGCCAAAAAAGTGCTACTCCAGTCAGAAGTCCTGACACATTTTGATCTACATTTACCTCTGTAACTGGCGTGTGACGCATCACCTGATGGAGTTTGGGTGGTGGTTTCCCACATAATGCCCACAGGTGAAGAGAAGCTGATAGCCTTCGCTTTTTCCTTTATTCAGTTTTCCAATTAATTTATTCTTCTCTTGCTTTTAGAAACTTTTGCCTGAAGCAATTATACGCAGTTAGAGAAATATGCTCTCGGAATAAATTTTGACAAGAAACGGTTCTATCTGTATAGGAAGGAATTTCACTTTATCGATGGACCAACATCCACTAACAACAATTCTTGGACCCCATACCAGGATTCCATCAATGGCAGTGAGCAGGATACAGAGGTGAGCAATGCTCTTGTCAGTTCTTGTCAAAGCATACATACAGTATCAAGTATCGTCAGTCAAGCTGACACTTCTGATAAGGACTTCAGTTGGCAATTAAAAAAAACCAAAACATTTTATTGAGGTATTGAAAATGAAATGAAATGAAAATCGCTTATTGTCACAAGTAGGCTTCAAATGAAGTTACTGTGAAAAGCCCCTAGTCGCCACATTCCGACGCCTGTTCGGGGAGGCTGGTACGGGACTTGAACCATGCTGCTGGCTTGCCTTGGTGATGCACGATCAATTGCACAAAGACTAAAGTCGGGTACAACTGTGGCTTTATTACAGTCAGATGCGTGGCCTCCTGCTGCAGCTGGCGAAATGGCAGGGCACTGGAGGTCATGCATATTTATACAGTTGTCCGTGGGCGGAGCCAGCCGGCAGGAGCTACCGGCGAACCTGTAGTGCAGGTCCTACCTTACATCTCCTATTACAGTGGTTCACTATACTTGGTCTGCTTTCAAAGCCAGCGATTTAGCCCTGTGCTAAACCAGCCCCTTATTTTTTGGTATTATAACAACAACACAATAAACAATGTACATGAAACTATAAACATAGCGCAAAAGCCTTACAGGTCGCACCTTTATTAACCCCCTACTCTAAACTAAATTAGCTTCAGTTGACAATTTAAGTTCTCGCTGCATATTTTGAAAAAAATCAAGAGGTTTGAGCTCAAACTCGCCATGTTTCAAATGCTTTTGATGTTTTGAGCATTTTAAACTTTTATTTGCCAGCACTTTTCTGCATATAACAGACATGGATTTTGCATCCTGATTTGCTTTGGCACAATTAGCAATGCCATACATTAAAAAATCATCTTCATATGCTTTGTTCCGATTTCAGTTTCTCTTTAGTAGGTTGTTCACCAGAGGCCATGCTACTTTGTATGCAGCTCACACTAACACTGCTTTGTCCTCTCTCCAGTAGATTCAGTTGTGAGACCCTGGCCAGTTTGTGGGCTGGATTCTCTGGTCGCCGACGCCGAAATCGCATTTGGCCATCAGCCGGAGAATCAGAGTTCCTGACCAAATCGGGGGCGCCGCTGCTTTCTTGATGCTCCGCCCCCTCCAAAGCGACATACTCTAGGAGTACGCCACGTGCCATATCGACGGCCTCAGGATATTGCCTAAGGCCCGCCCCCATGCTCCGCCCCTCAACCAGCCGAGTTCCCGACGGCATGGGTCACGTGTGGTCCCACCTATACCACAAATGAAAAGTGGGGACCTGCTACAATTTTAGTACACACAAGACAGGTCCCTTACACCATACAAACCTGAGATGATGTAATATGGAGGAGACATACGGATCAACTTTTAGTGACAAGAACCAATCTGCCAGAGACAGAACCGACAATGAATCCAAATCAAGGTGTGCCAAGGGATGACTTGGACCTTCCCGAGAACCTGACACCTATCAAACCAACTGGTGGGAGCAGTACCTCAGTTGAGAACTAGGCACCGGGTTAACCTCAGAACACTCTGATTAAGAGGACATGGGCAACATCCAAACCAAGCCAAAGACCCCAGAGATTGCAGCAAGCACTAAAAGGCAGGCATCTGAAGTTCACTGACAACAACAGAGAACGAAGACTTCCAGAGCTTCTGACGTATTTACTGTTGTTGCTCATTGATTGTTAATGTTACACTCTTTATTGCGTTAGGGACCTTTGATTTAAAGGGGGAGGAAAATGTTGTGTATTCATGGTATTTCTAGTGTTTCCTCACTCGCAGCCTTGCAGTGGAACAGGGCCACTTTAACAGACCGATCACGATCGTCCATTTGTGTGGGCAGACGGGCAGTGTAATATAGCAGCCTGTAGTGTTAACATCTTCGAAATAAAGCTCTTTGTTTGTTTGAACCTGAGGCCTGCAGACCTAAAACCACCACACCTCCTGAAGTGTTGGGTACTCTGAGACACAGACGAACCAACACGGTTGCGAATGGTACAACGCAGTTTTATTTCATTTAACTATTGACATAGTAAACTCTAGTACTCAGCACATGGTGACTGTCTGAGTGTGAGGTCTGTGCCCTGAGCCGTCTCCTGATGGATTGCCCAGGAAGTGTCGTGTTCCTTGTTTTGTACTGTGTATGCTCTTGTCTGTGATTGGCTGTCGCGTTGTGTGTGCTAATTGGTCCGTTGATATGTCCATCATTATGTATGTGTGCATGTGTTGTGATGTTCACTTGAATATCATGAGATCCCCCCTTTTTTACGAGATTATGTGCCTACGTGGTTATAAATAGAGATGTGTACTGAGTGCAGCTAAATGTGTGTGTGTAATATTTACAGCATGTACATGGGGCTTAACTATATACAAGGGACGATGTTGGGTGTGACATAATAACGAGGTTGTACCATAACAAAGAACGGGGAAATGTGGAACGATAAAACGAATTCCTGTAACGATAAGAACATAAACATGTTAATACAGTGGTGTAAACAGTCTCACAAGTCCAGTCTAGCAGGTGGGTGACAAATTCGGGTTGACCGCCTCAAGGGTATGACTGGAACCACCGGCTGAGGTTCGGGCCTGCCCACGGGCGACGACGGAAGGGGCATGGTAGCAGGCAGCTCCACGAAGTCGCTATCAGGAACAACAGGAGGACACGGTGTCAGTGTAAGGTCTCGTAGCCAGCGTGGACGTAGGCGAAGAGCCCGGCGATTGCGCCTACGAACGGATCCATCAGGCATGCGAACCAGGAACGAGTGGGGAGCCACGCGTCGGAGAACTTCGGCAGGTGCTGACCAGCCACCTTCTGGTAGGTGGATGCGGACTTCGTCTCCAGGGGCCAGGGCGGGAAGATCAGTTGCCCGTGTGTCATATGATCTCTTCTGGCGACCGCGCTGCAGTTGCATCCTGTGCAGTACCGGAGCATGGTCTATTGCGGGTGCCAGGATGGAAGGCACAGTGGTCCTGAGGGCGCGACCCATCAGCAGCTGGGCTGGTGAGAGACCAGTGGCTAGTGGGGCCGAGCGATAGGCCAGCAGGGCGAGGCAGAAATCCGATCCGGCAGCAGCCTTGTAGAGGAGCCGCTTTACAATGTGAACGCCCTTCTCCGCCTTTCCATTGGACTGGGGGTGCAGAGGGCTAGACGTCACGTGTGTGAAGCCATACGAGGCAGCAAACGATGACCATTCCTTGCTGGCGAAACAGGGCCCATTGTCCGACATGACAGTCATCGGAATGCCGTGGCGAGCGAATGTGTCTTTGCAAGCCCAGATGACAGCGGACGACGTCAAATCGTGTAGGCGTATGACTTCTGGGTAGTTGGAGAAGTTGTCAACGATGATGACATAGTCCCTGCCGAGCGTGTGAAATAGGTCCACACCCACCTTCGCCAGGGGGACGTCACCAGCTCATGGGGCAGAAGCGTTTCAGGAGGTTGCGCCGGCTGAAACCTTTGGTAGGTGAGACAGTTGAGTACCATGTTGGCAATATCGTCACTGATGCCCGGCCAGTATACCGCCTCTCGGGCACTCCGTCTGTACTTCTCGACCCCCAGGTGGCCTTCGTGTAGTTGGTCGAGAACCAGCTTGTGCATGCTGTGCGGAATCACAATCCGGTCCAGCTTCAGAAGGACACCATCAATGACGGCCAGGTCGTCTCGGACATTGTAGAACTGCGGGCACTGCCCTTTGAGCCACCCTCCTGTCATGTGGCGCATCACACATTGTAGAAGGGGGTCGGCCGCAGTCTTTCGGCGAATACGGGCCAGACAGGAGTCATCAGCTGGCAGATTTGCCGATGTGAAGGCCACCTGCGCCTCGACCTGACATACGAACCCCTCCGAATCTGGCAGCGTGCTCACTGCTCTGGATAGGGCATCCGCCACGATGAGGTCCTTCCCTGGAGTGTAGACCAGTTGGAAGTCATACCTCCTGAGTTTCAGTAGGATGCGCTGGAGGCGAGGGGTCATCTCGTTCAGGTCCTTGTTTATGATGCTGACCAGGGGGCGGTGGTCAGTTTCAACAGTGAACCGGGGAAGACCATACACATAATCATGGAACTCGTCTAAACCGGTTAGCAAGCCCAGGCACTCCTTTTCGATCTGCGCGTAGCGCTGCTCTGTGGGGGTCATGGCTCGCGATGCATAGGCAACTGGGGCCCATGACGCCGTGTCATCCCGCTGCAGGAGCACTGCCCCAATGCCGGACTGGCTGGCATCAGTCGAGATTTTGTTGGCACGAGACGTGCCAATACCGGTGCAGTGGTGAGTTTGTGTTTGAGCTCCTCCTATTCCAGCTGGTGTGTGTGTTGCCACTGGAACTCTGTGGGCTTTTGACGAGGTGGCGCAGAGCTGTCGTGTGGGAGGCAAGGTTGGGAATGAACTTCCCCAGGAAGTTGACCATGCCAAGGAAGCGTAGCACTGCTTTCTTGTCTGCCGGCTGCGGCATGGCTGTGATGGCGCTCACCTTGCCTGCATCCGGACGGACCCCTGACCGGGAAATATGGTCCCCCAGGAACTTCAGCTTGGTTTGGCCAAAGGAACACTTGGCTCGGTTGAGGCGCAGGCCGTTTGCCCGTATGCGGGCAAAAATGCGTTGGAGACGATATATGTGCTCCTGTGGTGTGATGGACCAGATGATGACGTCGCCCACGTATACGTGCACCCCTTCGATGCCTTCCATCATCTGCTCCATGATCCTATGAAAGACCTCGGATGCCAAATGGCATCCGGTTGTAGCAGAACCTGCCGAAAGGGGTATTGAAGGTGCACAGCTTTCAGCTGGACGGATCGAGTTGGATCTGCCAAAACCCCTTAGAGGCATCCAGTTTCGTAAATATTTTCGCCTGGGCCATTTCGCTCGTGATCTCCTCCCGTTTGGGTATGGGATAATGTTCCCTCATGACATTGTTATTGAGGTCTTTTGGGTCAATACATATCCGGAGCTCGCCGGAGGTCTTCTTGACACACACCATGGAGCTGACCCACGGCGTGGGCTCCGTGACCCTGGATAGGACCCCTTGGTCCTGGAAATCCTGCAGCTGCTGCTTGAGGCGGACTTTGAGTGGCGCAGGGACTCTGCGAGGTGCATGAATGACCGGGATGGCGTCTGGTTTGAGGCGAATTCGGTAGGTGTATGGAAGTGTTCCCATGCCCTCGAATGCCTCCTGGTTGTGGGCGAGGAGCGATTGGAGCTGTGTGTTGAACTCTGCATCCGGGAAGTCAGACGTGCCGTCTGGAGAGAGAGAGTGGACTTGTTGCACGAGGTGGAGAGCCTTGCATGCCTGTGCGCCTTGCGGGGAGTCCTTCGTGTGCCGACTATCTCGAATGAGAGTGTGGCCGTGTGTGTGTTGTGTGTCACCTGGAGCTGGCAGGATCCCATAGCCGGGATAATGTTCCCGTTGTAGTCGACCATCCTGCGCCGGGACAGCCGGATTGGTGGTCTGACCTTCATGGCGTAGAAGGCTGACAATGCTATGAGGTTGGCGGAGGTGCCAGTGTCCAGGCGGAAAGTGATCGGCGATCGGTTGACCGTCAGGGTGGCACACCATTCATCACCCGGATTGATCGTGTTGACTCAGTTCCCATCAATGACCGCAACCCGGAAGGCGTCTCGGTCGTCTGTGTCACCGGTCTGGATGTCGTCTGGGCCCGATTCGTAATGGGGAGGCTGAATGGTCCGCACGTCCCTGCGAGGTTGTTGGAGATGTGGATTATCGACAGGTTGAGCTGCTCGACAGTAGGCAGCGTAGTGGCCCACCTTGCCACAGCGTAGGCACTGTCGGGTTCTTGCGGGACATTGCCCTTTTAAATGTGCAGCTCCATAGTTGCCGCACGTTGTGACGTCATGGCGTTCGTTGCGCCACTGCGCATGTGCAGTTCGGTCTTGCGTCGAGTGCGCCTGCGCATCACGTCCCTCAGTGTTGCCGTAGGTTTTGGCGCACACAAGCGCGGGAGGCTTCGAAAAGCGCGCGAAACGGCCGCCCTCGTCCTGGCCGCGGGCCGGGAGGAACCCGATCGCCTGGACCCGTTCGGCCTCGTGGTGCACCTGGCTCTCCGATCCGGTCGCGTAGGACCCCCTCCGCGCCAATTCGGTCACCTGAAATTGGGCATAGCGGCTAGTCGCGTTCTCGTGCAGGGCACAGCCTTCGATTGCAGAGGCTAAGGTGAGGCCTTTTATTTTGAAAAGCTGCTGGCGTAGGCTGCCCGAGGCGATCCCAAAAATGATCTGGTCCCGGATCATGGACTCTGAGGTGGTGTCGTAACCGCAGGACTGCGCGAGTATGTGGAGATGCATCAGGAATGACTGAAAGAGCTCATCCTTACCTTGCAGGCGCTGCTGGAAGACATACCTCTCAAAGCTTTCATTGACCTCAACGTTGAAGTGTTGGTCGAGCTTGAGGAGGACCGTCTTGTATTTAGATTTGTCCTTGTCTTCCGCAAACACCAGGGAGTTGTAGACATGGATGGCGTGCTGACCTGCCGTGGTGAGGAGGATGGTGATCTTTCTTTTGTCTGAGGCGCTTTCTTTGTCGGCTTCCAGAAAGAGTTCGAAACGCTGTTTGAACAACGTCCAATTTACGCATAGGTTCCCAGCGACTTGCAACGGCTGCGGAGTGTTGACGGTGTCCATGGCCCAGGATGGCAGATTTGTGGGTAGGTATTAATTCACTTCTGGTACCATGAAGTGTTGGGTACTCTAGACACAGACGAACCAACACGTTTGCGAATGGTACAACGCAGTTTTATTTCATTTAACTATTGACATAGTAAACTCTGGTACTCAGCACATGGTGACTGTCTGAGTGGCTGGCAATGAGGTCTGTGCCCTGAGCCGTCTCCTGATGGACTGCCCAGGAAGTGTTGTGTTCCTTGTTTTGTACTGTGTATGCTCTTGTCTGTGATTGGCTGTCACGTGGTGTGTGCTAATTGGTCCGTTGATCTGTCCATCATTATGTATGTGTGTATGTGCTGTGATGGTCACTTGAATATCATGACACCTCCCAACAATTGTCAGGAAACCAGATGAGAAATTATTTGCCTCTGAAGATATACTTTAATTAATACAACCAGCACCTTATCCCTGCACAATTATCCAAGACAAATAAATGAAACAATAAATAATTCTCCCATCGTGATCATTCATCCATCAGCCAATTAACATCAATCTCATGGTGAAACTTAACGAGCTCCGTGTTCTCAATGTAACATTTATTTCAGATAGGAGGACTACCTATTCTTCAGCCTGCAGTGACATCCTCATCAAGGCCAGGCAGAGGCGGGACTGCATAAGGTGAAACACATTGGGGCTCGTACTCTATGGGAGCCCTGGCTCACTGCCAGAACAACAACAATCATTGTGCGTGAAGGACGCCCCAGATTCCTGGCCTTCCTTTCTTGTTTGCCTCAGATTGTTCTGTTTCTGTTGGGCATTGGGCGGTGGGTGCTTTCTTCAAGCATGGCTGGAACGCATGATAGAAAGATAAAGCGCCTGATTCTGTGTTACGTTTACCCCCAGATCCTGCACAAGGTATTCCTGCTGCGTAAGTGTCCGCAATCCGTGCTCCTTAGCTCACCATCATGATCATCCCTCAATGCTGTGACCCTACCTGACCTCCTCCCTCCATGATGGGGCCCTTATTGACCTCCTCCATCCATGGTGTGGCCCTTCCCAACCTTCTCCCTCCAAGGTGTGGCCCAGGAGACCTCCAGAAGTCATTTTCCAGCCTGCTCCACATAAGCCTTGACTACGTCTAATTTTCATCATATTCTAGAAACACATCGATTGATTGGAAGCTGAAGCGATACAAAAAGCTGGATATCACATAGATACATGAAATTGGTTCATTTATAACATTTGCAACAGCATGAAAAGCATATTCACGGAAAACTAAATTGCCCAGGTCAAGCAGGTGATTAGAATCTCTACATTCTGATGTTAAGTATCAGAGATAAGTGCTTTAGAAGGAGAACTGAAGTCATTTTTCAGATACATTGGGATGGAATTTTCCCATTTTTCAGCAGAGTGGCACAGTGGGTGGGAAAAACTACAGTGCAGCTGTCACCCCCAATGGCAGCTTTCTCCGCTGTATCATTCGGCTAATAGTGGAAAAAAGGTGAACAAAGAACAATTCAGCACAGGAACAGGCCCTTCGACCCTCCAAGGCTGCGGCAATCACGTGGCCTATCGAGACCAACCGCCTGTATCCTTCTATACCCCGTCTGTTTATGTGCCTATCCAGATAAGTCTTAAAGGTCGCTAACGTATCAGCCTCAACCACCTCATTCGGCAGTGCATTCCAGGCCACCACCACCCTCTTTGTAAAATTCTTCACCCGCACATCTCTGCTGAACCTTTCCCCCCTCACCTTGAACTTGTGCCCCCTTGTAATTGTCATTTCCGCCATGGAAAAAGCCTCCAACTGTTCACCCTATCTATACCCCTAATAATTTTATAAACTTCTATCAGGTCACCCCTCAGCCTCCGTCTTCCAGGGAGGAAATCCCGGTTTATTCAATCTCTCCTAATAGCTAATCCCTTCCATACCAGGCAACATCCTGGTAAACCTCTCTCCAAAGCCTCCATGTCCTTCTGGTAGTGCGGTGACCAGAATTGAACACAGTATTCCAAATGTGGCCGAACCAATGTTCTATATAATTGTAACATTATTTTCGAGCATTTGTACTTGATACCCCGTCCTATGAAGGCAAACATGCCATATGCTTACTTTACCACCATTTCCACCTGTGCTGCCACTTTTAAGGATCTGTGGACTTGCACGCCCAGATCTCTGTGTGTGTCTATGCTCCTGAGGGTCCTGCCATTTATTTTATAGCTCCCACCTGAATTGGACCTACCAAAATGCATTTGTCTGGGTTAAATTCCATCTGCCATTTCTCTGCCCAATTTTGCTGCCTATCTATATCCTGTTGTATTCTCTGACAATCTTCATCACTATCCGCAACTCCTGCAATCTTAGTATCATCCACAAACTTGCTAATCAGACCCGCTACGTTTTCTTCCAAGTCATTTATATATATTGCAAAAAGCATAGGTCCCAGTACTGATCCATGTGGAACATCACTAGTTACAGACCTCCATTCGGAAAAACACCCTTCCACTGCTTCCCTCTGTCTTCTATGGCCAAGCCAGTTCTGAATCCATCCAGTTAGTTCACCCCTGACCCCATGTAATCTAATCTTTTGCACCAGCCGTCCATGAGGAACCTTATCAAATGCTTTACTAAAGTCCATGTAGGCAACATCCACAGCCCTTCCCTTGTCAATCATTTTTCTCACTTCCTCAAAACATTCAATTAAATTAGTGAGACATGACCTCCCTTGTACAAAACCATGCCGTCTGTCGCTAATAAGCCCATCCACTTCCAAATGTGCTTGGATCCTATCTATGAGAATCTTTTCCAACAATTTCACTATCACTGATGTCAAGCTCACTGGTATTTAATTACCCGATTATCCTTGCAACCCTTCTTAAATAACGGTACAACATTGGCTATCCTCCAATCTTCTGGGATCTCACCTGTGGCCAACGAGGACACAAATCTGTCTGTTAAAGTCCCAGCGATTTCATCTCTTGTCTCCGTCAGTAATCTGGGATAGATGCCATCTGGCATCACAATGTAACGCTGGCAGGGTTGGCTCTGATTGAACCTGCCCCACCAGCAACTTAGTTTCTTAAAGATCAGGACAACCTCATAATTTTTTGTCAATATTGAAGACTCACCCTCCTAAACACCACGCCCCTGCAACAACCTGCCCCGAACACCCCCCACCCCGCAGCAACCGCAAGCAACACCCCCCACCCTGCAGCAACCGCAAGCAACACCCCCCACCCTGCAACAACCGCAAGCCACACCCCCCACCCTGCAGCAACCGCAAGCAACACCCCCCACCCTGCAGCAACCGCAAGCAACACCCCCCACCCTGCAACAACCGCAAGCAACACCCCCCACCCTGCAGCAACCGCAAGCAACACCCCCACCCTGCAACAACCGCAAGCAACACCCCCCACCCTGCAGCAACCGCAAGCAACAACCCCCACCCTGCAGCAACCGCAAGCAACACCCCCCACCCTGCAGCAACCGCAAGCAACACCCCCCACCCTGCAGCAACCGCAAGCAACACCCCCCACCCTGCAACAACCGCAAGCAACAACACCCACCCTGCAGCAACCGCAAGCAACACCCCCCACCCTGCAGCAACCGCAAGCAACAACCCCCACCCTGCAGCAACCGCAAGCAACACCCCCCACACTGCAACAACCGCAAGCAACACCCCCCACCCTGCAACAACCTCCCCCGAACACCCCCTACCCCGCAGCAACCGCAAGCAACAACCCCCACCCTGCAGCAACCGCAAGCAACAACCCCCACCCTGCAGCAACCGCAAGCAACAGCCCCCCACCCTGCAGCAACCGCAAGCAACACCCCCCACCCTGCAACAACCGCAAGCAACACCCCCCACCCTGCATCAACCTCCCCCGAACACTCCCCACCCCGCAGCAACCGCAAGCAACAACCCCCACACTGCAGCAACCGCAAGCAACACCCCCCACACTGCAACAACCGCAAGCAACACCCCCCACCCTGCAGCAACCGCAAGCAACACCCCCCACCCTGCAACAACCGCAAGCAACACACCCCACCCTGCATCAACCTCCCCCGAACACTCCCCACCCCGCAGCAACCGCAAGCAACAACCCCCACACTGCAGCAACCGCAAGCAACACCCCCCACACTGCAACAACCGCAAGCAACACCCCCCACCCTGCAACAACCTCCCCCGAACACCCCCCACCCCGCAGCAACCGCAAGCAACACCCCCCACCCTGCAACAACCGCAAGCAACACCCCTCACCCTGCAACAACCTCCCCCGAACACCCCCCACCCCGCAGCAACCGCAAGCAACACCCCCCACCCTGCAACAACCTTCCCCGAACACCCCCCACTCTGCAGCAACCGCAAGCAACAACCCCCAATCCTGTTATGTCACTGGCAGGGGGGCAGAGATAATCGTGTCATGCCTTTATGTTGGTGTGAAACGTGATTTGGGCCTCCTATAGGATTTGATAGGACCAGAGGAATTAGAAGCAGAAGGAGGTAATTCAGTCCTTCGAGTCTGTTCCGCCATTCAATCAGATAATGGCTGATCTCTTCCTGGTCACAAATCCACCTCCCACCTGTTCCCCATATCCCTTTAACCTGTTTTTTTTATCAGAAATATTTCTATCTCCTTCTTGAAACTATTTAATGATTCAGACTCCATCGCACTATGGGGCAGTGAGTGCCTCAGATTCACCATCCTCTGCAAGAAATATTTCCTCCTGCTCCTGTTTACATCAGGTGGGATCAGTGGCGGGGCAGAAAATCCATGAGAGACCCAAATACTGTTGCTGATCCCGCCTGGCCAAAACAGGAGCAGAAGATCCCCCCATTATTATTTTTGTTTCTACTTAAAAAAAATTTATTACAGTTTTAGGGGCAATTTGGCGTTGTCAGTCCACTTACCCTGCGCGGCTTCGGGTTGTGAGGGTGAGACCCACACAGACATGGGGTCCACGTGGACGTTGCCTTGGGCCGGGGTTAGGCCCGGATCTTCGGCGCCGTAGGGCAACAGTGCTAACCACTGCACCAACCAGCCACCGTGAAACCTATAACATTCTAACAGGACTAGACGCAGGAAGGATGTTCCTGGTGGTTGGGGTGTCAGAACCAGGGGTCATAGTTTAAGGACACGGAGTAAACCATATAGGGCTGAGATGAGGAGAAATATCTTCACCCAGAGAGTGATAAGCCTGCGTAATTTGCTACCACAGAAAGCAGTTGAGGCCAAAAAATGGATGTTTTCAAGAAGGAGTTAGATATAGATCTTGGAGCTAAAGGGATGAAAGAATATGGTGGGAAAGCAGGAACAGGTTACTGGGTTGGATGATCAGCCATGATCATATTGAATGGCAGAGCAGGTTCAAAGGGCCGAATGGCCTTCTCCTGCTTCTATTTTCTCTGTTTCTATTGCACTGCACCAATTCAAGGCAATTGAGAATTTGAAGTCATGATTAAATTGTGCAACTGCAGGTGTCATTCGACATTACAGAAATAGTCATAATCGTATTATTTGATTTTTTACTCACAAGGTTCCCATGTTTTGACAGAGTGTGGCAGTGACGGGAATAGCGGTGTTTAGCCCTCTGGCGGCGGTGATGGTTTCGCACTGTATTTTTAGGGATTTTGTAAATAAAATTCTCCGTGGGCTTCTCACCACCTCTGTGGCAAAAACCTCTGATTTGCCTTCCCACCATCAGTGAGCACTTAAAAAAAAAATAGTACTCAATTATTTTTTTTCGAATTAAGTACAATTTAGTGTGGCCAATCCACCTACCCTGCACAGCTTTGGGTTGTGGGGCTGAGACCCATGCAGACACGGAGAGAATGTGGAAACTTCACACGGACAGTGACCCGGGGCCAGGATCGAACCTGGGTCCTCAGCGCCATGAGGGAGCAGTGCTAACCAATGGGCCACACTGCCGCCCATCAGCTGAGCACTTGAATAAGTGGGGCGCTCCATTTGGAGGCCACCCCAGCAGTTCCCAACCACTTGTACAAGGCCCAATGCAGAGGATGACTGCAAAGAAGTTTGCCCTTCAATAGTCTGAGGCTTCTTTCACTGGACTGCTGGATGCCGTGGAGCAATGCCATGATGTCCTCTACCCACGTACAGGGAGGAGACCTGCAAGCAAGGTCACCAACCCTGCATGGGAGGTGGTGGCAGTGGTGGTAAACGCTAGCTCTGTGCAGAGGAGGAAAGGTACCCAGTGCCCTGTTTAGCCTGTTTGACCTTTTCCTCGGTCTAGGAGGTTTTATATGCTCACCCTCTCAGAGAATGATGCCATGAAACCATGCTACTCACATAATGGAGAAGTCAGTACACCAAGGATTAACTGCTGAGCGGTGATCAGTGGCACTCACACGTACAGGTGGACATAATTGGCTTAGCTGTCAGACTGGGAATGTTAAATGACTAGTGACTGAGTGAATTCATCTGATAAGGAGTGTTCATTGCTGTCATGCATCTCTATTAGAGCTGACATGGTCAGTCATGGCACCCTCCTCCTCCCCCCCACCCCCAAAGTCTTTGTGTATCCTTCAGTCCATGTTTACTGGACAACCCCCCAATGCACTAACCCAGGCCTCACAGTGTCAGGGCCCTCCAAGAGGCCCAGCAGCTACAGAATGCAGCCTCAGGATGGTTATAAACAGCTTTATTCCTTCTGGTGATCAGGCCGTTGCCCCTTTGCCCCCTCCCTCCCCCTGCCTGTTGCATCTCCTTTACGGGTCACCCCATCTGCCTGTTCCCCCTCAGACAGACAGCTTTGCCGGCTCTCCACCCCCTCCCCTCGTGTCTGAGTTTCCTTGCCATTTGTACCCCCCCCTCCACTGCACCTCCCTCTCAACTGGCTCAGTTTCTGGTGCACCGCCTCGGTCCTTTGCCAGTTAACCTCCCATCCCCACCCCGAGGCCCTTTACAGATGCTCCACCCTCGCCTCTCAGCCCTTTATCTAAACCCCTCCCTCATTTCTCGGCCCTTTGTCCGTGCTCCTCCCTCACCTCTCGACCCTTTGCCCGTGCTCCTCCTTCATCTCTCGGCCCTTTGCCCCTGCTCCTCCCTCATCTCTCGGCCCTTTGCCCCTGCTCCTCCCTCACCTCTCGACCCTTTGTCCATGCTCCTCCCTAACCTCTCGGCCCTTTGCCCCTGCTCCTCCCTCAGCTCTCGACCCTTTGCCCGTGCTCCTCCCTCATCTCTCGGTCCTTTGTCCATGCTCCTCCCTCACCTCTCGACCCTTTGCCCCTGCTCCTCCCTCAGCTCTCGACCCTTTGCCCGTGCTCCTCCCTCATCTCTCGGTCCTTTGTCCGTGCTCCTCCCTCACCTCTCGGCTTTTTGCCCAAGCTTCTCCCTCACCTCTCAGCCCGTTGCCTTTGCTCCTCCCTCATCTCTCGGTCCTTTGTCCGTGCTCCATCCTCACCTCTCGACCCTTTGCACCTGCTCCTCCCTCATCTCTCGGTCCTTTGCCCGTGCACCTCCCTCATCTCTCGGCCCTTTGCCCGTGCTCCTCCCTCATCTCTCGGCCCTTTGCACCTGCTCCTCCCTCATCTCTCGGCCCTTTGCCCGTGCTCCTCCCTCATCTCTCGGCCCTTTGCCTGTGCTCCTCCGTCATCTCTCGGCCCTTTGCCCGTGCTCCTCCCTCATCTCTCGACCCTTTGCCTGTGCTCCTCCCTCATCTCTCGGTCCTTTGTCTGTGCTCCTCCCACACCTCTCGACCCTTTGTCCATGCTCCTCCCTCACCTCTCGGCCCTTTGCCCCTGCTCCTCCCTCAGCTCTCGACCCTTTGCCCGTGCTCCTCCCTCATCTCTCGGTCCTTTGTCCATGCTCCTCCCTCACCTCTCGACCCTTTGCCCCTGCTCCTCCCTCAGCTCTCGACCCTTTGCCCGTGCTCCTCCCTCATCTCTCGGTCCTTTGTCCGTGCTCCTCCCTCACCTCTCGGCTTTTTGCCCAAGCTTCTCCCTCACCTCTCAGCCCGTTGCCTTTGCTCCTCCCTCATCTCTCGGTCCTTTGTCCGTGCTCCATCCTCACCTCTCGGCCTTTTGCCCCTGCTCCTCCCTCATGTCTCGGCCCTTTGCCTGTGCTCCTCCCTCACCTCTCGGCCCTTTGCCCCTGCTCCTCCCTCACCTCTCGGCCCTTTGTCCTTGCTCCTCCCTCACCTCTCGGCCCTTTGCCCGTGCACCTCCCTCACCTCTCGGCCCTTTGTCCCTGCTCTTCCCTCACCTCTCGACCCTTTGCACCTGCTCCTCCCTCATCTCTCGGTCCTTTGCCCGTGCACCTCCCTCATCTCTCGGCCCTTTGCCCGTGCTCCTCCCTCATCTCTCGGCCCTTTGCACCTGCTCCTCCCTCATCTCTCGGCCCTTTGCCCGTGCTCCTCCCTCATCTCTCGGCCCTTTGCCTGTGCTCCTCCGTCATCTCTCGGCCCTTTGCCCGTGCTCCTCCCTCATCTCTCGACCCTTTGCCTGTGCTCCTCCCTCATCTCTCGGTCCTTTGTCTGTGCTCCTCCCACACCTCTCGACCCTTTGCCCGTGCTCCTCCCTCACCTCTCTGCCCTTTGCCCTTGCTCCTCACTCACCTCTCAACCCTTTGCCCGTGCTCCTCCCTCACCTCTCGGCCCTTTGCCCGTGCTCCTCCCTCACCTCTCTGCCCTTTGCCCGTGCTCCTCCTTCATCTCTCGGCCCTTTGTCCCTGCTCCTCCCTCGCCTCTCGGCCCTTTGTCCCTGCTCCTCCCTCATCTCTCGGCCCTTTGCCCGTGCTCCTCCTTCATCTCTCGGCCCTTTGCCTGTGCTCCTCCCTCGCCTCTCGGCCCTTTGCCCCTGCTCCTCCCTCATCTCTTGGCCCTTTGCCCGTGCTCCTCCTTCATCTCTCGGCCCTTTGCCTGTGCTCCTCCCTCGCCTCTCGGCCCTTTGCCCGTGCTCTTCCCTCATCTCTCAGCCTTTGCCCGTGCGATAGTCACCACTGTTGTATTATATTGTATATATGGGTGTGGTAATACCAGGTATTGCAGTACCTGAGAGGGGAATGACCATTGGCTAGACCGCCGGGTCTACCATTGGGCAATGTACATAGCCCCGCCCTGAGAGGCAGGGTATAAGAACCGATGCCGTCCCAGCAGCCTCCACTTCTGTAACTTCGCTGCTGGGTACAGTTCTATCTGATTAAAGCTGAATCGATATTACTCCTCGTGGTCTCAAGAGTATTGATTGTGCATCAATGGGTATTACGGCAAGGCCTCTGTACTACAGGTACGGGGGTAAATCCCTGCCTGCTGGCTCCGCCCAGGAGGCAGAGTATAAATGTGTGTGCTCTCCGAACAGCAGCCATTTCATAAGCTGCTGTAGAAGGCCACACATCTCTGTGTAATAAAGCCTCGATTACATTCTACTCTCGTCTCATCGTAATGGATCGTGCATCAATTTATTACGCAGAGATTTTTCAGAGATGGACCTCAGCAGCATCCTTCAAGCACACAACGCCAAAAAGGACTTCCAACATTGGCTAGCTTGCTTTGAAGCATACATCGGGTCTGCACCAGCCCCAATCTCAGAAGCCTAGAAGCTTCAGATTTTGTACACGCGGCTGAGCTCCAAAGTTTTTCCCCTTGTCCAGGACGCGCCAACCTACGCAGAGGCCATGGCGCTACTGAAGGAGAATTACGCTCAGCAGACCAACAAGACCTATGCCAGGTACCTCCTATCCACGCGGCACCAACTTCCCGGTGAGTCTGTGGAAGATTTCTGGCGTGCCCTGCTCGCCCTGGTGAGAGACAGTGACTGCCGGGCCGTTTCGACCACTGAACATTCGCACCTGCTAATGAGAGACGCATTCGTTACGGGCCTAGGGTCTGACTACATCCACCAGCGCCTCTTAGAAGGGGCCATGCTTGACCTCGCGCCGACCAAAAAACTAGCGCTCTCGCTCACGATCGCCTCACGCAACGTACAGGCTTATGCCCCCGACTGCACGGCCCACCCCCCCTGTGCATCGTTGACCCCGATAGCGGCCACCCCATCATGGACCCCATCAGCGACCGCCCTCAGCCAACCCCACGCCTGCGCCGCGCGTCAGCCAACCAACCCCGGGGGACCCAAGTGCTACTTCTGCGGACAGACAAAACACTCCCGGCAGCGCTGCCCAGCCCGGAGTGCGCTCTGCAAGGCCTGTGGCAAGAAGGGACATTTCGCTGCAGTGTGCCAGGCCCGCTCAATCGCCGCTATTGTCCGGCATGCCCCACGTGCGGCCAGTGGGCGCCGCCATCTTCCTCTCCTCAGACCACGTGCGACCCGTGGGCACCACCATCTTGCCTGCCCCAGGACACGTGCGGGCCGTGGGTGCCGCCATCTTACCCGCCTCAAGACCCCTGCCCTTCGGGCACCTCATCGGGCCGCTCATCGCCTGCAACTGCCGACGACCAGCCGCGTCTCGCCTCGGTCATGATCGACCAGTCTCGACCGCACAACCTCGCGACCGCTTCGACAAAGGTGAAGGTCGACGGGCACGAGATATCCTGTCTTCTGGACTCCAGGAGCACTGAGAGCTTCATCCACCCCGATACGGTAAGGCGCTGCTCCCTCGCGGTACACCCTGCTAACCAAAGAATCTCCCTGGCCTCCGGATCACACTACATCACGAACCGGGGGTACTGCATTGCCACCCTCACTGTCCAGGGCGTAGAGTTCAGCGGCTTCCGGCTCTACGTCCTCCCCAACCTCTGTGCTGCCTTGCTACTCGGCCTGGACTTCCAGTGCAACCCCCAGAGCCTAACCCTGAAATTTGGCGGGGCCCTACCACCCCTGACTGTTTGCGGCCTCGCGACCCTTAAGGTCGACCCGCCTTCCCTGTTTGCAAACCTCACCACGGATTGCAAACCTGTCACCACCAGGAGCAGACGGTACAGTGCCCAGGACAGGACCTTCTTCAATTCTAAGGTCCAGCGGCTGCTGCGGGAAGGTATCATTGAGGCCAGCAACAGCCCCTGCAGAGCCCAAGTGGTAGAGGTGAAAACCGGGGAGAAAAGCAGGATGGTCGTTGACTACAGTCAGACCATCAATCGGTACACACAGCTCGACTTGTACCCCCTCCCACGTATATCTGATATGGTCAATCAGATTGCACAGTACCGGGTCTTCTCGGCAGTGGACCTGAAATCTGCCTACCACCAGCTCCCCATCCGTAAGGCGTACCGCCCAAACACTGCATTTGAAGCAGACGGCCGCCTTTACCATTTCCTTAGGGTTACCTTCGGCGTCACCAACGGGGTCTCGGTCTTCCAACGGGAGATGGACCGAATGGTTGACCGGAGCGGGGCTGAGGGCCACTTTCCCATACCTGGAGAACGTCACCATCTGCGGCCACGACCAGCAGGACCACGACGCTAATCTTTCCAAATTTCTCTACACCGCCACGCTCCTCAACCTAACTTACAACAAGGAGAAGTATGTGTTCAGCATGAATCGATTAGCCATCCTCGGCTATGTGGTTCAGAACGGAGTTCTAGGGCACGACCCCGATCGCATGCGCCCCCTCATGGAAATCCCCCTCCCTCACTGTCCCAAGGCCCTCAAACGATGCCTGGAGTTCTTTTCGTATTACACCCAGTGGGTCCCAAACTATGTGGACAAGGCCCGCACACTCATTCAATCCACCGCTTTCCCACTGACGGCCGAGGCTCACCAGGCCTGCAAACCTATCAAGGCCGACATCGCCAAGGCCGCGATGCACGCAGTCGACGAGACGCTCCCCTTCCAAGTTGAGAGCGATGCATCAGACGTCGCTCTGGCCGCCACCCTCAACCAGGCAGGCAGGCCCGAGCATTCTTTTCCCGCACCCTCCATGCCTCCGAAATTCGGCACTCCTCCGTCGAAAAGGAGGCCCAAGCGATGGTTGAAGCTTTGTGACATTGGAGGCATTACCTGGCCGGCAGGAGATTCACTCTCCTCACTGACCAATGGTCGTTTGCCTTCATTTTTAACAACACACAGCGGGATAAGCTCAAAAACAATAAAATCTTGAGATGGAGGATCGAGCTTTCCACCTACAATTACGAGATTTTGTATCGCCCCGGTAAGCTCAACGAGCCCCCTGATGCCCTGTCCCGAGGTACATGTGCCAGCGCACAAGTGGACCGACTCCGGACCCTGCACGATGATCTCTGTCACCTGGGGGCCACCCGCTTTTACCACTTCATTAAGGCCCGCAATCTGCCCTACTCCATCGAGGAAGTCAGGGCTATCACCAGAGACTGCCAGGTCTGCACGGAGTGTAAACTGCACTTCTACCAGCCAGACCGTGCGCACCTGGTGAAGGCCTCCTGCCCCTTTGAACGCCTCAGCATGGACTTCAAAGAGCCCCACCCCTCCATCGACCGCAACACGTACTTTCTTAATGTGGTCGACGAGTATTCCCGATTCCCCTTCGCCGTCCCATGCCCGACATGTCTGCCACCGTTATCAAAGCCCTCAACACCATCTTCGCTTTGTTCGGTTTCCCCGTCCACAGCGGCCGGGTATCCTCATTTATGAGCGAGGAGCTGCGCCAGTACCTGCTCAACAGGGGCATTGCAGGACGACCAGCTACAACCCCAGGGGAAACGGACAGGTGGAGCGGGATAATGGTACTGTCTGGAGGGCCATCCAGCTGGCCCTACGATCCAGAAATCTCCCGGCCTCCCTCTGGAGGAGGTCCTCCCCGATGCACTTCACTCCATTCGGTCACTCCTGTGTACCGTGACCAACGAAACCATGAACGTCTCTTTGCCTTCCCTAGGAAGTCCACCTCCGGGGTTTCGCTCCCAACGTGGCTGGCAGCGCCAGGACCCGTTCTCCTCCGCAAGCACGTGCGGCTCCACAAGGCGGACCCGTTGGTTGAGAGAGTACAACTACTCCATGCGAACCCGCAGTACGCCTTTGTAGCGTATCCCGACGGCTGCCAAGACACAGTCTCCCTTAGGGATCTGACATCAGCTGGCCCCCCCCCCCCCCCCGCCCACCCCGGTGCCACACTCCCCTCCCCTGGTGCACCACACTTCAGCCCCCGCTTCAGGACAATCCGTCCTCCCCTTGCTCCCACCCGGGGATGAAGAGGATTTCGACACGCTCCCGGAGTCACCGAAGACCAAGCCGACGCCTGAGTCGCCACCAGCACTGCGGTGCTCTCAACGATAGATCAAGGCGCCCGATCGACTAAATTTGTAACCTTCTCTGTAATTTTAAAACCAATCTGTATGTAAATAGTTTTCCATCCCCCCCCCCCCCCCCCCCCGTTGGACTCATTTTTAACAGGGGGTGAATGTGGTAGTTACCATGGTTGTATTATATTGGAAATATGGGTATTACGGTGAGGCCGCTGTACTACAGGTACGGGGGTAGATCCCTGCCTGCTGGCTCCGCCCAGGAGGTGGAGTGTGGATGTGTTTTTTTTCCGAACAGCAGCCATTTTGTAAGCTGCTGTAGGAGGCCCCACATCTCTGTATAATAAAGTCTCGATTACATTCTACTCTCGTCTCGTCGTAATTGATAGTGCATCAGCCGTGCTCCTCCCTCATCTCTCAGCCTTTGCCCGTGGTCCTCCCTCACCTTTCGGCCCTTTGCGCATGGTCCTCCCTCACCTCTCGGCCCTTTGCCCGTGGTCCACTCTCACCTCTCGGCCCTTGGCCCGTGCTCCTTCCTCATCTCTCGGCCCTTTGCCCGTGCTCCTTCCGCATCTCTCGGCCCTTTGTCCGTGCTCCTTCCTCGCCTCTCGGCCCTTTGTCCGTGCTCCTCGTTCACCTCTCAGTCTTTGCCTGTGCTCTTCCCTCACCTCTCGGCCCTTTGTCCGTGCTCCTCGCTCATCTCTCAGTCCTTTGCCCGTGCTCCTCGCTCATCTCTCAGTCTTTGCCCGTGCTCCTTCCTCGACTCTCGGCCCTTTGTCCGTGCTCCTCCCTCATCTCTCGGCCCTTTGCCCGTGCACCTCCCTCATCTCTCGGCCCTTTGCACCTGCTCCTCCCTCATCTCTCGGCCCTTTGCGCATGGTCCTCCCTCACCTCTCGGCCCTTTGCCCGTGGTCCACTCTCACCTCTCGGCCCGTGCTCCTTCCTCATCTCTCGGCCCTTTGCCCGTGCTCCTTCCTCATCTCACGGCCCTTTGCCCGTGCTCCTTCCTCGCCTCTCAGTCCTTTGCCGTGCTCCTTCCTCGACTCTCGGCCCTTTGCCCCTGCTCCTCCCTCGACTCTCGGCCCTTTGCCCGTGCACCTCCCTCATCTCTCGGCCCTTTGCACCTGCTCCTCCCTCACCTCTCGGCCCTTTGCACCTGCTCCTCCCTCATCTCTTGGCCCTTTGCACCTGCTCCTCGCTCATCTCTCGGCCCTTTGCACCTGCACCTCCCTCATCTCTCGGCCCTTTGCACCTGCTCCTCCCTCATCTCTCGGCCCTTTGCACCTGCTCCTCCCTCATCTCTTGGCCCTTTGCACCTGCTCCTCCCTCATCTCTCGGCCCTTTGCACCTGCTCCTCCCTCATCTCTCAGCCTTTGCCCGTGCTCTTCCCTCACCTCTCAGTCCTTTGCCCGTGCTCCTCCCTCATCTCTCAGCCCTTTGCCCCTGCTCCTCCCTCATCTCTCAGCCTTTGCCCCTGCTCCTCCCTCATCTCTCGACCCTTTGCCCCTGCTCCTTCCTCGACTCTCGACCCTTTGCCCGTGCTCCTCCCTCATCTCTCAGCCCTTTGCCCCTGCTCCTCCCTCATCTCTCAGCCCTTTGTCCCTGCTCCTCCCTCACCTCTCGGCCCTTTGCACCTGCTCCTCCCTCATCTCTCGGCCCTTTGTCCGTGCTCCTCCGTCATCTCTCAGCCTTTGCCCCTGCTCCTCCCTCATCTCTCGACCCTTTGCCCCTGCTCATCCCTCATCTCTCGACCCTTTGCCCCTGCTCCTTGCTCGACTCTCGACCCTTTGCCCGTGCTCCTCCCTCATCTCTCAGCCCTTTGCCCCTGCTCCTCCCTCATCTCTCAGCCCTTTGCACCTGCTCCTCCTTCATCTCTCGGCCCTTTGTCCGTGCTCCTCGCTCATCTCTCGGCCCTTTGCACCTGATCCTCCCTCATCTCTCAGCCCTTTGCCCCTGCTCCTCCCTCACCTCTCGGCCCTTTTCCCCTGCTCCTCGCTCACCTCTCAGCCCTTTGCCCCTGCTCCTCCCTCACCTCTCGGCCCTTTTCCCCTGCTCCTCCCTCATCTCTCGACCCTTTGCCCCTGCTCCTCACTCACCTCTCAGCCCTTTGCACCTGATCCTCCCTCATCTCTCGACCCTTTGCCCCTGCTCCTCACTCACCTCTCAGCCCTTTGCACCTGCTCCTCACTCACCTCTCGGCCCTTTGTCCCTGCTCCTCCCTCACCTCTCGGCCATTTTCCCCTGCTCCTCCCTCATCTCTCAGCCCTTTGCACCTGCTCCTCCCTCATCTCTCAGCCCTTTGCACCTGCTCCTCCTTCATCTCTCAGCCTTTGCACCAGCTCCTCCCTCATCTCTCGGCCCTTTGTCCGTGCTCCTCCCTCATCTCTCGGTCCTTTGCACCTGCTCCTCCCTCATCTCTCAGCCTTTGCACCTGCTCTTCCCTCACCTCTCAGTCCTTTGCCGTGCTCCTTCCTCGACTCTCAGCCCTTTGCCCCTGCTCCTCCCTCATCTCTCGGCCCTTTGCACCTGCTCCTCCCTCATCACTCGGCCCTTTGCACCTGCTTCTCCCTCATCTCTCGGCCCTTTGCCCCTGCTCCTCCCTCATCTCTCGGCCCTTTGCACCTGCTCCTCCCTCATCTCTCGGCCCTTTGCCCCTCCTCCTCCCTCACCTCTCTGCCCTTTGCACCTGCTCCTCCCTCACCTCTCAGCCCTTTGTCCGTGCTCCTCCCTCATCTCTCGGCCCTTTGCCCCTGCTCCTCCCTCATCCCTCGGCCCTTTGCACCTGCTCCTCCCTCATCTCTCGGCTCTTTGTCCGTGCTCCTCCCTCATCTCTCGACCCTTTGCCCCTGCTCCTTCCTCGACTCTCGACCCTTTGCCCGTGCTCCTCCCTCATCTCTCAGCCCTTTGCCCCTGCTCCTCCCTCATCTCTCAGCCCTTTGCACCTGCTCCTCCCTCATCTCTCAGCCCTTTGTCCCTGCTCCTCCCTCATCTCTCGGCCCTTTGTCCGTGCTGCTCCCTCACCTCTCGGCCCTTTGCACCTGCTCCTCCCTCATCTCTCGGCCCTTTGTCCGTGCTCCTCGCTCATCTCTCGGCCCTTTGCACCTGCTCCTCCCTCATCTCTCGACCCTTTGCCCCTGCTCCTCACTCACCTCTCAGCCCTTTGTCCCTGCTCCTCCCTCACCTCTCGGCCCTTTGTCCCTGCTCCTCGCTCATCTCTCGGCCCTTTGCACCTGCTCCTCACTCACCTCTCGGCCCTTTGCACCTGCTCCTCACTCACCTCTCGGCCCTTTGTCCCTGCTCCTCCCTCACCTCTCGGCCCTTTTCCCCTGCTCCTCCCTCATCTCTCAGCCCTTTGCACCTGCTCCTCCCTCATCGCTCAGCCCTTTGCACCTGCTCCTCCCTCACCTCTCGGCCCTTTTCCCCTGCTCCTCCCTCATCTCTCAGCCCTTTGCACCTGCTCCTCCCTCATCTCTCAGCCCTTTGCACCTGCTCCTCCCTCACCTCTCGGCCCTTTTCCCCTGCTCCTCCCTCATCTCTCAGCCCTTTGCACCTGCTCCTCCCTCATCTCTCAGCCCTTTGCACCTGCTCCTCCCTCATCCCTCGGCCCTTTGCACCTGTTCCTCCCTCATCTCTCAGCCCTTTGCACCTGCTCCTCCCTCATCTCTCGGCCCTTTGTCCGTGCTCTTCCCTCACCTCTCAGTCCTTTGCCGTGCTCCTTCCTCGACTCTCGGCCCTTTGCCCCTGCTCCTCCCTCATCTCTCGGCCCTTTGCACCTGCTCCTCCCTCATCACTCGGCCCTTTGCACCTGCTTCTCCCTCATCTCTCGGCCCTTTGCCCCTGCTCCTCCCTCATCTCTCGGCCCTTTGCACCTGCTCCTCCCTCATCTCTCGGCCCTTTGCACCTGCTCCTCCCTCATCTCTCGGCCCTTTGCACCTGCTCCTCCCTCGCCTCTCGGCCCTTTGCCCGTACTCCTCCCTCACCTTTCAGCCCTTTGCCCCTGCTCCTCCCTCACCTCTCAGCCCTTTGCACCTGCTCCTCCCTCATCTCTCGACCCTTTGCCCCTGCTCCTCCCTCATCTCTCGGCCCTTTGTCCGTGCACCTCACTCATCTCTCAGCCTTTGCCCGTGCTCTTCCCTCACCTCTCAGTCCTTTGCCCCTGCTCCTCCCTCATCTCTCGACCCTTTGCACCTGCTCCTCCCTCACCTCTCAGCCCTTTGCCCCTGCTCCTCCCTCATTTCTCGGCCCTTTGCACCTGCTCCTCCCTCATCTCTCGGCTCTTTGCACCTGCTCCTCCCTCATCTCTCGGCCCTTTGCACCTGCTCCTCCCTCAACTCTCGGCCCTTTGCCCCTGCTCCTCCCTCACCTCTCAGCCCTTTGCCCCTGCTCCTCCCTCATCTCTCAGCCCTTTGCACCTGCTCCTCCCTCATCTCTCAGCCCTTTGTCCCTGCTCCTCCCTCACCTCTCGGCCCTTTGCCCGTGCTCCTCCCTCACCTCTCGGTCCTTTGTCCGTTCTCCTCCCTCATCTCTCGGCCCTTTGCACCTGCTCCTCCCTCATCTCTCGGCTCTTTGCACCTGCTCCTCCCTCATCTCTCAGCCCTTTGCACCTGCTCCTCCCTCATCTCTCAGCCCTTTGCACCTGCTCCTCCCTCATCTCTCGGCTCTTTGCACCTGCTCCTCCCTCATCTCTCAGCCCTTTGCACCTGCTCCTCCCTCATCTCTCGGCCCTTTGCCCGTGCTCCTCCCTCATCTCTCGGTCCTTTGCACCTGCTCCTCCCTCATCTCTCGGCCCTTTGCCCGTGCTCCTCCCTCATCTCTCGGTCCTTTGCACCTGCTCCTCCCTCATCTCTCGGCCCTTTGTCCGTGCTCCTCCCTCATCTCTCGGTCCTTTGCACCTGCTCCTCCCTCGCCTCTCGGCCCTTTGTCCCTGCTCCTCGCTAATCTCTCGGTCCTTTGCACCTGCTCCTCCCTCATCACTCGGCCCTTTGTCCGTGCTCCTCCCTCATCTCTCAGCCCTTTGTCCGTGCTCTTCCCTCACCTCTCAGTCCTTTGCCGTGCTCCTTCCTCGACTCTCGGCCCTTTGCCCCTGCTCCTCCCTCATCTCTCGGCCCTTTGCACCTGCTCCTCCCTCATCACTCGGCCCTTTGCACCTGCTCCTCCTTCACCTCTTGGCCCTTTGCCCCTGCTCCTCCCTCATCTCTCGGCCCTTTGCACCTGCTCCTCCCTCATCTCTCGGCCCTTTGCCCCTGCTCCTCCCTCACCTCTTGGCCCTTTGCACCTGCTCCTCCCTCATCTCTCGGCTCTTTGCCCCTGCTCCTCCCTCACCTCTCAGCCCTTTGCACCTGCTCCTCCCTCATCTCTCGACCCTTTGCACCTGCTCCTCCCTCATCTCTCGACCCTTTGCCCCTGCTCCTCCCTCATCTCTCGGTCCTTTGCTCCTGCTCCTCCCTCATCTCTCGGCCCTTTGTCCGTGCTCCTCACTCATCTCTCAGCCTTTGCCCGTGCTCTTCCCTCACCTCTCAGTCCTTTGCCCCTGCTCCTCCCTCATCTCTCGACCCTTTGCACCTGCTCCTCCCTCACCTCTCAGCCCTTTGCCCCTGCTCCTCCCTCATTTCTCGGCCCTTTGCACCTGCTCCTCCCTCATCTCTCGGCTCTTTGCACCTGCTCCTCCCTCATCTCTCGGCCCTTTGCACCAGCTCCTCCCTCAACTCTCGGCCCTTTGCCCCTGCTCCTCCCTCATCTCTCAGCCCTTTGCACTGTTCCTCCCTCATCTCTCAGCCCTTTGTCCGTGCTCCTCCCTCACCTCTCGGCCCTTTGCACCTGCTCCTCCCTCACCTCTCGACCCTTTGCACCTGCTCCTCCCTCATCTTTCGGCCCTTTGCCCGTGCTCCTCCCTCATCTCTCGGCCCTTTGCCCCTGCTCCTCCCTCGCCTCTCGGCCCTTTGCCCGTGCTCCTCCCTCAGCTTTCAGCCCTTTGCCCCTGCTCCTCCCTCATCTCTCGGCCCTTTGCACCTGCTCTTCCCTCATCTCTCGGCCCTTTGCACCTGCTCCTCCCTCATCTCTCAGCCTTTGCCCGTGCTCTTCCCTCACCTCTCAGTCCTTTGCCGTGCTCCTTCCTCGACTCTCGGCCCTTTGCCCCTGCTCCTCCCTCGACTCTCGGCCCTTTGCCCGTGCACCTCCCTCATCTCTCGGCCCTTTGCACCTGCTCCTCCCTCACCTCTCGGCCCTTTGCACCTGCTCCTCCCTCATCTCTTGGCCCTTTGCACCTGCTCCTCGCTCATCTCTCGGCCCTTTGCACCTGCACCTCCCTCATCTCTCGGCCCTTTGCACCTGCTCCTCCCTCATCTCTCGGCCCTTTGCACCTGCTCCTCCCTCATCTCTTGGCCCTTTGCACCTGCTCCTCCCTCATCTCTCGGCCCTTTGCACCTGCTCCTCCCTCATCTCTCAGCCTTTGCCCGTGCTCTTCCCTCACCTCTCAGTCCTTTGCCCGTGCTCCTCCCTCATCTCTCAGCCCTTTGCCCCTGCTCCTCCCTCATCTCTCAGCCTTTGCCCCTGCTCCTCCCTCATCTCTCGACCCTTTGCCCCTGCTCCTTCCTCGACTCTCGACCCTTTGCCCGTGCTCCTCCCTCATCTCTCAGCCCTTTGCCCCTGCTCCTCCCTCATCTCTCAGCCCTTTGTCCCTGCTCCTCCCTCACCTCTCGGCCCTTTGCACCTGCTCCTCCCTCATCTCTCGGCCCTTTGTCCGTGCTCCTCCCTCATCTCTCAGCCTTTGCCCCTGCTCCTCCCTCATCTCTCGACCCTTTGCCCCTGCTCCTCCCTCATCTCTCGACCCTTTGCCCCTGCTCCTTGCTCGACTCTCGACCCTTTGCCCGTGCTCCTCCCTCATCTCTCAGCCCTTTGCCCCTGCTCCTCCCTCATCTCTCAGCCCTTTGCACCTGCTCCTCCTTCATCTCTCGGCCCTTTGTCCGTGCTCCTCGCTCATCTCTCGGCCCTTTGCACCTGATCCTCCCTCATCTCTCAGCCCTTTGCCCCTGCTCCTCCCTCACCTCTCGGCCCTTTTCCCCTGCTCCTCGCTCACCTCTCAGCCCTTTGCCCCTGCTCCTCCCTCACCTCTCGGCCCTTTTCCCCTGCTCCTCCCTCATCTCTCGACCCTTTGCCCCTGCTCCTCACTCACCTCTCAGCCCTTTGCACCTGATCCTCCCTCATCTCTCGACCCTTTGCCCCTGCTCCTCACTCACCTCTCAGCCCTTTGCACCTGCTCCTCACTCACCTCTCGGCCCTTTGTCCCTGCTCCTCCCTCACCTCTCGGCCATTTTCCCCTGCTCCTCCCTCATCTCTCAGCCCTTTGCACCTGCTCCTCCCTCATCTCTCAGCCCTTTGCACCTGCTCCTCCTTCATCTCTCAGCCTTTGCACCTGCTCCTCCCTCATCTCTCGGCCCTTTGTCCGTGCTCCTCCCTCATCTCTCGGTCCTTTGCACCTGCTCCTCCCTCATCTCTCAGCCTTTGCACCTGCTCTTCCCTCACCTCTCAGTCCTTTGCCGTGCTCCTTCCTCGACTCTCAGCCCTTTGCCCCTGCTCCTCCCTCATCTCTCGGCCCTTTGCACCTGCTCCTCCCTCATCACTCGGCCCTTTGCACCTGCTTCTCCCTCATCTCTCGGCCCTTTGCCCCTGCTCCTCCCTCATCTCTCGGCCCTTTGCACCTGCTCCTCCCTCATCTCTCGGCCCTTTGCCCCTCCTCCTCCCTCACCTCTCTGCCCTTTGCACCTGCTCCTCCCTCACCTCTCAGCCCTTTGTCCGTGCTCCTCCCTCATCTCTCGGCCCTTTGCCCCTGCTCCTCCCTCATCCCTCGGCCCTTTGCACCTGCTCCTCCCTCATCTCTCGGCTCTTTGTCCGTGCTCCTCCCTCATCTCTCGACCCTTTGCCCCTGCTCCTTCCTCGACTCTCGACCCTTTGCCCGTGCTCCTCCCTCATCTCTCAGCCCTTTGCCCCTGCTCCTCCCTCATCTCTCAGCCCTTTGCACCTGCTCCTCCCTCATCTCTCAGCCCTTTGTCCCTGCTCCTCCCTCATCTTTCGGCCCTTTGTCCGTGCTGCTCCCTCACCTCTCGGCCCTTTGCACCTGCTCCTCCCTCATCTCTCGGCCCTTTGTCCGTGCTCCTCGCTCATCTCTCGGCCCTTTGCACCTGCTCCTCCCTCATCTCTCGACCCTTTGCCCCTGCTCCTCACTCACCTCTCAGCCCTTTGTCCCTGCTCCTCCCTCACCTCTCGGCCCTTTGTCCCTGCTCCTCGCTCATCTCTCGGCCCTTTGCACCTGCTCCTCACTCACCTCTCGGCCCTTTGCACCTGCTCCTCACTCACCTCTCGGCCCTTTGTCCCTGCTCCTCCCTCACCTCTCGGCCCTTTTCCCCTGCTCCTCCCTCATCTCTCAGCCCTTTGCACCTGCTCCTCCCTCATCGCTCAGCCCTTTGCACCTGCTCCTCCCTCACCTCTCGGCCCTTTTCCCCTGCTCCTCCCTCATCTCTCAGCCCTTTGCACCTGCTCCTCCCTCATCTCTCAGCCCTTTGCACCTGCTCCTCCCTCACCTCTCGGCCCTTTTCCCCTGCTCCTCCCTCATCTCTCAGCCCTTTGCACCTGCTCCTCCCTCATCTCTCAGCCCTTTGCACCTGCTCCTCCCTCATCCCTCGGCCCTTTGCACCTGTTCCTCCCTCATCTCTCAGCCCTTTGCACCTGCTCCTCCCTCATCTCTCGGCCCTTTGTCCGTGCTCTTCCCTCACCTCTCAGTCCTTTGCCGTGCTCCTTCCTCGACTCTCGGCCCTTTGCCCCTGCTCCTCCCTCATCTCTCGGCCCTTTGCACCTGCTCCTCCCTCATCACTCGGCCCTTTGCACCTGCTTCTCCCTCATCTCTCGGCCCTTTGCCCCTGCTCCTCCCTCATCTCTCGGCCCTTTGCACCTGCTCCTCCCTCATCTCTCGGCCCTTTGCACCTGCTCCTCCCTCATCTCTCGGCCCTTTGCACCTGCTCCTCCCTCGCCTCTCGGCCCTTTGCCCGTACTCCTCCCTCACCTTTCAGCCCTTTGCCCCTGCTCCTCCCTCACCTCTCAGCCCTTTGCACCTGCTCCTCCCTCATCTCTCGACCCTTTGCCCCTGCTCCTCCCTCATCTCTCGGCCCTTTGTCCGTGCACCTCACTCATCTCTCAGCCTTTGCCCGTGCTCTTCCCTCACCTCTCAGTCCTTTGCCCCTGCTCCTCCCTCATCTCTCGACCCTTTGCACCTGCTCCTCCCTCACCTCTCAGCCCTTTGCCCCTGCTCCTCCCTCATTTCTCGGCCCTTTGCACCTGCTCCTCCCTCATCTCTCGGCTCTTTGCACCTGCTCCTCCCTCATCTCTCGGCCCTTTGCACCTGCTCCTCCCTCAACTCTCGGCCCTTTGCCCCTGCTCCTCCCTCACCTCTCAGCCCTTTGCCCCTGCTCCTCCCTCATCTCTCAGCCCTTTGCACCTGCTCCTCCCTCATCTCTCAGCCCTTTGTCCCTGCTCCTCCCTCACCTCTCGGCCCTTTGCCCGTGCTCCTCCCTCACCTCTCGGTCCTTTGTCCGTTCTCCTCCCTCATCTCTCGGCCCTTTGCACCTGCTCCTCCCTCATCTCTCGGCTCTTTGCACCTGCTCCTCCCTCATCTCTCAGCCCTTTGCACCTGCTCCTCCCTCATCTCTCAGCCCTTTGCACCTGCTCCTCCCTCATCTCTCGGCTCTTTGCACCTGCTCCTCCCTCATCTCTCAGCCCTTTGCACCTGCTCCTCCCTCATCTCTCGGCCCTTTGCCCGTGCTCCTCCCTCATCTCTCGGTCCTTTGCACCTGCTCCTCCCTCATCTCTCGGCCCTTTGCCCGTGCTCCTCCCTCATCTCTCGGTCCTTTGCACCTGCTCCTCCCTCATCTCTCGGCCCTTTGTCCGTGCTCCTCCCTCATCTCTCGGTCCTTTGCACCTGCTCCTCCCTCGCCTCTCGGCCCTTTGTCCCTGCTCCTCGCTAATCTCTCGGTCCTTTGCACCTGCTCCTCCCTCATCACTCGGCCCTTTGTCCGTGCTCCTCCCTCATCTCTCAGCCTTTGCACCTGCTCTTCCCTCACCTCTCAGTCCTTTGCCGTGCTCCTTCCTCGACTCTCGGCCCTTTGCCCCTGCTCCTCCCTCATCTCTCGGCCCTTTGCACCTGCTCCTCCCTCATCACTCGGCCCTTTGCACCTGCTCCTCCTTCACCTCTTGGCCCTTTGCCCCTGCTCCTCCCTCATCTCTCGGCCCTTTGCACCTGCTCCTCCCTCATCTCTCGGCCCTTTGCACCTGCTCCTCCCTCATCTCTCGGCTCTTTGCCCCTGCTCCTCCCTCACCTCTCAGCCCTTTGCACCTGCTCCTCCCTCATCTCTCGACCCTTTGCACCTGCTCCTCCCTCATCTCTCGACCCTTTGCCCCTGCTCCTCCCTCATCTCTCGGTCCTTTGCTCCTGCTCCTCCCTCATCTCTCGGCCCTTTGTCCGTGCTCCTCACTCATCTCTCAGCCTTTGCCCGTGCTCTTCCCTCACCTCTCAGTCCTTTGCCCCTGCTCCTCCCTCATCTCTCGACCCTTTGCACCTGCTCCTCCCTCACCTCTCAGCCCTTTGCCCCTGCTCCTCCCTCATTTCTCGGCCCTTTGCACCTGCTCCTCCCTCATCTCTCGGCTCTTTGCACCTGCTCCTCCCTCATCTCTCGGCCCTTTGCACCAGCTCCTCCCTCAACTCTCGGCCCTTTGCCCCTGCTCCTCCCTCATCTCTCAGCCCTTTGCACTGTTCCTCCCTCATCTCTCAGCCCTTTGTCCGTGCTCCTCCCTCACCTCTCGGCCCTTTGCACCTGCTCCTCCCTCACCTCTCGACCCTTTGCACCTGCTCCTCCCTCATCTTTCGGCCCTTTGCCCGTGCTCCTCCCTCATCTCTCGGCCCTTTGCCCCTGCTCCTCCCTCGCCTCTCGGCCCTTTGCCCGTGCTCCTCCCTCAGCTTTCAGCCCTTTGCCCCTGCTCCTCCCTCATCTCTCGGCCCTTTGCACCTGCTCTTCCCTCGCCTCTCGGCCCTTTGCTCGTGCTCCTCCCTCACCTCTCGGTCCTTTGCCCAAGCTCCTCCCTCACCTCTCGGCCCTTTGTCCCTGCTCCTCCCTCATCTCTCGACCCTTTGCCCGTGCTCCTCCCTCACCTCTCGGCCCTTTGCCCGTGCTCCTTCCTCACCTCTCGGCCCTTTGACCCTGCTCCTCCCTCATCTCTCAGCCCTTTGTCCCTGCTCCTCCCTCATCTTTCGGTCCTTTGTCCGTGCTCCTCCCTCACCTCTCGGCCCTTTGCACCTGCTCCTCCCTCATCTCTCGGCCCTTTGCACCTGCTCCTCCCTCATCTCTCGGCCCTTTGCCCAAGCTCCTCCCTCACCTCTCGGCCCTTTGCCCGTGCTCCTCCCTCATCTCTCGACCCTTTGCCCGTGCTCCTCCCTCACCTCTCGGCCCTTTGCCCGTGCTCCTCCCTCACCTCTCGGCCCTTTGCCCGTGCTCCTCCCTCATCTCTCAGCCCTTTGTCCCTGCTCCTCCCTCACCTCTCGGCCCTTTTCCCCTGCTCCTCGCTCATCTCTCGGCCCTTTGCACCTGCTCCTCACTCACCTCTCGGCCCTTTGTCCCTGCTCCTCCCTCACCTCTCGGCCCTTTTCCCCTGCTCCTCCCTCATCTCTCAGCCCTTTGCACCTGCTCCTCCCTCATCTCTCAGCCCTTTGCACCTGCTCCTCCCTCATCTCTCGGCCCTTTGTCCGTGCTCCTCCCTCATCTCTCAGCCTTTGCACCTGCTCTTCCCTCACCTCTCAGTCCTTTGCCGTGCTCCTTCCTCGACTCTCGGCCCTTTGCCCCTGCTCCTCCCTCATCTCTCGGCCCTTTGCACCTGCTCCTCCCTCATCACTCGGCCCTTTGCACCTGCTTCTCCCTCATCTCTCGGCCCTTTGCACCTGCTCCTCCCTCATCTCTCTGCCCTTTGCACCTGCTCCTCCCTCATCTCTCGGCCCTTTGCACCTGCTCCTCCCTCGCCTCTCGGCCCTTTGCCCGTACTCCTCCCTCACCTTTCAGCCCTTTGCCCCTGCTCCTCCCTCACCTCTCAGCCCTTTGCACCTGCTCCTCCCTCATCTCTCAGCCTTTGCCCGTGCTCTTCCCTCACCTCTCAGTCCTTTGCCCCTGCTCCTCCCTCATCTCTCGACCCTTTGCACCTGCTCCTCCCTCACCTCTCAGCCCTTTGCCCCTGCTCCTCCCTCATTTCTCGGCCCTTTGCACCTGCTCCTCCCTCATCTCTCGGCTCTTTGCACCTGCTCCTCCCTCATCTCTCGGCCCTTTGCACCTGCTCCTCCCTCAACTCTCGGCCCTTTGCCCCTGCTCCTCCCTCACCTCTCAGCCCTTTGCCCCTGCTCCTCCCTCATCTCTCAGCCCTTTGCACCTGCTCCTCCCTCATCTCTCAGCCCTTTGTCCCTGCTCCTCCCTCACCTCTCGGCCCTTTGCCCGTGCTCCTCCCTCACCTCTCGGTCCTTTGTCCGTGCTCCTCCCTCATCTCTCGGCCCTTTGCACCTGCTCCACCCTCATCTCTCGGCTCTTTGCACCTGCTCCTCCCTCATCTCTCAGCCCTTTGCACCTGCTCCTCCCTCATCTCTCGGCTCTTTGCACCTGCTCCTCCCTCATCTCTCAGCCCTTTGCACCTGCTCCTCCCTCATCTCTCGGCCCTTTGCACCTGCTCCTCCCTCATCACTCGGCCCTTTGCACCTGCTCCTCCTTCACCTCTTGGCCCTTTGCCCCTGCTCCTCCCTCATCTCTCGGCCCTTTGCACCTGCTCCTCCCTCATCTCTCGGCCCTTTGCACCTGCTCCTCCCTCATCTCTCGGCTCTTTGCCCCTGCTCCTCCCTCACCTCTCAGCCCTTTGCACCTGCTCCTCCCTCATCTCTCGGTCCTTTGCTCCTGCTCCTCCCTCATCTCTCGGCCCTTTGTCCGTGAACCTCACTCATCTCTCAGCCTTTGCCCGTGCTCTTCCCTCACCTCTCAGTCCTTTGCCCCTGCTCCTCCCTCATCTCTCGACCCTTTGCACCTGCTCCTCCCTCACCTCTCAGCCCTTTGCCCCTGCTCCTCCCTCATTTCTCGGCCCTTTGCACCTGCTCCTCCCTCATCTCTCGGCTCTTTGCACCTGCTCCTCCCTCATCTCTCGGCCCTTTGCACCTGCTCCTCCCTCAACTCTCGGCCCTTTGCCCCTGCTCCTCCCTCATCTCTCAGCCCTTTGCACTGCTCCTCCCTCATCTCTCAGCCCTTTGTCCCTGCTCCTCCCTCACCTCTCGGCCCTTTGCACCTGCTCCTCCCTCACCTCTCGACCCTTTGCACCTGCTCCTCCCTCGCCTCTCGGCCCTTTGCCCGTGCTCCTCCCTCAGCTTTCAGCCCTTTGCCCCTGCTCCTCCCTCATCTCTCGGCCCTTTGCACCTGCTCTTCCCTCGCCTCTCGGCCCTTTGCTCGTGCTCCTCCCTCACCTCTCGGTCCTTTGCCCAAGCTCCTCCCTCACCTCTCGGCCCTTTGTCCCTGCTCCTCCCTCATCTCTCGACCCTTTGCCCGTGCTCCTCCCTCACCTCTCGGCCCTTTGCCCGTGCTCCTTCCTCACCTCTCGGCCCTTTGACCCTGCTCCTCCCTCATCTCTCAGCCCTTTGTCCCTGCTCCTCCCTCATCTTTCGGTCCTTTGTCCGTGCTCCTCCCTCACCTCTCGGCCCTTTGCACCTGCTCCTCCCTCATCTCTCGGCCCTTTGCACCTGCTCCTCCCTCATCTCTCGGCCCTTTGCCCAAGCTCCTCCCTCACCTCTCGGCCCTTTGCCCGTGCTCCTCCCTCATCTCTCGACCCTTTGCCCGTGCTCCTCCCTCACCTCTCGGCCCTTTGCCCGTGCTCCTCCCTCACCTCTCGGCCCTTTGCCCGTGCTCCTCCCTCATCTCTCAGCCCTTTGTCCCTGCTCCTCCCTCACCTCTCGGCCCTTTTCCCCTGCTCCTCGCTCATCTCTCGGCCATTTGCACCTGCTCCTCACTCACCTCTCGGCCCTTTGTCCCTGCTCCTCCCTCACCTCTCGGCCCTTTTCCCCTGCTCCTCCCTCATCTCTCAGCCCTTTGCACCTGCTCCTCCCTCATCTCTCAGCCCTTTGCACCTGCTCCTCCCTCATCTCTCGGCCCTTTGTCCGTGCTCCTCCCTCATCTCTCAGCCTTTGCACCTGCTCTTCCCTCACCTCTCAGTCCTTTGCCGTGCTCCTTCCTCGACTCTCGGCCCTTTGCCCCTGCTCCTCCCTCATCACTCGGCCCTTTGCACCTGCTTCTCCCTCATCTCTCGGCCCTTTGCACCTGCTCCTCCCTCATCTCTCTGCCCTTTGCACCTGCTCCTCCCTCATCTCTCGGCCCTTTGCACCTGCTCCTCCCTCGCCTCTCGGCCCTTTGCCCGTACTCCTCCCTCACCTTTCAGCCCTTTGCCCCTGCTCCTCCCTCACCTCTCAGCCCTTTGCACCTGCTCCTCCCTCATCTCTCAGCCTTTGCCCGTGCTCTTCCCTCACCTCTCAGTCCTTTGCCCCTGCTCCTCCCTCATCTCTCGACCCTTTGCACCTGCTCCTCCCTCACCTCTCAGCCCTTTGCCCCTGCTCCTCCCTCATTTCTCGGCCCTTTGCACCTGCTCCTCCCTCATCTCTCGGCTCTTTGCACCTGCTCCTCCCTCATCTCTCGGCCCTTTGCACCTGCTCCTCCCTCAACTCTCGGCCCTTTGCCCCTGCTCCTCCCTCACCTCTCAGCCCTTTGCCCCTGCTCCTCCCTCATCTCTCAGCCCTTTGCACCTGCTCCTCCCTCATCTCTCAGCCCTTTGTCCCTGCTCCTCCCTCACCTCTCGGCCCTTTGCCCGTGCTCCTCCCTCACCTCTCGGTCCTTTGTCCGTGCTCCTCCCTCATCTCTCGGCCCTTTGCACCTGCTCCACCCTCATCTCTCGGCTCTTTGCACCTGCTCCTCCCTCATCTCTCAGCCCTTTGCACCTGCTCCTCCCTCATCTCTCGGCTCTTTGCACCTGCTCCTCCCTCATCTCTCAGCCCTTTGCACCTGCTCCTCCCTCATCTCTCGGCCCTTTGCACCTGCTCCTCCCTCATCACTCGGCCCTTTGCACCTGCTCCTCCTTCACCTCTTGGCCCTTTGCCCCTGCTCCTCCCTCATCTCTCGGCCCTTTGCACCTGCTCCTCCCTCATCTCTCGGCCCTTTGCACCTGCTCCTCCCTCATCTCTCGGCTCTTTGCCCCTGCTCCTCCCTCACCTCTCAGCCCTTTGCACCTGCTCCTCCCTCATCTCTCGGTCCTTTGCTCCTGCTCCTCCCTCATCTCTCGGCCCTTTGTCCGTGAACCTCACTCATCTCTCAGCCTTTGCCCGTGCTCTTCCCTCACCTCTCAGTCCTTTGCCCCTGCTCCTCCCTCATCTCTCGACCCTTTGCACCTGCTCCTCCCTCACCTCTCAGCCCTTTGCCCCTGCTCCTCCCTCATTTCTCGGCCCTTTGCACCTGCTCCTCCCTCATCTCTCGGCTCTTTGCACCTGCTCCTCCCTCATCTCTCGGCCCTTTGCACCTGCTCCTCCCTCAACTCTCGGCCCTTTGCCCCTGCTCCTCCCTCATCTCTCAGCCCTTTGCACTGCTCCTCCCTCATCTCTCAGCCCTTTGTCCCTGCTCCTCCCTCACCTCTCGGCCCTTTGCACCTGCTCCTCCCTCACCTCTCGACCCTTTGCACCTGCTCCTCCCTCATCTCTCGGCCCTTTGCCCGTGCTCCTCCCTCATCTCTCGGCCCTTTGCCCCTGCTCCTCCCTCGCCTCTCGGCCCTTTGCTCGTGCTCCTCCCTCAGCTTTCAGCCCTTTGCCCCTGCTCCTCCCTCATCTCTCGGCCCTTTGCACCTGCTCTTCCCTCGCCTCTCGGCCCTTTGCTCGTGCTCCTCCCTCACCTCTCGGTCCTTTGCCCAAGCTCCTCCCTCACCTCTCGGCCCTTTGTCCCTGCTCCTCCCTCATCTCTCGACCCTTTGCCCGTGCTCCTCCCTCACCTCTCGGCCCTTTGCCCGTGCTCCTTCCTCACCTCTCGGCCCTTTGCCCCTGCTCCTCCCTCATCTCTCAGCCCTTTGTCCCTGCTCCTCCCTCATCTTTCGGTCCTTTGTCCGTGCTCCTCCCTCACCTCTCGGCCCTGTGCACCTGCTCCTCCCTCATCTCTCGGCCCTTTGCACCTGCTCCTCCCTCATCTCTCGGCCCTTTGCCCAAGCTCCTCCCTCACCTCTCGGCCCTTTGCCCGTGCTCCTCCCTCATCTCTCGACCCTTTGCCCGTGCTCCTCCCTCACCTCTCGGCCCTTTGCCCGTGCTCCTCCCTCACCTCTCGGCCCTTTGCCCGTGCTCCTCCCTCATCTCTCGGCCCTTTGTCCGTGCTCTTCCCTCATCTCTAGGACCTTTGCCGAGTCATCTCCGCACCCCAAGGAAGTCGAACAAGGGAGGGGTGCGGGCAATCACAGGTTTAAATTAATAAATGGCCAAGTTAGGACTGATGTTAGGAAGTCCAAAGTCACAAAATGGATTCTCAGAGCAGTGGAAATAAAAACTTGGAACCATTTAATATTAATTTGGGCTGTAATGGAAGGGACTTAAGGACCATTCTGTGTGGATGAATTTAAATGACTTGTTTCATCTGTAATTATGTTGTCATCTAGTGAATTTGTTGGATGCAAATTGGATGGCTTAAATTGTGGATTTGGGCACTATGTAGAAACATGTCCCCCCTTCACTATTTAAACTCAACAATTTAAGAAATAAACATAAAAATAGAAATAAGGGCATTAAACTTTGGCATGCACATCCACAGGTGAAACCATATGAAATGGTAACAATTATTACATAGCATATAACGTTATTTCTTTCTAATTTGCTTGTTAAGATAAAGACCGACTGATGATTCCGTTAACATTTTGCCTGGATTGATTAATCCTTTCTCAAAATATAGACACATGATACAAAGTTTATCCAACAAATCAGCCAATCTGATAATTACATCAGCTTCACTAGATAGCAGAGAAAATGGGAGACACACGAATTATCACAAATCTCCAATTTTATTTATTCTCTTCAGATATATATTGCCTAATGGGTATTTTTGAAAACCTTCTGTGATTGACTTTTTTTTTCACTGTTAAAGATTAAACAAACTGATTCCCCGCAGACATTATTGGAGGACTGCCTGAACTGTGTGTGGTACTGTCAAGACTCAGCTTTGAAGAACTTGTGGAATGCCTGATTAAATGGCACCCAAATCATTAATGAATCAAAACTGTATGCAACGAAGCACTTGGAATAATATTTTTCTCAAAAGAAAACATCAGAGACATTTTTGGTGCATTTGTTGAGCATCTACAGCCACAAGAATTCTCCTGTTTCTGCAGTTCTTATGTATTTGATTCCATTCCAGCTCTATTGATGTTTTCCCTCCCAGCTGATTACCTCCATTTGTGTGATCCCCATCCAGTCAGCTAGCTAACTTTACTTACCCCCAGGCACTGAATGTTAGATTAGTTCCCAGTCGGCCAAGTACAAAAGTGTTTTAAATAACAATACGCATCAAAAATGTAAATTGCCTGAAAGTAGATTGGTCATGGTCTAACTGAATTTCAGATCAGGCATGAGGGGCTGAATTGTTTACTCCTATTCCTAAATGAATTAGAAATAGTCTTGTTATTTACAACGACTGTTTCAGTATTACCTTATTAATCTTTTTAATCAATATGTTTAACACTTAAGCACTGACAGGTTTGTGCTGCTTCCAAGAATCAGCATGGACATTTCCAATTGTACAACACTTATGCAATGATCGTGCAAATTTCTAGGGCTAAATATATTGGAGATGTATCGGAGACAGTCCATTTCAATGACAGCGCAGGCCGAGTGACCAAATGGCCAGCTCCGGATTTGTATGCTTGGAGCTAAATGCTGCAGTTAACACCTTCACTTGACCGAGTACAGTTGAATGTGGATTTAGGAGCAGGAAGGAATCACCTTCCCCTCTCCACCAGCACTATTTAAAGGGTTCATCAACCACTAGCTTAGTTGCTGATTGGTTTATTCTAGCGATTGCTACAGGTCAGCGAGCATTTGGAACTTCCTTATATTGTTTCAACAATGATAACAGCAGCTTTTGTTTATATAGCTCTTTTAATATAGTTAAACCTTACCAGGGATTTCACAACATTGGCAGATTTGATTGCGGCCTCAGCTCCACATTCCGCCGACCCACGAAAACCTATGACTATTGTTAGCCAACAATCTATCTACTTCTGCCTTTAAAATAATCAAGGTCCCTGCCTCCACTGCTCTCTGGGGAACAGAGTACCAGATATTCACAACTCATTGAGAGAGAAAAATTCTTCTGATCTCCGACTTAAATGGGAGAGCTTATTTTTAAACTGTGCCCCCAAGTTGCAGTCAATCAGCATTGCTGATTCTGCATACTTCCAGCTGTCATTCACTGACATGTAGAACTAAATCCTGTCCTCATAACTTTCCACATGCTCCAGGCCACTGGATTGTGGACAATCATCATTTCTCCGTCCAAGTAGTGCACATGCCAGGTTTCCTGAGATCAATTAGTTGAGTGGAGTAAATAGAACATAATTTTAGTAAGTTCTGTTCTGTATGATTCAATTACCTGCTGTTATTGCTTCAGTGGGACAGAGGGCAGGATTTTTCCGCCCTGCCCGCCGCAAGAACGCCAAAGGCGAGACACCGACAATGGAAAAATCCATTGATCTCGGCCGGGATTCTCGCCCTGAATCGTTTCGAAGCAAATGTCAACATCAGGCTTGGATATGGTGTTAAACTGAAGCCCCCCTTCCCTCCCAAATGAACATAAAAGATCCCATGACATTATTCTGGTCAGGGGCAAGGAGCTTTTGCCAACATCTCTCCTTTGGTCAGCATCACTAAGCAGATTGTTTGACCATTTATCTCATTGCTGTTTGTATGGCCTTGCTTTGTGCAGATTGATGGCTATGTCTATAAGAAATTGGAACAGGAGTAAGTCATTCAGCCTTTGGTGCCTGTTTCTGCCATTGAAAAAAATCAAGGCTGATTTTTTGACCTTAACTCTATGTTTCCTCTCTATCCCCATATCCCTTGATTCCATTAGTTTCCAAAATCTATCAAACTCTGGGCATGATCTAATGGCTGCGTCACACCCAACTCGGGGTGCGACACTGCCGGTAAATCGCACGAGACGTTGTGATCTAGATCCCGTCCACAATCAGGCAAATTTGCACATTAAAGTGTTGCAGTAAACACTCGCTGGAGCAACCCAAAGCGTGGGATTTGATTCGGAGACTCCGAGTGAGCGCCAGTTAGCACTAGTCTCCACAAACAGGGACCAGATGTACCGGAATTTGGGGGGGGGGGGGGGAGGCTCCCAGGTGATCAGGGTGTCCCTGGGTGGTCAGGCTCTGGGAATGGTGGTACCGTGGCACGCCCGATTCCACCTGGGCACCATGGCACTGTGAGCCTGGCTCATAGCTGTGCCACTTGGGAACCCTGGCAATGCCCACATGGCACTACCAGGCTTGCAGGGGCAATGCCATGGTGCCAGGCTGGCAGTGCTAAGGTGCCCATATGGAATTTCACCTGTGCTGGAGATTGGGCCTGGGATGTGGAGAGCAGATGTTTCAGGACTCCCTTATAGGTGAGTTTAAAGGTTGCGGGGGGGAGGGGGGGGGGGGGTGTTCAGGGGGGGGGGGGGGGGGTCCACAGGGGGGGATCTAGGAGTGTTGGAGGCCACAGGGGGGGATCTAGTGGAGCTTGTTAGTGCAGGAAATGTGACTGATTGCACCCTTGGCTTGAGCTCAATGGTTGAACATTCACAGTTGTCTCGAGAATTCCAAAGATTCACAACCCTTGGAGTAACATCTGCATCTCAACTAACATTCACACTGCACAAGTGCTGGGCAATGGCCATCTCTCATCGGGGACACAGTTTCAAAATAAGGGGTCTCCCATTTAAGATGGCAGTGAGGAGGAATTTCTTCTCCCAAAGGGTTGTTAGTATTTGGATTTCTCACCCCCTTGTACGCAATGGAGGCTGGGTCATTGCATGTCATGCCCCTGCACCAGGGGCAGGCCAGTCGATTTCGGCGGGAGAATCAGCTGGTGAGTCAGTTTCAGCGGGAGCAGTGTGGAAGTGGTTGCTGGGAGGTAAGTCTGTCCTTTAAAAGCACTTGTCTTTGCAGGGGCAGGCCAGTCGATTTCGGCGGGAGAATCAGCTGGTGAGTCAGTTTCAGCGGGAGCAGTGCGGAAGTGGTTGCTGGGAGGTAAGTCTGTCCTTTAAAAGCACTTGTCTTTGCAGGGGCAGGCCAGTCGATTTAGGCGGGAGAATCAGCTGGTGAGTCAGTTTCAGCGGGAGCAGTGCGGAAGTGGTTGCTGGGAGGTAAGTCTGTCCTTTAAAAGCACTTGTCGTTGCAGGGGCAGGCCAGTCGATTTCGGCGGGAGAACAGCTGGTGAGTCAGTTTCAGCGGGAGCAGTGCGGAAGTGGTTGCTGGGAGGTAAGTCTGTCCTTTAAAAGCACTTGTCTTTGCAGGGGCAGGCCAGTCGATTTCGGCGTGAGTGGAGCTGGCTGGTTAGTCAATTTCAGCAGGAGCTGTTTTAGGCGGGAACAGGAAGCCGACCCGCGGACGTCTGGGAAGACCCTCACCAATAAATTCTGGTGGAGAAGAAACCCGAGACACTACACGTGTAGTGTCTCCCACCCGCCCTCCTCCTCTAACCTAATAATAAAACCCATTGGTCTGAGGTAAGTACCATATTTTATTATATTATTATTATTTTTTATAAAAAATTTAATTTAGTTGTTAGCCAGATCTTGGTAGAAAGTTAGAGGAATGGCAGGGAAGGGAGTGCAATGTTCCTCCTGCAGAATGTTTGAGGTGAGGGATGCAGTTAGTGTCCCTGCTGATTTTACCTGCAGGAAGTGCTGCCATCTCCAGCTCCTCCAAGACCGAGTTAGGGAACTGGAGCTGGAGTTGGAAGAACTTCGGATCATTCGGGAGGCAGAAGGGGTCATAGATAGCAGCTTCAGGGAATTAGTTACACCAAAGATTGGAGATAGGTGGGTAACTGTAAGAGGGACTGGGAAAAAGCAGTCAGTGCAGGGATCCCCTGCGGTCGTTCCCCTGAGAAACAAGTATACCGCTTTGGATACTTGTGGGGGGGACGACTTACCAGGGGTAAGCCATGCGGTACGGGCCTCTGGCACGGAGTCTGTTCCTGTTGCTCAGAAGGGAAGGGGGGAGAGGAGCAGAGCATTAGTAATTGGGGACTCTATAGTCAGGGGCACAGATAGGAGATTTTGTGGGAGCGTGAGAGACTCACGTTTGGTATGTTGCCTCCCAGGTGCAAGGGTACGTGATGTCTCGGATCGTGTTTTCCGGGTCCTTAGGGGGAGGGGGAGCAGCCCCAAGTCGTGGTCCACATTGGCACTAACGACATAGGTAGGAAAGGGGACAAGGATGTCAGGCAGGCTTTCAGGGAGCTAGGATGGAAGCTCAGAACTAGAACAAACAGAGTTGTTATCTCTGGGTTGTTGCCCGTGCCACGTGATAGTGAGATGAGGAATAGGGAGAGAGAGCATTTAAACACGTGGCTACAGGGATGGTGCAGGCGGGAGGGATTCAGATTTCTGGATAACTGGGGCTCTTTCTGGGGAAGGTGGGACCTCTACAGACAGGATGGTCTACATCTGAACCTGAGGGGCACAAATATCCTGGGGGGGAGATTTGTTAGTGCTCTTTGGGGGGGTTTAAACTAATGCAGCAGGGGCATGGGAACCTGGATTGTAGTTTTAGGGTAAGGGAGAATGAGAGTATAGAGGTCAGGAGCACAGATTTGACGTCGCAGGAGTGTTCAGGTAGGTGGTTTGAAGTGTGTCTACTTCAATGCCAGGAGTATACGAAACAAGGTAGGGGAACTGGCAGCATGGGTTGGTACCTGGGACTTCGATGTTGTGGCCATTTCGGAGACATGGATAGGGCAGGGACAGGAATGGATGTTGCAGGTTCCGGGGTTTAGGTGTTTTAGTAAGCTCAGAGAAGGAGGCAAAAGAGGGGGAGGTGTGGCGCTGCTAGTCAAGAGCAGTATTACGGTGGCGGAGAGGATGCTAGATGGGGACTCTTCTTCCGAGGTAGTATGGGCTGAAGTTAGAAACAGGAAAGGAGAGGTCACCCTGTTGGGAGTTTTTTATAGGCCTCCTAATAGTTCTAGGGATGTAGAGGAAAGGATGGCGAAGATGATTCTGGATAAGAGCGAAAGTAACAGGGTAGTTATTTATTATGGGAGACTTTAACTTTCCAAATATTGACTGGAAAAGATATAGTTCGAGTACAATAGATGGGTCGTTTTTTGTACAGTGTGTGCAGGAGGGTTTCCTGAAACAATATGTTGACAGGCCAACAAGAGGCGAGGCCACGTTGGATTTGGTTTTGGGTAATGAACCAGGCCAGGTGTTGGATTTGGAGGTAGGAGAGCACTTTGGGGACAGTGACCACAATTCGGTGACGTTACGTTAATGATGGAAAGGGATAAGTATACACCGCAGGGCAAGAGTTATAGCTGGGGGAAGGGCAATTATGATGCCATTAGACGTGACTTGGGGGGGATAAGGTGGAGAAGTAGGCTGCAAGTGTTGGGCACACTGGATAAGTGGGGCTTGTTCAAGGATCAGCTACTGCGTGTTCTTGATAAGTATGTACCGGTCAGGCAGGGAGGAAGGCGTCGAGCGAGGGAACCGTGGTGTACCAAGGAAGTGGAATCTCTTGTTAAGAGGAAGAAGGAGGCCTATGTGAAGATGAGGTGTGAAGTTTCAGTTGGGGCGATGGATAGTTACAAGGTAGCGAGGAAGGATCTAAAGAGAGAGCTAAGACGAGCAAGGAGGGGACATGAGAAGTATTTGGCAGGAAGGATCAAGGAAAACCCAAAAGCTTTCTATAGGTTTGTCAGGAATAAGCGAATGACTAGGGAAAGAGTAGGACCAGTCAAGGACAGGGATGGGAAATTGTGTGTGGAGTCTGAAGAGATAGGCGAGATACTAAATGAATATTTTTCGTCAGTATTCACTCAGGAAAAAGATAATGTTGTGGAGGAGAATGCTGAGCCCCAGGCTAATAGAATAGATGGCATTGAGGTACGTAGGGAAGAGGTGTTGGCAATTCTGGACAGGCTTAAAATAGATAAGTCCCCGGGACCTGATGGGATTTATCCTAGGATTCTCTGGGAGGCCAGGGAGGAGATTGCTGGACCTTTGGCTTTGATTTTTATGTCATCATTGGCTACAGGAATAGTGCCAGAGGACTGGAGGACAGCAAATGTGGTCCCTTTGTTCAAAAAGGGGAGCAGAGACAACCCCGGCAACTATAGACCGGTGAGCCTCACGTCTGTAGTGGGTAAAGTCTTGGAGGGGATTATAAGAGACAAGATTTATAATCATCTAGATAGGAATAATATGATCAGGGATAGTCAGCATGGCTTTGTGAAGGGTAGGTCATGCCTCACAAACCTTATTGAGTTCTTTGAGAAGGTGACTGAACAGGTAGATGAGGGTAGAGCAGTTGATGTGGTGTATATGGATTTCAGCAAAGCGTTTGATAAGGTTCCCCACGGTAGGCTATTGCAGAAAATACGGAGGCTGGGGATTGAGGGTGATTTAGAGATGTGGATCAGAAATTGGCTAGCTGAAAGAAGACAGAGGGTGGTGGTTGATGGGAAATGTTCAGAATGGAGTACAGTCACAAGTGGAGTACCACAAGGATCTGTTCTGGGGCCGTTGCTATTTGTCATTTTTATCAATGACCTAGAGGAAGGCGCAGAAGGGTGGGTGAGTAAATTTGCAGACGATACTAAAGTCGGTGGTGTTGTCGATAGTGTGGAAGGATGTAGCAGGTTACAGAGGGATATAGATAAGCTGCAGAGCTGGGCTGAGAGGTGGCAAATGGAGTTTAATGTAGAGAAGTGTGAGGTGATTCACTTTGGAAGGAATAACAGGAATGCGGAATATTTGGCTAATGGTAAAGCTCTTGAAAGTGTGGATGAGCAGAGGGATCTAGGTGTCCATGTACATAGATCCCTGAAAGTTGCCACCCAGGTTTATAGGGTTGTGAAGAAGGCCTATGGAGTGTTGGCCTTTATTGGTAGAGGGATTGAGTTCCGGAGTCGGGAGGTCATGTTGCAGCTGTACAGAACTCTGGTACGGCCGCATTTGGAGTATTGCGTACAGTTCTGGTCATCGCATTATAGGAAGGACGTGGAGGCTTTGGAGCGGGTGCAGAGGAGATTTACCAGGATGTTGCCTGGTATGGAGGGAAAATCTTATGAGGAAAGGCTGATGGACTTGAGGTTGTTTTCGTTAGAGAGAAGAAGGTTAAGAGGAGACTTAATAGAGGCATACAAAATGATCAGGGGGTTGGATAGGGTGGACAGTGAGAGCCTTCTCCCGCGGATGGAAATGGCTGGCACGAGGGGACATAACTTTAAACTGAGGGGTAATAGATATAGGACAGAAGTCAGAGGTAGGTTCTTTACGCAAAGAGTAGTGAGGCCGTGGAATGCCCTACCTGCTACAGTAGTGAACTCGCCAACATTGAGGGCATTTAAAAGTTTATTGGATAAACATATGGATGATAATGGCATAGTGTAGGTTAGATGGCTTTTGTTTCGGTGCAACATCGTGGGCCGAAGGGCCTGTACTGCGCTGTATTGTTCTATGTTCTATGTACAGTAGAGAATGTGGCACAGTGGCAAAGTCACTGGGCTATAAATCTAGAGTCCAAGGGTAATGTTCTGGGGGCATGGGTTCAAGAACCCCATGACAGCTGAAGGAATTTAAATTTAATTAATAAATCTGGAATATAAAACTAGTCTCAGTAATGGTGCCTATAACATTATCGTCATTTGTCAAAAAAAAAATCCGGTTCACGAGTGTCCTTTAGGGAAGGAAATCTGTCATCCTTACATGGTTTGGCCTACATATGACTCCAGACCCACAGCAATGTGGTTGACTCTTACCTACACTCTGAAATGCCCCAGCAAGCCACTCAATTCAAGGCAGCACATGCTTGTGTTGCCAGTTGACACCCACATCCCATGAAAGCATAAATAAATAATATATTCAAAGCTCAGATGAACAGATTTTTGATTGACAAGGGAGTCAAGAGTTATGGGGACATGCAGGAAAATGGAGTTAAGACCACATCAGGTCGGCCACGATCTTATTAATGTAGCCATCTGGGATGGCCATGTCCCAATTACAAAACGGACACCTGCAAAGAATGCAGGGAAAATTGGACAATGCTAAGAAACAAGCAGGTGCAAGCTCTGTCTGTTGATTAACATAGAACATAGAACATAGAAAATACAGCACAGAACAGGCCCTTCGGCCCACGATGTTGTGCCGAACCTTTGTCCTAGATTAATCATAGATCATCATTGAATTTACAGTGCAGAAGGAGGCCATTCGCCCCCCTGAGTCTACACCGGCTCTTGGAAAGAGCACCCTACCCAAACTCAACACCTCCACCCAACACCAAGGGCAATTTTGGACACTAAGGGCAATTTATCATGGCCAATCCACTTAACCTGCACATCTTTGGACTGATTAGAACCTTAAACTCTCAGACAGGACAGAAACTACCAAACAATCTACGTACTAATGAGCCATCTCCAGGGACAAAAGGGAAACATTTAGATACACAATGTTAAGGCAGACTCCCTAGCGCCAGGAGAAGCTAAGCCAAAGAAGATTGACAGTCACCAGGACACGCCCAGCGATCAGGGAACCACCCCTCTATTGGATGAAAATGGATACAGATGATTGGGAAAGACCCAATTAGTTGAGGCCACGTTCAAGGCCCGCCCAAAAGCACGCAAAGCCCTTTTTCATATAAAAGGCATCCCCCAAGGGAGGAACGCCCTCCTTTGGCTTTGGCTCTCACCGAAGAGAGAGACCTGCCCAGTAGCTGCACCAGACCAAGTAAGTCCCAAGTCAACGCACGCTACGAGATAGATGCTCCCAGTTGCTACCCTGTAAACAGCTCAACCCAGCAGCCTCAGAACCGAGCAACGGCCATTGTTCCTCTGACTGAGTGGGCACCCGAAGCTAAGTATAGGCTTTAGTAATAGTGGTAGTTTAGTTTGTAGAGTTTATGCATGAGTAGATTTGACTGTGTGTAAATAAATGAGCATTGCTTTTGAACTTACTAACTGGTGTATCGAGTTATTGATCAGTATTCGGTTCTGAACCTTGTGGCGGTGTCGAAAGATACCTGGCGACTCTTGAGCAAATGTAATTAAACAGAGCCAAATTAAGAGCCAACCAAAAGTTAGCAACATTTACTGGCGACATCTGACGGGACTCGACTTAGAAGTGGCCTAACCACTCCGAGAGAACCCAAAATTTGAATTGAGAATCCAATTGGGAACAGAAAGAAAAAGCACAAGCGTCAAAACAGTACTGATCAAGCCTCTGAGATTCGGAAGTGTGTTAATGCATGCGTACTAACAGGGATATAAGGTAAACCTGAGAGATTTCGTTGCGAAAAACTGTCGGGAGTTTTGTAGGCCGGAAATTAGCGTAAGCCATACCCATGTTTACATCACCGCTTTATCACCCCCTGTTCCAAATTCAGTAGAGATCCTGGATAGAGAGAATGGCAATGAAGGCAATGGAACACCTTATGAACCCCCAGGAATTTGAGGTCGCAGCGACCAGTAGAGTAGGACAGTGTCCCGTTTGGGAAGAAGAGATCAGAAAATATCTCAAAGGGAAAGGATGGCCCCTTTGGAGTGAATTCTGTGATAATGATGAAACAGGACCCGGGAGTATAGGACATACTTGGTGGGAGAACCTGTCAGAGATCCACAAGAAGAGCTTAGGGAAAGCTCGTAAGCCGATGGCAATCGTGGCCTGTTTGGCACAATTGCGAGGCACAGAGGAGGTCGTTAGGACGCTCCGTAGAGAGATAGAGGAGAGAGACAGAACCAGTGAGGTAGACGTTAGTGAGGTAGAGAAAGAGAATTGAGATCTGAAAGAGCAGTTAGCAGCAAGGGACAGAGAGGTGGATGATGCCAAGATGGCACATCAGTCTTGTCTCATGCATTTGAACAGTTTTCAGACACAATACGATAAGGCCTACCAGGACACGCAACGTGCGATCTTGGTAAGACAAGAAACAGAACAGCAAGTTGAGAAATTGCAGAAACATTGCAATAATTTAAAAGCAGCCCTACGAGCACTCCATACTTCCACAACGGAACAAAGGCAGAGCTCAGTAGACCACGCAAAATGGCGGAAGCAAATTGCAGAATTGCAATCTCTGCTGTCCGTGCAAAATGGATTTCAGAGTACATTTGGACCCCAATTAGATCAAAAAAATGGCCCCGACTGGCAGGAATTGAATGAGACTGCCCATAGATACGTATATGGGACATGTACGCAGGAAAAACCCCAGAAAAGGAGAGCGCACCAACCCCCAATCGAACAGGCAGAACACACCCCCATGAACCCTGTAACCACACACCGCAGGGCCGCAGGAGAAGGAGAAGCAGATTTCCTCTACACAACCCCGTTAACCGTGACCCAATTACGGGACGCGTGTGGAAAAATTACACCGTTCCTTCCCACTTCAGACCCCCACCAATTTTTCGCGAAAGTCAAACAACAGGCAACCATGTACGGCCTGGACGAAAAGGAGCAAGTGAAGCTCACAGTTTTGAGCCTTGACCCTTCAGTCGGAGCAGCCCTTCCCGACCCACAGAATGTAGGAGGAGGCACACTCCAAGAGATGCACACAGCGATCCTTGATGTGATCGTCTTTAACAGAGGAGACCCCGTAGAAGGCCTAAATAAGTGGAGGCAAAAGAAGACAGAGCACCCCACAGCGTTTGCTGGACGTTTGTGGATTCACTTTCCTGCAGTTTTTGGAGAGTTAGCCCCAGATAATATGGCCAAATGGACCCGAATTCTAGTCTCCCAAGCCACAGAAGCAGGACGAAAAGCTTGCGCAAATTATGACCCCTCAGATAAGGCCCACAATGAAAAATGGGTTTTGAAGAGATTGTCCCGCGCTTGGGAGCAATCAATTGCAGGCAAAACCGCATTTATAACACCCGATGAAGAGCAAGTAGAAATGAACCCATTTAAAGCACACCAGAACCCCGCATGGGTAAATGAAGGCAGGAATAGCCAACCCCAGCCAAAACCTCAAGAATGTTATAATTGTGGACAGCTAGGACACTTTGCATGAGAGTGCAACGTGCCCCAGAAGCAGCAGAGAAACCAACAGACAGGCACCCTCAACAAGAATAGGGCAAAGCCGACCTATAGCGTTAGCGCCCGTTCAGAGAATGCAGACATGAACGGCACCGACTGACAGTGTTCGGGCTCCCCAACTTGGGTCTGCGACACCCTTTGGGACAAGTCCGGTAGACCGGTAGTAGCAGGCAAAGTCCGGGGACAACCCGTAGAATTTCTTTGTGACATAGGAGGGTCCCGCACCACACTAAATTCCTCCACGATGTTCCAGCGAGACACGTGGCCCACAACAGACACCATTGTACTCAGCGGTTTTACAGGCCATTTACAACAGGGACACATCACGGCCCCTATAGCAATACAGATAGGGAACATAACAACCAAGCACCCCGTAGTTTTAGTTGATCTGCCCCAGACAGCAGAACATATCCTTGGGATCGATTTCATGAGCTCCCATAACCTTTCTTTTGACCCAGTGAACAAGTGTGTTTGGAAAATGGCAAAGGCAGCACGAGCCCCCGCCACGCTCACAGTAGGAGAATACGTAAATAGGATTAGCTCAGTAGGAGACTTCTGGTTCGACCCTCAAGCCAATAGTGCAGACAAACAGGTTAGGGCAGTCCTGCAGGAACATAAAGCAGCATTTGCACAGCACAAGCACGACTGTGGCAGTTTGGCTGGCTTTGTGAACATTACAGGTCCCGACCCTATACCCCAGAAGCAGTAATGATTTCCCCAGGAAGCAGAGGGAGAAATCTCCAAAGTAATAGAGAGTTTGTTGGATCAAGGCGTACTCAGATCAGTAGCCTCCACAAACAACACACCGACTTGGCCCGTCAGGAAACCGGATGGATCATGGCGACTGACCATTGATTACCGGGAACTGAACAAAGTAACCCCAGCAGCAGCCCCCACCATAGCCACGAGTCCCGAGACCATGCTCAAACAGGGACTCGAGTCAAATTTTTTTTCAGTTTTGGACATTAATAATTGCTTCTAGTCCATTCCATTGGCTAAAGCATGCTAGTACAAATTCGCCTTTACATTCCAAGGGCAACAATACACGTGGACGTGCCTTCCACAAGGCTTCCACAACTCCCCCTCTCAAGAAGCAGGCACCTTGGGAATGGCTTCCACAGCACACAGATGCCGTGGATGCTTTAAAAAGAGCACTCAGCACGGCCCCCGCACTACAGGTCCCAGATTCACATTTCCCGTACGCTATTGAGGTAGCAAGCATCGACCAAACCCTTTCGGCCATGCTCCTCCAGGAACGCTACGACCAGTTACGCCCCATAGCATACGCCTCACGCATGTTAGACCCAGTAGAGCAAGGATTTTCTGCCTGTGAAAGGCACCTGCTCGCAGTTTTTTGGGCAGTGCAATACTTCGCCTACATTACAGGACTCAACCCCATCACCATTCTCACTGAACACACCCCAACACATCTATTGTTAGACGGCCGACTTAAGGACGGCACAGTCAGCCAAATCCGCGCAGCCCGTTGGACCCTTTTACAGGGACGGGACATCACAGTAAAGAGAACCAAAACCCACACCTTCCTTGCCGATAATTTGCAGTATGCAGGCACCCCTCATGAATGTGAGATCATCACCACGAAACAGAACACAGGCCCATTTATTCCCAAAAACACCCCCCAGGAAAACAGGTAGTACACCCCAGAGACCCCAGCCCACAGACACGTGCGCACCCCTGAAGATTTATGTTGATGGCTCCTCCACAGTGTTAAACGGAGAGAGAATTACTGGTTGCGGTATATATGTAGAGGACGTGCAGGGACGCGCCCTTGATGAAATTTCCTTAAAGTTGCCAGGACACTTAGGCTCGCAGGCACCAGAGCTGGCAGCGATTGCATACATTGTAGACCATCCAGACTCATTCCCGACCCCAGCAGACATCTATTAAGACAGCTTGTATGTCTGTAATAGTTTGACAGAGTTCCTACCACTCTGGGAAACAAGAGGATTTGTTTCCGCGGATGGTAAACCCCTACCCTCAGCCCCATTATTCCGCCATATTAGTGAACCGCGAAGGATAGGAAATACGGAATAATTAAGGTTCGCAGTCATCACCGTTCTTCCCCCCCTTAGCAACATTAACTGTTGGCGTGTGCTTGATGGGTCAAATGGCCTACTCCTGCTCCTCTTTTCTATGTTCCTATGTTCTCCAAGAAGAGAGGAATTAACCATCTCACCTTGACATTCAACAGTATTATTATCGCTGGATCCCCACCAGCCATTTCCAGGGGGGGGGGGTTACCCCATTGCCCCTTTGACCAGAAACCTAACTGGACCAGCAATATAAGTACTGTGCTACAAGGCTAGGTCACAGGTAAGGAATTCATTGGTTAACTCACCCCCTGATTCCAAAAAGCCTGTCCACAATCTACAAGGCAAAAGTCAGAAGTGTGATGAAATACTCTCCACTTGCCTGGACAAGTGTAGCTCCATCCGGTTCAAAGCAGCCCGCATAATCTGCTCCCAATCCACCACCTTAAATATCTACTCCCTCCATCACTGATGCACATTGGGAGCAGTGTGTACCATCTAAAAGAGGCACTGCAGCAACTTGTCAAGCCTCCTTTGACATCACCTTCCAAACCTATAACCTCTATCACCCAGGACAATGGCAGCAGATGCAATGGAACACCACCACCTGCATGTTCCCCTTAAAATGATACATGATCCTGTCTTGGAACTGTTGTCGTCGTTCCTTCACTGGGTCAAAATTCTAGGACTCCATTTCGAACAGCTTTGTGGGAGCACCTACACTCTATTGATTGCAGCGTTTCAAAAAGGCATTTCACCATCATTCTCTCAAGGAAAAGTTTGGGATGGGTGACAAATACTTGTCCTGCAAGCAATTCTCACACCCCATGGAGGAATAAAAAAAGTAATTAAATTTCACCTTCTTTCAGTTCTAAATGAGCAACTCTTCATTCTAAGATCGTGACCCATAGTTCTGGACTCCAGCCAAGGAAACATCCTTCCAATATATTTTGTTGAGCTCATCAAGAAGTTTGTATTTTATTCTTCTAAGACTAGGGAATATGTGCTTAATCTACTCCATTGTTCCTCATGGGAAATGTTCCTCATCCCAAAAATCAGTCTAATGGCACTTCAATTCACACCTTCCTTACTCGAACATCTTTCCTTAGAAGAGACCAAAACAATATGCAGTTCCTCATCACTGGTCTTCCCTGGCCTATGTATAATTGCAGTAAGGCTTCTTTACTCTTATACTCCAATCTTTTTAAACAAAGGGTAACATGCTATTTGCTTTCCTAATTGCTTGTTGTACCTGCAAACAAATCGTTATAACCTGCCTACTGACGATTGGCTGGGGACTAATGACTATCCCACAATCCTATGGGAGTATGAACTTCCCCAATGAGGGGGGCGGAGAAACTCCTACTATAAATAAGCTGGCCAGTCCAGGAACCAGGAGGAAGGAGAAGGTAGCAAGGGAAGTTACTGCTACTGCTATGTATATATTGTTATAGTAAATAAACTTTATTATTTTGTATCCTTAAAACTCGTGCTGGATTCTTCGTGGCCCTTACAAAACTGGCGACGAAGGTAAAAGTGAATAGCTGTCTACACTGCTGAAGCCACCTCCCTGGATTTTTGTTGGATACAGGTTGGAAGTTGTTTTCTATTATACCATGCCTCTGTACGGACGTTTGGATGTTTTTGATGCTGCGCTGGAAAGCTGGAACCAGTACACGCAACGGATGCGTTACTATTTCCGGGCAAACAATATCACTGAAAACGAGCGCCAGGTGGTCATATTGCTCACCGCCTGCGGGCCGCATACGTTTGGGGTGATTAGGAGCCTTACGTACCCAGCTGCGCCGGACACCAAAACGTTTGACGAACTTGTGAATATAGTGGGGCAACACTATAACCCAACCCCGTCCACGATAGTCCAGCGTTACCGATTTAATACCGCTGAGAGGACCCCTGGAGAATCCCTTGCCGATTTTTTATCCAGGCTACGCGGGATTGCGGAATACTGTGACTATGGTGAGACCTTGTCAGAAATGTTACGCGACCGTTTGGTTTGCGGTATTAACAATGCGGCCACCCAGAGAAAGTTGTTAGCGGAGCCAACATTGACTTTTCAACAGGCAATACAAATAGTCTTGTCCCGAGAGAGCGCAGAGCGAGGAGTACAGGAGCTACAGGGAATGGAAGTGCATGCCTTGGGGCGAAACCCTTTCCGCCCAAAAACGTCCCCCCGCACTCCTGCGGTACCTTGGGCGAGGCAACGACCAGACCGACGCCAGTGGCCATCGGACATTCCTCCCCGAAGGGAGCCTTCTCCAGAGCCAATGGATGAGGAGCCATGTCCGTGTCAGACTTGTAGGCGCCGACCCCATCGCGGCCGGCGGTCCTGGGGACGCCAGAGGCGCCGTCGTTCCGACCGAAACTGGGACCAGCCCAGGGGCCGTAACTGGGACCAGCCCAGAGGCCGTACCTTCCATGTGGATGAACCTGCGGCGACCACTCCTGAGGACGTGGAGACGGAGGACGACTGCCTGCAGCTGCATTGTGTGGCAGCTCCCCGTGTGGCCCCCATTAAGGTGACAGTACGGGTCAATGGCCACCCGCTGGAGATGGAGTTGGATACTGGCGCAGCGGTCTCCGTGATCGCCCAGAGGACATTCGACCGCATCAAGCAGGGTATACAGACCCTTACGCTAACTGACTCACAGGCCAGGTTGGCCACCTACACGGGGGAACCACTGGACATTGCAGGAACTACAATGACCCCTGTTGTCTATGGACGCCAGGAGGGGCGTTTCCCACTTATCGTAGTGCGTGGCCATGGGCCCAGCCTGTTGGGTCGGGACTGGTTGCGCCATTTGCGGTTGCAATGGCAGCACATCCTCCAAACAGTTTCTGGAGGGTTGACTGAGGTGCTAGGACGATACCCAGAGGTATTCCAGCCTGGTCTGGGGAAAATAAAAGGGGCCGTAGCCCGTATACAAGTTGAACCAGGAGCCACACCGCGCTATTTCCGGGCGCGCCCAGTGCCTTACGCTTTGCTTGAGAAGGTAGAAGGGGAGCTCACTCGTTTGGAGAGTTTGGGTATTATCAGGCCCGTCCGTTTTGCTGACTGGGCAGCACCAATTGTGCCAGTAATGAAGCCAGATGCCACAGTTCGCTTGTGTGGCGACTATAAACTTACAGTGAATACAGTTTCCCGACTCGACCGATACCCAATGCCTCGCATAGAGGATCTCTACGCGAAACTTGCAGGCGGACTCTCATTCACAAAATTAGATATGAGTCACGCCTACCTGCAGTTGGAGCTGGACCCTGCCTCCCGACCATATGTAACAATTAACACACCGGGGCCTGTATGAATATACACGGTTGCCCTTTGGAGTATCCTCTGCCTGCGCAATTTTTCAACGTGTTATGGAGGGCATTTTGAGAGGTTTACCACGTGTGGCTGTCCTACCTAGATGACGTGTTGATTACAGGGACGTCGGAGCAAGAGCATTTGGAAAATCTGGAGGCTGTCCTTAAACGCCTTTCGGAGGCTGGAGTCCGTTTACGTCACACAAAGTGCGTATTTCAGGCAAAAGAAGTAGTCTACCTATGTTACCGGGTGGACCGCGAGGGTCTGCACCCAGTCGCAGAGAAGGTGCGTGCAATTCAACATGCCCCCACCCCGACTGACACTTCGCATCTTCGTTCTTTTCTCGGTCTCGTAAACTATTACGGGAAGTTCCTCCCCAATCTGGCAACTACGCTGGCCCCCTTACACCTGCTGCTAAAGAAAAATCACACCTGGGTTTGGGGTCAGCCGCAAGAAACCGCTTTTCGGCGGGTAAAGCAACAATTGTCGTCGTCTGGGTTACTAACCCACTATGATCCGGGAAAGCCTTTGCTCGTCACATGTGATGCATCCCCGTATGGTATTGGGGCTGTCCTGTCCCACAAGATGGAGAACGGGGCCGAGCGACCGATAGCTTTCGCCTCCCGCACATTGACTGCAGCGGAGAAGAAGTACGCGCAGATCGAGAAGGAGGGCCTGGCAGTGGTTTTCGCGGTGAAACGCTTCCACCAGTATGTGTACGGCCGCCATTTCACTATCGTGACTGATCATAAGCCCCTGCTGGGACTCTTCAGAGAGGATAAGCCGATACCGCCCATTGCTTCTGCACGGATCCAGCGCTGGGCTTTGTTGCTTGCTGCATATGAGTATTCTCTGGAGCACAAACCAGGTACGCAGATAGCAAATGCCGACGCACTGAGCCGATTGCCTTTATCGACCGGCCCCATGTCGACCCCCACGACCGGTGAGGTGGTCGCAACCCTAAATTTTATGGACACCTTGCCTGTCACGGCATCACAGATCCGTGAGTGGACCCAGACGGAGCCAGTCCTGTCAAAGGTTCGGCACATAGTCCTGTATGGTGGGCAGCATAGACAGCTCCCAGGCGAGTTACGGGCATTTTCCTCCAAGCTGTCAGAGTTCAGCGTGGAAGACGGCATCCTCTTGTGGGGGACACGTGTGGTTGTCCCGGAAAAAGGCCAGGAGCTGATATTATCAGACTTGCACAATGGGCATCCGGGCGTGACCAAGATGAAAATGTTGGCCCGGAGTTATGTCTGGTGGCCAGGCCTCGACACCGACATTGAGAAGGTGGCCCAAAACTGCTCCATTTGCCAGGAGCATCAGAAGCTTCCGCCGGCCGCGCCCCTACATCACTGGGAATGGCCAGGGCGGCCTTGGGCACGCTTACATGCAGATTTCGCAGGCCCTTTTCAGGGATCCATGTTCCTTCTACTAATTGACGCCCAGTCCAAATGGCTGGAGGTGCATAAGATGCAGGGGACAACGTCCTGCGCAACAATTGAAAAAATGCGTTTATCATTTAGCACGCATGGCCTCCCCGAGGTGCTGGTCACGGATAATGGCACTCCATTCACGAGTGAGGAGTTTGCTAGGTTTACAAAGATGAACGGCATCCGCCATATCCGCACTGCCCCATACCACCCGGCTTCAAATGGGTTGGCAGAGCGTGCAGTGCAAACATTCAAAAGAGGCCTAAAGAAGCAGTCTTCCGGATCAATGGACACGAGACTGGCTCGGTTTTTGTTTACGTACAGGACCACACCCCATACAGTGACTGGGGTAGCTCCCGCAGAACTCCTAATGGGCCGGAGACTTCGCACCCGCCTTAGTATGGTCTTCCCGGACATTGGCGCAAAAGTACGCCGCACACAAGAACGGCAGGGACCGGGATTGTCTCAGCATCGTCCGATTCGGCAGTTTGCGCCCGGTGACCCAGTATTCGTGCGGAATTTTGCTGGTGGTGCCCAATGGGTTCCTGGGGTAATCTTTCGCCAAACGGGCCCTATATCGTACCAAGTTCAAGCCCAGGGTCGTCTCCAGCGAAAACATGTAGACCACGTCCGGTCCAGAAGATCATCCCCGCAAAAGATTCCCCGCCCCCGGAGCTCAGTTCAACAGCGGCAAAGACCAGAAACAAGGGACGGTAGTCCTCCAAATCTTCCACTGGTGCCTCACTCAAAGCCTGCGCAGGTCATGACGGGACCGAATGGGGACAGAGACGCTGACATGACGGAGGCAGCAGACTCTGACTCCGAGATGGAGACACAGGATGAATCAGAGGGGGAATCCTCGGGTCCACAGGCCGTGGATGTACAACCGCGCCGTTCATCACGGAAGCGCCGGTCTCCGTCTCGTTATACGCCGCCTGATCCAGCGCCGCGTGCAAATGGCGTCCGGCCTGCGGCCAAACGAGTTCGACGCCTTCCTTCGCCAGGGCCTACGGTGGATTCCTTGGACTTTGGGGGGGAGGGATGTTATAACCTGCCTACTGACGATTGGCTGGGGACTAATGACTATCCCACAATCCTATGGGAGTATGAACTTCCCCAATGAGGGGGGCGGAGAAACTCCTACTATAAATAAGCTGGCCAGTCCAGGAACCAGGAGGAAGGAGAAGGTAGCAAGGGAAGTTACTGCTACTGCTATGTATATATTGTTATAGTAAATAAACTTTATTATTTTGTATCCTTAAAACTCGTGCTGGATTCTTCGGGGCCCTTACAAAACAAATGTATACAGTTTTTGTAGAAATATGCAACAACCCAACCCCACCTATCCCATATTTACCCAACACCCTCCTTCCCCCTCCCCCCCCTCCGCCCCCCACCATCCAATTGCTGACAACAACCAGTTCCTAAAGAAGGTAATGAATGGAAGCCACTTAGAGTAAAATTCCTATTCCGATCCCCTTATGGCATACTTTATCTTTTCCAAATGCGGGAATTCTGACAAATCCCCAGCCATGCCGAAGCCTCAGGCATGTCCTCCATCCAAGCAAGACTTGCTTCCTGGCTATGAGAGAGGCGGAGGCCATGACATCAGCCTTCTTCTCCTCCTCCAGCCCCAGCAAGCCTGACACTCCAATGATCACCGCCATTGGTCATGGTTCCACTCTAAAATCTCGAAAATTGTTTCGAAGAAGGAAGCCCAGAACTTAATCAACTTAGGGCATATGCGAATGGTTTGCAGCCCTCTTCAACAACACTCACATCTGTATTCTACACCCGGAAAGAGCCCACTCATACATGCCCTGGTCAAGTACACCCTATGTGTCACTTTCAACTGAATCAAACTTAGTCTTGTACATGAGGATGTAAGATTGACCATATGCAGAGTCACACTCCATTTTCCCCTCCAAAGCCAAACTCAACTCTTCCTCCCATTTCCCCTTTACTTCCTCCAGCAAAGCCTTCTCCCTCTCCATCATTGTCCATATATATCTGATGTCCTCCCTTCCCTTATTTTGTCAAAAGACAACACCCTATCCATAAGAGAAGGAACCAGCAACCGAGGAAATGAAGAGAATTCTTTTCAAAAAAATTCTGTACCTCCAAATATCTAAAATCATTCCCTCTCGGGAGTTCGAACTTCTCCATCAACTCCTACAGCCCAGCAAATCTATCCTCCATGAACAAATCTCTAAACCTCTCAGCCCTCTCCTTCTCCCAGATCATATACGACAAACCCATCACAGCCAGTATAAACCTATGGGGCGAAATTCTCCGGAAACGGCGCGATGTCCGCCGACTGGCGCCCAAATCGGCGCCAATCAGACGGGCATCGCGCCGCCCCACAGGTGCGAAATGCTCCGCATCTTTGGGGGCCGAGCCCTAACATTGAGGGGCTAGGCCGGCGCCGGAGGAATTTCCGCCCCGCCAGCTGGCGGAAACGGCCTTTGTTGCCCCGCCAGCTGGCGCGGAAATGACATCTCCGGGCGGCGCATGCGCGGGAGCGTCAGCGGCCGCTGACAGTTTCCCACGCATGCGCAGTGGAGGGAGTTTCTTCCATCTCCGCCATGGTGGAGACTGTGGCAGAGGCGGAAGGGAAAGAGTGCCCCCACGGCACAGGCCCGCCCGCGGATCGGTGGGCCCCGATCGCGGGCCAGGCCACCGTGGGGGCACCCCCCGGGGTCAGATCGCCCCGCGCCCCCCCAGGACCCCGGAGCCCGCCCACGCCGCCTTGTCCCGCCGGTAAGGTAGGTGATTTAATTTACGCCGGCGGGACAGGCAATTTATCAGCGGGACTTCGGCCCATTCGGGCCGGAGAATCGAGCGGGGGGGCCCGCCAACCGGCGCGGCGCGATTCCCGTCCCCGCCGAATCTCCGGTGCGGAGACTTCGGCAACCGGCGGGGGCGGGAGTCACACAAGCCCCCGGCGATTCCCGACCCGGCGGGGGGTCGGAGAATGTTGCCCAGGGTCTAATTTGAAGTGTTGTCTGAAATGATTCCAGATTCTCAGAGAGACTATTACCACTGGGCCTAAAGAGAACCTAGCTGGAGAGGACGCAAGAGGAGCAGTAACAAGTAATATTTAAATTAGTCATTAAATACCCAGACGCTGGATTCACCAGTGCCCGTGACTCACCAGGGTGCCATTTAGTACTGGTTCACACAAATGTGAACCTGTCATAATGCTACCTGGCCATTAGAGACCCCTGGGTGGTCGGGGCAAGGCAGGGTGGTACTTTGACATTGCCAGCCAAGCACCCTGGCAGTGTCAGGGTGGCACTGCCAGATGCCATGCTGGCAGCTCCAGGGTGCCCAGGTGCCAGGTTGCCATTGCAGGAGTTGGGCCAGGTGTCCTTGCCAGGTAGAGGGGGGATGAGGGAGTTTTCCAGGAGCTTTACCATGGTTTCACTCCCTCTATATGACAGCAGAAAGCACTTAGCTGCTTTGATGTGGTGAAGAGCTGTCAATCATTTTGAGAGTGTTTGTAATCATTGTGATTAGCAACAAAGCAGAGTACTTGAGATGCATTCAAGCATGAAGGAAAGAGAAATAAACAAACCCATAAGAAGCTGTGTCTGAACCATTAAGCTGTCAATCACAGGCTAGTGAAAGGTAGAGTAAAATTGAGTGGATGCTTAGCATTTCAAAGGGTGTCAGGGGATTTGAAGCCTTTTCAAGTGTTGTAAGCTTTCCATAAAACCTCTGGTAAAAGTTGCTGTTTTAAAGGCATTTGTTCGAGGGAGCTGATGTTGGGAAATGGGAAGTGTTTCTGCTTTGATTCTCAACTGGACTGCTCATTAGCTGTCAGGAAGAGCAGTTCAGGGTGAGAAGGCCACTTCAGAGATTAAAAGGTCTGACCAGGATGATGCTGTGGAACAGGGAGCTGCCTGAGATCACCATGCCAAGGGTGCTCTTCAGGTTACTCAGGACTGGAAGGAGCAGACAAGACACAGGAACCCCATGCCAGGAGAAGGGCCCCAGGGTCAACCCCTCACCCAGAGCCAGAGCCCACCCAAACACCAGGACCCTTTGGAGACCAGCCCTCTGCAACCCTGCAGCAGCAGAGGGGCACATTAACTGTGACGCATTTGACCCCCTTCGGGGTCCATCATACCAGGACTGTGCTTGGCAATACTTACACCAAAGCCTTCCCGGTGGATTTCCCACTGTGGGGGTCGGAGCAACATGTGTGTGTGTGTGTGTGGTGGAGGGGGCGGGGGGGCAAACTGGGCTTCAAGCCCGTTAATTGCATGCAGATCACTATTTTACATATTCTTGCCGGCATAGGGCAGGTAGCATGCTATGGCTGGTGCCGGGGTGTGGGGAAGGTGAACGCGCCTCGATTAATTATGTGAACTAATTGATACATTAAGTGGACATCTCCTTTACTGTGATGAAAGCCATATGCAAGAAGCCTCATCTGGACATTTTCCAGCTTTTCTCCACTATCCTCAAAACTCTATAGAGAGTTCATTGCCCTAACGGCACAGGAAGACGAACTGCATAATCCCCTGTCAGCCGTGATCATTCACCCAGGAGGTTGGAGGTTTGGAGTTTCAGGTTGTGAGGCAATAACCCAAAATCTCTTAAAGATAGGCAAAAGAAATGTGTACCTCAAGATGAAGTGAAGCTCACCAGGTGAGTGCTGCTTATTTGTGATTGGTAAATAAACTATTCTAATTAACCACTTGTAGGGCATTAATTTGGGGGGTGGGGGGGGGGGGGGTTAACATCACTCCAGCAAGTTGGCTTTTTAATGAGCATTCCTGAGATGTAAATGAATGCAAGCATGGTTCCGGATACAGATTGGCGGGGAACTTGAGCCACCTTTAGCCTGCCATCAAATTTGGGAGAACAAAATTCCTGCCAACAGTAAACGGACTTTTTCCCTCATGCCAAATTTAGTGACCCCTGCCACGATTCCTGCTGATGGCAGGAGCATAAAATTCCACAATTAGTCTTTTCTTCGCTTCTTGTTAGTTCCAGTGATGACACATTTAACAATGCCCATCAACTAAGTTATGACAATTAGTAATGGGTATTTTGGAGTACACTGCTCACTCACCTAGAATAGCTAGCACAGTGTTGTCCTTCAGCACCTCCATGGAACCTGAGCAGACAAAGTAGATAGCCTGCAGGGCATCGCCCTGACGGATGAGATATTCTCCAGGAGCACAGAAAGAGGTCTTGATGCTTAAGGAGAGGGATCGAAGGCACCCACGGCTGGCTGTTTCAAATAGAGGCAACTGAAGGATTTCTTTGTTCAGGTGCATTGCAATGTCTGCTCGCAGTTCATCAGGGAAATCTTTCAGGAGCTGGAATGGAGACAGCATATTACATGATCAAAATTGGCACAGTATAAAAGCATATTTCCTGGCAGAACACTACATATTGTTTTTCAATAAATTGGTCCTCTCCTAAAATACAGGCATTGTCCCTAGTTGTACTTCCTTTTATACCCTTCCTTATCCCACAAAGCCAAAATAAGATTGTAGAAAGGCTTCAGGAGAGCAAAATGGAGCGGATTGGAAGATAGAAACATGAGTATTGTTGAAAAAGAGATATGCTCATCAGAACAGATTTGCAAGAATACCAATTGTAAAAGGAACAATAATTTATGCTGTAGTAATAATTATATTAACACTGCATGAGAAAAGAGTGCTGGTTGGTTAGCAAGCAGACTGTGATTGGCAGAGGCATTGCCATAAAGGATGCACCAGAGAACAGTAACTGTCAAACTTTTGGTTAAATTCAAACCAGGCCAGTTGGCTCTGATTGGTCAAGGCATTGCCATGGGGGATGAATCAGGGAACAGCTGTCCCTCAAGCTTTTGTTTAATTGAAAAAGGTGCAAAGTGTGGACATGTTATTTCTGTCTTCTAAGGGTAAAGCCCTGAATATGAATATATGTAGTTTCTCAGCCACGCTGTGAGCCCAACTGATAATCTTAAATTGGTGGTACCCTTACAATTGGTATTCTTGGGAAGCTGTCCTAATGAGTGCAAGACAAAAAGCTTTGGCAGCACATCTCTTTTCTCAATAATATTCAAGTTTTGTACTACCAAATGACCAGAAGATCGAAATATGAAGGAAATAGAAGCAGGTTGTATAAACTTAACTGGTGATGTTAATCAATATTGTATAACATTTTTAATGGTGGTAAGCTGATGCAAAGCTTCTGCTGACTAAGTATAACAGTTTAGCTCTGTATGGTGCTTTCAGATTTCCTGCAGGCTGATAAACTGTTGCCAACCATCTTATATTCTTCAATATTATATTCAGCCAACTGTGCAAGGTTTTGGCTCAAGTAGAAGAAACATGCTATCTGCAGATAATAATACTTATTTAACATGATGGATGGAATAAGCCACCAGAATGTTTATTTTCTCCCTTGCAAAGTGCAACAAAACATAAGGTCAAAAGTTGAACGTGGGAGAGAAATATGATGATAAAGCAAAGATAATGCAGCAGGATTCATTCAATATTTCAGCAATTCATAGCATAATTTCCCGTATTCCTCGAGGATATGTTCAACACTTTCACTGCACACAATTATTTAAGTTACATATATTTTGGTCCTGCATCTGCAACACTTAGATTAAAATCTGTCTCCAGTGAAATATATATTAAGTGTGAAAAATGAGGTGACACATTTGCAGGCCACTTGCAGAATTCAGGCACAATAGCTTCAGGGCTCAGTGTTTTGAATACTAAGGATTGAGAACTTACTGTGTCATAAATCTATGTCCTACCACTCTGTAACACAGCATGTTAATATAACACCTAACAAGAAATTAAAAAGGTGTACAATGGGCCATGTGGCAGATACAAGAATATTATATATACTAAATTGCATTGTGTGCAGGTTAATTAACTTCCTTCTACTGTACTTTATTATAGAAATAACTGCTTCTCAAATGTGTCGTTCAGTTGAATGAAAATCACTTATTGTCACAAGTAGGCTTTAAATGAAGTTACTGTGAAAAGCCCCTAGTCGCCACATTCCGGCGCCTGTTCGGGGAGGCTGGTACGGGAATTGGACCGTGCTGCTGGCCTGCCTTGGTCTGCTTTCAAAACCAGCGATTTAGCCCTGTGCTAAACAGCACCTTATATTTTATATTTTATTGTAAAAAAAAAGTTGCATTGGTACACAAGTCTCACTCAATTAAAATGGACTTATTCTTTCAGCTTGTCATTGTATACAATCCATGATATTGAGGTACTCACATGACAACATACAAAGGTTCTCCTGCCATCTCAAAAAAATGTTTTTCTCTTTCTTATTTGATAGTTTTACAGATATTAATCATTGCATAAGACACAGTGATGTAGAGAGTGCTCTGATGTGGGTGTGTGCCTGTGATTTTGCCCAGGACCAAATTCCAAAGGTGATTGGGTCATCTATGGATGGCACTGAATGGAGGCTAACTTCCTTTCACAGAATGTTGAAAAGAAAATCAAGTCTTACTCTGGATTACACTTGTGTACCTCTTGTTACCTGATTAGAGGCCATTATAAGGTTCAGGAAATTAAAAAAAGAGGAGCAATGTAATATGTTTTAAAAGTACTTTCACCATCAAAATATTATTTTGTTTCATTGTGCATTCAATTATTTCCTCTGTGGCTTTGCAACTTATGAAATTGACCTACTGTTCATAGAGCTGAATTGAGAAGAAATTTTGATCCCAGTTAATAAAGTTCATGACAATTCTTTGCTGTAAATCTCATGTCTTGTTAGACATAGGGGGTTGAATTTTCAAAACATCTACAGAGGTGGGAATGGAGGCCTGCCTCCCACCTCCAAGCCATTTCCTTCAGGAGAAGTTTGGAGATGTGGGGGGGTGAAACTGTTACTGCCTACAAGTGGTGGGTAGCCGATTAGGCCAATTAAATGGCCTGTAAGTCTGCTCAACAGACACACACTGGAATTTCCCAGTCAGCATATGGGCTCCCCCACTGAAACCCTCCTGACAGCAGAAATGGAGAGAGGAAGTGGGTTTGTGCTCCATCCAACTAGGCCCCTCCCCTGCATCCTTCCCAATCTGCCCATTCCCTGCCTCCATATCCCACCCCCATTGCTATTGTGGCTCTGGCCATTCAGTTAAAGAGTTGCCCCACCACAATCTGGCCTGTGCTGTGCTAGGAGTACTTTTTAAAAAATTATCAAAATTTCGAGGGGGCTCCATCTTGAGACGCATTCTTGTTCTTCCCCCGAAATTTCCAGCTCCCACCACTGATAATGGGGGTTGCCTCAGTGTTGGCGGTCTTCTATTAGCCCTCCAGATTTCATTAGATATCCTTCATTATTAATTCAATGGTGAGCACACACTCTGGCCTACAATTGACGTGCTTTTCAAAAATTACATCGCCATCTGATAATGTGAGGTCGGGACCCTGGAATTCATCCAATACTGGGGTCCAAACCCTGGAACAAAAATTTACCTCTGGGTCTCACTATCTGAATAACAATGGTGACTGAAAAGGTTATTTTAAAATATTACTATTAACTGGAAATTGCATTCATTCAATCACCAATTTTAATGTGTAGCTTGAAATTATCAAATAAATGCATAATAGAAACTCTTCACATTGAAAATGTGTGGCCTTTGCTGGTTTGCATTTACTTAGCTTAATGGCACTAGTCCTGACTATAAAAGTCTTTCTCCCCCATAAAAGCTCCTGCAACTTAAGTTAAGTCAAAGAAATGGAAATATAAAAACATGCTCCCACTGCTTTTAATCTGTGGAATAAATAGGACCTGTGAAAAAACTGGTGAGCATCAATTTTTATAATAATAAACACACTGTAGGAATAAACAGACAAAAATCAGAAGCACCTCAAAGAGAGTTCATTATTTGAAGTTCAACAGGGTATATTTACAGCGCAGTATGTTCTAAAATTGTTGCGTGATTTTCACTATCTTGGAAATAAATAAAAGATTTTTTACAAGATTGTAGAAAGCTTACGCCCAACCAAGGTCAAGGTAATCAAAATCTGTAGACTTGCAGCAACTCATAGTGAAAACTAGTAGACTGTTCACTCCATGTGTCCCTCGAATACAAAAATAATTCACACTGTTACAGGTTTCCATTTCCTCTGAGTTAGGCTTGAATACTAGGAGATAAATTCAAATATAAATCCTCCTTTTGACCTGATTGCACACTTACTCATCATCTTACTTTAAATTTAGGGAAATTAATTGACTTTTTTTTTCTTTACATTGTTGTCAGTACTAAATTGGTGCCATCAGTCTTTGACTACTATCTTTTCATTTTTAATCCTCCCCTCCTTCCTTGCAACCCTTCAGGTTGGGCGGCATGATGGCACAGTGGTTAGCACTTCTGCCTCACAGCGCCAAGGACCCGGGTTTGATTCTGACCTCGGGTGACTGTCTGTGTGGAGTTTGCACTTTCTCCCCGTGTCTGCATGGGTTTCCTCCGAGGTGCTCCGGTTTCCTCCCCCAGTCCAAAGATGTACAGGTTAGGTGGATTGGCCATGCTAAATTGCCCCTAAGTGGGGTTACAGGGAAAGGGTGGGGGATTGGGCCTAGGTAGGGTGGTTTTTCGTAGGTTTGGTGCAGACCTGATAGGCCGAATGGCCACATTCTGCATTGTAGGGATTCTATTATTCTATGATATCAGATTGAACCTTTCATGAATGCTCCATTCATGCAAGTACACGTGATTAAGGTTAATTTAATGCTTCCATTAATACCACGACAAAAATAATCAAGGGCATGAAATTCAATCACCCCAATTTTCTGGCATGGATGCTCCCATCTTACATCCATGTTATGGGCCAGGGTTTAGAGAACCCCAAAGTGTATCATGGAATTCACCTGACCCACAACTTTTACTAGATTGTGGTATGGGGAGCACACGGCCCACTCTACAGGTGTGGTACAGCAGAAATGGAAAAGTATTTTTTAAAGCAAAACAATGTTTATTGTATGAACTCAAGTTAACCTTTTTAAAACATACAGTGAACATCTTAGCAACCATGAATTCAAATACAACCCCCAAAGACTACAACACTAATTAATCCTTTCAGCTTTCCTTTTAACATCCATACGACTTAAAACACCTTTTACCAGAAGCACATCAGGTTAAAGTCACTACTGTTATTAGTTTTAAATCGCCAGAATCGATTTAGTCTTTAGTTTACAGAGAGAGATTCATACACCTTGTGGCTGTGACTGCAGCTATCCAGCTCTGAAAACGAAACTAAAACACACCCTGCAGCAAACAGCCTAAAATGAAAGTAAAAAGCTGACAGACAGCCCAGCTCCACCCACTCTCTGACACCACTGGAGTGGTAAACACCCATTTCTTAAAGGCACTCTCACATGACACCCATCACGCATGATGTGAAGATGCCAGCATTGGACTGGGGTGGGCTTCTTACTGTACCCAGAACTCACACTGCTGAAATGCACCACACCCCTATTACTAACTCGGTACTGCACTTAACACTTAGGACTCACTCTTAACTTACTGTTATTGCATCTCATTCATACATAGATACATACATAGAAGATAGGAGCAGGAGGAGGTCTTTTGGCCCTTCGAGCCTGCTCCACCATTCATCACGATCATGGCTGATCATCCAACTCAATAGCCTATCCTGCTTTTTCCCCATAGCCTTTGATCCCATTCTCCCCAAGTGCTATATCCAGCCGCCTCTTGAATATATTCAAAGTTTTAGCATCAACTACTTCCTGTGGTAATGAATTCCATAGGCTCACCACTCTTTGGGTGAAGAAATGTCTCCTTATCTCTGTCCGAAATGGTTTACCCTGAATCCTCAGGCTGTGACCCCTGGTTCTGGACACACCTATCATTGGTAACATCTTCCCTGCATCTAGTCTAGTCCTGTTAGAATTTTATAAGTTTCTATGAGATTCCCCCTCATTCTTCTGAACTCCATTGAGAACAATCCCAACCTAGTCAATCTCTCCTCATATGACAGTCCCGCCATCCCTGGAATCAGTCTGGAAAACCTTCGCTGCATTCCCTCGAGAGCAAGAACATCCTTCCTCAGAGAAGGAGGCCAAAACTGCACACAATACTCCAAGTGTGGCCTCACCAAGGCACTGTACAATTGCAGAAACACATCCCTGCTTCTATACTCGAAACCTCTTGCAATGAAGGCCAACAGACCATTAGCTTTCTTTACCTCTTGCTGCACCTGCATGCTTACCTTCAGCGAATGGTGCACAAGGACACCCAGGTCCCGCTGCACACTCCCCTCTCCCAATTTACAACCATTCAGGTAGTAATCTGCCTTCCTGTTTTTGCTTCCAAAATGAATAAACTCACTCTTATCCAAATTATACTGCATTTGCTATTGGTTTGCCCAACCTGTCCAGATCATGCTGTAGGATCCTTGCATCCTTGTCACAATTCACCCGTCCACCTAATTTGGTATCATCTGCAAACTTTGAGATGTTACATTTTGTTCCCTCATCCAAATCATTAATATATATTGTGAATAGCTGGGGTTCCAGCACCGATCCCTGTGGTACCCCACTGGTTACTTCCTGCCAATTTGAAAAGGACCCATTAATCCCTACTCTTTGTTTCCTGTCTGCCAACCAGTTTTCTATCCACCTCAATACATTTCCCCCAATCCCATGCACTTTAATTTTGCACAATAATCTCTTATGCGGGACTTTGTCAAACACCTTCTGAAAGTCCAAATATACCACATCGACTGGTTCCCCCTTGTCGACTGTACTGGTTACCTCTTTAAAGAATTCCAACAGATTTGTCAAGCATGATTTTCCCTTCATAAATCCATGCTGCCACTGCTTTCTAAATGTTCCGCTATAAAGTCCTTGATAATGGATTCAAGCATTTTCCCCACTACTGATGTTAGGCTTACTGGTCCATAATTCCCTGTTTTCTCTCTACCTCCCTTTTTGAATATCGGAGTTACGTGAGCTACCTCCAATCTGCATGGACAGTTCCAGAGTCTAAAAAATCCCGGAAGATGACCACCAATGCATCCACTATTTCCAGAGCCACCTCCTTAAGCACTCTGGGATGCAGATTCTCAGGCCCTGGGGATTTATCCGCCTTCAATCCCATCAGTTTTCCCAGCACCATTTCTCTACTAATATTGATCTCCCTCAGTTCTTTCCTCTCACTAAACCTTTCATTCTCCAACATTTCTGGGATCTGATTTGTGTCTTCTTTTCTGAAGACAGAACCAAAGTATGTATTTAATTGCTCAGCCATTTCTTTGTCCCTTATTATGCATTCCCCTGTTTCTGTCTGCACTGGGCCTACATTTCTCTTTACCAATATCTTTCTCTTCACATGACTGCAGAAACTCTTAGTGTCAGTCTTTATGTTCCCTGCAAGCTTCCTTTCGTACTGTACTTTCCCCTTCTTAATCAATCCCTTCATCCTTCTTTGCTGAATTCTAAACTGCTCCCAATCCTCAGAACTATTATTTTTCTTGCTTCTGTATGCTTCTTCCTTGGATCGGATACGATTTCTAATTTCCTTTGCAAGCCATGGTTTGGCCCTCTTACCCCCTTTGCTTTTGTGCCAGACAGGAATGAACAGTTGCTGTAGTTCCTCCATGCGTTCCTTGAATGTTTGCCATTGCCTATCCACTGTCATCCCTTGAAGTAACTCTTCCCAATCTATCAAAGCCAACTCACGCCTCATATCCTTATAGTTCCCTTTATTAAGATTCAGCACACTAGTCTCTGAATCAACTACTTCACTCTCCATCTTGATAAAAAATTCTATCATGTTATGGTCGCTCATCCCCAAGGGGTCTCGTACAACCAGATTGGCAATAATTCCCTTCTCATTACACAGTACCCAGTCTAAGATGGCCTACTCTCTAGTTGATTCCTCCACATATTCATACATACCTTTGAAGCATACCAGCCACGCACACACCTACCACTGCCTCTCCTGCAGCCAGCTATTCAGCCATTGTCAACATCACCCAAATACATGACTCATGGTCAATGACATTTTTCAGATGGTCACCCACACAGCAGAGGACTTTAAAGGACCAGTAGAGGCCCACAACAAGAAAATCCTCTCATCATTCTGCAGGAGATGGTCTTGAGGATCATGGATAGCAATGTTACAGATCCCGTGGAATCTGGTGTAGTGGGGGGAGGACCTCCTGGATGATGGGAAGTTGCTGTCTTATGCACATCTCTGTTAACTCCTCATCCTGAAAGGTGCCATGAAATGGCAATTCACATAAAGTGACTGTGGAACTTCTGATTTCCTCCCTAAAACCTTTACCTCGAACAATCCGTTATGCATTTGTGTTTTCAGCTATCCAGGAACTTCCAGCTGCTCAGCTTCTCCAGAAGAAAGTTGAAAGGCAAGAGGAGGGATAATGTCTGGAAGAAGAAGCACCATGACCTGGCCGAGCACTAATTGCCTCCATCTCAGCTAATGGCACTGTGCATACATTAGAGACTAGTTTAGAGTCAGGATCTGAATGTGGTGCCATCAAACATGAATGGCTGCAGCCAAAACAGTGGATAGGTCAACTCGTGTGCAAACTCCCCAGAGGGCAATATCGCATGCTAGTTGTGCTGCAAAAGGCTCAATGATGATCTTGTTGGGGCAGACTACAGGACAACAAAATACCTGCATTCACAGTTCTGTCAGACAGCCTTCAGATACTGTCATGAAATAGGGTGGAGACTGGTTCCACCGTGACACAGGGCATGGTGCAAAGCTCAGAGCCTATGATTTCCACTGTGGAAGGGATGGGCACCTCCAGGGCACCACATCTAGACACATATATGATGGGTTTGTCTGCTGGTCACTGTCTCAACCTCCCTACGGCACAGGCGTAGTCTTGCATACATTAGAGACTAGTTTAGAGTCAGGATCTGAATGTGGTGCCATCAAATCTGAATGGCTGCAGCCAAAACAGGGGATAGGTCAACTCGTGTGCAAACTCCCCAGAGGGCAATATCCCAGGACGTATGGTGCTGCAGTGGAATGTCAGACAGATGTCATGGGATCCCTTACAGCTGGTTGAGGGTAATTTCCATTTTTCCTGCTTGCAACACCTCTGTCACCTATTGGATACTTGTATGGACAGCAAACTGTGAGACTTTGCTAAAGCTGTCAGCTAGCGGTTGCAAAGTAAAAAAAGGGAAATGATGATCTTCACTTGCACAGGGAGAGCCACTCTCACCCTCGTTTAAGGCTCAAAGGTAAAGGAGGTGATACAACTCCATCACTACCTCCTTAGTGAAGTGAAATCTGTTGAGGCACCACTTCTGACTCATTTGAAGGTGTGAATTGTGCTCCTAGATGACATCTCGGGGTTGAGCCTCCTGAGGGAGTGCCTTGTTGTAATATTCCTTTCAGCAAAGCTTGAAGTCATCACAACTGTGTGTGCTCTGCTCAAAACAAAAGTGAAATGAAGACTAGATCTCATGACATATTTCCCTTCTAGTGATGTCATGTTGATATAAGGAATATCAACATGACATCACTAGAAGGGAAATATGTCATGAGATCTAGTCTTCATTTCACTTTTGTTTTGAGCAGAGCACACACACAGTTGTGATGACTTCAAGCTTTGCACCAGTTCTCCTGGAATGTTAATAAATGAACCCACAACGTGTTTCCCTAATCTCCTATGAGTGATTGATAACTTGAGTCTTGTACAGTACAAAAGCCGAAGAGGGCATATCATTATAATAACAGAACATGGAGATCAGCAGTGGAAAGGCTGGTAGCAGCGAGATTTAGTACACGTACGACATGGCGACCAGCCTTAGATTGTGCTACATGGCATGAGAAGAATCTTAGCATTTGTCCAGACCATAACAAAGTCACAGCATTAGAGTGTTTTGAAAAAGCAGCATGCTGACTAAAAAGAAAAGCTCTGAAGATGCAGCACCAAATTTGTGCCTAAATAAAGAGCTGGTCAGCAGACGGGTTCCTTGAGGTAAGCTTGCAGAACACAGCCTGTCAGTTCCATGAATGGGATAACGGGCTGGATTCTCTGGTCCCCAGCCACGTGTTTCTCAGTAGCGTGCCATTTGCTGGAAGTGGGATTTTCTCTTTCCACCGCTGTCAATGAGATTTCCCGTTCAAGCCACCCTATGTCGCTGGGAAACCCGGGGGCAGGGGAAAAGTAAATTGCAACGGTCGAAACAACGAGCAGTGGGTTAGCTCATTTGAGAAAGGCAAGTGACCAGGATGTGGACCAGATTGATAGTGAGGGAGAGGCAGATGGAAAAAAACATAAAACCCATCATAAAAATCAGGCCAGAGAAAGTTTTTTAAAATCAATTTAGAGTACCCATTTCATGTTTTTTCCAATTAAGGGGCAATTTAGCGTGGCTAATCCACCTAACCGGCACATCTTTGGGTTGTGGGGGCGAAACGCATGCAAACACGGGGAGAATGTTCAAACCCCACACATACAGTTACCCAGAGCCGGGATCGAACCTGAGATCTCGGCGCCGTGAGGTAGCAATGCTAATCACTGTGCCACCTTGCTGCGCCAGGCCAGAGAAAGTTACGATCATAATGGGCGGATTTGGGAGCTGTTGAACAACTGGACAGGATTTAGATAAAGGATCCCTAAGAGATATAGGGCAGGCTTCTCTGTCCCACCAATCCTGTTTTCTGGCGCGGTGCACCCTCGCCAGTGGGGGATCCTCCGTTCCAGCAGCCGGCCAATGGGTTTTCCTGTCGGAAAACCCGTGGGCGTGGGTGGTCTGCCGGTGAAGCGGAGTATCTCGCCGATGGAAGATCCCACAGATGGACTACATTGGAAGATGGATGGGTTTAGAGTCAGGTGAAGTATTCATTGACTAGAGTTCATGTCATTTTGACATCAGCAGATGCGGTTAAAAGGTACGTACTGCGACTTTTCAAATGCAGAGCTAGCAAACAGAAATTGTGTTGGTGATTGCATCCACTCCCATGGAAGTATTTCAGAAAAACTGCATGACATGCCCAAAACATATAGGGTTGGATTCTCTGCCCCATGATACCAAAGCGTATTTCCCGACGGGACGGAGAATCAGGCGTCAGGGGTAACTCCTTAGGGGAACCTTCCAAGGGCCAACTTTCCCCCCAACAATGCATTACCAGCCCACCCATCCTCTATCAGACCCGCCCCACCCACAGAGACCCCTTTAATAGGAAGACTTCCACCCAGGGACACCCTTAATAAGGAGACCCCCCCCCCCACCCGCCACAGGAACCCCCTTAATAGGGAGACCTCCCAGACCTCCTAACTGTAGGATCCCCCATAGGGACCCCTTGCTAAAGGGACTCTCCCCATAGACCCTCCTCCAGAAAAGAGACAGGGGCAATGCAGAAATGTACAATCGTACCACTTACCTGGAGGCTCAACTTGACCATTCCTCAAAGGTGAACAGCTGTATTTCAAGTACACACATCCGTTAACTGCAAGCCATTCATAGCTTTCTAGAAGTGGGCTGTGATTGATAGCTTCCTCAAACCATCTGCAGCTTGATTCACTCATCTCCCTTCATGAATGAGGGACTCTAAGTCCTGAAACTCCAATGTTTACAAACATTGACCACATCAAAGAGCGGTAAGTACATTTCAAACACTCAAGAGGGGCTTCGCTATTGGGCCGCCCGCTCGAAATGGTGACCCAAAAATGAGATTCCCTTGGTAATCCCTCGTAATCCTCGCCATGCATAAATTTACTAGGCACGGGATATGGAATTCCTCACCGATTTGCACTCCCAGGGGGATCATAAATCGGTTGCAATTCTCCTCTGGCAGGAGAACAGGGGGCTGGATTCTGTGTTTCAGTGGCTAAGTGCCGGCTTGAATGGAGAATTTGGGGGAGTTTTACGAGAAGAAAATCGGAGGTGATTCCAGGACTGGTGAGGGGCTTTCAGCGGCGCCGGGTGAAACTCCCGGCTCCCACACTGAAAATGGCCAGAGAATGGTCGGGTACCTGGCCATGCATGTGCATGGCGACGGCCTGCAGCGGTCGCGCCATACAACATGGCGCCGGCCATGCGCGGACCTGACCCAGGCGCGGCCATGCGTGGACCTGACCCATCATTCGTGACTCCACAGGCCACACCCTGGCCAACCCCCACCAGTCTCCTCAGCCCTCGCGGAAGCCCCACACCCGGCCTCCGGCACGGATCCCGGCCGAGTGTGGCGCCGATGGACACAGTCCACAGCCGCCACGCTGAGTTACCGACCACTGGACCATGTGTGTCCCACGCGGTCGGGAACTTGGTCCATCGGGGATGGAGCATCGCGAGAGGGTCTGCCGATGATGCGCCAACACCATTGCAAAAAGCATGATGCGATGATGACATTTCAGAGGGGGCGGAGCACGCCTGACTGTCTTCGAACAAGCGCCGGCCCCGATTTGGGTGCCGGAGTCGATTCTCCACCCGATTGCCGATTAAGATATAGGTGTCGGGCAAAGGAGAATCCAGTCCATAGTCACCCAAATGGAGAATGGTGCCCATAGTGTCAATACATCACTCAAGAATAGATGTAAATATGAAGCGATCCTCGCAGGTCAATTGTTGATGAACTCACTAGAACACTGATAAGACATGTGGCCATCTGTATGCACCAAGGAAATGTCCAGGTTTTCATTAATTCTGCAAGTGTTATGGGAGCAGAAGTGCACTAGAGCAAATGCTTATGCAGTACAAAGTGCCTTGCACTGATCCAAACAGAGTGTGCACAATGGGTACCTTCAAGCAATAAGATTGACTATGCACTACCCTGTCTGAAACATAAACACAAAGTGTTTGGCAAACCAGTAAATAACAATGTTGTGCGCAACAAGGCAAAGAGTGGTGAACGCATATTTCACATTGTCCATCTTGTGGAAAATGTAGATGCCATCACAACGTTAAAAGTGTTTGCCACTATTCGAATATTCTGCCCTAAGAAAGTTGATAATTATTTGTTACTGGTCAAGATTGAAATAGGGGCAAGTGCCAACATACTATTTCTGTGAATTCTGAAATGGATCCATAGACGTGGAAGGCCATGGTGAAATCTACTGCTGTGAAACTTTCAGCGTACAATGGTTCATTAATTTTATGTGTAGGTTCCATAGTTATGGAGCGCAAGTACAATCAATCGCCCTGGGTGTCACAGAGGTTTTACATGATGGAAACTAAAGGCCCAGTGCTTGCTGGTCTAACAGCATGTTGTGACCTCATACCAGTAACAATCCATGCAATCAGACCTCACAAGGCAGATCAACCTTAAACACTACTTCTATCACCACAGTTCACGGCCTAACATCAAAATATTGAGAATGTTTTGACAAATTTGTCATCAGGTAGCTGGGGAGGTCCCCATTTTCCATCTCCAAGGGTCAGGTATGCAGAAACCTGGGCTTATTTCCAACACTACCTCCTCCAATGTTGTCAGAGTAACTATCACTGGAAGGTCACTCCTTTGGTACTCTGTCTTTCTCTGCAGTTTTGTGCCCTCTTCTGCTGTAAGGAGAGAAAGAGGAGTATGAGCTGTGGAATGTTTTGAGGAAATGGAAGGAGAACATTTGTGGAGGGTCACTGTGAGAGATAGGTGTTACACTGCAATAAGATGAGAACAGGTGTAAGTGGGTGGCTGGTCAGTTGGTGCTGTGAGGTCTCCAGGCAGAGGGGGATGGGCGCATCTGTAAGTCTTGCTGATATATGCAGGAGAAGGTTTGGAAGGCAGAGAGAGATGTTTTGTACTTGCTTGTGCCATTATCTTTCTTGCCCTGATCAAGTAATCAAACCTCCTCTGGTATTATATCCGAGAGCATGGCCCATACTCCTGTTGCTGATCTTGTGTGCTACTTATAACCATGTCTGCTTGTTCTCTGTAGTTCTTTGTGGTTCATGCTTCCTCTTGGCATGAACCTGAATATCCCTGAGGGCTATCCCTCACAGACATGGCATGATATCCAGCAAAAAGCTTGATGTCGCATTTGCACATTGACCCTCCCCTGGACCAATGTTGTCTCAGTTCTGACACTTCTGCAAGGTTCCTTTAATCCCCTGACCAGCCAGACTCCCCTGCTGTGATCCAGTCAGAACATTAAAGCTCAGGTCAGTTCTCTTCTCCTTACAACTTTCCACTTCCTGACCTTGTCACAACCTGTCGTAACCCGCTTCTGAGGCCTCTGGTTTTCCTAATTATACAACTGTATTTGCTGTTTTCTCCTTGCCTTACCTTCAGCTTTGTGTCTTCACTGTTCAGCCTGCCAGAAAGACCAAGGGAGCTACACTAATCTCCATTTAAATGTGATACCATCTACCTTCTTTGATCTTTTCCAAAAAGCAAGCTTGGAGCAACGGGAAATTCAACTCATGTTTCAATGAATTATTTACAATGTTTCCATCTTGTGTTCCTGGCTGAGTGATCATGAATTTGGAGAAATCTGTCTCAATATTATTAATTTATTCACTGAATGTTTAAACTGCTCAATGCCTGGGTGACTTCAGATCCAACCTGACTGCGACTTCACGGGCTGGATTCTTCGCAACTCCACGGCAAAATCGTGAAACACGATCGGAGGAGAATAGGCTCTGACGCCAAAATCAGCTTTGACGCCGTTTTGGCGCCCGTTCCCGATTCTCCGGACCCCCCAACATGACGGAACCGCGGTGCCCGCCGCGCGGCCCGGAGGTTCGCATTATCCGACTCGACGACCGATTCTCCCGACTCGACGACCGATTCTCCGGGGCCTGAGCGATTCTGCGGCCTGGATGGGCCGAAGTCCCGACAGCGAGGTTCTAACCACCTATAGAAAATCGTAAAGCTGGCGTGCTGGCTGATGGGGGCGGCGGGAGGAGGTAGGAGTTGGCGTGGGGAGACTGCGGGCTCCTGTAACGGACAACGGTCATGGTTTCTGCGGGGGGGGAAGGGGAACGAAGGGGAACAGGCCGAGCAGTTGGGGAGCCCCCGACATGGCAGGGCGGTGCTCACGCAACGGGCACCATTACGGTGACCATCTTGTTGCCCACCCACCCCGGCCCCAGGGTGAACGCAGGGTTAACAGCCGTATGGGTGGGTGCCGTCCCACTCCCCGGCCACCCCACCCAACCTGCGACACCCACCGAGGGACCACCCAGGGCCACACCGACGGCAGCCCCCAGGAGGGCAGTGCCATCAGACGGTGGCCCTGGCAGCGGGCTCGGGCACCAGGAGCGGGGGCACCGACAGGGCAGGGATGGGGGACATGCGTGGCCGGGCGCGCAGTGCCAACCATGGTAGCTGGCTGTGCATGGGTGTCTGCGCCATGGTAACATTGTGTCCCTCACCCCCTGCAGATCATAATAGTTGGGCACCACCCAGCGATGCTGGCAGCCATGGCGGGGGCCGCTACCCTGCATGCAGCCCTGTGCAGCGTGAGTGCTGTGGCTCAGAGAGGCTGCGGAGGCCGCAGCAGAGGAGCGGGCTGCAAAGGGGCAGGTGCCAGCCACTCAGGCTGGAGGGCCACCCGCCCGACAGGCCGAGGAGGAACAGGATGAGGGGGAGGAGGAGGAGGTGGTGGTGGTGCCACGAAGGCGCATGATGAGGCCTTCAGGAACGTCTGGACCGTGCATGCAGGATGAGGCTGCAGATGAGTCAGAAAACCATCGTTCATATCTGCCACATGATGGCATACTTGGGACAGGGGGAGGACACCCGCTAACGGTGGCCGTCAAGGTGACGGTCGGCTTCAACTTCTAAGCCACGGGGCTGTTCCAGTCGCTGAGTGGAGACCCCGCAGGCATTGGTGCACAGGTGCATCCGTGTCCTCACTGATGCCCTGTATGCCCTGGCGGACCGGTACATATAGCTTCCTGTGGACAGCGCCCAACAGGATGCCCAGGCAGCGGGGTTCACTGCCATTGCCAGGTCCAGGGGGTCATCAATGGGGAGCATGTCGCTCTACAGGCACCGACGGGTGAGAGGCCGATGTTCACGAACAGGAAGGGTTACCATTCCATGAACGTTCAGGTGGTCTGTGACCACCAGATATAGATCCTGCACGTTGCACCCGGTACCCCGGCAGTATGCATGACTCGTTTATCTTGGCGCAATCATTCATCCCCGGCATGTTTGAGGGACGACCACCCCCCCCCCCCCCACCCCGCTGCGGGGCTGGTTGCTGGGCGACATGGGTTACCCGTTGCGGTCGTGGCTGATGACACCTATACGGAGGCCACAGAGCGACGTGGAGATCCGCTACAATGAGGCCATTTGTGCGACCAGGGGTGTGATGGAGAGGTGCTTTGGGGTGCTGAAGATGCGCTCCAGGTGCCGAGACCGTTCTGGAGGGGCACTCCAGTACGAGGCAAGGAAGGTCGGCCAAATCGTTGTGGTCTGCTGCGTCCTCCACAACATCACGCAGCAGAGGGACGATGTGCTGGAGGAGGATGAGGGGCAAGGGCAGGCCTCGTCAGACAAGGAGCAGGAGGAGAGGGACAATGGGCGGGATGTGGGGGCTTTGGCACGCCCGGGAGGTTGCGCTACACCACCGGCAGGGGCAGCGAGCACGGGACGCTTTGATTGACCATGTTTCACTAACTAGGGGGGGGAGAGGGTTGATGGGCAGGGGCACGGGCACCACATTACTGCACCCCCTCACCACCGACCACCCTCACCTCCCACACCACTGAACCAACTCACCTCCCCCACGACCGTACGCACTTACCACCCACACCACCGAATCACCCGCATGCACACCACCCCTCCATAATATATACACCTGCGGCACAACGAGATGGGGCACTGGGTTGCCAATGATAGCGGGTCTGGTCCATGGGATGGAGGATGGTGTCAGCCTGCTCTGCGATGAGCTCCATGCTCCACATCGTTAGATAATGTCTCATGCCCACAGTAGCACCTCCCACCTGGTGATCCCTGCATGCGAGCTCACCAGTCCATCACATGGCCCTGTTGTATTGCAGGGGACGGGGTGATGGGGATGTCCGGGGGGTGGGGGGTGGGGGGCTGCATGGCACACCCACTGGGCCTCACTCTGCCACCACCCCTCACCCACCACAGTGGCCATCACTTACCGCCCAACCTCCGCACCAACCGGACAGGGCACAGAGGCAGCTTTCATTGGTGATAACATGTGTTTAATGTGCAGAGGTATATACAGTCTGTGCCCTAGCCCCTATAAGTAAACTGTGCCCTGCACCCATGCCAACATGACGGGTGTCTATCTTTCTGACCTTATGGGCCCTATCACAATGCCTAGGTGGTTCCCCAGACGGTACAGCAGGGGTGGAGGTGGACTCTCCTCCATGGCATCCAGGAGGGTGTCCCATTCGGCGTCCAATCTCGGGGCTGCTCATCTGCCAGCCATTTTGCCTGCAACGGTTGAGTGCGGGGGGGAGAATGCTTTTCAGCAACCGCAGCCTGAGCTAGCCCCTTGTGGGCCCTTGAATTGCTGCACCTGGGGGCTCGATGACGCCGTTGAGATTCTCCACGGTTTTCACGACGGCGTCAGCACTTAGCCCCATTATCGGAGAATCCAGCCCCACAATTTTAGGATTTGGAGATCAGGGGCGAAATTCTCCCGAAACGGCGCGATGTCCGCCGACTGGCGCCCAAAACGGCGCCAATCAGACAGGCATCGCGCCGCCCCAAAGGTGCGGAATGCTCCGCATCTTTGGGGGCCGAGCCCCAACATTGAGGGGCTAGGCTGATGCCGGAGGAATTTCCGCCCCACCAGCTGGCGGAAACGGCCTTTGGTGCCCTGCCAGCTGGCGCGGAAATGACATCCCCGGGCGGCGCATGCGCGGGAGCGTCAGCGGCCGCTGACAGTTTCCCACGCATGCGTAGTGGAGGGAGTCTCTTCCGCCTCCGCCATGGTGGAGACCGTGGCGGAGGCGGAAGGGAAAGAGTGCCCCCACGGCACAGGCCCGCCCGCGGATCGGTGGGCCCCGATCGCGGGCCAGGCCACCGTGGGGGCACCCCCCCGGGGCCAGATCTCCCCGCGCCCCCCCCAGGACCCTGGAGCCCGCCCGCGCCGCCTTGTCCCGCCGTTCAAAAGGTGGTTTAATCCACGCCGGCGGGACAGGCAATTTATCGGCGGGACTTCGGACCATCCGGGCCGGAGAATCCAGCGGGGGGGCCCGCCAATCGGCGCGGCCCGATTCCCGCCCCCGCCGAATATCCGGTACCGGAGACTTCGGCAACCGGCGGGGGCGGGATTCATGGCAGCCCCCGGCGATTCTCCCACCCGGCGGGGGGTCGGAGAATGACGCCCCAGCAGTCTGCTATCACCATTTGGAATAACAAACTGATGACAGTGTTGTGCATGTTTTTTCTCAGATTTCTGCCAGATGAGCTCTCTGTATTCTCTTTGTAGCAATAATTGTCTTTCAGGTTTTAGCGAAGGAGATGTTTGCTCATAACGAAGCATGTATTTTTATAATTTGGAACAAATTGCATTTATATAAAGGTATTAACATGTTCCACAAGTCGATAATCAAACCAAAGAATTGACACCTTTAAGCCCAATGCAGTTCCTACCATCCTAGTTATTTAACATATGAAGAAACGTTATGTCCGGAATTCTATGCCCAGGATGGTGGGGTATATTGCCTTTCAACCTTTGGTATTGTATCAGCAGTGGGGTAAGTGGTGGATGGCCTGTCCATCCTTCTGCCAATTGAAGCTCTTGAGTTGCTAGTTAATGTTGGAAGGGAGGTGCTCTTGCCACATAGTGAGACTGACAGGTATACTGCTTCCATCACCAGGCCCGCCTGATGTATTCTGGCGTGCCCCACTCACTTCTCTCTCTGGCCTCCAGTGATGTTTCTGGTCTGGGACCTGCTGAAGTCCCATTAGTGGCCAACACTCCCAGTGGCACTATTAAAAATAAAGATGCTGAACAGGGTGACTGGGCATCATATCTCAAGAATACAGAAGCCACGACCTCAGGCAACTAACTGCCTGAACCATGTAAAATACAGTTTTGGCTTCCAAGGCTGGCGGAAGCAAACTTGATCCCAACTTTACAGCTGATGGGTGGGGCGCTGTGTCAAATCCCAACCTATGATTCATAGGGAGCTCTTTTTAAGGAGATATCTTGGAACTAATCGCAATGGATATACCTTGAGTAGAAAAACAGAAATGTAATCTCATTTCTCATCATTCCAGTGTGATTTTTCTCCCTGTTTTATGCATGTACCATCTGGACAGGATCTGCAAATTAGTGTTATTTATTGATAAAGCTGAACAGCTTTGTATTTTGGGAACTGGGTTGAGTTTTTCCAAACACATTAAATTTAGGAGCAATTAGAAAAAGGATACTTGAATTGGATTTAGATCTAGGTTAGTAAACAGAGTATTAGCCAACTGAATCGCCCAGCATGATCAATGAGGAATTCTAATTCCAACATGATGTTTGTAAAATCCTCCAACCTTTTTTAACAATTCATTCACAATAGGGTAGTTTTGCTTTCAAAGCGACGATTAAGATATAAGAAACAACTTGTTTATTTTTTGACATTTGTTTTGACAAGAATATTCAGGGTTAATTTTGACTTTTGGCCAGTGATCAGTGGAGTGCACTGTCTGTACGCTTATTCTGGTGGTGAAGAGGCTGGCATGATTTTGAAGCTCTGGCCTCATTTGAATTTGAATGGGGGACTGTGGACATCACCCTCGGCCACTCTCTGGCAAAGCTTAGAGGCTGGTGTGGTTTTTGAATGACTGCCTGGTTATTTTGACAATTTATTTGAGCATCTCAAAGACGTCCCAGAATTATTATAGGGCTCAAGAGTTCCATATATTGTGACTACTGGGTGAGTGGACATGGGGGCGGAGGGGGTGAAGAGGTATGGGGAGGGGGGGGGCAGGGGAGGTGGTTGGTGAGCCCCCAAGTATATTCCCCACTTCAATCAGAGCTCATTATCTCATTGGTTATCAACCTCCAATGAAGAAGAATTTTTGATAAAGATATATTTACTTCACGTTGAAATCACTGTCACACTTCACAACAGACATTGATTGCAGATTCCTGGCACATCAAATGGTGTTCAGTGTAATAAATTTACTAATCTCCAATTCTCAGTTGAGCCAATTTACTGACAGTTAAATCAGAAGTTTCTGAAATGCAAATGCCATTATACTTCACTTGTTAAATTGAATTTCATCCATGGCAGAGGTCATGACCAAATCATGTTCAAATTGATGGCTTTATGAAAATTGCAATGGTTTTCTTTATCCTTGATATGTTTTGGCATTGGAAAGACAAGCCATAAATGCAAGTATTAGATACGGCAATGAAGTGTCAAAACTTTTCAATATCAACGTAGTTATGCAGTAGAACATTGCATGAATTTTGAGAAACAAACTGAAGTGTTTTATTCCTGCACTGTGACACAAGCATTATCTAGTGTCAAAATCTAAATAAAAGACACTATTCTCACAATAACATATTCAGAAATCAGGCAGATATAATCCATAAGAAGGAAGTGCATGATGAACAATTTGCAACTACAACACCCGTAAATGGTATATGTTATTCACACTTGTATTCATATTTAAAATGCATTTAGCAGAATTGTAAAATTTAGAAAGGGGTTAGGAGAGGGCTGCAGCAGAGGTAGAAAATGGAGAAAAATGTTCGGAGTGAGCCAGATCACAGCTATAAGAGTGGAATACAGGGTTGGTACAGGGTTGGGCCAGAGAGTTTAGCACAAAGCCAGAACATAAACCTGTGAGTACAGAGTCAGCACATAGAATGAAAGAATAGTTAAGAGCTTGAATGTGGTTGGAACTGCACTCATCCAGGCTAGTGGAGATTATTCCATTATATTCCTGACTTGTGAATTGTAGATGGTGAAAATAATTTGGGGAGACAGGAGGTGAGCTACTTGCTGCAGAATTCCCAACCTCTGGCTGGCTGCTGTAGTTTCTGTATTTATGCTGCTGGTCCAATAAGTTTCTGGTCAATGGTGATTCCCCAGGATCTTGATGGTTGGAAATTGATAAGGGTAAAGCTATTGAATATCAATAATAATCTTTATTAGTGCCACAAGTAGGCTTACTTTGACACTGCAATGAAGTTACTGTGAAAATTCCCCAGTCGCCAGACAGTGTTCAGGTACACTGAGGGAGAATTCAGAATGTCCAATTCAGCTAACAAGCACGTCTTTCGGGACTTGTGGTAGGAAACCGGAGTGCCCGGAGGAAACACATACAGACACGGAGAGAACATGCAGGCTCCGCACAGACAGTGACCCAAGCCGGGAATCGAGCCCGGGTCCCTGGCGCTGTGAAGCAACAGTGCTAATCACTGTGCTACCGTGCCGCCTCATAAGGGAAGGTAGTTAGATTTTCTCTTGTTGGAGATGGTCACTACCTGGTACTTACATGCTGCAAATGTTACTTGCCACTCATTAATGGTGTCCGAGTCTTGATGCATGCAGGCATGGACTGCTTCATTATCTGAAGAGTTGCAAATTGAACTGAGAGCAATGCAATCATTAGCGAATAGTTGTATATGTTATCTCCTGATGGAAGGAGATCAATTAAATGAAGCAGCTAATGTCATGGTGCTGAGTTGATTGACTGCCTAGAATCATAACCATTTTCCTCTGTGCAAGGTATGGCTTCAGCAAATGGAGTGATTTTCCCCTAATTCCATTGACGTCAAGTTTAAGGGTCTTCGATGTTTTACTCAGTCAAATGCTGCCTTGATTTCAAGGACACTCACTCTCACCTCATCTCTAGAATGCAGCTCTTTCATTCATGTTTTGTCCAAGGCTGTAATGAGGCCTAGAACTGACTGCTCTTGGCAGAACTCAAACTGAGCATCAGGGAACAAGTTATTGGTGAGCAAGCGTTATTAATAGCACTGTCAATGACACCTTCCATCACTTTGCTGATGATAGGCTGACAGGGCGGTATTTGAAAGGAATGGATCTGTCCTGTTTGTTGTGAACAGGAGTACCTATACAATTTTCCACTTTGACACTATTGCAGCTGCACTGGAACAGCTTAGCTAATGGCGTGGCTAGTTCTGGAGCAAACACAATAGCGGCAGGCAAATTTACAGATTCCGAAGATGAGCCAATGCTGCACCCTCCTCTGCTCCTTCTGCTGGCACACGAGATTCCCCTTAGGAAACTCTTGGTTCTGCAACAGCTGATACACTGGGTCCACACGCCTCGCTGTAGGGCGGCAGCTTCCCATTTCTCATATGAACTACATGCTTCCACACTTCGTGGCACTGTAGCTCAACAACATAAGGCACTGGACGAGTCCTTGCAATAACTTTCCTCGGTACCAAGGTGGACACCCTATGAAATTCTGGATTAAAACTAAGTCCTCCACCTCAAATGACCTGTCTCCCTTAGCTGAGTCATGGTACTCCTTCTGTGAGGCTTGCTTAGCTTTCACCCTCCCCGTCAAATTTGAGAAAAACAAGGTCTTGATGGGTCCTAAGGCGTTTGACCCATCAACAACTAGGCCAGTGTAATCCCAATGGCAACATGTGGGGTTGTGTTATAGGAAAATAGAAAATTGGTTAAGTGGAATGTCAGTGGTCTGATGGACTGCTTTCTCACTGAGGCTTTAAAGGTTTGTCCTGCTCTTTCCCCCAACCCATTGGAAGCAGTGTGGTAGGGGCCCGTTTTTTATGTGGTGGATACCATTAGATTTGATAAAGAGCTGAAACTCTTCAGCTTGAAAGTGGTGCCATTATCAGAAAAGATCACCCCTGGGATGCCATGAGTTGCGAGAATTTGTCACAGCTTGTTGACAGTGGCTGACAAAGTCGTTGGACACACGAGTTAGACATCCAAACATTTTGAGTGGGCGTCCATAATGATTAAAAACATCATTCCCATAAAAAGGACAGCAAAATCAATGTGGAGTCTCGTCCAAGCGTGGCCAGGCCATTCCCAAAGGTGTAGTTTAGTTGAGGGTGGAAGATTCCATTGTGTTTGTCAATATCCGCAGCGGCTGACTACACTCTCAATTTTTTTGCCAGTCCCTGGCCACCAAATGTAGCTCCTAGCCAATATTTTAATCTTAGTCAGGCTTTAACATTGGAACTATTGATGCTGCCCACTCCTAGAACTGTACCGGTCTAATTATCACCAGGACTTCCAAATGTTGCATTTCCACTTCAACTTTTTATTGCAGGGTATAGGGCAGCCGGTGGCTCTAAAAAATGTTGGTGTTGATCCGGGTTTTTGTAAATTTTGGCCTTCACCCCTTTTATGCACCCCAGCTCTCTTTGAAAGACTTCCTGCTACTTGCACAGAAGTTTCTGGAAAGCCCCGTCCATGATGCTGAATATCTCCAGCCAATTTAGCTAGATTTGTTTCAGCCACTCTCACCCCATGAGACTTGGTCTCTTTGCTACAATTAAGGACAACTGGGCAAACTGGTGCTGATATGACATTGAAAATGACGCCGCAGCTTTAATCTTCAGGGCCTCCCCAATATAAGTTGCTAAAATGGCCGTTGTACAACTGAGCCTCAAGGGTTGCAGTCCTCCCTGTTAATAATAAGGACAATTTCGATAAGGGGTGTTTTATTTAACTTCGCTATGTTCATTCCTGAGACTAGGGGCTGGATTCTCCGATATTGAGGCTATGTTTGGAGCATGTCTCTATCTTACGGCCAAAAAGTTGGTGCCTCCCCCGCACCGTTGCTCCGCCCGGTGGGGGTCGAGCAGCCACGCCACGTAAAGTCGCCGGCTTCATCTGCAGATATGGACGGAGAATTGCCGGGTCCGTGGCCACGCATGCGCATGGCGGCGACCTGCAGCAGTCGCGCCGTACAACATGGGGCAGAACAGTAGCACAGTGGGTAGCACTGTTGCTTCATAGCTCCAGAGTCCCAGGTTCGATTCTTGGTTTGGATCACTGTCTGTGCGGAGTCTGCACGTTCTCCCCGTGTCTGCGTAGGTTTCCTCCGGGTGCTCCGGTTTCCTCCCACAAGTCCTGAAAGACATGGGGCTGGATTCTCCGCCCCGCTGCGCCACATTTCAGCCCTGACCCGCCGGCGGGATGCTCCGTTACACCGGCCGGTCAATGGTATTTCCCGTTATGGGGCAGCCCCACGCCGTCGGGAAACCCCCGGATGCTGGCAAAACGGAGATTCCCACCGGCGGAGAATCCCGCGCGTACGTTTCGGTAAATTGGATATTCTGAATTCTGCCTCTGTGTACCCGTACAGACGCTGGAATGTGGCGACTAGGGGCCTTTCACAGTAACTTCATTGCAGTGTTAATGTAAGCCTGCTTGTGACAATAAAGATTATTATTAAATTAAACATGGCGCCGGCCATTCGTGGCCCTGGCCTGCCAGATAGTGCCCCCCTGGAACCCCCCTCTCCACCCCTGGAGCACCCTCCACCAGTCCCCCCAGCCCCTGCAGAAGTACCTCCGGCCAGCGGAACGCCCCCCCCCCCCCCGCCAACTGTGGCGGCGCTGGTCACAGTCCGCAGCCGCCACGTGAAGTTACCGAAACCTCAGAGCACAAGTGATCCACGTCGTTCCCACCCATGGGAAGTTGGCCCCTCGGGGACGGAGCATCAGGGGAGGGCCTTCAGGAGACGTCCCGAGGCCTTCCCAACAGCGTGCAGCGTACTCAGCGGTGACACCGTTTTGGAGGGGTGGAACATCTGAAAAATGGCGGCACTCCTGATTTCGAGGTCAATATGGATTCTCCAGCCAATGTCGAATGCGACTTCGGCGTCAGCAATCAGAAAATCCAGCCCTAAGTGTTGACATCGGGGCAGGATTCGTGGACTTCCACAACGGCAAAGCTGGAGCTGCACCTGGACCAATTCAGCGACTGGTAAGGGGCTCGCACCGGCTCCACCTCGAACACAATCAATTCCAATGAGAAACGGTGACGGATTTGTCAGACTCGCGATTGACACTCAGGAGGCTGACACGCTGCAGCTGCATCTACACACTTCACTCCCCACACACACCATCCCTGCCAACAAGATGGCAGGAGGACGCATGGCCACGTTTCATGAATGGCGAGCTAGAGACCTTCTTGGAAGGAGAGGTGGGCCACTCTGTACTCTGGCCCGGGAAGGAGGCTGCCAGCTGCCGCTGTTCGATGTGCCTGGGCGCAGGTGGCAGAGGCGGTCAGCGCCACCAGTAACACTGTCCGCACCCGCCTGCAGTGCAGGAAAAAACTGCATGACCCCCTCAAGGCGGCCAGGGAGAGAAGACAGCACTGTGCTTCTGCCACCAACCCCCCCACCACAAACCCTGAACCCCGACAGGCCCCCTTGGAGTGTGGATGAACCCCCACTCTGCACCACATGCCGGCCCCCATACCGGCCGCCATGGCCGGGTGCCCTGGCCACCGGGGCCACCAGCTACCCTCCCCCTGGGCTGCAAGCGTTGAACGGCCCCAGTCTACCACTGGCGTTTTCTGTCCCCCCCCCCCACCTCCCGGAGAAGGCCACCCATAGCCGCTGGGAGTGGGAGAAAACTGGAGCGGGATTGCTGGACCTGCGGCCCCTTACCCCGGCAGAGCAACAGGCACTGGACGTGGTTGGCAGCCCTGAGGAAAGGGAAGTCGCCGGGGTGGAGATCGGCCGTGGGTGAGGAAGTGACATCCAGTGTAATTGTGGTTCCCCGTGACACGTGTGTCAACCGCACCCCCCAACACCACCCCCAAAATCCTAACCACCCCCACCACCCTTACCACCACCCGCACCCCCACAGCACCCACAACCCCACACCACCCTCACTTTCCCCTCGCCCACGGTCTAATCATGGGTCTTGTCTTGTGTCTTGCAGGACCTGCTGGTGATTGGGCGAGTCTATCTGGTGTCCCCCGCCCCCAGCCAGTGACACTGCCTAAGCCCCCGCCCCCATGTGCCGACCAGCGACAAGGACACCGACATGGAGGGGAGCCATATGCCTGTGACCTAAGACACTCCGGAGCTCGTGACCTCGGTTGGGCACTTTAGTTAAGAGGCACCTGGGACACCCTCTGGTACACACCACACATATGCTCCAGTACATCAGGTGGAGGTAGAAGTCACGAGGGGGCGGATGGTCTGAGGGCGGCTGACCACCAATGATCTCTTCCCTCCAGAAGGCTTTTGGGTCTATATAGTCCCATCTATAGTGGAGATCCAGTTAGAGAGCCTGGGACTGTATGAGGGGTCATCGGTGAGCATCCAGCAACTGCAGGTGCAGTTGATGGAGTTCAACCGCGTGGAGATGCAGGCGGTAGTGCCAACTATGCGTGCCATCCAGGCCAACACTGCACCAGTGGCGTCCGCGGTAGAGGCCTTGGGGCAAAGGTTTGGCTACGGATCAGCAAGTCCAAGGCCTGAGGCACTTTGTGCAGGCGCTGACTGAGGCCCAGGACAGGGCTGCCCTGTCACAGGCAGCCATGTGCCAGAGTCACCTGGACATTGCAGCGGCAGTCCTGAGCGTGGTCCAGTCACAGTGGGTCATGGCTGAGAATGTCAGTGGCATTGTCCAGGCGCTGGTCGACATGGCACAGATGCAGGGGGAGGTGGCCCAGTCCCAGATGGAGATGGTGTGGTCACTGGTTGATGCGGCACAGATCCAGAAGGTGGTGGCACAATTGCAGCATGATGTGGTGCAGTCCCAGATGGAGATGGTCCACTCCCTGTGCTCCCTGGCCATGAACATGCAGACCCTGGTCTGGACAGCAGTGGGCCTCCAGGACCGGCAGCGGCATGTGGCTCAGGGGATAGTTGGATCGAGTAGCCCGGGGGCCATCGGGCACCCCGAGGGAGGAGGAGATGATAGGGCCCGTGCCTGTGAGTCAGACCGCCCCCCCCCCCCCCCCCCCACTGTCCCTTGCGCATCTGGTGGGTATTGGTTGGAACAGGACAGCACCACGCCACCTAGGACACCCGAGGAGCAGGCCCCGTCGCCCCAGAAGATGGCCACCAACAGGGACCCAGGTCGCAGGTGGTGGGAATGCAGCACGCCGCCTCCACTCCTAACGTAATGTCTGCGGATCCACCTAGGCCTAGTGTTAGGGCTTGTAAGGCCAGAAAGTTATACACCAGTTAAGGTGGCACACAGTATAGCGATAGGGGCTCAGGCATGTATATGTATATATTTGTTCACATTAAACAGGTTGTTATCATTGTTACAACCTGCCTCGGTGCTCTGTCAGATGGGCGTGAGCGGTGGGCTGGTCTGGGCTGGCCAGAGGGCGGGCACGGGGAGGGAAATGGCCGGATGTTGTGGGTGGGGTGGGTGGGGTGTGGTGGGCTGGTTCCCCACCACTGCCACCCCAGGGATTTGATGGGCCTGTGTGATGGAATGGCCAGCTCACAGCAGGGATCACCCAGATAGACGGTGGAAAGTGCTACCATGGGCAGGAGTCAGACGCCACGCGATGCTGAGCACTAGAGCTTATCGCAGAGCAGGTTGCCATCATCCTCCATCCCATGGACCTGACCTGGTGTTACTGCCAAGTCAGGGCTCACACCTCCGTAGTGCGGCAGGTATGTATCATGGAGGGGCTTGGTGTCCGTGCCGCTGGCCAGTCTGCACCGCCCCCCCCAGTCGGTGAACCTGGAGGCGATCAAAGCATCCCATATGCATTGGCCCCATGTCCTACCCATCCTTGCCCTCCTCAGCATCCTCCTCGTTGGACGAGGACTGAAGTTCATCCTCCTCCTCCAGCACATCGCCCCTCTGCTGCATGATGTTGTGGAGGACGCAGCAGGCCGCCACGATGTGGGCGACACTCTCAGCATCATACTAGAGGGCCCCTCCGCAGCGGTCCAGGCACCTGAACCGCATCTTCAGGATGCCAAAGCACCGCTCGATCACACCCCTGATCGGTGCATGACGTCGTTGTAACGGGTCTCCGCCTCAGTCTGTGGCCTCCGGATAGGCATCATCAGCCACAACTGCAGTGGTTAACAGTGTCGTCCGGGAGCCAACCCCCGCAGATTGGATGGGGTGGAGGGGGCGTCTCGTACATGTCAGAAATCGTCAATTGCGCCAGGATGAAGGCATCATGGACACTGCCCTGGTATCGGGTGCAGATGTGCATGATGCGCAGCTGCTAGTCACATATCAGCTGCACGTTCATCGAGTGGAATCCCTTTCAATTTGTGTAGAGCAGCCTGTCTTCTGCAAGTGCCCATCGGGCGACATGCACCCCGCCGATCACCCCCTGGACCTATGGCATGTCGGTGATGATGGCGAACCCTGCTGTCCGGGAATCTTGATGGGCTCGGTCCACATCGAATGGGTGCATTGTGCTGACTGGGCATACAGGGCCTCTGTGACAGCGCAAATACACCTGTGTGATCCCAGACAGATTCCCACTCGGCACCTGGAACAACCCCGTGGCGTAGAAGTTCAGGGCAATCGTCACATTGACAACCACCAGGAGCAGATGTCCTCCCCCATTAACCCACTGTGCCAGGTGCGCCATGATCTGGCAGATATGTTGCACTGTCCCGCCTGCTCGCTGGAGTCTTGCATGCATGTTCTGGCAGGTCCTTGGATGACAGGTGCTGCTGGTGCAGGCGAGGCCTCATACAGTGCCTCCTTTGCACCACCTTCTCTTCCTCCTTGTCCTGTTGTGTGGCCAGCCCTCCATCCTCAGCAGCTGCCTCTTGTTCCGCCGCTGCACATTCCGCTGCTGCACGTTCTGCTGTGGCAGCTTCCTCCTCCTCGAACAGCTCCAGCTTGTACAGCTGCAGGGCATTCCCCAGAGCTGCAGCGACTAGGAGGAAGGTCACCATTGCTGGCTGAATTCCAATGTCCACTGTCTGCAGGGAGTGAAAGGCTGACATATTAGCATGGTGCATACCCCCAAGCCCATCAAGCATGGGCCCCAGTTGGGACTGTGGAGTCTGCCCCTGCATATCCCCCCCTCCCCCATCCCCGCACCCTGGCCCAATCGGTGCCCGATTGTCCTGCGGCGGGTGGTGGCCTGTTGGGAGGGGGTTATGTTGGAGGGTGGAGGGCGGAGCTGGGGGGGTGGAGGGTGTGGTGCGGGGGTGGTGGCACCTTTACAGCCGGTGCCACTCTGCCAAAACAAGGCCAAGATGGGTGTTTAGTGGGGTGCGCAGCAAGATGGTTGCGGCAATAGTGGTCCATGCCTGGGCACCACCCGAGTCCCATGTGGGGGTCACCCCGGCCACACAGCCGTTCCCCTGTCACTCTCCCCGGCCCTGGCAGGGACCCCACCCACCCCAGCCAGCAGCCCACAGTCGCGCCTCTCCGTGTCCTACCTCCTCTCTCTCCCTCATCACCATGGCACTGGTTTCACGATTATTAAAAGCACAAGTAAACCTCGCCATCAGGAATTTGCTCCAGTGGAGGCAGAGAATCGTGGAGGCCCTGGAGAATAATGTGCCGGGCCCACCAATGAAAAACCAAGGGTTTTTACTGTACGTGCATTCTGGAGCACATTAACACTGTTGCTGAGGCGACGGAGAATTGTGATTTGGCGCGAAGCTGGCACTTGCCACGATTTCAGTGTCGGAAACATTTCTCCACCCAATTGCGTTTCCTGATTCCAGCGTTGGCCGACGGTGAATCCCGGCCATGCCCTTTTTTATTGCATCTGAAGTAAATTAGCTCTTAATATTTGCATCTGTCTTGGTGATGGTCCCCCCCACAAAGATAACAGGCCTCTAGGCCCTGTGGTTGATGGCCACTCTTCCTCCTTTCACGCTCCGCTGCTCCCTCACTACGGGTACTTCAAGTAGCAGCTGTTTCCCGCCATAACTGATTTACCTCACTTTGTATGCCTTGCACTTCAAAAGCGCTTTGTTCAGCACTTTCAGTCGTTTGGCCAACTCAACCTCTTTGTCTAGGGATATTCCGCTTTCTGCCAGCAACCTCTGCTGACTATTCAAATTATGGATACCGCAAACCAAACAATTGCATAACATATCACTCAGCGATGGACAGAATTTGCAGTTTACAACCATCTGGCGAAGCCTGGCTACAAAAGCAGATACTGTTTCTTTAGGGCCCCTAATGACTGAATAGAATTTATAGCGCAGCATTATAATGGAGGGCCAAGGATTGTCATTGTCTTTCACTAGTTGACCAAAGGATTTAATATCCTGAGCCTCCGAAGATGTTAGGCTTCTTACGAGGTTATATCTTTGTGGGGTGCACACTGTGAGTAATATAGCTTTTTGTTTGTCTTCTGTGATGTTTTCATTGGTAACAAAAAAGTATCGAAGCTTTGCGATGAATTGGTCCCAACTTTCAACCTCTGGATCAAATAGATCTATTTTCCCGAATAGTGGCATAGTTATTCGACTATCGTTGATTCTTTACCTTTTTTTGCATATCTCCAAGAGGCCACTCTTCCTCCCTCCAAATGGTCCAATTTACTCTCATCGCCATTGTGGTAGCGTGAGCTAATACCATGAGGCAGGGTTAAATCGCAATGGTGATTTATTAATAAACTGGTGAACTAAGTGTACAGACAAGAACAGCACTAACTCAGGATTAGTCCCACCGACTCCAGGGCATAAACTGATGGTTCCCCCTACCCGCATCTGTGCCCTGGTACCCGATAGGCCCAGTTTCATGCGCTCAGTCCACATAGGAGCCGGGAGAGTTACGAAGGGTCACCCCTTAAACAGGCCATGCTATCGCACTGTCTATTGACTCCCAGAGGAAAGTATGTAAATTAGATTAGGCTCAGCTGTTGACATTCTAAGGTTGACGAGCAGGTTGGCACTCAGGACAGATTTCCCTTATTCCACAGGAGAAGGAGCCTGGGCAAAACCTCTGCATGTTCCCCCAACCCAGTGATCTCCAACCAAAGATCCTAGTTTGGACTTCATGCTCCCACAAGAATGAGTTTCAACTGCTGGGGTAGGGACATCTGGAGGTCCTACAACGATTGCTTTGCGGAGGAGAGACTTAAGGTATGGCAACTATGTCTACTGGGCTAAAATGGCTTTTACTTGAGAATTTTTAAGATTATGAAGAATGTTGACAAAATGAAGAAGGGATATCCATTTCCTCTGCTTGGAGTTGGTGACGAGGGCAGGATCATTAATTCAATATTGTCTCCAAGAGAGTGAGGAGAGAGGTTGGGAGTAGTTGCTTTACACAGTTTGTAAAACGTGAAATGCAGTGCTACAGGGAGTAGTTGAGACACATGCCGTTGCATCTTTTTTTAATGTTTTTTTTAAATTTTCCAATTAAGGGGCAATTTAACCACCTACCCTACACATTTTTTGGGCTTTGGGGGTGAGACCCACAGGGGAGAATGTGCAAACTCCACACGGACAGTGACCCTGGGCCGGGATAGAACCCGGGTCCTCGGTGCCATGAGGCAGCAGTGTTGCCACTTCGCCACCATGCTGTCCCACCCCATTGCATCGTTAAGGGAAAAATCGATAAACATTTGAAGCAGAAGATAATAGATCTGTGGGGAGAGAGCAGAATAGTGTTAACTTGCTCTTGAAATGAAATGGCACAGACACAAATGCCCTCCATGTATGCTACCAACTTTTACAGTAAGATGGAGTCAACATTTTCAGAAGGCGAGTTCCAGGATATGGAATGAGTGGTGGATACGCTCACCTGCGGCTTATGTTACTTGGATTCCATTTCTTGCCCACTGTCTTATATCTGTGTTTGTGGATATATTAGTAGGTAGTGACTCATTAATACTAGTGTTAATTGGATGTAAGAGGTTAAAACTGCTTAAGACAGATTGTTGCTCATTCTGATGGACTAGTTTAGCTGTAAAGGCAAGGGATTAGCCTATCAACAAAGTGGGAAATAAAAGGTGGGTGGCCTGATCTTTCTTGACAAGTTATTATACCCCACAGTTCTTCAATTCCTGGGCTATAGGAATGAGCCCGGTGTTTAAGAGGCCAGGAGATGGTGTTTGTGCTTCATACCTCATTTGCATCAATGCCATTATTCACAGACCACGTAGTCTGGAAACATTCGAGCATTCGCTGCTTCAGCTGCTTGGGAATTCGATGAACACGGATGAAGTCCTTCAGGTCTTTTGTCCTGGTGTGGTACAAGGACCGTCGGGAGTACATTCTCTGGATGATAGCAGTCACATTTCCAAATACCACAGCATGCATCAGAGCTGTCGAAGGAAAAGACAAAGCAAAGTTACATTTAAAACATGTTTTCTTTTGTTCAGTTATTTTTTTACAAACATTTTATTGAGGCATTTATGGTTTAAAACAATAAAAGATACAAATACAAATGTAAACATAGTTCAGTGCGTAACACAACCATCCATCTCCCACTGTTCCCGCCTAATCTAGGCTTAAAATCGCCTAACATCACCTACCACCCCTTACTCCCTAACCCCCCCCCCCCCCCACTTATTGAATCTGCTGACAGTTTCGTTTTCTCCGAAGAAGTTGATAAATGGCTGCCACTCCCGAACGAACCCTAACGTTGATCCCCTCAGAGTGAACTTTATTTTCTCAAGTTTGAGAAACCCAGCCATGTCACTAACTGATTCCCTGATTTTGGGGGCTTCGGGTCTCTCCACGTCAATAAGATCCATCTCCGGGCTACCAAGGAGGCAAAGGCCAAAACGTCAGCCTCTCCCGCCCCCTGGACCCCAGGGTCTTCCGACACTCCAAACATCGCCACCTCTGGACTCGGCGCCACCATCGATTTTAGTACCATGGACATGACATCCGCAAATCCCTTCCAGAATCCCCTAAGCTTCGGGCATGCCCAAAACATGTGGACATGGTTTGCAGGCCCTCCTGCACGCCTCACACACCTGTCCTTCACCCGAGAAAACCTGCTTATCCGGGCCACCGTCATGTGTGCCAGGTGGACCACCTTGAATTGTATCAGGCTGAGCCTGGCACATGATGAGGACGTGTTGACTCTGCTCAGAGCATCCTCCCACAGGCCTGCCGCATGCTCCTAAACCAGCTCATCTTCCCATTTACGTTTTATCTCACCTATCTCGGTTTTCTCCCACTCCATAAGTTCTTTGTAGATTTCTGTTACCTTCCTCCCACCCACCCCCGTTCTAGAAACTACCCTGTCCTGTATCCCCTGCGGCGGTAGAAGCGGAAAGGTCGAAACCTGCCTTCGCACAAAGTCCCTCACCTGCAGATACCGAAACCCATTCCCTCCCGGCAATTCAAACTCCTCCTCCAAATCCTCCAAACAAGGAAAGCTCTCATCGATAAACAGATCCCCCAGCCTCTCAATCCCTGCTCTCTGCCACCTCCGAAACCCCCCATCCATCCTCCCCGGGACAAACCGGTGATTGCCACAAATTGGGAATGTCAGTGGCATTGTCCAGGCGCTGGTTGACATGGCACAGATGCAGGGGGAGGTGGCCCAGTCCCAGATGGAGATGGTGTGGTCACTGGTTGATGTGGCACAGACCCAGAAGGTGGTGGCACAATTGCAGTGTGATGTGGTGCAGTCCCAGATGGAGATGGTCCACTCCCTGTGCTCCCTGGCCATGAACATGCAGACCCTGGTCTGGACAGCAGTGGGCCTCCAGGACCGGCAGCGGCAGGTGGCTCAGGGGATAGCCTGCTCGTACCGCCGTTGGATCGAGTAGCCCGGGGGCCATCGGGCACCCCGAGGGAGGAGGAGATGATAGGGCCCGTGCCTGTGAGTCCAACCGCCCCCCCCCCCCCACTGTCCCATTCCCTCCCGGCAATTCAATCTCCTCCTCCAAATCCTCCAAACAAGGAAAGCTCTCATCGATAAACAGATCCCCCAGCCTCTCAATCCCTGCTCTCTGCCACCTCCGAAGCCCCCCATCCATCCTCCCCGGGACAAACCGGTGATTGCCACAAATTGGAGCCCCCACTGTCGCACCCTCCACTCCCATATGCTTCCGTCACTGTCCCAAACTCTCGGGGCTGCCACTACCACTGGGCTTGTGGAGTACCGGGCCGGCAAGAACGGCAGAGGAGCTGTTACCAATGCCAAAAGCTTGTGCCCTTACATGAGGCTGCCTCCACCCACTCCCACGCCAAACCATCCCCCACTACCCTCTTTCTAATCATGGCTATATTTGCCGCCCAGTAGTAGTTCCTAAAGTTCGGCAGTGCCAGCCCTCCACCCACTCGGCCCTGTTCCAACAGTACTTTCCTTACCCGCCCACCCAAACCAAGATATCACCCTATTCACCTGCTTAAAAAAGGTATTTGGTATAAAAATATGGAGGCACTGGAAAACAAACAAATATCTCAGGAGGACCGTCATCTTTACGGTCTGTACCCTCCCCGCCAGTGACAACGGGAGCATGTCCCACTGCCGAAAGTCCTCCTTTATTTGTTCAACTAACGGGCCAGATTTAGTTCATGTAGCTGCTCCCAACCCCGTGTCACCTGAATACCCAAGTACCGAAAACTCCCTCCCACCACTTCAAACGGCAACTCCCCCAATCTCCTCTCCTGCCCCCTCGCCTGGATCTCAAAAACCTCGCTTTTACCCATATTCAATTTGTACCCCGAGAACCGGCCAAATTCCCCTACGATCCGCACAATCTCCCTCATCCCCCCTAACAGGTCAGAAATATATAGGAGTAGGTCGTCTGCATATAACGAGACCCTGTGTTCCACCCCAACCTGGACTAATTCCTTCCAGTCTATTGACGCTCTCAGCGCCATCGCCAATGGCTCTATAGCCAAGGCAAACAGCAATGGGGAGAGGGGATATCCTTGCCTTGTCCTCCGGTGCAGTCTAAAGTAGTCCGAACTCACCCGGTTCGTCCGTACACTTGCCACCGGTGCCTGGTACAGCAACCAAACCCAGTCAACAAAGTCCTGCCCAAACCCAAACCGTTCCAGGACCTCCCACAAATAATTCCATTCAACACGGTTGAAGGCCTTCTCTGTGTCCATAGCGACCACCACCTCCGTCTCCCCCACCTCGGACGGCATCATGATCACATTCAGGAGCCTTCTAACATTGGCTGTTAGCTGCCTGTCTTTAACAAACCCTGTCTGGTCTTCCCCTACCACCGCCAGAACACAGTCCTCTATCCTCGAGGCCAGAATTTTGGCTAGCAATTTCGCATCAACATTCAGTAGGGAGATTGGTCTGTGTGACCCACATTGCTCTGAGTCCTTCTCCCGCTTCGGGATCAATGAAATCGAGGCCTGTGACATTGTTGGAGGAAGAAAACCCTGCTCCCTTGCCTCATTAAATGCCCTCACCAGCAGCGGGCCCAGCATCCCAGAGAGCGTCTTGTAAAATTCTACTGGGCAGCCGTCCGGTCCCGAGGCCTTGCCCGACTGCATGGCCTCCAATCCCTCTACTACTTCCCTAGCCCTAATTCTGCAATCCCGATCGGGGCTCCCAACCTCTCCACTAACCCTACCTCCACCTTCGGAAACTTCAACCCTTATCCCCTCCACCTGAGAAAGGAGCTGGGGGCCCCGACTCACACAGCCGACTGTAAAACTCCTTGAACACCCCATTCACCCCTGCTGGGTCCAAGACCGTGTTCCCCCCTTTGTCCTTCACTCTTCCTATCTCCCTGGCCGCCTCCCTTTTCCTTAGCTGGTGTGCTAACAATCTACTGGCTGTCGTGTTGGGTGTTCCGATATACAAACAAACCAACACAGTTGCAGATGGTACAACTCTGTTTTATTGTTCTGAATAATAACAACTGTTAACTTCTGGCTGTGGTTCGTACTTCACCAGTTAACCTGTGGACCCAGCCCTAACACTATCTTAGAGAGGCACTCAGCACATGGTGTATGTCTGAGTGGCATGCTGTGAGCTCTGTGCTCTGAGCTATCTCCTGCTGGAATGAGCGGGAACTGTGGTGTTCCCTGCGTGTGCTCTCACTGGTGATTGGCTGTAATGTTGCATGTGTGTTGATTGGTCCGTCGACCTGTCCATCAGTGTGTGTGTGTGATTGTACCATGATATGTAAATATGGATATCATGACATCCCCCCTTTTCACAAGAATATGTGCCTACATGGTAATAAATATTGGTGTGTACTGAGTGCAACTGAGTATGTGTGTGCAATATTTACAACATGTACATGAGGCTAAACTATATACATAGGAAGGTGTCAGGTGCAACATAGCAACGAGGTTGTACCACAAACAAAACACGTGCAATCATCAAATATCGAAAGAGAACTCCTGGAACGACAAAAAAAAGAGAGACACGTTAACATTGTTGCACAACAATCCAGTGAGTCCAATGCGCAAACAGGCTCATAACTCCAGCCTAGTAGGTGGGCGATGAATTTGGGTTGACCGCCTCAAGGGTGGGTCAGGATCCACCGGCTGAGGAATGGGCGTGGCCACGGGCGATAGAGGAATAGGCAGAGTGTTAGGAAGCTCCACGAAGTCGACATCAGGGACAACAGGAGGGCATGGCACCGGTGCATGATCACGTAGCGAGCGTGGAAGCAGCCGAAGGGCCCGCCGATTACGCGGACGAAAGGAGCCATCAGGCATGCGAACCAGGAACGAGCGGGGAGCCACGTGGCGGAGAACCTCGGCAGTTGCCGACCAGCCACCCTCTGGTAGGTGTATGCGGACGTTGTCTCCAGGCACCAGGACAGGAAGATCAGTTGCCCGAGTGTCATGAGCCACCTTCTGCTGAGCACACTGCTGTCGCATCCTTTGCAGTACTGGAGCATGGTTGGGTTTAGGAACATGAATGGACGGCACAGTGGTCCTGAGGGCGCGACCCATCAACAGCTGGGCTGGTGAGAGGCCTGTGGACAGTGGGGCCGAGCGATAGGCCAGCAGGGCCAAACAGAAGTCAGATCCGGCATCAGCAGTCTTGCAGAGGAGCCGCTTCACGATATGGAGACCGTTTTCCGCCTTGCCATTTGACTGGGGATGCAGGGGGCTGGACATCACGTGTGTGAAGCCATATGAAGCGGCAAAAGAAGACCATTCTTGGCTCGCAAAACAGGGCCCATTGTCTGACATGACGGTAAGCGGAATGCCATGGCAAGCGAAAGTTTTTTACATGCTCTGATTACAGCTGATGATGTCAAGCCGTGCAGGCGTATGACCTCCGGATAATTGGAAAAATATTCAATTATGATGACGTAGTCCCTGCCGAGCGCATGAACAAGGTCCACACCCACCTTCGCCCAGGGGGACGTTACCAACTCATGGGGCTGAAGTGTCTCAGAGGGTTGTACCGTCTGAAACTTTGGCAGGTGGGGCAGTTGAGCACCATGTTGGCGATGTCGTCGCTGATGCCCGGCCAGTATACAGCTTCTCGGGCCCTCCGCCTGCACTTCTCAACCCTGAGATGGCCTTCGTGTAATTGTTCGAGGACCAACCTGTGCATGCTGTGTGGGATCGCAATCCGGTCCAACTTTAGGAGGACACCATCAATGACTGCCAAGTCGTCCCGGACATTGTAGAATTGTGGGCACTGCCCCTTGAGCCACCCTTCTGTCATGTGGCGCATGACACGTTGTAGAAGGGGGTCAGCCGCAGTCTCGCGGCGAATGTGGGCCAGACTTGCATCAGTAGCTGGTAGATTGGCCGATGTGAAGGCTACGTGTGCGTCGACCTGACAGACGAACCCCCCCCCCGATTCGGGCGGTGTGCTTACTGCTCTGGACAGGGCATCCGCGATTATGAGGTCCTTTCCCGGGGTGTAGACCAGTTGGAAGTTGTACCTCCGGAGTTTGAGCAAAATGCGCTGCAGGCGAGGGATAATTTCATTGAGGTCCTTTTGTATGATGGCGACCAGGGGGCGATGGTCGGTCTCCATGGTAAACTGAGGAAGACCATACACATAGTCGTGGAATTTATCTATGCCGTTTAACAAACCTAGGCACTCCTTCTCAATCTGCGCATAGCGCTGTTCAGTGGGGGTCATGGCCCGCAAGGCATCGGCGACCGGGGCCCATGATGCAGTGTCGTCCCATTGCAGGAGTACCGCCCCAATGCCGGACTGGCTGGCATCAGTAGAGATCTTTGTATCTCGAGTAGTGTCGAAGAACGCCAATACCGGGGCGGTGGTGAGCTTGATCTTGAGCTCCTCCCATTCCTTCTCGTGTGCGGGAAGCCATTGGAACTCCGTAGTCTTCTTCACGAGGTGACGAAGAGCCATTGTGTGGGAGGCAAGGTTGGAAATAAATTTCCCCAGGAAGTTGACCATCCCGAGAAAGCGTAGCACTGCCTTCTTGTCTGCTGGCTGCGGCATGGCTGCAATAGATGTCACTTTGTCTGCATCCGGACACACTCCTGATCGGGATATGTGGTCCCCCAGAAACTTTAGCTCAGTTTGGCCAAAAGAACACTTGGCTCAGTTGAGGCGCAGGCCGTGTTCTTGTATTGGACAAAGACACGCTGGAGACGACTGATGTGCTCCCGTGGTGACGTGGACCAGATGATGACGTCGTCAACATAGACGTGCACCCCTTCGATGCCCTGCATTATCTGTTCCATGATTCGATGAAACACCTCGGATGCTGAGATTATGCCAAACGCCATCCTACTGTAGCAATATCTGACAAAGGGAGCGTTGAAAGTACACAGCTTCCTGCTGGACTGATCCAGCTGAATCTGCCAAAAACTCTTTGAGGCATCAAGCTTTGTAAAAATTTTAGCCCAGGCCATTTCGCTCGTGATTTCTTCCCGTTTGGGAATGGGGTAGTGTTCCCTCATGATGCTGTGTTTCAGGTCTTTTGGGTCGATGCAGATCCGGAGTTCGCCAGAGGGCTTTTTTATGCACACCATGGAGCTGACCCATGGCGTAGGCTCCGTGACCCGGGAAAGCACTCCTTGGTCCTGGAGACCCTGCAGCTGCTGCTTGAGGCGGTCCTTGCGTGGTGCTGGGACCCTACGAGGTGCGTGAATGACCGGGGTGGTGTCCGGTTCGAGCCGTATTCTGTAAGTGTAGGACAGTGTGCCCATGCCCTCGAAAACCTGCTGGGTGTGGGTGAGGAGCGAATGGAGTTGTGCCTTAAAGTCTGCATCCAGGAAATCGGACGTGCCTTCTGGAGACAGAGTGTGTACCCGCTGAACGAGGTGGAGGATCTTGCACGCCTGTGCGCCTAGCAGAGAGTCCTTCGAGGATCCAACTATCTCAAAAGACAGTGTGGCTGTGTATGAATTGCGTGCAACCTCGAGCTGGCAAGACCCCATGGCCGGGATAACATTCCCGTTGTAATCGACCAACTGACAGCGGGATGGCCGAATCGGTGGTTTGACCTTCAAGGTGTAGAAGGCTGACCATGCAATGAGATTGGCGGAGGCACCAGTGTCTCAATGGAATGTGATTGGTTATCGGTTGACCGTTAGGGTGGCACACCATTCATCGCCTGGTTGATCGCTGTGCACTGGCATCGGCTGGTGGGTCCTACTTGGGGACATCCGATTTCTGTCTATTACCTCAACGCGGAAGGCTTCCCGGTCGTCGGTATCACCGGTCTGTACGTCGTCAGGGTATGACTCGGTGTATGGAGGCTGAATGGCCTGCACGTCCCTGCGAGGCTGGCAGAATTGCGGAGAGTTGGCAGGTTGAGCTGCTCGACAGCAGGCAGCGTAGTGGCCCATCTTGCCACAGGGGAGGCATTGTCGAGTTTTGGCTGGACATTGCCGCTTTAAATGTGCGGATCCACAGTTGCCGTACGTCGTGACGTCATGGCGTTCGTTGCGCCATCGCGCATGCGCAGTTCGGTCCTGCGTAGAGCGCGTCTGCACGTCACACACCTCTGCGCCGATGTCCCCTCTTTTGGTGCATACAAGCGCGGGAGGCCTCGGAAAGTGCGCAAAATGGCCGCCCTCGTCCCGGCCGCGGGCCGGGAGGAACTCGATCGACTGGACCCGCTCGGTCTCGTAGGACCCCTGCCCTGCCGATTTGGCCGCCTGGAATTGGGAGTACCGGCTGGTCGCGTTTTCATGGAGGACACAGGTTTCGATGGCGGTGGCTAGGGTGAGGCTCTTTATTTTGAGGAGCTGCTGGCGTAGGGTGCCCGAGGTGACCCCAAAAGCTATCTGGTCCCGAATCATGGAATCGGAGGTGGCCTCATAGCCGCAGGACTGCGTGAGGATACGGAGGTGTGCCAAAAAGGATTGAAAAGGCTCATCCTTACCCTGCTGGCGCTGCTGGAAGATGTACCTCATGAAGCTCTCATTCAACTCGATGCTGAAGTGTTGATCAAGTTTTAGAAGGACCATCTTGTACTTCGTCTTGTCCTCGCCTTCCGTGAATGCCAGGGAGTTGTAGATGTGGATGGCGTGTTGCCCTGCCGTGGAGAGGAGGAGGGCGATCTTCCTGGTGTCCGATGCATTCTCCCTTTCTGTGGCTTCTAGGAAGAGCTGGAAGCGCTGTTTAAACAGCCTCCAATTGATGCCGAGATTTCCAGCGATTTGGAGCGACTGCAGCGGACTGATGGTGTCCATGGCGGAGGATGGCGGATCTCTGAAGATGTGCAGGTAGGTCTCACAGTTGCTGGGGAGTTTCCAATCCTGGTATCATGTCGTGTTGGGTGTTCCGATACACAAACGAACCAACACGGTTGCAGATGGTACAACTCTGTTTTATTGTTCTGAATAATAATTGTTAACTTCTGGCTGTGGTTCGTACTTCACCAGTTAACCTGTGGACCCAGCCCTAACACTATCTTAGAGAGGCACTCAGCACATGGTGTATGTCTGAGTGGCACGCTGTGAGCTCTGTGCTCTGAGCTATCTCCTGCTGGAATGAGCGGGAACTGTGGTGTTCCCTGTTTTATAGTGCGTGTGCTCTCACTGGTGATTGGCTGTGATGTTGCATGTGTGTTGATTGGTCCGTCGACCTGTCCATCAGTGTGTGTGTGTGATTGCACCATGATATGTAAATATGGATATCATGACACTGGCCTTCTCACCATACTCATATACAGCCCACCTCGCCTTCCTCAGCTGCCCCACCGCCTTCCCTGTGGATATCAGATCACACCCCATCTGCAGCTTCTGCCGCTACTTCAACAGTCCCGCCTCCGGGGCTTCAGAATACCTTCTGTGAACCTGGAGTATCTACCTGACCAGCTTATCCATCTCTGCCCGCTCCACCTTCTCCCTGTGAGCCATATCAAAATTAGTTCCCCGCTAACCCCTGCCTTCAGTGCTTCCCATACTGTTGTTGCCGCTACTTCCTCGTATCATTTATCTCCAAATAATTCTGGATGGCCTCCCTCACCTGCCCGCACACCCCCTCATCCGCTAACAGTCCTACATCCAATCTCCATTGCGGGCGCTGACCCCCATCAATGCCCACCCGTAAATCTACCCAGTGTGGGGCATGGTCCGAAACAAGAATCACCGAATACTTGGCATCTACTACCCCCGCCAGCAAAGCCTAGTTCAAAATGAAAATTTCAATCCGGGAGCACACTTTGTGAACAAGGGAGAAAAAAGAAAACTCCTTCACTCTTGTCCGTCCGAACCTCCACGGATCTACACCCCCCCCATCTGTTCCATAAACCCCTATAGCTCCTTCGCCGCAGCTGGCACCCTCCCTGTCCTTGAACTCGACCGATCCAACCTCGGATCAATGAACGTATTAAAGTCCTCTGCCATGATCAACCTATGCGAGTCCATGTCCGGAATCTTCCCTAACACCCAGCTCATAAACTCCCAATTTGGTGCGTAAATATTCACTAACACCACCACCACCGGCATTCCCTACATGTTCCCACTTGTCATGATATACATACCCCCTGAGTCCGCCACTATATTCGCTTCCTCAAATGACACCCGCGTATTGATCAAGATCGCAACCCCCCCCTCGTTTTAGAGACTAGCCCCAAATAAAATACCTGCCCGATCCACCCCTTCCTCAGTCTAGTCTGATCCACTACCCTCAGGTGTATCTCCTGTAACATTGTCACATCCGCCTTCAACCACTTCAAATGCACAAACACGCAAGCCCTCTTGACCGGCCCATTCAACCCTCTCACATTCCATGTGATCAGAACCTGGTTGGGACACCCCCCACGTGATCAGAACCTGGTCGGGGAACACCTAACCCCCCCCCCCCCCCCGCCCAGACGATCAATCTTCATCCTTCTTAGACCAGCCTCCAGCTCGCGTCCCGCGCCTCCTCGGGCCCATCCTCGGGTGCCCACCGTCATCGACCTCCAATTTGGCTCCCAGCGCCTGTCCCTCCCCTGTCAGCAGAATGATTTCCCCCTCCCCACCCCCTCCCGACTAGCAAAACAACAATGCCAACCCCCCATATCAAACTGGGTTTCTGTGAGCTAGCCCGCCCAGCTAGCCTGGTAACCCCCACCCATGGCACCAAGCATCCTACATCCTACCCCCCACTGATCTCCCACCCCCCGCTCAAACATACATATGCAAAACATAACAATCCCCAACTAACACAAAGAAGAAAATTCCACCCACCATCCCCCAACAAGAACAAAGTTTTTTTAATATTTAGAGTACCCAATTACGTTTTTCCAATTAAGAGGCAATTTAGCGTGGCCAATCCACCTACCCTGCACATCTTTGGGTTGTGGGGGCGAAACCCACGCAAACACGGGGAGAATGTGCAAACTCCACACGGACAGCGACCCATGGCCGGGATCGAAACTGGGACCTCAGCGCCGTGGAGCAGCAGTGCTAACCACTGTGCCACCGTGCTGCCCAACAAGAACAAAGTTAACCCACATACAAAACTGAGCAACGGCCCAAATATTGGTCCAAAAACACTGCATACACAGCCCAAAAAGAAAAATAATTTAGCAGCATAGGTACAGAATTACTCGTCCCCAAGTTCAATGTCTTCCATCACCTGCCAGTCCCCTGTCCTTAACAAAGTCCATCGCCTCATTCGACAATCCAAAATAAAGTTCTTGACCCTCGTAAATGACCCACAAACGAGCCGGGTACAACATGTCGAACTTCTTGAAGAGGGCAGATTTAACTTTGTTGAAGTTCGCCCTTCTTTTGGCCATTTCCGCACCCAAGTCCTGGGAAATGCGCAGCTCGTTATCTTCCCATTTACAGCACCTCGTCGGCTTGGCCCACCTCATGATCTGTTACTTGTCCCGGAACCGGTACATTCATACCACATCGCCTCAGCTGCTCATTCATCCGTGGCTTCTTCGCAAGCGCTCTGTGCGCCCTGTCCACCTCCAAGGGTCGAGCAAATGCACCGTCCCCCAGCAGCTACTCAAACATACGTGCCACATATGCCCCTGCGATCAATCCCTCGATGCCCTCCGGGAGGCCAACGATCTGTTCTCCAGATCGTCCACTTTCTCCTGCAACCTTTTCTGGTGGTCCCTCATCAGCCCCAGCTCCACCGCCAATGGCATGAGCTGGTCATCATTCTCAGCCACCGCGTCTTCCACCTTCTGGATTGCCTGTCCCTGGGCTTCCAACCTTTGCTCCAACCGATCAATTGCCATCTTAATCGGGTCAAAGTACTCTTGTCTTTGCTTGGCGAAGCTCTCCTGAAGGAACTCCACTACCTGCTCCATTGACCACTGGGCCGGCATTCCCAGTCCCTGAACCTTCTCCATGTTTTCCTGTGCTGCAGACTCCACTCCCTTCTTTGCCCAACAATCTCTCCTTTGCAGACCACTTCTGGTCCACGACTCCATAAACTGGTGGGGGAATCCTCTCCTCTACCTCACCAGTCTCCAATCTTACTGATCAAATCCCCCATAGTTCGGGGGAAAAGGTCCCAAAGGCCTACCACGAGCGGGAGCTACCAAATAGTCGACCTCTCACTCTATGGCCGCCACCGGAAGTCTTCTTTTGTACAATTAAGTACGCAGATATAAGAACATAAGAACTAGGAACAGGAGTAGGCCATCTGGCCCCTCGAGCCTCCTCCGCCATTCAATAAGATCATGGCTGATATTGTACTGGTATTCACTCAATTATTTCCTATGTTTCTACATCTTTACCAACTTCATGTAGACACAATTCTGAAGCATACCAGTTAGGGATAACTTATTTATTTCTTCTTTTGTGAAGTCAAAATTATAATCTCATTACCACAATGACAAACTGCCTTATTATTTGTAGGTGTGGGTGAGGAAGTTGGCATCAGCACCTTGCCAGCAAAGTGGTTGGGAATTACAGGCCACGGTGTCACTGGAAGCAGCCTCAGATAAGTTTTTTTCAAATGGTTTTATTTCGGATTCTTCATGTTGTACAGAACAAAGGTAAGCGCAAATATAATAATCATCTTTATTGTCACAAGTAGGCTTACATTAACACTGCAATGAAGTTACTGTGAAAAGCTCCTACTTGCCACATTCCGGCACCTGTTCGGGTACACTGAGGGAGAATTCAGAATGTCCAATTCACCTAACAGCACGTCTTTCGGGACTTGTGGGAGGAAACCGGAGCACCCGGAGGAATCCCACACAAATGCGGGGAGAACATGCAGACTCCGCACAATGTTCGATTCCCAAGCTGGGAATTGAACACAAAAATATATATACATCGGTCGTTTCCATTCTTTATATCAACTGTCTTTCCTTATTGACAACGCTTACAGCTTCTTGGTTTACTTTCTCCAGTAGGCTTTCATTTCTAGCTGATTCCCCTGCTTCGCTCTTCTCCTTTTTTTCCTTATTCCCCTCCCTTTCTGATCGTCTAGCGTGCCCTCTTCCCTCATCAGTTCTTATGTCCTTTCCTGTTTAGTTGGCATGGCGCTGTATATTATGATGTGGAGATGCCGGCGTTGGACTGGGGTGAGCACAGTAAGAAGTCTTACAACACCAGGTTAAAGTCCAACAGGTTTGTTTCAAACACTAGCTTTCGGAGCACTGCTCCTTCCTCAGGTCACCTGAAGAAGGAGCAGTGCCCCGGGAAGCTCCCCACTACAAAGAAGTTGATCCATGTATACACATTGTGTATTTGGGAGAAGAAGGAGAACTCCTTCTCTCCTGGGTGGGTGAACCGCCATGGGTCTACAGCCATGAATATGCCAAGTTCTTTTGCCATGTTGGAGGTCTTCCCCGCTTTGGGATTTAACCTGTATGTCCGTGGGTCCTGTAAACAGTCCCCCACTATGATAAGTCGGTGCATGTCAACATCGGAGATTTCTGCCATGGTCTTTTTCACAAATTCCATGTCGTCCCAGTTGGGCGCGTACACGTTCACCAGGAGTACCGGTACCCCATCCAGGACACCGCTGACCATGATGTACCGTCCCCCTGGGTCTGTAATGGTCCTCGTCACAGTCAACATCGCCCTCTTATTTATCAGTATGATTACCCCCTGGCCTTCGTCCCGCAACAGAAATCGTAGGTCTGTCCCACCCAGCCCTTCCTTACCCGCAGTCGGCCCTTCTCCCTCAGATGCATCTCTTGGCGGAAGACTATGTCGGCTTTCATACTTTTCAGGTGGGCGAAGACTCTGGATCTGTTCACTGGGCCTTTAAATCCCCTGATGTTCCAGGTGACTATCCTGATGGGGGTTTTTGACCTCCTGCTCCTGCGGGATCAACCATACTTACCTGATGGACACGTCCCTGCACTTCGGGGCTTCCCTTTGTTAGGGGCTGTCCATGATGGCCATGGGCATTGTTCTCCCCATGAGGCTGGGCCCCTATGCTCTGGGATTTCCCTTTGTCAAGGGGCCACACCACATGGCCGCCAACCGCATGTGCACCCTGTGGGCGAGCCCTTGTGCTCCGGGGTTTCCTTTCCTTCAGGGACCCTCCAAAGTGGTTGCTTGCAGTGCCTTTGTATTCCAATTCACCACGTGTGGCCTGTGTAGCTAGCCTAATGGCCTTACTGTCTTTGCTCCTATGTTTTCCCTACAGTACTTCCCCCCCCCCCCCCCAATGTCCTCCTCCCCCTGCCTGTTGCTGTCCCTCCCCATTTTCCCTTCACCCTATTTCTTCCCCTAGTTGTTTCCCTGTTGCTGTTGCCTACGCCCCCTTTGCCAGGTGCTCTCTCCCTTTTGGGAGATGAGCAGCGGCCCCTCTCTCGCTCATCCTTCCTGGTGCTAGCTTTCCCGCAAGTATGGTGGCCCCTATCCCGGCGTCGGTTATGTATTCACCCTTTGCCCGCTACCTAATTTCCTGAGCTGCCGTTCTTCTCATCCTTTCCTGTGCTCTGCTGCCCTCGATTTTTCCTTCCTCCATTGCAACTCCCGTTCTCAGACCGACTCATTAGAGTCCCGCGGAAAGTGTCCTTCAAGATGGTTAATTGAATAAATTAATAAAGTCTCTTTGGGTGCTCTTTTCACCGCTGTCCCTGCTGCCGTTTCCCCAGCCCATTCTCCAGGACAAATTTGTCTGCGTCCGCAGGGGCTGTGAAGAAGTGCTCCTGCCTTGGAATGTGACCCAGAGTTTGGCTGGGTACAGCATCCCAAATTTTCTGCTGCTCTTGTACAGGGCTGCTTTTGCCTGTTGATCTCTGCCCGGCACTTGGCCAGGTCAGTCCCAATGTCCTGGTAATCCTGATCCAGTGACCTTCCCAGTTACAGTTTTTCATCTGTCTTGCCCAGCGCAGGATTCCTTTCCAGCCTTGGTACTGGTGCATTTTAGCGACTATCGCCCTCGGTTGTTCTCCAGCCTTGAGTTTTGGACGGGGAGACCGGCGGGCTTTGTCTATTTCTGGCGGGTTGTGGAAACTATCCCTTCCTACCAGATTGCCCAGCATTTGGGCAACATAGTCTGTGGAGTTCCTGCCTTCGATCCCCTCCGGCAGACCCACGATCCACAGGTTTTGTGCCTTGATCGGTTTTCCTGATCTTCTATCTTTCCTCTCAGACTCCCCTGCATCGCGACCAATCTTGTTATCTCCTTCTCCAGTGTGGTGATCCAGTCGCTCTGGTCTGCTGGGACCTTTTCTAGCTCCTTTATGGTGCTCTCCTGTGCTTCCAATCACCTTGTCCAGGGCCACCTGCATGGTCACCAGAGCTTCTGTGACTGCCACCCTGACCGCAGTCTGGATATCGTTTTTTGTATCCTCTCTATGTTCTCTCAGTTCCCTTTTGAAAAACATCCTCCAACCACTCATTGGTGAGGGGTAGCTCCTTGTGCGGTGGGTCGGTCCTTCTCGCTCTGGCGTGGCCCGTGCGTCTGCCAGCTCAGCTACTTGCTTCTCCTGGCTTTTCCCATTTCCCATCTCTTTGCTGTTGCTTGGCATCTGCGTTCCCGTTGGTGTTGGTTGAGGTACGGAGATACTTTTTTCTCTGTATTGGCAGGCTATATTGAGTTAAAGAGCTTATTTACGGGCTCATAGGAGGAGAGCCACCTGATGTGCGCCTACTCAGTGCATCCCCGTCACCGGACGTTGCAGCCTCAGATAAGTGCTTAAAGAGCAAGGGATGCTAATCAGGAGGATGGCAATAGGAAAAGAAGGCAATCGGGGACTGGATAATCAGGAAGGGATGGTAATGGTGGGGGAATAACTGGGAATGGTGAATGGGATGAACAATGAGTGGGAACGGGGCGGGCAGAGCTAGGCAATGGTGTGTGGGAGAGAAGTGGATCCAGAAGAAGCATTCCTGCACCCCCTACCTCCACATTCAGGTAGGTCGTGCTAAACCTTTACCTTTTTGGTACAGGCCTGCAATGACCCATTTAGCAATTGTTGGTTAGATCAAATGTGGGCCTTGTTTTCTTGAACATAGCTATCCTGGCGCTAGTGTTTAGGGAAACGGCATTTTGTACAAGAGGCCTCAAACAACTGTTAGGCCCCCGAATTTAGATCCATCAAGCCCCCAATGCCTGTTTCAGATGTGGGCCTATAACATTTATATTTTGCCCACCATTTAAGTAGGCAGCGCACTTCTGGCCCATAATCACAGTATGTACCTTGTCTGCCATTGAAGGCTAAGGTGCCTATTTAGCAGCAGAAAGTCAAATTCTCTGCCTCCCGAGCCCTGTGTTTCTTGGCTGCGTGCTATCGCTGACATTGGGATTCTCTGTTGCTGCTGCTGGCCAATGGAATTTCCCATTGTAACTACCTCACCCCACCGGGAAACCCGTGGGTGGGTTTGCTCTGCCAATGGGACGGAGAATCCCGCCAGTGGAGATTTCATCCCAAAATGTCTTCAGTTGCTTTACTGCTGGCTACACATGAACTGCGAACTATGAAACAGTACCATTATTACTCTGCAGCCAGTGTCAAAGCAGCTTATTGGGCAGCTTCATATAACCTCTCAATAGCATATTCAGTATTTCTGCACTTAGCCTTGAATATATTCTAATGACAATTAATGTTGAAAGAGTTAACTTTCTAGACATTGACACTAACCAGGTTCCACTGCCATATAGCAGTGATAAAATGTTACTGTCGTATTGGATGCGATTTAACATTCTCGTCACGCCCGACCTGGTGGCACCACCAAGCTTGAGACATCTCGCAGGATTCATCCGAACCTTGCGGGCGTCAGGATCTGGATCTCGCCCTCGCTGGGTGAAATCCAGATTAACATATTTATGGCTCCTTTAAATATGCTTGCGCCTTATTCTCCCGGGGCCCGGGAACTAAAGGCATCGCCAGCAAGGGCTGGGCCAGGCGTGGTTTAGTATTGGTCCACACAAACATGAACTAGCCCTAATGGTACTTGGGAGTCTCCCAGGCCTTTGGAGACCCGTGAGTGGTTGGGGACAAGGCAGGATGATTCCGTGGCTCTCACTCTGGTACCCGGGCATCTTTGCACCGCCACCCTGGCATTGCCAAGGTACGCAGATGACACTCCAAGGCTGGCAGGGGCATTGCCAGGGTGCTTGAGTGACAGTGTCAGGGTGCTCCAGTGCCAGGGTGGCACTGCCAATGGTCTGGGCCTCAGGGGGAACCATGCACATGCAAGGGGGGATGAGGGGGAGCTATGAAGGGTGGGGGGGGGGGGGGGGGGGGGGTTGAAGGAAGGGTATGAAGAGGCCTAACAAGGGTGGGGGGAGGGGAAGGATCGAGGCCCTGAAAGGGTTGGTGGCCCTGAAAAGGGGTGCAAAGGCCTGAAAAGGAAATGGGCCCTCATTGACCGCATAGTGGGGTGTTCTCATTTAGGGGAGGGGGAGTAATGCCTACGTGCGTAGGGGGTAAGATTAACCATGTGTGGGGGGTGTGGGGAACCCTCAAGCTCACTTCGAGATCGGGGAACCCTTTCTAAATAGCGCCCTGATCTCTGAGGAGATGGTCTCACAGGCGAGTTCAGCTGCCCAGTTTTGAAAAAATTTCCAAAGCAATTACTAAGTGTGGTTGAGTAGTGGTGTGGATCTCACGCAAAAAGCCAGTGGGAAGCACGCCTCCAAATTCACCTTAAATGATTTAACGGTCGCGTTGCTCAAGCACGACACGGCCATTGGATTGCAGTTGAGGCCAAAATCGAGACCATGCCACCTCATGCAATCTCATGCAATGAGATTGCTTTGTGATCTAACTGGCCCACTCCCATTGGCGAAATCAGGATCCCGCCAAGGTATGGGGGAGGGTGGCGAGTGGGGTGGATCAGCGCCTGCGGGTCTGCCATGCCAACCCCTGGATCGTGTTGACCCAGAACAGGGGCAACTCCAGCCCCTGCCTGTCTGTCCCACTAACCACCCATAACTCCCATTAACCGTGGAGGCCTCTGGCCACGTGGCTGAAGACTATAGCTAATAGGGGATTGGCAACTATTACATGAGCACTGCACACCTCCTAAGTGGATTCCTGTGGGTAGGTGTGCCATGTAGCATGTAGGGCCTAGCATCCCAATCAGACTGTGATGCCTGGACACTGTGCCTGAACACCACAGACGCAGCGACCAACATCCAAACACCCAAGGGCTGGGCCCCAGAACAAGGGACATTTCCATGACCAGAATGTGGATGTATGCACCGGGAGGGGACCAGCGCCAGTCCAGGTAACGTTACGCACAGGTGTCTGGGGTACAAGGTCTGGAATCCGGTGATCAGGAACCCCCGCTGCGGCCGGGGTGCATGTCAAGGTGTGTTGGATGTGAGGGAAGAGGGGGTAAGGGGGAGGGGAGTGGAGGGTCCCGGGGTGTAAGACACCACTGGTTGTCAGTCTTCCATCTTGTCCAAATCCTTACAGATATTACACGGGATGGTTGATCTCTTGGACACCAAAGAGGATGCCCTCGCGGTGCTGCTGGCAGGCCAGGTGGCCAGATGCCGGAGAAGGTGACGGAAGCAGCATCGACAGGCCCGATGCGACGACTCATGTGCAGGGGCCCGCCCCACACCCTGAGGAGACCCTGAGAGGGAGGCCGGTGACGGATCGAGGTGTACAGGTGTCGCTGGCATGTCAAAGAGATGATGGACAATGTGTACTAAAGGAGGCTCAACAAAGGGACAGTGCGGCACCTGGGCCACATCCTCATGGACTAGGCACCACGTAGAGGAGGGGGATAACCGCTCCTGGTGGCCATCAAGGTCACTGCAGCCCTGAATGTTTAAGCCTCAGGATCATTCCAGGGCTTGAGTGGGGAACTGTGTGGCATTTCACAAGCTACAGTCCACAAGTGCATCCATGGTGTCGTGGATGACCTGTTTGCCCGGGCAGCAAACTATATAAACTTGACATGTACCAAGCCCAACAAGGTTCCTGGGCAGCAGGATGCCCCAGGTCCAGGGGGTAATAGATGGCACAAATGTCGCCTCATGCGCACTGGGCCATCAAGGAGTGCCCTACATGAACATGAAGGGGTTGCACTCCTTGAACGGCCAGCTCATGTGCATCCACCACATGAAGATCATGCATGTGTGCACGCTTCCCAGGGAGTGTGCACAACAGCTACATCCTGGGGCAGTCGGACAGCCCCAGCCTTTACGAGGTCCACTCTAGGATGGCCGGTTGGCTCTTGGGGAATAAGGGGCCTTGCTAATGATGCCAGTAGGGAGGCCGGTGACCGATGTGGAGACCTGATACAATGAGGCCGATGCGGCCACTCGGGCTGTCGTGGAGCAATGCATGAGACTCCTCAAAATTTGTTTCTGATGCCTCGGCTGTTCTGGTGGTGCACTGGGCCATCCAGTTCGTGGTGGTCTGCTGTGCCCTTCACAACCTGGCACAGCAGCGGGGTGACGTGCTGGAAAAGGAGGGGGTGGAACATGCAGCCACCTCCGCAGAGGAGGACAACGAGGCGCTGGACCATGGGGGGCTGGAGGCGGAACCCAAGCTGGACCTACAGGACAAGCCAGACTATGGAGGAAAGGTGATAGCGGCGAGGGTCCGGCAGCCAGGAGGCCCACATCCTCACACGCTTCACATAGGATGTGGCTCACCCCTCCCCCTCCTCATCCCCTCTCTCACTCCTCCCTCCCCCCGCCCCCCCCCACCTATTCTGATCCCCCCCACCGCCCTGTTCCACCCTCCTAGAGTCTGTACAACAACACCCCAGGGTGACAGGACTGTGTCGTCACTGTCAACGGGTCACTGTTGATGACAGGAGATGATGATAACCTGCTGAGTGCTGCGCGCTGGAGCTCCTCAATCCATGCCATAGTCTGACTCCCGTCTGTCTGCTGAGAGCGTGCTCACACCCCTCATCTACATGTGTTTTGCTTGGGGGGAGGTGTGTGTGTGGGGGGGGGGGGGCGGAAATCCAGGCCTGCCATGCCTTTGGGTGGGGTCAGCCCTCGTTGCGAGAAAGTGCCAGAGGTGTCAAATTTCTCAGGTGCAACATTTTTTAAAGCTGTACATATGTGTCCCCAACTGCCCCTAGCTGAAACCCAGCTCTTCAGTGTTTGATTGTTTTTTTTTTTGATAAACAATTTTATTAAGACATTTTGGCACAATAAACAACAACAATGTAAAACAGTGTGCAAACAAACCCAATCATTATAGTGCAAGAAAACCAGCTCCCCTCCCACAAGGACCAGCCTAACTACCCCCTAACCTACGTTACCCTAACCCCCCCTCCCAACACCCCCCCACCCCGCTGACGATTAATTTTCGTCAAGGAAGTCGATAAATGGTTGCCACCTTCGGGCGAACCCTGACAGTGACCCTCTCAAAGCGAACTTAATTTTCTCCAGACTGAGGAAGCTTGACATATCTGATAGCCAGGCTTCTGACTTCGGAGGTTTTGAGTCCTACCAGGGAAGCAAAGGCCAAAACGTCTGCCTCTCTCTCTCCCTGGACTCCCGGATCCTCCGAGACCCCAAAAATAGCCATCTCTGGACTCCTCACCACCCCTGTTTTCAGTACCCGGGACATAACATCCGCGAACCCCTGCCAGTACCCTCTGAGTTTTGGACATGCCCAAAACATGTGGACATGGTTCACCGGCCCTCCCGAACATCTGGCACACCTGTCCTCCAATCCGAAAAGTTTACTCATCCGGGCCACTGTCATGTGGGCCCGGTGGACGACCTTGAATTGAATCAGGCTGAGCCTGGCGCATGTTGCGGTGGCGTTTACCATGCTCAACGCCTCCGCCCATAAGCCTTCTTCCATCTCAGCCCCGAGCTCCTCTTCCCACTTAAGCTTCAGCTCCTCAGTCTGTGTCTCCTCTGCTCCCATAAATTCTTTATATATCCGAGACCCTCCCCTCCCCACCCATCCACTGGACACTACCCTGTCCTGAATCCCTCTGAGTGGCAGGCGTGGGAAGGATGGAATCTGTCTGCGTAGAAAGTCCCGCACCTGCAGGTACCTGAACTCATTCCTTCTCGCCAGCCCAAATTTCTCCTCTAGCGCCCTCATGCTCAGGAAGATCCCTTCCAAGAACAAATCCCCCATCCTCTCAATCCCAGCCCTCCGCCATGCTCGGAACCCACCGTCCATGTTCCCCGGGACGAACCGGTGATTGTCACAAATTGGGGATCAAAACGATGCTCCCACTCTCCCCATGTGCCTTCTCCATTGGCTCCAGATCCGCAAAGTCGCTACCACTATGGGGCTGGTGGAGTACCGTGCCAGCGGGAGTAGCAAGGGCGCCGTAACCAGGGCTGCCAAACTGGTCCCCCTGCGTGAAGCGTCCTCCATTCGCCCCCAAACTGACACCACGCCCACCATCCACTTCCTTATCATAGCTGTGTTGGCCGCCCAGTAGTAATTACTGAAGTTTGGCAGCGCCAGCCCCCCTTCCCCTCTGTTCCTCTCGAGCATCACCCTCTTCACCCGCGGGGACTTTCCCGCCCACACAAATCCCATTATCATTTCAGTGTTTGGTTGTTGGCAGCTACTTCTATGGTGCTGACGCTCTGAGAGTTCAGGCACATTGTTCAGGCATCAAGGGTTGCTGGACATGCTGTGCACTAATCATCCTCTGAGACATGTGTGCCCTTGAAGAGGCACTTGAGAGTTGAGGAATGTGAAGTACTATCACGACTAACAAGACTAATTCCCCATTTGAAATAGCCTTCAGCTGTGAAGCTAGAGACTGCCCACAGTCAAAGGGAGTGAAATTGAATTTTAGGATGGAAGCCGCAGCAGGACCCTGCCCTGGAAGAGTCTGGTCGGACAGACAGGCTGCAGCGGTGGTTGTCCTTGTTATAGGTCTCCACAATATTTAAAGAGTGCTTGAAGGCCTCACAGATGCAAAGCCGCTCACCCCCCTGGCCTGGAGCGAACCCCGACCTGGAATGCTCCAGCACCCCGACCAAGCCCAACACCCCTGAGGGGTCCCTCATTCCCCGACATTGGGGCAGCAGCTCGGGTGCCCTTGAGCTGCATGCCAGAGAATGGAGATGGCTACTCACCTCCTCACTTCCCCTCAGTAACCATTGCGCCAGCTTCCCATTTTAAAAAAGGAGTACTAAACAATGCCTGCATGGCTTCTTACTGGCGAGTTGGGTAATTCCCATGGAGGCTTGTGCATTTGACGTCAATCTCGGTAATGAGATTGAAAAGAATGCAAATGAGGGTTAATGATATTCCCGTCATTTTTGGGCATGATCTGGAACTCATCATTGGGAGCGGGGGAGGGGGGGGCGGGTGAATCACAAAATGGTTCGTACTGGGCACGAATCTCAATTTTGGCCTTTCTTGCTATTCGCCCAGCGCCAATTCAGATTGCCACCGGGCGCAAGGCAGTCATCGAATCGCACCCCCTTGCTCTGGAAATACTTCTCATTTAGTACATATAAAAAAATCAATTTAAAGTTTGCAGATAAATAATATTGTGAAATCAATATAAACGTAGTATGAATTAAAATAGAGTCTCTGATTCCATGGAGCGCTTAATAATCTACATGGGATCTTATTACATGGCTGCAGTAACATTAACTGACAAATGAAACAGGAACTAAATACTCCAGTAGTTCACTGAAGAGAGTATAAACCCAACAAATACAATTTCATTGCCAACATTTTTACAATCCTGTAAAAGTGCTATATTTCTACACATGGTACTGTAGTTCTGGCACATTGCTCTGATAAGTAAATAGGTACTCCTGTAGTCCACAGAAAGATGGTTTTCCTTGCCCAGGAAGACCAAGAGCCTTCAGCTGATAGTCCAGCTGAGGTTAAAACATTCAAGATTGTAGATGATGCAATTTTCAGGAAAAGACCATCGCGACATAAACTAGAAGTAGAAGTTTTCATAAATGATTTCAGTGTTGGGTGAAAACCGTCATTATCAATAGATTACAAACTTGGATGATATGTGATGACATGTGAAAGGTAATCACTGCCACCCAGGCTTAATCAGTAAATTGTGTCACCTTTGCAAAATATAACTCATCAAACATGAATTGCTTGCGAACTGTAGAAAAGTTCTCCCGCACCTTGATCTTCAGATTATACTGTGAAATAGCATACAAATAGACAATTCCTCTCTCCATTATTACTCTGCTATTTCTGTTGTTTTGCTCCTTGAAAACATGCTTAAAATAAATAAATTAGTGCCTTTTCTAAGAATAAAATTTTAAGTCAACATGTTAAACATTCATAGACCATTACCCTACAGTATAATTTCATTGCTTTTGCATTCATGCTTTCACACTGACATATTCACAAAGCATGAGAGAATTGGTCCTCAGTTTGACCTAAGCTGATTCTACTCTTTGCTCAACCCAAGGCCATTACATTGAAAGCCAACACTTCAAACCTGCCTCAGCTCAATGTTTATAATTCCAGGTTGGCATCACCTTTAAAGAAGAGAAGTCTGTGTTTGAACAAGAAATATGAATCCAATCTGAATCAAGCCAGTGAAAGATCAAAAGAGGGGCAATCCAATTAAGTTTTGTAAGTTTGGGTAAGTTTAATTTTTCAGCCTCAGGCCACACTGGCTCTTACATTTCATTACTAAATTGGAATGCAATTCTCTTTCTTCAGTAAAGTTTCCAAGTAATGTTTGCCATATCATACCAAAAACTTCTGGCCTGCTTTAAATCACCGCCTACATTTTTCTACCTGCTGCTCAAAGCAAGCTTGAAGATAAAGCATTTTTTTATTGTTGGAACTTCAGCCTAATCTCTCTCATGTCCCATTGGCTTCCAACAGAGCCACTTGGCTCCAAACCTCATTACAACCTTGGTCCAAATATGGGCAAAAGAGCTGAATAGGTGAAAGAATAGGTGAAAGTGACTGCCCTTGACATCAAAACAGCATTTGACTGATATCAAGGAGCTCGAGCAAAATTGAAGTCAATGGGAATCAGGGGGAACAATCTCTACTGGTTGGAGTCATATCTAGTGCGAAGGAAAGTGGTTGTGATTGTGGAGATCAATCGTTTCAGCCCCAGGACATTGTTGTGTGAGTTCCTCAGGGAAAGGTCCTAGGCCCAACAATTTTCAACTACTTCTTCAATGGATTTTCCTCCAGTATAAGATCAAAATTGGCAGATTTGCCAATGATCGCATTATGCTCAGTACCACTCAAGACTCTTCAGATACTGAAGCAGTCTGTGCCCACATGCAGCAAGACCCTGGACAATATTCAGGCCTGGACTGACAAGTGTCAAGTAACATTCATGCCACACAAGAGGGAACCATCTCTAACAAGAGAGAATTTAACCATCTCCCTCTAACATTCAATGGGATTAACATTGATGAATCCTCCACCCACAACATCTTGGTGGTTACCACCGATCATAAACTTAACTGGATAAGCCACATGAATACTGTGCCTACAAGAATAGGTCAGAGGCTGGGAATTCTGCCATGTGAGTAACTCAACACTTGTCTCCCCAAAGCTTGCCTAACACACAAATCAAGGGTTCACTGGATATTTTCCACTTATCTGGATTAATGCAGCTCCAATAACACACAAGAAGCTTTACCACACCTAAGATAAAGCATCCAGCTTGATAGCACCTTCCAAACTGTGACCTCTACTACCTAGAAGGTCAAGGGCAGCGGCAGCAGGCACAAGAGAACACCCCCAGCTGCAGAATTCCCTCCAAGTCACGCACCACCCTGATTTGGAACTATATCACCTTTCCTTCAGAGTCAGTGGGTCACAATTCTGGGACTTCCTTCCCAACAGGTAGACATACCTGCAGCAGATGGACTGGGGGTTCTCAGGGATGAACTATAGGTGCAGGTCTTAACAAAGAACAAAGAACAAAGAAATGTACAGCACAGGAACAGGCCCTTCGGCCCTCCAAGCCCGTGCCGACCATACTGCCCGACTAAACTACAATCTTCTACACTTCCTGGGTCCGTATCCTTCTATTCCCATCCTATTCATATATTTGTCAAGATGCCCCTTAAATGTCCCTATCGTCCCTGCCTCCACTACCTCCTCCGGTAGTGAGTTCCAGGCACCCACTACCCTCTGCGTAAAAAACTTGCCTCGTACATCTACTCTAAACTTTGCCCCTCTCACCTTAAACCTATGCCCCCTAGTAATTGACCCCTCTACCCTGGGGAAAAGCCTCTGACTATCCACTCTGTCTATGCCCCTCATAATTTTGTATACCTCTATCAGGTCTCCCCTCAACCTCCTTCGTTCCAGTGAGAACAAACCGAGTTTATTCAATCGCTCCTCATAGCTTATGCCCTCCATACCAGGCAACATTCTGGTAAATCTCTTCTGCACCCTCTCTAAAGCCTCCACATCCTTCTGGTAGTGTGGCGACCAGAATTGAACACTATACTCCAAGTGTGGCCTAACTAAGGTTCTATACAGCTGCAACATGACTTGCCAATTCTTATACTCAATGCCCCGGCCAATGAAGGCAAGCATGCCGTATGCCTTCTTGACTACCTTCTCCACCTGTGTAGCCCCTTTCAGTGATCTGTGGACCTGTACTCCTAGATCTCTTTGACTTTCAATACTCTTGAGGGTTCTACCATTCACTGTCTTGCCAGTTTAAATCCCATGAATGAATAAAGAAAAATCATAGTGGCAGGGAAACTTGCAATGAACTGGGAAAATAGTAAAAGAAACGTTTGAGCACCAGCACCTCAACATTTGATCCAATACTTCTTAGTCTACCAGTTTTAACGATGGTTTAAACTTTAACTCATGACCCCCAACCACCAGAGCCACTGGGAGTGGAGGAGATGTGAACTGCTTATTGGGATGCAGATTCCCTCTTGGCACACAGCTGGCTGGGTGGTCTGTATCCCTTGGGTCGACTACCTTTCTCTGCCACATTCCAGGGCTAAGGGAGCCTTCTCCTGTTCACTAGATTTTCAATGCTTCCATTGCCCCTGTTGTGCCCCCTACTTACACCTCCTCTGCACCCATTTTTTTCTTATTGTCACCCCTTTTTTCCTTCAACCATAAACTCAGTTGTTATTTTACCATTCTTGCCCTCCACCCACGGACCTCTCCCCTCTGCTCTTTATCTGATCCCTTTTCCCTGGTTCTACACTTTCTTGAAAACCTGACCTTTAACACCCTCCAGCTCTGATAAAGAAATGTTGAACAAGATTTTCTATCAGCGTCCATGGAGCTGACCCCTAGATTATTTCTGGATCCTGAACGACCTTACATCAGGATCAGTGAAGTGGCACATTGTAAAATGCAAAATGCCACCGGGGTGAATTTCGCGGCACAGGGAATGGCCTGGAAATGAGAGCCAGTAATCATGGGTGGCGCCAATGTTCTAGAGGCATTAACCAAGGCAGTTGTTGATGGGCAGGAGATATTGCCCTGAGCGTCCAGCAGAAGAAACCCACTCAGAGACACCAAAAGGTCGTGGGCAGAGGTGGCGATGGAGGTCAGCAGCAGAGGAGTAGCAGACAAAACTGAGTCCAGTGTCAGAAAAGATTCTGTAAACTGATAAGATCAGGTAAGGCAAGCAACACCTGGGTGTCAGGCCTCGAATCATGTATGCAGCAGCATGCATGTGAACTCAGCAGGGTGAGTGCCCGTAGCTCTCCTTTACATTGTCAGATCAAGTGGTCAGTTGTATCATGGAAAGTAAGCCACCCTTACATATGTGGCGCACATGAGAAGATGGATCACTGAGGAGCGCAACAGATATTATCAGTGCCATGCTGGAATAGTTGAGGGAGGCCAGGCTACTCAACATTATTTGCTCTACATACTGCAGGAAAAGCAAGTTCTCAACAAGCGTCAGATATCTTGAACAGGTGATGGTGTGGCGGATCTTCACAATCAGACCCCAATGTTGGTGATAGTGCTATTACGGGTGAGGGTGCCATTGTTACTGGTAATAGAAAGACAGGAGGTCATGAAGTGCACTGCTCTTTTATAAGGTTGATGGGCCAGATGGCCTCCTTGTGCACTGTAGGGATTCTATAGATTCAAAGATGTGGAGCTCGGGTGTCACAAGCAGAGTCCTTCTCTGCAGCTCCTCAGAGGCAAAAGAGTTCCAACATATCAGAGATGGCAGAGGCATTGTGGAGACATAGGCAGACATGAGCCATGCAGTGCATTTGCTCTGTCATGGCTCAACAATTTGAGTGCACGAGCTTCCCCATTGAGAGAGTGCCTACCTTACCTTCATGGAGAGCCATATGCAGCACCATTCTAAGTGGGTACAGGAGCAGTGCACTGACATACACAGAAAGAGTGACACTTCCTGTAGCATGGACCATTCAGTATTGCTGATGGTGCAGAAAGTGGATGCCCGCTGCTTCCCAGCTGAGGGCCCCATCCAATATGAAAGAGCACTATGAAAGAGTTGAGTTAATCAAAGAAGCTGATAAGGGAGCCACCCCTGAAGGGGCATCGGAGCCCTCTTCATCCCCTCTGACTCAAGGCCCATTCCTGCCTCAAGGCTCTGTGACAGAGACTGCCCCTGCAATGACACAGGGTGTGGGCACCTCCAGCACAAGATTTCTCAGCTGGATACAGAGACAATGAAATGAAAATTGCTTATTGTCACAAATAGGCTTCAAATAAAGTTACTGTGAAAAGCCCCAAGGGCAGAATCTTACGAAAAAATGGCAAAGTGTCAGTTCTGGTGATGAGAATGGTGCATTCTGGATTTCTCACAGAATTTTGAGCCCTTGACCAAAAAGAAGGAGTGAGTGTAGTTTACACCGTTACTCTGGTCGGGCATGAGTTCTTAAAGCTGGATACTGGCTCCAGACAGATCGGGGTGCCATTTTTAAAGGGTGCCCTGACCAGCGGTCCAGTCTAACGGCCCTCAGCCCACATCACGGAGGTTTCGAGGACTCCCGCCTCCGCCCAACATCCATCACCGGTATGCCCTTCCTACAATACTCACTCTCCCCTCTGCCCACCACACATACACATCCCCCACTCATGGGGCTCCCAGGAGGGTCTGGCCCTGGGACTGATCCCGGCACAGCTTGGCACTGCAAGGTTGGCACTATCAACCTAGAAGTACAAACCCAACAGTGCCAACTTGGCACTGCCAACCTGTGCCAGACGTCAGTGCCAGGGTACTGCCCTGGATTTACCTCTACCTACCTACCTCCCCAGGACTATTCTTACTTCTGTGCCCCCTGGAGGATATCCTCAACTGCCTCACGCCTGGCCAAACCTGTAGATGGCGCCGGCGTGATGTTGCACTTACACCTAATGGATATTCCGTGTCGACGATATTAAGGTCGAATTAGAGTGCCCTCTAATCACATGCTAATGTATTAAAGTGAGGTTCCTGGGCTCCAGTGGCATGACTTGCATTTGGGGTGATAATTCCAAAAAACAATCACGTCAAAGATAATTGCATTTATCGATTCTCTCTGGATTTTGAGCTTGGGCCAAGTTCCTCACGGGCGAAGAGTGTGGGCTCAACATCGGCCCTGTGGAGCAGGTTTCTCCACCTCACTCTCAGCTGTGGAAGGGCACTGGGTGGAAGTGGATGGGAATGTAAGGTACCATGCTGTTAGTTGCACTTTATGGTCAGTTGAACAATTTGTTAAGTTGTTTCTGCTGTAATAATAATTACTAATGTTCTTGAATCCGGTTTTTGTATTATTGTTGGTTGATATCAAAAGAGATATGGAGGATCGGGAGATTGGTGGTGAGGCAGGGGATGTGGGGGTTGGGGGGGCATCCGGGGGCTTGGGTTCAGTGGGGTCCCATGGTCTGTGATGTGGTATAATGTTGATGGTGGAGATCCCAAACCCAATGGTTTTGGGTGAAAATGGGATTCCTTTGCTGCGTTTGCTTGCATGCTAATTTCTCTCTTTGATGGAAGGCGAGATACAGAGTGATGTCAGAGGGGCTGAGAGGCATTTAAATAAAATGGTACTGAGTTAACGTGGCCCTTGCAGCCATGCCAGCCTGCTGATCGCCGTGAGGCCTGTTTTTTTGGTGTTTGGGGTTGAGTTTCCCCCCCCCCCAAAAGAAATCCAATTAATTAAGTAAACTAATTAACTAGTTAAGGGAATTTGGTGCTCATCTTAAGGAGGTGCAGAGAAGCAGACCTGTGAGGGAGCCTCGGGAGCAATTACAGCACAGCCAGCAGGTAAGTGATTGGCTTGTAACTGGTAAGTGATTTCTCTCTCTTTGACTTTCTCCTAGCTGTGTAGTGTAGTTCAAATTTAACTTCAGGTTAAGTCATGGCAGGAGAGCTCAGACCCGTGTCATGCTCCTCTTGTGAGATGTGACAAGTCAGGGACCCTTCTGGTGTCCCTGACTCCTTCATCTGCAAGAAGTGTGTCCAACTGCAGCTCCTGTTAGACCGCTTGACGGCTCTGGAGCTGCGGATGGACTCACTTTGGAGCATCCGCGATGCTGAGGAAGTTGTGGATAGCACATTCAGTGAGTTGGTCACACCGCAGATTAAAATTACTGAGGAAGATAGGGAATGGGTGACCAACAGACAGAGAGAGAGTAGGAAGGCAGTGCAGGGATCCCCTGCGGTCATCTCCCTCCAAAACAGATTTACCGTTTTGGAAACTGTTGGGGGAGATGGCTCACCAGGGGAAGGTGGCAGCAGCCAGGTTCATGGCACCGTGGCTGGCTCTGCTGCACAGAAGGGCGGGAAAAAGAGTGGCAGAGCTATAGTGATAGGGGATTCAATTGTAAGGGGAATAGACAGGTGTTTCTGTGGACGCAAACGAGAATCCAGGTTGGTATGTTGCCTCCCTGGTGCAAGGGTCATGGATGTCTCGGAGCGGCTGCAGGGCATTCTGGAGGGGGAGGGTGAACAGCCAGCTGTCGTGGTGCATATAGGCACCAACGATATAGGTAAAAAACGGGATGAGGTCCTACAAGCTGAATTTAGGGAGTTAGGAGTTAAACTAAAAAGTAGGACCTCAAAGGTAGTAATCTCAGGATTGCTACCAGTGCCACGTGATAGTCAGAGTAGGAATGACAGGATAGCTAGGATGAATAAGTGGCTTGAGAGATGGTGCAAGAGGGAGGGTTTCAAATTCCTAGGACATTGGGACCGGTTCTGGGGGAGGTGGGACCTGGACAAATCGGACGGCCTGCATCTGGGTGGGACCGGAACCAATGTTCTCGGGGGTGTGTTTGCTAGTGCAGTTGGAGAGGTTTTAAACTAATGTGGCAGGGGGATGGGAACCGATGTAGGAAGTCAGTGGGGACAGAAACAAAAGGCAGGAAGGGAGAGTGTGTAAAGCATGACCAGAGAAAGCAGGGCAGAGAGCAAGGAAGGTCTACATTAAACTGCATTTATTTCAATGCAAGGGGCCTGACGGGCAAAGCGGATGAACTCAGGGCATGGACGGGCACATGGGACTGGGATATTATAGCTATGACTGAAACATGGCTAAGGGAGGGGCAGGACTGGCAGCTAAATGTTCCGGGGTACAGATGCTATAGAAAGGATAGAACAGGAGGTAAGAGAGGAGGGGGAGTGGCGTTTTTGATTAGGGAGAACATCACGGCAGTACTTAGAGGGGATATATCCGAGGGTTCGCCCACTGAGTCTATATGGGTGGAACTGAAAAATAAGAAGGGAGAGATCACCTTGGTAGGACTGTACTACAGGCTCCCAAATAGTCAGCGGGAAATTGAGGAGCAAATATGTAAGGAGATTACAGATAGCTGCAAGAATAATAGGGTGGTAGTAGTAGGGGACTTTAACTTTCCCAACATTGACTGGGACAGCCATAGCATTAGGGGCTTGGATGGAGGGAAATTTGTTGAGTGTATTCAGGAGGAATTTCTCATTCAGTATGTGGATGGACCGACTAGAGAGGGGGCAAAACTTGACCTCATCTTGGGAAATAAGGAAGGGCAAGTGACAGAAGTGCTAGTGAGGGATCACTTTGGGACAAGTGACCATAACTCCATTAGTTTTAAGATAGCTATGGAGAATGATAGGTCTGGCCCAAGAGTTAAAATTCTTAATTGGGGCAAGGCCAATTTTGATGGTATCAGACAGGAACTTGCAGAGGTAGATTGGGGGAGACTGTTGGCAGGCAAAGGGACGGCTGGTAAATGGAAGGCTTTTAAAAATGTGTTAACCAGGGTGCAGGGTAAGCACATTCCCTTTAGGGTGAAGGGCAAGGCTGGTAGAAGTAGGGAACCCTGGATGACTCGAGATATTGAGACTCTGGTCAAAAAGAAGAAGGAGGCATATGACGTACATAAGCAACTGGGATCAAGTGGATCCCTTGAAGAGTATAGAGATTGTTGAAATAGAGTTAAGAGGGAAATCAGGAGGGCAAAAAGGGGACATGAAATTGCTTTGGCAAATAATGCAAGGGAGAATCCAAAGAGATTCTACAGATACATAAAGGGGAAATGAGTAACTAGGGACAGAGTAGGGCCTCTTAAGGATCAACAAGGACATCTATGTGCAGAGCCACAAGAGTTGGGTGAGATCCTGAATGAATATTTCTCATCGGTATTCACGGTGGAGAAAGGCATGGATGTTAGGAAACTAAGGGAAATAAATAGTGATGTCTTGAGAAGTGTGCATATTACAGAGATGCCGGCGTTGGACTGGGGTGAGCACAGTACGAAGTCTTACAACACCAGGTTAAAGTCCAACAGGTTTGTTTCGATGTCACTAGCTTTCGGAGCGCTGCTCCTTCCTCAGGTGAATGAAGAGGTCTGTTCCAGAAACACATATATAGACAAATTCAAAGATGCCAAACAATGCTTGGAATGCGAGCATTAGCAGGTGATTAAATCTTTACAGATCCAGAGATGGGGTAACCCCAGGTCAAAGAGGTGTGAATTGTCTCAAGCCAGGACAGTTGGTAGGATTTTGCAGGCCAGATGGTGGGGGATGAATGTAATGTGACATGAATCCCATTCATGTGGGGGATTCATGTCACATTACATTCATCCCCCACCATCTGGCCTGCGAAACCCTACCAACTGTCCTGGCTTGAGACAATTCACACCTCTTTAACCTGGGGTTACCCCATCTCTGGATCTGTAAAGATTTAATCACCTGCTAATGCTCGCATTCCAAGCATTGTTTGGCATCTTTGAATTTGTCTATATATGTGTTTCTGGAACAGACCTCTTCATTCACCTGAGGAAGGAGCAGCGCTCCGAAAGCTAGTGACATCGAAACAAACCTGTTGGACTTTAACCTGGTGTTGTAAGACTTTGTACCATATTACAGAGGAGGAGGTGCTGGAAGTCTTAAAGCGCATCAAGGTAGATAAATCCCCGGGACCTGATGAAATGTATCCCAGGATGTTGTGGGAGGCTAGGGAGGAAATTGCGGGTCCCCTAACAGAGATATTTGAATCATCGGCAGCCACAGGTGAGGTACCTGAAGATTGGAGAGTGGCGAATGTTGTGCCCTTGTTTAAGAAGGGCAGCAGGGAAAAGCCTGGGAACTACAGACCGGTGAGCCTAACGTCTGTAGTAGGTAAGTTGCTAGAAGGTATTCTGAGAGACAGGATCTACAAGCATTTAGAGAGGCAAGGACTGATTTGGGGCAGTCAGCATGGCTTTGTGCGTGGAAAATCATGTCTCACAAATTTGATTGAGTTTTTTGAGTGGGTGACCAAGAAGGTAGATGAGGGCAGTGCAGTAGACGTTGTCTACATGGACTTTAGCAAAGCCTTTGACAAGGCACCGCATGGTAGGTTGTTGCAGAAGGTTAAAGCTCACGGGATCCAGGGTGAGGTTGCCAATTGGATTCAAAATTGGCTGGACGACAGAAGGTGGTTGTAGAGGGTTGTTTTTCAAACTGGAGGCCTGTGACCAGTGGTGTGCCTCAGAGATCGGTGCTGGGTCCACTGTTATTTGTGATTTATATTAATGATTTGGATGAGAATTTAGGAGGCATGGTTAGTAAGTTTGCAGATGACACCAAGATTGGTGGCACAGTGGATAGTGAAGAAGGTTATCTAGGATTGCAACGGGATCTTGATCAATTAGGCCAGTGGGCCGACGAATGGCAGATGGAGTTTAATTTAGATAAATGTGAGGTGATGCATTTTGGCAGATCGAATCAGGCCAGGACCTACTCAGTTAATGGTATGGCGTTGGGGAGAGTTATAGAACAAAGAGATCTAGGAGTACAGGTTCATAGCTCCTTGAAGGTGGAGTCGCAGGTGGACAGGGTGGTGAAGAAGGCATTCGGCATGCTTGGTTTCATTGGTCAGAACATTGAATACAGGAATTGGGACGTCTTGTTGAAGTTGTACAAGACATTGGTACGGCCACACTTGGAATACTGTGTGCAGTTCTGGTCACACTATTATAGAAAGGATATTATTAAACTGGAAAGAGTGCAGAAAAGATTTACTAGGATGTTGCCGGGACTTGATGGTTTGAGTTATAAGGAGAGGCTGGATAGACTGGGACTTTTTTCCCTGGAGCATAGGAGGCTTAGGGGTGATCTTATAGAGGTCTATAAAATAATGAGGGGCATAGATAAGGTAGATAGTCAACATCTTTTCCCAAAGGTAGGGGAGTCTAAAACTAGAGGGCATAGGTTTAAGGTGAGAGATTCAGAAGGGCCCAGAGGGGCAATTTCTTCACTCAGAGGGTAGTGAGTGTCTGGAATGGGCTGCCAGAGGTAGTAGTAGAGGCGGGTACAATTGTGTCTTTTAAAAAGCATTTAGATAGTTACATGGGTAAGATGGGTATAGAGGGTTATGGGCCAAGTGTGGGCAACTGGGACTAGCTTAATGGTAAAAACTGGGCGGCATGGACTGGTTGGGCCGAAGGGCCTGTTTCCATGCTGTAAACTTCTATGATTCTTCTATGATTCTTCGAAGGCCTTAGTGAACGTCCTCCAAGGTCAGAGCCTCTGGTGTGCCATCTTCAACCTCCTCTTCCTCCACCACGTCCTCCTCCTCATCTTCCTCCGAGGAAGAGTGGCATTGCAGGTCCTCTTCTTCACCCATCTCCAGTCCTCCTTGTATTGCCATGTTGTGCACAGTGCAGCAAATTAGCAGATGAGACAGTCGGCTGGTTCATACTGGAAGGCACAACCTGACTGGTCAATGCAATTGAGGTGCATCAGATTCATTCAAGCTTTGGTTGTAGTGTCACTCTATACCTGGCTACAGGGTGGGGGTTAAGAACGAACATGAAATCTGGATGTTAGTCTGAAAATGTCCGGCACCTGGGACTCTTGTAGGATAAATGCATCATGGCAGCTGTCCGGGAACCAAGCTCTGAATTCTCCCTCTGTGTACCCGAACAGGCGACTAGGGGCTTTTCCCAGTAACTTCATTGCAGTGTAAATGTAAGCCTACTTGTGACAATTATAAAGATTATTATATGTTTACAGGATGCACTTTGCATGGCCAGAGGCCAGCTGGACATTTAGCAAGTGGAACCCTTTTCTATTCAGGAACCTCGCTGGCTGCAGTGTCAGTGCCTTGATGGTTGCATGTGTCCAATCTATGAACCGTTGGATCTGAGGGAATCAGTCTATCCATGTCGGCAGATTTCCCCATGAGGGGAAACATCCTCCCAGCATCTATTTTAGCTCCCTCAACTCACACTCCCAATTGTTTGCCTGTCAGAGCTTCCTCTACCAATCTCTACAGCCCAACTGATGCCAGGAGCCCTTGTCACTCTCACGAGTCCTACAACCACTCAAGAACAGTGATAGCAACTTGGTGCCACCAGTTGAGTTGAGCATCCTTTATCCTTCATTGCTACCCTTTTAATTAACTCATCACTGAACGCAGTAAACACTTAGCTGGAGGGGTGTAGGTTCCCGCGTCCCTTCTTCCCTTTGGAAAATTGTGTGATCCAGAACCTGCACCAATGCTCCCCCCACTGGCAACTGAAAATCCAGCCCATTAGCTCTGTTTTTCTCACCACAGATAAGACCATAAGATCTTGATGCCACATGTGAGACCATTCCAGTATTTTCCATGTTGATTTGAAATTGTATTGATATTTTTAGGATAGAGATTGAATTGAATCTAAAGTGTCTGAATTGGGAAAATTCTGAGGCTGGATTCTCCGTCTTTGGGATATGTCCCCACACCATCTTACATATTCCTAGCCCTGCAGGAGGCTAGCAGTGAACCAGCATGAAACTCAGTACGAAGTCTTACAACACCAGGTTAAAGTCCAACAGGTTTGTTTCGATGTCACTAGCTTTCGGAGCGCTGCTCCTTCCTCAGGTGAATGAAGAGGTCTGTTCCAGAGACACATATATAGACAAATTCAAAGATGCCAAACAATGTTTGGAATGCGAGCATTAGCAGGTGATTAAATCTTTACAGATCCAGAGATGGGGTAACCCCAGGTTAAAGAGGTGTGAATTGTCTCAAGCCAGGACAGTTGGTAGGATTTTGAATCCATTTGAAGCCATTGTCCTGGCTTGCGACAATTCACACCTCTTTAACCTGGGGTTACCCCATCTCTGGATCTGTAAAGATTTAATCACCTGCTAATGCTCGCATTCCAAACATTGTTTGGCATCTTTGAATTTGTCTATATATGTGTCTCTGGAACAGACCTCTTCATTCACCTGTGGAAGGAGCAGCGCTCCGAAAGCTAGTGACATCGAAACAAACCTGTTGGACTTTAACCTGGTGTTGTAAGACTTCGTACTGTGCTCACCCCAGTCCAACGCTGGCATCTCCACATCACAGCATGAAACTAGCAGCTTTTGTTGCACATACAGGCCCCGTACTTCCGGGTCAGAGATCGCGCATGCGCGTGGCGGCCTCTAGCGCCATGCTCCATGCCGGACTCAGACTGGGGGGCTGGACCCTAAACATCGTGCCAGTGAACGGCCATGCACCCGCCCCAGACCGCCCGCCCAAAAATTGCCTGGCCGCATGTGAGCCCCCCCGCCCTCTGATCGGCCCGCCCCCGACCAGGGCGGTCGCGGACTGAATCCGCAGCCGCCATGCTAGTATCCCGACCGGCAGGACCATGTTAGGTCCATGTCATCGGGACTTCGGCCTGTCGGGGGCGGGGAATAGTGGGACGGGCCTCCAGCAATAGCTGCAGGTAGGGGATATGCGGAGCGGTGTACTCTCGGAGTCTGCCACTTTTCGGGGCCCAGAGAATTGGGGAACCGCCGCCGGTCCCGATTCTGTGCGGGGAAATGGATTCTCTGTCCCGGTGCTGGCCGCGATTTTGGCGTCGGGGTGCGGAGAATCCAGCCCCTGATATTTGCTGCAATTATGTTAACAGCTCTGTTCAACTCTCAATAGGTTTGTAATTGGTTTGAGGAAGCGTTCTATCCCAAATGAGTGCAGGCATTTCGACTTAGAAAAAAAGATGCAGTGCTTATGTTAGAAAAATATGTAAACGTACCTCCTATTAACATGGTGCAAATGGAAAAGATCTTTTCAGCATCAGTGTTAGCCGACACATTCCCAAAGCCGACACTGGTTAGGCTGCTGAGTGCAAAGTAGAGTGAAGTAATGTAGGAGCTTCGGATTGAGGGACCACCAAGCAGTTCAAAACTGGAACTGTTATCTCTAGAGCTGGTGTTAATGAAGGTGGTCTGGATCGTGGAGTTCACGGAGGTGGAGACAGTCAGTGAAGAAATGGATACGTATGGAGTTCCCAACCGCTTTGCCAACTCATGAAGCCAACCTGGAAGAAATAATGGGAATGGGTATTTATCATAGTGATTTCTGCTTTGGCCCAAGATGAACATATTTAGACATTTATGAAAGTCAGAAAGATAATTTGTCTTGGACAGCTTTTGTTTTACAAAGCATATTTTGAACTTCTACTATCTTGATTTCTTCAACTATACAGTTGGACCTTAAGAATATGAGGACAACCTATGGTTTGTCACAAATCTGTGTCACTGCTGGTCTTTGTTTATCTTTCTTGCATTTAGTTTTGCTACACTCTGGTGACATCAGTACAAGTTGGTGGAAAAGGAATTGGATATTCAACTTCTTCTTTGCCTCTTGTACAAAATGCATAAGGTCACCTGCTATGGTACTTGGAAAATCAACTGAAAACCTATACTGGCAAATAATAACTAGAATATTTCATTATTGAAAAAAATGGTCTTAGTTGGAGAGCCACATGAGGTGAGAGTCCTCTGGCCAAAGTAGATGAAAACAATGACCACATGCAGAAATATCTGGAACTTCTGGCCCCTCCTTGCTTTAATAATGAGCAGCTGAAAATTAACAGAATCAAACTAAGATGAATCCTATCTCATCAGTTCTCTTGAAAATTAATTCAGTCCATATTTAAGGCCTCGACACAGAACCTTGCAGGACACCATGAGTCACATTCTGCCAATTGATATTCCTACCTAATGTCCCTACTCCCAGTCCCCTTATGTTCAGCTAATTTCACAACCAAGTCAAAATATTACCTTCAATTCCATGACTTCAACTTTGACCAACAGCTTCTTATGAGGAACTTTCAAATATTCTCTGTAAGCCCAAAGAAATAATAATATGGACTTTCTCCTGTCTACTACTTCAGTCACCTCTTCAAAAGATTCATTCAGGTTCGTCAGGTGTGACCTATCTTTTACAAATCTATGTTGGTTCCCTCTGATCAATGAAAGATTTCTCAGGTGTTTAGTCACCTTATCATTAATTACAGACTTCAAAAATTTCCCGACAACAAATGTTAGTCTACAAAGAACAAAGAACAATACAGCACGGGAATAGGCCTTCGGCCCTCCAAGCCTGCGCCAACCATGTACGTACCTAAACTAAAATCGACTGCACTTATGGAGTCCGTAGCCTTCCGTTCCCACCCTGATGCACGATCAATCACTACTGAAGCGAGATTGTAGTCCAATTGATGCACGATCAATTGCACAAAGACTAAAGTTGGGTACAACTGTGGCTTTATTACAGTCAGATGCGAGGCCTCCTGCTGCAGCTGGTGAAATGGCAGGGCACTGGAGGTCATGCATATTTATATAGTTCTCCGTGGGCGGAGCCAGCCGGCAGGAGCTACCAGCGAACCTGTAGTGCAGGTCCTACCTTACATCTCCTATTACAGTGGATCACCACATTCACCCCCTGTTAAAAATGAGTCCGGCGGGGGTGACGTGAAACTATATCCAATTAGTGGAATTATGTACAGTGGAAGGGAAAGAAAAGTCCATGTTGACGGTCCGGAGTCCGTCAAAGGTTCAGCCGGTCTGGTGCTTTGGTGTTTCGTTGGGAGCGGCGCAACGGTGGCGGCGAAGTCGGTGCTGGCGGTGGTGGAGGTGACGCCGACGGCAGTGGTGGCGGTGCTGATGCTGGCCATTCATCGGGGAACTCCGGGAGCGTGCAGAAGTCCTCTTCGTCCTCTTGTGCGGAAAAGGGGAGGGGGGGGGCGGTGGTCTGGTGTGGTCAATATTGGCGGCGCGGTGGGAGGTTGGGGGGGGCACATTGGTGGGGGGGCTGTGTTGGGGTGGAACCTGACAGTGCCAGGTCCCTGAGTGAGACAGTATCTTGGCGGCCGTCGGGGAACTCAACGTAGGCATATTGAGGGTTGGCGTGGAGCAGGTGAACCCTGTCCACCAAGGGGTCCGCCTTGTGGAGTCGGACATGCCTACGGAGAAGGACCGGTCCTGGAGCAGCGAGCCAAGTCGGGAGCGACACACCGGATGTGGACTTCCTGGGGAAGGTAAAAACACGTTCATGGGGTGTGTTATTAGTGCCGGTGCACAATAGTGACCGGATGGAGTGCAGAGCATCAGGGAGGCCCTCCTGCCAGCGAGAGGCTGGGAGGTTCCTGGACCGTAGGGCCAGCTGGACGGCCCTCCAAACCGTCCCATTCTCCCATTCTACTTGCCCGTTTCCCCGGGGGTTGTAGCTGGTCGTCCTGCTGGAGGCTATACCCCTGCTGAGCAGGAACTGACGCAGCTCATCGCTCATGAATGAGGATCCCCTGTCACTGTGGATATAGGCGGGGAAACCGAACAGAGCGAAGATGATGCTGAGGGCCTTGATGATGGTGGTCATATCGGGGCATGGGATGGCGAAGGGGAATCTGGAGTACACATCGACCACGCTGAGAATATACGTGTTACGGTCGGTGGAGGGGAGGGGCCCTTTGAAATCCACGCTGAGGCGTTCAAAGTGGTGGGAAGCCTTCACCAGGCGCACGTGGTCTGGCTGGTAGAAGTGCGGCTTGCACTCCGCACAGACCTGGCAAACCCTGGTGACTGTCCTTACTTCCTCAACGGAGTAGGGCAGATTGCGAGCTTTGACCAGATGGTACAATCGGGTGACCCCCGGGTGACAAAGGCTGTCGTGTAGGGCCCGGAGTTGGTCTACTTGTGCGCTGGCACATGTACCTCGGGAGAGGGTGTCTGGGGGCTTGTTGAGTTTACCGGGGCGATACAAGATCTCGTAATTATAGGTGGAGAGCTCGATTCTCCACCGCAAGATTTTATCATTTTTGATCTTGCCCCGCTGTGTGTTATTGAACATGAAGGCTACCGACCGTTGGTCCGTAAGGAGAGTGAATCTCTTAGCGGCTAGTTAATGCCTCCAATGCCGCACAGCTTCAACGATAGCTTGGGCCTCCTTTTCGACGGATGAGTGTTGAATTTCAGAGGCATGAAGGGTGCGGGAAAAGAATGCTACACCTGGTGCCTGGTTGGTTTAGGGTGGCGGCAAGGGCGACGTCTGAAGCATCGCTTTCTACTTGGAAAAGCAGTGACTCGTCCACTGCGCGCATCCCGGCCTTGGCGATGTCTGCTCTGATGCGGGCGAAAGCATGTTGTGCCTCGGCCGCGAGGGGGAATTGGGTGGACTGAATGAGTGGGCGGGCCTTGTCCATATAGTTTGGGACCCACTGAGCGTAGTAGGAAAAGAACCCCAGGCAGCTTTTGAGGGCCTTGGGGCAGTGGGGGAGGGGACGTTCCATGAGGGGGTGCATGCGCTCAGGGTCGGGCCCGAGAAGACTATTTTGGACTACATAGCCGAGAATGGCTAACTGGGTCGTGCTGAACACACACTTCTCTTTTTTGTTGGTCAGGTTGAAAAGGGTAACAGTGCGGAGGAATTTAACGAGGTTGGCATCGTGGTCCTGCTGGTCATGGCTGCGGATGGTGACATTATCTAAGTACGGAAAGGTGGCCCGCAAACCGTACTGGTCGACCATTCGATCCATCTCTCTTTGGAAGACCGAGACCCCATTTGTGACACCGAAAGGGACCCTAAGGGAGTGGTAGAGGCGACCGTCCGCCTCGAAGACAGTGTATGGCTGGTCCGACTTCTGGATGGGGAGCTGTTGGTAGGCGGATTTCAGGTCAATTGTTGAGAAGACCCGGTACTGCGCAATCTGATTGACCATATCAGATATGCGTGGGAGGGGGTACGCGTCGAGCTGTGTGTACCGATTGATGGTCTGGCTGTAGTCCACGACCATCCTGTGTTTCTCCCCAGTTTTAACCACTACCACTTGGGTTCTCCAGGGGCTGTTGCTGGCCTCGATAATACCCTCCTTAAGCAGCCGCTGGACTTCGGACCTGATGAAGGTCTTGTCCTGGGTGCTGTACCGTCTGCTCCTAGTTGCAACGGGCTTGCAATCCGCAGTTAGATTTGCAAAAAGGGAGGGGGGATCGACCTTGAGGGTCGCAAGGCCGCAAACGGTAAGGGGGGTAAGGGCCCGCCGAATTTGAGGGTGAGGCCCTGGAAGTTGCACTGGAAGTCCAGGCCCAACAGGGGTGCAGCGCAGAGATTAAGAAGGACATAGAGGTGGAAGTTACTAAACTTTACGCCCTGAACCGTGAGGGTGACTGTACAAAAGCCTTGGATCGGGACGGCGTGGGATCGGGAGGCTAGGGAGATCCTTTGATTGGCCGGGTGGACCGTATCTGGGTGAACGAAGCTTTCGGTGCTCCCGGAGTCCAGCAGGCACGAGGTCGCAAGGCCGTTGATTTTAACCGTCATCGACGCGGTAGCCAGGTTGTGCGGGCGGGATTTGTCCAGCGTCATTGAAGCGAGCTGCGGGTAGCCATCGGATGCTTCGGGTGGCGAGCGGGTGCGGTTCCGATGTCGAGATGTCCAGGGACCCTGTGGGGAACAAGATGGTGGTGCCCATGGTGCGCACATTGCGGGGTCGGGACACGATGGTGGTGCCCATGGTGCGCACATTGCGGGGTCGGGAGAAGATGGTGGTGCCCATGGTGCGCACATTGCGGGGTCGGGACAAGATGGCGGCGCCCATGGTGCGCACATTGCGGGGTCGGGAGAAGATGGTGGTGCCCATGGTGCGCACATTGCGGGGTCGGGACAAGATGGCGGCGCCCATTGGTCGCACATGGACCCGGGAGGAGAAGATGGCGGGTCCCATTGTGCTTCTGGCATGGGGGAGGCGGTGATAGCGGGCACAATCGCAGCGACTGCACGGGCCTGTCACACAGCTGCGAAGTGGCCCTTTTTACTGCAGGTTTTACAAACTGCAGTGCGGGCCGGGCAGTGTTGGCGGGGATGCTTCTGCTGACTGCAGAAGTAGCAGCGGGATCCCTGGGGTGCGCGGATCGGCGTCCGGCAAAGGCGTATTGCGAAGGCAGGGCCCCGGCTGAGGAGGTCATCGGCGGGGTCCAGGAGGGGTAGGAAGGGGTAGAAGGGTGGGCAACGCGGCGGCAGAGGTACGATTGTACGTTACGGGATGCGACCATCATGGAGAGCGCCAAGGTTTTCATCTCCGCCAGTTTGAGCGTTGCCCCTTCCAGCAATCGTTCTCGGATGCGGTCCGACGCAATCCCCGTCAGGAAGGCACCGCGCATGAGGAGGTTTGCGTGTTCGGCGGCCATAACGGCCTGACAGTCACAGTCCCGGACGAGTGGAATTAGGGCCCGCCAGAAGTCTTCGATGGACTCACCAGGTAGTTGTGAGCGGGTGGCAAGTACATGCCTGGCGAAGAGCATGTTCGCCTTCTGCGCGTAGTGTTCTTTGAGGAGTTCCATCGTTTGCGTGTAAGTCGTGGCGTCTTGGATCAACGGGAACACGCTGGAGCTCAGTCTGGAGTACAGGACGTTTATCTTCTGAGCCTCCGTTGGCGTGGGGTCCGCCGCGTTGATGTAGGCCTCGAAACATGCTAGCCAGTGAGTAAAGTCTTTCCTGGCGTTGGGCGAGTGCGGATCCAGCTGCAGGCGATCGGGCTTAATTCTGATATCCATTCTGTGGAAAATCTGACTGTAATAAATTGATGCACGATCAATTGCACAAAGACTAAAGTTGGGTACAACTGTGGCTTTATTACAGTCAGATGCGAGGCCTCCTGCTGCAGCTGGCGAAATGGCAGGGCACTGGAGGTCATGCATATTTATACAGTTCTCCGTGGGCGGAGCCAGCCGGCAGGAGCTACCAGCGAACCTGTAGTGCAGGTCCTACCTTACATCTCCTATTACAGTGGATCACCACAACAATTGAAGGCTTTAATGAACAAGTAGTTACCCCAGCAGCTCCGGTACAGAATGACTGCTGTGCGTGAAACACAGATTCTTATGCTCCGCCTACTGGGTGGAACGAGGAGGCAGGTTCTACCACTCTTACTACAGTATAAGGTACATCCCACCTAGGTACCGCGATACCCCTAATATGGCCTACCACACTCACCCCCTGTTTAAAAAAAGTCCAGCAGGGGAGGTGGCCTTGCTTTTACAGTGGTAGAGGTGATAGCGGTACCCTTCGGTGCCTTTACATGCAATACATATATTTACAGACAATTGTTTACACGTTCATTTTACAATGAAACTATCAGCCGGTCGGGGGCCCTGGTCGTCCTCTGCGATCGTCGCAGTCACGGCGTTGATGCTGGCGTCGGCTCAGGCATTCGTGGCTCTGGGAGCGTGTCGTCTTCAGCTTCATCGCATCCGGATGGGGCCATTGGGAGGACGGATCCTCCTGGGAAGGGGGCTGCGGTGGTGTGCGCAGGTGAAAATATGGTTGGGGTTGGTGCAGGATGGGGGGGGTGGGATCCAGTGGGGGCCAGATCCCGGAGGGAGATCGTGTCTTGTCGGCCGTCGGGATGCGCCACATAGGTGTACTGGGGGTTAGCATGGAGGAGATGTACCCTCTTGACCAGTGGGTCCGACATGTGGGCCCTTACGTGTTTGCGGAGTAGGACGGGTTCGGGGACTGCCAGCCATGTTGGGAGCGAGGTCCCCGAGGAGGACTTCATAGGGAAGGCAAGGAGACGTTCATGAGGTGTTTCGTTGGTAGTAGTGCACAGTAGTGATCGGATGCAGTGAAGTGCATCGGAAAGGACCTCCTGCCATCGGGACATTGGGAGATTCTTGGACCGTAGGGCCAGTAGGACGGCCTTCCAGACCGTCCCGTTCTCCCTCTCTACCTGCCCATTTCCCCGGGGGTTGTAACTGGTCGTCCTCCTGGAGGCAATGGCCTTGCTGAGCAGGAATTGACGCAGCTCGTCACTCATGAAGGAGGACCCCCTATCGCTATGGATGGGTAGGCGGGGAAACCGAACAGGGTAAAGATGCCGTGGAGGGCTTTAATGACGATGGCAGCCATCATGTCGGGACAGGGGATGGCGAAAGGGAACCGGGAGTACTCATCAATCACGTTTAAGAAATACGTGTCGCGGTCGGTGAAGGAAGTGGCACTTTGAAATCAACGCTGAGGTGTTCAAAGGGGCGGGAAGCCTTCACCAGGTGCGCTTTCTCTGGCCTATAGAAGTGCGGCTTGCACTCCGTGCAGATTTGGCAGTTTATGGTTACGGCCCTGACCTCCTCGATGTAGTAGGGCAGATTGCGGGTTTTAACAAAGTGGAAGACCCGGGTGACCTCCGGGTGGCATCGGTTGTCGTGGAGGGTCCGGAGTCGGTCTATTTGTACACTGGCACAAGTGCCGCGGGACAGGGCATCAGGAGGATGGTTGAGCTTCCTGGGACGATACAAGACCTTGTAATTATAGGTGGAGAGCTCGATCCTCCACCGTAAGATCTTATGATTCTTAATTTTGCCCCGCTGTGCATTGTCAAACTTGAAGGTGTCATTGACCTTAATTGGTAGGGTGTACCTCAGTGACCGTTGGTCAGTGAGGAGAGTGAATCTCCTGCCGGCCAGTGTAGCAAACCACTGTGTTCTGATATTAGAGGTTGTACGGTAGAACCTGTACTACAGGTTCACCTGGGGCCCCTGCATGCTACCTCCGCCCAGGAGCCGGGTTATAAATATGCATGGCCTCCAGCTCGCAGGCATTTTGTCAGCTGCTGTGGGAGGCCACATATCTGATACTAATAAAGCCTCAGTTTGGATTCAACTTCGTCTCCAGTCAAATTGATCGTGCCTCAATTTATTAGTATCAGATTCAGAAGATGGACCTCCGGATTAAACCAGATCGCCTGCAGCTGGATCCACACGCAAGCGACACCAGAAAGGACTTCCAGCACTGGCTAGCTTGCTTTGAAGCGTATATCAACGCGGCACCAACCCCTGTTCCGGAGGCTCAGAAGATTCAAATATTGTACTCCAGACTCAGCTCCAAAGTTTTCCCGCTGATCCAGGATGCGCCCAATTACGCTGATGCCATTACTCGACTCAAAGAAAATTATGAGCAGAAGACGAACATGCTTTTTGCCAAACACGCGCTCGCAACGTGTACACAACTACCTGGTGAGTCAATCGAGGACTTCTGGAGGGCCCTGATCCCACTAGTTCGGGACTGTGACTGCCAGGACGTTACAGCCAAGGAGCATTCAGATCTCCTTATGCGGGACGATTTTGTATCTAGGATTGGGTCTGATGTTATCAGGCAGCGGCTCCTAGAAGGGGCCACGCGTGACCTCGCAGAGATTAAACTACTAGCGCTTTCCATGACGGTCGGCCCACACCTCCCACGCTTCATAGGCCCCACAGTAAGGCCTGCGGGAAGAAGGGCCACTTTGCAGCGGTGTGCCAGGACCGCTCAGCGGCCACGGTCGCCCCCAACCCCCCCCGGTCACGGACAATGGACGCCGCTATCCTCCTCTCCCCCCCCAGGCCATGTGCGAGCAATGGGCGCTGCCATCTTCTCCCCCGCACAACACGTGCGTTTCATGGGTGCCGCCATCTTGCTCCACTCCCCATCGTGCGTTCCATGGGCGCCGCCATTTTGTAATACCCAGGACCTCCGGGCGCCGCCATCTTGTCCACCCCGCAGCACATGGAGACCAACGGCATTTCAGGACCCCAACTCAACGGCCGTCTCACTACCCAACGATCAACCACGGCTCGCATCCATGGCAATCGACCAGTCCCGACCACATACTCTGACCAACGCATCCACCAGCGTGAAAGTCAACGGCCATGTGACCTCCTGCCTACGGGACTCCGGGAGCACCGAGAGCTTTGTACACCCGAATACGGTAAGGCGCTGCTCCCTTAAGGTACTCCCTACCAATCAAAGTATCTCCCTGGCCTCCGGATCCCATCGCGTAGCGATCCGGGGGTACTGCACGGTCACGCTCACAGTCCAAGGCATAGAGTTCCACGGTTTTCACCTCTACTTCCTCCCTAACCTCTGCGCTGCACTTAACCTGGATCTGGACATCCAGTGCAACCTCCAGAGCCTGACCCTTAAATTCTGCGGACCCTTACCACCCCTCACTGTGTGCGGCCTCGTGACCCTAAAGGTCGATCCTCCTTCCCGCTTTGCCTATCTAACTCCAGGTTGCAAACCCGTCGCCACCAGGAGCAGACGGTACAGCACCCAGGATAAGGCGTTCATCAGGTCGTGGTCCAGCGGTTGCTTCGGGAGGGAGTCATCAAGGCCAGCATCAGCCCTTGCAGAGCTCAAGTGGTAGTGGTTAAGTCTGGGGAGAAAAACCGAATGGTCGTGGACTACAGCCAGATCATCAACAGGTACACGCAGCTCGACGTGTACCCCCGCCCACACATATCTGACATGGTTAACCAGATTGCACAGTACCGGGTCATCTCAATGGTGGACCTGAAATCCGCTTACCACCAGCTCCCCATCCGTAAATCGGACCGTCCATACGCCGCCTTCGAGGCAGACGGCCGGCTATATCACTTCCTTAGGGTCCCCTTCGGCGTCACCAATGGGGTTTCGGTCTTCCAAAGGGAGATGGACCGAATGGTCGACCGGTACGGTTTGCGGACCACGTTTCCGTACCTAGACAATGTGACCATCTGCGGCCATGATCAGTAGGACCACGACGCCACCTCGCTAAATTTCTCCGCACCGCCACTCTCCTCAACCTCACGTAGAACAAGGAGAAGTGTGTGTTCCGTACAAACCGCTTAGCCATCTCCGGCTACGTGGTCCAGAACAGAGTTCAGGGGCCCGATCCCGACCGCATGCGCCCCCTCATGGAGCTCCCCGTCCCCCACTGCCCCAAGGCCCTCAAACACTGCCTGGGGTTCTTCTCATATTACGCACAGTGGGTCCCAAAATATGCGGACAAGGCCCGCCCACTCATACAGTCCACTCATTTATCCTGACGGCCGAGGCCCAACAGACTTTCGCCCGGATCAGAGCTGATATTGCCAAAGCTGGAATGCACGCTGTAGACGAAACACTTCCATTCCAAGTAGAAAGCGATGCATCGGACGTCGCCCTTGCCGCCACCCTCAACCAGGCAGGCAGGCCCGTGGCATTCTTTCCCACACCCTCCATGCCTCTGAAATTCGTCACACATCCGTCGAAAAGGAGGCCCAGGCTATCGTTGAGGCTGTGCGACATTGGAGGCATTACCTGGCCGACAGGAGATTCACTCTCCTCACTGACCAACGGTCGGTAGCCTTCATGTTCAACAACACACAGCGGGGCAAGATCAAAAATGATGAAATCTTGCGGTGGAGAATCGAGCTCTCCACCTATAAATACGAGATTAGGTATCGTCCTGGCAAACTCAACAAGCCCCCAGACGCCCTATCCCGAGGTACATGTGCCAGCGCACAGGTAGACCGACTCCGGGCCCTGCACGACAGCGTTTGTCACCCAGGGGTCACTCGGTTGTACCACTTCATTAAGGCACAAAATTTGCCCTACTCCATCGAGTAAGTAAGGACGATCACCAAGGACTGCCAGGTCTGTGCGGAGTGCAAGCTGCAGTTCTACCGGCCGGACCGCGCGCACCTGGTGAAGGCCTCCCGCCCCTTTGAACGCCTTAGCGTGGATTTCAAAGGCCCCCTCCCCTCCTACGATCGACACACATATTTCCTCATTGTGATCGATGAATACTCCCGGTTTCCCTTCGCCATCCCATGCCCCAACATGACGTCTGCCACCGTCATTAAAGCCCTTAATTCTATCTTCACTCTGTTCGGCTTCCCCGCCTACATCCACAGTGACAGGGGATCCTCATTCATGAGTGATGAGCTACGTCAGTTCCTGCTCAGCAGGGGTATTGCCTCCAACAGAACGACGAGCTACAACCCCCGGGGAAACGGACAGGTAGAAAGGGAGAATGGGACGGTATGGAGGGCCGTCCAGCTGGCCCTTCGGTCCACAAATCTCCCGGCCTCCCGCTGGCAAGAGGTCCTCCCTGATGCACTACATTCCATTCGCTCATTACTCTGCACAGCTACTAACAGTGCACCGCATGAACGTCTTTTTGCCTTCCCCAGGAAGTCTACATCTGGGGAATCGCTCCCAACTTGGCTCACAGCTCCAGGAACCGTGCTTCTCCGTAAACATGTGCGGCTCCACAAGGCGGATCCGTTGGTGGAAAGGGTGCACCTGCTCCATGCAAACCCACAGTACGCCTACGTGGCGTTCCCCTCAGGGACCTGGCACCAGCAGGTTCCACCCCCACACCACCCCCGTCGCTCCCGGCGCCAACCGCCACTCCCCCACCACCCCCACCACCCCCCTAGGACCGTCCATACTCCCCCTGCCCACCCCCGTTGATAAAGAGGATTTTGTCACGCTCCCGGAGTCAACTTCGACCACGACAGCACCAACATCGATGTCTCCACTTCGACGATCTCAAAGGACCATCAAGGCGCCAGACCGGCTGAACCTCTGACCGGCCCGCCGGATGACCAGAGACATTTTTTTTACTGCTCTGTAAATATAAAAAATTGCTAATTGTATATAGTTATCCACCACCCCCGCTGGACTCAAATTTTAACAGGGGGTGAATGTGGTAAACCACTGTGTTCTGATATTAGAGGTGGTAGGGTAGAACCTGCACTACAGGTTCACCTGTGGCCCCTGCATGCTAGCTCCGCCCAGGAGCCGGGTTTAAAATATGCGTGGCCTCCGGCTCGCAGCCATTTCGTCAGCTGCTGTGGGAGGCCACACATCTGATACTAATAAAGGCTCAGTTTGGTTTCAACTTTGTCTCCAGTCAAATTGACCGTGCCTCAATTTGCAAAGAGGGAAGGAGGGTCGACCTTGAGGGTCGCAAGGCCACAGACAGTGGGGGGGCATATGAGGCTGCCAAATTTGAACTTTAAAATTTGCAGGTTACACTGGAAGTGCAGTACCAGGAGTGTGGCAGCGCAATGATGGGGGAGGACGTAGAGTCGGAAGTTATTGAACTCCACCCCCTGGACCCTGAGGTTGGCTACGCAGTACCCCCGGATCTCCACAGAGTGGGACCCAGAGGCCAGGGAGATCTTTTGTTTAAACAGATGTACAGCGAGGGAACAGCGGTCTTACCGTAGTGGGATGGATGAAGCTCTCCGTGTTCCCAGAGTCGATCAAGCAGGATGTCTTGTGCCCGTTGATGAGTACCGACGTCGTAGCGGTTGAAAGCGTTCGGGGCCGAAACTGGTCAGTGTCACTGAGGCAAGTTGTGACAGAAGCTGAGAGATCTCATCGGGCGATACACGGCCACCCGAGTCGGGGCCCTGAGACGTCATCCAAGGTGGCTGCCCCCATGAATCGCACATGGCCCGGTTCGCCTGTGGAGACAGCGGCGGCCGACTGGGCCTGGCATACTGCCACGAAGTGCCCCTAGGGTTGTCAGGGGCGTTTGTTTTACCCACAAAAATAGCATTGCCCCTCCCCCCCCGCCCCGGGGATTCCTCGCTGCCGCACTACACAAGCTTATGGGGAATTTAGGGGTGCTTTGGAATCGGCCGCGGGTGGGGTCCACCCTGTCCATACGGGTACCACGCGGTCGGGAACGTAGGCCTGGGCATTGTGGGAGGCTACATTTAGGGAGTGCGCAAGTTTCCGTGCCTCTTTAAGCCCTAGTGTGTCGTTTTCCAGCAGTCGCTGGCAGATTTTAAAGGACAGCATGCCCGCAACAAAAGCATCCTGTATTAAGAGTTCAGTATGGTCATTGGCTGAGACTTGTGGACAGTTACAGTTCCTACCTAACACTAACAATGCGCGGTAAAAATCGTCCAGTGATTCCCTTGGGATCTGCCGTCTGGTTGCTCAAAGATGCCGAGCGTATACCTGATTCACAGTGCGGAGGTAGTGCTCTTTTAACAAAGTCATTGCGTCCTCGAAACGATCCGCGTCTTCGATAAGCGTGTATATTTCTGGGCTCACCCTTGAGTGGAGGTCTTGCATTTTCTGTTCCTCCGTGGGGGTAGTCGGGGCCGTCCTGATGTACCCGTTGAAACATGCCAGCCAATGTTTAAAAGTTGCTGCTGCATTTGCCGCGTGGTGGTTGATTTGTCGACACTCTGGCTTGATGCGGAGAGCAGCCATTCTTCAATCTTCTTCATTAAATTGATCAATCACTACTGAAGCGAGATTGCTATCCAATTGAAGGCTTTAATGAATAAGTAGTTACCCCAGCAGCTCCGAATCAGAATGACTGCTGTGGGTGAAACACAGACTCTTACGCTCCGCCTGCTGGGTGGAACCAGCAGGCAGGTTCCACCACACTTACTACAGTATAAGGTACATCCCACCTAGATACCATGAAACCCCTAATATAGCCTCACACCCTATTCATATATTTGTCTAAAAATTGCCATTATCTTACCTGCTCCCACCACCTTTCCAGGAAGCGCGTTCCATATCTTTACCACCCTCTGTGTAAAAAACGTGTCACGCACATCTGTTCTAAATTTTCCCCCACGCTCAGTGGGCTAGACAGCTGGCTTGTGATGCAGTACATGGCCAGCAGCGCGGGTTCAATTCCCGTACCAGCTTACTCGAACAGGCGCCGGAATATGGGGACTAGGGGCTTTTCACAGTAACTTCATACTTGTGACAATAAAAGGTTATTATTATTATTATAGTACTTGACTCTCCTACCCTAGGAAAGAGCATCTGACTATCCACGCTGTCCATGCCACTCATAATCTTGTAGACCTCTATCAGGTCGCCTCTCAACCTCCGTCGTTCCAGTGAGAACTGTACACAATATTCCAAATGAGGCCTAACTAAGGTCCTGTACAGCTGCAACATGACTGCCAATCTTTATATTCAATGCCCCGACCGATGAAGGCCAGCATGCCGTAAGCCTTCTTGACCACCATATCCACCTTTCAGTGATCGGTGGACATGCGCACCCAGATCTCTCTGCCTGTACTACTTGTAAGAGTTCTACCATTTATTGTGTAATTCCTACATGCATTGGACCTTCCAAAGTGCATTACCTCACACTTAACTGGATTAAACTCTGTCTGCCATTTCTCCGCCCCAGACTCCAACCAGTTTATATCCTGCTGTATACTCTGACAATCCTCTTCACTATCCACACCTCCACCAATTTTTGTGTCGTCTGCGAACTTACTAATCAGAACTTACTAATCAGACCAACTACATTTTCTTCCAAATCATTTATATACAGATTAGTCTAAATGGCCAATCATTCCCTTGTCGTCCTCAGTCATATTTCTTAAAATGCAGAGTGGCGTATGTAATTTAACAATCTCAAGGAACAGTCCCTGAATCATGAGAACTTTGGAAGATTATAGTTTAGGCATCTACAACCCTCCCATCTACTTCTTTTAAAACCCCAGATGGAAATCATCTGGTCCTTTGGATTTGCTACTCTTAATTATGTTTATTTCTCTATTCCTGTTATTCTGCTTGCATTAATTTAGACCAGTCTCTATTGCTGGTTTAATAATAGTATCCTTGGGACGCCTGGCAAGCTGACCTTTTCCTCTACTGTAAATACTGCCACTTCCTTATTTTCTATGACAATATCACCAAGTTTTCAAGGGGCCCATAATGCTTCTGACCATCCTTTTTTAAAAATAATGTAATTATAAAAAGATTTTTGATGTTTTTAATATTCCTTATAGGTTTCTTTTCAAATTGTTTTTTTTAACCTCTCACTGTCTGCTTTGTCACCCTATGCTGCTGTTTGTATCTTTCCCATTCACTAAAACTTGCACTATGTTTGCATGATGTATGATTTTTCTGCTAGTTACATGTTTCTTCGGCAAGTGAAGATTTGTCACTTCGGGATGTAAACTGATTTTGTATCATATTACTTTATTTTGAACACCTCTCACTAATTTTCGGTCATGATACAAATTAACAGATTTATCCAGTTTACTGTGGATAATCTGTTTTCATGAAGTCAGCATTACCTAAATCTTAGTACTGTAGCTGTTTCATGTTTCTTTCAAACACTACGTTGAACTTGAGCATATTATGATCTCTACTAGATAAATCTTCATGCACTGTTAGACTGTTAACTAGATCTAACTCATTACTATATCTAATATGACCTGCCCTTGTTTTGATTTATTCGTTCACGGGATATGGGCATCCCTGGCTCTGTCAGCATTTATTGCCCATCCCTAATTGACCTTGAGAAGGTGGTGGTGAGCTCCTTCTTGAAGCGTGTGAGTGAGAAAATATGAGTGCAAGTGAAGAGCGCGAGACTGAGGGACAGAGTGTGAGAGTGAAGGAGTGTGACTGAGAGAATGTGAGAGGGTGAGAGAGAATGAGAGAGTGAGAGAATGTGAGAGTAAGCAGGACTGTCGGACACACACACATTGAGACATAGGTGCTCAGTGCGGGGATAAAAACCCTAATTCTCTTTCTCCCTCCACTGAAAGCTATCCATACATGGGCTGTGAGAGGAAGAAAGCCCAGTCTGAAAGGCAACACACTTCCGACTCCTGCTTTCATGTGAATTCCACTGAGACAAGCTTGGAGTATGCCCCTCAAGAGATGAACGGAAGGTCACTTCTTAAGCAAAAAGACAAAAAGGGTTTTATTTGTTAGTTGTGCTGCCTGGTACTTTTTAATAGTGTCATGGGAATATCACTTTAAGAAATGTTTGTCTTCTCAAGTGGTTGCAGTGATGTCATTGTGTGGGTGGAGCAGGGCTCTGGCTCTGCTTTTTACTTTCGTTTTGAGCTGGAAGCTGTTTTTGGCTTTGAGTCTTAGTTTTGTTTTTCAGTCGGGGAGCTGTATTCAAACCAAGGAAGTGTATTTTTGTCTCTCTCTCGGCCTGCTAAAGAATGTCTCCAGATCACTTGATGATTTCAAAGTAATACTTGTTTCTGTAAGAAATGCAAACCTCCTGTCTTTGTTAAAAAGGGTCTTTGACTTATGGATGTTGTTAGGCAAGTTACTAAGGGTTACCTATAGAATACTGTATCTTTGGCGGGGGGGGGGGGGGGTATCCGTGTTGGTAGTTGATAAGATGTTTACTGTGTGTTTATAAAATGTTAACTGGATTCATAGAATAAAAATTGTTTTGTTTAAAAATACTTTAGATCTCTGTAGCCTCACACCTGGAAAGTGGGCCCTTGTACTACCCATAACCAAAATCTATTAAAAGATATGGGTCAGGTGAAGTCCATGATATACTTTGGGGTTCTCTAAAGCCCGGCCCATAATAATAGTTATTTTTATTAATTATATTTTTTAACTTGTTAATTTATTGCTTTAACGGTGAATTTATTTAGGGCGGCACGGTGGCAGTGCTGCCTCACGACGCCTAGGACCCGGGTACGATCCTAGCCCCGGGTCACTGTCCGTGTGAAGTTTGCACATTCTCCCCGTGTCTGCGTGGGTCTCAACCCACAACCTAAAAGCTGTGCAGGGCAGGTGGATTGGCCAAACTAAATTGCCCCTTAATTAGAAAAAAAAAGATTTGGGTATTCTAAATTTATTTAAAAAACACATTGAATTTATTTTTACTCAAGTTGTATATGTTTCCTTTATACCTTAACTTTTTTGTTTGAAATTCATATTTAATGTTTTCCAAACCACACCACAGGAAGCTGCTGCTGGGTTTCCTGCCGAAGGGCAATGAGAGGCTCACAAAAGACTGCGGTTTTCAGAGGCTGGCAAAAGAGGTTATTTTTGCTCGAATGGACTCAGGAAGTATTGAAAATGCTCAGCGTGTCTGGCAGCATCTGTGCAGAGATCGGTGGCCCTTCATCAGAACTAGAGCACATCGTGGACTTGAAACATTGACTCTGTTTCTCTCCCCATAGATGCTGCCTGGCTTGCTGAGTACTTACAGCATTTTCTAATTATATTTAAGATTTCCAGCAACTGTAGTACTTTACTCTCCTATATATGCTCCATGCTAGGTATTTGTGATATGGTTAGTTTCAATTTAAAATGAGAAAACGTTTATCACTTCATGCAACTGTAATTTTTCTGTTGACAAAGCCCACTTGTGTGGATAGAAACAGCACATTATTGTAGCTGAATTAGTTGATGCTCATTTGCCAGAAGATTTTGCCATTTTTAAACTCGGAAGTGAAACCAGGAGTCATGCGGCTATAGAATATGTCACTGTTAGTTCAAGACATTTGGTGCAGTCACAATGGGCTGAATGGCCTCCTTCTGCTCCATAACAATTCTGTGATATTCTCATTCGTACATAGGATTGTGTTTATCATGCTTGTGAGGTTCAAGTTTTTTTGGGATGTTGGTGTCTGAAATTTCTATAGGGCCAGGTTCAAATGACCAAGTTGTGTATCATTGTCTGAGGAAGTCCTGGTTGCAAAGTGAGTTTTTGATGGGATTCATAAATTGAGGCACAGAGTACATAAGGCAAGAAGTTTTGATGTATAAAATAGTTCAACCCCACGATGACAATGGTTCCCAATACTGGCACCCAAAGGATGTGAGAGGGAGTGTTTGGTGTGGTGGTGGTAGTTGGGGTGCGGGTTGGTGCCTTGGTGGTTGATATAAGGGACACAGAAACAGGAGAAGCACGAGTGCTCATAATTTCTCTCATTGCATCTACTCCTAGTCCACCAGGAAGCATAGGAAAGTATAAAAAATAAATATTTTGGTGCCTCTTCAGAGAATCATAGAATCATAGAATCCCTACAGTGCATAAGGAGGCCATTCGCTCTATCGAGTCTGCAGTGACCCTCCGAAAGAGTATCCTAACCTAGGCCCACATTCCAGTCCTATCTCCATTAATCCCACTTTGGGACCCTAAGGGGCAATTTAGCATGGTCAATCCACCTAATCTGCACATCTTTGGACTGTGGAAGGAAACTGATGCACCCGGAGGAAACCCACGCAGACTCGGGGAGAAGACATGGGCAGACAGGGGCAGCACGGTAGCATTGTGGATAGCACAATTGTTTCACAGCTCCAGGGTCCCAGGTTCGATTCCGGCTTGGGTCACTGTCTGTGCGGAGTCTGCACATCCTCCCCGTGTGTGTGTGGGTTTCCTCCGGGTGCTCCGGTTTCCTCCCACAGTCCAAAGGTGTTCAGGTTAGGTGGATTGGCCATGATAGATTGCCCTTAGTGTCCAAAATTGCCCTGGGTGGGGTTACTGGGTTATGGAGATAGGGTGGAGGTGTTGACCTTGGGTAGGGTGCTCTTTCCAAGAGCCGGTGCAGACTCGATGGGCCGAATGGCCTCCTTCTGCACTGTAAATTCTATGAAAAAGGTGGAAACTCCACATAGTACCCAAGGCCAGATTTGAACGTGAGTCCCGGCACTGTGAGGCAGCAGTGCTAACCACTGTGCCACCGAACTGCCTATAGGGCTCTTCTGGCCCTTCCTGATATTTGTGGCCTGGTGGAAAATTAATTTTCCTACTCAAGTCTAAGGTCAAGATTGCAGTCAAGCTTAAATGACTTTATTAGCATAGTTAAAGCAAAACCCTGCTGCGTTCTGGCAGGTATCCTGCTTGCCTGGAAAAAAGAACCAGTTCACACACTAGAATGCAGGAGGAGGAGGTAAATGACCTGGGACATTTTAATTGCTCGGCAGTAGGAGATAAACCTCCTGCCAATATGTAAACCTGGAAACTGGGCCAGGCTGCAGAGGTGGTAGGATTTTGTGATGCATAAATAACAATCCTTCCCACCTCTTCCTCAATACCTCTCTAATACATCTCCAGGAATTGGACTCTGAAATAAACTGGAAATCTCCATTGCAAGTCCGGCTCGCTACCACTGTCAGTGAGAACGGAGAATTTGTCCCTCATCCAAATCTCCATTCATTGCAGCGGGACCGGAGAATCCTGTCGGCGGGAAGGAATGGATACACACTTGTTAGTGGAGATCAGGATCAATGCCAAAAGGAAAAAAATCTCATGAACATTCACCTTTAATACTTGCTCCAACAACAGATGGCAGCTATTCAGTTACCTTCCATTATGCCTGCAGTGTTTAATTAGGCATTAGATAAATACCAAAGGAGCCAACTTCTGTTCTTAATGTAACAAACTCATTAATACAATCTGAAAGTAAAGAAAATAAATTGTTTGGAAAGGATAAATCAGAATGGAGTCTCCATCCTGCCGCACCCATTTTCTGGTGTGACACGCCACCGCCGGCAGCGCAATCCTCGATCCTGGCAGCTGGTCAATGGGGTTTCCCATTGTGGGCCCCCAAGCGTTCCGGAAATCCGCGGGCGTGAGTACGCTGCTGGCGAACAGAGTATCCCGCCTGGGAGATTTCATCATAGAAAATATCTAAATTAAAAAAAAAAAATTTAGATAACCCTATTATTATTTTCAAATGAAGGGGCAATTTAGCGTGACCAATCCACCTACCCTGCACATCTTTTGTGTTGTGGGGGTGAAACCCACGCAGACAAGGGGAGAATGTGCTAACTCCACACGGGCAGTGAGCCAAGGCCGGGATTGAACCCAGGTCCTCAGCGCCGTAGGTAGCAGAAAATATCTAAATTGAGCACAGCTACTATCGTGAAAGGGGGAGGATGTGCCCTGACCAACGGTTCAGTCCTGTCAATGTAGGGGAAGTTAAAATCACCCACCACAACAACTCTGTTGCTTTAAACCTTTCCAAAATCTGCCTACATATCTGCTCCTCTATCTCCCACTGGTTGTGGGAGGCCTGTAGTAAATCCCCAATAGTGTGACTGCACCCTTCCTATTCCTGAACTCGACCCATATTGCCTTGCTGCGTGAGCCCTCTGAGGTGTCCTCCTGCAGTACAGATGTGATATTCTCCTTAACCAGTAGCGCAACTCCCTCACCCCTTTTACATCCCTCTCTATCCCACCTGAAACATCTAGGGCAGGATTGGTCGGAGAAGCACCGGGGGGGCGGCGTGAATCCCGCCCCGCCGCTCCGACGCCGGCTGCCGAATTCTCCGGCGCCGGTCTTTTGGTGGGAGCGGGGATCGCGCCCCACCGATCGGGGGCCGTTGGCAGTGGCCCCGGCGATTCTCCGGACCCCGATGGGCCGAGCGGCCATCCCTTTTCGGCCGGTCCCGCCGGCGTGGATCAGACAAGGTCCATACTGGCGGGACCTGGGTCTGAGGGAGGCCTGCGGAGTCCTCGGGGGGGGCGCGGGGGGATCCGGCCCCGGGGGGGGGGTCATGGTGGCCCGGCCCGCGGTCGGGGCCCCCCGATCTGCGGGCGGGCCTGTGCCGTGGGGGCACTCTTTCCCTCCGCGCCTGCCTGTATAAAGCCTCGCGATGGCCGGCGTGGAGAAGAAACCCCCTGCGCATGGGCAGGAATCACGCCAGCGGTTCGGTGCATGCACCAGAACACGGTGCCGCTCCTGTGCATGCGCCATCTCACGCCGGCCGGTGGAGGCCCTTCGGCGCCGGTTGGCACAGTGCCAACCACTCCACGACCTATAACAAAATTAAATCGTGAAGATTTTGACTCCAGAAGAGGAGCACCAAGACCCACAAGAGAATGAAATCGGGACAATTTTGACTCCAGAAGAGGAACACCAGGAAACCACAGGTGATTCAAATGAACCAGAAATAACTCCAGAAGAGGAGCACAAAGAAATCAATGATGATTCAAGTGAACCTGAAATGATTCTAGAAGAGGAGTACCAAGGAAGCAAAGAAGAGGAAGCAAATCCACTACAAATGACTGATGTCACCAACATCAATGCAACATCAGATCATTCTCACAATTCTCAAGAAGAAACGCTCAGTGTAACAGATACCACAACGGACACTGACACCAATAACTCAATGTGACAATGACTCAAATCATTCACACGGAACACTCATTGAGCGCAACAGGAACAACAAGAAGCATAACAGAAACAACAAGCACGACAAGAAAAATGACAAGTTCAACAACGAAAACAACAAAAACAGAAACAACACGCACAACAAGAAAAACAACAAGAACAACAGCGAAAACATCAAAAACAGAAACAACAAGCACAACAAAAACACCAACAAGAATGACAACAACAAGATTGACAACAAAAACAACAAAGACAGAAACGTCAGAAACAACAACAATGAAACAACAACCTGTACAACATGGTACAACTCTGCACATGAAGGACAATCCCACAGCACACTGCAAAACAATGACAAGTCTACAAACATGCCATGACAAAAAATCTCACAAATTCACATCTGCTCCAGAATAAGCAAGCACGTCAGCTTTCAAGGCAGGTGACACACTAGATCAATACTGCAAGTACAGGAGAAAGTCCAGGTCAGACAACAAAGGTGACATGCAGAATCAATACCGCAAGCACAGGAAAAAGTCCAGGTCAGACAACGGTGTGACACAGAATCGCTACCACAAGCAGAGAGACAAAAAAGAAAGTCTAAATAAGACAACAAAGTGATTCGACCATTCGAACACCTCATGATGACTTGTTGGTCACTCAAACGCAAGAACACTGATGATGCTCACAAAGAAATGACAACATCAACATCACCACTTCGTCAACAGAAGAAGAAAGCAAATCAACCGAACAAATTCATAACGTTTGGACTCACAATTTTTTAAATTAAGATTGGACTCATAAATATTAATTGGCTTTGTATAACCATCAATATCATCAGAACTTGTACATAATATCATTTGTCTACCTGTTTCAAGCAAACGAGATGAAAACCATAAGAGTCTAAATGTTTTAACATTTGACTGATTAACTCATTGATTTTACGTAATGCAGTTGCAAACTGCATCCATTATGTTTGTTCAATTTTCTTTACCACATACAGAAAATATGTAACAAAAGAAAAAAAAGGGGGATGTAGTGATTTCTGTATGTGCATGTATATAAGGGGTTAATGTGTAATCAGTAGCACCACATGATCTCTAGAGGGCCGGACCAACAGGGGTATAAAAAGCAACCACATTGTGTCTCTTCCTCTCCCTTGGGTGCACTGTGACCAGGGCAGTATCAGATTAGTTCAGATGGCTAGTGGAGTTACGTACAGTTACTGTAGTTAGATCTTGTTAACCTTATCACTAGTATCAAAGTCAAAGTAAAGAACTCATGCAATTATTGTTATAGTTACTCAATAAACCTTTTGTTACTACTGGACGAGTTTGAGTCTTCTTCATTGAGATTCAGAAGACCTCATCATTAACCAAGGATTTAGTAGCTCATGTTACCTACCACACAGGTAACAAAACAAATGTCTGGACAATAATAACCACTGGGTTGTTAATGGGGGGGGGGGGGGGGCGGGGGGATTCAGCAATGGTGTGCTATTGAGTGTCAAGGAGAGATGTTTAGATGTTTAGATTCCCTCTTGTTGACAATGGGCCTGGTTCTTTGGTGGCATGCATGTTACTTGCACTTATTAGCCCAAGGCTGAGTGTTGTCCAGCTCTTACTCCATGTGGGTTCATTATTATCTGAGGAGTTACAAGTCAAATTGAATATTATGGAATCATCAGCGAACATGCCCACTTCTGACCTAATGATGGAGGGGAGGTTATTGATGAAGCAGCTTTAGATGATTGTGCCTAGGACACTGTATTATCCCGCATGGGACCTACGGGCTTGGAATGCTTGTCTTCCCGTGCTTCTTGTGGAGTACGAGCTCCCCTGCTATGGACGGGGTATCTCAATTAACCAATGTATAAAAGGTCGGCCAGTAAGGCACAAATCAGAATAGGAACCCGATAGGGATCGATGGGTAGTGTACATTTTGTTTGTGTAAATAAAACTTTGTTTCTTATTTTACTTAGTGTGGACTCCCTGTGTCCTTATTAAAGACACTAACCTGAGGAACTCCTGGAGTGAGGTTCTGGGACTTCGATAATTGAAGTCCCACAACCACATCTACCTTCCTTTGTGTTAGGTATGTCTCCAGTTGTTGAGAGTTTCTCGGATTTCGATTTATTTCAATTTTATTCACTATCCTTGGTACCATACTCGGTCAAATGCTGCCTTGATGTCAAGGGCATCACTCTCACCTGACCCCTGCAATTCTGATTTTTTTGTACATGATTGGCCCAAAGGAGTAATGTGGTCAGGAGTCGAGTGGCTTTGGTGGAAGCAATTACTGAGACCGTACAATCAGGCGAGACTGAATAGACTGGGTCTCCTTTCTCTACAAAAGGGAGGATTGAAAGGTAACCTGATAAAGGTTTTTAGAAATTTGTTTCACAATGTAAATTCTTCACTCATTCGGTATTCCAAAAAAGAAATACAAGTCAATCACTCATAAATCCAATCAGGAATTCACAAGAAATGTCTTACTCAGAGAGTGGTAAGAATGTGGAATACCACATGGAGTAGTTGAGATAGGATCGATGCATTTCTGACAGTGCATGAGGGAGAAAGGAATACGGGGCAATATTAACAGGGCAAGGTGGCGATGGAGGAGGCTCGTGTACTGTGTAACAAAGCATACATGTCATTGTATTACACAAAGAAGGTGATCACACTGGAGGGGTATGTCATGATATGCAGACATGCAGATAATTATATACAGACAGGCACAGACAGGCAGCTAGTGAACACAGAGAACAGGACATGACCAATGAGCAGGCAGGACACTCAGGGGTGGTATCTCACTATAAAAGGCACGAGGCACTCACACTCCGCCTCTTTCCACTGATGAACATCTACAGTGAGAGTCAGGGTGTATTTACCGTATCACACCTCCAGCACGTGGCTAAGAGCTAGTCTGGTTCAGTCAGACTGAGTAACCACAATTAGGTTAGCAGAGAGTCGAACTCATAGAGAACTGTGCTACTGGTTCAATAAATCAGATTGAACTAACTTCAAGGTCTGGAGGATCTTTTGGTTAAAGCTGCATTCAGTTGCAGCCTGTGTTATCCCAGAGTACATAACACAACAGGGTACAGCGGAGATTTATGAAGTTGTTGCCAAGGAAGAGAGATTTTGAACTATGGGGACAGATTAGATAGGCTGGGTATACTTTCTTTGGAACAGGGGAGATTGAAAGGAGATTTAATAGAGGAGCACAAAATTATAAGCGTCCAGAAAGAGTGGACAGGAAGGAACTAGTTTGCTTTGTAGAGAGGTTTAAAGCTTTTAAATCCATGAAACAGTGAGTCAGTATGTAACAGTCAAAGTTTTCCCATAATACAGTCCAAATGTGCACCCCTATAACAATTAGATGGTCACTCATTGTCTCATAAACACTGTGGAAGGGAAGTTAATGAGTTACCAATTTAGAAGCATGCTGGGAATATTAACTATATTTTAACACTGCTTTTGAGCGAAAATAAGTTATTTTTGTTGAGATTTCTCGAATGAACGGAAACATTGGAAATTACGATCAGTTTAAAAGAAAGTGCCTTTACGAATAAAAGTAATTGAATATGAATAAGTTTTTAGATTACGTGAAAAGACGTAAATGACATCATGCCAAGTTCTCCGCCCCTTAGATTCTGCAGGAAACATTAACCATTTCAGCAGACAGTTGATCTTTTCTGAAGTGACAAAGAAAAAATATATGTCTCTAAGAATAGCTAATGCCTATAAAATCAATCATTGGAAATTGACTTAAATGTGTGCTATTTATAGCCCCCTCCCAGGGGCTGTTTTGCTGCTTCCAAAATACTCTTATGGTGCATCTTTGTCAGCTTTGAAGCTTTGGGATTGCAGTCTCACCCGGCATAAATGGGGGATGGGTTCCCAATAATGATGATCATTTGAATGAAGGAAATGAGTCCCTCGAACCCTGGTTAGCAAATAGAGGGAAAGAGGCTATCATGCAAGGGGCCAAGAAGCATTTAACCCCCAGGAAGAATGGACCGAAATTAGCGATACCAGACCCTATTAGGCAGGCAGACACTCTGCAAATTGCGGTAATACATCGCATTGATAATGGAATGTTTATAGAACTGTCTCAAATATGAGCTCATCAGCTGCAAAATTTAATAACTTCTGAGCCTACGCCCGATCGCTCTGTGTCTGTGTTCTATGCTGGCAGCTAAACGTTAACCCTTACAGTACCACTGTTAAAAAAAAAGGTTTTAAACTGCAGGAAGTCTTACAAAAGATTAATGATCCTTGGGCACAGCTATTAAAACACCTGATAGAGTCCAGATGAGAGAATATAGTGACCCATTGCATGGCTTGGTATGCTCGTGAGGATGTGCACGCATACAATTATAAACGCAAAGTCACTTAGGACAGCAGACATCATTGCATGTCATTCCTTCTTATTTTTCGGTGTTGTGGGATTAGAATGTTAGTACAGTTGACCTATAGTCAGAGGGATCTTTTTGGGATGGGTTTAACTTCAGAATCCCATTTAACATTGGTCGCAAGACATCCCGCTAAGGCAAAGCAAATAGGAGAAGTGATCAAAGAGGCCAAAGGTAAAAAGTAATACATGGGATTCATATTGAAATGGATGGACGAAATTGCCTGATAGAATTTTATGGCAAACAGGAGGGCAAAGTGACCTGGAAAAAGGAGCAATGGCCCGCTACACTTGAAAGACAACAACCTCCCCGAGAGAGCCATCATTTACTCCCTTCAATCCTGGTCCAGGTACTGGCACATCTATGGGCCCATCATAAAAATCATGTTGGAAAAGTACATTCTGCCCCAGCGCATAGGGTGTAGTTACAGAAGAACGTTGCCCTGCCCTACTTAAAACTATACAGGTTGGCACCGGAAGCAGAAAAAGGGATAGAGGGAATGATCAATGCACTGTTACAGCAAGGGGTGCTGAAGAGAACACAAAGCCCCTGTAACACCCCAATACTCCCCATTCCAAAGGTAGGAAGACCCAACGAGTGGTGGTTTGTGCAAGATCTTAGAGCCATCAATAAAATTGTTATCACTATTGCTCCATTGGTGCCGGACACAAATGTCATTTTGTCTTCAAGTCCACCAACAACGGATACTTTCTCAGCCTTTTTCTCCATACCATTGCACCCGGAAAGTCAACATCTATTTGCTTTACATATCGGAATTAACAGTATTAAAAGAGACTTGGACGAGTGCCAGTTGTCTGCAAGCTTCACATTCCCTCAATATGATGACAATTTATTGATAGCCTCAGAGGGAGGGCTAGTTTGTAAACAGAATATCTTTTTGTTATTGTCACATCTGGCAGAAAGAGGGCATGGGATCTCAATGGATGAGCTGCAAATCTGTCAGGAGACAGTTCAGTATTTGGGATTTCAGCTGCAGCAAGGACAGCGGAGGCTTGGGTCTGAAAGCGTACAGGCTGTAGCAAGAGTTCCAATTCCAAAGGGGCTGGTTTAGCTCACTGGGCTAAATCGCTGGCTTTTAAAGCAGACCAAGGCAGGCCAGCAGCACGGTTCAATTCCCGTACCAGCCTCCCCGAACAGGCGCCGGATTGTGGCGACTAGGGGCTTTTCACAGTAACTTCATTGAAGCCTACTTGTGACAATAAGCGATTTTCATTTTCAATTCCGTGCACGGAAAAGGAAACCTTTACCTTCCTCGGAATGGTGGGCTATTGCAGGCAGTGGATACTGGACTACAGAGAGGTGGACGCAGTACTGCGCAAGGCTACCCTACAGGACGCCCCTTCAGTTGTTACTGGATCCCAGAGAGGGAGCAAGCATTTTGTAATTTGAAACAAGCCATGATTAGCGCCCCTGCCTCGGGACTTCCTAATTTCAGCAAGCTCTTTACTCTTTATGTGAATGAAGCAGGGAGATTTGCAACAGGGGTCCTGGTGCAAGAGCATTGAGGAGGGAAAAGACCCCTTGCCTATTACCCGGTGTGGTAAACGGTATGCCAAATTGCTTAAGAGCAGTAGCAGCCACAGCGGCCATAGTAGAAAAAAAAAATCATCAGTTTTGCTGCTGCTTAATTCATCCGCAATGCAGCATTTTACTGTGGCTCGCCACACTGGGTGTGAAGTAATTCTCTCTAAAACCAACTTTACCTACGAGTGAGCGCCAGCTGTCAACCCTGCTACACTCTTACCTGTGCCCTCGGAAACAGAACATATGTATGATCATGACTGTTTACTATTGGTTGAAGCCACCACCACCTCTTGACCTGATTCACCCACGAGAAAATCCAGACATCATCTTTTTCACCAATGGGTCAGCAAACCGACCAAATGATATGACCCTCCTGGCCAGTGATGCAATAGTAACTCCATTCAAGATAGTGGAAGCTTTTGCTCTGCCTTCGGGAACGTTTGCTCAAGCGGCCGAATAGTTTGCCCTTACTAAAGCATGTATTCTAGCTAAAAATAAAACCGTCAATATTTATACTGATTCCCGATCCGCTTTGGGGTAGTACGTGATTTTGGCCAATTATGGAAAAACAGGGGATTCATAACTTCCTCCGGCCAACCTATTGAACATGCTAAATTGGTTTCAAATTTACTAGATGCTGTTCAGCTGCCCAGCAAGATAGTCGTTTTAAAGTGTGAAGCTTTAAAAGCTGCAGACGATGAAGTCTCATGCGGCAATATATTTGCTGATAAAATAGCAAAAAAGTGGCTCTCAAACAGCAGCCACAACTGCAAGCGGCTGCAGGTGAACTTCCGTCCACCATAACAGTTCCAAAATTAAAACAGGCACAGGAGCAAGCCTCTCTACAGGAGCATCGCTCTTGGCTAAAAACAGGTTGCTATCAAGACAATGTTGATAGGTGGATAAGGGCTTTGAAAATAAATCAAACGTATGAAGCTCTCAGAGAAATTATACTTTTGGAAGAGTTTAAAAATTCAATTCCCGATGTAGTGAGAACTCAGGTGGAAGAACAGAGGGTTAAAACTGCGAGACTAAGCAGCAGAAATGATGATTATGAATTAGTTCATAAATCAAAGTTTGGTTTCCAACATCAGTTTCAGCCTGTGAGGGATAGAAACTGGGGACATGAGAAATACTCAAGTGGTAAAGGTAAAGGTGATCTAATGGGAGATAATAAGGAGAGTGTCAAAAGTTTCAAATGTTTTCGCAGTAATAAACTAGGCCATGTAAAGTCATCGTGTTGGTGGTTGAAGAAAAGCACTGGGAAGGCTGATGTGGGGTTTGTTAAAGTGGTAAAGGAAAACCCAGGTGAAGCGAAGGTGGTGCAAAAGATTGTACAGCCTGATCAAGAGGTGATTGATAAGAAGGTGCCAGATCTTTTAAAGAATTTACTTGTGTGGGTAAAGTTTACTCATGTGTATCAGGAGGAGCAGGTAAAGAAGTCACAATTTTAAGAGATACGGGAGCTAGTCAATTTAGGAGATAAGGAGTTATGTAGTCTGGGAAGAATGTTGCCAAAAAAGGTGGTAATATGTGGAATTCAGGGTGAGAGGAGTAGTGTTCCATTATATAAGGTAAGGTTGGAAAGTCCAGTGGTGAAGTGGTAGTAGGAGTAATAGAGAAACTATCTTGTCCAGGAATAAAGTTTATCTTGGGTAACGATATAGCTGGATCGCAGGTGGGAGTGATGCCTACTGTGGTTGATAAGCCAGTGGAAAATCAGACAACTGAAGTGTTGAAGCACGAATATCCTGGGATTTCTCCGGATTGTATAGTAACAAGGTTGCAAAGTCAGAGGTTAAGACAAGAGGAGAAATCAAAGAGTGAAGATGAAGTTGAAGTGCATGTATGATTTGTCAAAGGAATAATTGGTGATAGTGGACATGTTTTCACAGTGGGTAGAGGCTTTTCCAACCAAAAGAGATGATGCTAGAACAATGGTAAATATTCTGGTAGCAGAGAATGGTTAAAGGAAATAATACCTAGGTTTGGGATACCAATGGGTATTAACAGTGACAGGGGAACTCATTTCACTAGCAAATTGACCAAAGCCCTAACAGAAGCCATGGGATTTGATTGGAAATTGCATTTCCATATCAGCCACAATCCTCAGGAATGGTGGAAAGGGCGGATGGAATAATTAAAACTGCAGTTACAAAAGTGTGGCAACAAAATGGGCTGCTATGGCCAGATGCCATACCCATAGTAATGTATGCACTGCAAAATCAGAGAAATTGTAATACGGGTTTACCCCGTATGAAATATTAATCGAACGTCCCATGACAACTGGAACTAAACCCCAATGACTCCAGCGGCAGTAGCTATAATATGGGCAGATGAGGCATCACTAAAATATGTCCAGGCCATGTGTGAAACTGCTGAAAAAAAAATACATGAAAAGGTGCGACAGGCTCAGATGCAACCAAAAGAGGGAAATACACACCCTTTAAACCTGGAGATCAAGTATATGTGAAAGCACTCAACAAAGATTCTTTTTCTCCTTGGTGGAATGGACCCTGCCAAGTGCTGCTAACAACCCAAACAGCCGTTAAAGTAAAAGAAAAGCCAGATGGGATCCACGCAACTCGGTGTAAACTACATCATACAGAACTTTGAGAGTACTAGCGAAACGCTGACCTGAAGAGAATGACGACGTTGATGTTTTTATATTATATTAATCCAACATCATGTAGAGGGTAAACTGCATACTAACACCTTAATATACATGTCTCACTCATACGTAGAGAGGGTAAATAAATCCAGTTGTTGGGTTTGTACACAAATTCCCAGATGCCTGGGGGAGGGCTTCCCTGTGCGACCTATCCCATTTGCCAGTAAAGAGATAGCAGAATGGGCTCTGAGACAAAATAATACAGGGCATGGGTAAGATGCACAGGATATGTTAGATTGGAGATCAGCTGGATACGATATGAATAGGTTTAAATGATGGTGGGGGCCTAGGTTTAATGTAACACGTCAAACGCCCTGTTTGATCCTTCCCAATTACACTGGAGTCCCAAAGGGTAGCATATGCTTTAGGAAACATAAAACATATGGGACCTACCCAGTCGGCACAAGTCAGTGTGATCAGACCTTGAATTGGCAACCTTACAGCTAAAGGACTATTCATCTTTGATTGGTCAGGAGTTGAAAATCAAACTAGTGGAGGCTCCTGGGAAGGCGATTGATTAGACTAATGATGACTGACAGTAAAGGAAACCTGACTGCATATAACGGCACATATTTTATCTGTGGCCACACCAGAAAATTGGGAAGGCTCCTGCTATTTTGGATACATAGTCCCTTATGTGCATCACATTCAGCAATTGCAGGACCATCCCCATCATTTCATAGAATTTACAGTGCAGAAGGAGGCTATTCGGCCCATCGAGTCTGCACCGGCTCTTGGAAAGAGCACCCTATCCAAGGTCAACACCTCCACCATATCCCCATAACCCAGCAACTCCACCCAACACCAAGGGCAATTTTGGACACTAAGGGCAATTTATCATGGCCAATGCACCTAACCTGCACATCTTTGGACTGTGGGAGGAAACCGGAGCACCCGGAGGAAACCCACGCACACACGGGGAGAACGTGCAGACTCCGCACAGACAGTGACCCAAGCCGGAATCGAACCTGGGACCCTGGAGCTGTGAAGCAATTGTGCTATCCACAACGCTACCGTGAATCATGCCCCCACCGTGTCCCGAATTCTCCGCCACCAGAGATTCGGCGGGGGCTGGAATCGCGCTGCGCCGGTCGGCGGGCCCACACCCGGTGATTCTCCAGCCCGCGATAGGCCGAAGTCCCGCCGCTGTTAAGGCTCTCCAGCCGGCGTGGATTAAACCACCTTGTGAACGGTGGGACAAGGTGGCGCGGGCGGGCACTGGGGGGGGGCGCGGGGCGATCTGGCCCCGGGGGGTGCCCCCACGGTGGCCTGGCCCGCAATCGGGGCCCACCGATCCGTGGGGGGGCCTGTGCCGTGGGGACCCTCTTTCCGCCTTCACCATGGTCTTCACTATGGCGGAGGCGGAAGAGACCCCCCTCCCCTGCGCATGCGTGGGGATGACGTCAGCAGCCGTTGACGCTCCCGCGCATGCGTCACCCGGTGAAGTCCTTTCGGCGCTGGCTGGCGTGGCGTCAAAGGACTTTCCCGCCAGCCGGCGGAGCGGAAACCACTCCGGCGCGGGACTAGCCCCTCAAGGTGAGGGCTTGGCCCCTAAAGTTGCGGAGACGTCTGCCCGTTTGAGGCAGCCCAACGCCGGAGTGATCCGCGCCGTTTTTGGCGTCGGGTAGCGGACATCGCGCCAGTTTGCGGAGAACCCCGCCCAAGTTATTCTGACGAAGGACAACAAAATGCGTACTCGAATTGTTTTTAAACCAAGGGCAAAACATTCATATTTCCTCTTGCGTATGTTCCCAAGCTTTATCTCTTCAAAGTTGTTTATTTCAACCTATAAATATAATGGTTTTTGACTGCATAACTCTGAGTGCAGTGCCTTGGCTTTGCAGCTGAAACACTCTCTCTCCACAAGTATATTTGTGTAAATAAATTTCCTTAAATTGAACCTCGAGGAATTTGTCTTTATTATGATTTCCACGACAAACTCACATCCCTGATAATAAAGTGAAAATGTTCTCATCTGCACCTCTAAACCCTTCAAAAGGTCTGACAGTATGCCAAGTTTAAAGGTCTGTGAGATGAAGGTGCAAGTTATGCCTTTTAAAGTGGTGGAAACCTTTGCAAGTGGTTTTCACAGTCAATTTCATTGCTTTTTGAAGTATTGAAGGCAATGTATATGGGAAGCTGAATGTTTCAAACAGGATTGTTTACATTGAAATTCACACTACACTGCCTGCTAAAAGCATCCTCATTGAAGACACGCTGGAAGCATTGAATCAGATTGTTTATTTTTATAGCACTGCAGGGATCACTAAGTCAGGGTAACAGCTGTTTCTCTAACCACAATGCTTTAATAAGTCTATCTCTTTGTTCTTGAGTGTTGAATAGAAAGTGAAGGGACGACCCCAACAGCTTTCTCCCTGCCTATCAATACATGCAAAATAGCTCGATTGAGCTATTTGCATGTTCAGACGGGTGCCATCGGGAAACACGCTTTGACTGGTGGGGCCAGCATGGAGACTCACTGGCGCGAATCCCGATTTGCCCGGCCGCAGGATTTTCCGACCAATTCCTAATCATAGTGGTGGGGAACGGAGAATCCCAGCCTCTGTTTCGAGGTAAACATAGCCATCGACCTGTGGGCTGGATAATCTCTTTCTGTGCTGTAAAATTCTGTGGCTCAGAAATCGTTTACTGGTGTGATTTTACAAACATTCTGAAAGCACGTCCTTATTTTTGCACAGTTGGTAAATTAGGGATTTTCTCCAACAAGTGCTGCCAATATTTTTGTTTTAGCAAGGTTTCTGAGCATGCTCAGCTCTTTAAAAAAAACTGCTTCTTCTCCCAACTCATCGTCTTCCTTCCTCATCCTGCTGTTTGCCAGCCCTCCTGACTTCCCACCTCTCCTGACTCGCTGCTTCCATCCCTGCGCCTCTCCTCACCAATCCCTCTGACACCACCTCTCCAAGATTTCCTGTCCCCCTCCCTGAGCTGTCCACTTGTCGATCTTCCTGCTCACCAACATCTCCCATCCTGACTCGCTGTCTTCCTCCCCGACCTCTGGCCTGCAGACCCTCCTGATTCATCCCTCCTCTTCTCAATCCTCCTGTGTTCTGCCTCTCCAGTTCACTAACCCTCCCAGCTTGCTGCCTCTCCCTGACTGTACTGTTCACCTCCTCCCTCTCACTGCCCCTCTCCAGAACCCTTGCTCACAGTGTTGGATTGGAAGGCGGAACTGGCAAGCAAGTAGAAGCGACAAAGGGAATTAGTGAGCGGAACAGTTGGCTCGGGGCTTTGGACAGTTCCAACTTACTTGACCTGACTAGCTCCCAGCAGTCAACCCCGTTCGCTGCTGACCCAACCTCACCACTCTACCCAGTTGCCACCCTGCCCACTTATCCACTTACCTCATCCACTCTACCCACTTACACACCTACACATTCACCCATTCACTCATACGTTCATTCACATACACATTGAGAAGCTCTGGGACACTTCAACTCACACCAGAATTCCCCAGCTAGTGCTGTAAAAAGGGCTTGGTATCTGCACAGATTCTCTCCGTTGCTCCTTCTGACGTTTCCTGCACAGATTCTGCTTTTCAGGATCCTGTACTGATTGGCCAGAAAAATCGAAAGAAGGTAAGTTGTTATTTAAAAAAAATCTGATCAAGGTCTGACACCGATAGGAAGATTTGGGCCTTTATTCCAAAGGCATTTAGTACTTCAGTTTCATTCAAGTAACACTCAATAGCTACTGTAGAAATTCCAATGTTTTTCTTTTCCTCAACTTGAACATGACTTAATTCCAACACGACTTAATTCCAATCAGTTTCTTTTTGAAAAGTTCTGCAATCCCAAGAGCTGCTTACAATAATCATAGACAGCTTAATTTTGTATTTTCCTCGAGAATCATGTCATGATTCTGTAGAAACTGAAAGATGGAGAGAAAGCACACCTGCCAGTATACAATTGCTGGCTGCATTTCCATTTTGGAGCATTATCAGAATGATTGCTATGGAGTTGTCCCACTGAGACCACTGTGGGTTAGATTGACACCCCTATTCACAGAAAACTCTGTTGAGTATTTACTGCTCAATGAGTCTTTATTTTCTGCTTTACCGAGAATGAACCTAAAATACTAGCTGCTTTTACATTGCATCTGGCCACTGGATTCCCCATTTCAGCTATCACACAGCAGCTGGCTCACTGATTAAAACCAAACAGATCATTTTTATGGTGTTAATAAGAAAAGGATGATTCTTGCTGAGCCTTCTAATCATCATTTCTTATCATGACTGGAAATGCATTGCTTGTTTGACTCTTAATGTTCATATAAAATAATTTCCACTCTCATGACATGCTTAATTTAAGGGGTAAGCATTCCTCTCAAGCAGACAATAAGTCATTTCACTTGACAACATTAAACGCCTGTGTCGTAACATCGCATAGCATATTTTCTTGGTTATGGTCTTTCAACTTCAGTTCACATTTTTAAAAAAATGTCTTTTGATTGGAATTTTCCATTTTTACAAAACTCGCCTCAAAACAATCAAAAGATGAGGAAAACAAGCTGTAGCTATCAATGTACACGAGAAACAGCGTAAGACAGTAGTCATCACAAGAATAGGAACAAATGACTTCCAATAACATCATGTGAGAACAAGTCCCACGAAAGGGGGCCATCGTCAGAGTCTTTGTTTTTGTTATCCCTTTTGCTCATTTTTCGGGGGATTTATGCGGCAAACCTCGTTGGCTAATCGAGGGAACATTTATTCGATGGAGTTATGTCGAAAGGTTTGATGAAAAAGCCCACTGGGAAAGAAACCCCGGTTGGCAGTCTGACAAAGGAATCTGAAGGGGAGAAGGTGGCGGAGGTGGCCTGCTCATTACGGTGGACACGCTGGCTGTAGCGATAGTGCAGCAACTGGAAACATTTGCAAAGCAGATAGACAGGCAGTTTGAGTGGCAAGGTAAAGAGATGAAGGAATCCTTTAAAACCTCTATCGAGGAGGCATTGGGCCCAATCTGAGAGCAGCTAGGTAAGACCCCGAAAGCTGTGGAAGAGCAAGGCAAGACTTTGAAGGACGTGTAGGAGGCTTTGATGCAGCATGAGGTGGTTTACCTAATTGAAAGTGGAGTTGCTGCTCATGGTAGAGAGTAAGAAGGGCCAGAGGGTAAAAGTGGAAGATCTAGAGAACAGGTCGAGGCGATTGAACCTCAGGATGGTGGGGCTGCCGGAGGAAGTGGAGGGCTTGAGGCCAACTGAATACTTCTTGGGGATGTTCTCTTGCCGCTGGGAGGGGATGAGGTGTCACCCCTCCAGAGTTGGATAGGGCCCAGCGTGTACTGCAACAGAAGCCATGGCCGAATGAGCCACCACGGGCAGTGACTATCTGCTTTCACAGTTTCATAGTTAAAGGAAGGAGCAGGTCCTGGAGTGGGCAAAGAAGAACCATAACATTGACTGCGATGGCACACAATGCCGGTACATGTTCTGCTCCTGCCACAGACTCAGGGAGTTCTGGACGGCCTTCTTCGAGGCCATGACCCGGGCTGTGAGGGTCGAGATGGAGCTGTGCCTGACTGTGATAGTCTTTGGAGTATTAGGGCATCCAGAGCTCTGGACAGGAAAGGGGACGGCCACCTGGCCTTTGTCTCACTGTTCACCAGGAGGAGACCTCTGCTAAGCTGGAAGTCAGCAGTGCCACCTAGGGCCTCGGGGTGGCTCTCAAACATTTGCTAAGTTCCTGAAACTAGAAAAAATAAAATCTTGATAAGGGGAAGAAGTTCACAAACCTCTTTGTAGATGTTTGCAACCAGCAACTAACTAGGGGGAGGGGAGAGTAGGTAGGAAAGAGGGGGGGAATGGATAGAAAGGTGGGTAGGAAGTGGGGATGGGGGCAAGGAGCACAGCTGGTATGAAAGGGAGCTCGCGTGTACAGAGGAGAAATGGGAGAAAGGCCATTTGCAGGAGGAGACATGGATCCCTCCCACATGTGTCAAACCGGGAAGGTGGACCATCCTAACTCCCTCGAGAACTCAAGAGGAGAAACAGGACATCCTCCCAGCAAAATGAATGTAATTATAAACAATGTAAAGAGTTTGGCCAGTAATTGTAAATACGAATGTAAAGTTGTGTACAATTCTTATTATTAAATGTCAAAAATCCCAATAAGAACACTAAAAAAATATATATGTTACACACGACTGTAAATAATGCAAGGAAATGTTAGCACTGGGACTATTGTCACAGACAACTTGTGATACTTGTGTTAGTGTTGTTATTTTTTTGATTATTATTATTGTTTGTTTATTGTTCTGCAAAGATTCGATATGAAGTGCAAAATCTCCAATAAAAATATTTTCAAAAAAAAGTTTCTTTTTCTTATTTTTTCTTGGTTGTTGGGGTTGTAAAAGGGGTATTTGATAAGGTACCAGTAGGGGAAGAGATGTATAGTTAGGATGCCAGGGTTTGTGCGCTTGGGTGGGTAGCGTGGGCTAGGAGGGATTGGGCTGTTGTATTTATTGTTTTTTTGGATGGGGACCATGGGTGACGGCTAACCCATTAGCAAGCAGGAGTAGCTAGCTTGGGGTGGGGGCGGTGGCCATCTTAGGTGGGTCTGGGACCCAGGAATTTGTAAGGAGGGGATGATTTATCATGGTGAAAATGACTGACACGAGGGTGAGAGGGGGTGGTGAGAGACTCTCGGCAAGGTTAGCCACCTGGAAAATGTAGGGCCTGGGGGTGCCGGTGAAATGGGCAAGAGTTTACTCCCATTTAAAAAGTTTGGGGCCGATGTGGTGTTCTTACAGGAGACTCATTTATGGGTACGAGACCAGACCAGGTTGCGGAAGGCCTGAGTGAGTCAGGTTTTTCATTCATGCTTTGATAGCAGGGCCGGGGTGGGGGGGGAGGGGTTGATGATTCTAATAATAATAATCTTTATTGTCACAAGTAGGCTTACATTAACACTGCAGTGAAGTTACTGTGAAAAGCCCCTAATCGCCACACTCCGGCGCCTGTTGGGGTACACAGAGGGAGAATTCAGAATGTCCAATTTACCTAACAGCATGTCTTTCGGGACTTGTAGGAGGAAACTGGAACACCCGGAGGATACCCACACAGGCACAGGGAGAATGTGAAGACTTCACACAGACAGTGACCCAAGCCAGAATCGAACCTGAGACTCTGGAGCAGTGAAGCAATAGTGCTAACCACTGTGCTATCGTGCCGCCCAATTCTAATCAACAGAAGGGTCTGTTTCCAGGAGGGGAAGTTCTTAGCTGATCATTGGGGTTGGTACATGATGGTTGCAGGCACATTGATGGGAAGGTGGTGGTGTTAATGAATGTATACGCCCCAAATTGGGATGATGTAAAGTTTATAAGGTGGTTGTTGGCCGCAATACCGGATTTAGATGTGCACCAAAGTAATTTAGGAGGGGATTTCAACTATGTGCTGGACCCAAAGCAGGATCTCTCCAGGCTAGTCGTTTGGCCCCTTCAGGGATGGTGGGGGTGTTAGCTACATTCAAACAAGAGACAGGAGGGGCAGACCGATGGTGGTTTATGCACCTTGGGGGTAAAGAGTTCTCTTTTTTCCCCACTGTGCACAAGGTGTACTTGAGGCTAAACTTCTTTGTCATGGGAAGGACTCTTCTCCACAGGGTGAGAAAGGCAGATTATTCGGCAGTAGTTATTTCTGGACATGCTCTGCACCTGGTAGATTTGGTGTCAGAGGCAGGTCGGACGCAGTGTTCGGAATGGAGTTTGGAGTAGGGCTTTTATCGGATATTGGTTCTGCGGGAAGGTCTCTGGAGCCATAAGAGAACATACAGAGTTTAATGAGAATGGAACGGTCTTGCCCTCTACTTTGTGGGATGCGTTGAAGACAGTGATTAGAGGGGAGATCATATCGTACAAGGCACAAGAAGGAGCAACAGAAGTTAGTGGATGAGATCCCGGGAGTGGACCATATGTATGCGAACAATCCAACTCTGGAACTATTGGCACACAGGAAAAGGCTTCTGTCTACAGACAGGGCGGTGTGCCAGCTGAGGCGGTTGAAGAGAATGGTGTGTGAATATGGGGAGAAGGCCAGTCATCTCTTGGCTCACCAGCTAAGGCAGCAGCAGGCTGCTAAGGAGGTTGTTCAGATTAGGAATTTGGAGGGTAGGTTGGTCTCTGCCCCAGACAAGGTGAATGGGGCATTTTGAGTCTTTTATGAGAGTCTTTATAGGTTGGAACCAGCAGGGAATGGGTGGGAATGGCAGAGGTTTTAGAGTTTAGAGTTTCCCAAGGTTGGGGAGGAATTGCAGGAAGAGTTGAAGGTGCTGCTGGGATTGGAGGAGGTCCGAACAGCCTTAGGAAAGATGCAGACGTTGAAGGTGCCTGGACTGAGTGGGTTCCGGGTAGGATTTTATAAGGAGTTTGCAAATCAGTTAGTTCCATTACTGATGAGGAAGTATAATGACTCCCTGGAGTGAGGTTCTTTCCCTGAGGCAGTGGGGCAGGCACCCATATCCATTCTTGTGAAAAAGGATAAGGAGTGTGAGTCATATTGTCCAATTTCACTGCTCAATGTGCACGTCAAGCTTTTGGCCAAGTTCCTGGCGGTGCGGTCGGGACCCTATCTCCTGGAGGTAGTTGGGGAGGACCAGACGGGATTTGTGAAGGGCCGAAAGTTGTCATCCAACTCAATGTGGTTCTCACTCCCATGGCTGGGCCGGAACCAGAGGTAATCGTATCGCTGGATGCAGAAAAAGCGTTCAATAGGGTTGAAAACGCAGCTATTCTCGTACTCACATCACGTGATCCTCCTTCAGTGCAGGGTTGAACAGCCCACCACTTCCTTTCATTAAGGATACTGATAGTTCATGATTCTGTATAGTCTTCAGGATTTGCGTCTCCATTGTAAACAAGAGATGATGTGGGGGGAAAGCCTGAGACTTTAACTGTAGTGTCTGTATCTGCAGACCCACAACCTTTTTACTGATAACTATTACCACATTCTCAGAAGGTCCATGATTAATTCAGAATGCCATTTCTCCTTCACATCCCATTTATCTCAATCTGTTCCATTTGACATCATGCTGGCTGGCAAAGAAATTCTTTCAGAAGAAATGCTGCATCTGCAATATTTGGTCAAAAAAACCCAAATTCTTATTTTTCTTTCCATTTCCCTCCACCCCACTTCGGCATATCAACAGGTTTATTATTTTTTTGCCTCAATCTAATTATTCTACAAGTGAAGTTATAGAACAGGGATGTAAAAATAAAATGAAATAGACTGCCATTAAAAGTGAGTTAAACTGTACAGCAATGTCCACAAGGTTTGTAATAAAACAAGGGAGCAGGGTACAGCAATATGATGTGAGTAACCAGATATAGTAGGGGCAATTTTACACTAAGGGGCAATTTTATCATGGCTAATTCACCTAACCTGCGCAACTTTGGACTGTGGGAGGAAACCGGAGCACCCGGAGGAAACCCACACAGGCATGTTCTAGCACCTGAGGACTGGTGGATGCCGAACATTATACCTACATTTCTGGAGGTAGAAAGTGTCTAAGAAACTTAAAAACTATACAGTCAGATTAACATTGGTAGTAGGAATACAATAGAATCCCTACTAAAGGAAGAAATAGATAAATATCCAGAAATCCAAAAAGTTAAACTGAATAGTCAACATGGTTTTCAAAAGGGAAAGCCTTGATTGTCTAAGCTCTTTGAATTATTTGAAGAGGTGAGAGAATAGATATGAGTAATTCAACAAATGTAAATATCTCTCGCTTTCCAAAAGGGTCGAAAATATACCACATAATAGACTAATGAATTAAGTTTTGAATAAGGTTTGAGCGCATGCAAAGCCAGGGTACAGTTAGTTTGTGTAAAGACAGAAAGAAGAGACCAGGGTTAAAGGGTAGCTAAACAGAGAGGTGGAATGTGTGAAGTGTTGTCTTGCAAGGAATGGCGTTTGCATTACTTTGAAATCAAACTTACAGTTTCTAAATTTGAAGAGGACACCAAATTGGGAAGGATATTCAATACCAGGAGGACTGCAACAAATTTCAGGAAAACAATTAATAAACTTGCAGAATGGGCATGTAATTGACAAATGAATTTTTACATAAATTAAGGGTGAGTAATGACATTTTGTCACAAAAAAAAGGAGTGAAATTTTGTGCCCTCCCCCATTGCAAGTTTGGAGGCCAAATTGGCATTCAGCCAAGCGGGAGGGTGGCGCGTGGGGACACCGCCACTTTTCTGTCTCCATCCCGAATAAGCCTGTGGCTGGCTTTCCTGCCCTGCCACAAATTGAGGCCCTTAAATGGGCAATTAATGCCCACTTAAGAGCCTCATCCTGCAGCTGCTGTTATCAACTCAGCAACAGGCACCCCGTTTGCCAGGCGGGAAACAAACAAGACAAGCACACACCTGGGGGTTGATTCCAGGCTTCTGAAAGGAGTAGGGCGACATGGAATGGTCCTTCATTTAAAAGCACACAATGCCTGACCATCAGGGAGGAGGGATGCTAACTGAGGCCTGCCACCCTGACCTTGCTGCCAGCCTCCCCTATGAGACCCGTCTCTCCCTCCCAACATCATTCACATGTGGTCCTGGATTCTGTAACAATCCTCGGCCTCGGATTGCTGTAGTACTGGTTGCACATCTCCATGGGCAGGACTATTGCCCCCGGGGTCTTTGATCCTGGGAGAAGGTCCAACACTCGTCTGTCAAATGCCAAGTGCAAGAAGATGCAATGGACTTCCCTCAAAGAAGCAACGCAGGGCTCTTATCGGCTCCCCAGCCATCAGTCGAGAAGCCATTTCCTCCACAGGATTGCACCTGAGGAGGTCACATATTATGAGGGAAATAAAGGAGAAGATTTCAATTCACATGAAACTCATTCGCATACCCTGAGTTAATATCCATCCGTAACAAGCTGAATAGAGTGGAGAAACAATGAGGTCTGGGAGTATTAATACACAAATGATATTAAAAAACAAACCATAAATTAGGGTTTACTGCGAGAAGAAAATAATTGAATAATAGATAAATTATGCTTGTATATTACATTGGTTCGACCACACTTGAATACGGGTCAAGAGTCATACGGACTCAAAACGCTAACTCAGTTTCTCTCTTCACAGATGCTGCCAGACCTTCTGAGTTTTCCCAGCATTTCCTGTTCTTATTTCAGATTTTCATCATCCACAGTTATTTTGCTTTTATTATAGATGAAGAAAGTGGATGCTTACGTGGTGCATAAACACAGACAGTTATATTAGAATGGCCTGTTCCTGTGTTACATATTCAATGTAATATTATTTGTGTAATTTAACCGCAAAACATCAAGCAATCTGTCGATATGACAAGTCTGCCACTCTGTCTAAGTCAGAATAACCAGAGGAAATATTCAGCAGCAATACAATTATTTTTTTAAAATCACATGAAACCACTCTAAAACAGCTGTCTTCTTTAACACAAGATATAATAGCTAACATGATGTCCCCCTTGGCCTTAATCTACATTGGTGCAGATTTATATAGAATTACAACATTGAAACCGGCCATTTGTTTCAACCAGCTGGTGTCAGTGCATATCCTCCACATAAGCCATAGTTCTAATCCTATTTGACTTTTAATGGACCCTGCTTACATTTTAAATGGCTAACTTGCCACTTTGTTTTTTAAAATTAGACTGGATATAATAATGTCTGTGTTTTCTAATATTCTCCTCCATTCTCCTCTAAAGAGTGGGATATGTTTCCATGGTCACGGCAGCAACTTGGCACTTCAGCCAAGTGGACATTGTTCATATATGGGGCAAGATTCTCCGACCCCCCGCCGGGGGCGGGAATCGCACTGCGCCGGTTGGCGGCCCTCCCCCCCCCCCCACGATTCTCCGGTCCAGGTGGGCCGAAGTCCCGCCGCTAAAATGCCTGGCCCGCCGGCGTAGATTAAACCACCTACCTTACTGGCGGGAAAAGGCGGCGCGGGCAGGCTCCGGGGTCCTGGGGGGGTCGCGGGGCGATCTGGCCCCAGGGGGTGCCCCCACGGTGGCCTGGCCAGCGATCGGGGCCCACCGATCCGCGGGCGGGCCTGTGCCGTGGGGGCACTCTTTCCCTTCCGCCTTCGCCACGGTCTCCACCGTGGCGGAGGCGGAAGAGACTCCCTCCACTGTGCATGCGCGGGAATGCCGTCAGCGGCTGCTAACGCACCCGCGCATGCGCCACCCGGAGATATCATTTCCGTGCCAGCTGGCGGGGCACCAAAGGCCTTTTCCGCCAGCTGGCGGGGCGGAAATTCGTCCGGCGCGGGCCTAGCCCCTTAAGGTTGGGGCCCGGCCCCCCAAGATGCGGAGCATTCCGCAACTTTGGGGCGGCGCGATGCCCGACTGATTTGTGCCGTTTTGGGCGCCAGTCGGCGGATATCGCGCCGATACTGGAGAATTTCGCCCCTGGTCTTAATAGTTTTTGCTGGTCGCCCCCTGCTGCTTTTCTCCAGCTCCCCCTCGCCTACTGGAGTAAACCTCTTTTAAAGTAACTTGAGGGCTTTTCAAAACTCTGTTGTATATGTCCTTACCCATTCAACATCATCCCTGTGCTCACTGAATGACATCCACAGACTTTTGGTTAAGCAGCACCTGAGCTTTAAAATTCTCATCATTGTTTTCAAATCTCTCCAAGGCCTCAGATCTCCCAATCTTTGCAATCTCCTCCAGGCCGATAACCATCCAAGATATCTGCATGCATCACTTCTGGCCTCCTGAGCAGCTCAATTTTTATCCATCTAACACTCAGCTGCGTAGGCTCCAAGCTCTGGAATTGTATCCTTAAACCTTTCCACCTTTCTACCTCTCTTTCATCCTTTGAGAAGGTCCTTGAAACCTTTGCCAAGCTTTTGGCCATTTGCCCTATTATTGCGTTCTGTGGCTCGATGTCAAAGAGTTCTTTCTGTGAAGTGCTTGGGGTGTTTTATTATTATTAGGGGACATAGAAAAACTGGCGCAAAATGGCCACCGATTCCCGTTTTGCTGGGGGCTAGCAGGACGGCAGTGCAGAACAACCGGCTCTACCTGTTGATACGCCCCGGAAAATTGCCGGGTCCGTGGCTGCGTCTGCAGCGGCCGTGTGCTTCATGGACCTGCCCCGCGAAATAGTCCTCCCTTTGACCGGCTCGCGCTCCCCGGACCGCCCCACCACAGTGTCCCCAGCCCCGAATAATGTCCCCCCCTGCCCGCGGATCGGCCCTCCCCCGACTGTGGTGGCGCTGGACCGAGTCCGCAGCCTGCACGCTGAGTTCCCGCTGTCGGGAACTCGGCCGGTCAGGGGTGGAGCATCAGGCAATGGCCTGAGGCCGTCGATACGTGGCGTGCGAGTACTCTGCTTTGGAGGCGGCGGAAAATTGTGAAAGCGACGCCGCCCCAATTCGGTCAGGAAATGTGAAGCCGATTTCGGCATCAGCGACCGGAGAATCTTGCTGTTGTCCATAATCGAACACTTTCCAGCAGGGAAATCACTGGATGGTGATCCAGAGTAAAAACAGTGGATGGCTTATCACCACTCACCCCATTTCTCCAAACAACTACTGCCCTGCCTCTGATCAATTTAATCAAACTAGGCTAGGGATTGATTCAGGGAACATTTTGTGCATGTGAGTTGCTACCACATTACATGACAATTATTGAGAACCACTGGGGAACTAATAGGAAAAATGCGATTTACTTTCCACAAATCTTTAAGGACAATCATAATGCAAATATCACACCAAACATCATGAGGGGTGGGGAGGGTGGGGGGGGTTGGGGGGGCAGGGTGGGCGGGGGAATCAACTCAGGCCAATTTAAAAGAGCGGGGAGCTCACAAAGAGGATTGATGCAGGTAGGGCAGTGGATGTTGTCTACATGGACTTCAGTGAGGCCTTTGACAAGGTCGCTCATGGCAGACTGGTACAAAAGGTGGGTCATAGAAGGCAGAGAGTAGCAATGGAATGGTGCTTTTCTGATTGGAGAGCTGTGACTAGTGGTGTTCCGCAGGGATCAATGCTGGGACCTTTGCTGTTTGTAGTATATATAAATGATTTGGAGGAAAATGTAACTGGCCTGATTAGTAAGTTTGCGGACGACACAAAGGTTGATGGAATTACGGATAGCGATGAGGACTGTCAGAGGGTACAGCAGGATTTAGATTGTTTGGAGACTTGAGCGGAGAGATGGCAGATGGAGTTTAATCCGGACAAATGTGAGGTAATGCATTTTGGAAGGTCTAATACAGATAGGGAATATACAGTGAATGGTAGAACCCTCAAGAGTATTGACAGTCAGAGAGATCTAGGTGTAAAGGTCCACAGGTCACAGAAAGGGGCAACACAGGTGGAGAAGGTAGTAGAGAAGGCATACAGCATGCTTGCCTTCATTGGCCGGGGCATTGAGTATAAAAATTGGCAAGTCATGTTGCAGCTGTATAGAACCTCAGTTAGGCCACACTTGGAGTATAGTGTTCAATTCTGGTTGCCACACTACCAGAAGGATGTGGAAGCTTTAGAGAGGGTGCAGAAGAGATTTACCAGGATGTTGCCTGGTATGGAGGGCATTAGCTATGATGAGAGGTTGAATAAACTCGATTTGTTCTCACTTGAATGACGGAGGTTCAGGGGTGACCTGTTAGAGGTGTACAAAATTATGAGGGGCATAGACAGAGTGGATAGTCAGAGACTATTTCCCAGGGTAGAGGGGTCAATTACTAAGGGGCATAGGTTTAAGGTGTGAGGGGCAAGGTTTAGAGGAGATGTACGAGGCACATTTTTTACGCAGAGGGTAGTGGGTGCCTGGAACTCGTTGCCGGAGGAGGTGGTGGAAGCAGGGACGATAGTGACGTTTAAGGAGCATCTTGATAAATACATGAATAGGATGGGAATAGAGAGACACGGACCCCGGAAGTGTAGAAGATTTTAGTTTAGACCGGCAGCATGGTCGGCGCAGGCTTGGAGGGCCGAAGGCCTGTTTCTGTGCTGTACTTTTCTTTGTTCTTTGTTGAAAGTGTGGTATGCAACCTTCTATTCATCAGTAACTCTGCTGACTATCTACCGTGTGACAATGGTAACCATTTGTAATGTGATTTTGTGAGATATGGATCAGATTGGTTGTCCATTGCTTTGTGTAATGATTGTTTTACAATATGTACACTCTTTTCATTAAGATCTTTGGGAGCCATGCCTATACGAGCATTGACAACTTTTCGTTTCACACATACCATGGAATTTACCCCATCAGTCGGTTCTTCTATCTGCTTGATAACTTATGCTTTTGTACCTGATACAGGTGGTAGGGTAGAAATGAGATGGACATGCAGGTCTACATCTTCAGCAATTTCACTACTAATAGTTTGTATCAGGGCTTTAGATAATGCGTCTTCTTTCAATTGTATCTCGTTGTCGAATGGTAGTGCACTAAAATAAGTGGACATATACTGAATTTGCTGATAATGTTCTCAAAATCATTGGATTATTGATCCAATACTTTGAGGATGCTATATACCAACTGCACTAGACTTAATTGTTCACAGGACTGATCACCTAATAATGAATCCAAGCCCTCGGATACAATACAGAATAGGACGGAATAAACTGTGTTCTTCCGCACCACACTCAGGTCACAAGCACCTGAGTGCTTGAGTGCATTTAATGCTTGAACCATTATAAACTCAGAGATATTTTGCGATTTCTTCTAATCGGCTGAATTTTAGATTTTTAAAAATCAGTCATATTGATCAAATTGACTTTGGCACCAGTCTCTAACTTCAATTGGACCACTGTACCATTCACTTCAAGAGGCAGCACGGCAGCACAGTGGTTAGCACAGTTGCTTCACAGCTCCAGGGTTCCAGGTGTGATTCCTGGCTTGGGTCATTGTCTGCATGCTCTCCCCATGTCTGCGTGGGTTTCCGCCGGGTGCTCCGGTTTCCTCCCACAGTCCAACGATGTGCAGGTCAGGTGTATTGACCATGATAAATTGCCCTTAGTGTCCAAAAAAAAGTTAGGTGGGGTTGCTGGGTTACGGGGATAGGGTGGAGGCGTGGGCTTGGGTGGGGTGCTCTTTCCAAGGGCCAGTGCAGACTCAGTGGGCTGAATGGCCTCCTTCTGCACTGTAAATTCTATGATTCTAAGTGGTAGCAGCCATTTGTTCTCATCAACTGCATTTATTTTAAATGGAGCATCAATTTGCATTTTTTTAAGTGCTGGTGAACTTTTTGATGTCTCCCAAAAAAATTCTTCTCTGTTATTACTCCAACAAACAATGATGTTTCATCTCTGGAGACTGGGTCTTCCACTGTGCTGACTGATCTGGGGTTGAGTTTAGAGTAACAATTCTGAGCAAAGTGATTTTTTTCTTTACATCTGGAACAAAACTTGCCAAACGCTGGACACTGCCTTAATTTGTGCCGTTGCCCACATCTTTTACACATAAATACTTTGTCCTGATTTTTAACCTGTTTATTGGTGTGCGAGGAGCTCAGGAACCTTCCCGCCTTTTTGGAAGTTTCCCGCCTTTTTGGAAAAGGGTGGCGAGTGGAGTGCTTCCCTCCAAGAAGACGCCGCCATTACTGAGAAACATTTTAGAATGCTGCATTGCTAGCTCATGAGCCTGATAAATCTTAACTGTTTGTTCTAAGGACAGCTCTGATTCCCTCAGCAACCATTCCCTCAGCTTATTTTCATTCACACCAAACACAATCTGGTCACGAATCATGGAAGATTGCACCCCAGACAAGTTACAGGTTTTAGCTTTTAACTTTAAATCAGTGATGAAATGATCGATGAATTCTTCTGTCTTCTGTAAATATGATCTAAACACATAACGTTCATGAATTCCATTCTTTCTGGTGGCAGGCAATGTGCATCAAATCTTTGAATTACTTCGTTAAAATTTTACTATCTTCATCGTTTTGCAAATTTAAAAGTAATAAACGCAACAATTGCTTCAGGCCCTGCTGCTGTTATGAGCATCGCTACCTGACGTGAATCTGATTCATCTCCTAAATTTACTGCAGTAAGAAACAGACCAAATGGCTGTTTAAACACACACCAATTGCTGTCCACATTACAATGAAATCTGAGACTCATAGGAGGCAAAACATTTTCCCTTCCAAAGGTAGCAAATACTGAGTGGGGTAGCTCATTTAACACTCAGTCACTTCTTTCAGCTAAGAAGGGACAGCTGCATTATCTTCAAGAAGCATTTCCATTACTGTCAGCAGCAACTAAAACATATCAGAACTCCTGATAAAAATAACAGTTCTTCCAGAATTCCTCATGAGTCTCATGGGTAAATCATTTCTCCAAAATGCCCCACCTTTATCAAATACAAATGTAAAAGGAAGATCAATTCCTCCCCAGCACAAGTGCTAGACTTACAGCGTGCATGTCTGGTGTGTAACTCTCTGAATCAGAATATAGAATCAGAATATAATAAAACACTGGCCATCACCGCAATAATAATAATAATCTTTATTTGTGTCACAAGTAGGCTTACCTTAACACTGCAATGAAGTTACTGTGAAAATCCCCTAGTCGCTATACTCCAGCGCCTGTTTGGGTAGACTGAGGGAGAATTCAGAATGTCCAATTCACCTAACAGCACGCCTTTCGGGTCTTGTGGGAGGAAACCGGAGCACCCGGAGGAAACCCACGCAGACACGGGGAGAACGAGCAGACTCCACACAGACAGTGACGCAAGCCGGGAATCGAACCATGGCATTGTGAAGCAATAGTGCTAACCACTGTGCTACCATGCCGACCAACAATTAGCTCGACTGATTACTTTAGTTTATTGCTGGTAATCAACCCATCTTAATAAATCAAATAAATGCTGCAAACTAACTTTAACTTACAAGATTATTGCAGTTGTGTTAGATTCATGCTGCTGATATAAATAATCTGTACAATCCTCCAAATTATCTGTGTTCCTTCAATTGTGACCTCCTGCTCATCCCCAATTTTCTTTGTTCCAGTATTTGTGGGTGGACCTTCAGCTATCAAGGTTCTAGGTTCTGAAATTCCCTCCCTAAATCTTTTACAGAGTAATAGGCTCATTACCTCTGTGGCAATCTGGGGCGTCATTCTCCGACCCCCCAGCGGGTCGGAGAATGGCCGTTGGCCGCCGTGAATCCCGCCCCCGCCGATTGCCGAAGTCTCCAGTACCGGATATTCGGCGGGGGCAGGAATCGGGCCGCGCCAGTTGGCGGGCCCCCCCGCTGGATTCTCCGGCCCGGATGGGCCGAAGTCCCGCCGATAAATTGCCTGTCCCGCCGGCGTGGATTAAACCACCTTTTGAACAGTGGGACAAGGCGGCGTGGGTGGGCTCCGGGGTCCTGGGGGGGACGCGGGGCGATCTGGCCCCGGGGGGTGCCCCCACGGTGGCCTGGCCCGCGATCGGGGCCCACCGATCCGCGGGCGGGCCTGTGCCGTGGGGGCACTCTTTCCCTTCCGCCTCCGCCATAGTCTCCACCATGGCGGAGGCGGAAGAGACTCCCTCCACTGCGCATGCGCGGGAAACTGTGAGCGGCCGCTGACGCTCCCGCGCATGCGCCACCCCGAGATGTCATTTCCGCGCCAGCTGGCGGGGCGGAAATCCCTCCGGCGTCGGCCTAGCCCCTCAATGTTGGGGCTCGGCCCCCAAAGATGCGGAGCATTCCACACCTTTGGGGCGGCGCGATGCCCGTCTGATTGGCACCGTTTTGGGCGCCAGTCGGCGCACATCACGCCGTTTCGGGAGAATTTCGCCCCAGATTAATTTGGTCCAGAGTTAAAAAGCAAGAAAAATATCATGGGCGAGATTCTCCGACCCCCCGCCGGGTCGGAGAATCGCCGGGGGCTGGCGTGAATCCCGCCCCGCCGGTTGCCGAATTCTCCGGCACCGGACATTCGGCGGGGGCAGGAATCGGGCCGCGCCGGTTGGCGGGCCCCCCATCGCGATTCTCCAGCCCGGATGGGCCGAAGTCCCGCCGCTAAAATGTCTGTCCCGCCAGCGTTGATTAAACCACCTACCATACCGGCGGGACAAGGAGGCGCGGGCGGGCTCCAGGGTCCTGGGGGGGGGGCGCGCGGCGATCTGGCCCCGGGGGGTGCCCCCACGGTGGCCTGGCTCGCGATCGGGGCCCACCGATCCGCGGGCGGGCCTGTGCCGTGGGGGCACTCTTTCCCTTCCACCTTCGCCATGGTCTCCACCATGGCGGAGGCGGAAGAGACTCCCTCCACTGCGCATGCGCGGGAATGCCGTCAGCGGCCGCTAACGCTCCCGCGCATGCGCCGCCCGGAGATGTCATTTCTGCGCCAGCTGGCGGGGCACCAAAGGCCTTTTCCGGCAGCTGGCGGGGCGGAAATTCGTCCGGCGCGTGCCTAGCCCCTTAAGGTTGGGGCTCGGCCCCCAAAGATGCGGAGCCTTCCGCACCTTTGGGGCACCGCGATGCCCGACTGATTTGCGCCGTTTTGGGCGCCAGTCGGCGGACATCGCGCCGATACCAGAGAATTTCGCCCCATATTACTAACCACCCGGACCTCTCACCCTTTCCGACCACATTATGCCCTCAGACCAATTAATTGCACCCTGATCACCCAACATACCCTCCCATCCCCCAATTCTGCACACTTACCTTACAAACCTGCCGTCTCCCTGGCTTTTCAAAGTGAGTGGACCTTTAATCTTAGCAGATAGTGTCATAATAGAGGGGTGTGGCTTCCTTACCACCGCCCAGCTGCCCTCAACTCAAGACCTCGGGAACCTGATGCCCAATGCAGTTCTCACCTGGTCTGCATTGGAAGGTTGGGCAAGAAAGGAGTGGCTGGATTTCAAGACAGAAAACTAGGAACGGAGTGGCAAACGGATTGCATATTGTTGTTGCAGTTGGCCGAGTAAGCCTCTAGCTGAGTTTCTTGCGCCAGCTTGTTTGGGTGTGACACACTGCCTCAGCCTGAATCTGAACACCAGCAGGATGTCAAATAGGGTGTCAAAATTCAAGGCTTGTATAAATATGCATACATACAAGCATACGAATTAGGGACAAGAATAGGCCACTCGGTTAGGTGCATTGGCCATGCTTATTAAATAAGGTCATGACGGATCGTGGGCAGGATTCTCTCTTTGGGGGATAAGTTCTCCTACTGGAAGCAAATTTCTTCTGGTTTGTGCTGGTGCTCGGAGTGGCGACAAGAAGCAATTCCCTCTCCCTTGTCATGTAAATTTATGGGGGTCTCTGATGGGGGGGTTCTGATGGGGTCTCTGGGGGGGGGTCTGATGGGGGGAACCTGATGAGGGTCTCTGATGGTGGGGTTGGATGGGGGGAACCTGATGGGGATCCCGGGTAGGGGGGTTGGATGGGGGGAACCTGATGGGGATCTCTGGTGGGGGGAGTTTGATAGGGGATCTGTTGGGGGTATCTGATGGGGGGAATCTGGTGGGGGGAGGTGGCTCTCACTGGACTTTGGGGACGCCTGTTAAATACTTACCCCCTTTGCCCACCGTGAGGTCCACCAATCATGGCCACGCTGGCAAATACTTACACCAATCCATGCCCACATGAATCCCGGCTGAGTGGGCTGGAGCATCACAGTGGCATGCAGAATCTGGGGCGCGATTCTCCGCTCCCGCGACTAAGTGCCCACGCCGTCGAGGTTCACGATGGCGCGAAACGGCCCCGGTCCCGACCGATTCAGGGCCCAAAAATGGGCTAGGATCGGGGCCGCGAGAAACTCGGGGGGGGGCGTGTCGCAAAAGCAGCGTTGTCAGCGCGCGCCAGGCATTGGCGCCACGCAAAAACGGCGCCGCATAAATGACGCGGCCGGCGCCGCGTAACTGGCGTCACCCGCGCATGCGGTGCCATCCTCCCCGAGGCCACCCCGCAAGAAGATGTCGGATGGATCTTGTGGGGCGCGGGTGAAAGGAGGTCCTCCTTCAGAGAGGCAGGCCCGCCGGTCGGTGGGCACCGATCGCGGGCCAGACCCCTTTTGAGTTCTACCCCAGTGAAAGAACCCCCCTCGTCCCCCCACAGGCCGCCCCCCCCCCCAGCGTTCCCGCGCTGTTCCCGCCGGTAGCGACCAGGTGTGGATGGCGCCGGCGTGAAGCCGTTATTTTGGGCAGGCCACTCGGCCCATCCGGGCTGGAGAATAGCGGTTGTAGCGGAGAATTGCCATTTTGGGTGTCCCGGGCGATTCTCCGCCCTGCACCGTGCAGAACTCGACGGAGCCGTTCTTGCCGCTTGGGTGAATCGCGGGAAGGCATCGGACCAGCATCGTGGGGAAAAATGGAGCGCCATGGGGATTCTCCCAACCGGCGCGGGAGCGGAGAATCGCGCCCCTGGTGTCCAGCCTGTTAATAGGATGCAAATGAGTTCAAATGAGCCATTTGCATCCTCCTGCCGGTGCAGTGTAGGAACGACGATGCCACCACCAGCAGAGGACTGGAGCAGAGCAACAGGCTGGCACCAATCCCTGTTTTTGCCGATGCAAGATTCTCCACCGTATCGGGAACTGCGAGATTCTCCGTCGCATCGGGAACTCCGCTACTGGCCCCAGTGGCGGAGAATCCTGGCCCTGATTTTAACCTCAACTCCAAATTCCTGCCTACACCTGATAATTTTTGGTACCAGGGGATTGGAGAGTGGCGAATGTCGTGCCCCTGTTCAAAAAAGGGACTAGGGATAACCCTGGGAATTAGCGGCCAGTTAGTCTTACTTCGGTGGTAGGCAAAGTAATGGAAAGGGTACTGAAGGATAGGATTTCTGAGCATCTGGAAAGACACTGCTTGATTAGGGATAGTCAGCACGGATTTGTGAGGGGTAGGTCTTGCCTTACAAGTCTTATTGAATTCTTTGAGGAGGTGACCAAGCATGTGGATGAAGGTAAAGCAGTGGATGTAGTGTACATGGATTTTAGTAAGGCATTTGATAAAGTTCCCCATGGTAGGCTTATGAAGAAAGTAAGGAAGCATGGGATAGTGGGAAATTTGGCCAGTTGGATAACGAACTGGCTAACCGATAGAAGTCAGAGAGTGGTGGTGGATGGCAAATATTCAGCCTGGATCCCAGTTACCAGTGGCGTACCGCAGGGATCAGTTCTGGGTCCTCTGCTGTTTGTGATTTTCATTAATGACTTGGATGAGGGAGTTGAAGGGTGGGTCAGTAAATTTGCAGATGATACGAAGATTGGTGGAGTTGTGGATAGTAAGGAGGGCTGTTGTCGGCTGCAAAGAGACATAGATAGGATGCAGAGCTGGACTGAGAAGTGGCAGATGGAGTTTAACCCTGAAAAGTGTGAGGTTGTCCATATTGGAAGGACAAATATGAATGCGGAATACAGGGTTAACGGTAGAGTTCTTGGCAATGTGGAGGAACAGAGAGATCTTGGGGTCTATGTTCATACATCTTTGAAAGTTGCCACTCAAGTGGATAGAGCTGTGAAGAAGGCCGATGGTGTGCTCGCGTTCATTAACAGAGGGATTGAATTTAAGAGCCGTGAGGTGATGATGCAGCTGTACAAAACTTTGGTAAGGCCACATTTGGAGTACTGTGTACAGTTTTGGTCGCCTCATTTTAGGAAGGATGTGGAAGCTTTGGAAAAGGTGCAAAGAAGATTTACCAGGATGTTGCCTGGAATGGAGAGTAGGTCTTACGAGGCAAGGTTGAGGGTGCTAGGCCTTTTCTCATTAGAGCGGAGAAGGATGAGGGGCGACTTGATAGAGGTTTATAAGATGATCAGGGGAATAGATAGAGTAGACAGTCAGAGGCTTTTCCCCCGGGTGGAACAAACCATTACAAGGGGACATAAATTTAAGGTGAAAGGTGGAAGATATAGGAGGGATATCAGAGATAGGTTCTTTACCCAGAGAGTAGTGGGGGCATGGAATGCACTGCCCATTTAGGGACATTCAAGCAGCTATTGGATAGGTACATGGATTACGGTAAAATGATATAGTGTAGATTTATTTGTTCTCAAGGGCAGCACGGTAGCATTGTGGATAGCACAATTGCTTCACAGCTCCAGGGTCCCAGGTTCGATTCCGGCTTGGGTCACTGTCTGTGCGCAGTCTGCACGTCCTCCCCGTGTCTGCGTGGGTTTCCTCCGGGTGCTCCGGTTTCCTCCCACAGTCCAAAGATGTGTGGGTTAGGTGAATTGGCCAATGATAAATTGCCCTTAATGTCCAAATTACCCTTGGTGTTGGGTGGAGGTGTTCAGTTTGGGTAGGGTGCTCTTTCAAAGAGCCGGTGCAGACTCAAAGGGCCGAATGGCCTCCTTCTGCACTGTAAATTCAATGATAATCTATGATAAATCTAGGACAAAGGTTCGGTACAACATCGTGGACTGAAGGGCCTGTTCTGTGCTGTATTTTCTATGTTCTATGTTCTAGAGATAGTCAACACAGTTTTATGAAGGGTAGGTCGTGCCTCACAAACCTTATTGAGTTCTTTGAGAAGGTGACCAAACAGGTGGATGAGGGTAAAGCAGTTGATGTAGTGTATATGGATTTTAGTAAAGTGTTTGATAAGGTTCCCCACGGTAGGCTACTGCATAAAATACGGAGGCATGGGATTCAGGGTGATTTAGCAGTTTGGATCAGAAATTGGCTAGCTGGAAGAAGACAAAGGGTGGTGGTTGATGGGAAATGTTCAGACTGGAGTCCAGTTACTAGTGGTGTACCACAAGGATCTGTTTTGGGGCCACTGCTGTTTGTCATTTTTATAAATGACCTGGAGGAGGGCGTAGAAGGATGGGTGAGTAAATTTGCAGATGACGCTAAAGTCGGTGGAGTTGTGGACAGTGCGGAAGGATGTTACAAGTTGCAGAGGGACATAGATAAGCTGCAGCGCTGGGCTGAGAGGTGGCAAATGGAGTTTAATGCAGAAAAATGCGAGGTGATTCATTTTGGAAGGAATAACAGGAAGACAGAGTACTGGGCTAATGGTAAGATTCTTGGCAGTGTGGATGAGCAGAGAGATCTCGGTGTCCATGTACATAGATCCCTGAAAGTTGCTACCCAGGTTGAGAGGGTTGTTAAGAAGGCGATCGGTGTGTTAGCTTTTATTGGTAGAGGGATTGAGTTTCGGAGCCGTGAGGTCATGTTTCAGCTTTCCAAAACTCTGGTGTGGCCGCATTTGGAGTATTGCGTGCAATTCTGGTCGCCACATTATCGGAAGGATGTGGAAGCATTGGAAAGGGTGCAGAGGAGATTTACCAGAATGTTGCCTGGTATCTAGAAGAAGGTTAAGAGGTGACTTAATTGAGACATACAAGATGATCAGAGGATTGGTTAGGGTGGACAGTGAGAGCCTTTTTCCTCGGATGGTGATGTCTAGCACGAGGGGACATAGCTTTAAATTGAGGGGAGATAGATATAGGACAGATGTAAGAGGTGAGTTCTTTACTCAGAGAGTAGTAAGGGCGTGGAATGCCCTGCCTGCAACAGTAGTGGACTCGCCAACACTAAGGGCATTCAAATGGTCATTGGATAGACATATGGACGATAAGGGAATAGTGTAGATGGGCTTTAGAGTGGTTTCACAGGTCGGCGCAACATCGAGGGCCGAAGGGCCTGTACTGCGCTGTAATGTTCTATCTAACTCAACCTTAAAATATTAAAAATTTACAAAATGTGTGAAAACATAATACTGAAATGCAGGAGTGGGAAAGGACAGGACCCCTGAATTAGTTATAGCAAATGAGAGGAATAGTTCCCTAGGTTTGGATAACTAATTATCTTTTGAAATGGAGAAATGCACAAGTACTCACAAACCATTCTGCCCACAGAACACCTTCAGGTGTAATTAGAAGAACATTTTCCCCGTATCAGTTCCCCGAATAGTCGGCATAAAGAATAAAAACTGCAGATTTAAATTTTAAAAGAATAGGAGAATAATGCAGAGAGTTCATATTGGCATCACTCTTCCTGAATTCTGACTACGTGGCATTGTAACATAGAACTCGATTGTCACTATCTTCTGAAGCTCAGCATGGTTCCAGCTGGTGCATGTGAAGCTGAGGAAGGTTGGCTCATAGCAATGACTGAAGGCACAAACTTGACAGAACCACTTCAATGAGACACAGTTTTATGTTGGCTCCTGCTGATCTGTAATTTGCTGTAAATGCACAGGAAGAGTTTAGTGCGGTCGTTACGGTCAGCATTTGCATTTGCTAACATTGCCAGGGGTCATCCAGTGGGGAAAAGCTACTTTCGGAAATATTGGAAAAGTATCTATGTCACAGCTTCTGAGCCTTCCACAACTAAGAATATGGAACAATGACAAAGAGGCATCACATATTATTCTTTTAAAAAAATAATAAATTTAGAATACCTAATTCTTTTTCTCCAATTAAGGGACAAGTTAGCATGGCCAATCCACCTACCCTGCACATCGTTTTAGGTTGTGGGGGGTAAGACCCACACAAACATGGGGAGAATGTGAAAACTCCACATGGACAGTGATCCAGGGCCAGGATCAAACCCAGGTCCTCGGTGCCGTGAGGCAGTAGTGCTAACCACTGTGCCATCGTACCACCCGACATATTATATGTACCTACTTGCCAAGTATAGTCCTGATCCTTCAGAATGGTGGGTGATGTGTTAAGTAGGCATGTACAACATTTAATAAAAACCTCAAACATTCATCCACTAATAACAGCAGTAATTCTTTCTAGTCTCATATGTAGTCAGTCAGAGATATCCCAGTGGTGCCTCAAAGCCAGTGTGCATAGACATTATTTTATGCATAACATTTAAGTGATCAGGTTGTACTGACTGTGCACACTGGTACTTGAGGCACCACTGAGGTATATATGAAAGATGACGTACAAGCCTGGAAAGAATTACTGCTAATATTAGTGGATGAATATTTGAGGTTTTAATCTACAGCTTGTTCAATGGCTTGCTACCCGTGCTAAAATTCTGGGTGGGTGATTATCAAATGAATGCATCCAGTGTCCACCTGCCAGTATTGCCAACATTCATTTCTCAGCTAAGATGTAAAGGCCTGCACATAATCAACAGTAGTCAATGTTTCAGAGGATCAGGAGCCTGTATTTCCATAGGCATGGAATGACTGGGCTATCCAACTAGTACTGCATTTACGTGCCAAAAGCACTTAACATTTGAGCAGCAACTGAAATCTCTTGTGTTGTATCCGTATAAAAACATTTGTATTGTCTGAATTTACAAAAGAGTCCTCGAACAAGCATTATTGATAACAGATACTTTCAATAAACAAATCAGCTGCCACTTATGTCAGGCTAAGTACAATTATTCATAATTATCAGCACGTGGCCGGGCATTATAGTTTCCCTTTGACATATAAGAGGTTGAATAAACTCAGTTTGTTCTCGCTGGAACAACAGAGATTGAGGGGCGACCTGATAGAGGTCTACAAAATTATGAGGGGCACAGGCAGAGTGGATAGTCAGACTTTTTCCCAGGGTGGATGGGTCAATTACCAGGGGGCATAGGTTTAAGGTGCGAGGGGCAAGGCTTAGAGGAAATGTAAGAGGCAAGTTTTTTACACAGAGGGTAGTGGGTGCCCGGAACTCGCTGCCGGAGGAGGTGGTGGAAGCAGGGACGATAGTGATGTTTAAGGGGCATCTTGACAAATACATGAATAGGATGGGAATAGAGGGATACAGACGCCGGAAATGTAGAAGATTTTAGTTTAGACGGGCAGCATTGTCGGCGCAGGCTTGGAGGGCCAAAGAGCCTGTTCCTGTGCTGTACTTTTCTTTGTTCTTTGAGCAGTTTTAAGGACAAAAATCTTTTTAACACTATTCAGCCATAATGACCAGTCATTGCTCAGATCCTTGGGAATGACAGTTGGCCAATTAGCCACTCACACCTGTTCCACCATTCAATTTGCTTCCAGCTGGTTTCCACCTCAACCCAACCAAAGTCTCAGGCACAAAGACATCCATTTTGAGTGTTTCAATTGACCCACCTTTTTCAGGGAGTTCCGGATCCCTATTACTCTTTGTGCAAAAAGTGCTTCCTGATTTCTCTCCCAAATGGACTATTCGAAATATGATTTTAATAACCTGTGATGAACAGCTTCCACACGCCCTCAGCTGTCGGCATTGTTCTAAGAGCATTGCTGACAAGGGCAGCAGATACCTGGGAACCCCACCACCTGGAGGTTCCCCTCAAAGCCGCTCACCACCTTGACTTGGAAATATATCTCCATTCATTCACTGTCGCTGGGGCAACACCCTGGAACTCCCTCCCGAACAGCACAGTGGGTGTACCTACACCTCACGACTGCAACGGTTTGTAGTGATCTCTGTATGTGCTTGTACATAAGGGGTTAATGTGTAATCAGTAGCACTAGAGGGCCGGACCAACAGGGGTATAAAAGCAACCACATTGTGTCTCTCTCTCCTTTGGATGTACTGTGACCAGGACAGGAGTATCAGATTAGCTCAGATGGTTAGTGTAGTCAAGCATAGTTACTGTAGTTAAATCTTGTTAACATTATCACTAGTATCAATGTTAAGGTAAAGAACTCATGCAATTATTGTTATAGTTACTCAATAAACGTTTTGTTACTACTGGACGAGTTTGAATCTTCTTCATCGAGATTCAGAAGACCTCATCAGTAAACAAGGTTTGAGTAACACATATTACACTCCGTAGTATATCAAAACACACACAGAAGTGTAATAAAAGATAATAGAGGAGCATAATAAAAGAGTGTTCAAGAAGACAACTCACCACCACCGGCTGAAGGGCAACTCGGGTTGTAAATAAATAAAAAATAATTCATCTCCCTTCACGATTGAGCAACATTGAAGTGGTCAGCGGTGAAACTAACCGCGATGTTTATAAACATCAAGCTTTGATTGACAGCTCCTGGAATACTTCAAATGGAATTAAGTGCTTTCAATTCATCTTTCATAGAATCCCTACAGTGCAGAAGGAGGTTGCTTGGCCTATTGAATCTGCAGCGACTCTCTGAAAGAGCACCTTACCTAGGCCCACTTTCCCACCCTATCCCCCTAACCTTTGGACACTAAAGGGGAATTTAGCATGGTTTGTCTACCTAACCTGCACATCTATGGGCTGTGGGAGGAAATTGGAACATCCAGAGGAAACCCATGCAGACACGGGAGAACATGCAAACTACACACAGTCACCCAAGGTGGGAATCAAACCCAGGTCCTTGGTGCTGTGAGGGAGAAGTGCTAACCACTGTGTCACTGTACTGCCCTACATGCATGTCGGCTTGCCGTCTGGGAGTGCACTACATCAACATGAAGGGGTTTCAATCACTGTACATCCAGCTATGCCCACATGGGACTGGGAGACCTTCCCTAGCAACCGGGATGTGCTCTGGAGGGCCTCACAATGCCAAGCTGAGTCTGGGAGATGCTTCGTAGCGCCTCATCAAGTTCCGCCTGGTACTGGGTCACGTCCCCCAGCAACTGGGACACACTGTCGAGGCGGTCAGCCATGGCCATCACCGACTGAGCCAAACCTTGGACACCTCCACTCATGCTGCCAACGTTGTGCACCAGGCTCTCCACTGTGGTCGCTGCCCTAGCAGTGTTAGCCTTAGGACCATGTATTGCAGGCACCATCTCCTGCACCCATAGTCTCTGGGACTCCTCCAATTGGCTATGGACCTGCTGGAGTGTCACTGACATCTGCCTCTGAATCTCATGACTGCACACTAGCGTCTGCATAGCTGCCGGTAAACCTAATCATGGGGAGCATGGGGGGGGGGATGAGAAGTAAGGGGGTGTAGTGATCTCTGTATGTGCATGTACATAAGGGGTTAATGTGTAATCAGTTGAATCAGATGATCACTAGAGGGCAGTACCAACAGGGGTATAAAAGCAACCTCATTCTGCCTCTCTCTCTCTTTTGGGTGTACTGTGACGAGAGAGCAGGAGTGTAGATTAGCTCAGAGTGTTAGTGTAGTTAAACATAGTTACTGTATTTAGATCGTGTTAACCTTATTGCTAGTATTAATATTAAAGTAAAGAACTCACAAAATTATTGTTTTAGTTACTCAATAAATCTTTTGTTATTACTGGACGACTTTGAGTCTTTCTCATCAAGATTCAGAAAACCTCCTCAACTACTGTATTGAGTAACATATATTACATTCAGTAGTATAACATAACATACTACCAGAAGTGTAACAAAAAAGGGGGGATAGGGGTTATGGGGTGGCAGAGCTGGATGTGGGTGGGCCGAGGCATGAGAGCAGTGCCAGGCAAGGACGGCAGCGGTGCCAAGCGCATTCCTGTTGGGGGGGGGGGTGGTGGCCATGGGTCCGGTACCAACCTACCCGTGTGGCCCGATGGAGGCCGTTGACCTTCTTGCGGCACTGGGTGCCGGTCCTCCAGGTCATTCTCCCCAAGCTGACGGCTGCTATCTCTTCCTCTCAGCGCTGCTCTGTGGCTGACCCTCCAAGACCCTCGGGGGAACAGGGCATCCTGTCTGGCCTCGATTGCGTCCAATAATCTGCTCAGGTAGGCATCCCCGAATCATGGGCTGATCGTCTCGGAGGCATGGCTGCAAACTAAGTGGTGTTTGCTGTACAGGAGCGGTTTAGGTGCTACTCTCCCTTGTTAGCGGGGGGCTGGCGAGCGTGGTCCTGGCAAATTCGGCGGCGGGACCATCCTTTGTGGCGTGAAGCCTGTGTAGCCTCATTAAGAGGATCAATTAACATTTTATAGCAGTGACGACCTCGCCTGATCAAGTGCCGGGAAGCTTGCGGCAGTTCCCGCTTGCTACCACACTTACCATATGCGTATATAGTCATCAGATCACATGGCCATCCCGACGCACCCCTGGCCCACGGTCTAATCATGCGTCTTATCTTGTGTTTTTGTTTTTCTTTTAATAAATATTCTTTATTATTGCTCACATAATGACTAGACTGTCCCTCACTCGGATGTACACCGTTCCTCACATTATACCTGAAAAACATACACCACTACGAACCGGTGTTCCAAGTTACCCAAATTGGTTTTGGAATTCACTTGCATTTGTCATCAGTGTAGTTAGTAACAACATTTAATTTGGGGATTGAATTTTTAAAAAGCAAGATAAATTAAAATACCCGAGAAACCTGTAAATGGCAAGAACAAAGAAAAGTACAGCACAGAAACAGGTCCTTCGGCCCTCCAAGCCTGCGCCGACCATACTGCCCGTCTAAACTAAAATCTTCTACACTTCCAGGGTCCGTATCCCTCTATTCCCATCCTATTCATGTATTTGTCAAGATGCCCCTTAAGCATCACTATCGTCCCTGCTCCCACCTCCTCCTCTGGCAGCGCGTTCCAGGCACCCACTACCCTCTGTGTAAAACACTTGCCTCGTACATCTCCTCTAAACCTTGCGCTTCGCATCTTAAACCTATGCCCCCTAGTAACTGATTCCTCTACTCTGGGAAAATGTCTCTGACTATCCACTCTGTCCATGCCCCTCATAATTTTGTAGGTTTCCCTGAACCTCCGTCGTTCCAGTGAGAACAAACCGAGTTTATTCAACCTCTCCTCATAGCTAATGCCCTCCATACCAGGCAACATTCTGGTAAATCTCTTCTGCACCCTCTCTAAAGCCTCCACATCCTTCTGGTAGTGTAGCGACCAGAATTGAACACTATACTCCAAGTGTGGCCTAACTAAGGTTCTATACAGCTGCAACATGACTTACCAATTTTTATACTCAATGCCCCGGCCAATGAAGGCAAGCATGCCGAATGCCTTCTTGACTACCTTCTCCACCTGTGTTGCCCTTTTCAGTGACCTGTGGACCTGTATACCTAGATCTCTCTGACTGTCAATACTCTTGAGGGTTCTACCATTCACTGTATATTCCCTACCTGTATTAGACCTTCCAAAATGCATTACCTCACGTGACTTAAAGTAATTGTAAATCAAAGAGTGGCCTATTTTTATTTTATGAACTCACAGGAGGACGTTTTGGAAACTAAGTAATGGACTGCCTCTCTGAGCTTCTTGATGGAAATGGAACATGGGATTCTCAGTTTCTGAGACAAAACGCAGAATTTGTGGACTTTCACGACAGCAAAACTGGCGCCACACCTGGACCTATTCTGTTACTGTTGAGGGGCTAGCACCAGTGCAATGTGGAACACAACAGATTCTAATGAGAAATGGTGCCGGATTCGCAGGTTTCGTGATTGACACTCAGGAGGCTGACAAGCTGCAGCCGCATATACACACTTCACTCCCTATATTATTCTCTAAGTCTGAATAAAGATTGTAGACTTCCAGTTAACACAAATACTTTATTCAGTAGGTTTGTTCTGTTTCCAGAGCTTAACTAGATGTAATACAGTCAAGAGGTATGACCAGTGAAGCCTGTGCTGAGTTGTCTCTGTCTGCTGCTGCTCCCTAGCCCTGTGCTTCTGAAAGAGGCGGATCCTACCTTGGGATGGACCCTTTATACCCATCTGTGATGCCCTCTAGTGATGCTGTGGCTGTTACATCTGTCTGCAGTCCCTGGTGTATGTGCAGATGTATGTACAGATGTGCAGATCACTACACTCCCCACACACACCATCCCAGCCAACAAGATGGCAGCAAGGAGAGCAGCTCCACACTTCACCTGCAACGAGCTGGAGACCCTCCTGGACGCGTGGAGAAGACGCGGGTGACCCTGTACCCCGGCCCGGGATGGAGGCTGCCAACTGCCACCGTTCATTGTGCCTGGGCGCAGGTGGCAGATGCGGTCTGCACCACCAGCTACACTGTCCGAACCAACCAGCAGTGCCGGAAGAAACTGCACCACCTCCTCAGGGCGCCCAGGGTGAGTAGGCAAGACGGTGCCCCTGGCACTAGCCCGCGTCCCACACACCTGGAACCATACCGCCTCCAGCCTGGAGGGCGGCCGAATCCCACACTGCCCCACAAGCCAATACCTATATCGGCCGCCATTGCCAGGTGTCATGGCCACTGAGACCACCAGCTACCCACCCCCTGGGCTGTATGAGTCAGGCTGTTCCCCGCCCCCCTCCCCAGGTTAAGGCCGGAAATAACTGCCGGGAGCGGGAGAAGACATGAGGGGGACCGCCAGACCTGGGGCCCCTCACCGGGGCCGAGCAGAGGGCCCTGGCCGTGGTCGACGGTTCCGAGAAATGGGAGGTCGCCGAGGTGCAGCTCGGCCGGGGGCAAGGAGGTGAGACCCTGCTGACTTGCAGATCCCCGTGACACATGTTTCAACCACATCACATGGGTCCATCAGGTGTCCCCCACCCTCAGCTAGTGCCACAGCCGGAGCCCCCCCCCTTCACTGTGAGCCGAACGACGAGGAGAGCAGCTGGGACACCAGCCCTCTGCCCGAGACTCAAGAGACCCCAGAGGATGACAGTGATTTCCCATCACAGCTGCCTCCAAGACTCTCCACCATACCAGAGGTACTCACCTGGGTTGGGAATGTTAGTGAAGAGGCTCCTGGGACATTATTTATTGCTCACCACATAGCTGATCCATTACAGCAGGTTTTTTTAACAAAAAATTTACAGTGCAGAAGGAGGCCATTCGGCCCATCGAGTCTGCACCGGCTCTTGGAAAGAGCACCCTACCCAAGGTCAACACCTCCACCCGATTCCCATAACCCAATAACCCCACCCAACACTAAGGGCAATTTTGGACACTAAGGGCAATTTAGCATGGTCAATCCACCTAACCTGCACATCTTTGGACTGTGGGAGGAAACCAGAGAACCCGGAGGAAACCCACACACACACGGGGAGAACGTGCGAACTCCACACAGACAGTGACCCAAGCCGGAATCGAACTTGGGACCCTGGAGCTATCCACAATGCTACCGTGCTGCCCTATGTGGAGGTAGGACCTCCCGAGTGGGCAGATGGTGAGAGGGCAGGCCGACCCCAGGAACTAGCTGCCATCCAGATAGGTGTCAAGCTTCTGGAACATCCAGTTCCAACTACAGTGGAGATGCAGTCAGAGAGCCAGGGGCTACAGGAGGGGATGTCGGTGAGCACCCGGTACCTGCAGGCACAGGTGGAGGAGTCCAATCATGTGCAGGAGCAGGAGGTGTATGCCACACAGACCAACACCGCACGGGTGGCGTCCGGGGTGGAGGCATTGGAGGCAACGGTTTTGGCTATGGATCCGCATATCCAAGGCCTGGGGCATTCTGTGCAGGCGGTGGCCGAGGCCCAGGATAGGGCTGCCAACTCATAGGCAGCCATGTGCCAGAGCCATCTGGACATTGCAGCGGCGCTCCTCAGCACGGCCCAATCACAGCAGGCCATGGCTGAGAATGGCTGAGAGGGAGCTGGCGCTGTCACTGGCTGATGTGGCACAGACCCAGAACGAGGTGGCGCAGTCGCAGCGTGATGTGGTGAAGCCCCAGACGGCGATGGTCCACTCCCTGTGCTCCATAACCATGCACATGCAGACTCTCACCGAGACCAGTGCGGGCCTCCAGGACTGGCAGCGTCAGGTGGCAGGGGAGCCTAAGGGGGTAGCTCCACGTGCAACCTGGTGCCATGGAGTAGCCCGGGGGCGATTGGGCACCCTGAGGGAGGAGGAGGTGGTGGGGCCTGTGCCGGTGACTCCCGCAGGGGAGGTGCAGGAACATTGCAGCACCTTGGACTCCCCTCTCCTGTCCCTGGTGCATCTGGTGCAGCGGGCAGAGCAGAATGGCACCATGCCACCTGGCACACCCGAGCAGCAGCTGGGCCCATCCAGGCCCGGTCGCCTCAGAAGACGGCCGCCAAAGGGTACCCAAGTCGCAGGGCAGGAATCACAGTAGGCTGCCTCCACCCCGATGCACTGTCTGGGGATCTACCTCGACATAGCGTTAACGCCTGTAAGGCCAGAAAGTTAGACACCAGTTAAGTTGGCACGGGTGGAGTGAGGGGGTCGGGGACTGAGTGGTGGTGGGATGCGGTGTCCGTGCCCCTATCCAGTTCCCCTCTCTCCCAGTGGGTGAACCTGGAGGCGACAGAGCGTCAAATGCACGTTGGATCTGGCCCACACCTTGTGCGGCTTCCCGTGCCTGCTGGGCCCCATGTCCTGCCCATCCTGCTCTCCCTTGCAACCTCCACATCAGAGGAAGCCTGGGGTTCATCCACCTCTTCAAGCACGTCGCCCCTCTGCTGTCTAATTTGAGTAATCTCTCCTCGTAACTCAACCCCTGTAATCCAGGTATCATGTTTGCAAAGCTATGTTGCGCTCCCTACAGGGCCAAAATATCCTCCCTAAGGTTTGGTGCCCAGAATTGCGCACAGTACTCCAAGTGGGGTCTAAGCAGCGTTTTGTATAGTTGCAGCATAACCCCTGTGCCTTCATATTCCAATCCTCTAGATGGAAAGGCTAACATTCCATTAGCCTTTTTGATTATTTTCTGCATTTGTTCCTGGCATTTTAAGGTCCTATGCACCTGAACTGCCAAGTTTCTTCGGACAGCCACTGCACCTAACTTACTCATGCAGAAAGTACTCTGCCCTATCCTTTTTTGGTCCAAAATGGATAACCTCACACTTGCTTGCATTAAAATTCATCTGCCACAATTTTGCCCATTCACCTCGTCTGTCAACATGGGCAGCACGGTAGCATGGTGGTTAGCACAATTGCTTCACAGCTCCAGGGTCCCAGGTTCCATTCCGGCTTGGGTCACTGTCTGTGCGGAGTCTGCACATCCTCCCCGTGTGTGCGTGGGTTTCCTCCGGGTGCTCCGGTTTCCTCCCACAGTCCAAAGATGTGCAGGTTAGGTGGATTGGCCATGATAAATTGCCCTTAGTGTCCAAAATTGCCCTTAGTGTTGGGTGTGGTTACTGTGTTATGGGGATAGGGTGGAGGTGTTGACCTTGGGTAGGGTGCTCTTTCCAAGAGCCGGTGCAGACTCGATGGGCCGAATGGCCTCCTTCTGCACTGTAAATTTTATGATAATCTCCTTGCAATTTTATCCTATTATCTAGGCTGCCTGCAATGCCCCCTAACTTTGCATCATCTGCAAATTGGGATGTCTGACTTTCTATGCCACCATCCAGGTCATTAATGAATAGTGGGAATAATTGAGCCCCCAACACAGATCCCTGTGGTGCACCACGTGTCATCTTCCAATTTGAGTAATTACTCATTAACCCCACTTTCACTCTCTTGTCAACTGCCATTTAACCAGTTTCATAACCTCAACTCTGTGGCTTCCACCTCAGTTACCAGTCTCTTGTGTGGGACTTTATCAAATACCTTCTGGAAATCCATACAAATGACATCCATAGACATTCCCCTGTCCACTATCTTAGTCACCTCCTGAAAGACTTCAATATGTTTAGTCAGGCATGACCTTCCCTTCACAAATCCATGCTGGCTCTCCCTGATTGGCCAACATTTTTCGAGGTGTTTGGTTCCCACATTCCTGATTATAGACTCCAGCAATTTCCCCATCACAGACATTGGGCGGGATTCTCTGCTGGCGGGATGCTCCGTTTTGCCGGCAGCCCGGGGGATTCCCGACAGCGTGGGGCTGCCCCACAATGGGAAACCCCCATTTTGACGGAGCATCCCGCCGGCGAGGTGAGGCAGAAATGTGGCACGGTGGGGCGGAGCATCCCGCCGATTAGGCTAACTGGTCTGTAATTCCCTGGTCCAGCGGTCCCCCTCCAGTTTTCTCCTGCTCCCGGCTGTTATGGCGGCCTTCTGCTGCCATGGGGGGAACGGTGGGGGGAGACAGAAAATGACAGTGTTAGATTCTACACGCATGCAGCCCAGGGGGTGGGTAACTGGTGGCCACAGTGGCCAGGGCACCCAGCCATGGCGGCTGGTATGTGGGCCGGCATGTAGTGCAGGGTGGGGGTTCGACCACCCTCCAGGTGGTTGGGGGTGGGGGGGGCTTGGGTTATGGATGTGTGGGATGGGGGCTGGTGTCAGGGGCACAATGCTGACTACTCACCCTGGCTGCCCTGAGGGGTTTGTGCAGTTTTTTCCTGCACTGCAGGTAAGTCCAGGCGGCTTTGCTCGTGGTGCTGACCGCCTCTGTCACCTGCACCCAGGCAAGACGAATGGCCGCATCTGGCAGCCTCCTTCCCGGGCCAGGGAACAGGGTCGCCTCTCCTCCACTGCATCCCAGGTCTCCAACTTGATGCGGTGAATCTTGGGGCCGCTCTCCTTCCTACCATCTTGTTGGCTGGGAGGTGTGTGTGGGGAGTGAAGTGTGTATCAGCAGCTGCTGCTTGTCAGCCTCCTGAATGCCAACTTTAGACCCGATGAATCCGGCAGTGTCTCATTGGAATCAATTGTGTTCCACATGGAGCCAGTGCTTGCCACTTAACAGTCGCTGAATCGATCCAGGTGCTGCGCCAGTTTTGCTGTCATGGAACTCCACATATCCTGCGCTGGTATCAACACTCAGTCTCAACAACGCAGAATTTCGCTGTAAATGTTCCCGCCAGTGGAGAATCGGGACTGATCTCGAAAGTTGCTCAGATCGGCGCCCAGGTGTGAATCTCTCTCCTTAGCCATGTAAATATATTCATGGAGAGAATCCTGGTAATGGATTACCTGCCTGAGGTCCAGTGGCAGGCCCCCTACACCCCGCAATGCTAATCCTGTGCCCCCTCGCTCACTGACAAAGAGCCATGGGGAATAACAGATCACACCCCCACAGCACACACGCATGAGAGTGATCTGCGCTGCCCCCATTGATTTCCCCACCAACCCTCCCATCAGACTCCCCATCAGAGACCCCCATCAGTCACCCCCATCAGACCCCACATCAGACCCTCCATCAGTCCCTGGCATTAGGCCCCCCATTAGACCCACATCAGACCTCTCCATCACATGCCCCATCAGATATCCCCATCAGAGATGCTCATCAGTCACCTCTGCCTGAAAGCTGAAGAGCAGTCCAGGCAGTACAGTGAAAGATCGCTGCATTTTCACTTACCCTTCCCTAACATCTGCTGCCTCAGACAAAAGTGTTTAAAGCAGCAGCTGTTACAAGTTTCAGAGACTTCCTCAAAAGCCAAGTACACTTGAAAAGACTTCAAATCCCCTGACAGTCTTTGAAATGCAAAACTCCTTTCCAATTTCACACATTGCACCAACCAGCGATTTTATTAATCCAGACATAGGCACTTGGTGGATTGTTTATTGATCTTTCTCTTCACACTTAAAAGCACCTCAAGTCCCCGGTTTTGATGCTAACCACAATTTTTATAAACATTCTTGCTATGACTAACAGCTCCTCATGACATCCAAGGTAGCTCAGTAGTTTCACTTCCTATAACTCACAGCAGATAGCAGAAAGGGACGCTCCATTCTCCTCCAATCGGAAATCTCAATCGCGCATCCGGCAATGGAGAATCTGCCCCTATATCATTCCTTAGTCCATGTATCGTCTGTTTCATTGGAGCCTGATCTTTTGCTGCCTCTTTGGAACTTGTTTTTTCTGACATCATTCCACTTTGCTACCTCTCATCTTCAAAATGCCCTTTCAACTCTACAAACCCCACCCCCAATACCTTCATGTTTCATGCTCCAGGTACTCCTTTTCTACCATGTGAGGGCAACTTATAGAAATGCAAATTGTTGTTATTGTGCCAAAACACCATTAATACCACCTCCAGGTGCCAACTGGCTTTTGCAACATGACATAACCTTTAAGCATCGTCCTTTTCTTGTTTTTTAAAGTGAAACCTCATTTAATGAAGTAGACAACCAGACAACTGAGGTGGGATTGGCCATCCTGTCGCACCAGTTTTCTGGTGCAGCCCCCCCCCCCCCCCCCCCCCCCCCCCCGCTGGCAGCTGGATTCTCCGTCCCACCAGCTGGCCAATGTGGTTTCCCATTGTGGGCAGCCCCACGCCGTAGGGAAATCCCCGGGCATGGGTGTGCTGCTGGCACAACAAAGAATCCCACCAATGGAGAATCCAGCCCCTGGGCTTTTAAGGAATGCTGCTTCCTTTTTTCAGAATTGATTTTGATTCAGAAATTTCTGCACTGTGATTCCTCCATAAAATTCTAATTGGACCGATATTTACATTTCGCCAGACTGAGATAAATCTGCTTTCCTTGCTGCCGGGTACTGTTTGTATTAATCCTTTAATGTAATGCAACTTCAGTTGGGAATCTCAATTAAACTAACTGGAATCAATTGCATTGTAATGTCACATTAATAGATCATCACATTTCCTTTGATGGTTCTCAAAAGTGTGGGTGGCTTTATGCTCAGTTAACACTCACAGCTTCCTATCAGCACACTGGCAGTTATCAAATTCTTACTTTTCAGAGCATTAATGAATGTGGAAATCATACCACTAAATGTGGAATATACAGAATTAAGGCTGCCAGTGAATTCAGTGGTTGGGATTTTGTGCCTGCAGCAAATGGCGACTTGGATGCAAAATCCCATGAGTGGCCAAAATGAGAATCTCGGCGGCCAAGTCTCATGACGGGATTGATCCAAGGTTGGGGACAGAGGGGCTGCAGTGATATAATGACTGATGATGCAAGCTTTAACATGGAGCCATGAGAACAATGAACCCCCCTTGCCTGCCAGATCAGATTTCTATCAATTCAAATTTCACCATCTGCCTTGGTAGGATTCAAATCCAGGTCCTCAGAGCATTACCCTGGGTCTCTGGATTACTAGTCCAGTGACCATACTGCTGTGCTAATGCCCTCTCGATCCTGTCAGATCAGAAACCCACTGGTCAATTAACATTCCTTAGCTTTGATAGACTAGCCAATTATGTCCAATAACTAGATGACAATGTATACGAGTAGAACTGATTGCTGTTCCCGAATTAATCCTTTGCACGATAAACTCCCTAATCAGTTAATTACAAGACTTGCCTTCAGCATTCACTGAAAGGGGGATCAGATGTACTGCTGCCCAGACAAGGTCAAAGGTTTCTGAGCTCACCAGGTTTCCCAGCTCCAATAAGCCGTTGCAGTGGTGTCCTCACATGCCATTCCCTCCCTCTTGAGAGCACACAGAACCTTACACGTCACCCATGGGGCTGATGAACTTGCCTTTCACAGACCTCAGGGCTCAAAAGGGTATCTGAAGTAAATGTCCATTAGTCACATTGATTAGGGAGAGGCTGATGTGCCACTGTGGGAGATTGTAAGGAGGTGCAGCTCAATGTGATGGCTGGCATAGCAATCATGGCCCATCGGAAGGATGCTCCCAGGATTGGATGGACAATGGGTCAGGGCATGGATTTGAAACTTCAATGTTCACTTTCTCTTTCTTCCCTTGCAGTTAGTGGAGAGATAGAAACATGAAGCTAGTAGAATTGGCAGGAATCCTCGCTGTGAGGCAAAAGCGACAAGCCAGCGTTAATGTATGGCTCCCCGTGTGTGGTAGAACCCTGAGGAGGAAGGGGTAGCAGGAACTGCTCAGCTGCCAGAAGTTGGACCACAGAGAGTGGCCACTCTGAGACACCATCATCAGCCCTGAGCTTGCAGATGGCAGCTGACGTTTTTGGAGATGAGTGAGAACCAGTGCAGTAAGAAACTAAATGTCATGGGATATGGCCGCTCAGGGAGAATTCGGGAAAAAAGGAAATATTCGGCCCAGTGTCACTTCAAATGTACATATTAACGGCTGGATCTTGCAGTCCAGCGCGCTAGCGGGATTTACTGGTGCCACCGAAGTCAATGGACCTTTGGCTGGCTTGCCACACCCAACCAGGCATGGCCAGAAAATAATTTATACTCAAGGTAATCATTTGTTCAAGCACATCGGTCCCCTTAAGCACCCTGGGCGGGATTCTCTGTCGGCTGATGCCAGAATCGGGAAACACGATTGGGTGGAAAATTTGGCGTCAGCCGAAAATCGAGGTTGACGCCGGGCGCCAAATGCAATTCCGTACTGCGGTATGCAAACATTTAAAGTAGGAAGGTCAAATTAAAGCATAATGGGCGGGATTTTCCAAGCATTATGTTTCGCGGTGGAGGCTCGCCATTGGTCAACGTTGGGATATTTTGGTCTCGCTGTTGTCCATGGGGTTTCCCGTTGAATGCACCCCTTGCCACCGTAAAATCTGCAGTAGAGGTGCACCGTTGCCGGGACCGGAAGATCCCGCCAGCATGGACGACCGGAAAGTTCCAGCCAATGCGAATGAAATATGTACATAGGCATAAAAACACGTACCTAGCATTTCCAGTACTTGAAGGCTCAAAGGCAAAAGCGTGTTTAGCCTTATCAAGAGTTCAGTATTGGGAGAGCAGCAGACAGAAGATTCTTTTTCAAGAAATTTGTGTAAATTGAGTAGTTAGTTTGTGATTTTGTGAGAGCTTGATATCGGTAGAAGTTTAGGTGAACATTAAGTATAGATTTTATGTTTGACGTGAAAATATGGCCAACGGCCACCAAAAGGTTGATGAGCATGGAAAACAAATAGGCGAGTTAGCTAGCCAGGAATATCAAAACAGAATGTAAGAGCTTCAAATATATAAAAATGAGGAGAGTTGCTAAAGTAAACATTATCCCTTAGAGGCAGAAACAGGAGAATGACCATGTGGAATGAGGAAATGCCACAGACCTCGGACAAAGATTTTGTGTCTTGCCTTCACAGCAGAAGATACAAATCACAACCCAGAAATCAAGGGTAACAAGGGGACTAAAAAGAGTGAGGAACTTAAGGAAATTAATATCAGTAAAGAAGTATTGGGAAAACCTACAGACCTTGGTTTCAAAGAGCTGGCGACACAGATAATGAAGTTATGAATTTCCAAAATCCTTAGTCCTAGAATGGTCCCAGTGTAGCACAACAGTTCTCTAAGTGGAGTTGCGTATTCATCAAAATTAGAAATATATGGGGCCTGTGGTAAACCACTGTGTTCTGATATTAGAGGTTGTACGGTAGAACCTGCACTACAGGTTAACCTGTGGCCCCTGCATGCTAGCTCCGCCCAGGAGGCGGGTAATAAATATGCGTGGCCTACAGCTCACAGCCATTTCATCAGCTGCTGTGGGAGGCCACATACCTGATACTAATAAAGCCTCAGTTTGGATTCAACTTCGTCTCCAGTCAAATTGATCGTGCCTCAATTTATTAGTATCAGATTCAGAAGATGGACCTCCAGATTAAACCTGGATGCATACGCAAGCAACACCAGAAAGGACTTCCAGCACTGGCTAGCTTGTTTTGAAGCATATATCAATGCGGCAATGCGGCACCGACCCCTGTTCCAGAGGCTCAGAAGAGGTACACCCTACCAATTAAAGTATCTCCCTGGCCTCTGGATCCCATCGCGTAGCGATCTGGGGTTACTGCACGGTCACGCTCACAGTCCAAGGCTTGGAGTTCCACGGTTTCCGCCTCTACGTCCTCCCTAACGTATGCGCTGCACTTATCCTCGGCCTGGACTTCCAGTGCAACCTCCAGAGCCTGACCCTTAAATTCGGCGGACCCTTACCACCCCTCACTGTGTGCGGCCTCGTGACCATAAAGGTCGATCCGCCTTCCCTCTTTGCCAATCTAACTCCAGATTGCAAACCCATTGCCACCAGGAGCAGACGGTACAGCACCCAGGATAAGGCCTTCATTAGGTCCGAGGTCCAGCGGTTGCTTCAGGAAGCATCATCGAGGCCGGCAACAGCCCCTGGAGAGCTCAAGTGGTAGTGGTTAAGTCTAGGGAGAAAAACCGAATGGTCATGGACTACAGCCACACCATCAACAGGTACACGCAGCTTGATGCGTATCCCCTCCCACGCTTTTCTGACATGGTTAACCAGATTGCACAGTACTGGGTCATCTCAATGGTGGACCTGAAATCCGCTTACCACCAGCTCCCCATCCGTAAATTGGACCAGCCATACACCGCCTTCGAGGCAGACGGCCGGCTATATCACTTCCTTAGGGTCCCCTTCGGCGTCACCAACGGGGTTTCGGTCTTCCAAAGGGAGATGGACCGAATGGTCGACCGGTACGGTTTGCGGGCCACGTTTCCGTATCTAGACAATGTGACCATCTGCGGCCATGACCAGCAGGACCACGACGCTAACCTTGCTAAATTTCTCCACACCGCCACTCTCCTCAACCTCACGTATAAGAAGGAGAAGTGTGTGTTCCGCACAAACCGCTTAGCCATCCTCGGCTACATGGTCCAGAACGGAGTTCTGGGGCCCGATCCCGGCCGCATGCGCACCCTCATGGAGCTCCCCCTCCCCCACAGCCCCAAGGCCCTCAAACGCTGCCTGGGGTTCTTCTCATATTACGCGCAGTGGGTCCCAATTATGCGGACAAGGCCCGCCCGCTCATACAGTCCACTCATTTCCCCCTGATGACTTTCGCCCGGATCAGAGCTGATATTGCCAAAGCTGGAATGCACACTGTAGACGAAACGCTTCCTTTCCAAGTAGAAAGCGACGCATCGGACGTCGCCCTTGCCGCCACCCTCAACCAGGCAGGCCGGCCCGTGGCATTCTTTTCCCGCACCCTGCATGCCTCTGAAATTCAGCACTCATCCGTCGAAAAAGAGGCCCAGGCTATCGTGAAGGCTGTGCGACATTGGAGGCATTACCTGGCCGGCAGGAGATTCACTCTCCTCACTCCTCATAGGGCAGCACGGGAGCACAAGTGGCTAGCACTATGGCTTCACAGCACCAGGGTCCCAGGTTCGATTCCCTGCTGGGTCACTGTCTGTCCGGAGTCTGCACGTTCTCCCGTGTCTGCGTGGGTTTCCTCTGGGTGCTCCAGTTTCCTCCCACAGTCCAAAGACGTGCAGGTTAGGTGGATTGGCCATGCTAAATTGTCCTTAGTGACCAAGAAGATTAGGAGGGGTTATTGGGTTATGGGGATAAGGTGGAACTGAGGGCTTAAGTGGGTCGGTGCAGGCTCGATGGGCCGAAATGGCCTCCTTCTGCACTGTATGTTCAATGCTCTATGTTCTATGTTCACTGACCAATGGTCGGTAGCCTTCATGTTCAACAACACACAGCGGGGCAAGATCAAAAATGATAAATTCTTGCGGTGGAGAATCGAGCTCTCCACCTATAATTACGAGATTAAGTATCACCCTGGCAAACTCAACGAGCCCCCAGATGCCTTATCCCGAGGTACATGTGCCAGCGCACAAGTAGACCGACTCCGGACCCTGCACGACAGCCTTTGTCACCCAGGGGTCACTCGGTTGTACCATTTCATTAAGGCACAAACTTTGCCCTATTCCGTCGAGGAAGTAAGGACGATCACCAAGGACTGCAAGGTCTGTGCGGAGTGCAAGCCACACTTCTACCGGCCGGACCGCGCGCGCCTGGTGAACACCTCCCGCCCCTTTGAACGCCTCAGCGTGGATTTCAAAGGCCCCCTCCCCTCCTCCGATCGACACACATATTTCCTCAGTGTGATCGATGAATCCCTTCGCCATTCCATGACCCGGCATGACATCTGCCACCGTCATTAAAGCCCTTAATTCTATCTTCACTCTGTTCGGCATCCCCGCCTACATCCACAGTGACAGGGGATCCTCATTCATGAGTGATGAGTTACATCAGTTCCTGCACAGCAGGGGCATCGCCTCCAACAGAACGACGAGCTACAACCCCCGGGGAAACGGACAGGTAGAAAGGGAGAATGGGACGGTATGGAGGGCAGTCCAGCTGGGCCGTCCAGCGGGGGGCCAGGAATCTCCTGGCCCCCCGCTGGCAAGAGGTCCTTCCTGATGCACTATATTCCCTTCACTCATTACTCTGCCCTGCCACTAACAGTACACCACATGAACGTCTTTTTGCCTTCCCCCAGAAGTCCACATCCGGGGTATCGCTCCCATCTTGGCTTACAGCTCCGGGAACCGTGCTTCTCTGTAAACATGTGCGGCTCCACAAGGCGGATCCGTTGGTGAAAAGGGTGCACCTGCTCCACGCAAACCCCCAGTACGCCTACGTGGTGATCCCCGACGGCCGCCAGGATACCGTCTCCCTCAGGAACCTGGCACCAGCAGGTTCCACCCCCACACCGCCCCCGTTGCCCCCGGCACCACCCTCCCCTCCCCCGCCGCCCCATCACCCCCCCCTAGGACCGTCCGTCCTCCCCGTGCCCACCCCCGTTGATGAAGAGGATTTTGGCACGCTCCCGGAGTCAACTTCGACCACGACAGCGCCATCATCGCCTTCACCGCTTCGTCGATCTCAAAGAACCATCAAGGCACCGGACTGGCTGAACCTCTGACCGGCCCACCGGATGGCCAGAGACATTTTTTTTACTGCTCTGTAAATATTAAAATTTCTAATTGTATATAGTTATCCACCACCCCTGCCGGACTCAATTTTAACAGGGGGTGAATGTGGTAAACCACTGTGTTCTGATATTAGAGGTTGTACGGTAGGACCTGCACTACAGGTTCACCTGTGGCTCCTGCATGCTAGCTCCACCAGGAGGCGGGTTATAAATATGCATGGACTCCAGCTCGCAACCATTTTGCCAGCTGCTGTGGGAGGCCACACATCTAATACTAATAAAGCCTCAGTTTGGATTCAACTTTGTCTCCAGTCAAATTGATCGTGCCTCAGGGCCAAAAGGTTGAACAGCCCTAGGCAGCATTTTAAGTCCTCCCAGTCCTGGGGAGTTAGCGTGGTTTTAACATCTTTTTCTAGGTCTAGGTGTATTCCTGTGGCTAATATATCAACCCAAAGAAGTTGATATTCCCAATATTGACCTGGCACTTCTTGCTATTATACATGAGGCCCTCATTGGTATATTACTTGTTTGTAATATGTCGCTGCTCTTTGCTTTACTTCCAGAATGATCGGTTAGATTTCACAGAAACTACCAATCTTCAATTCAAAGCAAAATAGGTTTAATGAATAACAAATTAAATACTAATGAGTTTGTTCACTCTGACAGAACTATAACTGGTAATAAAGTAAATCAGAATAAGTATTAACTGTATTTAACTATAAGTATTAACTCAGCTATATCTCTTTCTAACTGCTGTCTAGTCACTCCTGGTTCAAAGAGACCCAAGATCCTTTGCGTACACTTATTTATACATGAATCTAGTGCTGCCATCTTGTGGTTGTCTTACACTTGATGCAGTTGTTAACTCTTTATATACCAGCATATATACACATCACTACATCCTCCCCTTTTTTAAAAACATATTTTCCGAGGTGTAGCAAATAAAAATGTATAACTGTAATACAATAAACCTGATATGTATATCCATACAAAGCAAAATGAGTAACGGCCATACAAATAACAGTGAATATTTTACAACTTCAGTCTATTTGGTTTCTTCCTTCGCCTTGTCGATCTTCTGAGTTGGCGAGGAGGTGATGATGACATCTTGACTGTTTTGAGCATGTCATCATTACTTCTGGTATTTATTAAAGTGACATGAAATATTGATTCATTGCAATTCAAATCAGGAAAAATGTCTCTTTGTAATCAAATTTTCTGTAGTGCACATTGATTTCTTCGTAGAATTGTACATTCTACTGTTTTCACAATGTATGAGCATGGTGCTGCTTGTCTTATGATTGTTGCAGGAGCAGACCAACCTCCATCTGGTATTTTAATTCTAACGAGGTCTTCTGGAGTTAATTTTTCCAGTTGAGTTGCATGCATGTCACAATTTGGCTGTTGACGAGTACGTTGCTGTTCTATCTTCTTTAACACTGGCAAGTGATCTGGATTCTGCAGTTGAATGAATGGTAATGTAGTTCTGAGATCACGATTCATCAATATTTGTGCGGTGAAAGTCCAGTTGATAGTGGAGTAGCTCTGTCGGATAAAAGCCCAAGATGGATGTCTGACGCAGAATCCACAGCTTAAGTTATCAATTGCTTGACAATGTGCACACCCTTTTCTACCTTACCGTTGGACTGTGGGTAGTGAGGACTAGATGTTACACGTGTGAAATTGTACTGTCTTGAGAACTTGGCCTATTTGTTGCTGTCAAAACATGGTCCATGTCTGACATGATAGTGGTGGGTATCCCATGTCTTGAAAACGTTCCCTTGCTGGCTTTAATGACTGATTTGAATGTTAAATCCGGTAGCTTCATGCCCTCTGGATAGTTAGAGTAGTAATCAATAATTAAAACATAGTCCCGACCAATCGAGTGAAATAGGTCAATGCCTACTTTGGCCCAAGGAGAGGTGACTAACTCATGCTGTTTCAGAGTCTCCTTGCATTGCGCAGGTTGATGTTTCTGACAAGTCTCACAGGTGATTACCATGTCAGTTATGTCTCGATTTATTCCTGGCCAGTAGACTGACTGCCTGTCTCGCCCTTCTTTGATACTTCTCGATCCCGAGGTGACCCTCTTGAATCTGATCAAGTATCATGGAACAAAGACACAGTGGAATTACTATCTGGTCGAGTCTTTGAAGTAGTCCATCCATGATCGTCAGATCTGCCTGAACGTTTCTGTACTGAGGACACTGCCCTTTCCGCCACCCATTCTGGAGAGGTGAATGACGCATTGCAGCATAGCATCCTTTGTTGTCGTGGCGTCATGTCATTGAGATCCTTGCCGATTATATGCACCAACGGTCTGTGATCCGTCTCTACCATGTAAGTGGGAAGTCCATAGACATAATCATGGAATTTAAGTATTCCTGTCAATAGTCCCAGACATTCTTTCTTGTTTTGGGCATATTGACATTCTGTCGGTGTCATCGCTCTAGATGCATACGCTATAGGAACCCAAGATGAACTGTCATCTCTCTGCAAGAGTATTGCTCCTATCCACTGATTTGAATCAGTGGATATTTACGTCTCCCTTTTAAGATCAAAGAAAGCTAGTATTGGTGCAGTCATGAGTTGAACTTTTAAATCTTGCCAGTCTTTCTGATGGTCCTCTGTCCATTCGAAAGGTGTAGACTTCTTTATTAAGTGGCTTAAAGCTGTTGTCCTTGTTGACAAATTTGAGGTGAACTTGCCTAAAAAGTTAACAAAGCCTAAAAACCTTAGTACTGCTTTTTTATCTTCAGGTACTTTCATGCCTTGAATAGCTGAAATTTTCTCATCATCTGGTTGCACACCATGTTCAGATATTGTGGGTGGGATTCTTCGTTTTGCCGGCGCCCGGGGGTTTCCCGACGGTGTGGGGCTGCCCCACAATGGGAAACCCCATTAACTGGCTGGCGTAACGGAGAATCCCGCTGGCGGGTCGAAGCAGAAATGTGGCACGGCAGGGCTGAGAATCTAGCCCCGTATCTCCCAGAAATTTGAGTGTTGGCATTCCAAAAGTTCATTTGGAGTGGTTTAGTTTGAGGACATATTTGTTGATGCGCTGAAACACTTGCTTTAGTCACTCAATATGCTCTTCTTGTGTCATTGACCAGATTATGATGTCATCAACGTATACCCTAACACCTTCTATTCCTGCCGTCATTTGTTCCACGATCCTGTGGAATATCTCAGATGCAGATATGATAACGAAAGGCATACGATTGAAATTAAATCTTCCAAATGATGTGTTAAATGTGCAGAGTTGTCTGCTCGAGTCATCAAGTTGCATTTGCCAAAATCCTGGCGATGCATCTAACTTTGTGAAGATGCATGCATTTGCCATCTTGCTGGTGATCTCCTCTCGTTTTGGAATGGGATAATGTTCCCTCCTGATGTCTTTATTGAGATCTTTGGGATCAATACAGATGCTCAGAGCACCTGACGGTTTCTTCACACAAACCATCGAACTGACCCAGTCAGTCGGTTTAGTGACTTGTGAGATTATCAGTTGGTTCTGAAGTTGCTTTAATTCTTGCTTCAACCTTTCTCGGAAAGGAGCAGGAATTCTACTCGGCGGATGTACCACTGGCTTGGCATCCGTCCTTAAAAGGATTTAATATTGGAATGGCAGTGTACCCATGCCTTTGAAAACATCTAGATATTGATTCAAAATGCTCTGGATATCATCATCCAATATTGGTTGAGACGAAGTTGCAGGATAAATTCGCTGTATTAGGTGTAACTCCTTACAGGCTTGTGCACCTAAGAGTGAAGATTTATCTGTCTTGACAATCTCAAATCTTAGAGTTTTTTTCAATTTTCTTTTTGGAGACTTTTAAATGGCATGACCCTCTTGAAGAAATTAAATTTCCGTTGTAGTCCTTCAGTCTGCAGGCTGCTGGGAGTATCTCAGGTGCGTGTTGAAGCTTGTTGAGATCCAGCTTTGAAAGCAAGTTAGCTGAAGCACCAGTATCCAATTTAAATAGAATTGGACAGTTATTAACTTTTACAATTGTGTTCCATTCATTATCAGAATTTACAGAATTAATTTGTTGAGCATTTTTTGTTACTTCATTGGATTCTTCACATCTCTCTATTATTCCAACAAAGAATGTGTTTTCCCGTGAGTAGGTATCTGTATCGGATGAAAAGTTTTCTTTTTCTTTTGATTCCACACTGTGAACCTTAATCTGTCTATAATTTTGTTCAGCGGATTTAAATGCATGTGAAGATCTGCACTGAGCAGCAAAATGGTTTAGTTTGCCACATTGTGAGCAGTGTTTTCCATTTGCAGGGCATTTTTTTTTCAAGTGGGAGGTTCCACACCTTATCGTGTCATGACGTTGACGTTGTTACGCACGATACTTCTTCGTGCACGCGCAAATCTGCTTTCGTCAGTCTCGCATTTTTTTCATGAAGTGCGCATGTGCAGGGTATGAGTGCGCACGTGCAAGATGGCTGCCGTCCGAAACGTGCACCTTCTTTGACTGCGACACTGCCTTTACACACTCAACCTCGTGGTGGTTTTTTGCATCTTTTTCACGGATATGATACTCTTGGTAATGATTCTTACATTGCTGGTGTGCAAGGCATTTTTCAATCGCTATTTCTAAGATTAAATCCTTTTGTCTCAGTAACCTTTCCCTGAGGTGCTCATCATTGATACCAAACACTATCTGGTGTTTAAAACATGCTGCAGCGCAGAGAGACCTGGGTGTGCTAGTGCATGAGTTACAAAAAGTTGGTTTTCAGGTGCAACAGGTGATTAAGAAGGCAAATGGAATTTTGTCCTTCATTGCTAGAGGGATGGAGTTTAAGACTAGGGAGGTTCTGCTGCAATTGTATAAGGTGTTAGTGAGGCCACACCTGGAGTATTGTGTTCAGTTTTGGTCTCCTTACTTGAGAAAGGACATACTGGCACTAAAGGGTGTGCAGAGGAGATTCACTAGGTTAATCCCAGAGTTGAAGGGGTTGGATTACGAGGAGAGGTTGAGTAGACTGGGACTGTACTCATTGGAATTTAGAAGGATGAGGGGGGATCTTATAGAAACATATAAGATTATGAAGGGAATCATAGAATCATAGAATTTACAGTGCAGAAGGAGGCCATTCGGCCCATCGAGTCTGCACCGGCCCTTGGAAAGAGCACCCTACCCAAGGTCCACACCTCCACCCTATCCCCATAACCCAGTAACCCCACCCAACACTAAGGGCAATTTTGGACACTATGGGCAATTTAGCACCTAATCCACCTAACATTTTTGGACTGTGGGAGGAAACTGGAGCACCTGGAGGAAACCCACGCACACACGGGGAGGATGTGCAGACTCCGCACAGACAGTGACCCAAGCCGGAATCGAACCTGGGACCCTGGAGCTGTGAAGCATTTGTGCTATCCACAATGCTACCGTGCTGCGGTAGATAGGATAGATTCGGGCAGGTTGTTTCCACTGGTGGGTGAAAGCAGAACTAGGGGGTGTAGCCTCAAAATAAGGGGAAGTAGATTTAGGACTGAGTTAAGGAGGAACTTCTTCACCCAAAGGGTTGTGAATCTATGGAATTCCTTGCCCAGTGAAGCAGTAGAGGCTCCTTCATTAAATGTTTTTAAGATAAAGATAGATAGTTTTTTGAAGAATAAAGGGATTAAGGGTTATGGTGTTTGGGCTGGAAAGTGGAGCTGAGTCCACAAAAGATCAGCCATGATCTCATTGAATAGTGGAGCAGGCTCGAGGGGCCAGATGGCCTACTCCTGCTCCTGGTTCTTATGTTCTTATGGTCCCGAATTAAAGAATCATGCAGTGCTGACAAATTACAGGATTGTGCTAGATGTCTTAAGTGTGTTACAAAGCTGGGAAACAATTCCCCTGTTTTTTTCAATCTTTTACGAAAGATGAAGCGTTCAAATGTTACATTTGTTTGGATCTTACAGTGGTTGTAGAATTTGTTTAGAATAACATCAAATTTAGCTTTGTCTTGACCAGTAGAATATTGAAAAGAGTTGTATAATTCTATCACATGTTGACCAGCCATAGTTAAAAGCAATGCAATTTTGCGAGCATCGGGTGCGTTAGTTAAATCTGTTGCTTCCAGATAAATTTGAAATTGCTGTTTAAACCGCTTCCAGTTTGCACTCAAATTACTGGTTATTCTTAGGTGTGGAGGAGCTTGAGCGTGGTCCATCGAGGCGTTTGTTTGCTGTGATGCTTCTTGAGTTGAATAGCTGCTAAGGTTTTCTTCTTTTTCTGATCTATCTATATTACTCTAGCTAGTTTACTGAAGCCATATCCTGGTACCATGTTATATTACTTGTTTGTAATCTGTCGTTACTCTTTGCTTTACTTCCAGAATGATCTGATGGTTAGATTTCAAAGAAACTACCAATCTTCAATTCAAAGCAAAATCGGTTTAATGAATAACAAATTAAATACTGATGAGTTTGTTCACTCTGACAGAACTATAACTGGTAAGAAAGTAAATCAGAATAAGTATTAACTGTATTTAACTGTAAGTATTAACCAAGCTATATCTCTCTCTCTAACTGCTGTCTAGTCACTCCTGGTTCGAAGAGACCCAAGATCCTTTGAGTTCACTTATTTAAACATGAATCTAGTGCTGCCATCTAGTGGTTGTCTTACACTATGATGTAATTGTTAACTCTTTTTATACCAGCATATATACATATCAGTACACTCATGACGGCAGCCAGCATGAACAAATGCAAGTTTCAGTCGTGTTCTACTGTGATTCTCCCCGTCACCGCAATGTCATTGGTTAAACAGATATAACTCCAAACACTTTACATTATCCTGTCAATGTATTGTTGGGACATCTCTTGGCTAACACACAGTGCAAATGCTAACCATATGAAACATTTCCTATATGGCATTTTAAATGTTATATGTACCTGAAACTGTTTGGTTGAGTTGACAGACCATATCCCAGCTTCATCTCAATATTTGCAAAATGAGCACCAGTGAACCTAGGGTTCAGCTCCTCAATGATAAGGATTTTATGCAGACTTTTATTGAGAGCTTAGTTCAGCTGTCCTGGGTCAAAGCCTGAAACTGCCATCTTTTTTAGCACACAGCAGATGTATCTACACCAATACCTATACTAGTACACTCGGCGGATGACTCCACTGCATCTCACTGAGCTTCACTTTAAACTTCTCTTGAATGTGTCTGCTGCATTTACTTGGTACAATGATAGTAGGAACTAAACACACCCTTACATGCGCTATGGCATCTCTCTTGAAGTCACTAATTGCATCAGACCTGTCCAGGTTGAACAATTTAAGATCCCTAACCGACTCAGTGCATTGTTAAGATTTAAAATGCATGACCTGAAAGAACAGTGGAAGGAACAATTACATTGAGGCACGATCAATTTGACTGGAGACGAGGTTGAATCCAAACTGAGGCTTTATTGGTATCAGATATGTGGCCCTCCACAGCAGCTGACGAAATGGCTGCGAGCTGGAGGCCACGCATATTTATAACCTGGCTCCTGGGCGGAGCTAGCATGCAGGGGCCCACAGGTGAACCTGTAGTGCAGGTTCTACCGTACAACCTCTAATATCAGAACACAGAGGTTTACCACATACATATACTTGCATTTATATTGCATGTTTGACTTCCCAAAGCACTTCACAGGGGCGTTACAAAACATTTGACATTGAACCATATTTTAAAGAATGTTTTAAAGGAGGTAGAAAGGCAGAGACATTGAGGTAGGGAATAGCAAAGTTTAGGGCTTTGGCAGGTGAAGACACATTTGGCAATGGTGGAGTGATTCAAATCAGGGATGTTCAAGATGCTAGATTTAGAAGGTTGCGGTTATCTTGTTGAGGGGTGTATAGGTGGGGGTTGTAGGGCTGGAGGAGATTACAGAAATAAGGAGGGGCGAGTTCCTGATGGGATTTGAAATTAAGGATGAGAATTTTAAAATCAATGCGTTGCTTATCCAGGAGCCATTGCAGTTCTGCAAGCACAGGTAATGGATGAGCAAGACTAGGGGCAAATTAGGATTCAGCAGGCAGACTTTTAGATGACTTTAACTTTATGGAGGATGGATAATGAAAGGCTGGGCAGATATACATTAGAGTAGTCAAAATCAGAATCAATAACAAATTTCAAATAAAATTTGGATAAATACTTAAAAGGGGAAATCTTGCATTGCTATGGGTAAAAAATTCTGGAGTGGGCCTAATTTTTCAAAGAGCTGAATGGGCTGAATAGACTCCCTCTGTGTTGTGAGATTCAATCATGTTTATTGTGTTTTGGGTAAGGTACTGATGGCCCAAAGGAATGATAGCCCACAATGAGCAAACACTTTCAGCAAGGAAACGTAGGAGGGGGTGGGATTGGAGGGATAGAAAAATGAGAAGAACTAAGAAATAAGGGTAGATAGCTGGGAAGATGGCTAAAAATAGTATTCTCCACAAATCTATTTAATGACCTATTGTTTCAGCAGCTGCAAAATGAACAAAGGGCTTTCCACTGCCATTAGCAATCTCTTAATATTCTCTTATTAGTCAATCATAATGGCCGTAAGATGGCTAAAAATACCACCATTAGGACTGTTTGAAAATCTATCATCTTGATAATATGCATAGTGAAATGAATATGACAGCATGAAATATGTAATTATATTTCTGTACGTTTTAATTCCTATAATGCATGATAAAGTGAACTCGGTTGAACGAGAGTCTTTCCTCCTCCTGACAGAGAGAAGGATGTGTTTGATTTTGGAATCACTGAACCATGTAAATATTCATTTAAGGGACCGCAGCACGACTCCTATGAAAAGGTGAAGTCTCATCGCAGTTTTATTTCTGGACTGGGTCTCAGTATATCTAAAGCAAAAAGCCCTACATAAAAGTACCAATAATACATAAGTGGCATTAGCCTTGAATGCAAAATGTGGATATTAGCTCTTTCTCCTCAAAATGAATGAAAATAACAAAAGTCCCATTTTCTGGTATCATGTCAGGGAAAAGCGGAACCTTGGCGAGATTAATTCAATCATGCAAAAGCAAAATAAGAATTGGGGAATTAGGAAGGTCAATGAAAAACAGCACGGAGAGAGACAGACCCGGCCAGATAAAATAGCAGGCAAAGGGAGAGGAGCTTCAGAGTGAGAAACAGCGTGGAGTGACACAGACCCGGTTGTAATGTTCTTGTCAGATAGCCTGATTTATATTGCAAGAACACTTGTAGCGAAAGTTGTAAACGATTTATTAACATTAACTGTGGGTAAATTATATAAAAAACACAGATGAATAACGGTATGATAATGCACAAGCAACCTCTCTCTCCAGCTCCCTCCAGCCAGTCTGAGGGGGTCACCTGACTCGAACATTCACTTATATACTAATGAGACTCTTAGTGGTCAGTCAGTGAATTACAACACAACCATGACATCATCACACCGGTCAGTTAAAACAGAGCTAGAAAGGAGAGGAGCTTCAGAGTGAGAAACAGCATGGAGAGAGGCAGACCCGGTCAGTTAAAACAGCGGGAAAAGGGAGAGAAAATCATAAGGGGAACATAGGAACAAAGAGAGCAAGGGCATTAGGCTCGCTGCAACAGGCCACATGTGATGACTTGGAACACAAAGGCACCGCAAGCAACCACTTTAAAGGGTCGCCAAACAAACGGGTTCACCCACACAACAAACACATGTGGCCATGTTGGGTGACGCCTGGACAAAGGGAAACTCCGGAGTGCAGGGGCGCATCCACCAGATAAGTATGGTTGATCCCGCAGGAGCAGGGATACAAAATCCCCTCATCAGGACAGTTACCTGGAACGTCAGGGGTCTTAACAGCCCAGTGAAAAGATCCAGAGTCTTCGCCCACCTGAAAAGTTTGAAAGCCGACATAGTCATCCTCCAAGAGCGCACCTGAGGGAGAGGGACCGACTGCGGGTAAGGAAGGGCTGGGTGGGACAGATCTACCCTTCCTGCTACGGGGTGAGAGCCTGAGGGTAGCCATACTACAAAATAAGTGGGCGATGTTTACTGCGATGAGGATGGTTTCCAACCCAGGGGGATGGAACGTCATGGTCAGCAGTTTCCTAGACGTGGCACTGGTAGTCCTGTTCAACATGGATGCTCCCAACTGGGACAATATGGAGCTTATAAAGAAAACCATGGCAGAAATCCCCAACATAGAGATGCACCTACTAATCATAGGGCGGAATTTCAACTATGTACATGTCCCACGGACAGACAGGTCGAATCCCAAAACAAGAAAAACTTCCAACATGGTGAAAGGACTCGGCATATTCATGGAGCAGATGGGGACTGTCGACCCATGGTGGTTCACCCACCCAGGGGAGAAAGAGTTCTCCTTCTTTTCCCAAATACACAATGTATATTCACGGATCGACTTCTTTGCTGTGGGGAAATCAGTGCTTCCAGGGCTAGTAAGGGAGGAATATTCCACAATCGTAATCTCCGACCACGCTCCGCATTAACTGGATGTGAGGTTGGAAACGGGCAGTGCCCAATGCCCATAAGGAGGTTGAACGGTCCACCTGGCTGATGAGGCTTTTTATGAGAGAATATCACAGGCCATAGATGAGTCTATTACTAATAACCAGAATAGTGGGGGATCTCACCCTGCACGTTCTGAGAGGCGCTGCAGGCTGTGATCAGGGGTGAAATTATTACCTACAAAGCACAAAGAGATAGGGACAAGAGGGTGGCTAGGCAACCGCTAGTCATCTTCATACTGGAAGTTGACCGGCGATACTCGGAGGCCCCGACTCTAGAGCCCCTGGCGGAGAGGAAATAGCTACAAATAGACTTTGACCCGCTCTCCATGGGGAAAGCAATGCACCAACTCCACCGGGCACGGGGGACCCTGTACGAGCACGGAGACAAAGCCAGCCGCCCGCTAGCTCACCAGCTGAGAAAGCAGGCAACCATGAGGGTAATAGCTCAGATTAGGGACAACTAAGGCAACTCAATAGCAGAGTAGGAAAGGTAAACAAAGCATTCAAGACCTTCTACCGGAGGCTGTACACTCTGAGCCCACAACAGGACTTGAGGATGAAACAGTTCCTCGATGGACTGGATATGGACCTGGATAGCCCACAGGCCACAATCAGTAAGGATAGGCAATAACACCTCCTCCACGATCATCCTCAACACCGCTGCCCCACAAGGCTGTGTCCTCAGCCCCCTATTATACTCCTTATACACCTGTGACTGTGTGACCAAATTCCCCTCCAACTCGATTTTCAAATTTGTTGATGGCACCACTGTAGTGGTCGGATCTAAACAATGACGAGACAGAGTACAGGAATGAGATAGAGAGTCTGATAAACTGGTGCGACAATAATAATCTCTTCCTCAATGTCAACAAAATGAAGGAGATTGTCATCGACTTCAGGAAGCGTAGTGGAGACCATGCCCCTGTCTACATCAATGGGAACAAACGTGAAAGGGTTGAGAGCTTCAAGTTTTTAGCTGTCCAGATTACCAACAACCTGCCCTGGTCCCCTCAAGCCGACACTATAGTTAAGAAAGCAGGGCAGCACGGTAGCATTGTGGATAGCACAATTGCTTCACAGCTCCAGGGTCCCAGGTTCGATTCCGGCTTGGGTCACTGTCTGTGCGGAGTCTGCACATCCTCCCCGTGTGTGCGTGGGTTTCCTCCGGGTGCTCCGGTTTCCTCCCACAGTCCAAAGATGCGCAGGTTAGGTGGATTGGCGATGATAAATTGCCCTTAGTGTCCAAAATTTCCCTTAGTGTTGGTTGGGGTTACTGGGTTATGGGGATAGGGTGGAGGTGTTGACCTTGGGTAGGGTGCTCTTTCCAAGAGCCGGTGCAGACTCGATGGGCTGAATGGCCTCCTTCTGCACTGTAAATTCTATGAAAGCCCACCAACGACTCTACGTTCTCAGAAGACTAAGGAAATTTGGCATGTCAGGTACGACTCTCAACAATTTTTACAGATGCACCATAGAAAGCATTCTTTCTGGTTGTATCACAGCTTGGTATGGATCCTGCTCTGCCCAAGACCGCGGGAAACTACAAAAGGTCATGAATGTAGCCCGATCCATCAAGCAAACCAGCCTCCCATCCATTGACTCTGTCTACAATTCGCGCTGCCTCGGAAAGGCAGACAGCATAATTAAGGACCCCACGCACCCCGGACATACTCTCATCCACCTTCATCCGTCAGGAAAAAGATTCAAACGTTTGAGGTCACATACCAACCAACTCAAGAACAGCTTCTTCCCTGCTGCCATCAGACTTTTGAATGGACCTACCTCGTATTAAGTTGTTCTTTCCTCTACACCCGAGCTATGATTGTAACATTACATTCAGAAGTCTCTCCTTCCTTCCGATGAACGGTATGCGTTATCTGTACAGCATGCAAGAAACAATACTTTTCACTGTATACTAATATATGTGATAATAATAAATCAAATCAATCAAATCAAAGTATATACCAGTCGTGGGGGAGGCTAGGAAACGGGGCTGGAAGCACCGCTAGAACTGTGAGAAGTCATGGAGAGCATCAATTCCATGCAGGCACAGGGGGCGCCGGGTCCAGATGCATTCTTGGCGGACTTCTACAAACAATTTGCGATGGCCCTGGCCCCACACCTGGGGGAGATGTTCACAATATCGTTGGCGAGGGGCGCCCTATCGCCCATGCTAGCACAAGCCTCAATCTCGCTGACACCCAAGAAAGACAAATACCCAACAGAATGTGGTCCTACAGACCCATTGTGCTGCTAAACATAGACGCAGAAAATACTGGCCAAGACCCAAGCCAAAAGGCTGGAGGACTGTGTACCAGAGGGGGTAGCAGAAGACCAGATGGGCTTTGCCATGATAATGACCTCATCCAGGGAGAGAACACTTGAGGTGATTATCTCCCTGGACACAGTAAAGGTCTTCCACAGAGTCGAATGGAAGTATCTCAAAGAGATACTGGAGCAGTTTGGGATTGGAGCAGGGTTCACCGCCTGGGTGAAACACCTGCAGAGCCCTCCCACAGAGAGCGTATGGACAAAATATTTCCAGCTGCACAGAGGCACACAGCATAGGTGCCCGCTGTCCCCGCTGCTGTTCGCCCTAGCGATCGAACCACTGGTGATCGGGCTTAGGGCGGCAAAGAACTAGAAGGGGATCCGGAGAGGAGGCAAAGAGCACAGAGTCTCACTCCATGCAGATGACCTGCCCCTCTCCATCGCGGGTCCACAAAGCAGCATGGAAGGAATCCTGGTGCTCTTGAGAGAGTTTGGAGCTGTCTCGGGCTACAAACTGAACCTGGGCAAAAGTGAGGTCTTCCCGGTGTACCCACAAGGGGGAGGGACAGAGCTGGAAGGAATGTCATTTCATAGAATTTACAGTGCAGAAGGAGGCCATTTGACCCATCGAATCTGCACCGGCCCTTGGAAAGAGCACCCCATTTAAGCCCACCCCATCCCTGTAACCCAGTAACCCCATCTAACCTTTTTGGACACTAAGGACAATTTACCATGGCCAAACCACCTAATCTGCACATCTTTGGACTGTGGGAGGAAACCGGAACACCCGAAGGAAACCCACGCAGACACGGAGAGAACATGCGCAGATAGTATACCAAGCCGGGAATCGAACCTGGGAAACTAGAACTGTGAAGCAACTGTGCTAACCACTGTGCACCGTGTTGCCCGGTACAGGCCCGATCCAAATTTCACTACCTGGGGATCCAAATCTATCATGACTTGGCAGAGATCCACAAATAGAACCTGACCAGCCTACTGTAGGAATTTAAAAAGGACATGCAGAGATGGAACACACTCCCACTCTCCCTGGCAGGGAGGGTGCAGCTGATCAAGATGAACATACTGACCAGGTTCCTCTTCATGTTCGGATCCACTTCGATCTACATCTCCAAGGCCTTCTTCTACTCATCAGAATGTCATGGGAGTGTTCCTTTAAGAAAGGTTTTGTCTTAGCACATGGCTTTAGTGATGTCATTTTGTGGGTGGAGCTGAGCTGCGGCTGTGACGTTTGTTTTACTTTCGCTTTCAGATTTGACTGCTGTGCACTACAGACAGAGAAAATAAGTGTTTTGGCCTGTATCTCTCTATTTTCATTTTAAATATCTGTTCCAGTATAAAAAAATATTGATTATAGTTACCTGTTTTGGTAACTTAAAAGATATTGTTTGATTTCCGGAAGGATTTAAACCTGCTGGTGAGATGGGGGTCAGAATCTCAGGAAAAGCCAGTCTTATTCAAGTGAGAATGCAGAGTGCTGGGGTGTTCGGTTTATGAGATTTTGTTTTTGAATTGGAACAGTTAAGGGGGAATTCATTAAGTGTTATACATAGATTACTGTAACTGTGTGGTATCTTTATGTTTGTAATTGATACAAATTCTTGCTGTTTGTTTCCATATATATATGTTAACTCAGTTCTCAGATTAAAGCTTATTTTGATTAAAGTGTCTGGGAAGACTGTTGAATCACACCTGAAGAGAATTCAACATAAAGACTGTAGGTCAGGTGGACTTCATAACATACTTTGGAGTTTGTAAGCCCTGGCCCATAACAAGAAGGTCATGGCGTTTTTGTGTGTGTGTGTGTGTGTGTGTGTGTGGGGGTGGGGGGGGGGGGGGTGGGGGTGGGGGTGGGGTGGGGGGAGAACACAAGGGTCCCAAAAAGGGTAATGCATGAGCGAGAACCACGGGGGGCCTAGCTCTCGCAAGCCTGCAATATTACCACTGGGCAGCAGCCACGGAGAGGGTAAAGGGGTGGCTAAAAGAACCAGAAGCTGAGTGGGAGCTTATGGAGGAGGCCTCATGCAGGGGACCACGACGGCACTTCCATCCCCACCGAATAATACTCAACAAGCCCAGTGGTAACAGCAACACTCCAGTCGTGGAACCAGCAGCGACAGCACTTCGGGCAAACCAAAATGTCTGTTAAGGCCCCCATCTGCAATAACCACAGGTTCATGCCTGCGACAATGGACACCAGCTTCAAAAGGTGGAGACAGGACGGAGGGACGCTGACGGTTACGGGCTTCTACATTGCCAACAGATTGACAACACTTGCGGAACTAAAAGAGGGAAACAAGGATATACTCACAACCACTACAACAGTTGTTGTTAGAGGACCTGCTGGACATGGACATTTTAGGGAAGGGGAACTGCGGTGACATATATAGGCGACTACTGTGAAGGATTAACACACAACTGGACGAGACAAGAAAAAAGTGGGAGGAGGACTTGGGATTTGAAATAGGGTGGGGACTCTGGAGCGAAGTCCTGCATCGGGTTAACTGTACCGCCTAATGCAGCTGAAAGTGCTGGACAGAGCTCACTTAACTTGAACCCGAATGATCAGGTTTTTGCCGGAGGTGGAGGACAAATGCAAATGGTGCCAAGGAGGTGTGGCCAACCACGCCCGCATGTTCTGGTCATTCCCCAGTCTTGTTGGGTTTTGGACAGCCTTCTTTGAGGCAATATCCAAGATGGTGAGGATGAGGGTGGAGCCTTGCTCAAGAGTGGCAGGCTTTGGGGTATCAGAAGAGCCAGGTTACTTCATGGGGAGAAGGGCCGACGCCCTTGCCTTTGCCTCCCTAATTTCCCGCCGGAGAATCCTGCTTGGCTGGCGATCAGCAGCACCACCCAAAGCTGCAGACTGGCTGTCCGACCTATCGGAATTTCTCCAAATGGAGAAAATTAAATTCGCCATTTGGGGGTCGGAAAAGGGCTTCCACAGAACATGGGAGCCATTCACCCAGTTGTTCCAAGACCTGTTTGTAGCCAACAGCCAATAAGCCAGAAGAAGGGAGAGGGGAGCCACGGGATAACAATGAAAGGGGGGGGGGGGGGAGGAGGGGGAGGGGGGTAATAAAGAGGCATGGAGCCCAACCATGCTCAGCAAATAACAAAGTACACAGCATCACGCCAACCCAACAGGACACAAGAGCTGATAGGGAAGAGGGCGCGTCAGACAACTAGAAGGGGCGGGGGTTCAGGACGAAAAGGGGGAGAACAAAGCAGGGGAACCAGCTAGTACTAAACGCTTCCTGGAGAACGTAATATGAGAAACTGTAAGCGCTGTAAATAACGAAAGACAACCAAAGTAAATAATGGAAGGCGACCTATTTTTGTTTTCGATGTATGTTCACACTTACTATATAATATGAAAAATCCTTCACAAAACATTTAAAAAAAAAGAAAGAAGCTGTGTGAGTAGAATTGCAAAGGAAAAAAGACCCTGATATGAGTTATGTACAGGCCCCCTAGCAATAGTCAGGATGTGGGGCAGAACATAAATCACAAGATAGAAAAGACACATAAGAAAGGCAATATTACAATAATCATGGGGGTCTTCAATATGCAGATGGACTGAGAAAATCAGGTTGGGAGCGGATCCAAGAAAAATAATTTGTCGAATGTCTATGAGATGTTTTTTTGGAGCAGCTTGTGGTAGAGACCTCTCAGGGACAGACAATGCTGGATTTGTGATATGTAATGAGGCAGACGTGATTTGGGAACCTGTGAAGGAACCCTTAGGGGGCAGTGACCACAATATGATAGAATTCACTCTGTAGTTTGAGAGGCTGAAGCTGGAATCAGACGTAACTGTTTTACAATTGAATAAGGATAACTACAAAGACATGAGGGAAGAGCTGGCCAGAGTTGATTGGAAGGAGAGCCTAGCACGGAAGAGGGTGGAACTACAATGGTAGGAGTTTTTGGGGGTTAGTCAGGAGGCACAACAGAAATTCGTCGCAAGGATGAGGAAACATGCTAAGGGGAAGACGAGGCAACCAAAGCTGATGAGGGAAGTCAGGGGCAGCATAAACACAAAAGGAAAAGCATACAAAGTGGCGAGGATTAGTGAGAAAGTAGTGCATTGAGAAGCCTTCAAAAGCGAGCAGAGGACAACTAAAAAAGCAATCAGGTGGGGAGAAGATGAAATATGAGTGTAAGCTAGCTAGCACTATAAAAGAAGATTGCAAGAGTTTTTTTTAGGTATATAAAAGGTAAGAGAGAGGCAAGAATGGACATTGGACCACTGAAAAATAAGGCTGGAGAAGTATAATGGGGTACATGGAAATGGTAGAGGAACCAAATAGGTGCTTTGCATCAGTCTACACAGTGGAAGACACCAGTGGCATAGCAGAACTTCAAGAGAGTCAGGGGGCAGGGGTGAGCGTAGCGACCATCACTAAGAAGAAGCTACTGGCGTAGCTTCAAGATCTGATTCACAATATACTTTAATGATCTGGAAGAAGAAACTGACAGTTGGCAGTTGTTAGCAATGTTAGCATTCATTTCAAGAGGGCTAGAATACAAGAGCAGGGATGTACTGCTGAGGCAGAATAAGGTCTGGTCAGCCCCGATTTGGGATATTGTGAGCAGTTTTTGGCCCTGTATCTAAGGAATAATATGCTGGCCTTGGAGGGAGTCCAGAGGAGGTTCACAAGAATGATCCCGGAATGAAGGGCTTGTCATATGATGAGCGGTTGAGGATTCTGGGTCTGTACTCGATGGAGTTCAGAAGGACGAGGATTTTATTGAAACTTACAGAATACTGAGAGGTCTAGATAGAGTGGACATGGAGTAGATGTTTGCATCAGTAAGAAAGACAAGAACTCAGGCTGAAGGAACAATCCTTTAAAATTGGGATGAGGAGTAATTCCTTCAGCCAGAGGGTGATGAATCTGTGGAACATTTTGCCACAGAAGACTGTGGAGGCCAAGTCACTGAGTGTCGTTAAGACAGAGATAGATAGATTCTTGATTAATAAGGGGATCAGGGTTACGGGGAGAAGACAGGAGAATGGAGAAGAGAAACACATCAGCCATGATTGAGTGGCGGAGCAGACTCGATGGGTTAAATAGCCAATTCTGCTCCTTACAGGTACATACTCGTGCGACTCGGCCAACGTTGTCTACCTCATACGCTGCAGGAAAGGATGTCCCGAAGCGTGGTACATTGGCGATACCATGCAGACGCTGCGACAACAGATGAACGGATATTGCGCGACAATCGCCAGACAGGAATGTTCCCTTCCAGTCGGGGAACACTTCAGCAGTCAAGGGCATTCAGCCTCTGATCTTCATGTAAGCATTCTCCAAGGCAGCCTTCAGGACGTGCGACAACACAGAATTGCCGAGCAGAAACGCATAGCTAAGTTCCGCACACATGAGTACGGCCTCAACCGGGACCTTGGATCCATGTCACATTACATTCACCCCCCACCATCTGGCTTGCGAAATCCTACCAACTGTCCTGGCTTGATACAATTCACACCTCTTTAACCTGGGGTTACCCCATCTCTGGATCTGTAAAGACTTAATTACCTGCAAATGCTCGCATTCAAAGTATTGTCTTGCATCTTTGACTTTGTCTATATATATGTTTCTGGAACCTACCTCTTCATTCACCTGAGGAAGGAGCTGTGCTCCGAAAGCTAGTGATTTGAAACAAACCTGTTGGACTTTAACCTGGTGTTGTAAAACGTCTTGCTGTGCTCACCCCAGTCCAACAGCGGCATCTCCACATCATGGCTATCATCGACACCGCAAACTGCCGGCTCAAAATGGAGAGGATCTCCAAGAAGATCACGCATATAGACACTGACATTAAGTTTCTACAAAGATGCAAGAAAGCAGACAAGATCCCGAAAGGGCTACAGATCACAAACCCACTTAAGTCAACCTACAACACTGACTATGCTGAGAGACTCTGCTGTCGCACCTCTCTCACACTCCTCAACCACCTCGTACACTAGCTCTACAGCAGACGCCGCAACCTGGAAACCAAGATATTCTCAACTTGCGCTCAGGACGCAGCAGACCAGATGTGGAACACCGGCAAACAGATGAGATAACGAGACTACGCCACCAATATGCACACCAAGAACAGGAAGAATGAGAAACTCAGCATCACCACCAGCAGTAACCAAGCCTCTCCGGTACCTCAGTCGAAAACAATACATGGAAATCAATGGTCAACTTGTCGGACTACACCCTTCAACCAGACGGAATCAAAGTCCTCAGCAGAGGGCTCAATTTCTGCACCACCACCAAAATGGATCCCATCAATCTCGTGGCAGACACAGAGGAATTCATCAGGCGAATGAGGCTCTGGGAGTTCTTCCACAGTCCACAAGAGGCCGACAGCGAAGCCAATGAGACAACAAATGAAGCAGAACAGCAGACCGAGCGATCTGCGGTGAGGCAACCGAAAAGGAAAGAGTTGAATTGGACGCTTCCGGAAGGCCGCTGCCCTAGACTCGACATGTATGCTCAAGCCGTCAGGAGTCGCGTCAATACCAGATTCATCAGTCGCATTCACAAGACAGCCCCGAACGTCACCCAAGCACAACGCAATGCCAGCCGCGCTCTCAAGACCAACTGCAACATTGTCATCAAACCAGCAGACAAAGGAGGGGCCACCGTCATACTGAACAGAACAGACTACTGTAAAGAAGTGTACCGATAACTCAACAACCAGGAACACTACAGACAGTTACCTGAAGATCCGACCAAAGAACACACACACCAACTCAACAGACTGATCAAGACCTTGGATCCAGACCTTCAGAGCACTCTACGTGCTCTCATCCCACATACTCCCCGCGTTGGAGGTCTCTACTGCTTCCTGAAAATACACAAGGCCAACACACCGGGCCGTCCTATCTTATCAGGCAATGGGACCCTGTGTGAGAATCTCTCTGGCTACATCGAGGGCATCCTGAAACCCATCGTACAAGGAACGCCCAGCTTCTGTCACGATACGACGGACTTCTTACAGAAACTCAGCACCCAAGGAACAGTTGAACCAGGAACATTCCTCGTCACAATGGACATCTCGGCACTCTACACCAGCATCCCCCATGACGACGGCATTGCTGCAACAGCCTCAGTACTCAACACCGACAACTGCCAATCTCCAGATGCAATTCTGCAACTCATCCGCTTCATTCTGGATTTCAACGTCTTCACCTTCGAGAACAAGTTCTTCATCCAGACACATGGAACAGCCATTGAGACTAAATGCACACCTCAATATGCCAACATCTTCATGCACAAGTTTGAACAGGACCTCCTCACCGCACAGGATCTTCAACCGACATTATACATCAGACACATCGATGACATTTGTTTTCTTTGTACCCACGGCGATGAATCACTGAAACGACTACACAATGACATCAATAAGTTCCAGCCCACCATCAGACACACCATGGACTACTCTCCAAAATCAGTTGCATTCTTGGACACACTCATTTGTCATGAGAATGTCGCTTTAAGAAATGTTTGGCTGCTCATATTACTGCAGTGATGTCAGAGTGTGGGTGGAGCTGGGCTGTCTGTCAGCTTTTTACTTTCGTTTTAGGCTGTTTGCTGCAGGGTGTGTTTTAGTTTTGTTTTCAGTGTTGGAGCTGAAGCCAGACAGAGCAGGTGCACTGTTGATCTCTCTGCCATGAAAAGACTATGCCTTGCTCATTTGGTGAATTCAGAATTATAAATGTTTTCAGTAGTGAATGTGATTCTGTTATAACGTGTTTCTTCTGTCTTCTGGATGTTGTTTGGGAAGTTATTAAGGATTACTTCGTGTTGTATTCTTTGGGGGTTTTATTTGAATTGATGGTTGCTAAGATGTTCACTGTATGTTTCAAAGAGGTTAACTTGAGTTCATAGAATAAACATTGTTTTGCTTTAAAAATTATTTTTCCATTTCTGCTGTACCACACCTGTAGAGTGGGCCGTGTGCTCCCCATACCACAATCTATTAAAAGTTGTGGGTCAGGTGAACTCCATGATACACTTTGGGGTTCTCTAAACCCTGGCGCATAAAAAATTGGGGGCTCGAGGGGGATAAAACTCTATCTTTGGACTGGCTTAGTGAACCTAAAGACAGTAAGGGGTGAGCATATTGTGGTTGCTTATCAGGTGTGGTATTTCAGTTTAAATAGAGAGTGTATTGTGGACAATGGCTCTTTCAGAGGCTCAGAAATTTCTGGGTGTGGAGACGGTCACACACAGTACCTTATGGACAGAGACTAAAAGCAGACTGTTAGATTTGGCAAACACATTGCAGTTAACATTACCTGATAAAATGCGAAAAGATGAGGTAATTATGGCAGTGGCTAAGCATTTAAAGTTGCTTGAGATACAGTTTGACTCATTGGAAATGGCAAAAATTCAGTTACAAATTAAACAAATGGAACATGAGAAGGAATTAAAGCAGCTTGAATATGAAAGAGGGAGAGGGGAAAAAGAAAAAGAGAGAGAAGAAAGGAGAAAAGAAAGAATAGCCCTAGCAGAACAAAAAGAAAGCGAAGGGGAGATACAGATCAGGGAAAAAGATAAAGAGAGAGAGTGTGAACTTCAGAAAATGGCCATGAAACATGACAGTCAGTTAAAATTGGCAGACGTAAAGGGAAACGTACAGTTGGATGATAGTGATGAGGATAGTGAGAAAGAACATCAAAGTCGAAGGCTTGGTGGGGATCTATTTATATATGTCCAAGCATTGCCAAGGTTGACGAGAAAGAGGTGGAAGCCTTTTTCATTTCATTTGAGAAGGTGGCTAAACAAATGAAATGGCCACAGGACATATGGGTATTACTGATTCAAATAAAGCTGATAGGTAGGGCTAGTGAAGTGTTCGCATCACTTCCGGAGGAGGTATTTGGGATGTATGAGGAGGTGAAAAAAATCGATCTTAGGTGCATATGAACTAGTGTCTGAAGCCTACAGACAAAGGTTTAGAAATTTAAGGAAAGAATTTGGTCAAACATACAAGGCGTTTGAAAGGCTCAAACAGAGTAATTTTGATAGGTGGATAAGGGCTGTGAAAATAGACCAAACATATGAAGCTCTCAGAGAAATTATGCTTTAGGAGGAGTTTAAAAATTTGATTTCTGATGTAACGAGAACTCATGTGGAATAGCAGGGGGTTAAAACTGCGAGGTTAGCAGCAGAAATGGCAGATGATTATAAATTAGTTCATAAATCAAAGCTTGGTTTCCAACATCAGTTTCAGCCTGTGAGGGATAGAAACTGGGGACATGAGAAATACTCAAGTGGTAAAGGTAAAGGTGATCTGATGGGAGATAATAAGGGGAGTGTACCTCAGACTAAAAAAGACATCCAGGAGAGTGGAGGAGACATGAAAAGTTTCAAATGTTTTCACTGTAATAAACTAGGCCATGTAAAGTCACAGTGGTGGTGGTTGAAGAAAAGCACTGGGAAGGCTGATGTGCAAAAACAGGATAAGACAGTGGGGTTTGTGAAAGTGGGAAAGGAAAGCCCAAGTGAAGCGAAGGAGGTGCAAAAGATTGCACAGCTTGATCAAGAGTTGATTGATAAGAAGGTGCCAGATCTCTTTAAAGAATTTGCTTGTGTGGGTAAAGTGTACTCATGTGTATCAGGAGGAGCAGGTAAAGAAGTCACAATTTTAAGAGATACGGGAGCTAGTCAATGGTAAGAGATGAGGAGTTATGTAGTCTGGAAAGAATGTTGCCAGAAAAGGTGGTAATATGTGGAATTCAGGGTGAGATGAGTAGTGTTCCATTATATAAGGTAAGGTTGGAAAGTCCAGTGAAGAGTGGTGAAGTGGTAGTAGGAGTAATAGAGAAACTATCTTGTCCAGGAAAACAGTTTATCTTAGGTAATGATCTCGCTGGATCGCAGGTGGGAATGATGCCTATTATGGTTAATAAGCCAGTGGAAAATCAGACAACTGAAGTGTTGAAGGACGAATATACTGGGATTTTTCCGGATTGTGTAGTAACAAGTTCGCAAAGTCACAGATTAAGACAAGAGGAGAAATCAAAGAACGAAGATGAAGTTGAAGTGCAATTGTCAGAAACGATTTTTGATCAGATGGTTGAAAAAGAACAAGAACAGGTGGAGGATGAGGCGGATATTTTTAGTTCAGGAAAATTGGCAGACTTACAACAAAAGGATATAGAAATAAAATGGATGCATCAGTAAGCATACACGGAAGAGGAATCTGAGTGTATACCAGAGTATTATTACCGGAAAAGTAATGTCTTGTTGAGAAAATGGAGACCTTTACATATGCAGGAGGATGAAAAGTGGGCAGAAGTTCATCAAGTAGTATTGCCGGTAGGGTATAGAAAGGAGGTGTTGCGAGTTGCACATGAGGTACCAGTGGGAGGTCATTTGGGAATAAGAAAAACTCAAGCTAAAATAAAAAACATTTTTATTGGGCTGGGCTACATAAAGATGAAGTTTCATTTTGTCAATCATGTCACACATGTCAAGTGATAGGGAAACCTCAAGCAGTGATAAAACCAGCGCTCTTAATACCCATTCCAGCATTTGAGGAGCCTTTTACATTGGTCCTAATTGATTGTGTAGGACCGCTTCCAAAAACAAACATGGGGATCAATATCTTTTGACTTTAGTGGATGTGTCTACTAGCTTTCCAGAGGCCATTCTAGTATGTAATATTACAGCTAAAAAGATTGTGGAGGAGTTACTTAAATTCTTTACTAGATATGGACTACGCACAGAAATACAATCGGATCAAGGATCAATTTTTAACCTCAAGATTATTCAAAGAAGTTATAGATAGCTTAGGAATAAAACAATTTAAATCAATTGCGTACCATCCAGAATTGCAGGGAGCGTTAGAAATGTGGCATCAGACATTAAAGACAATGTTGAGGGCTTATTGTCACGATTATCCAGAGGATTGGGATAAAGGAATTCCATTCGTACTGTTTGCAATTAGGGATGCACCTAATGAGTCAACCAAATTCAGTCCTTTTGAACTAATTTTTGGTCATGAGGTAAGAGGACCACTTAAATTGATTAAGGAAAAATTAGTGAGTGAGTAAACAGAACTTATATTATTGGATCACTTGTCAAATTTTAGGGAACGATTAAATAGAGCAGGTGAATTGGCTTGACAACATTTAAAAGTTGCGCAAAATGTGATGAAACGGGTAGTGGACAAGAAATCCAAAGTTCGTAGCTTTGCCATTAGAGATAAAGTTTTAGTATTGTTACCAGTGGTAGGTGAGCCTTTAAAAGCTAGGTTTTGTGGACCTTATCAGATTGAAAGGAAATTAAATGAAGTGAATTATGTGGTAAAAAAGCCGGATAGAAGGAAAGCTCACCGAGTATGTCATGTGAATATGCTTAAAAGGTACTTTGAAAGGGAAGGAGAGAAAAAGGAGGAGGTTTTAATGATTCTAACACAAAGTGCCGAACCAAATCCAGATGACTGAATTTGACATACCTCAAATTAAATTGGAAAATGAGGATGTTCTTAAAAATTGGGATAAATTGTTGAGTTACCTTCCAGAGGAAAAACAAACTAACCTGAAAGAGTTATTGATGTCACGTGGACAAGTTTGTGGAGATAAATTGGAAAGTACTAAAATGGCTATACATGATGTAGACGTGCGAAATGCTGTTCCAATCAAACAACATCCATATAGACTTAACCCTTTAAAATTGGCACAGGTTAACAAAGAGATTGAGAGTATGCTTAAAAATGGCATCATTGAAGTGGGTTGAAGCCAATGGAGCTCACCCATAGTGCTGGTACCTAAACCAGACAGTACCCAACGGATGTGTGAGGACTATAAAAAGGTTAATGCAGTTACAAGAACGGACTCTTATCCTATCCCCCGTTTGGAGGATTGCTTTGAGAAAGTTCGACAATCAGCTTTTATTCCAAACTGGATTTACTTAAAGGTTACTGGCAGGTACCTTTATCCGAATGGGCGAAGGAGATTTCAGCTTTTGTGACTCCAGATGGTATATACCAATTCAAAGTTGTGCCATTTGGCATGAAAAACGCCCCAGCCACATTTCAACGGTTAACTAACAAATTTGTGTCAGGATTATCCAATTGTGCGGTATACATCGACGATGTAGTCATTTTCAGCCAGACATGGAAAGACTATTTAAAACATCTGATGGAGTTATTCGATCGACTTCAGGAGGAGGGTCTGGTGATCAACCTAGCCAAAAGTGAATTTGGAAAAGCCCAAGTCACTTTCCTTGGCCATACAATCGGACAGGGTCGAATGATCACATGGGATGTGAAACCAACAGTTATTGAGGAGTTTTCAATACCCTCAAGACAAAGGGAAATAATGCGAGTTCTTGGCATGAGTGGATTTGATCGAACATTTGTGCAAAAGTTTTGCAGAGTGATTGCTCCACTGATGGACTTGCTGACGAAACGTCGAAAATTTCAATGGACAGCAGACTTTCAACAGGCATTTGACTGCCTGAAAGCTGTGATAACCAATGCTCATGTGTTGGAGAATTACAAGGGATTCTGTGATCAGATTGAACTAAAATATCTGACTTTAAAGAGAAATGGCAAGGCTTGGAGAAATGCAGAGACCTGCTTGGTCAAAGAGCCTGTCAATTGAGACGGTTTCCAGTTGGAGGAAGAAGGAAAAAAAATGGACTATATTATTATACCTGTTTGCGTGTGTTGTTTTTTTGAAACGAAAAAGTATATTTACTTTTCAAGTATATCTTAAAGGATAGTGAAAAGGTGAAAAATTAAACCATTTTGAAGTTGATGGTTTATTTATTTTCTTGGGGGGAGGTGTCATGAGAATGTCGCTTTAAGAAATGTTTGGCTGCTCATATTACTGCAGTGATGTCAGCGTGTGGGTGGAGCTGGGCTGTCTGTCAGCTTTTTACTTTCATTTTAGGCTGTTTGCTGCAGGGTGTGTTTTAGTTTTGTTTTCAGTGTTGGAGCTGAAGCCAGACAGAGCAGGTGCACTGTTGATCTCTCTGCCATGAAAAGACTATGCCTTGTTCATTTGGTGAATTCAGAATTATAAATGTTTTCAGTAGTGAATGTAAACCTGATATGCTTCTGTTAAAAGGTGTTTTTTCTAACTTCTGGATGTTGTTTGGGAAGTTATTAAGGATTACTTAGTGTTGTATTCTTTGGAGGTTGTATTTAAATTGATGGTTGCTAAGATGTTCACTGTATGTTTCCAAAAGGTTGTTTAAGGATGGCATCCGGGCAAGAGAAAGGGATGATATTGGTGCTATGGAGGACAAGGTTGAATCAATTTGGGTGGAAATCAGGAATAGTAAGGCGAAAAGGTCACTGATAGGAGTAGTCTATAGGCCACCAAATAGTAACAGGATGGTAGGGCAGGCAATAAGCAAAAAAATAACAGATGCATGTAGAAATGGTACAGCGGTTATCATGGGAGATTTTAATCTGCATATCGATTGGTTTAACCAGGTTGGTAAAGGCAGCCTTGAGGAGGAGTTTATAGAATGTGCCCGGGATAATTTCCTGGAACAGTATGTAATGGAACCTACAAGGGAACAAGCGGTCCTAGATCTGGTCCTGTGTAATGAGGCAGGATTGATTAATGATCTCATAGTTCGGGATCCTCTTGGAAGGAGCGACCACAATATGGTGGAATTTAAAATACTGTTGGAGGATGACAAGGTAAAATCAAACACTAGTGTTTTGTGCTTAAACAAAGGCGATTACAATGGGATGAGAGAAGAACTAGCTAAGGTAGACTGGGAGCAAAGACTTCATGGTGAAGCAGTTGAGGAACAGTGGAGAGCCATCCTAGCGATCTTTCACAGTGTTCAGAAAAGGTTCATACCGACAAAAAAGAAAGACGGTAGAAAGGGGAAAAATCGACCGTGGATATCTAAGGAGGTGAGGGAGAGTATCAAATTGAAGGAAAAAAAATACAAAGTGACAAAAATTAGTGGGAGACTAGAGGACTGGAAAGTCTTTAGGGGACAACAGAAAGCTACTAAACAAGCCATAAAGAAGAGTAAGGTAGACTATGAAAGTAAACTGGCTCAGAACATAAAAGCAGATAGTAAAAGCTTCTACAAATATATAAAACAAAAAAGAGTGGCTAAGGTAAATATTGGTCGTTTGGAAGATGAGAAGGGAGATTTAATAATAGGAGACGGGGAAATGGCTGAGGAGCTGAACAGGTTTTTTGGGTCAGTCTTCACAGTGGAGGACACAAATAACATGCCAGTGACTGATGGAAATAAGGATATGATAGGTGAGGACCTTGATATGATTGTAATCACTAAGGAGGCAGTATTGGGCAAGCTAATGGGCCTAAAGGTAGACAAGTCACCCGGCCCTGATGGGATGCATCCCAGAGTGTTAAAAGAGATGGCTAGGGAAATTGTAAACGCACTAGTGATAATTTGTCAAAATTCACTAGACTTTGGGGTGGTCCCAGAGGATTGGAAAGTAGCAAACGTGACACCACTGTTTAAAAAAGGAGGTCGGCAGCAAGCGGGTAATTATAGGCCGGTAAACTTAACTCCGGTTGTAGGGAAAATGCTGGAATCTATCATTAAGGAGGAAATAGCGGGGCACCTGGAGGGAAATTGTCCCATTGGGCAGACGCAGCATGGGTTCACAAAGGGTAGGTCGTGTCTGACTAATTTGGTAGAATTTTTTGAGGACGTTACCAGTGCAGTAGATAACGGGGAGCCAATGGATGTGGTATATCTGGATTTCCAGAAAGCTTTTGACAAGGTGCCACACAAAAGGTTGCTGCATAAACTAAAGATGCATGGCATTGAGGGTAAAGTGGTAGCATGGGTAGAGGATTGGTTAACTAACAGAAAGCAGAGAGTGGGGATAAATGGTTGTTTCTCTGGTTGGCAACCTGCAACTAGTGGGGTCCCTCAAGGATCAGTGTCGGGCCCGCAGTTGTTCACAATTTACATAGACGATTTGGAGTTGGGGACCAAGTGCAATGTGTCAAAGTTTGCAGACGACACTAAGCTGAGTGGTAAAGCAAAAAGGGCAGAGGATACCGGAAGTCTGCAGAAGGATTTGGATAGGTTAGGTGAATGGGCTAGGGTCTGGCAGATGGAATTCAATGTTGCCAAGTGTGAGGCTATCCATTTTGGGAGGAATAACAGCAGAATGGATTATTATTTAAACGGTAAGATGTTAAAACATGCTGCTGTGCAGAGGGACCTGGGTGTGCTGGTGCACGAGTCGCAAAAGGTTGGTGTGCAGGTGCAACAGGTGATTAAGAAGTCTAATCGAGTTTTGACTTTCATTGCTAGAGGGATGGAGTTCAAGACTAGGGAGGTTATGCTGCAATTGTATAGGGTGTTGGTGAGGCCGCATCTGGAGTATTGTGTTCAGTTTTGGTCTCCTTACCTGAGAAAGGACATATTGGCACTGGAGGGAGTGCAGAGGAGATTCACTAGGTTGATTCCAGAGTTGAGGGGATTAGATTATGACGAGAGGTTGAGTAGACTGGGACTGTACTCATTGGAATTTAGAAGGATGCGGGGGGATCTTATTGAAACATATAAAATCATGAAGGGAATAGATAGGATAGATGCGGGCAGGTTGTTTCCACTGGTCGGTGAAAGCAGAACTAGGGGGCATAGCCTCAAAATAAGGGGAGGTAGATTTAGGACGGAGTGTAGGAGGAACTTCTTCACCCAAAGGGTTGTGAATCTCTGGAATTCCTTGCCCAGTGAAGCAGTTGAGGCTCCTTCTTTAAACGTTTTCAAGAAAAAGATAGATGCCTTTCTGAAGAATAAAGGGATTCGGGGATATGGTGTACGGGCCGGAGATTGGAGCTGAATCCACAAAGATCAGCCATGATCTCATTAAATGGCGGAGCAGGCTCGAGGGGCCAGATGGCCTACTCCTGTTCCTAGTTCTTATGTTCTTATGTTAACTTGAGTTCATAGACTAAACATTGTTTTGCTTTAAAAATTACTTTTCCATTTCTGCTGTAGAGTGGGCCGTGTGCTCCCATACCACAATCTATTAAAGGTTGTGGGTCAGGTGAACCCCATGATACACTTTGGGGTTCTCTAAACCCTGGCCCATAACACATTTCCATCAAAGACGGTCGCCTCAGCACTTCGCTTTACCGCAAGCCCACGGATAACCTCACGATGTTCCACTTCTCCAGCTTCCACCCTAAACATATTAAAGAAGCCATCCCCTATGGACAAGCGCTCCGTATACACAGGGTCTACTCAGACGAGGAGGAGCGTAATGGACAGATGCAGAAAGATGCCCTGGTACGAACGGGATATGGCGCTCGACTCATCGATCGAAGGTTCCAACGCGCCACAGCATAAAAACTCACCGACCTCCTCAGAAGACAAATACGGCACACAACCGACATAGTACCCATTGTCGTCCAATACTTCCCGAGAGCAGAGAAACTACGACATCTTGTTCGCAGCCTTCAACATGTCATCGATGAAGACGAACATCTTGCCAAGGTCATCCCCACATCCCCGCTACTTGCCTTCAAACAACAGTGCAATCTCAAACAAATCATTGTTTGCAGCAAACTACCCAGCCTTCAGAACAGCGACCACGATACCACACAACCCTGCCATGGCAATCTCTGCAAGACGTGCCAGATCATCAACATGGGTACCACCATTACATGTGAGAACACCACCCACCAGGTACGCGGTACATACTCGTGCGACTTGGCCAACGTTGTCTACCTCATACGCTGCAGGAAAGGATGTCCCGAAGCGTGGTACATTGGTGAGACCATGCAGACGCTGCGACAACAGATGAACGGACATCGCGTGACAATCGCCAGGAATGTTCCCTTCCAGTCGGGAACACTTCAGCAGTCAAGGGCATTCAGCCTCTGATCTTCGGGTAAGCGTTCTCCAAGGCAGCCTTCAGGACGCGCAACAACGCAGAATCGCCGAGCAGAAACTTATAGCCAGGTTCCGCACACATGAATACGGCCTCAACCGGGACCTTGGATTCATATCGCATTACATTCACCCCCACCATCTCGCCTGGGCTTGCGAAATCCTACCAACTGTCCTGGTTTGAGACAATTCACACCTCTTTAACGTGGGATTACCCCTCTCTCTGGATCTGTAAAAACGTAATTACCTGCAAATGCTCGCATTCGCAGTATCGTCTTGCATCTTTAACTTTGTCTCTATATAGCAGCACGGTAGCATTGTGGTTAGCATAATTGCTTCACAGCTCCAGGGTCCCAGGTTCGATTCCGGCTTGGGTCACTGTCTGTGCGGAGTCTGCACATCCTCCCCGTGTGTGTGTGGGTTTCCTCCGGGTGCTCCGGTTTCCTCCCACAGTCCAAAGATGTGCAGGTTAGGTGGATTGGCCATGATAAATTGCCCTTAGTGACCCAAATTGCCCTTAGTGTTGGGTGGGGTTACTGGGTTATGGGGATAGGTTGGAGGTGTTGACATTGGATAGGGTGCTCTTTCCAAGAGCCGGTGCAGACTCGATGGGCCGAATGGCCTCCTTCTGCACTGTAAATTCTATGATAATCTATGATATATGTTTCAGGAACCTACCTCTTCATTCACCTGAGGAAGGAGCCGTGCTCCTAAAGCCAGTGATTTGAAACAAACCTGTTGGACTTTAACCTGGTGTTGTCAAACTTCCTCTTATGAAATAGGTTTGCCAACTTGAGCACTGGGCACAAATGCTCTGCAAATGTTAAAAAGGGAGCTGGATAAGAGTAATACTGCTGCATACAAACGATGGACTGTTGATTCATAATTAAATCATACACCACAGGAGGAAACCAGCATGATTAAGAGAGGAGGCCCTTGGGCATTGGGAAGGTTTTACCATGGAATGTTTATATGCTATAATTACATTTAAATGAAATGTCCATGGTATTCAGCACAATCCTGGAAAGTACTTTGTAAGGAAAGCAAAATCAAAGCCTATCCACCATATCTTACCTCTGTTCTTTCAGATAGACATTTAAATGGTCATGATTTTCTTGTCCAACTAGCTGCGCAGATTAATAAAGACCACTTTATTCGATCAGACAATGGGCAAAATCCTCCGTTTGGAGACTCAGTGTTGGGTCCGGGACTGAATTGCGTGAGGTTCACGTTCACGTTGAGGCGCTATTTTTGGATCAATTCAGGGCATGCTAATTGGCTAGCACACTGCCCACATGAATCTAGAGCAATTCTCATTCCAATGTCCAACTGCCTTCAGATGCACGAGATCATGGTTCCCAGGCCCACACTGAATGGGTGGCATCCACAGTGGAAGTCTCGGGCCAAAATGTCACAGACGTGGGTCAAGATGTCCAAGGCTTGGGGCACACTGAGTGGTCAGTAGCTGAGGCTCAGGACAGGAGAGCCTAGTCACAGGGCCCACATGGACATTGCTGTGGTGCTCCAGGGTTTGTCCCAGTCACAAAGGGTCATGGCTGAGGGTGTTGAGAGCATTGGCTGGGTGCTGACTGACCTGGGCCAGTTACAGGGGGACATAACTGAGGAAGTGAGGGATATGACTCACTCGCGGAGGGACGTGGCCCAGTCTCTGTGCTCCATGGTTGAGGGCATCGAGACCTTGGTTAAGATGTTAAGATGAGACCAAGCTACCAGGACTGGCAGCGCCAGGTGATGGTGGAGCCTTCGGAGCTCACTCCAGTCTCACCTCTGGCCCACGGAGTAGCCCGGAGCCCATCGAGCACCCCGAGGGCGGAAGAAGTGATGGGGCCCATGCCAGTGCTTCCCGCAGGGAAGGTGCGGGAACACCTCAGCACTTCTGAATCCTCCCACCTGATACTGATGCATCTGATGGTCAGCGGACTGAACGGGGTGGCACCTCGTCACCTGTGACACTGAAAGTCGGCTGGGGACATCCAGGTCCAGGCCCTCCAGAGGACAGCCGCCAAAGGCATCTCAGGTAAGAGGGCAGCAGGCTACCTCCATGACTGGTGTGCTTTCTAGGTTCACACCTAAAAGGAGCAGTAGGCCACGTACAATAAGGAAGTTAGAGTCCAGTTGAGTTGGCACGGGTGCAGCGCATAGGTTAGAGGTAGGGATCAGAGCACAACAATTGTATATAGTCACTATTAAACACATTTTCACCAATATTCTGACCTGCCTCAATCCTCTGTCTGCAAGGTGTGAGAGATGGGTTGGGCTGGGTGTAGGGGCAGTGTGGGTGAGGGGTGTGGGAGGTAGATGATGTGGGTGTTGGAGGACGGCATGGAACAGGGCCCTCAGGACAATTGAACGTTCCACGGGTCACCCTTAGATGTGGCAGGGAACAGGGCCAGAAGTGTGAGACCGCTTTGCAGCTCAGCTTACCCAATGAGTGACCTATCACCGCTCACGATCTCCATAAATACCACCCACCGACCACCCCAAACCCGTCCGTGAGATGGAATGGCCAGCACATTTGCAGGGACCAACCAGGCAGTCAGTGGAATGTGATTCTGAAGGTAAAAGTCAAATGATGAGGAGCACCAGATCTCTTCTCACAGCGAGTGGTCATCATCCTCCGTCTTGTGGACAAGACCGGCTGATACTGCCTGCCCAGGGCCAACACGCAGTAGTAATGTTAGTAGGACCCTCAGAGGGGGTAGGGGTAGCTGGGGTGGTGGGATGTAGTGAAGGGAGAAGGGACAGGAATGATACAGTGAAGGGTGCAGGGGCAGGGAAGGATCAGCGGCTATGTGGAAGGGGGGGCGCCACTTGGAAGGGGCGTTGAGAGAGTATGGAGAGGCAGGCCAGGGTGGCGGGGCTGCTGGTGGCCAGACCTCCGAGTAGGCAAATCTGGAGGTGATGAGGCTTCCCGTTTGCGACGGCCCTGGAGCGGCCTGCTGTGCCAGCCCGGGCTCCTTGCTTGGTTCTTCCTGGCCATCCTCCTCATCAGATGAGTCCTATCGTTTTTCCTCCTCCTCCAGCATGTCTACCCTCTCCTGTGCAATGTTATGCAGGACACAGAAGGCCAGCACAATGTTAGAGACCCTCCTAGGGCTATACTAGAGCAGTCCAGGAATCCAAAGCGCAACTTTGGATATCGATGCACCGCTCCTAGTTGCTGCCTGGGCGTCGTTATAGTGGTCCTCCATCACGTTCTGGGGCCTCCAGACAGGCATCATTAGCCAAGATCTCAGCGAGTAACCCGTGCCGCCCAAGAGGAAATCCCTCACCCAAGTGAGTGCCTAGCAGGTGCAGAGTATCGACGAGAGCACCAGGATGTATGGACGTATGCATAGTGAATGCTGCCTGGGTATCGGACACAGACCGTGCATGATGTGCAGCTGGAGGTCACACACCAGCTGCACTTTCAGGGGAGTGTAAGCCCTTCCTATTGATGAAGGGCACCCACTGATGAGCCAGTGCTCTTAGGGGGGCAAGTGCGCCACCGATCACCCCATGGACTTGGGGCATGTCAGCAATGGCGGCAAATCCTGATGCCCAGGCATCCTGGTGAGCTTGGTCCAAATTAAAGGCTATATAGTCTACTCACCGGGTGCATAGAGAATACCTCACAGCATGGATGCACCCTGCAGTGCCACCTGGGTGCCAGCATTGCATTTCTGAGGTGCCAGGCTGGCATTTTTGCCCATGCTGATCTGCCAGGGGTGCCCTTCATGGGTGTTGCGGGGGGGGGGGGGGGTTGTGACCCTCCCATAGTGCATTCAGGCTGGGGGAAGGTCAGGGATCGCTTCGGGGCCTCAGAGATTGGGGCACCATTTTAAAAATGCATCCCGATTTCTTGCTACACTGCAGAGTTCCAGTGAGCAGAGCTGCCCAGTGTACAAAACGGGGCTATGTGTGGCTTTGGTCATGCATTCCCCGTTGTGGCCCCTTATACAACCTGAGTTGCGTTGAATAGCCATGTGATTCTTGGCACTGCGAGCAACGGGGAACACGCGGCTAAATGAGCTCGCTATGGGACTTTGTTCCCATTAGGTTGAATTGAGCCGGTAGTTTCTTAACCTTAACACACTAGCTCCCATTATACAGCATTTTAACAGAACATGCTGCTCTCATGCTACTTTCACAGGCAAACAAAAGCAATACTTGCATTTATGAAGCATTTTGTCTTCTGTTGGTGACATTCATTCAGAACCCTTTTTAAAACCTGCCTTAGTGGCCACTTTCATGACCTCTCACGGTCATTTTCCAAAGCCTTCTCCTGTACATCAAAACAACATTCTGTCTCTCTCTAACCTCCACCCAACCCTCAAACAAATGTTCTCTGAGGTTTCCAGTCTTGAACTTATCATCGTTATCTTGGCTGTTTGATGGCCCACTCCTGTTTATTCGAAAGAATGCCATTGAGATGCAACTAACCTCCCACTGACGGACAAGGAGGCCATCAGACTCAATAATGGGCTAATAGCTGGTCAGACAGGAGTGTCCTGAAGAAAAATGGATGTGGGGACATCCTGTGTATTCCCACTAATGAGTTTAAGTCTGACTGGGACAATGAACACTGATAGCCAGTGGGCCTATCCCTCTGACTCTGTGCTAGCAGTATCTTTTTTTCTCAGTCTGTTTGATACCTAAACTGCTTGCTATATCTCCGATTTCATTTCTGGACCCAATTTCCTAATATCTCCCTCGCGGAACACCAGTGTCTTAAGTTTTTCCCAGGATTGGTAATGATGTAATTCCCAGTGCTGGGTTGCCATTTAATTAAAAGACATGCCCACAAAGAAACTTTGATTATACTCTGTTCTGGAGACAAAAGTTAGGGATCGATGAAGGACTGAGCATTCACCAAACAGGAAAGATTCAGTGTCCGTTAAGACTGTACATAAGGGTTATTCATATATTACCCATATTTTTGCTGTATCGATAGAAATTCTTGCTTTCTGCTGTTAATGGAATATAGCACTTTTATGCTACAGCACAGCTGAACAGCAATTACACTAAGCTGAAATGGATAGTTCGTGCAACATTTCACTTCAGTAAGATCATGAATTAGGTATGCTGCATCCAGCCCTCTGTAAGAATTTGTATTGTTCGAGGAACTTTCCCTAAAAAACACTGCTCCCAGCCTATTTTGTAAATAGCGATTTTAATAACATAAGACACTGGAAAAAAAGAGGAGTAAGAGATACTCCAGGACACCGTATGTTATATAACTATTTTATAGAATAGCCCTTATTGATATATTGGGATATAATGTGACAATGTTGTGAATTTTGCAAGATGGCTATGTTTTAAAATATCTCCTTTAACTTAAGGTGAAACAGAATGTTCTGGATTGGGGATGCGGGGTGGTGGTGGTCTTACTAAACCTCTGCCTGGCAACAGGCCCACATGATCTAGTTGTCACAAAGAAGAAACCTAAACAGGAACCTACTGAAAATTAAGTGACTGTGTCCATAACTTGACATAGAAAAGGGACTGATTTTTGGAGACACAGATACATAAATATCGAGAGAGAAAAACAGCGCTGCTGTTGTGTTGAGCAGGGGAAGACTCTGTAGTAGCAGCCAAGCGGGATGCTGGTGAGAGCTGGTTCTCTGTTCAAAGAAGATGGAACAGATGGGACTATTGAAGATTTAAGGATCAACGAGTCATCATGATGGGTGCTGCTGGTATAGGTCAGTCCTGGAACACTCAGTCGGATGATTTACAGAAGACCTTGGGAAAGAGAAGCGGGCCTGCTGGAAAGCTGGAGCAACCTGGTACTCTTTCCTGTGATGCCAGACATACGGTGCATAGTGAAAGGAGTTCTAAGACCTATATCTAATGTATTAATTAGTTAATGCAAAACTACTTTTTCTTTAGTTCAATATGTTAATTGCCTCTTAAGTAATGTTTATGTACATTTTAGTTTGCTTGTTACAACAAAAGTCTTAAGACATGAAATATTGGCCAGGAGTTTCCAGCCCTTTGTGCTGGCGGGATCTTCCAGTCCTGTCGAAAGCGGCTCCCTGCCATAGGTTCCCTGTCAGCGCAGGAGTGAGCATAGAAACATCGAAAATAGAAGCAGGAAGAGGCCATTTGGCCCTTCGAGCCTGCTCTGCCATTCATTATGATCATGGCTGATCATCGAGTTCAATACCCTGATCCCGCTTTCCCCCATATCTCTTGATTCCTTTAGCCCCAAGATTTATATCTAATTCCTTCTTGAAATTACACAATGTTTTGGCCTCAACTACTTTCTCTGGATTCACCACTCTCTGGGTGAAGAAATTTCTCCTCACCTCAGTCCGAAAAGATTTACCCCTTATCCTCAAACTATGACCCCTGTTTCTGGACTCCCTCACCATCGGGGACATTCTTTCTGAAAGTACCCTGTCAAATCCTGTTAGAATTTGGTAAGTTTCGATGACATCCCCCCTTTACTCTTCTAAACTCCAATGAATATAATCCTAACTGATTTAGGGTGGGATTCTCCGGTATCCGGCGGGCGGGTCATACCGACGCCAAAGAGTGGAGTGAACCACTCCGGCGTCGGGCCTCCCAGAAGGTGTGGAATCCTCCGCACCTTCGGGGGCTAGGCCGGCGCTGGAGTGATTGGCGCCGCGCCAACCAGCGCTGAAGGACCTCCGCCGGCCGGCGTGGGTTGGCACATGCACAGGACCATCAGCGTGTTCCCAGAACTGCTGCCGTGATTCCTGCGCATGCGCAGTGGGTTTCTTCTCCGCGCTGGCCATGGAGGAGCTTTACATAGGCCGGCGCGGAGGGAAAGAGTGCCCCCACGGCACAGGGCCACCTGCAGATCGGTTGGCCCCGATCACGGGCCAGGCCACCGTGGGGGCCCCCCCCCTGGGGGGGCAGGATCCCCCCGCGCCCCCCCTGAGGACTGCGCAGGCCACCCTTGGAGCCAGGTCCCGCTGGTACAGACCTTGTGTAATTCACGCCGGTGGGACTGGCCGAATACGGGCGGCCGCTCGGCCCATCGGGGCCCGGAGAATCGCCGGGAGAGGGCCACTGCCAACTGCCCCCGACCGGGGCGGTGTGATCCCTGCCCCCACCCAGAAAACGCCGCCGGAGAATTCGGCAGCCGGCGTCGGAGCAGCGGGGCGGGACTCACGCCGCCCCCCGGCGATTCTCCGACCCGGTGGGGGGTCAGAGAATCCCGCCCTTAGTCTTTCCTCATATGGCAGTCGCGCCATCCCAGGAATCAACCTGGAAAACCTTTGCTGCACTCGCTCCCTAGCAAGAACATCCTTCCTCAGATAAGGACACCAAAACTGCACACAATACTCCAGGTGTGGCCTCACCAGTGCCCTGTACAATTGCAGTAAAACATCTCTATTCCTATACTCAAATCCTCGCGTTTGGAAAGCCATTTGCCCTCTTTACTGCCTGCTGTACCTGTGCGCTTACTTTCAGTGACTGACGAGGACACCCAGGTCTCGCTGAGTATCTACCTCTCTCAGTTTACGCCCATTCAAATGATCATCTGCCTCCTGTTTTTGCTACCAAAGCGGATATCCTCACATTTATCCACATTATACTGCATCTGCCATGCATGTGTCCACTCACTCAGGCTGTCCAAATTCTGCTGAAGCATCTCTACATCCTCCTCACAACTCACTCTACATCCTCCTCACAGCTCACCCTCCCACCCATCTGCAAATTTGGAGATAATACATTTAGTTTCCTCGTCCAAATCATTAATATATAATTTCAACAGCTGGGGTCCTAGAACAGATCCCGGCAATGCAAATTACCACTGGTTTTGCCAGTACTGGAAGATCCCATGTGAAAATACCGTCACTGGGGTACAGAGCTTTCAGAAAGCAAATTGTGGGAAATCACAGCATACTCCACCGCATTTTTTTGTTCGTTAATTTTAATAGTTGGCAAAATTTCAGGCAGTATTACCATGAATTACTGTGAAGAGCTTTCCATGAACAATGCTCCCTGTTGGAAGTGCTGGATCATGAAATCGCTCCTTTTGAGACAACGTTGAATTGTCTCATTTGAACAATGGGTCTGTGCCCAAAGCAGGTGTTAGCTAAATATGGGCTTTGCACATCTCCGTCAAAAGCATTCCAAAAGAATCTGATCCATATATCAAAGTAACATGATTTGAAATTGAAGTCTTGACAGCTTTAAAAATGATCTACTTTTGGCACCATTACACTGGTGCAGGAGTCTTGTTTTGAATAAATCAGTCTGACTGCAACGGGCCTTCGATACTCTGTCAGATAACCAAACCTATGGTATCGTCAGCCCTGAATTGATTTAGTTGATGTCTGTAACTAAATTTTGAGAAGCCCGATAACTGTACTGATTGCTTTCTTTGCAGCCGCATCAAATCTGTCTCTGAAACACAATGTACTGTGTAGAAACAGTCTATGATTTCCATGTAACACTGGGTCAGCTTTTCAGAGTAATTCAAAGAGTTTATAGAGAAGTTCAGATGCAGCCAGATGATTTCGAGTAATGTTTTTCAAAAATGGTTTGAGTTTCTTGGAATTGTGGAGCACAGAAGGAGGATATTTTGTTCATCGTGCATGGTTCGGAACTTTGAAAGTGCTGTCCAATTTCCCGGCAACTATGCAGATTTTTTTCAAATATTTATCCAATTTCCTTTTCAAAGTTACCATTGAATTTGCTTCTGCCAGCCTTTCAAGGAGCACATTCCAGACCATGGGGGAAAAAAAATCTTCTCCTGCTCCCTGATTCTTTTACCAATTGTTTTAAATCTGCGTCTTCTGGCTAGCAGACCAGGCCCTCTGCCAGTGGAAACAGTTTCCCCCATGCTTCTCTCCATGTAAAACCTTTTCTAATTTTTGAACACCTCTATTAAATCTTCCCTTTAAATTCTCTGCTCCAAGTAAACAATCACACCCTTTGCAGTCTTTCAGCGTAGCTGAAGTCCCTTCTGCCTGGTATTAAATTCTGGAAATAATTTTCGTACCCTTTCCAAGGTCTTGACATACAATTTGAAGTGTGGTGTCCTGAGTTGGACAAAGGGCTTCAGCTAAGGCCTAGCTAGTGATTTATAAATATTTTCCTGACTTTTGTCCCAGGAAACATTTGTACCTGCAAGAAAGATGAGGGAATGCTTTAATTTCATATTTGTGTGGCCCAGGAGCAGCCAGATTCAGGAATGCACCACAAAAGGTGATGGGGAATCGAGGTCCTGCTCAGATTTGAGGGTCTAAAGTGACTTTGCAGAAACTTGAAAACTGGCCAGAGGATAGGTGTTCTTTTTGCTATGGCGTTTTGGATTGGTTCTTGGGCACGATGACCTTATAGATCATGTTCTCCACAAATTCATGAGGCTGGTGGGTGTGCTCACTCCTTCCTGCTTGCATCTGTTTTCGTAGTACAAAGTACTGCCAGAAAGGGCCAGTGATGGAGGTAAGGCCTAGTTAATCAAATTCAAGCACAGCTTAGCCTGTCCATTGCAGGGGCAGATGGTGGCTAGTGGAAAAGAATAGCAGCTCGATATTTTCAGCTGTTTAAGTAAACAATTGTAAACACCCACAGCACGATGTGTGTTCCTGCAACACATGGACTGCAATGGTTCAAGAGGTCAGCACACCACTACTTTCTCAAGGGCAATTAGGGATGAGCAATAAATGCTGGCCGAGCCAGCGATGCACACATCCTATGAAAAAAAAATCAATGTTCTATCTAATTCCCCCTTCACTGTGCATTGCCTCTTTTCTCACAGCATGGTCCCTTTAAGATCGTTGTGCAGCCAAGCAAATGGACACCTGAAAGGGATTTTGTTTTTTGCATGATCTGTTTCTTGAAGGAGTAACATGAGTTGTGGATAAAGAAAAGCCTGTAGATGTACTGTACTGTATAGCATGGTGACACAGTGGTTAGCACTGTTGCCTCCCAGCACCAGGGACTCTGGTTCGATTCCGACCTTGGATGACTGTGTGGAGTTTGCACTTTCCCCCGTGTCACCGTGGCTTTCCTCTGGGTCTCCGGTTTCCTCCCACAGTCCAAAGATATGCAGGCCAGGTGGATTGACCATGCTAAATTGCCCTTTAGTATCCAAAGGTTAGGTGGGTTACAGGGATGAGTGGGGAAGTGGACTTCGGTTGGGTGCTTTTTCAGAGGGTCAGTGCAGACTCGATGGGCCAAATGGCCTCCTTCTGCACTGTAGGTATTCTACTCTATTCTATTCTATTCTATTACACTTGGATTTCCAGAAGGTGTAACATCAATGGTTATTGGAGAATGTAAAAGCTCATGGTGTAGGGTATAACATATTAGCCTGGATAGAAGATTGGCTTGGTGGCAGAAAACAGGGAGTATGCATAAATAGGTATTTTTCTGATTCGCAGGATGTGACCAGTAGAGTCTCGTGGGGATCTGTCTGAGCCCTTAACTTTTTATAATTTACATAAATGACCTAGATGAGGGAAGCAATAGCATGACAGCTGAATTTGCAGATGACACTAAGATAGGTAGGAAAATATGTTTGAAGAGGACATAAAGAGGTTGCAGACAGATATATATAGGTTGAGTGAGTGGGCAAAAGATCTGAAAAATTGACTGTAGTGTGGGAAAATGTAAAGTTGTTCACTTTGGCAGGAAGAATAAAAAAGAATACTACTTAAATGAAGAATGACTGCAGAATCCCAAGGTGCAGAGGGATTTAGGCATTCTGGTACATGAGTCACAAAAAGTCAGTATGCAGTTACAGCAAGTAATTAAGAAGACGAATGAAATGCTGTCCTTCATTAAGAGACAAATTGAACACTAAAGTAAGGATATTGTGCTTCATTTCTACAGGGCATTGATAAAACCACATTTCAAATACTGTGTGCAGTTTTGCTCTCCTTGGGTGGGATTCTCCAGTGCCCCAGCAGCATGCCTCTCAGCGGCGCGCCATTCACTAGCGGTGGGATTCTCGCTTCCCGCCGCGTGTCAATGGGATTTCCCATTGAAGCAAATCACACCGCCGGGAACCCATGGGCGGGGATGCGCTGTCAGTGGGAAAAGAGAATCCCAATGGCTGGAGAACTCCAGCCATTATTTAAGGAAGGGTGCAAATGCATTGGAGGCGGTTCTGAGGAGGTTTACTAGATTGATAAAAGCAAATTACTGCAGATGCTGGAATCTGAAACCAAAAGAGAAAATGCAGTAAAATCTCAGCAATGCTTGCCAGCATCGGTAAGGAGAGAAAAGAGCTAATGTTTCGAGTCCAGATGACCCTTTGTCAAAGCTCATCCAGGTCATTGAACTTTGACAAAGGGTCATCTGGACTCAAAACGGTAGCTATTTTTTCTCCTTACAGATGCTGCCAGATCTGCTGAGAATTTACAGCATTTTCTCTTTTGGTTACTAGATTGATACCTGGAATTAGCAAATTGTCTCATGAGAAAAGGTTGGGCAGATTGGGCTTGTTTCTACTGGAGTTTAGAAGAGTGACTTGATTGAAGTATAAAATATCCTGAACGGTCTTCACAAGGTGAAAATAGAAAGAACATTTTATCTTGGGGGTGAGTTCAGAACTAGGGGACACGATTTAAAAATAGTAGTCGCCCTTTGAGGGCAGAGATGAGGAGAAATATTTTCTCAGAGGCTTTGCGACTTTTGAACTCTGCCTTAGAAGGCAGCGAAGCAGAGTAGAGTAAATGAATATTTTTAAGGTGGATGGAGATAGATTCTTGCTACGAAAGAGAATCAAAGGTTATCGGGGGTACATGGGAATGTGGAACTGATCAGCCAAGATCTTGTTGAATGGTGGAGCAGGCTTAAGGGGTGGAATGACCTACTCCAGTTCCTATTTTGTATATTCATATTCCAATATGGATGTAGTGTAGTCATAAATCAGTCTATCGAAACATACCAACATCGTGGAGTAATACGTCAAGAATGATTTTGTCGCAATGATTTAGGGTTTGATACATCATTTAAACAGTGATTCATGATCTAAGATCGAAGCCATGCCACCATGCACAGGAAATGTTTGCAAATACATACCCAGAGAGAAGCAACAATAGATTAAATTTTCCATGCACACATCAGTTGCAAACAGCATTGCTTGGCAGCCATGCATTTGGCAAAAATTAGGCAGCATATCCTTGAGACCTTAGTGTGGGCACAGCTGGTGGGAAAGGTGCCCAATGGGCAGAGTATACCTGGAAAATTGAGCCTAAAATATCACTGCAAACCGCACGATCCTTGGATGATAGTTTTAGTATTTCTCCCAAGATTAGGTCATCTGCCTGTTGAATGATGTCTGACTTGGTGGTGGGAGGGTTAAAGAGGGAAAGGAAAATAACTGGAAGGATAGATGGGGCAAGAAAGGCTGAGGAAGCAGTTATCAGTCAGCAAAGTAAAGTATCTGATTGCTCAGAAGTGGCATAGATCTTCCATTTTTGTCACCAATGGCAATATTTTCTGAGCAGTTTTGCCAAAGGGGAAAGAGTTGGGCAGAATTAATTGGAAATCAGGGTGACAATCTAGTGCCTCATGTAAGTGTATTTATCTGCTGTAATTGTCACTAATCACTTTGATAGTTCTTATATATTACTGCTGCTCTAATGACATTTTAACTCAACTCTCTCCTCAGAATATTCCTGTTTCACCTTCCCACATGCATAAAATGTTTGTCCGTGGTTGCTGGGACATAAGGCTTTGCCAGGAATTCTTGAGAATAAAATCTTCGCATTAAGGTCGCAAGGAGAACTTACATTTGTTTTTTTGTTGTTTCTTCGTGTTTTCACATCTTTGGATGCCGAACAGCATGACCAAGGGAGGTATGCAAGTCAGGTCCAGCCAGGTACCTTAAGCATTATATGCCCACGCATCCCGCCTTGTGACTGAGTTGTGTCATATGTTGCAAGGTGACCTGCAGCCAATTTATCCAGAAGCACAGCACTGCCAGTGGCTGTAAAAGCCACAATTGCTCTTGGCCTGGATTCTCCAAAATCCCGGCCAAGTGTTGACACCGGCGTCAACACCTGAGTGGTGTACGCCGGCATCAACGCGCCTCCTGATCCAGTAATTCTCTGGTTATTAGGGGCTAGAACGGCGCCGGAGTGCTGCGCGCTGCTCCGGCGCCGAAATGCGGCCGTGCACGGCCTGTGCGGGTTCGGCGCGGGTTCGCGCATGCATGCGACGGCCGTCTCTGCGCCGGTGCATGCGCGTGGTTGCCATCTCCGCGCCAGCGTGGAGCAACATGTTGGGGACCGAACAGCGGCCCCGCGTGGAAGGAGGTAGGCCCCTCCAGATCGTGGCCACCCGCCGATCGGAAGCCCCGACCACGGGCCTGGAACCCGTGGAGGACCCCCCCCGGAGTCAGATACCCCCGCCCCCCCAGCAGGACATCCACAGCGGCCGTGGATCCGAGCTCCTGCCTGGGGGTACCAGGTTTGAACCATGCCGGCGGGACTCGCCGGTACTCGGCGGGAGATCGGCCTGTTGCCCGTGGAGAATCGCCGCGGGGGCCTATTTCAGTGGCCCCTGACCAGTGCCGCGGCAACCTCGCAGGCCTGACATCGGAGCGGCTTGACGGGAATCTCGCGTCCCCCCCGGCGATTCTCCGATCCGGTGCGGGCTGGGAGAATCCTGGCCCTTGACTTTCTTTTGATCATTCCTCGCAACATCACTCACATTGGTTAACCTGTACTTATGATGTTGCATATTCAAGGTGATGGATACCTTTTCTGCTTAAGCTAGCAATTTCACCTCCTTCTCATTGGACAGGTGAGAGCAGGACGAGAAGGCTGTGCAATTTCCTCGAGCAACTGGATTCTTGAAAGTTCAGCAAATAATAGATTATACTGGACTCCAATGCAGAATTCGACAAACATGTGACCTGCAAAGCCAATCTCATTAAGTTTACTACTATCTGTTTACCTTCTCATTTTTGAGAAAGCATTTGCTAAAACTCATCATTCTAACTGCATCTTTTTTCTAGCAACTGTCTTTGCATCTGACTTATTCCATATGGATTCCAACTTAATATTCCACCATTTATGTTTCAAATCCATCTATGATCACAGGCATCTCCATGATATTCAGCATTTCTCAAACCATTTGCTGCTTACTGCGACCCAGGCTTAATGTCATATGCCCCGACATGCACATTAAGCGGTTCTGATAAACAGTCATTGACCTGAAATGTTAACTCTGTTTCTCGCTCCACAGATGCAGTCAGACCTGCTGCGTAGTTGCAGCATTTTCTATTTTTACTTTTAAACAAAACAATGTCCATCAGAAAGTTGTGCAAAGAAATTGTGACAAAGTACCTGTAGAAACCTGGAAAATACTCCATAATTTCTAGTTCTTGCAAATAAGTCCACATAAAGAATTTTATAAAGCACTTAGGAAATAGGAATAGATCTATCCATGCTGGGCCAGTACGATTAAAAAAAAAACGGTTTACTTTATACTTTACATGTTCCAGAACTAAGCCCTGGGAATGTAGGGAAGAGGTATTATAGAGGTAACAGATATGGACTGGCAATTTGCTCTTTTATTTCAGGTTGGTACAAAATTAGAAGGTGTTGTACATATTGTGCTCATCATAATTCTTCTCCAATTCTGTGTAAATCCTAACTCATTTATAGAAATGTTAGGCAAATATTTAATTGAGCAATTCCCAAACCATCATTAAAAACAATTTATTAGCAGTAATAGTACATTAAATTTTCCCCTTTTATTCTTTCTATCTAATCCCTCCTTCCTGCAGATTTCCACTCACATTGACAGCTTGCTTGTGCCTTGCTCAAACAGTGTAGGTCAGTGTAAGTGTGAATCAGAGGCTACGACACCATGATAAGTTTCCCTCCCAATTCTCACATGATCATTTTGCATCTGGCAAGTCAGCTTCTCGATCTTTGTAAAGATAAACTATATGCGTGAACTGAGATGGTGAATGTTGGTAGGATATTTGACTGCAGAGGTGTCACAGGCATCCTCAATTCTGTCCTGTTCTGCAATGAATTCTACAAACCAAGGTGGATTCTCATTCTTTACAAATATAACTCACTTTGATGAAATCTGATTGTACAAGCATATGGAATCTCTGTTGATATAACTTTAATAACAGAAATTGTACAGTTGAAGTGCATTTACAGGGGGTGTTTCTCAGTGCCACATCTTGCTCTTCAGTGGCGCTTTGCAGTTTTTATTACCGTGGGAAATTCTCTTCACTGAGGCTGCACGTCGAGGGATTTACTGCTGGCGAACTTCAAAGACCCCTCGCAGATCCGGCGCCATTTTATCCGGCCCCTCAACCCCCCTATCTAGTAAGGCCACCCTGTGCCTGGTCCCATTCCTGGCAGTGCCAACCTGGCACCCAGGCACCGTGGCCCCACCAGCCTGGTACCCTGGCAGTTCCACTGCCAGCTTGGCAGTGCTACATGGATACCCTGGCACAGTAATGGTGGCTCTGCCAGGTTGCCAGGCTGGCAGTGCCAAGGTTCCTGGGTGCCAGAAGGAGAGCACAACCACCTAGGAGTCTCTAATGGCCTCAGAGGCCCCACCCCCAAGAACCATTATGCCTGATCCACATTTGTGTGGGCCAGTACTAAATGGCGCACTGGCGAGGTCTCCCAGGCATGGCCGTGGAGTCCCGGCGCCGGGTGAATAAGGCGAACATATATTTAAATAAGACATATGGCTCATTTGAATATGCTGATCTGGACCAGGCTCAGCGAGAGCAAGATCCAGATCGCGACATTTTAAGCGTCACAAATCCTGCGCGAGGCCTCTCTTGCAAGTCAGCAGCCTTGCCCAGACACCAAGTTGGGTGCAACAAGGCTGCTGAATCGCACCCCATGCATGATGCCACCATCGAGCAGATTTTCTGCTTTATAGAACCCAGATTGTTTTCATCCCATTATTTACAATTGGTCTTCCATATTTGAACTAGCTGGTGGTGTTGAAAATATCCTTATTGGCATGGCTGAAAATACTGCATCTTTTTGGGGGAAATTTTCTCAGCAGCTTTTGATACAATAAGCCCTTTTAGATCTACATAAAGTGTCATTCACATATGCCCCTGATCGTCATTGGCCAGCCAGCTTGCCAGTTTGAATTGATCAACTATCAACTTGTCTTCTGAGAAGCTGATGCAATAATTGTATAATTTCAGCACTTTTTGTTTTTATTTCATGTCAAATACCAACAAAGAACTTGAAGGAAAAAAACAGAAGGATATGCTTGTAGTCATTTGAAATAATTGACAGCTGATGTGCAAGCAGGATAATGTCTGTGTCACCACTTTTAACAAGTGTTACAGACAGAGTTGGGAGAAAACTGAAACTCTTGTATTCTTTCCCTTAGTGTACATAATCAGTATGGTTTGGAGAGGAAGGTGTTTGAGTTTCTTAGCCCCTGCAGTGCGTGGTCAATTTAAAACAGCAGCAAGCCTTTATGGGTTTAAATAAAGTGGTTTATTTATTAATGCGTTCACCCTGTTAATCTAAACACAATGTCACTTATGCATGGGAAAGATACAGTTCAAGTGAATAATGTACTTGTACAAGTTACCAAAAAGATAGTTCACAGCTCATTTGTTTGGCTCGTAGTCAAAAAAAAAAAGTCATTGTGGGCCCAGCAATCCTGAAGGGTAGTTTAAGTGGGTTCAACAGATGGGGGTCATATATCTGAGAATATTGTAGGATTCCCTCAAAGAGACAATGTCCAGTAGATTGAAAAATTAGTCACTAGTAGTTACTTCTTACCAGGAGATAAAGTTTCTTTGCAGATGGGCTTGGAGTAGAAGTCAAGTTGAGAGATGTTTTAGATGTAACAGTCTTCAAGTTTAAACAGGCATGGGACCTTTGCTTTTTCTGCTGCTGATATCCTGCAGCATGTGTTATGTAGACTGAAGGATAGTTTTTCTCTCCCTCTTGGAACAATAAAGGAATTGATATCAGAAGCTGATCTTTTTCACATGATCAACTTATATTGTCCATCCAGAATTATCTGGAAGTCTGCAACCATAGTCTCCACATTGGTGTAATGGATGAGTGTTCATGCTTACTAAGGGTGAATTGTGTGATGATATGCCTGTGCACAGTTTTGTATGTAGTTATCTATTAATGTATATAGTTACCGATTTGACCTCCAACCAGTAGGTGGCGATAGAGATCTACCATGTGACTCGAGATATGCGGTAGTTGGTAGTAAGTCGTACTAGGGGATAGTCGCACTAGCTGCAGGAGAATTCACTGAATTAAATTATTTGTTTCCGTTTGTATGATAGTTTGTTTGTTATGTTTTCACATGTTCATTCTGTTAATAAAGTATCTTACTAGTCAAGGAACTGGATGTGCTGTGTGCATCTGCACTACGGCCACAACACAGAACATAATAAATTGGTTTCTGCCCAGCTTTAATTGTTAAGGTTCAAACTCTGAGACATGGGCCTTAAGTTTTTGACCATTGGGCACGCACACTCTGAGGGACCGGAAGCGGGTGCGAAACAGAACCTTGAGATAGTCTGCGAAGAAATTGCAGAAGCCAACTGACCCTCAGGAATCATCTTAACAGTCTTGCAAGTATCAATTTTAAATTAATAATAATAATCGTTATTGTCACAGGTAGACTTACATTAACACTGCAATAAAGTTACTGTGAAAAGCCCAAAGTCAGTTTCGTAAGAGTATATATTGAATTCAGGCCATCTTTAAAGTTTTCAATTGGACATCCTTTCACTGGGCATGAAGTAAGATATTACTGTTAATTTAAGGAATATTGCCAAACTGGTAGAGCGCATCATGGCACATGTAAGCAACATGCAATTAGGAGACCTAGAAGATGTTGAAAAGCTAACTGGGTGTTGCCACAGCTGCCAGAGTTTTCCACTTTTGACTCAAAAGCTGCTGTTAAGTGCCTGCAGCAGACAACATAATTAAAGAAACAGTACATTCTGGACTGATTTAACAATGTGCTCATTCTGCAGAAAACTCCCTCTGTAAATTGTAAAGGTTGTACTTAATTGGTGAAAATCTGCTTTTTGCTTTCCAAGGGCATCAGATTGAACAAAAATATGTTTTGTCCAGAGGTTTTTAACCTCATAATTAAAATAACATCCTGTTGATTAACACTGCAGTATTCTTCTTTTTCTTAATGAGCCAAGCCCATGTGATTAAGAATTCATTGTCTGCAGGATATTTATGATTCCTGTATGAGCTTATATGGGTTATATTGCTATTAGGCACAGGTGTTGCACACATTGGAGAAGCTCTCTTTGTAGATAATTGGTATTACTGTGACAATAAGGGGTTGGTAAATTTATTTTGAAAATAAATTTGAATATTCTTACATGGAGATCATGCAAAAATTATAAAGGTATTTCCTATTTCTAGCTTGGAAAGGGCCCAGAACAGACTTTTAGGTAGATATTTATTTGACTGTTTGCCAATTCGATACACTTAATTTGTGGCTCCTTTAATTCAATGGGATGTACAGTGCAATGTGATAGTATGTGGGATTAATTGAGGTCCATTTCTCTGCCTCTGTCCCTAGTGACAGGCAGCAGCAACATATCCAAACATGTTCAGATGTAGAAACACTGCAACTGGGAGTCCCTCAGGTCAAAGATCAGAAAAACCAGCCCATAATTTATGCATCCATAAATTCACATTGTGCTGCAGAATCAACATCCTTTGTAGCACACAGACCAACAAGCACTCAGGCAGATGCTATGGGTCAGCCTTGGCTCAGTTGGTAGTTCCCCTCCAAGTCATACGCCATCCTGACTTGGAACTGTATCACCGTTCCTTCACTGGAACTCCCTTCCTAACAGCACTGTAGATGAATCTACACCAGATGGACAGCAACAGTTCAAGAAGGTGGTTCACTACCACCTTCTCAAGGACAATTAAGGATTGGCAACAAATTCTAGCCTTGCCAGCAACACTCACATCTCTGGAAGGAATTTTTAAAAATTGCAGTCGGAAATTGTGAGTTCAATTGGCCCACCAGATACATTAACACAAATATTTAGGTTGACACTTCAATATAGTACTGAGAAAGCACTATATTGTCAGAGGAGTCATCATAGGTGCAATGGTCAATATTTATTCCTTAGTCAATATCACTGAAGAAACAAATTATCTGGTTATTGCCATATTGCTGTTTGTGGGAGTTACCTGTGTTTCCCTGAAAAATGTTGTTACACTTCAAAAATACATAATTAGCTGCAAAGCAATTTATCTGAACAAGGTTTTGTCAGACAAGAAAAAAAACTTGCATTTTTGTAGCGCCTTTCATGGCCTTAAAACATAACAAATCACTTTACAACACAGTTACAGTGAAGTACTTCAGAATTATATTCACTATTCTATTTCCTATTTCAATTGTGAGATTCTTCAAATGATGCCCAATGACAATCAAGTACAGTGCTTAATATCTGTCTTTGAATAGGAAGCCAAGGAACTAAAATACCTTGAGAGCCAGGTGTTTGTTAGCTTGCTTCTTTAATGATTTTCAGCTGCTATTTTATCATTTGTAATGCAGGACGTAAGCATACACAGTGATCTTTTATTCCGCTGATCTACAAATACATGCACACTAAGACTTATCTTAAAAGAAATGAACTATGTGTTGCAAATACAAAACACTACAAAATTCAGAAAAACCATTGAGAGCTCAGCTTTTGTCTTGAATCAGCAGTGTTATGTACTTGTTTGTTAAACAATGGGAGCTGATGCGCCTGAGGTCACCAGGAATGGCAGGTTGTGATTCTGAAGCTTTTTTCATTAATTCGTAACCTCAATCTTCACAAACTGGGCTTGGGGCACAGTGAAGAAACAAAGTTGGGAGCCGGCGTGCTCATTCTTTTATTTGTTTCCCGTGACCATGTGAGCCCGATTACCTTATTTTACAAGTCACAAATGATATCTTCAGCTTCTTGTGACTCAGGGGAATTCTGTGCTATGCAGACCATCCTCCAGAATCCCTATCTGCTCAATGCCCACTCCAGTTCTCCTCACCAGGCCCCGGCTTAGGCCTCAGGTTGATCTCTCTGGCTCCTGCTTTAGCCCAATCTTAAGTGGGGTAATTTAAATAATTAAACATGAAAAATGAATAACTTTGAAGTAGGAAAATGTAGCTCTGAGCATTCACAGCTTTGAAGTAAGCTATTAAAGCCCTTTCTCAATGTGCTGAGAAAGTGGGAAAGTAACAATCACAAACTTAATGACCTTCGCAGGATGGGTAAGCAAAAGTATGATGAGAAGCGCGGACTTCATTTGGTTAAATTAAAGCTGCAGCCTGTATAATGCTGCTTATTAGGATTTATAGTGTAACAGGGTAACTAAAAAGGTAAAGATGTTACACAGCCTGTGTGTGAGGCAGGCACTGTTTTGGGTTATGTCACCCAAATATGTTTCTGAATAAAGTCTCAGTTAGTGCAACTTACAGACTTGAGTGATTTCAATCTTTTATATCATCACTGGCCTCTAATGCCCCCCTCCCCCCAATCTGCCATGGGCATTGCTCCTTACATCAAAGGGGCCCAAAGGGATCACCTAATTTCCCTGTCTGATGCTCTCCCCCACCATTGCCACCTGCTGACGAAGACCTGGCTGACAGAATTTACTTCCCAGTAGCCACGGAGAATGTCCTGCAGCAGATGCCCTGCAGCAGGCGGAGTCCGGCATCTGGACCCACACCGAATTCCAAGCAACAATATATATCACACAATTGCTGTTTACTAAGCAATTGCATAATCAACACGTTCAATTGAGCTATGAACAAAGAACAAACAAAGAGAACAAAGAAAAGTACAGCACAGGAACAGGCCCAAGCCTGTGCCGACATTGCTACCTGTCTATACTAAAATCTTCTACACTTCCAGGGTCCGTATCCCTCTATTCCCATCCTATTCATGTATTTGTCAAGATGCCCCTTAAACGTCACCATCATGCCTGCTTCTACCACCTCCTCCGGCAGCGAGTTCCAGGCACCCACTACCCTCTGCGTAAAAAACTTGCCTCGTACATCTACTCTAAACCTTGCCCCTCACACCTTAAACCTATGCCTCCTAGTAATTGACCCCTCTACCCCGGGGAAAAGCCTCTGACTATCCACTCTGTCTATGCCCCTCATAATTTTGTAGACCTCTATTAGGTCGTCCCTCAACCTCCATCGTTGCAGTGAGAACAAACTGAGTTTGTTCAACCTCTCCTCATAGCTAATGCCCTCCATACCAGGCAACATTCTGGTAAATCTCTTCTGCACCCTCTCTAAAGCCTCCACATCCTTCTCGTAGTGTGGCACAGACAGGTAGTGATTGACACACAGGATGACCAGTGAACACTTAGAACACAGCAGCCAATCACCAGGCAGGACACGCCCACTATAAAGCCAGAGGGCAGTAGTTTTCCCGCTCTCTTGGGATCCAGCCTCTGAGACAATCAGAGCCCGTGAGCAGCAACTAGAACATACACCATGTGGTAGTAAGATCGTCTGGTCAGGTTAGCCTCAGGTCTCCAGTCAAGTCAGCATAGTGTCAACCCACAGTTAAAGTATATATAATAGTTAAGAGTTCAATAAAGTCGAGTTGCATTTCTTCAAGTGTTGGAAGCCCGTCTCTCTCACTGCTGCAGTAAACGCAGTCCTCGCAGACCCGGCATACCCAACACATCATGGTACCAGTGAGTCATGCTCGAGTTTGACGGACCTACCTTGAGATAGTCTGCCTTTGATCAGCCATCCGGTAACATGGACAGCGTCCGCCCTCACCCACAGCTCCGCAGAAGTTCCAGCTGTATCTTGACGCAACCGACCTCGAAACCGCATTGGATGCAAGGAAGATCGCTCTCTTCCTCTCTGCAGCCGGGGACCACGCTATCCACATCTTCAACTCCCTCATGTTTGCTGAAGGACAAGACAAAGTTTAAAACAGTCCTGCTGAAGTTCAACAGCCACTGTGACATCGAAGTCAACGAGAGCTTTGAATGCGATGTGTTCCAGCAGAGGCTTCATGGCAAGGATGAACCTTTTCAGTCCTCCTTCACCCATCTCCGTATCCTCGCGCAGTCCTGCAACTACGGCTCCACTTCCGACTCCGTGATCCGCGACCAGATCGTTTTCGGGGTCCACTCCGATCCCCTTCGCCAGCAGCTCCTTAAAGTTAAGCAGCTCACTCTTATCATCGCCATCGAAACCTGCGTCCTCCACGAGCACGCTAACAACCGGTACTCTCATATCAAGGCGGCAGAGATGGCGCAGTAAGGCCCCCACGATGCGGAGCGGGTGCAGGCTGTAAAAAAGCTCCAGGGCTGGAGTCTGGATGAGGGCGGCCATTTTGCGTGCTTTACCCGGCCTCCTGCGCATGCGCGCCACAACCAAGGAGACGGCGAGGCCGACGACTGAACTGCGCATCTGTGCACATCTTTTGACTGCACCACGCATGTGCGGTGGCGCACGGAGCATCCTGACGCCGGCGCCATGACGTGCAACAACTGTGGCTCTGACCATTTAAAGCGGCAATGTCCCGCGAAACCTTGACGCTGTCTCCAGTGTGGCAAGCTTGGCCACTACGCAGCCCTGTGCAGATCTGCACAACTGCCCAATACACAGCAATCACAGTCGCAGCGCAGGAACGTCCGGTCAGTACAGCAACCCGTTGCAGACTCCGACATGGTTCCAGATTCCGACACCGAGGGCCTCACATCCCCATTCCGTGTGGGCATCATCACCAAGCATACAATGCTTTCAGCGAACAAGGTGAAACAAATCCCAGTGATGAGCATTGATCCGGACGACGAGTGGTGTGCCATCCTCACGGTCAACAAGGCTCGCATACGCTTCAGACTGGACACCGGCGCTTCAGCGAACCTCATTTCAAAGTCTGACCTTGACACCATCCGCGTCAAGCCAAGCATTCTTCCACCGGCCTGCCAGCTCCTCGACTACAATGGCAATGCCATTGCTGCCAGTGGCTCATGCCAGCTTGCGGTATCCCATCGTTCTTCAAAAGCAACCCTGCGTTTTGAAATTGTAGAAACCAACAGAGCTTCCCTGCTCAGTGCTCGGGCCTGCAAAATCCTGAATCTTGTGCAGCGGGTTCACACCATGTCGTCCGCAGAGGAAACGGCCTCGCCGGATGTCAACTTACAAGCCCAATTAGATGACATCATAGCACAATACCACAGCGTCTTCGAAGGTATGGGGACCATATAAAATTAAGAAGGGAATAGATAGGATAGATGCGGGCAGGTTGTTTCCACTGGTCGGGGAAAGCAGAACTAGGGGGCATAGCCTCAAAATAAGGGGAAGTAGATTTAGGACGGAGTGTAGGAGGAACTTCTTCACCCAAAGGGTTGTGAATCTCTGGAATTCCTTGCCCAGTGAAGCAGTTGAGGCTCCTTCTTTAAACGTTTTTAAGAAAAAGATAGATACCTTTCTAAAGAATAAAGGGATTCGGGGATATGGTGTACGGGCCGGAGAGTGGAGCTGAGTCCACAAAGATCAGCCATGATCTCATTAAATGGCGGAGCAGGCTCGAGGGGCCAGATGGCCTACTCCTGTTCCTAGTTCTTATGTTCTTATGTTCTACCTTACCGATACAAGATACTGCTGAAGCCGAATGCCACACCTGTGGTTCATGTACTGCGTCGGGTGCCGGCACCCTCAATGACTGGCTCAAGCAGCAGCTGCAAGACCTCCAGGACCAGGGCGTCATTTCTAAGGTCACTGAACTCACGGACTGGGTTAGCTCCATGGTCTGTGTCAAAAAACCGTCAGGGGAACTTCGCATTTGCATTGACCCCAAAGATTTGAACTGGAACATCATGAGGGAGCACCACCCTATACCTAAACGAGAAGAGCTCACCAGCGAAATGGCTCACGCCAAGCTTTTCACGAAGCTGGATGCCTCCAAGGGGTTTTGGCAAATACAGCTGGACGCGTCCAGTCGAAAGTTGTGTACATTTAACGCCCCGTTCTGTCGCTACTGTTACAACCGGATGCCCTTTGGCATCATCTCCACCTTGGAGGTGTTCCACCGCATAATGGAGCAAATGATGGAGGGCATCGAGGGGGTGCGAGTGTACGTCGATGATATTATTATCTGGTCCACAACTCCTCAGGAGTACATCGATCGCCTCAAGCGAATGTTTCACAGAATCCACCAGCATGGCCTCCGACTCAATAGAGCCAAATGCTCGTTCGGTCAAGCAGAAATATATTTCCTTGGCGACCATATTTTCCAGTTCGGTGTGCAGCCAGATGCAGACAAGGTGTCGGCGATTAATGCCATGAAGACCCCGGAGGACAAGAAGGCGGTCCTCCACTTCCTAGGGATGGTCAATTTCCTTGGGAAGTTTATCCCCAATCTTGCATCACACACCACAGCTCTCTGCAATCTTGTCAAAAAAACTACAAACTTCCAGTGGCTCCCCGCTCATGAGTGAGAGTGGCGTGAGCTCAAGGTGAAACTCACCAAGACCCCGGTACTGGCATTTTTCGACTCCGCCAAGGAGACGAAGATCTCCACCGACGCGAGCCAAGCTGGAATTGAGGCAGTACTCCTCCAGCGGGATGAATCCTCCTCCTGGACCCCAGTCGCATATGCCGCTAGAGCCACGACACCTACTGAGCAATGATACGCTCAGATTGAAAAAGAATGCCTGGGCCTCCTCACAGGGATTGGCAAATTCCATGATTACGTGTATGGACTCCCCAAATTCACGGTCGAGACAGACCACAGGCCATTGGTTCACATCATCCAAAAAGACCTCAATGATATGACGCCACGGCTACAACGAATCCTCCTCAAACTCCGCCGCTATGATTTCGACCTGGTCTACACCCCGGGCAAAGAGCTCATTGTGGCCGACGCACTCTCTAGATCCATCACCACGCCGTGTGAGCAGTCGGACTTTGTCTGTCAGATAGACGCTCAGGTGAAGTTTTGTGCATCCAACTTTCCGGCCACTGATGAAAGGGTCGTGGAAATTCGTCAGGAGACGACCAGGGATCCTTTACTCCAACGGGTAATGCGACATCTCACGGATGGTTGGCAAAAGAGGCAGTGCCCCCAGTTTTATAATGTAAAGGACGATCCAGCGGTAGTGGACGGCATATTAATTAAGCTGGACAGGATAGTAATCCCACAGAGCATGCGAGAGCTGGTCCTCGGCCAAATCCACGAGGGTCACCTGGGGGCCGGGAAGTGTCGCCGTCGGGCCTGAGAGTCAGTATATTGGCCAGGCGTCAGTCAGGATATCGCCAACACGGTCCTCAATTGCCCAACGTGTCAAAGGTTCCAGCCGGCTCAGCCCAAAGAGATTCTACAGCCGCATGAACTGGTGTCCTCCCCATGGTCCAGAGTTGGTGTTGACCTCTTTCATGCAAAGGGCCGAGACTAGGTCCTCCTCGTGGACTACTTTTCCAACTACTCCGAGGTGGTCAGACTGACTGACCTCACGTCAGCAACAGTCATCAACGCATGCAAAGAGACTTTTGCCCATCATGGCATTCCACTTACAGTTATGACTGATAATGGTCCTTGTTGCTTCAGCCAGGAGTGGTAAGATTTTGCCCGGCTGTGCAATTTTACGCACGCCACTTCAAGCCCCCACTACCCCCAGTCGAATGGGAAGGCTGAAAAGGGGGTCCACATTGTTAAAAGACTGTTGTGCAAAGCTGATGACTTGGGTTTGGATTTTAACCTGGCACTGCTAGCCTACAGGGCGACTCCTTTGTCCGCTGGCCTGTCCCCAGCACAGCTGCTAATGAACCGCACATTACGGACGACGGTGCCAGCTATCCACATCCCGGACCTTGACAATTTTCCGGTCCTGCAGAGGATGCGACAGTCTCCGGATCAATGCAAGTCAGCGTACGACGCCCACGCCACAGATCTCCCTGCTCTGGCTCCTGCTGACCGAGTTCGTGTTCAGCTACCTGACGGTGGCTGGTCTGCCACGGCTGTGGTGGTTAAGCAAGTGGCCCCGAGATCGTTCCTCGTTCGCATGCATGATGGCTCCTTTCTTCGGTGTAATAGGCGGACACTGCGGCTACTTCCACGCCCGCCACCTGAACGTGATGTCCCGCCTCGCCTGCTGGTTCCTCAGGACGCGCCCTTCCACGAGGCCACCGATCTGCCAGTTCTTTTACCGACCTCTACATTGGAGACAGTTCCGCCCGTTCAAGTGCACGCGGCCCCTGACCCACCCTTGAGGCGGTCAACCAGAACTCGTCGCCCGCCACAGAGACTGAATTTATAGACTGAATGTTGCATTGCCTTGTGATCCGTTTACACATCTGTACATATTGTTTCTTCCTAATTTGTTATCTGCCCTCTATCTGCAGTAGACACCTTCCCATGTAAATGCGTTAACATACTTTGTATATAGTCAGGCTCCTGTTACACACACACTCAATATTTATTGACCTACACACATTTTTTGAAATAAATTTTTTTAAAAAAGAGGGGGAGATGTCATAATATACACACAGGTATGGGATGGTGCACAGACAGGCAGTGATTGACACACAGGATGACCAGTGAACACTTAGAACACAGCAGCCAATCACCAGACAGGTCACGACCACTATAAAGCCAGAGGGCACTAGTTTTCCCGCTCTCTTGGGATCCAGCCTCTGAGACAGTCAGAGCCCGTGAGCAGCAACTAGAACATACACCATGTGGTAGTAAGATAGTCTGGTCAGGCTAACCTCAGGTCTCCAGTCAAGTCAGCATAGTGTCAACCCACAGTTAAAATATGTATGATAGTTAAGAGTTCAATAAAATCGAGTTGCATTTCTTCAAGTGATGGAAACCTGTCTCTCTCACTGCTGCAGTAAACACAGTCCTCGCAGACCAGGAATACCCAACACATCAACCACTAGTCACAGCGCTCCAATCATTGCTACTCTCTGCCTTCTATGACCTAGCCAGTTCTGTATCCATCTTGCCAGCTCACCCCTGATCCCATGTGACTTCACCTTTTGTACCAGTCTGCCACGAGGGACCTTGTCAAAGGCCTTACTGAAGTCCATATAGACAACATCCACTGCCCTACCTGCACCAATCATCTTTGTGACCTCCTCGAAAAACTCGATCAAGTTAGTGAGACATGACCTTCCCTTCACAAAACCGTGCTGCCTCTCGTTAATACGTCCATTTGCTTCCAAATAGGAGTAAATCCTGTCTCGAAGAATTCTCTCCAGTAATTTCCCTACCACTGACGTAAGGCTCACCGGCCTTTAGTTCCCTGGATTATCCTTGCTACCCTTCTTAAACAAAGGATCAGCATTGGCTCTTCTCCAATCCTCCGGGACATCACCTGAAGAAAGTGAGAATCCAAAGATTTCTGTCAAGACTTCAGCAATTTCCTCTCTAGCCTCTTTCAGTATTCTGGGGTAGATACCATCAGGCCCTGCGGACTTATCTACCTTAATATTTTTCAAAACACCCAACACCTCGTCTTTTTGGATCTCAATGTGACCCAGGCTATCTACACACCCTTCTCCAGACTCAACATCCACCAACTCCTTCTCTTTGGTGAATACTGATGCAAAGTATTCATTTAGTACCCCACCCATTTCCTCTGGCTTCACACATAGATTCCCTCGCCTGTCCTTCAGTGGGCCAACCCTTTCCCTGGCTACCCCCTTGCTTTTTATGTATGTGTAAAAAGCCTTGGGATTTTCCTTAACCCTATTTGCCAATGACTTTTTGTGACCCCTTTGAGCCTTCCTGACTCCTTGCTTAAGTTCCTTCCTACTTTCCTCATATTCCATACAGGCTTTGTCTGTTCCCATCCTTCTAGCCCTGACAAATGCTTCCTTTTTCTTTTTGACGAGACCTACAGTATCTCTCTCGTTATCCAAGGTTCCTGAAATTTGCCGTATTTATCCTTCTTCCGCACAGGAACATGCCGGTCCTGAATTCCTTTCAACTGACATTTGAAAGCCTCCCACACGTCAGATGTTGATTTGCCCTCAAACATCCGCCCCCAATCTAGGTTCTTCAGTTCCCGCCTAATATTGTTATAATTAGCTTTCCCCCAATTTAGCACATTCACCCTAGGACCACTCTTATCCTTGTCCACCAGCACTTTAAAACTTACTGAATTGTGGTCACTGTTCCCGAAATGGTCCCCTACTGAAACTTCTACCACCTGGCCGGGCTCATTCCCCAATACCAGGTCCAGTACAGCCCCTTCCCTAGTTGGACTATCTACGTACTGTTTTAAGAAGCCCTCCTGGATGCCCCTTACAAACTCTACCCCGTCCACGCCCCTACCACTAAGTGAGCCCCAGTCAATATTGGGGAAGTTCAAGACTCCCATCACAACAACCCTGTTGCTTTTACTCCTTTCCAAAATCTGTCTACCTATCTGCTCCTCTATCTCCTGCTGGCTGTTGGGAGGCCTGTAGTAATCCCCCAACATTGTGTCCTCCCGCAGTACAGCTGTGATATTCTCCCTAACCAGTAGCGCAACTCCGCCACCCCTTTTACATCCCCCCTCTATCCCGCCTGAAACATCTAAATCCTGGAACCTTCAGCTGCATTCTGATAGCTAAAACATTTGAATTAACATAAGTGACAGCGTTTCCTTTGTTAATCACGGGCCTGAAAAAGTGGTGAGGGTCAGGATGATAACACAGGTTTCTCTTGAGATGACTTTCTCAGTCCACAATCTGTGCAGGTACTTTCAACAGACTTTTGTAGGAACATCAGGGATGTCAGAAACACCATTAACTTCCCCTTTCTCAATAGGACCGGGGCTGGGGTGTAGTTAGGCCATGGTGGGGCCTATGTCATTCCTGACTTCAGGGACATTATGAGCACTTGTTGCTACAACTGCAGCCTCACTACATGATGTTGCTGCATCTTCCTCAGTTATTGGAAGTATGCCTATTTGCATTGGATGCACCCTCTGAACTCATGACACAGCATAAGACCATAAGACAGGAGCAGAATTAGGCCACTCAGTCCATCGAGTCTGCTCCGCCATTCAATCATGATTGATATTTTTCTCATCCCCATTCTCCTGCCTTCTCCCCATAACCCCTGATCTCCTTATTGATCAAAAACCTATCTATCTCTGTTTCAAAGACACTCAGTGATTTGGCCTGCACAGCCTTCTGCGGCAAAGAGTTCCACAGATTCACCACCCTCTGAAGAAATTCCTCCTCATCTCTGTTTTAAAGGATCGTCCCTTTAGTCTGAGATTGTGTCCTCTGCTTCTAGTTTTTCCTACAAGTGGAAACGTTCTCTCCATGTCGACTCTATCCAGGCCTCGCAGTATCCTGTAAGTTTCAATAAGATCCCTCCTCATCCTTCGAAACTCCAACGAGTACAGACCCAGAGTCCTCAACCGTTCCTCATATGACAAGCTCTTCATTCCAGGCATCATTCTTGTGAACCTCCTCTGGATCCTTTCCAAGGCCAGCACATCCTTCCTTAGATATGGGGCCCAAAACTGCTCACATGGGGTCTGACCAGGATTCAATGTCACTCTCCAGCTCGCCATCACTTGAGCAGCTGCCAGCTGGCACTTCAGTTCAGTTGCACCATTGCATGTGCTGCTTGTTACTGCATCTTCTATAAGGCCTCTTCATCAAGCAGTTCCTCTCTGTGATCTGCTTCTCAGGCAGCCCTCGGGGTTCTGGTTCAATCACATACGTGTGTCCATCTGTGTCATGCCGCTTTCCAGCTTTAGCCAAAGTACACCTCTCACAGTTAAAACAATCACAGAGTCAGAGAACTGTTGCAGGACGAGGCCATTCAGCCCATCATGTTCACGTTGGCTTTCCAAATGAGCAATTTATGTAGTGCCATTCCTCTACTTTCTCCCCACAACATTGCACATTCTCCTTTTGCAGATAACAGTCTAATTCCCTTTTGAATGCCTTGTTTGAAATTGCCTCCACTATGCTCACAGGCAGTATATTTCAAACCTTAACCATTCACTTTGTGAAAAAGATTTTCCTCATGCCACCTTTGCTTATTTTGCCAATTATTTTAAATCCATACTTTCCCGTTCTCAATCTGTTCATAAGTGGGAATAATGTTTTTCCTATGTACTCTGCAGACAACTTGTGATTTTGAATACCTGTATCAAATTTCCTCAGCTTTCTTTTCTCCAAAGATAGTAGTTGCAACTTCTCCAAGTTACATATGTAACTGAAGTCCCTCATGACTAGAACCATTCTCATGAATCTTTTCTGCACAATGGGGAGCCAATGTTCAGCAGGAGCGGTGGGGTGTAATCTTGAAGCCTTCTTCTGTTATTCCCTTTCCCCAAACTTCACAAACAGGCTTGGAGTATGTCATGTTGGGTGCTCTGCTACACAGACGAACCAACACGGTTGCGGATGGTACAACTCAGTTTTATTACTAACAATAACAACATCTGTAAACTGGTTACTGTGGTTCGTTCATTACCCTCTAACCTGTGGACCTAGCCCTAACACTATCTTGGAGAAGCACTCAGCACATGGTGAATGTCTGAGTGGTTTGCTGTGAGCTCTGTGCCCTGAGCTGTCTCCTGCTGGAATGAGTGGGAAGTGTCGTGTTCCCCATTTTATAGTGTGTATGCTCTTGCCTGTGATTGGCTGTGATGTTGTGTGTGTATTGATTGGTCCGTTGATCTGTCCGTCAGTGTGTCTGTATGTTTGCACCATGATGTTTATCTGAATATCATGACATCCCCCTTTTTTACAAGAATATGTGCCTATGTGGTAATAAATATAGATGTGTACTGAGTGCAGCTGAATGTGTGTGTGTGTAATATTTACAACATGTATATGAGGATAAACTATATACATAGGAAGGTGTCAGGTGCAACATAGCAACGAGGTTGTACCATAAACAAAACACGTGTAAACATTAAGCATCAAATCAAACTCCTGTAACGACAAAAAGAGAAACATATTAACATTGTGGCATAATACGTCAGTGAGTTCAATGTTCAAACAGGCTCATAAGTCCAGCCTAGTAGGTGGGCGATGAATTCGGGTTGACCGTTAGGGTGGCACACCATTCATCACCCGGATTGACACTGTTCACTGGCATCGGCTGGGGGGTCCTGCTTGGAGACATCCGGTTCCTGTCAATGACCGCAACATGGAAGGCTTCCCGGTCGTCTGTATCACCGGTTTGTATATCGTCCGGGTATGACTCGGAGTACGGAGGCTGAATGGTCTGCACGTCCCTGCGAGGCTGTCGGAATTGGGGAGCGTTGGCAGGTTGAGCTGCTCGACAGCAGGCAGCTGAGTGGCCCATCTTGCCACAGCGGAGGCATTGTCGGTTCTTTTCCGGATTTTGCCGCTTTAAATGTGCGGATCCACAGTTGCCGCACGTCGTGACGTCATGGCGTTCGTTGCGCCATCGAGCATGCGCAGTTCGGTCCTGCGTAGAGCGCACCTGCGCATCATGTCCCTCTGCGTCGACGTCTCCTTTGGCGCGTACAAGGCCGTGGAAAGCACGCGAAATGGCCGCCCTCGTCCGGGCCGCGGGCCGGGAGGCACTCAATCGCCTGGTCCCGCTCGGCCTCGTAGGGCCCCTGAATTGCCGATTCAGCTGGGTAGGATCCCTGCCATGCCGATTCGGCCGCCTGGAATTGGGAGTAGCGGCTGGTCGCGTTTTCATGGAGGACGCAGGCTTCGATGGAGTTGGGTAGGGTGAGGCTTTTAATTTTGAGGAGCTGCTGGCGTAGGGTGCCCGGGTGACCCCAAAAACAATCTGGTCCCGAATCATGGAATCGGAGGTGGCCTCGTAACCGCAGGACTGCGTGAGGATACGGAGGTGTGTCAGGAAAGATTGAAAAGGCTCATCCTTACCTTGCAGCCGCTGCTGGAAGATGTACCTCTCGAAACTCTCATTTACCTCGACGCTGAAGTGTTGCTCGAGTTTGAGAAGGACCGTCTTGTACTTCGTCTTGTCCTCACCTTCCGCGAACACCAGGGAGTTGTGGATGTGGATGGCGTGTTGCCCTGCCGTGGAGAGGAGGAGGAGGACGATTTTCCTGGTGTCCGAAGCATTCTCCCTTACTGTGGCTTCTAGGAAGAACTGGAAGAGCTGTTTAAACAGCTTCCAGTTAACGCTGAGGTTTCCAGCGATTTGGAGCGGCTGCGGCGGGCTGATGGTGTCCATGGCGCAGGATGGCGGATTCCTTAAGATGTGTAGGTAGGTCTCACAGTTACTGGGTTCCAATCCTGGTACTATGTCGTGTTGGGTGCTCTGCTACATAGACAAACCAACACGGTTGCGGATGGTGCAACTCAGTTTTATTACTAACAATAACAACATCTGTAAACTGGTTACTGTGGTTTGTTCATTACCCTCTAACCTGTGGACCTAGCCCTAATACTATCTTGGAGAAGCACTCAGCACATGGTGAATGTCTGAGTGGCTTGCTGTGAGCTCTGTGCCCTGAGCTGTCTCCTGCTGGAATGAGCGGGAAGTGTTGTGTTCCCCGTTTTATAGTGTGTATGCTCTTGCCTGTGATTGGCTGTGATGTTGTGTGTGTATTGATTGGTCCGTTGATCTGTCCATCAGTGTGTATGTATGTTTGCACCATGATGTTTATCTGAATATCATGACACAGTACAGCAGAGAAACAAAGTTGAGAGCTGACATGCTCATAGCTATCCTTTCACTTGTTCTCCTCAACCCTTTGTAAGACAGATTATCTTACCATTCAGACCACAAATATTGGTGCGATTGTACCCTCATAGTGAAGCCAGCGAATGTCCTGCTATTCCTGGAGAAGAGCCCCTAAACGGGCTTTGCGGCAGACTACGCATAGAACACGATGCTCCCAGCCCGTGGCACCAGAAGCAATCCAGTTCATGTCCTCACTGGGCGTGAACCAGATGAGCATTTGCGAGCATCTCCTGGCTCACATGATTCTCCAGTTCCACTGGTTATTGCTCACTTGGGGGACCGGATGCCTCAATATCCTGATGTCCCGATGTCCCAATGCTTGCAAGGATGGATGGGTGCATTCCGGGTCACCCTCATGCCTGTGTGGTGTTGCAGGAGAGTGGAGGGGAGGGTGACCCGAACATTTAGTGATATGGGAATATTGCCATCCTCGGTCAAGTGTTAGGGTGTTGCCCATACCTGCAGGGGGACGCAATATCCGTGGTAGGGGTTGGTGGGGGGGGTGTGTGCATGGAGAGGCATTCTAAGTGCGGGGGAATTCAGTCAGAACCTCCCCAGGCTCCAAATAATTGACTAAGTGCTGGAATTTTCATTCTGGAGATGAAGTACTCCTGCCAGGAGAGACTTGCTCCTGGCCTCCGTTGGCACAAGGAGCGGCGCCCAGGTGTGATTCTCTCTCGTTTTCCATGCTAATTTATGTATAAGTGAGAGCTCGCTGGATTCCGTCATTTTGAGTGGACGGCACGATCCGAGGTCTGGTGGCGCCCTCCCCATAATGCAATGCTTTCCTCTACTTTCACTGACAAGTAGGGGCATCCTCCCTCCCCCACCATGTGAATAACCCGCCTCCAAGTGACCCAAGCCGGAATCGTACCTGGGACCCTGGCGCTGTGCAGCATCAGTGCTAACCACTGTGCTACTCGTGAGTAGCGATTCTCCACTGGTGGGAGCACTTAGTCTCCAGAATGGAGAATCCAGGCCTTAGTCATTTTTTGGGAGAATTCCAACCACAATTTTGCCTTGAAATCTTTACAATACATTGATGATATTACTGCATATACTAACCAGATAAATTCTTACTCTTTGTGACTAACCAAGTTACATCAGCCAAGAAGCTCAAACAGTACACATACTCTCAGGTTTCATTAATCATTCTAATGCCTTGTAATACTTAGTCAAGTGAATTTAAAATAAAACTGTGACAGTAAACCAACAGATATTAAAGCATCAGTCAAGCTTACTTCGGAATTAAAAATAGCAATATCTTCAAATAATTCAACATGTTTAACCTTTTCACTGACATTCAGTTGACAAACTTAATTACAAGTGAGTGCTGGAAATTTATGTTCTCTTTTCCTTTGTTCCGTTCACTTGCACAACAGGAAATGCTAATAATAATGTTTCAACTTGTACAATTTCTAGTTTTACAATGGTGTTCATAAAACTAAATAATGCTTTAAAATAAAGAGTCTAAATTATCTAATTAAACCAAGTGAGGGGTGATATTATATATGTGTTGCTTCACATCAAAGTTCCTAGGTTCAATCCTTGGACCATCTAATCTTAACTAGAATTGGGAACTGCTCAGAGCTGAGGGAAAAAAATTAGAGTATTCCACATGTGTAAATGATTGGCATGATCTTGAGATGCATTTTCTGTTTGCGGTACGGTTGGGAAATCACGCGAAAATCGGGAAACACGATTCTTGCCAGAGAGATTTCCCAATTTTTCCCTCCTCTTGCCGGCGATGACGTGAGATTCAGTTAATAGTGGGGACTGAAGGCAATGGTTTATTTAATATTTAACTGGAGGAAATTTCCACTGATCCAACACTGGATCCAACACTGGATGCGAGACAAACATGTGTTTCGCGGCAATGGAGATGGCCCACCATTGGCATGCGGCAATATCTTCTGCAAAGACAGCGAACCAGACTCTATCACTAGTATGTAATTCACACCCTCCTGCAAATTTCTTCTCTACTCTCTGCCCAGATGATGTTTATCCCCCAGTAGTTAAGACAAAAATCTTCTTTGTTGTATTTTGTTGATAGCCTCTTATTGCTGTGAATCACTGTGCCAATACTCTGATTAAGCTGTATCAATTTAGCTTTGAACTGACAACACTGGTAAATTCAATAACCAATTATCAAACTGGAATCCATCACTCACTTCAATCTTGGTGAATTACCTTCCAGGCTCCAGTGAAACAAATGGAGTAGACTTGCAATACTCCTTTCTGTCACAATAATGCAGGTCAAGCTATCTCGTGATCTTAACCCTTTCAACACTTCTCTTATTTTGCTCCTTCAGACATACCTCGACACGATCCAATGCCACGCTGCGCCGGAAAAGCAGCTCGCTGTGGCACAGCTTGCCCATTGAAAGCCGGGAGAACCCACTCCGGGATCTAACCGGCTTGCAATGCCTCGCGAGATTCAACGCAATCTCACGCGACGTGGCAATGTGAACCCCACCCACAATGGGCGAGATCAATTCTTAGCAAATCTGCATAATAGAGCGAGGCAGTAGGCCTCACTCTAATGTACAGATTCCCGGGGTACCTGAGACTTTGGGATTCAACCTCTTCACCTCAGAGACCTCGGACGCAACCATTTCAGCACTGGTTTCCACAAACGGGAACCAGATCGGCACTTGTGGGGGTCTCCCAGGGGATCAGAGGCCCCAATTGCATGCCCTTTGGGCTGGGTGGTGTCCTGGCATGGCTGGTGCCACCTGGGTATCCTGGCAGTGCGAACTTGGCACCTTGGTAGTGCCACTGGCACTACCAAGGTGCAAAGGTGGCATTTTTTTCATGTGCACGATTGGGCTGGAGTTTCCCGGTGTTGGTGTTGGGGGTTTGGTGAGGGGATTTCCTGTTCCGGCCTTTTATTCAATGCGAGTCGCATTGAATAGCCGTGTGTTTCTTGACACTGCGAGAGCTGGGAAATAAGTGGCTAAACAATGAAGCCCATAGGGTGGAACTTTATGGCCCCGTCATGTCGGAGAGAGGGCAGGGGATGGGGCTGGAAAATGCAACGAGCCAACCAAAGGTGCAATGGTTTTGACGGGACCGGAAAATCCCATCAGGGGGAGGGGCCATAGAATTTCACCCATAATTTAATTATTACTCACATTCCACACTTTATATTGCCCATATTTTGTAAGGTAATGTTTATTCATGGCAAAAATAATTAACATTCAAAACATGGGCGATAGTTATAATTAGGATGATCAGAAAAATAAAGCAGTTTGCATTCCTATTTATTTGTGGTCTTTATTGTAAATAGCACAAGGATAATACTCCCTAAGGCATGAACTGTAAAACATTGGTTTAAATTTCCATAATATTTGAATTGAAGGTTTAAGCCATTTCATCTGTTTGTATATTATTAGGATTTAAACCAGTGTATCATAGTTTTGAATATAAAACATCAGAGTTGACCACTTTTTAAGAATTCACAGGAGAGAATATAGGAGCAGGTGCACAGCAGAGAATTCCCCAGCTGACACTATTTCATGGAATTCTCACTGATTGGCTTTTTCCATTTTTGCAAAAGCACTGACCCACTTTCCCTGGGGAGCATTGGCAAAAGTTCCTCATTTTTAGTGTTGTTGTGAAGCCATGCTTTATATCAAAAAATGATTCTTGAATTTACTGACTGGAAACCGCTAATTGACTTTTTTAAAAAAATAAAAGACTAAAGCCACATTCCAGTGAATTGGGATCACAGTCAAAGTTGGCTGCACATTTGCATCAGTGTGCCGAATGCATTCCGGGGCTATTGAAATTGAAATGGAGACAAGGGGCGGGATTGTCCCCTACCCGGCGGGGCAGGGGCTCCCGGCGGGATGGAGTGGCGGAAACCACTCCGGCGTCGGGCCGCCCCAAAGGTGAGGATTCCCCCGCACCTTTAGGCGCCTTGAGGGGCTAGGCCCGCGCCGGAGTGGTTTCCGCTCCCCCGCTGGAGTGGAAGGCCTTTGGCACCATGCCAGCCGGGGCCGAAAGGACTCTGCCGGCCGGCGCGAGTCCGCGCATGCGCAGGAGCGTCAGCGGCCGCTGACGTCATCCCCGCGCATGCGCAGGGGGGGTGACTCTTTCACGTCGGCCATGGTAAATGCGGTGGCTGAGGTCGAGTGAAAAGAGTGCCCCCACGGCACAGGCCCGCCCACCGATCGATGGGCCCCGATCACAGGCCAGGCCACCGTGGAGGCACCCCCTGGGGCCACATCGTCCTGCGCCCCCCCCAGGACCCCGGAGCCCGCCCGCGCCGCCAGCTCACGCCGGTAAGAGAGGTGGTTTGATCTTCGCCGGCGGTACAGGCATTCCAGCAGTGGGACTTCGCCCATCGCGGGTCGGAGAATCGCCGGGGGGGGGGGTGTCTGCCGACCGGCGCGATTCCCGGCCCGGCCGAATATCCGGTGCCGGAGAATTCGGCTACTGGCGGGGGCGGGATTCACGCCAGCCCACGGCGATTCTCCAACCCCCCGCCGGGTCGGAGAATCCCGCCCAAACTGTCTGCAAGCCACACCAAGACCAATGGCCTCGAAAGAAGTTGCATGGGGGCCATCTCCTATTGCATTAGCAAAGTGTCCAACCAATCATCTTGGTACTCAGCTGGGTGGAGACAGACCATTATATGTAATCACTTGGACAATGGCACCTATTCTAAGACAGGAATTCCAACCATGATCTAATCAAGGTAACTGGAATACACGAGCCATGGCCATATTTGGACCACAAGGCAGTTGGAGAGAGAAGATCACTTGACAAGCCAATCCATTGTGTGCTTAAGCACCTGTTTTCTCTGTAAAATAGGACAAGCAACTGAGTCCGTGAAGTTGGTTCTTTTCCCCCTCTCACTCTCCATCCAACTTACAAATTTTGAACTCTGTCTGCTGACTTTGACTATCTAGGCGTCACAGATAGAGGTCTTAAAAAGTACTCAACCAGCCCTGCTGTCTCCAGGAGAGTAGATAAATTGTCCACCTCTAGCTTTAAATAACTACAATGCTGAAAGCAGCAGGACCACCGAGTTCAGCCTGAGCCCAGTCGAGTCACCAGCTTTCGAGATTCACATACCCCTTTAAATTTACTGAACTCCAAATTATTTAATCTATCCTCCCCATTTAGTAATCTATTTCTGTGTGTGTGAACTTTGAGTGTGCATATCTGTGTCAAAGTTGCAACGTTTTGAATTATTTTACTTGGATTACATTGTGCACAATAAAAGCGGTCGCCTGAACTTTAACCCCTTTGATCACCAATATTGCCACCCGTCTGGCCCTGCTATTAAAACCCGAGTGGAACATCTGACGTACCTATCCCTTTTGGAGCCGTAACTGATCTTTTACTCTCAAATGAGTCTCCTGTAGCAGCTCCACATCAGGTAACTGGAATACACTAGCCTTTCCAACTCTTCAGATGTGAGAGGACTCTTGTCCTCTTCACCAGACCTCCCAGTCCCCTTACATTCCAAGTCACAAACCGGACTGGGGGTTTCTCATCTCTCCTCTCTACCTGTTTAACCACCTCGAACCATTACCCTTCTGAGGGTAATGTCTGTCCCCTCGCCAGTATTTCCAATTTTTCACCTAATTTGTATAACCTTTGGCCTCACTCACCAGGTGGGCTGACCCTTATTCCATAATTCTGTCAGCCAGCTACGCCTACCCCTCACCCTGTTCCCCAGGTATTTACTCTTGAAGTTATTTTTCTTTTCTTAACCCCTATTCCCCATTCATTCACACCTCCGAGGGTGCCAAATCCTATTTTAGCAGGTTTGACTTACTGCAGCCTCTCCCCCTCCACGCTTCTGTTGGCTAGCCAGCCCCAGCTTACTTGCTAGGTGGCTCCTGTTAAGCCCTCTACATTAATGTCTCAAATATAAGGGTCTTCGCGTTATCCTTCTTCCCTTCTTCCTTCTTTTTTCTAAATATTTAATATTTATTTATCTATTTTCCCTCAAATATTATTTCTGTTTTTTCTTTTCTTTTTTCTCCCTTCTTAAACATATAAATTCTTTACCTCTGTCATGATATTCAGGTAAACATCATAGCACATACATACATACATACTGATGGACAGATCAACGGACCAATCAACACACACACAACACGACAGCCAATCACAGGTAAGAGCATACACGGTACAAAACAGGGAACACGACACTTCCTGAGCACTCGAGCAAGGGGACAGCTCAGGGCACAGAGCTCATAGCAAGCCACTCGGACTCCACCATGTGCTGAGTGCCACGACAAGATAGAATTAGGAATAGGTCCACAGATTCAAGGTCATGATCGAACCTCAGTAAACAGTTTACCAGTGTAAATAGATGTTTGAAATAAAACTGAGTTGTACCATTCGCAACCATGTTGGTTCGTCTGTGTAGCAGAGTACCCAACACTTCATAGTACCAGGAGTGACTGTGGTACCTTCCTACAAATCCTCTGGAATCTGCCATCCTGTGCCATGGACACCATCAACACACCGCAGCCGCTGCAAGTCGCTGGAAACCTCGACGTTAATTGGAAGCTGTTCAAACAGCGCTTCCAGCTCTTTCTGGAAGCCAATGAAAAGGAGAGCGCCTCGGACACCAGAAAGATCGCCATCCTCCTCACCCCGGCAGGTCAACACGCCATCCATGTCTACAACTCCCTGGTGTTTGCGAAGAAGAGGACAAGACCAAATACAAGACGGTCCTTCTCAAGCTCGACCAACACTTCAACATCGAGGTCAACGAGAGCTTCAGGAGGTATCTCTTCCAGCAGTGCCTGCAAGGTAAGGATGAGCCCTTTCAGTCATTCCTTACGCATCTCCGTATCCTCGCGCAGTCCTGCAGTTACGACACCACCTCCGATTCCATGATTCGGGACCAGATCGTTTTTGGGGTCACCTCGGGCACCCTACGCCAGCAGCTCTTAAAAATAGAAGGCCTCACCTTAGCCTCCGCAATCGAAGTCTGTGTCCTGCACGAAAACGCGACTAGCCGCTATGCCCAATTTCAGGCGGCCGAATCGGCACGGCAGGGGTCCTACGTGGCCGGATCGGCGAGGCAGGCATCCTACGAGGCCGAACGGGTCCAGGCGATCGAGTTCCTCCCGGCCCGCGGCCCAGACGAGGGCAGCCATTTTGATGCCTCCCGTGCTTGCGCATGCCAAAAACAACGGCAACACTGAGGAGCGTGATGCGCAGGTGCGCTCGATGCAAGACCGAACTGCGCATGCGCGGTGGCGCAACGAACGCCATGACGTCACGACGTGCGGCAACAGTGGAGCCGCACATTTAAAGCGGCAATGTCCTGCAAGAACCCGACAATGCCTCTGCTGTGGCAAGGTGGGCCACTACGCTGCCTGCTGTCGAGCAGCTCAACCTGCCAATGTTCCCCAACTCCGACAACCTCGCAGGGACGTGCGGACCATTCAGCCTCCTCACTACGAGACGTGCCCAGACGATATCCAGACCAGTGACACAGACGACCGGGACGCCTTCCGTGTTGCGGTCATTGATGGGAACCAAATGTCTCCAGCCAGGATCCACCAGCCGATGCAATTAACACTGTCAATCCGGGTGGTGAATGGTGTGCCACCCTAACGGTCAACCCGAATTCGTCGCCCACCTACTAGGCTGGACTTATGAGACTGTTTGTACATTGAACTCATACTACCACTGTGTTAATATGTTTCTGTTCTTATCGTTACAGGAATTTGTCGTTCAACATTTCCCCGTTCTTTGTTTATGGTACAACCTCGTTGTTATGTCGCACCCAACATCTCCCTTGTATATAATTTAGCCCCATGTACATGCTGTAGATATTGCACACACACACATTTAGCTACAGTCAGTACACATCTCTATTTATGACCACATAGGCACATGTTCTTGTAAAAAAGGAAGGATGTCATGATATTCAGGAAAACATCACAGCACATACATACATACATACTGATGGACAGATCAACGGACCAATCAACACACACACAACACGACAGCCAATCACAGGCAAGAGCATATACAGTACAAAACAGGGAACACGACACTTCCTGAGCACTCGAGCAAGGAGACAGCTCAGGGCACAGATCTCTTAGCAAGCCACTCGGACTCCACCATGTGCTGAGTGCCACGACAAGATAGAATTAGGAATAGGTCCACAGATTCAAGGTCATGATTGAACCTCAGGAAACAGTTTACCATTATAAATATATGTTAGTAATAAAACTGAGTTGCACCATTCGCAACCGTGTTGGTTCGTCTGTGTAGCAGAGTACCCAACACATCAACCTCCAGTTGTTTCCTAAACATTTATATACAATCTTAATATAATACAAACTGCCAAATATATGAACAATAAACATCAAAATCATATAAGGTGGAGGTAACTATAACAGAACACTGGCGAATGTTTTCACTGTGTTTCTGAAGGAGTGGGTGGGCATAAACCCATGGCAGTTTTTACATCCGGAGAGAAGAGAATACTCCTTCTCCTTTCCAGTTGACAATATATATTCAAGGATTGATATTTTCATCATAGGGCGGGCGTCATTACCGGGGGTGAGGAAAGCAGATTATTCTGCCATTGTTCAGACCATGCCCCACACTTGGTAGAAGTGGTCTTGGAGAAGGGGCAGATTCAATGACCACCATGGCAGATGGATGTGGGATTGTCGGCAGATTCGGACTTTTGCTAAAGGATGAGTGGAATTATCGATTAATATATTATGCAAAATAATAATGGGGAGGTCTTGCCCTCAGTGGTTTGGGAAGCTCTAAAGGCAGAATTGTGGGGAGAAATGTACTTATACCAAGGCACAGATGGATAAGGAAGTAAGGATGGAACAAAAACAACCACTGGATGAAAATTTGAATGTGGATGGGAAGCATGTGGAGAAACCCACACAGGAGTTATTGATTAGCAGGAAGGAGCTTCAAATTTAGTTTAATTTGTTATCGACTAGGAAAGCGGTACGTCAGTTCAGATGAGCTAGAGGGTGGGTGTATGAATATGGGGACAAAGCTAGTTGGATGTTGGCAAGCCAACTTGGACTTCAGGCAGCCACAAGGGAGATTGTGCAGATCCGGGATGAAACAGGAAGGTTGGTGTCAGCACAGTGAATAAGATGTTTTATAGAAATTTGTATAGATCAGCGCCCCCGGTGAGTGAGTGGGACGTGCAAAAATTAATCGAGGAATTGAAATTTTCTATTCTGAATGAAGAAGATAAAGCTGGACCTGAGGGGCCTATAGGGTAGAGGACGTCCATATTGCAACAGGGAAGGTGCAGACGGGGAAGGGATCAGGACCGAATAGATCCCCGGTGAAATTTTATAAGAAAGCTATGGATAAGCTGGTTCCACTACTGGTAATGATGTTTGAAGTCGCAGTAAAGGGGAGGATGCTCTCAGAGACAATGAAGCAAGCTTCAATTTCATTACTGTTGAAAAAAGATCCGATGGAGTGTGGGTCATCACAGTCAATATCATTATTAAATGTGAACATCAAGATATTAACAAAGGTATTGGCTCTTAGATTAGAGAAGTGCCTGCCGCGGATAGTAGGGGAAGACCAGACGGGATTCGTAATGGGGAAACGGTTAGCTTCAAATGTACGACGCCTGTTAAAACGTGGTTTCGACTCCGGCAGAGGGGAAGGAGCAGGAGATGACACTGACATCAGATACAGAGAAGGCGTTTGATACAGTCAAATGGAAATATTTGTTTGCGGTGTTGGAACAGTTTGGAATAGGGCCTAAGTTTGCTGCTTGGTAAAACTTATTGTAAGCAGATCCGAGGGCGAGTGTACAAACAAACACAATGAGCTTGAAGTACTTTCAGCTACTGAGGGGAACGAGACAGGGTGCTCCCAGTCCCCTCTGCTATTTACTTTAGCGATAGAGTCCTTGGCCATTGCGCTGAGGAGCTTGAATAAATGGAAGGGGATAATGAGGGTGGGGGGGGGGGGATGGAACACAGGATATCATTGCACACAAATTTATTTTTATAAATGTCTGACCCATTACCTACGATTGGAAACATTACGGAGTTACTAAAAAGGTTTGGAACCTTCTCAGGCTATAAGTTAAATTTTGGAAAAAGTGAGTGCTTTTCAATGTCAACACCGAGGGAAGAACAAAGCATGGAAGCCATACCATTTCAATCAGTAATTAACCGCTTAAGATACTTGGGGAATACAAGTAGCTCGAGACTGGGCTCAGATCAATAAATAACATTTTACAAGCCTAACAGCAAGGGTTACATGATGCATTATCAATTACGACGAGTCGAGAGTAGAGAGTAATCGAGGCTTTATTACACAGAGATGTGTGGGCCCCTACAGCTGCTGCCGAAATGGCTGCAGTTCGGAGAGCACACACATTTATACTCCGCCTACTGCGGAGCCAGCAGGCAGGGATCTACCCCCGTACCTGTAGGACAGGGGCCTTACAGTAATACCCATATATACATTATAATACAACAGTGGTGACTTCCACATTCACCCCCTGTTAAAAATGAGTCCAGCGGGGGTGGTGGAAAACTATTTACATACAGATTGGTTTTAAAATTTCAGAGAAGGTTACAAATTTAGACGGTCGGCGCCTTGGTCCGTCGTTGAGAGCGCTGCAGTGCTGGTGGCGACTCAGGCGGCGGCTCAGTTGTCGGTGACTCCGGGAGCGTGTCGACATCCTCTTCATTCCCGGGTGGGACCAAGGGGAGGACGGATTGTCCTGGAGCGGGAGCTGTGGTGGGGTGCGCTGGGGGAAGGGAGGGTGGCGCCGGGGCAGGGGGGGGGGGGGGGGGACCCAGCTGGTGCCAGGTCCCTGAGGGAGACTGTGCCTTGGCGGCCATCAGGATATTCTACGTAGGCATACTGCGGGTTTGTGTGGAGTAGCTGTACCCTCTCAACCAACGGGTCCGCCTTGTGGAGCCGCACGTGCTTGCGGAGGAGAACGGGTCCTGGAGCTGCCAGACAGCGGGTGAATGTGGTAGGGGCCTGCCAAATTTCAGGGTTAGGCTCTGGAGGTTGCATTAGAAGTCCAGACCGAGTAGCAAGGCAGCGCATAGGTTGGGGAGGACGTAGAGCCGGAAGCCGCTGAACTCCACGCCCTGGATGGGGAGGGTAGCGATGCAGTACCCCCGGATCGCCATGGAGTGGGATCCGGAGACCAGGGAGATTCTTTGGTTCATGGGGTGTACCGCGAGGGAGCAGCGCCTTACCATATCTGGGTGGATGAAGCTCTCAGTGCTCCCGGAGTCCAGAAGGCAAGATATCTCATGCCCGTCGACCTTCACTTTTGTCGACGCGTTCGCGAGGTTATGCGGTCAGGACTTATTGATCGTGACTGAGGCGAGATGTGGCTGGTCGTCGGCGGTTGCAGGCGATGAGTGGCCCGATGAGGTAGGTCCTGAGGCGGGGAAGATGGTGGCGTCCACGGGCCGCACGTGTCCTGAGGCAAGCAGGATGGCAGCGCCCTCGGGTCGCACGTGTCCGTGGGCAGGCAAGATGGTTCCGCCCATTGATTGTGAGGCAAGCAAGATGGCGGCGCCCACAGGCCGCACGTGTTCAGAGGGGAGCAAGATGGCAGCACCCATGGGCCGCACGTGGTCTGAGGCGAGGAAGATGGCGGCGCCCACGGGCCACACGTGGGGGCGCAGGGACAATAGCGGCGATTAAGCGGGCCTGGCACACTGCAACAAAATGTCCTTTCTTGCCGCAGACCTTGCAGAGGTGCTCCGCACCGGGCAGCGCTGCCGGGGGGGTTTTGGCTGTCCGCAGAAGTAGCACTTGGGTCCCCCGGAGTTGGTTGGCTGCCGTGCGGCACAGGCGTGGGGTTGGCTGGGGACGACCTGGCAATCACAGTCTCTCACCAGGGCGAGCAGGGCACGCCAGAAATCTTCCACAGACTCACCGGGAAGTTGGTGCCGCATGGAATGGACAGGAGGTGCCTGGCGTAGATCTTGTTGGTCTGCTGAGAGTAGTTCTCCTTCAGAAGCGCAATGGCCTCTGCGTAGGTAGACGCGTCCTGGATGAGGGGAAAGACATCGGAGCTCAGCCGCGTGTACAGAATCTGGAGCTTCTGTGCTTCTGGGATTCGGTCTGTTGCAGATCCAATGTATGCTTCAAAGCAAGCTAGCCAATGTGCAAAGTCTTTTTTGGCATTGTCTGCTTGAGGATGCAGCTACAGACGATCCGGCTTGATGCGGAGATCCATCTTTGTAAAATCTCAGTGTAATAAATTGATGCACTTTCAATTACGACGAGACGAGAGTAGAGAGTAATCGAGGCTTTATTACACAGAGATGTGTGGCCTCCTACAGCTGCTGCCGAAATGGCTGCAGCTCGGTGAGCACACACATTTATACTCCGCCTACTGGGCGGAGCTAGCAGGCAGGGATCTACCCCCGTACCTGTAGTACAGGGGCCTTATCGTAATACCCTCGTATGCAATACAGTATATAAAATATAATACAACAGTGGTGACTACCACATTACAGAAGACTTACAAAGGTGGGATAGTCTGCCCTTATCGCTTGCGGGCCGAGTGAGTGCAAGTGGTAAAAATGAATGTTCTTCCGTGGGGCGAAATTCTCCGTTATCGGCGGAAACTCCGCCGATCGGCGCAAAAAACGGCGCAAATCCCACTTGCGTGACGTCATAAAAATGGGCCGATAGTCTGCGGCCCGAAATGGGCTAGCAGCGACGTAACGGGATCCGCGCTTGCGCAGTGGTTCACGCCGTGCAGCGTCATACGCGCTGCACGGCGTGACGGCTCATAAGGCTGCGCAGCTCCCCCCCACCCGACCGGAACAGCCGACCGCAACACCAGACTTGATGGCTGGCCGTCGCTCAGCCCCGAGGTTCGAGTCACGCGATGTGGAGGCGCTCCTGGATGCGGTGGAGCAGAGGAGGGACGCCCTGTATCCCGGGCACGGCCGCAGAGTTGCCCCACGCCACAGCCGGCGTCTGTGGAGGGAGGTGGCAGAGGCCGTCACCGCTGTGGCCCTAACACCACGGACAGGCACCCAGTGCCACAAGAAGGTGAACGACCTCGTCAGAGCAGGCAGGGTGAGCCTCCCCCATATCCCCCATATCCCCTCTCCCCCAAATCCCCCCTCCCCCATATCCCCCCTCCCCCATATCCCCCCCTCCCCCATATCCCCCATATCCCCCCTCCCCCATATCCCCCCTTCCCCATATCCCCCATATCCCACATATCCCCCCTCCCCCATATCCCCCCTCCCCCATATCCCCATATCCCCCCTCCCCCATATCCCCCATATCCCCCCTCCCCCATATTCCCCATATCCCCCTCCCCCATATCCCCCATTTCCCCCTCCCCCATATCCCCCCTCGCCCATATCCCCCATATCCCCCCTCCCCCATATCCCCCCTCCCCATATCCCCCATATCCCCCCTCCCCCATATTCCCCCCTCCCCCATATCCCCCCTCCCCATATCCCCATATCCCCCCTCCCCCATATCCCCCATATTCCCCCCTCCCCCATATCTCCCCCTCCCCATATCCCCCCTCCCCCATATCCCCCCTCCCCCATATTCCCCATATCCCCCCCTCCCCCATATCCCCCCTCCCACATATCCCCCCTCCCCATATCCCCCATATCCCCCCTCCCCATAGCCCCCTATCCCCCATATCCCCCCTCCCCCAGATCCCCCATATCCCCCCTCCCCCATATCCCCCCTCCCTCATATCCCCCATATCCCCAAGTGAATCCAGCCCTAACCTTAACCTCTGCAATGCACGCGCAACCGATGGCGTGCATTCATATACCTGCCTAACACTGTTGCCTTTTACCCCTGCCACCACCCCCCCCCCCCACAGGAGAAGCGCGCACACAACACCAGGGAGCATGTGAGGACTTGAGGAGGGCCGCTGATGAGAGGCCACTGACCGTACACGAGGAAAGGGCCCTGGAACTGGCTGGCGGACCTGAGGACCGGGAGGTTGCTGATGCAGAGGTCGGGGCCCCACGAGCAAGTGAGCCACCAACAGCCCGTCCCCCATATCCCCCCTCCCCTATATCCCCCTCTCCCGTATCACCTGATCACTGCCTGATGTCTAACCATGCATGCTTCATTGTGTATCGCAGGACCAAACGTCCAGGCACCCATCCCCGCAGATGAAGACCGCCCGCAGGATGCCCCTCGGAGACCACGGGAGACGGAGAGACCCGCACCCTCCAGCATGCGACGCCCGCAGGATGCCCCTCGGAGACCACGGGAGACGGAGAGACCCGGACCCTCCAGCATGCGACGCCCGCAGGATGCCTCTCGCACACCACGGGAGACGGAGAGACCCGGACCCTCCAGCATGCGACGCCCGCAGGATGCCTCTCGCACACCACGGGAGACGGAGAGACCCGGACCCTCCAGCATGCGACGCCCGCAGGATGCCCCTCGGAGACCACGGGAGACGGAGAGACCCGGACCCTCCAGCATGCGACGCCCGCAGGATGCCTCTCGCACACCACGGGAGACGGAGAGACCTGGAGCAACAGGGAGACGACACCCCCGTCACGTGCGGGAGCGACCACCCAGCGATGAGGGGGGCAGCCACAGGCCCCCGTCACATCCGAGCCAGGACACCACTACCCAGGACACCACTATCCAGGACACCCCTACCTGGGACACCACTACCCAGGACACCCCTACCCGGGACACCACTACCCGGGACAGCACTACCCGGGACAGCACTACCCGGGACAGCACTACCCGGGACAGCACTACCCAGGACACCCCTACCCGGGAAGACGAAATACCGGACAGTGACTCAGAGTGGATGGGTGGAGACGAACCCCCACCCCAAAGTGCCATGGACTCAGAGTGGGACGAAGAGCACGACACAACGCCACTGCTGTCACCAACACCCTCCACCATCGCAGAAACACTCACCACGGTTGGGCACTTTAGTGATGAGGCGTCTGGTACACTCACTGGTGCGCACAACACAGCCGTCCCGGTACAGCAGGTGGAGGTAGGAGCAGCAGAGGGACCGGGCGGTCGGAGGGCAGCCCAGGCCAAGCGAACATCTGCCGCCCAGATGGATCCCGGGTTCCTGCAGTTACCACACCCACACATAGATCCGATGCAACCACCGACACGGAGACGAGCGAATAGGGTGACGGGTGGCTTGCGGCGGCTGCGGTCGCAGGTGGAGGAGTCCACCCGCGTCCAGGAGCTGGCAGTGGTCCCGGTCATGCGTGCCACCCAGGCTGACACCGCACGGGTGGCGTCCGCGGTGGAGGCAATGGGTGCGACGGTGTCAGACATGGGGAACGGTTTGCGAGGCCTGGGGCCTTCCGTGCAGGCGGCGTCTGTGGCCCAGGAAATGGCTGCCCTCTCACAGGAGGCCATGAGCCAGTGCCAGCGCCAAATGGCAGAGGCGCTCAACGCCATAGCCCAGTCTCAGCAGGCCATGGCCCAGTCTCAGCAGGCCATGGCCCAGTCTCAGCAGGCCATAGCCCAGTCTCTGCAGGCCATGGCCCAGTCTCTGCAGGCCATGGCCCAGTCTCAGCAGGCCATCGCTGAGGGCATCGGCGCCAGTGGCCATGTGCGAGCTGGCGTCGCACTGTCGCAGACAGGGTTCGACAACCCCCTGGGCTCCATGGCTGCAAACCTGCAGACCCCCTGTCGATACCAGCACGGGCCTCCAGGACTGGCAGCGCCAGATGTCGGGGGCGCGTCGGATGGCCAGTCCGTTCGCATCCCCCACCCATGTAGAGGCCTGGGTGCCATCGGGCACCCCGAGGGAGGAGGAGGTGGTGTGGTCCGTCCCGGCTCCCTCTGTAGGGGAGGTCCCGGTACACCGCGACACCTCGGACTCCCCCCCTTCCGTCCCAGGTGCATCGGGTGGGCAACGGGCAGGACAGGCTGGCAGCTCGCCATCCCAGTCGCCCGGGCCGCAGCCTGGCCCATCTAGGCCAGGACGCCCCAGGAAACGGCCGCCAAAGGGATCCAGTGTCAGAGGGCAGGAATCACAGGAGTCCACCTCCAGTTCTGCTGTACCGTCTGGGGAACCACGTAGACGTAGTCAAAGGGCCCGTAAGGCCAAACAATTAGACACTGAGTAAGTTGGCACGGGTGCAGGGCACAGATGAGTTTTAGGCGCTAGGGGCACGTGCATGAACTCCTTTGGTTATTAAAGTCAATGTTACACCTACCGAAGCTGCCTTTGTGCTCTGTCCAAAGTGTGCGGGGGTGTCATGTACGTTGAGCGCAAGTGTGTGTGTGAGGGGTGGTCTTACCTCAGCCCCAGGTGAGTCTGCCCCTTCCCCCTGGGCCGCCATCAACATCCCCCGGGCAGAGGACGGGACTGTGCGCTGCAGTGTCACAGCCGCATGCAGGGATGGTCCGGGTGGATGGTGGTACTGTGGCCATGGGTCAGACATAGTCCAACGATGTAGAGCCAGGAGCTCATCGGAGGCGGGTTGTCATCATTCTCCATGGTCTGCGATAGACACGCGTCCACCCGCAACTGGGTGAGCCCGGCCCGTTGTGCCGCCGGTGGATCGGCAATTGGGGGTGGGGGGGTGGTGTGCATGCAGATGGGGTGTGTGGGGTTGGGGAGGGGGGTGAGGGTGCTGGGTGGGTGGATGGGTGGGGGGGTGTGGGTGGTCGGCTGTTGTCATGGTGTGCGGTCTGTGGCCATACTACCCGATTCCCACGCCCATCTAGTCAGTGAAGCGGGCGTCTATCAGTCTGTCCCGTGCCCGCTGGGCCAGCCGGTAACGGTGGACAGCCACCCGTCTGTGTCTACCCCGTCTGCCCTGACCATTGCCCCCATCCCCCTCATCTGGGGAGGACTGGGCCTCTTCCTGCTGCTCCTCCACTCCGCCCTCCTCTGCCTGCGGCACATCGCCCCTCTGCTGGGCTATGTTGTGCAGGACGCAGCACACCACAATGATGCGGCCGACCCTATCTGACCGATACTGGAGGGCGCCTCCAGAGAGGTCCAGGCACCTGAAACGCATCTTCAGCACGCCAAAGCACCTTTCGATCACTCCCCTTGTCGCTACATGGGCATCATTGTAGCGGTTCTCCGCCTCATTGCGTGGCCTCCGTATAGGCGTCATCAGCCACGATCGCAATGGGTAGCCCCTGTCGCCCAGCAACCAGCCCCTCAGCCGGGGATGGCGTCCCTCGTACATGCCGGGGATGGATGACCGCGACAACACGAATGAGTCGTGTACACTGCCTGGGTGATGGGCGCAGACGTGCAGGATCATCATGCGGTGGTCGCAGACTACCTGTACGTTCATCGAATAGGTCCCCCTTCCTATTAGTGAACACGGCCCTGTTATCTGCAGGTGGCCGCACGGCGACGTGCATCCCATCGATTGCGCCCTGGACCATGGGGAACCCGGCAATGGCAGAGAAGCCCACGGCCCGGGCATCTTGGCTGGCCCGGTCCACGGGGAAGCGGATGTAGCGGTGCGCCATGGCATAAAGGGCATCTGTCACTGCCCGGATGCACCGATGCACCGATGTCTGCGATATGCCGGACAGGTCCCCCACTCGGTGCCTGGAATTACCCCGTTGCATAAAAGTTCAGGGCCACCGTAACCTTGACGGACACGGGGAGAGGGTGTCCCCCGCCAGTGCCACGCGGTGACAGGTGTGCCAGCAGGTGGCAGATGTGTGCCACGGTTTCCCGGCTCATCCGGAGTCTCCTCCTGCATTCCCGGTCCGTGAGGTCCTGGTATGACTGCCGGGGCCGGTACACACGGGGCGCCCTCGGGTGCCTCCGTTGCCGTGGGGCCGCGACGTCCTCCTCCCCCTCCTCGTCCTGTCGGTCAGGTGTCCCTCCAGCCCTGGGCGGCTGCCGCCTGCCCCTCTGCGGCAGCCTGCGCCGCCTCTCTGGCACGCTCCTCCTCCTCCTCCTCCTCCTCCTCCTCATCCAGGGCAACATAGACATGAGCGGCTGCCACCACGGCGGCCAACATCGCTGGATGGTCTGAAAACATGACGGCCTGGTGGGGGGGAGGGGAACGACGACATGTCATCATTGCCCATATCCCCTCCTCCCCCCAGCCAGGTGGCATGGACCGCATGGGTCCAACTGTTGGAGGCTGGCACCTGGCCAGGTGGACCAACTCATTTGCCCTCCCATCACCCACCCCGGCACGGCCCCCTCCCCAACCTCCACCCCAGCACGGACCCCCCCCCCAACCTCCACCCCGACACGGACCCCCTCCCCAACCTCCACCCCGGCACGGACCCCCTCCCCAACCTCCACCCCCGGCACGGACCCCCTCCCCAACCCCCAACCTCCACACCCAGCACGGACCCCCCCAACCTCCACCCCGGAACGGCCCCCTCCCCAACACCCAACCTCCACCCCAGCACGGACCCCCCCCAACCTCCACCCCGGCACGGCCCCCTCCACAACCCCCAACCTCCACCCCAGCACGGACCCCCCCAACCTCCACCCCAGCACGGACCCCCCCCAACCTCCACCCCGGCACGGACCCCCTCCCCAACACCCAACCTCCACCCCAGCACGGACCCCCCCCAACCTCCACCCCGGCACGGACCCCCCCCCCAACCTCCACCCCGGCACGGACCCCCTCCCCAACACCCAACCTCCACCCCAGCACGGACCCCCCCCAACCTCCACCCCGCACGGACCCCTCCCCCCAACCTCCACCCCGGCACGGACCCCCTCCCCAACACCCAACCTCCACCCCGGCACGGAGCCCCTCCCCAACCCCCAACCTCCACCCCAGCACGGACCCCCCCCCAACCTCCAACCCGGCACGGACCCCCTCCCCAACCTCCACACCGGCACGGACCCCCCCCCCCAACCTCCACCCCGGCACGGACCCCCTCTACAACCCCCAACCTCCACCCCGGCACGGACCCACTCCCGGCACTCCCCCGGAGCCCAGCCTACTCTAACCACCCCCCCCCGCCGCACACACACACAAGCCGAGACACACCTCTCCTCAGGCACTCAGTCTGCGGCCACGCCATTTCCTGCCCAGAGCCAACCCCCCAGGCCGTCACTCACCTCCTCGCTGGTCGGCGTGAGCCTGGAGCACCGGGTCACGCCGATGAAAAGGAGGTTTGATTCACGTCGACGTGAACGGTCATCACGTCGACGGGACTTCGGCCCATCCGGAAGGGAGAATATCGGCAGGCCGAAAATCGGCTGCCTTGCGCAGACCCGTGACATTCTCCGCGGCAGCGGCGCCATTAACGCCCCGCCGACTTTTCTCCCTTCGGAGACTTCGGCGGGGGCGGGGGCGGGATTCACGGCGGCCAACGGCCATTCTCCGACCCGGCGGGGGGTCGGAGAATGACGCCCGTGGTTCTTGTTTTTATTTCAGTGTCTCCCGGTCTTTTTACCTAAAGCTTTTTTTATTGGGTGGAAAGATTGATCTCTTTCTTTACATGGGCTGGTAAGGTCCCTTGGATTCGTAAATCGTTGCTTCAGAGGGAGCGTCAATTGGGCGGCCTAGCCCTGCCAAATCTTAGGTACAATTACTGGGTAGTGAATGCAGAGAAGTTTCGATGCTCGGGTAGGGAGCCAGATACGATGTGGATGCAGCTGGAGGACAGGGCATGTAAAGATTTGGGGCTGTGGGTGCTGGCTACAATTCCACTGCTGTTGACGACACAGAAATACTCAGAGTCTGGTTGCAGTGTCAACACTGAAGATATGGAAGCACTTTTGCAAACATTTTAAATTAGGAGAGGGGTTGAATCAAATGTCAGTCTGAGAAAACAGTCTATTTAAACTTGGAAGAATGGACGCTGGGTTTCAAGACTAGGAGGAAAAAGGTGTGAACATGTTGAAAGACTTGTTTCTTAAAGGTCATTTTGCAACATTTGAAGAATTGAGGGAGGAATATGAGCTCCCAAGGAGGGAGGTCTTTAGATATACACAGATACGGGCTTTTGTAAAGGAGATCTTCCCTACGTTCCCAATGTTATCCCCTTCTTTGCTGGAGGATGTGTTGATGGTTTTGGGGATAGAAGGCGGAGTTACCTCTGCTAGTTATAGAAACATTTTGGAAGCAGGATCAGTATCCCTGGATAGGATTGAGGCCAAATGGGAGGAATTAGGGGAGACTTTGGAAGAAGGGCTTTGGTGTGAAATTCTACAGAGAATAAATGCATCGACCTCGTGCACGAGGATGGCACGAATACAACAAACACATCTGATGAGGTTGAGAATGAGTCAGGTGTTTGAAGGGGTTGAGGACATTTGTGACAGATGAGGCAGCAGATCATGCACACATGTTTCAGTCGTGCCTGAAACTGAGCAAATTCTGGAACACCTTTTTTTTTTGTTCATGGGATGTGGGCATCGCTGCCATGGTCAGCAATTATTGCCCATCCCTAATTGCCCTTTAGGGGGCAGTTAAGAGTCACCCACATTGCTGTGGGTCTGGAGTCACATGTAGGCCAGACCAGGTAAGAACAGAAAATTTCCTTCCCTAAAGGACATTAGTGAATCAGATGGTTTTTACGACAATCGGCAATAGTTTCATGGTCATCTTGAGTCTTTTAATTACAGATTTGTATTTAATTCAAATTCCACCGTCTGCTGTGGTGGGATTCAAACCCAGGTCCCCAGAGCATTACTCTGGGTTTCTGGCTTACTAATCCAGTGACGATACCACACTACGCCATGTCAGTAGTGTTACAGTTGGACCTAGAACCCAGTCCCCGGGAGTTGTATTCGGGCTGTCGGGTTTGCCGGAGCTCCAGGCAGGGGTAGGGGCACATGTCTTAGCCTTTGCCTCGCTGGTGGCAAGGAGATGGATCCTATTGGGTTGGAGGTCAGTTTCCCCATTCTGGGCCTCAATATGACTGGGAGATTTAATGGAGTTTCTAAGTCTGGAAAAGGGTAAATTTAGTTTAAGAGGGAATGAGGAGGGGTTTCATAAAAGATAGTGTCCGTTCATATCTCACTTGAAGGAATTAACCTCAGTCAGCAGCTAAAAGAGGAGGGGTTAGTCAGTTAATTAATTAATTGTTTTCGGGTTGAGGAAGGGATGGCTAAATGTTCGTTAAATATATGTAATGTAGTGCTGCAGATCATCCATGAAGACCAGACGGGGTTTGTGAAGGGGAGACAGTTGAACGCGAATGTGCGGAGGCTTTTGAACGTTATCATGATGCTGGCGAGGGAGGGGGGAGGTGGAGATAGTGGTGGCGATGGACGCTGAGAAAGCCTTCGATAGGGTAGAGTGGGGGTACCTGTGGGAGGTGCTGAAGAGGTTCGGGTTTGGGGAGGGGTTTTGTCAGGTGGGTTAGGCTGTTGTATGAGGTCCCGATGGCGAGTGTGGCCACAAATAGGAGGAGGTCCGAGTACTTTCGGTTGTACCGAGGGACGAGACAGGGGTGTCCCCTGTCCCCCCTGCTCTTCGCACTGGCGATTGAACCCCTGGCTATGGCACTGAGAGAGTCGAGGAACTGTAGGGGGTTGGTGGGGGTGGGGAGGAGCATAGGGTGTCGCTTTATGCGGACGACCTGCTGCTGTATGTGGCGGACCCGGTGGGAGGAATGCCAGAGGTAATGAGGATCCTTAGGGAATTCGGGGACTTTTCGGGGTACAAGCTCAATATGGGGAAGAGCGAGCTGTTCGTAGTTCAGCTAGGGGACCAGGAGGGGGGATTGGCGAGCTCCCACTAAAAAGGGCGGAGAGGTGCTTCAGATATTTGGGGGTCCAGGTGGCCAGGAGCTGGGGGGCCCTGCATAGGCTTAACTTTACAAGGCTGGTGGAGCAAATGGAGGAGGAGTTCAAGAGGTGGGACGCGCTGCCGCTGTCCCTGGCGGGTAGGGTGCAGTCAATCAAAATGACGGTGCTCCCAAGGTTTTTGTTCCTGTTCCAGTGCCTCCCCGTGTTTATCCCGAAGGCTTTTTTCAGGCGGGTTAACAGGAGTATAATGGGGTTTGTGTGGGCGCGAGGGACTCCGAGGGTGAGAAGGGTGTTCCTGGAGCGGAGTAGAGATAGGGGGGGGCTGGCGCTGCCCAACCTCTGTGGGTACTACAGGGCCGCCAATGCGACAATGGTGCGCAAGTGGGTGATGGAGGGGGAGGGGGCTGCATGGAAGAGGCTGGAGACGGCGTCCTGTGTGGGTACGAGTCTGGGGGCGGCTGGCAACGGCGCCGCTGCCGCTCCCTCCAAGGAGGTATACCACGAGCCCGGTGGTGGTGGCGGCCCTCAAAATTTGGGGGCAGTGGAGGCGGCATAGGGGGGAAGTTAGGGCCTCGGCATGGATCCCATTACGGGGGGAACCACCGGTTCGCCCCAGGAAGAAGAGGTGGAGGGTTTTCGGGGTGGCACAGGGCAGGGATACGAAAGTTGGGGGACCTGTTTGTGGACGGGAAGTTCGTGAGCTTGGGTGAGCTGGAGGAGAAGTACAGGCTCCCCCCCGGAACACCTTCAGGTACTTACAGGTAAGGGTGTTTGCCAGATGGCAGGTGGTGGAATTCCCACGGCTACTGCCACACACTGTACAGGACAGGGTGCTCTCGGGGGGGGTGGGGGGGGGGGGGGGGTGGGGGGGTGGGTGGGATTGGGGAAGATCTCGGAAACTTACCAGGTGATGCAGGAGGAGGAGGAGGCCTCGGTGGTGGAGTTGAAAGGTAAGTGGGAGGAGGAGTTGGAGAGGAGATCGAAGAGGGGACGTGGGCAGATGCCCTAGGGAGGGTGAACTCTTTCTCTTCATGTGCGAGGCTCAGCCTCATACAGTTTAAGGTGCTGCACAGGGCACACATGACCGGGACAAGGATGAGCAGGTTCTTTGGGGGTGAGCACAGGTGTGTTAGGTGCTCAGGGAGCCCAGCAAATCACATCCATATGTTCTGGGCATGCCCAGCGCTGGAGGAATTTTGGAAGGGCGTAGTGAGGACGGTGTCGAGGGTGGTAGGATCCAGGGTCAAACCGGGCTGGGGGCTCGCAATATTTGGGGTGACAGAGGAGCCGGAAGTGCAGGAGGCGAAAGAGGCCAGAATTCTGGCCTTTGCGTCCCTGGTAGCCCGGCGAAGGAATTCTCCTTCAGTGGAAAGTTACGAGGCCCCCAAGCGTGGAATCCTGGATCAGCGATATGGCAGGATTAATTAAATTGGAGAGGGTGAAATTCGCCTTGAGAGTGTCGGTACAAGGGTTCTTTAGGTGGTGGCAACCATTCTTAGACTTTCTGGCAGAACGATAGACATTGGTCAATGGCAGCAGCAGCTCGGGGGGTGGAGGGGGGGGGGGGGGGAGGGGGTTTACTTTATTTTTGTTTATGTTATTTACACTGGAGGGTCTGAGGGGGTGTATACACCTGTTGTCTTAAGTCGGGGTGTTAATGTTAATTTATTATTTAGGTACGGGGGGGGAGGGGTTTAGGGGGTTGCTTTTTTAGATTGTGTTTTGTACTTAACCCTGTTGGGTTCTTTTTTCTTTCTCATTTTGTTATTGATATTTTATGAAAACCTTTAATAAAAATTATTTTTAAAAAAAAATATGTGTAATGTAATTTATGTACAAGAAAAAATTTGAAAAGCTAATAACAATATTTTAAAAAAAGATTGTCTTTCTTTTTAGAAACCCAAGAATCATAGAAACATGGAAAATAGGTGCAGGAGAAGGCCATTCAGCCCTTTGAGCCTGCACCACCATTCAATATGATCATGGCTGATCATGCAAATTCAGTATCCCACTCCCGCTTTCTCTCCATAGCCCTTGATCCCTTTAGCTACAAGGGTCACGTCCAGCTCCCTCTTGAATATATCCAATGAACTGGCCCCAACAGCTTCCTGTGGTAGAGAATTCCACAGGTTCACAACTCTTGAGTGAAGAAGTTCTTCCTCATCTCAGTCCTGAATGGGTTAACCCTTATTCTTAGGCTGTGAGCCCTAGTTCTGGACGTCCCCAACATTGGGAACATTCTTCCTGCATCTAGCCTGTCCAGTCCCATCAGGATTTTATATGTTTCTGTGAGATCCCCTCTCATTCTTCGAAACTCCAGTGTGTACAAGCCCAGTTGATCCAGTCTTTCTTCATATGTCAGTCCTGGCATCCCAGGAATTAGTCTGGTGAGCCTTCGCTGGACACCCTCAATAGCAAGAATGTCCTTCCTCAAACTAGGAGGCTAAAACTGCAAATAATACTCAAGGTTTGGCCTCACCAAGGCCCTGAACAACTATAGCAAGACATCTCTATCCTATACTCAAATCCTCTCGCTATGGAGGTCAGCGTGCCATTAGCTTTCGTCACCGCCTGCTGTACCTGCAAGCCAAACTTCAGCGACTGTTCCACCATAACACCCAGGTCTCATTGCACTTCCCCTTTTCCTAAACTGCCACCATTCAGTAATAATCTGCCTAAAAGTGGATAACCTCATATTTACCCACATTATATTGCATTTGCCAAGCATTTGCCCACTCAGCCAGCCTGTCCAAGTCACCCTGCAGCCTTTTTGCATCCTCCTCACAGCACACACTGTCACCCAACTTAGTGTCGTCTGCAAATTTGGAGATATTGCATGCAATTCCTTCGTCCAAATCATTAATGCATATTGTGAACAGGTGGAGCTCCATTTGGCTGCCTGCCACTCTAAAAAGGATCCATTTATTCCCACTCTCTGCTTCCTGACTGCCAACCAGTTCTCTACCTACATTAATACATTACCCCCAATACAATGAGCTATAATTTTTCTCACTAATCTCTTGTGTGGGACCTTGTCAAGAGCCTTTTGAAAGTCCAGATACACAACACCCACTGGTTCACCCTTGTCGACTCGACTGGTCACATCCTCAAAAAAGCCCAGAAAATTTGTCAAGCATGATTTCCCTTTAGGGAATCCATGATGACTTGGACCGATCCTGTCCCCACTTTCCAAATGCTCAATTATTTCATCCTTAATAATTGACTCCAGCATTTTCCCCACCACCGATGTCAGGCTAACCGGTCTACAATTCCCCGTTTTTCTCTCTCCCTCCTTTTTTGAAAAGTGGGGTTACATTAGCTACCCTCCAATCCATTGTAACTCTTCCAGAGTCTATAGAATGCTGGAAAATGATCACCAATGTGTCCACTATTTCTAGAGCCACTTCCTTAATACTCTGGGATGTAGGGCAGCAGGGCCCCCCCCCCCCCCCCCCCCCCACCGCTGAATTTTAAATTTCTCCCAGTCCTCAGACTTGCTGCTTTTTCTGGCGAATTCACCTGCCTCCTCTTTGGCTTTAACACTATCCCTGATTTCCCTTGATAGCCATGGTTGACCTACCTTTCCATATTGTTCTTGCGCCAGACAGGGATGTACATCCCATGCACATTCAAGTATTCTTTAAATATCTGCTATTGCCTATCCACCGTCAACATCTTTTTAAAAAAATAAACATTTTATTGAGGTATTTTTTGGCTTTACAACGACAAAATAAACAATATACATAAGTCTATAAACATAGTGCAAAAAAAGCCTGCTACCTCCCTTGCAGGTCCCACCTTTATTGCTGACGATTAATTTTCTGCAAAGAAGTCGACGAACGGTTGCCACCTCCGGGCGAATCCTAACAGTGACCCTCTCAAGACGAACTTGAGTTTCTCCAGACAGAGAAAGCTAGCCATGTCAGTAAGCCAGGTCTCCGACTTCAGTGGCTTTGAGTCCCTCCAAGCTAATAATATCCGTCTCCGGGCTACCAGGGAAGCAAAGGCCAGAACGTCTGCCTCTTTCACCTCCTGGATTCCTGGATCTTCCGACACCCCGAAAATCGCCACCTCCGGACTCGGTGCCACCTTTGTTTTTAACACCGTGGACATGACGTCTGCAAACCCCTGCCAGAATCCCCTGAGCTTTGGGCATGTCCAGAACATGTGGACATGGTTCGCTGCCCTCCCCCCCGCACACCTTGCACACCTGTCTTCTGCACCAAAGAACCTGCTCATCCGGGCCACTGTCATGTGAGCCCGGTGAATGACCTTAAACTGTATTAGGCTGAGCCTGGCACATGTTGTGGACGCGTTGATTCTACTCAAAGCATCCGCCCAGAGACCATCCTCGATCTCTCCTAACTCCTCCTCCCATTTGCGCTTCAGCTCCTCAGTCTGCGTGTCCTCTGACCCCCATGAGCTCCTTATAGATGTTGGAGACCTTCCCTTCGCCCACCCTCACTCTGAAAACTACCCTATCCTGAATCCCCTTTGGTGGTAGGAGCGGGAAGGTTGAGACCTGTCTACGCAGGAAGTCCCGCACTGCAGGTATCTAAATTTGTTTCCCCTCACCAATCTGAATTTCTCTTCCAGCTCCCTCAAGCTAGGAAAGCTCCCTTCTATAAACATACCCCCATCCTCTCAATTCCTGCCCTCTGCCATCTCCAAAACCCCCGTCCATCCTTGCCGGGGCAACCAGTGGTTATTACAGATTGGGGATCAGATCGATGCTCCCTCCGCTCCCATATTTCTCCTCCATTGCCCCTAGATTCTCAGGGCTGCCACCACCACGGGGCTGGTGGAGTACCATGCCGGCGGGATCGGCAGAGGCGCCGTTATCAGTGCCCCCAAACTGGTGCCCTTACATGAAGCCGCCTCCATACGCTCCCATGCCGACCCTCCCCCACCACCCACTCTCTGATCATGGCTATATTCGCCGCCCAATAATAGTTACTGATGTTTGGCATCGCCAGCCCGCCCTCTCCCCGGCTCCGCTCAATCATCGCCTTTTTTACTCGCGGGGTCTTGCCCGCCCATACAAAGCCCGTGATAACTTTGTTAACCCGTTTAAAGAAAGAGTGGGGAATAAAGATGGGGAGACACTGGAACACAAACAGGAATCTTGGAAGGACCGTCATCTTCACTATCTGGACCCTCCCAGCTAGTGACAGCGGGAGCGCGTCCCACCTCCGAAAATAGTCCTTCATTTGGTCCACCAGACGGGCCAGATTAAGTTTGTGTAACCGTTCCCAAGTCCCGTGCCACTTGGATGCCTAGATACCTAAAACGTCCCCCTACCACTCTAAACGGCAGTTCCCCCAATCGCCTCTCCTGTCCCCTTGCCTGGTTCACAAACATCTCGCTTTTCGCCATATTCAGTTTGTACCCCGAGAACCGGCCAAATTCCCCCAGAATTCTCATGATTTCTTCCATCCCCCCCACTGGGTTCGACACATACAGGAGCAGGTCGTCTGCGTAAAGCGAGACTCTGTGTTCCACTCCCCCCCAGACCAACCCCTTCCAGCCCCTTGAGGCTCTCAGCGCAATTGCCAGCGGCTCTATAGCTAGCGCGAACAACAGTGGTAGAGGGGGCACCCCTGCCTCATCCCCCGGTGTAGCTTAAAATAGTCCGATGTCGTCCTATTCGTCCGTACGCTCGCCACAGGAGCCTGATACCACCGTCAACCTCTTAAGTATCCCTCGTCAGCTTATCCTAGCCAATGTGTGTCTCGTACCATCAACGTTAGCTTTCTTTAAATTCAGCACCCTAGTCTCAGACTTAACTGTGTCACTCTCCATCTTAATGAAGAATTCTACCATATTATGGTCACTCTTCCGGAACAGATCTCCTACCACAACATTCCTAATTAATCCTCTCTCATTGTACAATACACAGTCTAGGATGGCCTGATCTCTAGTTGGTTCCTCGACATATTGGTCGAGAAAACCATCCCTAATACATTCCAGGAAATTCTCCTCCATCGCATTGCTACCAGTTTGATTCGCCCAATCAATATGCAGATTGAAGTCACCCATAATAACTGCTGTACCCTGGGGCAGCACGGTGGCGCAGTGGGTTAGCCCTGCAGCCTCACGGCGCCAAGGTCCCAGGTTCGATCCCGGCTCTGGGTCACTGTCTGTGTGGAGTTTGCACATTCTCCCCGTGTTTGCGTGGGTTTCGCCCCCACAACCCAAAGATGTGCAGGGTAGGTGGATTGGCCATGCTAAATTGCCCCTTAATTGGAAAAAATAAATTGGGTACTCTAAATTAAAAAAATAAAAATAAAAGAATAACTGCTGTACCCTTACTGCATGCATCTCTAATTTCCTGTTCGATGCTATCCCCAACCTCACAACTACTGTTTCGTGGTCTGTACACAACTCAAAGAACAAAGAGAACAAGAACAAAGAAAAATACAACACAGGAACAGGCCCTACGGCCCGCCAAGCCTGCGCCGACCATGCTGCCCGTCTAAACTACAATCTTCTACATTTCCAGGGTCCGTATCCCTCTATTCCCATCCTATTCATGTATTTGTCAAGATGCCCCTTAAATGTCACCATCGTCCCTGCTTCCACCATCTCCTCCGGCAGCGAGTTCCACTAACCTTTTTGCTCTTTGGTGTTCCGCAGCTCCTCCCATACAGATTCTACATCATCCAGGCTAATGCCCTTACTTACTATTGCACTAATATCCTCTTTAACCAGCAACGCTACCCCACATCCCTTTCCTTTCCTTCTATCCTTCCTGAATATTGAATATCCCTGGCTATTGAGTTCCCATCCTTGGTCACCATGGAGCCAGGTCATCACATCATTAATGATTCTCAGCGCATTTAATTCACAACCTTATTACAAATGCTCCTCTCATTGAAACACAGAGCCTTCAGGCTTGTTTTTTTTGACATTTATTACCCTTTTAGAATTTTGATGTAATGTGGCTCTTTTTGATTTTTGTCTTTGGTTTCTCTGCCTTCCACTTTTCTCTTTGCTGCTCTTTGTTTCTGTCCCCACCTTACTTCCCAACAATTTCCTGCATCGGTTCCCATCACCCAGCCATATTAGTTTAACTGATCGTGTCTTTTGTGGTCACAGCATGTAAATAGTTCACTCTGCATGGAATTGGCAAATACATCTGTTTTTTTTTTAACTTGTTGCAGTCAAATGAGCAGTCGGAAAGGAGGGCAGCCATTCGACCCTTCTTCACCTGGTTGTAACAATGCCATGAAAGAAGCAAAGGTTCTCTTCTATTCAGGTCGAAAGTCATACTCCTGATGCAAGTAACAATCACATGATGGAACCCAAAAATAAAATACTGTACCTCTTGTTCTATTTTTTCTAGCTTTCTTGGTCTCAAACTAATGGCCAGCTTTGTGACAAATTATAGATTGGAAGCAATATAACATTAAACAATCATATTGTACAGACTATTATTGACATATCTGCTAATGGAAACACTTCAATCATAAATGTAGCTGAAAGATGCAGATGTTACAGTGCAACAAAAGAAAGTTTGTGATAAGGAAATTTGTTCCTTATCATTGGTGAAGCCTAAGGTATCAATGTTAATCCTCCATGAGGAGAAGGGAAGGCTTAGTGGCAGAGATTAAAATTTAAAATTGGGGAACATATCCTCAGTCCACTGTGTATGTGCCTGCCATTATTATGGTGGCAAGTTGTCTGTCGTGTATGGGCATGATCCTCTGGCCACTTGCGCTCTGCACCGATCTTGCTATTTACGGTGAACAGCGGGAGTGCCTCTAAATGGGGTTGGCGCCAGGCGCTGAACTAATCCCGAAGTTTCGGACCCGTGGCACATGACGCAATCTGGTTCACGCCCTCACTGGGCATGAACCAGACTTGCATATTTAAATTAGTCTTAAAACTGACTTGAATATGTGTAGCCCATTGGAGTCCGGAATCTCTCGGCTCCCGGGATTCGCCAGCCCTACCGGCGCAGCGTGAGGCCAGCACCAATCAGTACTGCTTTCCAAAAATGGAAACCAGACATGATGACCACACCGGGGAGCTTGGAGGTCACTGGAGCCCCTGAATGGTCTGGACACGGCAGGGCAGTACCCTGGCATTGCCCCTGGCAAACTGGCAATGCCAACCTGAAATCCTGGAAGTGTCAAACTGGCACCCTGTCAAGGGGATTGCTAACGGTCAGGCTGTTTCAGTCATAGGGATTGTTATGAGTCAGGATGTGTCAGTGATGAGGGGTTGTTATGAATCAGGATGTCTCAGGGATGGGGGGTTGTTTGGGTCAGGATGTATCAGTGATGGCAGCCATTCATTTCCTTTTTTAAGAGTTTGTTACTGTCAGTTATTAATTGGTTTTAGTTTAATGTTGGAGGGTTAAGTTAATTGAGGTTTGTGATTGTTTATTGCATTGTAACTTGAACTAACTTTTATATTATTTTGCTTACAATGAAAAGTCTTCAATAAAAATATTTTATTAAAAAGAAGTATTTTCATTGTCAAAAATTGGGCCACATGAAATCACTATTCTGTAGATTAAATGGTTAGCCAGTTGGGGTGATCAATCCTAAACAGGGGAAAATGAACTTAAGACACTGGCGAACATGAGATGCCAGTCGTATTGGCCCACCGAGAGAAAGGGGAGTCCCGAGGGATGGGAATATATGCACAACTTGTATCAGGGCAGAGTGACCAGCAGGTTATGGATCTGTTTAAAGGTTTTAGGTTGGATTATCTGCCAGTCAACAGCCGGTAGCACAGTTCTCACCCAGTGTTGGTGAAAAAAACGGGATCAGTGAATTCCAATGCTCCGTCCCCACTGCCGGCATAATTGAGGTTTGCATGAGGATACATATACGTCAAAATGACCAAATTGCATCTTAGTAACGAGCTAGGCACCAGATAGTCTATGCCTCCGTTTTTCACTAGCCCTTTGGCCCAGGATTCACGCAAGTATTTCCCAGTGTGGCCCTGACGTGGTGGACCTTGTGGTGGGCCAAAGGTGTACATATTGAAGATAAGTGCCCCCAAATCCATCAGCGTGTCTCCTCCCCCTACACAATGCAACTCCTGCCCACCCCAGCCCACCACCAGACCCGTCCCCCAAACCCTCCACCAGACCCCCCACCAGAGACCTCCAACGAGATCCCCACCAAAGAGCCCCAACAGACTCCCTCACACAAGATCCCCCGCATAAAAAGAACCCCCCCAGATACAGAAAACCCCCCATATCAGAGAACCGCCCCACATAAGAGGAGACCCCCATTCAGAGAACCATCCCAGAGTACTATGGGTCAGTATGTTTCAATGATGGAGGAATACTATGGGTCAGTATGTTTCAGTGATAGAGGAATACTATGGGTCAGTATGTTTCAGTGATAGTTCAATACTATAGATCAGCATGTTTTAGTGATGGAGGAATACGATGAATCAACACAGGGGTTACAGCAAGGGGTAAGCTTCCCAGAAATTACCAAGAATAATGTGACGGGAGGCTCAGGGTATTGCGTTAGATCGTCACCACCGCATGCAGCCTTCTGGCAAAAGACCTTCTGCCTTGTTGATCAGGTGGGCACATAATGTCAATGTCTGCCAAATTCTAATTTGTTCACCTCTAGCTCCCTCCAGGGACCCAGAGGAGCTATTTGTAGAACCTTGCAATCTGCCGTCCAGAAATGCATTACACAGATGGCTGATGTCATGTTTGCATGGCAGGAATTATTTACACTATGCAACTGATGCCGAACATCAGAATGAAAAATCTTTTAATCTAGTGGCTCTGGCTAGCTTCCCACATGTCCAGAGAATCATTGACTGTACACTCGTGGCAATCGGGTCCGCCAAATCATGCTGGAGTCCTCAGTAACCAAAAGGGAAGTAGCCTTGGGCTTACGGGAAACAACAGGCAATAAGTAGAAGCACCTTGAGTAGGATATCCACTTCCATGTCTCCTTTCTTCATCTCCCCTTTCACAGCCCACCTGATATTCCCTCCCAGCAAAGCGCTGGATGCCCATTCCTGTACTTCAGTGAGGCACTGTAGGCCAAGTCAAAGTTTTGATCAGTCCCGTATGAGGTGGCATTCTGATGTACATGCCACTGTTCAGTGCCAGCATTCATTTGTCAGCATCTTATGCTCTAAGTTAGTGGTCACTCTTCCCATGGATGTCGACATCATCAGAAGGCCTGCACCATTGTGGCACTCATGCTGGAGACAAACCCCTCCAACCTCTCTTCAACTGTGCACATTGCAGCTAGAAAGGCTGCCAGAACATCACCAGAACCTAGCCAGATAATCTGCCACAACTTCAGAATAATCCTCTTTGTCAACAGTCCCCAAGGCTCAGCATCCAATGCCCTCAGATCAGGATCTCCACCTGTTCTTGCTCACTTGTGATAGGATCATACAAAGTTTATGGCACAGGAAGATGCTCCTTAGGCCCATCATCTCTACGCCAGCCACTGTGCTTGGCATCACATGAAAACCCAGCTATCTGCCTTGTTCGTTCCACTGTGGCGTGTGTATCTGAGCTGGTGATGGTGTGCACGAGTTTAGGTAACAGTGCATGTTCAAAGTCAGTGGCCTCTCTGAGGAATTTTTGGTCCATCTCCTGCATCATCTACTGCAGGACACTTTATCTAGAACAGTCGAGGTGCGGAGTCATTTAGCCATCATTAAGTACATTGTAATTTTTCACAGGCTGCTGACATCAAGTCAATATGAGCGAGTATTATATGCAGGTGGCTGTCTAATATAGAACACCAGGTTGCTAAGAGACTCTCCATCCCTCCATGTTGATGACCAGGCATGTCGAGACTTAATTCTCCTTCTCCTTCCTCCTCTGTAGTTCACAGTATGGAGAAGGCTGGAGGGCCACCTCCAGTTGTCTTCCCTTTTCTGGTGCTCTGTGCACTCAACTCTTGGAATGAGGGAAAGAAGAGATTAATGAGACTAATAAAGTGTGTTCAGTTAACGTTCAGACAACAAATGTGACGGGTCACTGTGAGGTACAGTTGTGACATTGCATTAAGGTGAGTATCAATGATGGATTGTAAGATGGGAATGTGAGGTGGTGCCTTAAAGGGATGGGTGCACCTGAGAGGTAATTTGGTATGAGGGGTGATGTGATGGATTAGGATTGGGCAGGCAGAGTGAGGGGGGTTGGGTTGAAACGTACATCAGGATATACTTGAATGTGCAATGCCAGCCACCTTACCAGGTCTAATACGGTCATTAAACCTCTTCCAGCATTATCTGGGAGTGTAGCACCACATTACTGTTGCTCACCTCCTCTGCAATCTCCAGCCATGGTAGGAACAGAATCTCCCTGTGGACCCAATAGACTGCTGTAACAGCTCTGGGGAGGCATCTGCAAAGTGAGGTGCTGCCTTGTGAATCCATTGCTGCACTTTCTTGCGTTATTGAAACACCTAGGCAATGCCTCAGATTTCATCCCAACAAGGTCCTTCAAATATCCAACTGACATTGCCTCTTGTCTGTCGTCATCATGCCCACTTGTGCTAATCGTTTGGGAAACCCAGAGGTCAGATGCAAATAGAGAGATAGGGGAAATCTATAGATCAGTATGTTAGACTGCGGGGGAACCTCATAGATTGATATCTTTGAGTGAGCTGAGAAGAAGGAAGATACACAGGCACTTCAGATTTAATTACTTTATACATGTGGTGTTGAAGGTGCGAAGCAAACATCCTAGAGAGACAATGAAGGAAGTCAGTGTTGGAAACATTTAGGAGCGTATTGAGAAAGTGGTATGATTGAGAGACATTTTTGCAATTTTCTTTAAAGACTGCAGTCTTCCCAAGTTCTCTGACATCACAGCAGCAGGGCGATGTTGCCTGTATTCCTTCTAGGTCAGTCTATGAAACTGACTGGATTTTTCTAGCTATGACACAAATTGTTCTTCCTTCTGCAATTTTGTATCTGAACTTTACCCATTTTACAGCAGTATTGCAGCATGTACAAATCCTGTTGTCAGTTCAAGCAAATTATTACCTTCATTGGAATCACTCCAGTACAACTTTTGCTTCTTTTCAAAAAGTTTTAACGTTGTTTTATTTGTTTACATTGCCTTGACACTTGCTTGTGTGTGATACCACTATGCTGACTTTCTCCTCTCCAAACTGAAAGCTTTGTCAAACAGTTTTTCAACATTGTAGGCATCATCAAACATTGCCATGCTTGCCTCAAACTGTGTCACTCGTTGGCAACACAATCCCTCCTCCCTCGGGGAATATCTTATTCTTTCTTTGCTGTGGATCCAGAGAATCTACTGCACTTCGATAAGTCTCTGACCAGATACAATCTGAGCTGACCCGTACAAGTGGTATCACTTACCGATTTCCCAGGTAGAAAGGTCATTGGCTTCAATTTCCTTCTGTCCAATGAAGTACCAAATGCAGGCCATCCAGTGTGCTATCAGTCCAAACATAGACATGAGCAATGTGAGGACCACAGCACTGTACTGTGAGTAACGGTCCAGTTTCTGCAGCAGCCGGAGCAGGCGTAGCAAGCGCACGGTTTTCAGCAGATGGACTCCAAAGTACTGTGGAAATTAAACAATTAGACTCAGAAAAATGCCATTTTGCCTTAAAGAAAGATTATTTTTCTGCTGAGAGTGAAAGGCTAGTTAATTGCAGATAATCAATCACAGAATACTCGCTAAAAAACCTATAATAATAAGGTTTCAAGCAATTATTCCCCAATCAGAGCAGGGGATTTCACCTGTTTCATGGGTCCATATTCTCAATAGAGTGTCAGCTCTCCAAAGCAAATAAAGCTATTACTTATATTTAAGTAAGTAGCCCCAAAACAAAAATAGTATGACAGAAAATCAACAAAAATAGAAATATAAATCCCTCACAATTACAATTGATCCCTTGTGGACTCAAGGTCCAGAGATCCCAGCTTGAAAACAATGGCATAAAACTGCTGTAGGATGTTACAGAACACCATTACCTATAAATAGAAATTTGCTCAATTTATCAACCAAACTTTAATGGAAGGATTTAGACTAAAGCCTTATTGTTTGAGAACAGTGAAGAATAGAGCTGTCTTGTTTTAGAACTGCATTTGAGCACAAATCTGGATTCAAGCTTCAGTATAGCACTGAAAATGAAATTCAGAGGTACCAAGCAAGCAGGCCCCATTGGAGCCATGCTACTTTGTTGTCTGATTTAGACTTTTTTTTCTATGCTTGTGGTAGCGATTCTGTATGTCATCTTTGTTGTCTGACCTGGACTTTTTTCTGTGTTTGTGGTATTGACTCTGGATGTCATCTTTGTTGTCTGACCTGGAAATTTTCCTGTGCTTGCGGTATTGATTCTGTATGTCATCTGCCTTGAAAGCTGGCTTGCTTGTTTGTTGTGGAGCAAATGTGAATTTGTGAGATTCGTTGTCATGCCATGGTATGTTTGTACTCTTGCCATTGCTTTGAGCTGTGCTGTTATATTGTCCTTCATGTGCAGAGTTGTACCATGTCGTACAAGTTGTTGTTCATTGTTGTTGTTTTTGTAATTTCTGTCTTTGTTGTTTCTGTTGTTGTTCTTGTTTTTGTTGTGCTTGTTGGTGCTGTTGTTGCCTTTGTCATGCTTCTTGTTGTTGTTTTTGTTGTTGTTCTTGTAGATTTTGTTGTTGTCCTTGTAGTTTTTGTTGTTCTTGTTGTGCTTCTTGTTGTTTTTGTTGTTATTCTTGTTTCTGTTGTGCTTCTTGTGGTTTTTGTTGTTCTTGTTGCGCTCAAAGACTGTTCCGTGTGAATAATTCGAGTCATTCTCAAAGTTATTTGTGACAGTGTCCTTTGTGGTATCTGATGTTTCATTGGGCGTTTCTTCTTGAGGATTGTGTGAATGATCTGATGTTGCATTGATCTTGGTGACATCAGCCATTTGTGGTTGATGTGATTCCTCTTTTGTTCCTTGGTGCTCCTCTTCTGGAGTCATTTCTGGTTCACTTGAATCATCATTGATTTCTTGGTGCTCCTTTTTTGGAGTCATGTCAGGTTCACTTGAATCATCATTGATTTCTTGGTGCTCCTCTTTTGGAGTCATGTCAGGGTCACTTGAATCATCATTGATTTTTTGGTGCTCCTCTTTTGGAGTCATTTCAGGTTCACTTGAATCATCTTTGTTTTCTTGATGCTCCTCTTCTGGAGTCAAAATCTTCAAGATTTAATTTTCTTGTGGATAGGTTAGAGTAGATGAGGTTTTAATTGATGTGGTCTCACTGGACTCAAGAGTAGTCTCACTTTGATTGTTGAGTGCTTCTGTACATACGAGCTGAGATCTGTCAGTCTCGCTGTGATCCTGCACATCTTGTATGGGAATTGTGATTTCTTTGTCACTTGTCTCACATACAGTGGGTAGACATTCAGTGTCTTCTTGTTGGTTAAATTAGCTGGGAAGACTTTCATAGTCTTCTTCTGGTGGCTCAAATAAGCTGGGTAGACTTTCATCGTCTTTTTTTTTGTTCACATGAGCTTGGTAGACTTTCATAGTCTGGCTGGTTGCTCAGATAAGGTTGATAAACCTTCATGGTCTTGTTCATACATGGACTTCGCTATGGAGTCTTGAGTTGCTTCCATTGTGGAGTCTGTCAACAAGATCTCTGTGGAGGCTTGATTGCTCTCTCTGTGGAGTCTTTCATCGCTCTCTGTGTGGAGTCATGCAGTGGTCTCGCTGTGGAATCGATCTGTGCTCTCTCAACGTAGTCGTTCAGTACTGGCTGTGTGGCATCGTTTTCTTCTTGGGTATTTGACAGGTTGCTGTCATCCAATGTATCGACGATCGCCATTGCATCATGGTATTGGATTCATCTACCATGAGTAGAGTCGTGTTGAGCTTTTCAACCATGGCGCTGATGCGTTTATGATCATCATATCCAAATAACTCAGTAGTATTCTTCGATAAACAAATCATCTTCTTTTGTTTCGGATTTGTCATCGTGCTCTTCATGTTCAACGAACAAATCATCTTCTTTGGTTTCGGATTTGTCATTGTGCTCTTCACTTTGGGTGGTGCAAGCTGCTTGTTCCAGGGTGCTGCGGAGGTTATTTTCAATTGCTGGTAGACGTTCAGGCATTGTTCTGTGTTTCGAGGTAAAATAAATCGTGTTTTGTAGCTATAAAACACTTTTTTTCAGTTTTCGGGCATTTCCCCTTTAAGTGGGCATGGTCCGGGGCCTCTGACGTCATGTCGTTCATGACGTAAAGTGTAGGACTCGATTGCGCATGAGCAAATCGATTTTCCTTTACTGTGCGCTTTTTCGTAAACTGCGCATGCGTAGATCACTTTTCGAGCTGTGCACTCTTTTTGTTCAACTGCGCATGCACGGCTTGCGCATGCGCAGAACAATCTGAATCAAAAATGTCTTTTTTCAATTTTGCATGCACGGTTGCGGTTGCCTGCGCATGCGCAGACCCAGATTTGCGTCTTTTATTCCCCGAGCAGTTTAAAATTTGCTAAGACGCCATTTTAACTTCATTGTTACTGGTGTTACAGTAATCTTCAATTTTTAAAAGTATTACTTCTAATTTGATGTTGTCTTCACCTTTCAAGTAAGTAAAGTAGTTATAGATTTCTCTAGCTTCATGTCCTGCAAGGAGAAGTGCTATTTTCCTTTCTTCTGAGGCCGCGCTCAACTCATTAGCTACAATATACAGTTTGAACGTTTGTTTAAAGATTTTCCATCTATGACTTAAATTATTGGTTGTTTTTAGCTGCGGTGGAGTTCCAACGAGTTTTATCGACTCAGCGAAGTCTCCCCACGTTCGGGTTATCTTCTGTTTTTGATCTTGCTTAGTCTGCATCTTGTGTAACTTTTCTAGTATGCGTTCTGAAGTCACCTGGTATCATGTATTATTCCTTGTGTCTGAATAAAGCTCGTAGTCTTACAGTTAAAGAAGATGTTTTATTTCTATGAGTTTGTTCTCTCTCCAGCGCTTATACTATGTTACATCTGAACTGCCTGACTGTGTCCTGCTCACCAGCTGCCGTTCCTGTGAAGAGAGAGCCTGACTTCCTGGTTGTCTGTGTATATGTACATCTCTGGTGCTCCCTCTTGTGGTTACTTCGTTGTAGTGTATTTACATTAACCCCTTGTGTATATACAAAGATGCATATCACTACACTATCCACATAACTGAAGTTTCTTATCTCTGGAACCATTCTCGTCTGCATTCACTCCAATGCATTCACATCCTTCCTACAGTGGGTAGCACTGTTGCTTCACAGCGCCAGGGTCCCAGGTTTGATTCCTGGCTTGGGTCACTCTCTGTGCGGAGTCTGCACGTTCTCCCTGTGTCTGCATGGGTTTCCTTCGGGAGCTCCGGTTTCCTCCCACAAGTCCTGAAAGATGTGCTATTAGGTCATTTGTACATTCTGAATTCTCGCTCTGTGTACCCGAACAGCCGCCAGAATGTGGCAACTCGGGCTTTTCACAGTAACTTCATTGCAGTGTTAATATAAGCCTACTTGTGACAGTAAAGATTATTATTATAGTGTGGTATCCATAACTGTACACAATATTCCAGCTGAGGTCTAACTAGTTAGTGTCTTGTATAAATTCAGCAAAACCTCCTTGCTCTTGTAGTCTATGCCCCCATTAATAAAGCCCAGAATTCTATATGCTGTCTCCTCCCACTCCATCCCATCTTTCCCTGGGACCACTAAAATCCTACCCTACAAAGCAAAGGGATGAAATTGGTTGGTATCCTTTGATTAGCCTGGAACATTAAACATGTACAATATTTGAACAGTTCAGCAGAAGAAATGGAGCTGGATTAATCCTCTTTCACAAATTATATCATTAATCACATCTGAAAAATAATTAGCCTGATCTAAGGTTAATTGGTCAACCAATTAATTATAATGGGCGAAATTCTCCGTAATCGGCGCGATGTCCGCTGACCGGCGCCAGAAACGCCGCAAATCAGTCCGGCATCGCGCTGCCCCAAAGGTGCGGAATCCTCCGCATCTTGAGTGGCCGAGCCCTAACCTTGAGGGGCTAGGCCGGCGCCGGACTGATTTCCACCTCACCAGCTGGCGGGAAAGGCCTTTGGCGCCCCGACTTTGCCGGGCGGCGCATGCGTGGGAGTGTCAGCGGCCGCTCACGGCATCCCCGCGCATGCGCAGTGGAGGGGGTCTCTTCCGCCTCCGCCATGGTGGAGACCGTGGCAAAGGCGGAAGGAAAAGAGTGCCCCCACGGCACAGGCCAGCCCACAGATCGGTGGGCCCCGATCGCGGGCCAGGCCACCGTGGGGGCACCCCCCGGGGCCAGATCGCCCCGCGCCCCCCCCAGGACCCCGGAGCCCGCCCGCGCCGCCTTGTCCCGCTGGTAAGAGAGGTGGTTTAATCCACGCCGGCGGGACAGGCATTCTAGCAGCGGGACTTCGGCCTATCCGAACCGGAGAATCGCCGGGGCGGGCCTGCCAACCGGCGCGGCGCGATTCCCGCCCCTGCCGAATATCCAGTGCCAGAGAATTCGGCAACCGGCGGGGGTGGGATTCACGCCAGCCCCCGGCGATTCTCCGACTCGGCGGAGGGTCGGAGAATCTCGCCCAATATGTTGGACAAGGGAAGTTGATTTTGGAAGATAAAAGCAGGAGAATGAAGCAGAATTATGTCACAGCAACATACCAGGCAAATTTCCTAGGATTAAATATCACATTTTTCATCTAAGAATGCCAGAAAAGAGATGGGACCAAGTTAGGTTGCCTCTTAATTGAAACTAAAATCTATTCAAACACAGGACTCTGAAGATATGAAGATGCATTTATTCTTATTTACATATTTAAAATGTGTTATGTTCTGTCTATGTTTGACTGTCCCTCCTTTAGTGTTTTAATTGATTCACTGAAAGCATGTGAATGCCGATTCTTATACCTGGTAACTTATTTTCATGATCATGGTTCTCTGATAGTGTTGTCTCATTGACTGCATCTATCTCTGTTCTGGAATTCACATGTTGCTGTGCTGGTACTGGACAGACACTGCATAAAGTCTCTATGCTTCCAGTCAGGCAGGAGTGTCTGATGGTTCACAATCAATTCAGTTTCAACATGCACTACTCCTAACACCCTGCCCTTTCATTAACACCTCCTATGCTGCCAGTTTTGAGGTTTTGAATGAGACAAGGACAGTAGCAAATTTACTTCCACTTTTCCAAACCTAACCTAACTTCAGCATCCAAACACTCCATCACTGTCACCTCCCGCAAAGTACTTGGAATTGCATGGTAAAATAGGACTGAGTCAGCACGGCTTTGTCAAGGGAGGTCATGCCTGACAAATCTGTTAGAGTTCTTTGAGGAGGTAACAAGGAAGTTAGACAAAGGAAAACCAGTGGACATGATTTATTTAGATTTCCAGAAGGCCTTTGACAAGGTGCTGCATAGGAGACTGTTAAATATGTTAAGAGCACATGGTGTTAAGGTAAGATCCCAGCAAGGATAGAGGATTGGCTGACTGGCAGAAGGCAGAGAGTGGGGATAAAGGGGTCTTTTTCAGGATGGCAGCAGGTGACTAGTGGTGTGCCTCAGTGGTCTGTGCTGGGACCACAACTTTTCATAATATACATTAATGATCTGGAAGAAGGAACTGAAGGCACTGTTGCTAAGTTTGTAGGTGATACAAAGATCTGTAGAGGGACAGGCAGTATTAAGGAAGCAAGGGGGCTGCAGAAGGATTTGGTCAAGCTAGGAGAGTGAGCAGTGAAGTGGCAAATGAAATACAATGTGGATTGTGTGAGATTATGCACTTTGGAAGGAGAAATTTAGACCTAGACCGTTTTCTAAATAGGGACATGCTTAGGAAATCAGAAGCACAAAGGGACTTGGGAGTCTTTGTTCACGATTCTCTTGAGGTTCATGTGCAGATTCAGTCAGCAGTTAAGAAGGCAAATGCAATGTTAGCATTCATGTCAAGAGGGCTTGATTACAGGACCAGGGATGTACTTCTGAGGCTGTATACGGCTCAGGCCAGACCCCATTTGGAGTATTGTGAGCAGTTTTACGCCCTGTATCTAAGGAAGGATGTGCTGGCCTTGGAAAGGGTCCAGAGGAGGTTCACAAGAATGATCCCTGGAATGAAGAACTTGTCGTATGAGGAGCGGGTGAGAACTCTGGGTCTGTACTCGTTGGAGTTTCGAAGGATGAGGAGGGATCTTATTGAATCTTACAGGATACTGCGAGGCCTGGATAGAGTGGACGTGGAGAGGATGTTTCCACTTGCAGGAAAATCTAGAACCAGAGGACACAATCTCAGACTAAAGGGACGATCCTTTAAAACAGAGATGAGAAGGAATTTCTTCAGCCAGAGGGTGGTGAATCTGTGGAACTCTGCCGCAGAAGGCTGTGCAGGCCAAATCACTGAGGGTCTTTAAGACAGAGATAGATAGGTTCTTGATTAATGGGGGATCAGGGTTATGGGGAGAAGGCAGAAGAATGGGGATGAGAAAAATATCAGCCATGATTGAATGGCAGAGCAGACTTGATGCACCGACTGGCCTAATTCTGCTCCTATATCTTATGGTCTATGGTCTCCTTGGTATTTGACTGCTGCATCCTCCTTCAGGTGCCATGCCCTAAGAGGTTATTGGTAACATGGACTTCCATTGGATTAGTCCTTGATTATGCTTGGCATTGTACTGCAGTAGTTTGCCGTTGCCTTCTACAGTATGGCTGTCAAGGAAACCATGTTTAGCCATGTTATGAATGCTCCTTCTGTAACCATCAAGTCCCGAAGTGGGACTAGGACCCAGGGCTTCTGGTCCAGAGGTAGAGTCACTACCCACTCCATCACAAGTTAGTTATTGCAGTTAGTTTGAAAAAATAAGAACTGGGTCTTCACACATCTTGGATAATTCAATTTTTGGGTAAGATATTTCTTTATCTAGACCGGAAAAGAACAGTAATGGCTGAGCTCACACTTAACGATAATTGATCACATGGATTGGGTTGGATTGTCTGAGGGGCTTAGGGAGGAATTTTCCAGATTTTTTTCTTCCTTTGTTAATGTTCCTAGGTTTTTCCTGCCTTTTTTTGCCACACCCCAGGGCTCTGAGAGGGGTGAGGGAGCGAGGCAGTAGGAAATGTCTCGTTACAATGTTGCAGGCACCATGAGTGTGGGCTAGGCTTGCAGTCCTTTCCTGCCCACCATTTCTGCATGTTCCTATGTAATTAGTTGTGTTGTCAGAGTGCTACCTGCTCATGTGGGAAGTCACTCATGTAGGTGGCAGTACCAACGTGGGGAAGGGAAAGGAAATAGGAAAATAAATAACTAAAGCATTCTACTTCTTTAGGTGCCAGAATGAGAAACTAAATTAAATTCAAGCTGATTTCAGAATGTTGTCTCATTCTGGACTCCGAAAATTGGCCTCATAATCTAAAACAAATAGAGATATGGTATAACTACTTCCGGAGCACAGGCAATGTTATTATTTAATGTGCTTATGCTATGATCAGTAACTTTCTGCATTTCAGTATTTCCTATGCAGACAGACTCACCACATTGATATTGAATGCGTAGAGGAGGTCAAAGGGAAGTGCAGCTATAAGATCCACGAAGAACCAGGTAGTTGCATAGTGCACACAGATTGAGCGAGGATCATAGACAACCTGTCCAGACTTACTGACATATGTTGTCCGAAAATTCAGCGTGATATCTAGAAAATAGAAATAATAGTAAAAGCATTCATTTCAAAATAATCACTGAAAGGAATGACATTCATTCGGTAAGAGCAAAGAAATGGGAAATAAATACTTTGGGTGTGGAGCTCAGACTATGAATTAGCTATCCATTTAGCCAAAGTCAGTAGTATGAGAAATTATTTCATCAGCGAGTATGGTTGAGAGCACATATCCAAAGAAATTGCACCAACATGGAGCCCTGGTTGTGTCATCCTTGTATTTTATTCAGTGAGCAGCAAACACAAGAGACTTGCCCTTAGCAAGGTACCTCAAACGCCTTCAAAAAACCCTCATCCCTGCACAGCATGTAAAGAACTTTGCCATGCCCAAGGGTTTAGATAATCCACCCTTGAGAGTGATCAGAAGCTCCCATTTGGTGCATTGAGTGCTCTGTCCTGCATTCAGGAACAGCAGTAACCAGCAGCAACCAGAACTATCAACGGCAGTCATTTGTAGTTTATCCTGCAGTGAATTGTCTCCAGTAATTTGCTGAAAACCTATGTGAGGAGTTATCTCTGGAGGCTCCAGCACTGCTTCCTTTATTGTACAGTTCAGAAAGCAACATCTTACTGTAAACACAGCATACTAAGTATCTACTAGTAACTTCCTTCTAAAGAGAATTTTACATTAGAAGTGTGATCATTTGGTGCAAACCATGTTTTATTCTGTTTCCTATTATTTTGTCTCACATTGAATTCTCTAGCAACAGTTCTCTTGACAAACCTGAATCATCCCCATCTGCTGACTTGCAAGAATCCACACTTCGATACTACACTATAAATCTATACTATAAATACTATAAATCTATGTTATAAATTCTACGACTCTGTTTTAAATTTTGGCATGGGCTTCACAATATCTCTTGCATCTAAAATAGTTGGAAAATGGAGTGCAGCAAGTGTGTAAAGCTGGAAAGTTGGAAAATTATTCCTGATGTGTTAGTTTCTTCGAAATTTTCAGTTCAGCTGCAGCAACAACTTGCAATTGTACAGCACCTTCAATAAAGTAAAATCATCATATGATGCTTCACAGAATCGCTCGCTAACAAAATTTGAGACTGAGGCACAGAAAGATATGTTAGAACAGTTGAACATAAGCTTGTTGAAAGAGGTTGGTTTTAAGGTGCAGCTTTAAAGGACAAAAGAGAGGTAGAAAGTTTAGGGAAGAAAGTCTAGAGCTGAGATTCTAGGCTACTAAAGGCACTGCTGTCAATGAAAGAACAATAAAAATTGGGGATCTGCAAGAAGTTAGAATTGGATGAGTGCAGAGAGTTTGGGGGTTGTGGGACTGGAGGATAGCACAGAGAAAGGGGGCGGGAATTTCCGGTCGCTGACTCCGAAATCGCGTTTGGCGATCGGCCGGAGAATCCCCGTTCACAACCAAATCGGGGGTGGCACCACTTTTGCGATGCTCCGCCCCCTCCAAAGCGGCGTATCGATGGCCTCAGGACATTGCCTGAGGCCCACCCCCCCGATGCTCTGCACCCGACCAGCCGAGTTCCCGACGATGTCGGTCACGTGTGGTCTCATCCGTCGGGAACTCAGCATGGTGGATGTGGACTCAGCCCAGCGTCGCTACAGTCGGGGAAGGACCAATCCACGGTCAGGGGGGACTTCATCAGGGGTTGGGGGCACTGTTGGGTGGTGGTCTGGGGCACGTGAGCCGGCCAAGGTGGGCGCACTATTTCGCAGGCCGGGTCCGCGAGCGTCTGGAGCTATGTTACACGGCGCGGCAATTATCTGGGCCACATCGGCAGCTAGAGCCGGGTGTTCTACGCTGTCTTGATGCCAGCCCCCAGCCAAACGGAGGATCGGTGGCCATTTTAAGCCATTTTTTCTGTCGTAAAATGCCACCGTTCCCACGCCGTGTGGGGACAAAGCCTCAAAATCGGAGTATCCAGCCCAGTGATGGGGAGAGGTTATGGAGAGATTTGAAGACAAGGATGAGGATTTTAAAATCGAGGTGTGCAATCTGTGAGCCGTTGCAATTATAGAATCCCTACAGTGCAGAAGGAGGCCTTTCAGCCTATTGGGTTTGCACCGGCCTCTGAAAGTGTACCCCACTCTCCCGCCCCATTGCTATAACCCCATTATCTCACCTGATCGTTCGACACTAAGGAGCAATTTAGTATGGCCAATCCACCTAACCAACACATCTTTCGGACACAAGATAAAGCATTAAGAGTTTTGGATGAGCCCGAGTTGTGTGGAAGATGGGAGGCTGGCCAGAAGAGCACTGGTCAGGTTTAGAGGAAACAAAAGCATGAATGAGGGCTTCAGCAGTAGATAAGCTGATCCATGGGCTGAGATGAACAATGTTACAGAGATGGAAATAGATCTTGGTGATGGAGTGAATGGGGTTAAAAGGTCAACGCATCCCAAAATGTTTTACAGCCAATAAAGTACTTTTTAATTGTGACTGTGGAAGGCACTGGATACTGCAAAGACTATAGGCCCTGACAACATTCTGTCCCTATTCCCCAGTTCTCCCTCAATGCTCTCACCTTCTGACCTATTGCTCCCGTGCCCACCCTCCTGCCATACTAGTTTAAACCCTCCCGTGTGACACTAGCAAACCTCGCGGCCAGGATATTTATGCCTCTCCAGTTTAGATGCAACCCATCCTTCTTATATAGGTCACACCTGCCCCGGAAGAGCTCCTAGTGGTCCAGATAACGGAAACCCTCCCTCCTACACCAGCTGTTTAGCCACGTGTTTAGCTGCTCTATCTTCCTATTTCTAGCCTCCATGGCACGTGGCACAGGGAGTAATCCCGAGATTACAACCCTAGAGGTTCTGGGCGAAATTCTCCCCCAACGGCGCGATGTCCGCCGACTGGCGCCAAACACGGCGCCAATCAGACGGGCATCGCGCCGGCCCAAAGGTGCGGAATGCTCCGCATCTTTGGCGGCCTAGCCCCAACATTGAGGGGCTAGGCCGACGCCGGAGGGATTTCCGCCCCGCCAGCTGGCGGAAATGGCGTTTGTTGCTCCGCCAGCTGGCGCGGAAATGCGGCGCATGCGCGGAAGCGTCAGCGGCCGCTGTCAGTTTCCCGTGCATGCGCAGTGGGGAGAGTCTCTTCCGCCTCCGCCATGGTGGAGGCCGTAGCGGAGGCGGAAGGGAAAGAGTGCCCCCACGGCACAGGCCCGCCCGCGGATCGGTGGGCCCCGATCGCGGGCCAGGCCACCGTGGGGGCACCCCCGGGGTCAGATCGCCCCGCGCCCCCCCCCCAGGACCCCGGAGCCCGCCCACGCCGCCTGGTCCCGCCAGTAAATACCAGGTTTGATTTACGTCGGCGGGACCAGGCAATGTCTGGGCGGGACTTCGGCCCATCCGGGCCGGAGAATCCAGCGGGGGGTCCCGCCAACCGGCGCGGCCCGATTCCCGCCCCCGCCCAATCTCCGGTACCGGAGACTTCGGCGGGGGCGGGGGCGGGATTCACGGCGGCCTACGGCCATTCTCCGACCCGGCGGGGGGGTCGGAGAATGACGCCCCCTGTCTTTTAACTTTCTGCCTAGCTCCCTGAACTCCTGCTGCAGGACCTCATGCCCCTTCCTGCCTATGTCGTTAGTACCAATATGTACAATGACCTCTGCCTGTTTGTCCTCCCCCTTCAGGATGCCCTCTACCCGTTCAGAGACATCCTGGACCCTGGCACCAGGGAGGCAACATACCATCCTGGAGTCTCTTTCACGTCCACAGAAGCGCCTATCTGAGACATTCACACTGTGTAAGGCAATGACCATCTCCAACAAGAGAGAATCTAACTATCTCCCCTTCATATTTATTGCATTACTATTTCTGTATCACCCACCATCAACACCCTAGAGTTTACCATTAACCAGAAACTGAGCTGGACCAACCAGTTCAGTGGTTACAAGAGTAGGTCAGAGACTGAGAATTGTGAGGCTAGTAACCCACCTCCTGACTCCTCCAAGCCTTTGCACCATCTGTAAGACACAGATATGATGGACTACAGTCCACTTGGATGAATGAATGAGGCTCCAACAACACACAAGAAGTCCAACACCATCCAGGTCAAAACAGCTCAACTGATCGGCATCCCATCCACCACCTTAATCATTCACTCCCTTTACCACCAACTCACAGTGGCAGCAGTGTTTACGATATAAAAAATGCACTGCAGAAACTCGCCAAGGCTTCTTTGACAACACCTTTCAACCGATGATCTCTACCACCTAGACAAGCAAGGGCAAGACAACACAGAAGAACACCACCACTTGCAAGTTTCCTCCACGTTAAATGCTGATTTGCAACTATATTGCTGGTTGTTCCCTGTTGCTGGGTCAAAATCTCAGAATTCCGTTCCTAACAGCACTGTGTGTGCACCTTCACCACAAGTACTGCATCGGTTCAGAAATCAGCTCACCATCACCTTCTCAAGGGCAATTAGAAATGGGTAACAAATGCTGACATTGCTAGCAACATCCACATCCCATGAAAGAATTTTAAAAATCCAAACAATTAACAATTAATTTATCAACCTGCTATTAAGAAGGACACGTATACGTTGGTGTTAGAACTTTTTAAAATCTCAGTAGAAGCTATGAGAGGGGCTCTTAAAACTTAGAACATGAAGAGGTGAAGGAACAGAAGGGAAGGAACTTCTGTCCCTTGATGGTAGGATATGGTGCAGAGATTGTGGGCGGGATTCTCCGTTGGCTGACGGCGAAATCGGGAAAGGCGATTGGGTGGTGAATCGGTTCCGACGGCAAAATGTGGCGGGTGTCGATTTGACAAAAATCGCAATTCTCCATCACCTCAGCAGCAGTGTCAATGTGTACCGGAACGCACGTACAGTGGACACCGTTTGCATGACATTAGCTGTATTCTCCTGGGCTTCCGTGATTCTCCGCCTCCAATGGGCCGAGTTCCCGATGGAGCGATTCATTTGTGTTTTTAAAAATCGTGAAACCGCATGGTGGCTGCTGAGGGAGAGAGGAGATAGTACCCGGAGAGGAGCGATTACGGGCTGCCGGCCCGGACACTGGCCGTGCTCGCTGAGGTGGGGAGGCACCGCGCTAATAGGTCGACCTTTCACCCCCTGCAGACAATGGATATTGGAATACCAGCAGCAATGGTGGCCTTCCTGCTGGTCGTTGCAGACCTGGGGAATACCCTGCGGCTGTACAAGCGGGCGCTGCTTGAGGAGGAGGAGGGTGTTGCAGCAGCGGAGCTTGCATTCAGCAGAGAGGCAGGTGGCAGCCTCCCAGGTTGGAGAGCCAGCTGTCCCACAGGCCGAGGGAGAGGAGGTTCCAAAGATGCGCAGCGTGAGACATCCTGTGTACCGGCACCTATCAGTCGAGGACCTGCTAGACTGGGCATACTGTCGTAGACTCCAGCTGAGACTGTGCGACATATCTGTCAGATGATGGCACACCTGGCACTGCGGAGGTATGGGCGAGGACACCCGCTCCCCTGGCCGTCAAGGTGATGGTCGCCCTGAACTTGTACGCGACAGGGTCCTTCTGGGTGCCGAGTGGGGACCTGTCCAGGATCTCACAGACCTCGGTACACAGGTGCATCCATGTTGTCACGGAGGCCCTATATGCCCAGGCGGATCAATACACCCACTTCAATGTGGACTGAGCCCACCAGGATGCCTGAGCAGCGGGATTCAGCCCCATCAACGGGATGCCCCGGGTCCAGGGGGTAATCGACGGGATGAATGTCTCCCTTCGAGCACCGGCTGATGACAGGCCGCTCTACACAAACCAAAAGGGATTCCACTCGATGAACGTGCAGCTGATATGTGACCATCAGCTGTGCATCATGCACATCTGCGCCTGACACCCGGACAGTGTGCATAGTGTGCATGACGCCTTCGTCCTGGCACACTCGACGATTCCTGACATGTTCGAGATGCCCCCCACCCCCCGTCGCGGCTGGGGGGGGGGGGGGGGTTGGCTCCTGGGTGACAGGGATCATCCGCTGTGGTCGTGGCTGCTGACGCCTATCTGGAGGCCACAGACTGACGTAGAGTCCCGCTACAATGCGCCCATTCAGCGAGTAGGAGTGTGATCGAGCGGTGCTTCGGCCTCCTGAAGATGCGGTTCAGGTGCCTGAACCACTCTGGAGGGGCCCTCCAGTATGATGCTGCGAGGGTCACCTACATAGTGGCGGCCCTCAACAACATTGTGTAGCGGGGGGTGACGTGCTGGAGGAGGAGGATGAAGGCCATGCCTCGTCTTAGATGAGGAGGATGCGGAGGAGGGTGCTGGTGAGCAGAACATGGAGCCGAGGCAGGCACGGGAGACCACATGATGTGTGCACCTGGGCCAACACGGACGGGACACTCTGAGCGCCTTCAGGTTCACCGACTAGGGAGGGGGGGGGAGGGGGGGGGGGTTGGTAGAGGGGGTGGGCTGGGCAGGGGCACGGACACCTCATTGCAACCTCACGCCCCCCCTCACTTCCTCCTCCCCCACTCCACCCTCGGCCACCCCACGCCTGCAACCCCCTCCGTGATACATACCTGCCGCATTACGGAGTGGTGGCCCTGGTTTGGCAGTAACAGCGGGTCTGGTCCATAGGATGTAGGGTGATGCCAACCCGCTCTGCGGTGAGCTCTGGTGCTCCACATCGTATGACAATGTCTGACCCCTGCCCACGGTAGCACTTTGCACCGTTCACCAGAGTGATCCCTGCATGTGAACTGGTCATTCCATCACACGGTCCCATTGGATCCCTGGGATGGTGGTGGTGGGATGCTCGCGGGGGGGAGAGGGGGCCATATAACAGGCCACCGACAGGGTCCGCCCATTCCCCACGCCCTCCCAACGTCCACACATTTCCTCCCCCACCAGCCAGCCTAGCCCAGCCCACTCTTCACACCCATCAGACAGAGAACCGAGGCAGGTAACAGTGGTAACAGGTGTTTATTGTGAACAAATATATAGAGGTTTGTGCCCTAGCCCCTATAACTAAACTGTACCCTGCACCCGTGCCAGCGTAACTGGTGGCTACTTTTTTGGCCTTCCAGGCCATACCGCTACATCTAGGTCGATGCCCAGACGGTACAGCAGGGGTGGAGGCGGCCAGCTGTGATTCCCGCCCTGCGACATGGATCCCTGTTGACAGGCGTCTTCTGGGGCGACCGGGCCCGGTTGCTGCTCGGGTGTCCCAGGTCATGTGGTGCCACGCTGTTCTGCCCGCTGCCCACCAGATGCGGCAGGGACAGGAGGGGGAGGGGGGGGGGGTTTGAGGTGCTGCCGGCTTCAGGCACTTCCCCTGCGGGAGTCATCGGCACGGGCCCCATCCCCTTCTCCTTCGGCGTGGCCGATGGCCCCTGGGCTAATCCATGGGGCAGGGGTATGAGCGGAGCTATTCCCTGAGACTCCCCCGCCATCTGCCGCTGCCAGTCCTGGAGGCCCGCTCTGGTCTCGACCTTGGTCTGCATGCTCACGACCATGGAGCACAGGGAGTGGACCATCGCCATCTGGGATTGCGCCACATCATACTGCGACTGTGCCATCACTTTCTGGATTTGTGTCACATCAGCCATTGACTGCTCCATCTCGCTCTGGGACTGGGACCTCCCTCCATGTCTGGCCAGTGCCTGAGCAATGCCGCCGACATTTCCAGCCATGGCCTTCTGTGACTGCCACGCTCAGGAGCACTGCTGCGATTTCCAGGTGGCTCTGGGACATGGTCCTGCACAGAATGCCACAGGTCTTGGGAATGCTTATCCATAAACGAAACCGTCACCCCCAATGTTTCCACCCGTGCGGTGTTGGCCTGGGTAGAACGCATGACCGGCACCACCTGCTCCTGCCGCATGTAGTTGGACTCCTCCAACTGTGGCCGCAGGTGCTGGATGCTCGCCGACAACCCCTTATGTAGCCCTGGCTCTGCGACTGCATCTCCACAATCGATTGGACTGTCTGTTCCAGAAGCCCGAGACACATCTGGATGGCAGCTGGTTCCTCGGGCCATCCTGCCCTCTGACCGTCCACCCCCTTGGGTGTTCCTACCTCCACCTGCTGTACCGGAGCAGCTGTGTGGTGCGCGCCAGGGAGTGTCCCAGGAGCCTCTTCACGGAAGTGCCCTAATGAGGTGAGTGTCTCTGGGATGGTGGAGGGTGTTGGAGACAGCTGTGACGGGAAATCTGCGTCATCCACCGACCCGAGCTTCGGCGTGTCCTGAGTCTCGGGTGAGGGCTGGTGTCCGAGCTGCTACTCTTCGCTGCTCGGATCACAGGAGGTCTTTGGCTGTGACACTGGCTGGGGGCTGGGGGCGCCAGATGGATCCACCCCATCTGCAACAGGTGCTGCAAGACACAAGACAAGACGCATGATTAAACCGCGGGCTGGTGGGGGTGGGGGGTCATGGGTGGTGTGATCGTGGTGTGGGGGTGAGGATGGTGTGGGGGTGAGAATAGTGTGGGGTGAAGATAGTATGGGGTGACGGTGGGGATTGGATTGGATTGGGTTTGTTTATTGTCACGTGTACCAAGGTACAGTGAAAAGTATTTTTCTGTGAGCAGCTCAACAGATCATTAAGTACATGAGAAGAAAAGGGAATAAAAGAAAATATATAATAGGGCAACACAACATATACAATGTAACTACATAAGCACTGGCATCGGATGAAGCATACAGGGTGTAGTGTTAATGAGGTCAGTCCATAAGAGGGTCATTTAGGAGTCTGGTGAAAGTGGGGAAGAAGCTGTTTTTGAGTCTGTTCGTGCGTGTTCTCAGACTTCTGTATCTCCTGCCCGATGGAAGAAGTTGGAAGGGTGGCAGTTGTGTTGTGGTGGGGAGGTTGTGCTGACTAACGTATCACAGGGAACTGCAACTCAGCAGTGTCTCATTTCCTCTCCCGCGGCCATGCTCCACCTTCACGACCTCTCTTTCCTCCAGTCGGCCAACCGCGTCCAGGGCCCTCTGCTCTGCCGCGGTGAGGGGCCGCAGGTCCGGCGGTCTCCCTCCTGTCTTTTCCCGCTCCTGACAGTTGAGGGCGGCCTTCTCCTGTGGGGATGGGGGAACACATAAAAGGACTAGTTTTAGACAAGCCGACGCATGCAGCCCAGTGGGTATGTAGGTGATGACCTCTGTGGCCAGGTCACCCGGCCATGGCTGCCAGTATGGGTATGCATGCGATGCCGTGGGTGGGGGGGGGGGTTAGTGCTACGGGTGTGTGGCACGGGGTTAGTGCCAGGGGCACACTGCTGCCTACTTACCCTGGCTGCCCTGAGGAGGTCATGCAGTCTTTTCCGGCACTGCCGGCCCGTCCGGATAACGTTGTCCATGGCGCACACGGCCTCTGCCACCTGCGCCCTGGCACAGTGAACGGCGGCTGCTGGCAGCCTCCTCCCCAGGCCTCGGTATAGGGTCATCCACCGCTCCTGCACTGCGTCCAAGAGCGTCTCCAGCTCGACGTTGGGGCTGCTCTCCTTGCTGCCATCTTGTTGGCTGGGAGTGTGTGTATGGGGGGTGCAGTGTGTACATGTGGCTGCAGCTTGTCAGCCTTTGGGTGTCAATTGTGAAACCGGCGAATCCGGCAGCGGTTCCCATTAGAATTGATTGTGTTCCATGTGGCGTTGGTGCTAGCCCCTTAACAGTAGCGGAATCTGGTGGGGCACTGGTTTTTCAGTCGTGAATGTCCATGGATTCTGCATTAGCGTCACACTTAGGGCGGGATTCTCTGTTACCCGACGCCGAAATCGTATCCGGCGATCAGATGGAGAATCACCGTATGGAACCGAATCGGAGTCAGCGCCGTTTTTCGAATGCTCCTCCCCCTCCAAATCGCCGTCATCTAGGAGTGTGCTGCACGCCATTGCGATAGAGTCAGCGCGTCGCCATGAGGCCCTCCACAGATGCTCTTCCCCCAATACGCCGAGTTCACGACTGCGCGGGTTGCGTGTGGTGTGAGTTTTTGGAAACCCGGTGTGGCGGCTGCGGACTGTGTCCAGTGCCGCCACAGTCGGGGGTGGGGGGGGGGGGGCGTGCTGCTGGCAGGGGGGGGCTTCGGAGAGGTTTGCGGGGGACTGGTGGGGGGGGGGGGGGCAGGGGTGGCGAGGGGGCATCCAGGGGGACACTATTTGGCTGGCCGGGTCCGCGCGTGGCCGGCGCCATGTTGTACAGTGAGATCGCTGCAGGTCGGCGCCGTGCGCATGCGCGGCCACCGGTCCCTGGCAATTCTCCGGCTGTTTATGTAGGGACCGCCGGGAGTTTTATCCACCGCCGCTGTTAGCCCCCCCCCCCCCACCGGGCTGAGCATCGGTGCGGGGGTGGCGCCGACTTTTTCATTGTAAAACTAGATATTTCCTCCAGAAATAGCCTCAAAATCGGAGAATCCTGCCCTGAGTCTCCGAAACTGAGAATCCTGCCCTGAGTCTCCGAAACTGAGAATCCTGCCCTGAGTCTCCGAAACTGAGAATCCCGCCCTGAGTCTCCGAAACTGAGAATCCTGCCCTGAGTCTCCGAAACTGAGAATCCTGCCCTGAGTCTCCGAAACTGAGAATCCTGCCCTGAGTCTCCGAAACTGAGAATCCTGCCCTGAGTCGCCGAAACTGACAATCCTGCCCTGAGTCTCTGCAACTGAGAATCCTGCCCTGAGTCTCCGAAACTGAGAATCCTGCCCTGAGTCTCCGAAACTGAGAATCCTGCCCTGAGTCTCCGAAACTGAGAATCCTGCCCTGAGTCTCCGAAACTGAGAATCCTGCCCTGAGTCTCCGAAACTGAGAATCCTGCCCTGAGTCTCCGAAACTGAGAATCCTGCCCTGAGTCTCCGAAACTGAGAATCCTGCCCTGAGTCTCCGAAACTGAGAATCCTGCCCTGAGTCTCCGAAACTGAGAATCCTGCCCTGAGTCTCCGAAACTGAGAATCCTGCCCTGAGTCTCCGAAACTGAGAATCCTGCCCTGAGTCTCCGAAACTGAGAATCCTGCCCTGAGTCTCTGAAACTGAGAATCCTGCCCTGAGTCTCCGAAATTGAGAAACCTGCCCTGAGTCTCCGAAACTGAGAATCCTGCCCTGAATCTCCGAAACTGAGAATCCTGCCCTGAGTCTCCGAAACTGAGAATCCTGCCCTGAGTCTCCGAAACTGAGAATCCTGCCCTGAGTCTCCGAAACTGAGAATCCTGCCCTGAGTCTCCGAAACTGAGAATCCTGCCCTGCGTCTCCGAAACTGAGAATTCTGCCCTGAGTCTCCGAAACTGAGAATCCTGCCCTGAGTCTCCGAAACTGAGAATCCTGCCCTGAGTCTCCGAAACTGAGAATCCTGCCCTGAGTCTCCGAAACTGAGAATCCTGCCCTGAGTCTCCGAAACTGAGAATCCTGCCCTGCGTCTCCGAAACTGAGAATCCTGCCCTGAGTCTCCGAAACTGAGAATCCTGCCCTGAGTCTCCGAAACTGAGAATCCTGCCCTGAGTCTCCGAAACTGAGAATCCTGCCCTGAGTCTCCGGAACTGAGAATCCTGCCCTGCGTCTCCGAAACTGAGAATCCTGCCCTGAGTCTCCGAAACTGAGAATCCTGCCCTGAGTCTCCGAAACTGAGAATCCTGCCCTGAGTCTCCGAAACTGAGAATCCTGCCCTGACTCTCCGAAACTGAGAATCCTGCCCTGCGTCTCCGAAACTGAGAATCCTGCCCTGAGTCTCCGAAACTGAGAATCCTGCCCTGCGTCTCCGAAACTGAGAATCCTGCCCTGAGTCTCCGAAACTGAGAATCCTGCCCTGAGTCTCTGAAACTGAGAATCCTGCCCTGAGTCTCCGAAACTGAGAATCCTGCCCTGAGTCTCCGAAACTGAGAATCCTGCCCTGCGTCTCCGAAACTGAGAATCCTGCCCTGAGTCTCCGAAACTGAGAATCCTGCCCTGAGTCTCCGAAACTGAGAATCCTGCCCTGAGTCTCCGAAACTGAGAATCCTGCCCTGAGTCTCCGAAACTGAGAATCCTGCCATGAGTCTCCGAAACTGAGAATCCTGCCCTGAGTCTCCGAAACTGAGAATCCTGCCCTGAGTCTCCGGAACTGAGAATCCAGCCCTGAGTCTCCAAAACTGAGAATCCTGCCCTGCGTCTCCGAAACTGAGAATCCTGCCCTGAGTCTCCGAAACTGAGAATCCTGCCCTGAGTCTCCGAAACTGAGAATCCTGCCCTGAGTCTCCGAAACTGAGAATCCTGCCCTGAGTCTCCGAAACTGAGAATCCTGCCCTGAGTCTCCGAAACTGAGAATCCTGCCCTGAGTCTCCGAAACTGAGAATCCTGCCCTGAGTCTCCGAAACTGAGAATCCTGCCCTGAGTCTCCGAAACTGAGAATCCTGCCCTGAGTCTCCGAAACTGAGAATCCTGCCCTGAGTCTCCGAAACTGAGAATCCTGCCCTGAGTCTCCGAAACTGAGAATCCTGCCCTGCGTCTCCGAAACTGAGAATCCTGCCCTGAGTCTCCGAAACTGAGAATCCTGCCCTGAGTCTCCGGAACTGAGAATCCTGCCCTGCGTCTCCGAAACTGAGAATCCTGCCCTGAGTCTCCGAAACTGAGAATCCTGCCCTGAGTCTCCGAAACTGAGAATCCTGCCCTGAGTCTCCGAAACTGAGAATCCTGCCCTGACTCTCCGAAACTGAGAATCCTGCCCTGCGTCTCCGAAACTGAGAATCCTGCCCTGAGTCTCCGAAACTGAGAATCCTGCCCTGAGTCTCCGAAACTGAGAATCCTGCCCTGAGTCTCTGAAACTGAGAATCCTGCCCTGAGTCTCCGAAATTGAGAATCCTGCCCTGAGTCTCCGAAACTGAAAATCCTGCCCTGAGTCTCCGAAACTGAGAATCTTGCCCTGAGTCTCCGAAACTGAGAATCCTGCCCTGAGTCTCCGGAACTGAGAATCCTGCCCTGAGTCTCCGAAACTGAGAATCCTGCCCTGAGTCTCCGAAACTGAGAATCCTGCCCTGAGTCTCCAAAACTGAGAATCCTGCCCTGCGTCTCCGAAACTGAGAATCCTGCCCTGAGTCTCCGAAACTGAGAATCCTGCCCTGAGTCTCCGAAACTGAGAATCCTGCCCTGAGTCTCCGAAACTGAGAATCCTGCCCTGAGTCTCTGAAACTGAGAATCCTGCCCTGCGTCTCCGAAACTGAGAATCCTGCCCTGCGTCTCCGAAACTGAGAATCCTGCCCTGAGTCTCCGAAACTGAGAATCCTGCCCTGAGTCTCCGAAACTGAGAATCCTGCCCTGAGTCTCCGAAACTGAGAATCCTGCCCTGAGTCTCCGAAACTGAGAATCCTGCCCTGAGTCTCCGAAACTGAGAATCCTGCCCTGAGTCTCCGAAACTGAGAATCCTGCCCTGAGTCTCCGAAACTGAGAATCCTGCCCTGAGTCTCCGAAACTGAGAATCCTGCCCTGAGTCTCTGAAACTGAGAATCCTGCCCTGAGTCTCCGAAACTGAGAATCCTGCCCTGAGTCTCCGAAACTGAGAATCCTGCCCTGAGTCTCCGAAACTGAGAATCCTGCCCTGAGTCTCCGAAACTGAGAATCCTGCCTTGAGTCTCCGAAACTGAGAATCCTGCCCTGAGTCTCCGGAACTGAGAATCCTGCCCTGCGTCTCCGAAACTGAGAATCCTGCCCTGAGTCTCCGAAACTGAGAATCCTGCCCTGAGTCTCCGAAACTGAGAATCCTGCCCTGAGTCTCCGAAACTGAGAATCCTGCCCTGAGTCTCCGGAACTGAGAATCCTGCCCTGCGTCTCCAAAACTGAGAATCCTGCCCTGAGTCTCCGAAACTGAGAATCCTGCCCTGAGTCTCCGGAACTGAGAATCCTGCCCTGCGTCTCCGAAACTGAGAATCCTGCCCTGAGTCTCCGGAACTGAGAATCCTGCCCTGAGTCTCCGAAACTGAGAATCCTGCCCTGAGTCTCCGAAACTAAGAATCCAGCCCTGAGTCTCCGAAACTGAGAATCCTGCCCTGAGTCTCCGAAACTGAGAATCCTGCCCTGAGTCTCCGAAACTGAGAATCCTGCCCTGAGTCTCCGAAACTGAGAATCTTGCCCTGAGTCTCCGAAACTGAGAATCCTGCCCTGAGTCTCCGAAACTGAGAATCCTGCCCTGAGTCTCCGAAACTGAGAATCCTGCCCTGAGTCTCCGAAACTGAGAATCCTGCCCTGAGTCTGCGAAACTGAGAATCCTGCCCTGAGTCTCCGAAACTGAGAATCCTGCCCTGAGTCTCCGAAACTGAGAATCCTGCCCTGCGTCTCCGAAACTGAGAATCCTGCCCTGAGTCTCCGAAACTGAGAATCCTGCCCTGCGTCTCCGAAACTGAGAATCCTGCCCTGAGTCTCCGAAACTGAGAATCCTGCCCTGAGTCTCCGAAACTGAGAATCCTGCCCTGAGTCTCCGAAACTGAGAATCCTGCCCTGAGTCTCCGAAACTGAGAATCCTGCCCTGAGTCTCCGAAACTGAGAATCCTGCCCTGAGTCTCCGGAACTGAGAATCCTGCCCTGAGTCTCCGAAACTGAGAATCCTGCCCTGAGTCTCCGAAACTGAGAATCCTGCCCTGCGTCTCCGAAACTGAGAATCCAGCCCTGCGTCTCCGAAACTGAGAATCCTGCCCTGCGTCTCCGAAACTGAGAATCCTGCCCTGAGTCTCCGAAACTGAGAATCCTGCCCTGAGTCTCCGAAACTGAGAATCCTGCCCTGAGTCTCCGAAACTGAGAATCCTGCCCTGAGTCTCCGAAACTGAGAATCCAGCCCTGAGTCTCCGAAACTGAGAATCCTGCCCTGCGTCTCCGAAACTGACAATCCTGCCCTGAGTCTCCGAAACTGAGAATCCTGCCCTGAGTCTCCGAAACTGAGAATCACACCCTGAGTCTCGGAAACTGAGAATCCTGCCCTGAGTCTCCGAAACTGAGAATCCTGCCCTGAGTCTCCGGAACTGAGAATCCTGCCCTGAGTCTCTGAAACTGAGAATCCAGCCCTGCGTCTCCGAAACCGAGAATCCAGCCCTGAGTCTCCGGAAGTGAGAATCCTGCCCTGAGTCTCCGAAACTGAGAATCCTGCCCTGAGTCTCCGAAACTGAGAATCCTGCCCTGCGTCTCCGAAACTGAGAATCCTGCAATGAGTCTCCGAAACTGAGAATCCTGCCCTGAGTCTCCGAAACTGAGAATCCTGCCCTGAGTCTCCGGAACTGAGAATCCTGCCCTGAGTCTCCGAAACTGAGAATCCTGACCTGAGTCTCCGAAACTGAGAATCCTGCCCTGAGTCTCCGAAACTGAGAATCCTGCCCTGAGTCTCCGAAACTGAGAATCCTTCGCTGCGCCTCCGAAACTGAGAATCCTGCCCTGAGTCTCCGGAACTGAGAATCCTGCCCTGAGTCTCCGAAACTGAGAATCCTGCCCTGAGTCTCCGAAACTGAGAATCCTGCCTTGCGTCTCCGAAACTGAGAATCCTGCCCTGAGTCTCCGAAACTGAGAATCCTGCCCTGAGTCTCCGAAACTGACAATCCTCCCCTGAGTCTCCGAAACTGAGAATCCTGCCCTGAGTCTCCGAAACTGAGAATCCTGCCCTGAGTCTCCGAAACTGAGAATCCTGCCCTGCGTCTCCGAAACTGAGAATCCTGCCCTGAGTCTCCGGAACTGAGAATCCTGCCCTGCGTCTCCGAAACTGAGAATCCTGCCCTGAGTCTCCGAAACTGAGAATCCTGCCCTGAGTCTCCGAAACTGAGAATCCTGCCCTGCGTCTCCGAAACTGAGAATCCTGCCCTGCGTCTCCGGAACTGAGAATCCTGCCCTGAGTCTCCGAAACTGAGAATCCTGCCCTGAGTCTCCGAAACTGAGAATCCTGCCCTGCGTCTCCGAAACTGAGAATCCTGCCCTGAGTCTCCGAAACTGAGAATCCTGCCCTGCGTCTCCGAAACTGAGAATCCTGCCCTGAGTCTCCAAAACTGAGAATCCTGCCCTGAGTCTCCGAAACTGAGAATCCTGCCCTGAGTCTCCGAAACTGAGAATCCTGCCCTGAGTCTCCCAAACTGAGAATCCTGCCCTGAGTCTCCGAAACTGAGAATCCTGCCCTGAGTCTCCGAAACTGAGAATCCTGCCCTGAGTCTCCGAAACTGAGAATCCTGCCCTGAGTCTCTGAAACTGAGAATCCTGCCCTGAGTCTCCGAAACTGAGAATCCTGCCCTGAGTCTCCGAAACTGAGAATCCTGCCCTGAGTCTCCGAAATTGAGAATCCTACCCTGAGTCTCCGAAACTGAGAATCCTGCCCTGAGTCTCCGGAACTGAGAATCCTGCCCTGAGTCTCCGAAACTGAGAATCCTGCCCTGAGTCTCCGAAACTGAGAATCCTGCCCTGCGTCTCCGAAACTGAGAATCCTGCCCTGAGTCTCCGAAACTGAGAATCCTACCCTGAGTCTCCGAAGCTGAGAATCCTGCCCTGAGTCTCCGAAACTGAGAATTCTGCCCTGAGTCTCCGAAACTGAGAATCCTGCCCTGAGTCTCCGAAACTGAGAATCCTGCCCTGAGTCTCCGAAACTGAGAATCTTGCCCTGAGTCTCCGGAACTGAGAATCCAGCCCTGAGTCTCCGAAACTGAGAATCCAGCCCTGCCTCTCCGAAACTGAGAATCCAGCCCTGAGTCTCCGGAACTGAGAATCCTGCCCTGAGTCTCCGAAACTGAGAATCCTGCCCTGAGTCTCCGAAACTGAGAATCCTGCCCTGAGTCTCCGAAACTGAGAATCCTGCCCTGAGTCTCCGAAACTGAGAATCCTGCCCTGAGTCTCCGAAACTGAGAATCCTGCCCTGAGTCTCCGAAACTGAGAATCCTGCCCTGAGTCTCCGAAACTGAGAATCCTGCCCTGCGTCTCCGAAACTGAGAATCCTGCACTGAGTCTCCGAAACTGAGAATCCTGCCCTGCGTCTCCGAAACTGAGAATCCTGCCCTGAGCCTCTGAAACTGAGAATCCTGCCCTGCGTCTCCGAAACTGAGAATCCTGCCCTGAGTCTCCGAAACTGAGAATCCTGCCCTGAGTCTCCGAAACTGAGAATCCTGCCCTGAGTCTCCGGAACTGAGAATCCTGCCCTGAGTCTCCGGAACTGAGAATCCTGCCCTGAGTCTCCGAAACTGAGAATCCTGCCCTGAGTCTCCGAAACTGAGAATCCTGCCCTGAGTCTCCGAAACTGAGAATCCTGCCCTGAGTCTCCGAAACTGAGAATCCTGCCCTGAGTCTCCGAAACTGAGAATCCTGCCCTGAGTCTCCGAAACTGAGAATCCTGCCCTGAGTCTCCGAAACTGAGAATCCTGCCCTGCGTCTCCGAAACTGAGAATCCTGCCCTGAGTCTCCGAAACTGAGAATCCTGCCCTGAGTCTCCGAAACTGAGAATCCTGCCCTGAGTCTCCGGAACTGAGAATCCTGCCCTGAGTCTCCGAAACTGAGAATCCTGCCCTGAGTCTCCGGAACTGAGAATCCTGCCCTGCGTCTCCGAAACTGAGAATCCTGCCCTGAGTCTCCGAAACTGAGAATCCTGCCCTGCGTCTCCGAAACTGAGAATCCTGCCCTGAGTCTCCGAAACTGAGAATCCTGCCCTGCGTCTCCGAAACTGAGAATCCTGCCCTGAGTCTCTGAAACTGAGAATCCTGCCCTGAGTCTCCGGAACTGAGAATCCTGCCCTGAGTCTCCGGAACTGAGAATCCTGCCCTGCGTCTCCGAAACTGAGAATCCTGCCCTGAGTCTCCGAAACTGAGAATCCTGCCCTGAGTCTCCGGAACTGAGAATCCTGCCCTGCGTCTCTGAAACTGAGAATCCTGCCCTGAGTCTCCGGAACTGAGAATCCTGCCCTGCGTCTCTGAAACTGAGAATCCTGCCCTGAGTCTCCGAAACTGAGAATCCTGCCCTGAGTCTCCGGAACTGAGAATCCTGCCCTGAGTCTCCGAAACTGAGAATCCTGCCCTGAGTCTCCGAAACTGAGAATCCTGCCCTGAGTCTCCGAAACTGAGAATCCTGCCCTGAGTCTCCGAAACTGAGAATCCTGCCCTGCGTCTCCGAAACTGAGAATCCTGCCCTGAGTCTCCGAAACTGAGAATCCTGCCCTGAGTCTCCGAAACTGAGAATCCTGCCCTGCGTCTCCGAAACTGAGAATCCTGCCCTGCGTCTCCGGAACTGAGAATCCTGCCCTGAGTCTCCGAAACTGAGAATCCTGCCCTGAGTCTCCGAAACTGAGAATCCTGCCCTGCGTCTCCGAAACTGAGAATCCTGCCCTGAGTCTCCGAAACTGAGAATCCTGCCCTGCGTCTCCGAAACTGAGAATCCTGCCCTGAGTCTCCGAAACTGAGAATCCTGCCCTGAGTCTCCGAAGCTGAGAATCCTGCCCTGAGTCTCTGAAACTGAGAATCCTGCCCTGAGTCTCCGAAACTGAGAAACCTGCCCTGAGTCTCCGAAACTGAGAATCCTGCCCTGAGCCTCCGAAACTGAGAATCCTGCCCTGAGTCTCTGAAACTGAGAATCCTGCCCTGAGTCTCCGAAACTGAGAATCCTGCCCTGAGTCTCCGAAACTGAGATTCCTGCCCTGAGTCTCCGAAACTGAGAGTCCTGCCCTGAGTCTCCGAAACTGAGAATCCTGCCCTGAGTCTCCGAAACTGAGAATCCTGCCCTGAGTCTCCGAAACTGAGAATCCTGCCCTGAGTCTCCGAAACTGAGAATCCTGCCCTGAGTCTCCGAAACTGAGAATCCTGCCCTGAGTCTCCGAAACTGAGAATCCTGCCCTGCGTCTCCGAAACTGAGAATCCTGCCCTGAGTCTCCGGAACTGAGAATCCTGCCCTGCGTCTCCGAAACTGAGAATCCTGCCCTGAGTCTCCGAAACTGAGAATCCTGCCCTGAGTCTCCGAAACTGAGAATCCTGCCCTGAGTCTCCGAAACTGAGAATCCTGCCCTGCGTCTCCGAAACTGAGAATCCTGCCCTGAGTCTCCGAAACTGAGAATCCTGCCCTGAGTCTCCGAAACTGAGAATCCTGCCCTGCGTCTCCGAAACTGAGAATCCTGCCCTGAGTCTCCGAAACTGAGAATCCTGCCCTGCGTCTCCGAAACTGAGAATCCTGCCCTGCGTCTCCGAAACTGAGAATCCTGCCCTGAGTCTCCGAAACTGAGAATCCTGCCCTGAGTCTCCGAAACTGAGAATCCTGCCCTGCGTCTCCGAAACTGAGAATCTTGCCCTGAGTCTCCGAAACTGAGAATCCTGCCCTGAGTCTCCGAAACTGAGAATCCTGCCCTGAGTCTCCGAAACTGAGAATTCTGCCCTGAGTCTCCGAAACTGAGAATCCTGCCCTGCGTCTCCGAAACTGAGAATCCTGCCCTGAGTCTCCGAAACTGAGAATCCTGCCCTGCGTCTCCGAAACTGAGAATCCTGCCCTGAGTCTCCGGAACTGAGAATCCTGCCCTGCGTCTCCGAAACTGAGAATCCTGCCCTGCCATTTAAATTGCATTTAATGATCTGGAGTGAGCTAGTGCTTGTGTGTTCTCTATTTTTGTAAGTGATTGATTATATCAATCAACTCCTATTAATTCATTAAAATAACACCAAAATATTATATATGCAGAAAATAGGAAATAAAACGAGAAAATGCAAGAAATACTCAACAGGTGCGTGAGGCAGCACGTGGTGAAAGAATTATTGTTTCAGGTCGATAATTTTTTATCAAAACTGAAACATCCTCCAACTCCCCTACATTCCACCCCCTCTTTAATCCCTGCCTCTGGAAAAGAGATAAATCTCCAACTTCTTCTGGTTTAATGGAAGTCAAAACTTTAAAAATTCTTGGGCTGGATTCTCCGTTGGCGGAATCCTCCGATTCGCCAGCAGCGCACTCATGCCCATGGATTTCCGACCTCGTGGGGGTGCCCATAATGGGAAACCCCATTGACCAGCTGCCGGGACGGAAAATCCCACTGCCGGCGAGGGTGCGCCGCACCAGAAAACAGATGCTGCGGGATGTAGAATCCCGCCTCTTATTTTTCTTATTTCTCATTTTAATCTTTATCCAATTTTCTTTCTCTTTGTACCTGATTTGAATCTAATTCACCCACTTTTAATTAATCTATCCCTTCCTGCTGTTGCTCTGTTTCTTTCTCAATTCTTAAAATCTTATCGGTTAAGGAGATATACTGACAATAATAATAATCTTTATTGTCACAAGTCGGCTCACATTAACACTGCAATTAAGTTACTGTGAAAAGCCCCTAGTCGCCTGTTCGGGTGCACAAAGGGAGAATTCAGAATGTCCAATTCACCTAACAAGCAAGTCTTTCAGGACTTGTGGGAGGAAACCGGAGCACCCGGAGGAAACCACGCAGACACGGGGAGAATGTGCAGACTCCACACAGGCAGTGGCCCAAGCAGGGAGTCGAACCTGGGACCCTGGATCTGTGAAGCCACAGTGCTAATCACTGTGCTACCTTACTGACCACTGTGCTACCGTGCTGCCCGATGGTCCCATTGTTGAATAGATGCCCCTTTGACCGTGCCACATTACTTTAAGATTGCATTTTCAGCAAGTTAAGGCACAACAAATTGATCTAAAGGGTGCAAGAAAAGGGCTAACTAACAGCATATGCCATAATTCCAGCAAGGTCTGGCCCAGTGTTTTTGCAAAACATAAGAGGCCACAAATTGGCTGTAGGATTGAATCCTGCATGTTGGTTGCTTTTGAAAATCTGTTCATTGCATGTGAGTGCCACTGGCAACACTAGTATTTGTTGCTCATCCCTAATTGTCCTTGAGAAGGTGATAGTGAGCTCCTGTCTAGATCTGATGCAATCCATGTGATGTTGGTTCATCAATAATGCTGTTAGAGAGGGAGTTCCAGGAATTTGACCCAGTGACAGTGAAGGAGCAATAAAGTTCCAAGTCGGAATAGTGGGTGGGTTGGACAGGAACTTGCAGGAAGTGATGTCTCCATATATCTGTTACCCTTGTCCTTCTCGATAATGGGGTTGAAAGGTACTGTTGAATTGGGCTCGGTGAGCAGCTGCAGTGCATCTTGTAGATGGTACACATTGAACAAAGAACAAAGAAATGTATAGCACAGGAACAGGCCCTTCGGCCCTCCAAGCCCGTGCCGACCATGCTGCCCGACTAACTACAATCTTCTACACTTCCTGGGTCCGTATCCCTCTATTCCCATCCTATTCATGTATTTGTCAAGATGCCCCTTAAATGTCACTATCGTCCCTGCTTCCACCACCTCCTCCGGTAGCGAGTTCCAGGCACCCACTACCCTCTGTGTAAAAAGCTTGCCTCGTACATCTACTCTAAACCTTGCCCCTTTCACCTTAAACCTATGCCCCCTAGTAATTGACCCCTCTACCCCGGGGAAAAGCCTCTGACTATCCACTCTGTCTATGCCCCTCATAATTTTGTAGACCTCTATCAGGTCGCCCCCTCAACCTCCTTCGTTCCAGTGAGAACAAACCGAGTTTATTCAACCGCTCCTCATAGCTAATGCCCTCCATACCAGGCAACATTCTGGTAAATCTCTTCTGCACCCTCTCTAAAGCCTCCACATCCTTCTGGTAGTGTGGCGACCAGAATTGAACACTATACTCCAAGTGTGGCCTAACTAAGGTTCTATACAGCTGCAACATGACTTGCCAATTCTTATATTCAATGCCCCGGCCAATGAAGGCAAGCATGCCGTATGCCTTCTTGACTATCTTCTTCACCTGTGTTGCCCCTTTCAGTGACCTGTGGACCTGTAGTCATAGATCTCTCTGACTTTCAATACTCTTGAGGGTTCTACCATTCACTGTATATTCCCTACCTGCATTAGACTTTCCAAAATGCATTACCTCACATTTGTCCGGATTAAACTCCATCTGCCATCTCTCCGCCAAAGTCTCCAAACAATCTAAATCCTGCTGTATCCTCTGACAGCCCACATCGCTATCTGCAATTCCACCAACCTTTGTGTCGTCTGCAAACTTACTAATCGGACCAGTTACATTTTCCTCCAAATCATTTCTATATACTACAAACAGCAAAGGTCCCAGCACTGATCCCTGTGGAACACCACGGGTCACAGCCCTCCAATTATAAAAGCATCCTTCCATTGCTACTCTCTGCCTTCTATGACCTAGCCAGTTCTGTATCCACCTTGCCAGCTCACCCCTGATCCCGTGTGACTTCACCTTTTGTACTAGTCTACCATGAGGGACCTTGTCAAAGGCCTTACTGAAGTCCATATAGACAATATCCACTGCCCTGCCTGCATTAATCATCTTTGTGACCTCCTCGAAAAACTCTATCAAGTTAGTAAGACACGACCTCCCCTTCACAAAACCATGCTGCCTCTCAGTAATACGTCCATTTGCTTCCAAATGGGAGTAGATCCTGTCTCGAAGAATTCTCTCCAGTAATTTCCCTACCAATGAAGTAAGGCTCACCGGCCTGTAGTTCCCTGGATTATCCTTGCTACCCTTCTTAAACAGAGGAACAACATTGGCTATTCTCCAGTCCTCCAGGACATCACCTGAAGACAGTGAGGATCCAAAGATTTCTGTCAAGGCCTCAGCAATTTCCTCTCCAGCCTCCTTCAGTATTCTGGGGTAGATCCCATCAGGCCCTGGGGACTTATCTACCTTAATATTTTTTAAGACACCCAACACCTCGTTTTTTTGGATCTCAATGTGACCCAGGCTATCTACACACCCTTCTCCAGACTCAACATCTACCAATTCCTTCTCTTTGGTGAATGCTGATGCAAAGTATTCATTTAGTACCTCGCCCATTTCCTCTGGCTCCACACATAGATTCCCTTGCCTATCCTTCAGTGGGCCAACCCTTTCCCTGGCTACCCTCTTGCTTTTTATGTACGTGTAAAAAGCCTTGGGATTTTCCTTAACCCTATTTGCCAATGACTTTTCGTAACCCCTTCTAGCCCTCCTGACTCCTTGCTTAAGTTCCTTCCTACTTTCCTTATATTCCACACAGACTTCATCTGTTCCCAGCCTTTTAGGCCTGACAAATGCCTCCTTTTTCTTTTTGACGAGGCCTACAATATCTCTCGTTATCCAAGGTTCCTGAAAATTGCCATTTTTATCCTTCTTCCTCACAGGAACATGCCGGTCCTGAATTCCTTTCAACTGACACTTGAAAGCCTCCCACATGTCAGATGTTGATTTGTCCTCAAACATCCGCCCCCAATCTAGGTTCTTCAGTTCCCGCCTAATATTGTTATAATTAGCCTTCCCCAATTTAGCACATTCATCCTAGGACCACTCTTATCCTTGTCCACCAGCACTTTAAAACTTACTGAATTGTGGTCACTGTTCCCGAAATGCTCCCCTACTGAAACTTCTACCACCTGGCCGGGCTCATTCCCCAATACCAGGTCCAGTACCACCCCTTCCCTAGTTGGACTGTCTACATATTGTTTTAAGAAGCCCTCCTGGATGCTCCTTACAAACTCTGCCCCGTCTAAGCCCCTGGCACTAAGTGAGTCCCAGTCAATATTGGGGAAGTTGAAGTCTCCCATCACCACAACCCTGTTGTTTTTACTCTTTTCCAAAATCTGTCTACCTATCTGCTCGTCTATCTCCCGCTGGCTGTTGGGAGGCCTGTAGTAAACCCCCAACATTGTGACTGCACCCTTCTTATTCCTGATCTCTACCCATATAGCCTCACTGCCCTCTGAGGTGTCATCCCGTAGTACAGCTGTGATATTCTCCCTAACCAGTAGTGCAACTCCGCCACCCCTTTTACATCCCCCTCTATCCCGCCTGAAACATCTAAATCCTGGAACTTTTAGCTGCCAATCCTGCCCTTCCCTCAACCAGGTCTCTGTAATGGCAACAACATCATAGTTCCAAGTACTAATCCAAGCTCTAAGTTCATCTGCCCTACCCGTAATACTTCTTGCATTAAAACATATGCACTTCAGGCCACCAGACCCGCTGTGTTCAGCAACTTCTCCCTGTCTGCTCTGCCCCACATCCTGACTACTGCTAGGGGGCCTGTACATAACTCCCATCAGGGTCTTTTTACCTTTGTGATTCCTCAACTCTACCCACAGAGATTCTATGCCTTCTGATCCTATATCACTGTTCACCAATGGTGGAAGTAATGTATGGTCGATAGTATGCTTTGTCCTTGATGGTGTTATGTTCCTCAAGTGTTATTGCAGCTGCACTCATTCAGACAGTAGAGGGTAATCAAAAAAGTAAGAAAATGGGATTTTTTGATGTGAACCATGTAATTTAAACTATGGAAAATCTCATTGATATCTTGCGGTTACACTGGGAAACATTCTGGTATCAAAGGAATGAATTCCCCTAAGAAGAATGGTCACAACCCAAATAACTGATACCAGCTCGGCATCGTTTAACTGTTCCCAAATCCCATTGTTTAAAATTCGTTCATGGGGCATGGGCATCGCAGGCTGGGCCAGCCTTAATTGTCCTTGAGGGGGCAGTTCAAAATCAACCACATTGCTGTGGGTTTGGAGTCACAGACCAGGTAAAGACAGCAGATTTCCTTCCCTAAAGGACATTAGGGAACCAGTTGGGTTTTTACAGCAGTCAACAATGGTTTTGTGGTTATCATTAAACTTTTAATTCCAGATTTTTATTGAATTCAAATTTCACCATCTGCAGTAGTGAGATTTGAACCAGGTCCCCAGAGTATTAGTCTGGGTCTCCAGTTCATTAGTCCAGTGACAATACCATCATGCCACCACCTCACTTTACTACAGTTGATTGTAAAGAAATGTTTAAACTTTGATGTCACCTCTCTGTGGCACTAGCAAGTTATACTCTAAGGGTGTCAGTGGGATGTCAACAAAATAGAAGTGTGAGGCAATAATGGTTGCTGATTCCTAAAGTAGTTAATCTGTTTTGATATAGTTGACAGAGGCATTTTGACCAGGCATCTTCCGGGCGTACGTTGAATAATGTAATTGGATCTTTAATATCAATTTTAACCACTGAAATAGGCAGATCAGCAAAGAAGTTAAATCGATAGCAAGGAGCGATATAGGATCAGAAGGTATAGAATCTCTGTGGGTAGAGTTGAGGAATCGCAAAGGTAAAAAGACCCTGATGGGAGTTATGTACAGGCCCCCTAGCAGTAGTCAGGATGTGGGGCAGAAAATAAATCAGGAGATAGAAAAGGCATGTAAAAAAGGCAATATTACAATAACCATGGGGGACTTCAATATGCAGGTGGACTGGGAAAATCAGGTTGGTAGTGGATCCCAAGAAAAGGAATTTGTGGAATATCTAAGAAATGTTTTTTTGGAGCAGCTTGTGACAGAGCCCACTAGGGAACAGGCAATTCTGGATTTGGTGATGTGTAATGAGGAAGTCTTGATTAGGGACCTTCAGGTGAAGGATCCCTAAGGGAGCAGTGACCACAATATGATAGGCACAACAGAAATTCATCCCAAGGAGGAGGAAATATGCTAAGGGGAGGACAACGCATCCATGGCTGACAAGGGATGTCAAGGACAGCATAAAAGCTAAAGAAAAAGCATACAAAGTGGCGTGAATTAGTGGGAAGTCAGAGGATTGGGAAGCCTTTAAAAGCAAGCAGAGGACAACTAAAAAAGTAATAAGCGGGGAGAAGATGAAGTATGAGTGCAAGCTAGCTAGTAATATAAAGGAAGATAGGAAGAGTTCTTTTTCAATATATGAAAGGTAAGAGAGAGGCAAAAATAGACATTGGACCATTGGAAAATGTGGCTGGAGAAGTAATAACAGGAAACAAAGAAATGACAGACAAACTGAATAGTTACTTTGCATCAGTCTTCACGCTGGAAGACACCAGTGGGATGCCAGAGCTCCAGGAGGAGAGGTGAGTGCAGTGACCATCACTAAGGGGAAGATTCTGGGGAAACCGAAAGGTCTGAAGGTGGATAGGTCATCTGGACTGGATGGACGACACCCCAGGGTCCTCAAAGAGATAGCTGAGGAAATTGTGGAGGCATTGGTGATGATCTTTCAGGAATCACTGGAGGCAGTACAGGTAGTATTGAGGAAGCAAGGGGGCTGCAGAAGGATTTGGACAAGCTAGGAGAGTGGGCAATGAAGTGGCAAATGAAATACAATGTGGAAAAGTGTGAGGTTATGCACTTTGGAAATGGAATTTAGGCATCGACTATTTTCTAAATGGGTAAATGCTTAGAAATCAGAAGCACAAAGGGACTTGGGAGTCCTTGTTCACGATTCTCTTAAGGTTAATGTGCAGGTTCAGTCGGCAGTTAACAAGGCAAATGCAATGTTAGCATTCATGTCAAGAGGGCTAGAATACAAGATCTGGGATGTACTTCTGAGGCTGTATAAGGCTCTGGTCAGACCCCATTTAGAGAACTGTGAGTAGTTATGGGCCCATATCTAAGGAAGGATGTGCTGGCCTTGGAAAGGGTTCAGAGGAGGTTTACAAGAATGATCCCTGGAATGAAGAGCTTGTCGTATGAGGAACGTTTGAGGACTCTGGGTCTGTATTTGTTGGCGTTTAGAAGGATGAGGGGGGAATCTTATTGAAACTTACAGGATACTGCGAGGCCTAGATAGACTGGACGTGGAGAGGATGTTTCCACTTTTAGGAAAAACTAGAACCAGAGGACACAATCTCAGACTAAAGGGACGATCCTTTAAAACAGAGATGAGGAGGAATTTCTTCAGCCAGAGGGTGGTGAATCTGTGGAACTCTTTGCAGCAGAAGGTTGTGGAGGCCAAATCACTGAGTGTCTTTAAGACAGAGATAGATAGTTTCTTGATTAATTAGGGGATGATGGGTTATGGGGAGAAGGCAGGAGAGTGGGGATGAGAAAAATATCAGCCATGATTGAATGGCGGAGCAGACTCGATGGGCCGAGTGGCCTAATTCTGCTCCTATGTCTTATGGTCTGATGGTCTTATGGAATTTCCCAAGCAGACACTTGTCTCTCATACCACCCTGTATGATGCCTCATTGGTTGGAACATTGTGAACACTTATCACTCAGCATTGTTTCAATACCAGCTTTCAAGTGGCTGAATTCTTCAAAACGAACCCTGGAGCCAAGAACAACGTATTTTCCATGAAACAGTGCAATCAATGTAATTCTATCAGTGCTGTCAAATATATTTTTCAAGAAACAACCTCCAGTGCCCAAACTGCTGAATTATTCTATAAAGAAAAGAAAACCTTGCCAGAATATTTTTATCATGTGATTTCCCAAAACATTGGCAGTACATGATGTTATTGATATGTCACATTCTTGTGTTTTACCACAGAGATTATTCGCAAGTGCTCATTTTATTTTTTCCCCTCTTGTCTCAAATGAGCTGAATTATGGGGCGGAGTTTCCCCCAAATATGGCAAAGTATCATTTTTGGCAAGGAAATCAGTGCAATTCCCGCTAGCCCCGGCGATGCAATCTGAAACGCAATGTTCAGGCACTTTGAAATGATTTTTTTCTTCACATGAAAAGTGGCGTGCCTGAGGCACAAAGCGTCTGATTCACCCCGGAGGATATCTGAACACTTCAATGAAGGATGTGCTGCATTTAAACGGCTCAACAGCATTTGATCTGATTCAAGCCATGAGGATGGCAGCAAGAAACCCAACTCCTAGATTTCTGGAGTGTGCCCTCGGCCATTTGCTTGGTGCAGTGGAGGAGAGGTTGGCCACAATGTGCCTGTAGGCTGGCAGCAGGCCCTCCAGCAAGGTGACAAATCTCACCTGGGAGTCAGTGGCAGCACCGAGGTGTCAGTGCCAACAGCCTGAAAAAAAGATGAATGACCTACTCTGATCAGTAGCGGTAAGTGCTCCCAGTCTCCACTCCACACTTCCATCACCCCCCGGAATGTCACCTGGAACCCACATGCCTCCAGCTTGCAGGTCTCCAGCACCTGAACTCCCAGCAGCATCCTCAACCCCCCTGGCGCACCTCATCAGAACCCCTCCATGCTTAGGCGCAGTGCCCACACATGGCAGTTTTCATCAACCTCTGACTTGCCAGGTGTTCAGCTCACATTATCCCCAATTGTGTTCCTGCAGGAGAACCACAACCCCTCAGGTAGAGAGAAAAGAGGTGGTGGGATGACCAAGCTGGGGATCTTGACTCCATTTGAGGAGAAAACCATGGTTCCCGCAGGGGAGGAGCAGGAGCGGGCCTGCGCTGAGAATGAGGTGGGCCTGTGAGAGAAAAGTGACGACCCACCGCACCTTCATCCAGATGACCAGTCTCAAGTGGGTTCTTTGCAGTCCAAACTCTTGACCAGGTATGTACTAAAACCATGGGTGGAATTTTCCCTCAAAATGGCAAAGTATCGGTTTCTTCAGTGTATTTCTCCCCAGAACACAGCCCGATTTTCAATCCAGACCTTCTGACAATTTGTCAAAAAAATGCAGGAGGGCTTGTTTTGCGCCGTCACTCTGGCGGGGCCTGATAGAGTTGGCAAGCCCGGCTCCACAGAGATCGGGGCACTCTTTCAAAATGGCGCAATGTTCAGTTAAAGGCCTCACTCCCAGGACATCGGGACACCCGACAGACAAGGGGAACACCCAACCCGCGAACACAGGGCCAACCTGCATCTCGCCAAGCAATGGTTGGGTCAACCCCCCCTCCCTCACCCACACCACGCAGGCATCAGGATTGTCCGACCCCCACCCCCCCACCCCCCCCCCCCACCTCCCCACCGCCACCATTATCCCTGGCATCGGGGCAACCTCTATTCCCAGAGAATGCATACTCCTACCACCATGCAGGCATAATGCCCTCCTCCACCACCATCATCCCCCACCTCTACATAATGGGAACGCCCCATGGGGTTCCCACGAGACCCTGATTTCTGGCACAGCCCCTGGCAGTGCCAATCTGGTTGTCCCAACCTACACTAAGCAGTACCAGGATGCCAGGCACCATAGGCGAAATTCTCCCCCAACGGCGCGATGTCCGCCGACTGGCGCTCAAATCGGCGCCAATCAGACGGGCATCGCGCCGACCCAAAGGTGCGGAATGCTCCGCATCTTTGGGGGCCGAGCCCCAACATTGAGGGGCTAGGCCGACGCCGGAGGGATTTCCGCCCCGCCAGCTGGCGGAAATGGCGTTTGTTGCCCCGCCAGCTGGCGCGGAAATGCGGCGCATGCGCGGGAGCGTCAGCGGCCGCTGACAGTTTCCCGCGCATGCGCAGTGGGGAGAGTCACTTCCGCCTCCGCCATGGTGGAGGCCGTGGCGGAGGCGGAAGGGAAAGAGTGCCCCCACGGCACAGGCCCGCCCGCGGATCGGCGGGCCCCGATCGCGGGCCAGGCCACCGTGGGGGCACCCCCCGGGGTCAGATCGCCCCGCGCCCCCCCCAGGACTCCGGAGCCCGCCCACGTCGCCTGGTCCCGCCGGTAAATACCAGCTTTGATTTACGCCGGCGGGACATGCAATTTCTGGGCGGGACTTCAGCCCATCCGGGCCGGAGAATTGAGTGGGGGTCCCGCCAACCGGCGCGGCCCGATTCCCGCCCCCGCCCAATCTCCGGTACCGGAGACTTTGGCGGGGGCGGGATTCACGGCGGCCAACGGCCATTCTCCAACCCGGCGGGGGGTCGGAGAATGACGCCCCTTGTCCCTCACCACCCATGGGCAATGCTCACTTCCACGTCCCCAGCGTGGTGATCACAGCTGGTTTCCATTTTTTGAAACCAGTAGTGATTCCCACTGGTGTGGCATATTGCCGGCAAGGGGAGGGAGAGGCATAGAATTCCTACAGTACAGAAAGGGGCCGTTCGGCCCATCGAATCATTGACAGACCCACACTGTGAAAACGAAACAAAAAGCACTCATCCTCCCACTGTTCACTGCTCTTCCAATCAGAGACTGTTTCCCTCCTGAATTTACTGTGGTGATCTCACCAGTGAGAACCGGACTGCAATTGGAGGAACAGCTCTTTGCAGGATCTTTAATTGAATTTACCCATAATTTGAATACTGGCTCTGGGGGCCTCATCCAGATCCTTCGATGGCTGGATTGAGGCCCCGAGCCGTGGGTTCTGCAAGCTTGAGTTAGACCAACGGGAATTAAGATAAATCAAACACATTGGAATTAAGAGGAAAGACAGTACACATACAGCAAGCTTGATGAGATTTCTAGGTTTGCTTGATTCACCTGAGTGTCTCTCAGTAAAGGTCTGACTATCATGGCAATCCCTTTGATCAGGCCAGAGGCATCTTGCTAACTCTGCAGTCATCACGGCGATTTATGGTAAATGCAACTTTAATAATTGATGAATATCCTACTTAAGTATAATCTGGCTGAAACTTGCTGAACATACAATCTTATACTACTTTAAAACTTGATTTTCTTCATTTGAAATTGAGAATGCATATCTGCAAAGCATCCCTGATTCGTGATAGTGTGATGACCCTCACGAAGACCCCAAGGGATTGCTGATTGATCTCCCGTGGGATTCATGAGTACGAGTTCCTGTGGTGAATGGGCAGAGGCTCGCCCAGCTGGGGTCCATTCGCGGGACCTTTAAATGTAGTTCCCAGATCCAGACAGGCAGTTCCCAATAGTCCTGGGCTGGGCCATTTATTTTGTGTGGCGCGGTAGCAGCTTTATTTTCAGTTTAAAATAAACCAATTTGGCCTTTCACTCCGCGCCTCCTGTAATTATTACAGATAGACTCAAAGTGGGTGGGAGATGGGAGAATTGACGTTGGGGAGGGGCCACTGTGGTTGCTATGAGATGTTCCAAGATGGTGCTGACTGCGATGAGACAAAATGTGGTCAGGAAAATGTATCAAATACACTCGGGTTATTAAATTCTATTGATTTATGCCAACTAAAGATGAGGAAATTTACTTTATGTTCTCTTTGAAATTTTGAAGTTAACAGACTAAAAGGAGACAACCTTAAGACTACACAACTCTATGCTCATACTGATCCTTTGATATTACAGAATGACAATTGACTATGCAGAACAATTATTTAGTACATGATGAGTGTTATCTTATGCAGTAAATGGACACCATCCTGCTCTCAGGGACAATATCTGGTTACATTCCCCCCACTGTCAAAGAACAGAAACTTGATGTTGCCTGGCTGGAGAGTTTTGGTCATGAAGAGAGATGAGATAAACTGGGATTATTTTCCTTGGAGCAGAGGAGACTGAGGGGGATCATGATTGGGATGTACAAAATAATGAGGGGCATAGATAGAAAGGGAGAAACCTTTCTCCTTGGTTGAGGGATCAATGGCCAGGGGGCATAATTTTAAAGTAAGGGGCAGGAGATTTAGAGGGGAAGTGAGGAAAATATTTTTCTCCCAGGTGTGGGAGTTTGGAACTCACTGCCTGAAAGGGTGGCAGAGACCCTCGTAACATTAAAGAAGTATTCAGATGTGTACTGATCTCTGTATATCAATATACATGATCAATATATGTAAATGCAGTGCAGTCAATTCAACACTAGATGTCCCAATATCAGATGGCAGAAGAAAGATTTTCCCGCTCTTTCTGAGAGTGTGTGATTCAGGAGAATGAACAGACAAGACATAGGATAGCTAGAGAGAGAGAAGTTATTAGTTATTTCATTATTACATTGTATACTTAGTTAGTCATCTTTAATGTATTTTATTTATTTTACTAGTTGAGTATTAAGTACAAAGGACTCACAAATATTATTGAAATTACTCATTAAACTAGTTCATCTTTAAAAGAAGACTATTGTTTATTTCATCAACTTGGCTGGTTCAAAGAGTAATATATATATAACGTAAAGTAATATAACAAGATGTGCACTTGCAATACCAAGGCTTACAGGGCTATGGCCAAGTGCTGGAAAATGGGATTAGAATATTTAGGTGGTTGTTTATGATCGGCGCAGACACGATTGGCCGAAAGGTCTTTTCTGTGCTGTAGACCTTTATGACTCTATAATTCATATATTTAGGTCCTTTAAAACTCCCTCTTGCTTTTTATCGCTTTGTCCTGGAAGCGGAGACGTATGACAATATGACTGGCCACCCATTTGTGTTGGTTAGTGCTTGTACATTATAGTTTGTGATAGAGTATCTGAAAATGCATAATTCTGGACAGTTGTGTGGTAAGATTTCTATGTGGAGTCATTGGTCATAATGACAACAGTTCCAGTTTGACGTGCTGTATGCTTCTGCAGTCTGGGAATGCATGTAGTGCTCGGAAAGATCTTTTCTTGTCAGACCTTAACATACAGCCTTTGAGGGCAATAAGGCTAGAAGAATCATTTGGTGGGCTATCTAGTTTGCTCGTCTGATTTTTATAGTGCAGCACTAGTGAGCCTATCTGTACATTTTTGAGGAAGGTTTTAATTTATTTTCTTAGCTACGGTCATGCAAAGCTGGATGTTGAAGACTACATTAATTCTGGCAGCCATTTTTTGCAAATAGCTGGAACATTTTGCTTGACAGCAAATTGGGATGTCAAAAGGGACAATCCTGCTTTGCTATATTCGACAAAAGGGCTTTCAACATGTCTCTGAGAATTGAGTTGACCATGTCTATCCTGGTGCCATTATTCCATCCATGTCCTGTGTAAGGGTCCTTCCTGTTTATTCCCTTATTTCCCCTTTCTTTTATGTTGCCGTTACTATTTTTGATCCATGGATGATTAATGGATATGTATCTATAAGGCAAGCAAAAGAAATCAAAAGTTGCAGGAGAGAACAATCTGCTAGTCTCTGCTGGTCTGAAGAGGATTGCAGACTTGTTGGTACCAGAGAGAGAAATGGGGTGGGACTCGGTTTGATTGATTAGCTGATGGCCAATTAATTGGCTCAAGAGGCTGTCCTCTGCCCAGTAACAGATGATGCTTGGATCCTATCCCAGTGGAATGATTTTCAGATGAGTCCCAATGAGTCTTATTTTGACACTTGGCAGCACAGGAACAAAATTGTACCCTCTCTCCCCCATTTTCTCACCAGAAAGGCTGTGAATGCTGTATGTCTGGGGTTGTAGAGAATGTGAATGAATGAATCTACAGGAAAACCATTACAGGCTACAGGCAAAGACAAGAATCTTCTCTCTCTCCAGAAAGTCCTGTGAGTGCTGTATTTCTGAAACTACAGAGATGTGCATGAACCTACAATAAAACCATGAATTGAAAACAAGGTTTGAAGAGGTGTAAGGTGCTGGAAACCACTATCTGAAACAAAGACTCTTTGATTCCTTGTACTTATTATTTTTTACCTCTTTCTTCCTCTCTGTGTTTGTCTGTCGTGTGTGTGTAAGGGGGGATGGGGGGGGGGCAATGTAAAGTGGAGTATTAGGAATTAGATAATAGTTAACCAGTTGTATTTGCTGCCTATTTCATTAAAGTTCTTGTTCTAAATAACCAATAATTGTGTTTACATTTACAAACCTGGTGACTATAATTATTATTGGGCAGCCAATGGCCAAATACTTTGGGTATTTTACAAAGAATTATTGGTCAATTCACTTGTGTTATGACTCCAGTTCAAGTCGGGCTGAAATTGACCAAGCACTAGTCCAGGGTGTCGTAACATCTGCTACACCAGATATTGTCCTTTAAGAATTGTTATGTTCTATTTTTTGTTCCCTGGACACAGCAAACCTCTAGAGCTAAATTAAATCTATGCCAGGAGCCATGAATGTACAATAAGAAAATATGAGATTGCCTCAGTTTGGGATTGGTTCACGCGCTCAACATTCTCTAAGGTCCCACTGCTTTAACACCAGGGCCAGAAAATTGTCGCTGCAGAGTTCCTACAAGCCACTTCATATTGCCTGGTAATGATGGGACAGCTATAATTTTGCACATCATGAGTTTCGGGATTCAACCATTCCACTGCAGGAAGTCGCCAAATGCAAACCAGTTGTTTCACTTCTGAAAAAAGGAAAAGAGAGTACAGTGTGTTTGGGTTTTGAAATGTAACCAGTCCGAATGACACCTCAGATTCAGGCCTTCCGTCGTTATGTGATCATGCCATGAGGCTTCTTCTTAGGCACACATCTTACGATCAATTCAAGCCTCTCACAGAAACACACTGGCCAGGGATTTGCACCCCGTTTGCTGCGGGTACAAATGACGATGACGGCACAAAATTTCGCAAGTGCCCAAAAACGAGATTCCCGGCGGGGAGATCTCGCGATATGATTGTCCCTGACCTTGGTCAATGTGGTTCATGCCATGCAAATATGGGAACCCCATTTAAATACATTTTAATAGCATTAGTGGGTTTCTCTGCTTTATTGTCCCCCGCATATTCGGATTCCCACCCTCTGCTGATGTAACATCATATCGGCAGGGTTTACAACATGTCTGGACCAATGGAAACCTGGAGAGGAGAATCAACCGGAGACGCGCAACTAAGTACATCCCCCAGGGGGTGAGGGACGTGCCTGTGCAATACTCTGGCAGTGCCACAGTGCTGGGACTGTGCCAAGGGACAGTGTCAGGGGGTTTCCTTTGGGGAGGTCCATTGGGGAGGGGGATTCCCTGTGTCTGTGACGGTGTCGGACCTGCATTCAATGTTTTTTTCAACTAAGTTTTGAAAAGTGTGGCCGTCAATGAATCTGGCGGCCTACTCACTGCTTTTCCTGCCCAAAATAATGCTTAATAAGTTTAAAAAACTGGAAGATTCCTCCCATTAAAGTAGTACACCTGTCCTCATTAATTTTTTATTGTCACAAGTAGGCTTACATTGCAATGAAGTTACTGTGAAAAGCCCCTAGTCGCCACACCAGCGCCTGTTCGGGAACACAGAGGGAGAATTTAGAATGTCCAAATTACCAAACAGCAAGTCTTTTGGGACAGTGGGAGGAAACCGGAACACCCGGAGGAAACCCACGCAGACACGGGGGGAACGTGCAGACTCCGCACAGACAGTGACCCAGCCGGGAATCGAACCTGGGACCCTGGCGCTGTGAAGCCACAGTGCTAACCACTGTGCTACCTTGCTGCCCTTTCTTGTGACATGATGTCAGAGAATCGCAAAAATAGAATTTTGAACCCTGGGAATGATTCACCAAGAATACAGGATCAAACGCTGCAAAAGGAAAACTACTGAAAAGATAAAGGGAAACAGATAAAGCTGCAAGTGAGACAGATGAAAAAGGCACACAGAAAAGTACAAATCTGCAACAAAACTACGGAACAAAAGGACAAAGGAAAAGTACACAAAAGCTGCAAGTGAAGTTTCCAATTCCATCTCCAGTAATATTGGGTGATAATGCGTGAAAAGGTGGCTGTTTTTCCATTTATGATGGCAAAACTATGAGATTGCAGCAGGTTTAATTAACAAGCCTGAACCAATGACAGTAGCCACATTGTTAATGCTGCTGGGGAGGGATTGCTACAAAACTGTATATTACCTGAAATCTAACAGATGAGGAAGGAAAAAAGTGAACAGATATTTTAAAAGGCTTGAATGCACATCTTGAAATCTGAATGAATTATGATAATAATTCAACACAAACGTTCAGAGTGAAAATGAGACCATTGAACACTATGTCATGGCAGAAATGCAGCTAACAGAATCATATGAATTTGGACAGCTAAAAGATGACTTGATTTGTCTTATGCATGAGAGACCCCTCAGTGAGAGAAAATCTACTGAAAGATGGGAAACCAGTGCTAAAGAAAGCGATAGATGTTTGTCAAAGTGCGGAATTTGTGAAAGATTAGCTGAAGCATATGTGTGACAGAGCAGACCAGAAGGTACATTGTGCTGAGAGACCGTCCAAGCAGAGCAGAGCAACTCCAGACAAAGGGCAGGATGCAAAAACTGCAGAGGACAGCATACATAGGAAAAGACGAATTGTCTGCATGGAGAAAGCAATGTTTTCACTGAAATAAGCAGAGCCATTTTGCATTCCCATGCTTGTTCAGAGAAAAGCAAAACACGCCAATACAAATGGTCACTTGAGAGGTAACAGCAAACCAGTCTGATGAATTATACATGATACAACAGGTTGGTTCAGTCAAGTCCAGAGGTTTGTGACTGTCACAATGTTGACCACAATGGGAGAGTATCAAGTGTGTAAGAAATGTCAGATAGACATAGGTGCTTCAAGCAACATAATGCCCAGCACTGATCTGTGTGAAGTGGCTTGGCATGGCAATCTGTAAATGAAACCTTCAAAATTAAGGGTGAGAGTATATGACAGCACAAGACTCAAACCAAAAGGACAAACTCGCCTGACAACCCACTGCAATGGGAAGAAGGAAGATGTTGAGGTCCAGGGCATTGATGGGATGCAATGGCTATTCATCTCAGCTGGAGTAAGTCTAAAGCTTGGGCTGGTAACCCTGAACATGCCAACAGACAGAAGGCAGGAAAAGACCCCAGAAAAAGGGCAGAATTAGACCCTAGAAAGAGGTAAACAAAAAGCTGCAGAGGGAGGGAGACAGGAGACAGAAGATATCAGAGAAAGGGAAACAATATTCAAGTAAACAACAAGGTGGTTGCTGACCACATCAGTGCAATGAAATGCATGAGCCGGAGGTAAATGTTCACATCAGAGTTGAACTGGAAGAGTTGAAGGGCAAGATTCCAGTGAATACTATACCTTTGAAAACGCACGATAAACTGAAGTCTTGGTCCACCCACATCGACGCTCCGACCAAGAAAGCACAGCAGTGCCTATATTTCCTCAGGAAAATAAGGAAATTTGGCATGTCCACATTGACTCTTACAAACTTTTACAGACGCACCATAGAAAGCATCCTATCTGGCTGCATCACAGCCTGGTATGGCAACTGCCCGGCCCAAGACCGTAAGAAACTTCAGAGAGTCGTGAACACAGCCCAGTCCATCACACAAACCTGCCTCCCATCCATTGACTGTGTCTACATCTCCCGCTGCCTGGGGAAAGCAGAAAGCATTATCAAAGACTCCTCCCACCCGGGTAATTCTCTCTTCCAACCTCTTCCATCAGGCAGGAGATATTAAAGTCTGAGAACAGGCACTAACAGATTCAAAAACAGCTTCTTCCCTGCTGTTACCAGACTCCTGAATGACCCTCTTATGGACTGAGCTGATCTTCACATATATACTGAGTAGAACTACACTTCGTATGCTTCACCCGATGCCTGTGTCTACCTAGTTACATTGTATATTTATGTATGTCCTGTGTTTTTTCATGTATGGAGCGATCTGTCAGGACTGTATGTAGAACAATACTTTTCACTGTAGCTCGGTACACGTGACAATAAATCAAATCCAATCCAATTAATGAACCAAGCTGTGCGAGATCTGACCAAACAAATGTCAGGGACAACACAAACGTACCAGGAGGAAAGAATGACCCACAATTCCACAGGTGACAACTCAAAGCAGGAGTTGAAAAAATTCAACCAGATATACAAAGCGCAGTCGCAGTTAATTGTGCTCAACTAACAAAGCTGTTCCTTCAATACAATTGGCCGGTCAAGGAAAAAGGATCTCACCAGCTGTACTGTGGACAGAACTACTGTCAATCTCAGAGGTCCATGAGTCCCAGCAACTGAAATGGAACAACAGTCACCAAGGCAAGAAGGGCCACGGGAACACCACTCTCGAGACAAAGAACGTCACCCAGATGTACAGCAAGTGTCAGCACACACATGGACATTTAAGAGACTTGCATGATTTAGAGACATGTGCACAATGCATGTGCAGTAACTAGTTAGTAGATCAAATTGTGTTGATGCATGAGAATAGTGGGTGTATAATAGAAAACATGAGTAACTCAGACACACAGTATTATGCCTGCAAAGACATCCTTTGCTAGGAAAAAAGGGATGTTTGTACCTTTTGAAATGTAACCAGTCTGATTGACACCTCAGGCATTCTGTAGTCATGTGACCATACCATGAGGCTGCCTCTAGAGGCAGAGATCCTAAGATTCAAAAAGGCTTCTCACAGGAACACACTGAAGAAGTACAGCTGTCCATATACTAATAACACAATAGGTGAGCAGGCTGCTCTCTTGGGCAATTGCAAGGGTGTCACATAGAGTGGAATGGAAATAGAAGTAAACAAAACAAAATAATAGCATCCTGAAAGGAGAGTCTGGGCATTTAAAGAAACCTCAAATGGCCGGATAATGTGAAGTGAATGAATATTAACTCATGAATTAAACAGTATCAACAGTAAGTTAATCGCTGTCACTAAAACTGAGGCCAAATGATATGGGCTGGATTCACCGTTTGGAAGGCTCAGTGCCGACGCCAGCGTGGGAACTGTGGCGTTTTACGATGGAAAAATCGGCACTGAACCCTCACCGATCCCGCGACCGGTGAGGGGCTAGCAGCCGCGCCGAGTAAAACTTGCGGTTCCCGCACCAAAAACAGCCAGAGAATGGCCGGGTCCGTGGCCGCACATGAGCACGGCGATGACCTGCAGTGCTCGTGCCGTACAATGTGGCGCCGGTCATGCGTGGATTGACCTGCCAAATGCTGCCCTGCAGGACAACCCCTGGCCACCTCCCACCAGTCCCCCAGCCCTCGCGGAAGCCCACCCCCGGCCAGCAGCACGGCTCCCGGCCGACTGTGGCGGCGCTGGACACAGTCAGTCGCTGCCACGGCAGGTTCCCGACCTCTCAGACCACACGTCAACCACGCGGTCAGGAACTCGGCCCATCGGGGACGGAGCATCCGGGGAGGGCCTTCCGATGACACACCAACGCCGTTCCAACAGCGTGGGGCGCGAGAAACGATGATGCCATTTTGTAGGGGGCGGTGAATAGAAAACCGGCGTCAAACCTGCGACGCCCCTGATTTGGGCGTCGGAAGGGATTCTCCGCCCGTTCGCCGATTATAATATCGGTAAACAAAGAATCCCGCCCATTATGTTTCAAAAATACTCAGGGTGACAAAAATGTTCAAACAAAGAACTTTCATTGATATGATGTTATCTCTCTGAACAATTGATATAGATTTAATTATTTTGAAGTGCAGTAAATGTTGAAAAGTTGGTGAGGGCAACAGCTATTTTAGGGCACAAAAAGATCCCACAAACAGCAAAACAATCAGTAAAACTGTTTTTGGTGATGTTGCTTGAGAGAAGAATGTTGAGCAGGACACCAGACGATGGACTGTTCTTCAACTAGCATGGCAAATTGTGGGTTGGATTCACCGCATTTGAGCCTGTGTGCAGAGAATCTGTGGTGTTTCACGTCAAAAAAATCATCGCCGACCCTTCACCAATCCTGGGACCGGTGAGGGGCTAGCAGCTGCGCCGTGTAAAACTCCCGGCTCCCACAATAAACACGGCTTGAGAATGGCCGGGTCCGTGGCCGCGCGTGTGCACGCCGACGGCCTGCAGCTGCCGCGCCGTACAAAATGGCGCCGGCTGTGTGCCGACCCGACCTGCCAGATAGTGGCCCCTGGTCAACCTCTGGCCATCCCCTATCTGTACCCGCAATCCTCGTGGAAGCCCACACCCTGGCCAGCAGCACGGCTCTTGCCCGACTGCGGTGGCACCGGATACAGTCCGCAGCCGCCACGTCGGGCTCCCAACCGCTGAGACCACACGTCAACCGCGAGGTCGGGAACTCGGTCCATTGGGGGCAGAGCATGGAGGAGAGCACGGCGCGAGGCGTGATGAGCCATTTTGGAAGGGGCGGAGGATACAAAACCCGCGTCAAACAGGTGCCACCCCCGATTTCGGCGACAGAAGGGATTCTCTGCCTGATCGCCAATTACGAAATCGGCGTCGGGGAACGGTGAATTCCACCCTGTGTCTTTTCCTGAGGTCGCACATTTCCACATCACAGCTAGTGAATTCTGGGTTGCACAAAGTCAGCCTGTAGAATTAATGATCATGTGGACTTTTGGTTAGCAAATGAGCAAAGGCAACATGCTGTGAAAATCAATGTGATCTCCAGAATTTACTGAGACAACTTGGAGCCATTGTGGTTGGAGAAAATCAATCTGTTTTTAATTTAATAGGTATAGCAGGATCACGACAAGTCTAAGCAGATTCTTAAACATTGCCAATGCAGAAACTCCAATCAGCAATCAATATACAAACAATTAACACTATAATTTAGTCTGATTCATGAACATTTTATTAAGGGTCATAGACAGGACCAATGTCTTTCGCAACAACCAGTGTTCTGAAACATATTTCCTGTGTGCACGATTCCCCAGACAGTGGGCACGATCTAACGGAAAAGTTCTAAATGTGGTAGCGAGCGGGAACTGCCGCGAGCTTTCTAACGTCGACCCGGCGAGGCCGTCACCGATATCAAACGTTAATTCGTCCACTTTACGAAGTCCCACGGGCTTCACGCCGCAAATGATAGTCCCGCCGGATGATTCCCTGGCACCGCACCCGCCAGCTCCCCACCAACAAGGGAGAGCAGCACTTAAACCGATTGTGCAGAGCAAGCCCCACACAGCCCGCAGCCATGCCACCGAAAAGGCCAACCCCACGATTCGGGGATGGCAACCTGGCCGGATTGTTGGACGGGGTGCCCTATTCCTCCGAGGGGCTCGGAGGGTCAGCCACAGGGCAGCCAGTGTCGCCTGGGAGGAAGTGGCACATGAAGGTCAACGACCTCCACCGGGTCACATGGGTAGCTTGGCACTGGCCCCTTGGTACCAGCCCCTTCTGCCAATGCCCCTGATGACATGCGCCTGGCACGGCATGCACACCCGCCCCCCCGCCCAGCACCATGCCGTGCCCTGGCCCAGCCATGTCCAGCAGTGCTGCCTACGCCAGCACCCCCCATTCCCCCCACCCCCCTCTCCCCCCCAAATTCTCCATCCCGCTTCCTCTCCCTCTGCGATGAATGAAGTGTGCGGCTCACAATGCCCCCTCTGTAGGGGAGGTTAGCCCACAACAGACGGGCCCACAGAGGCGGCAGGATGACAGACATCAGAGTCCACACCCCCTACGAGGAACGGGCCCTGGAGGTCATGGGGTGGCCAAGCACAGATCGATCACTGTCATAGAGGTTGGCGTATGGCGCAGAGTTGAGGATCCACCGGCCGCAACCCAGATGAGCTGCCACAGTGAGCTGTTAATGCCATACAGAATGATCCATCCCTGCCACAGACCATATGATCATTATCCCGCAGGATCTCCATCCGATGGTGCCTGCCCATCCGGGGTGGTCCCGCCGTCCCCCCGTCTCCCATGAGAACACCTCAGAGGGGCACTCCGAGGAGACACCATAGTCCTGGCAGAGCTGTCATCCCCACCCTTCACCAGTGCAGAGACTCTCGTGGGCAACAGTAGTGGACAGGCTTCTGGGGCACATTCAGGTGAGCACCATACAGCTGCTGATGCAGATCAGATGGAGGCAGGAATGCCCAGGCAAGACAGCAGTCGGAGGTCTGCTGGATCCAAGGACCCAGCTGGGTCCCAGTCAGATGCTGAGCCTCTGGACCAGATTTACCCGGAGCTGATGCAGTCGGTCGGGTGCCGCCATGATATTCAGAGGGGGATGTCAGCGACACTCCAGCAGGTCCATAGCCGATTGGAGGAGTCCCAGAGGTTATGGGCACAGGAGGTGGCGCCAACAATGCTTGGCACCGAGGCCAACACTGCTAGGGTGGCGATGACAGTGGAGAGCCTGGTGCATGACTCCAGCAGCATAAGTGGAGGTGTCCAAGGCGTGGCCCAGTCAGTGACGGCCGTGGCTGAGCGCCTCGGCGGCATGTCCGGCTCATTGGAAGACGTGTCCCAGTCCCAGCTGGACATTTATGAGGCACTGTGGAGCATGGCCCAGTCGTAGATGGGCATAGCTAGGGTGTTCCAGAGCATGTCCCAGTCACTGAGGAGCATCGCCGGGGGCGTCGACACCATACTGCAGACATTGCGGAGCGGCCTGAGTTGGCAGTGTCAAATGATGCAGGGGCAGCCAGGGTTCAATCCAGCTGCCCCTCTGTCCTGAGGCGACCCCCAGAGTGCTATGGGCACCTCTAGTGTGGCGATAATGGCCACAAAGCTCCCTGAGTTCCACCCCCCTGGCAACGGTGCGTCTTGGAGTCTGCCCCAGGAACAGGGGAGTACGACGAGGCATGTGCTGCCGGCAAGTGGGCCAGAGCCCTCCAGCCCCTAGAGAACACCCGCAAGAGGCATCGAAGACCATGGGACATGATAATCAGCAGGCTGCCTCCACCTCTTTTTAAAAATAAATTTAGAGTACCCATTTCATTTTTTCCAATTAAGGGGCAATTAACGTGGCCAATCCACCTAGCCTGCACATCTTTGGGTTGTGGGGGTGAAACCCACGCAAACACGAGGAGAATGTGCAAAGTCCACACGGGCAGTGACCCAGAGCCAGGATCAAACCAGAGGGTAGCGTAAAGGGGGAAGGGGTTAAGAGGGGCGTGGAAGGGGGCGGCACCATCAGGGGATAGGGGCAGTTGGGGACACATATGTACAGGATTAAAAAACGTTGCACCCGAGAAATATGATGCCTTTGGCACTTCCATCAACAATGTGGGGCAACCACCAATCCCCTGCCCCAGACCCTGGTGCATGGTGGTCCTGGATTCCACCCCCCCCCCCCCCCCCCCCCCCGGGCACACCGCGTGCAGGTGATGGGCGTGAGCACGCACTAATCAGACAGGCAGGAAGGAGTCAGGCTAAGGCTTAGATTGCGGAGCACCAGTGCTCAGCTCTCAGCGGATTATCATCACCCCCGGCCATTGAAGGTGACATATTGACAGCGGCGTCACAGTCCCATCACCCTTAAGTGATGTTACATAGACTCGGGGAGGGTGGAATAGGGTGGTGGAGAGGGGGGGGATGGAATGCGTGGGGGGGGAAAGGAGGGATGAGATGATGGGTGAAGCCATGTCCGATGTGAAGTGGGCAAGGATAAGAGCCTCCTTGGTCCTTTGGGCATGCCGGACCCTCGCGGCTGCTACCTGTCCTCCATCCTCCAGCTAGTCCTCCAGGTCCTTCCCGGGCTCATCCCCAAGCCTCTCCTGGTCCGGCGCCGCCATGTCCTCCTCCTCAGAGGTGGTTGCATGTTCCTCCCCCACCATCTCTATTACATTGCCCTGCTGCTGGGTCAGGTTGTGGAGAGCACAGAAGGCCACCACGAACTGGGCTACCCTAGGGGTGTATTGCAATGCCCACCAGAGTGGTTGAGGCATCAGAACCGCATTTTGAGCAGTCCGATGCACTGCTCAATGACAGCCCGGGTGGACACATGGGCCTAGTTGTATCAGGTCTCCCCATCAGTCATCGGCCTCCGTACTAGTGTCATTAGCCAGGTCCACAACGGGTACCCATTATCCCCCAAGAGCCAAACGGCCATCCTGGGGTGATCCTCAAAGAGGCCGGGGATGTTCGACTGTCACAGGATGTAGCTGTCCTGCACAGCTTCCTGGGAAGTGTGAACATATGGGCATGATCTTCATGTGGTGGTCGCAAACGATAATAATAATAGAATGATTTTAATAATCATCATCTTTATTAATGTCACAAGTAGGCTTACATTAACACTGCAATGAAATTACTGTGAAAAGCTCCTAGTCGCCATTCTCCGACGGCTGTTCTGGTACACTGAGGGAGAATTCAGAATGTCCAATTCACCTAACACCATGGGCGCGATTCTCCACTCCCGCGCCAGTTGGGAGAATCGCGTGGGTCGCCATAATTTCCCGGGACACCGGTCCGACCCCCTCCCGCGATTCTCCCAAGCGGCGGGAACGGCCTCGTCGTGTTTCGCGGGCCGCTGGCCGGAGAATCGCCGGAGACACCAAAATGGCGATTCTCCGGCACCCCCGCTATTCTCAGGCCCGGATGGGCCGAGCGGCCAGGCCAAAACGACGGGTTCCCCCCGGCGCCGTCCACACCTGGTTGCTGCCGTCGTGAGCGGTGCGTGAACGCTGGGGGGACGCCTGCGGGGGGGCGAGGGGGGATCCTGCACCGGGGGGTACCTGAAGTGTGGGGTGGCCCGCGATCAGTTCCCACCGATTGTCAGGCCGTCCTCTCAGAAGGAGGACCTCCTTTCTTCCATGGCCCCGCAAGATCCGTCCGCCATTATCTTGCGGGGCGGACTTAGAGAGGACGGCAACCACGCATGCGCGGCGCCGGCCGCATCATCTATGTGGCGCCGCCTTTACGTGGGCGACAAGGCCTGGCGTGTGTAGATGACGCGGCCCCAATCCTGGCCCATTGTCAGGGCCTGAATCAGTCGGGACCGGGGCCGTTTCGCGCCGTCGTGAACCTCGACGGTGTTCACGATGGCGCGGCCACTTCGGCGCGGGAGTGGAGAATCCCGCCCCATGTCTTTCGAGACTCGTGGGAGGAAACCGGAGCACCCGGAGGAAACCCACGCAGACACGGTGAGAATGTGCAGACTCCGCACAGACAGTGACCCAAGTGGGAATCGAACCCGGGTCCCTGGCGCTGTAAGCAACTGTGCTAACCACCATTCTATCGTGCCACCCTGGATGTCCGGGGAATGGAACCACTTCCTGTTGATGTAGGGCACTCCCTGATGGCCCAGTGCATGCATGGCTACATAGGTGCCATGAATTACCCACTGGACCTGGGGCGCGATTATTGTGCAAAATAAAAGCATATGGGATTGGGGAAGTGTTTTGAGGTGGATAGAAAACTGGTTGACAGAGAGGAAACAAAGAGTAGGAATTAATGGGTACTTTCCAAATTGGCAGGCAGTAACTAGTGGGGTGCCACAGGGATTGGTGCTGGGATCCCAGCTATTCACAATATATATTAATGATTTGGATGAGGGAACAAAATGTAACATCTCAAAGTTTGCAGATCATACCAAGTTGGGTGGGAGGGTGAACTGTGACGAGGATGCAGAGATCCTACAGCATGATTTTGATAGGTTGGACGAGAGGGTAAATCAATGGAAGATGCCGTATAATTTGGATAAATGTGAGGTTATTCACTTTGGAAGCAAAAACACACAGGCAGATTACTACCTGAATGGTTTTAAATTGGGAGAGGGGAATGTGCAGCAAGACCTGGGTATCCTTGTTCACCAGTCGCTGAAGGTAAGCATGCAGGTGCAGCAGGTGGTAAAGAAGGCTAATGGTATGTTGGCCTTCATTGCGAGAAGTTTTGAGGACAGAAGCTTGGATGTGTTGCTACAATTATACAGGACCTTGGTGAGGACACACCTCGAATATTGTGTGCAATTTTGGTCTCCTTTTCTGAGGAAGGATGTTCTTGCTCTCGACGGAGTGCAGCGAAGGTTTACCAGACTGATTCCAGGGATGGCGGGACTGTCATATGAGGAGAGATTGACTAGGTTAGGATTGTTCTCGCTGGGGTTCAGAAGAATGAGGGGGGATCTCATAGAGACTTATAAAATTCTAACAGGACTAGACAGGGTTGATGCCAATGGTGGATGTGTCCAGAACCAGGGGTCACAGTCTGAGGATTCAGGGTAAACCATTTCAGACAGAGATAAGGAAACATTTATTTACCCAAAGACTGGTGAGCCTGTGGAACTCATTACCACAGGAAGTAGTTGATGCTAAAACTTTGAATATATTCAAGAGGCGGCTGGATATAGCACTTGGGGCGAATGGGATCAAAGGCTATGGGGAGAAAGCAGGATTAGTCCATTGAGTTGGATGATCAGCCATGATCGTGATAAACTGCGGACCAGGCTCCATGGGGCAAAAGGCCTCCTCCTGCTGCTATCTTTGTGACAAAGCCAGCTTTGCCAAAGACTAATCGGACTCAAAACGTTAGCTCTTCTCTCTTCCTACAGATGCTGCCAGATCTGCTGAGATTTTCCAGCATTTTCTCTTTCGTTTCAGATTCCAGTATCCGCAGTAATTTGCTTTTATCCTCTTACGGACTGACCAAATTAATACTACACTCCTGTATGCTGCCCCCGATGCCGGTGTCTAGGTATTTAGGTACCTTGTGTTGCCCTACTATGTATTTTCTTTTCTTTTCATGTACTAAATCATCTGTTTGAGCTGCACACAGAAAAATACTTTTCATTGTACCTCGGTACACGTGACAATGAACAAATCCAATCCAATGTGACGCATGTCTTTTGCATCCGGGCATCTATTTCCGTCAACCTGAACCTGGGCCAGGTCCACCAGGATGCCTTGGCTGCTGCACTTGATGCCATTGCTGGAATGCCCCAGATCCAAGGGGTTATTGATGGCATGCATTTTTTAAAAAATGCATTCTTTAGGATGTGGACTTAGCTGGCTGGGCCAGCATTTGTTACCCATCTCGAATTGCCCTTGAACTGAGTGGCTTGCTAGGCCATTTCAGTGGGGGGCAGTTAAGAGTCAAATGCATTGTTGTGTGGATCTGGAGTCACATGTAGGCCAGACTGGGGAAGGATGACAGATTTCCTTCCCTGAGGACATTAGTAAACCAGATGGGTTTTTACAACAATCAACAATGATTTCATGGTTATCATTTGACTTTTAGTTCCAGATTTTTATTGAATTCAAATTTCACCATCTGCCATGATGGGAATCGAACCTGGGTCCAGAGCATTACGCTAGGTCTCTGGATTACTGGTCCAGTGACAATATCACTATGCCACCGCCTCCCCCATGTCACCCTCAGAGCACCGGCTCAACATGGGGTGCCCTTCATTAACAGGAAGGGCTTCCACTGCCTGAACGTGCAGTTGGTGTGTGATCACCAGTTGCACATCATGCATGTCTGTGCATGATATCTAGGAAGCTTGCACGACGCTTACAACCTGCCGCACTCGGAGGTTCCTGGCACTTTTGAGGCGCTCCCTCAGGTGAAGGGTTGGTTCATGGGTGACAAGGCTGACCCACTGAGGTCCTGACTGATGGCGCCTGTGCAGTGGCCCCAGACCGAGGTGGGGAACCGTTAAAATGATGCTCACTCAGCAATCAGGAGCGTCATCGAGTGGTGCTGCCTGGGTTGCTCTGGCAGGGCACTCAAATGTAGCCCCCAGAGGGCTCATTGTCGTGGCTTGCTGTGTCCTGCACAATAGTCCACAGCAGTGGGGCGACATGCTGGAGAACGGATAAGAGTAGCAGGTCATCGGACGAGGACTGTGCCCAGGAGGAGCCAAGCGAGGACCGGAGCTGGCACGGCAGGCCGCTGAACATGTGATTTAGGGCCGTCGCACAAGGGACAACCTCACCATCTCTGGATTTACCGATTAGCAGGCCAAAACACCAGCAGCTCCTTCACTCTGGTCCCTGCACCCCCCACCCCCCTGCCCTTACGTTCCCTCTCCCTTAGCCTTTCCCTCTTCCCTGTCCCTTCGCCTTTCCCCTCGTCCCTGTCCCATAGCCTTTCCCCTCTAACCTCTCCCTTAGCCTTTCAGCCCCTCCCTCTCCCTTCGCTTTCACCTCTTTCCTCTCACCTAGTATTTTACCCCTTCCCACGACCACAGCTTCCCTTCCCCCCTCCGAGAGTGATTTCAGGATCACAGCAGGGTGGTGGGCCTGGGTTGACAATATCAAGGGGTGGAGGATGATAACGATTCATTGTGAGATGAGCTCTGGTGCTCCTAATTTTCTGACAGTGTCTGGCTCCTGACTTTTAGATAACATATCACTCTCTGCCCAGATGATCCCTACTTGTGCCATGGGGATTCCTACTCAGGGACCCCAAAATGTTGGAGGTAGGGGGGTGGCGTTGGGAGATGGTCAACCGATTGGGCTCATTCACTGGAATTGCTGTCAGACTAGGCAGTCTGACACAGTGGCCCCATGGCCTGCCACATTTCGGTGAGGGTGTATGTATGTTAAACGTTAATGCATCCGAGCTGCTCTGAGAGCTTCTCTGCCCCCTCCCCTCCTCCGCTAGGCACTGCCCACCAACTCCCAACATTTCCTTCCCACTCGTGGGACAGACGTTAGAGGCAGATCAGACTGGTGGTGTAAAAGTGTTCAATGATGCGTGATTACAATGTGTGCCCCTTCGCCTGACTAGCTAAGATCTATTACACAATGCCAACTTAAGTGTCCTCTATATTTCTCTTCTTTCGTGCTCTATTGCACCTTCTTATCGTTGCCCCAGACAGCACATCAGGAGTGGAGGTGGCCTGCTGCTTGTCCTACCCTTTGCCTTGTGATGCTCTTGGCAACCATCTTTTGAAGGGCCTGGATCTGGGTTGGCTTGACCGACTTTCGGGTGTCACAGGTAACGACGTGTTACCCTGTTATGCCCACTGCCCAGCAAATGTGTCAGTGTCAGGTGGGGAGGATTTGGGAGGGTTGAGGTGTTCCAGCTCCTCCCCTATGGAAGATGCCAGCATGGGCCCCATCCTTTTCTCCTCCCTCAGGGTGCTTGCTTCCCCAGGCTACTCCATGGTTTGGAAGGGAAGCTGGGGTGAGCTCTGAGGCCTGCACTATCATCTGGCCCTGCCAGACCTGGAAGCCCACCCTCGTTTGAACCATGGTGTTGATGCCCTCAGCCATGGTGCACTGAGACTGGGTCATGTCCCTCAGTGAGTGAAATATGTCCCTCTGTGACTGGCTAAAGTCAGTCAGTGCCCGGCCAATGCTTTCAATGCTCTCAGCCATGACTATTTGTGAGTGTGTCAAGCTCCGGTATGCCACAACAATATCCACCGCGCCTGGGACATGTCCACTTGTGATTGTGCCCTCCTGTCCTATGCCTCAGCCATGGACAGCAGAGTGTGTCCAGGCCCTGAACATCCTGACATATGGCTCTGATTTTGTGCCCCAGGCCTTATACCTTTTCAGTGTTGCCTGGGTGCCATGCATTCTTGGCACCATCTCCTGCGCCTGAAGGTGATTCGACTTCTCCAGCTATATTTTCAGGTGCTGGAATGTTACTGACATCACTTCTTGTAAATTCTGGCTCTGAATCTGCATTAGCAACAGTGATGTGATCATCAATTGCAGAAGTGCAACATCTGTCTTGGTGCCAGCTGTACGCTGGGATTGGGCAGCCCTCTGACCGGCTGCTCCCTCGGGTGTCCCTGCCTCCATGTGATGTGCTGTAGCATATGCGTGGTGCTCACCAGAGGGTGACCCACGAGCCTGGTCACAAACAGTCCCCATCGAGGAGATAGTCTCTGCAATGGTGGATGGTGCTGGTGAAAGCAGTGCTGAGATGTCAGTGTCTTCCCGGAGTTGTGCTCCGGGGTGTTCTGAGGCTCCCGGTCAGCCCAGCCTGCTCTGCTGAGGATCGTGTATACTAAAGACATGGGTTTGAATCTTGGGAAGGACAGATCTGGGGGAGAGACTAGACCCACTTGAGATAGGGAGACCTGAGCCGTATTGGACTCTCTCTTCTTCGCCACATGCCGAACCCCATGTCAGCCTACACCATGAGTTCCAGGGCCCTCTCCTCAAACGGGGGGAGAACCCGAACATCAGGGATGCCTCCGCCTGTCTTCTGCCACTCTCGTCTATTATGGCTAGCTTTATCCTTGGGAACACATAAAGGGCATAGTGAGATGCTGGCACGCCATTTTGATGAGGTGTTTCCAGCTGTTGACATGTGTGGGCAATAAGATTTAAAAAGAGCAATAGTTTAGAGTCAGCATGGAGAGTTACAAAGAGCAGGAGCTGAGAGTCAGCGTGAAGATATAAAAAGAGTGGGAGCTGGGAGTCAGAATGGCGATTTAAAAAGAGCAGGACCTGGGAGTCAGAGGGGGAGAATAAAAAATATTGGGAACTGAGAGTCAGGGCGGGAGCTGAGAGTCAGAGCGGAGATTTAAAAAGAGCAGGAGCTGAGAGTCAGAGTGGGAGCTGAGAGTCAGAGCGGGAGCTGAGAGTCAGAGCGGGAGCTGAGAGTCAGAGCAGAGATTTAAAAAGAGCGGGAGCTAAGAGTCAGAGCGGGAGCTGAGAGTCAGAGTGGGAGCTGAGAGTCAGAGCGGGAGCTGAGGGTCAGAGCGGAGATTTAAAAAGAGCGGGAGCTAAGAGTCAGAGCGGGAGCTGAGAGTCAGAGCGGGAGCCGAGAGTCAGAGCGGGAGCTGAGGGTCAGAGCGGAGATTTAAAAAGAGCGGGAGCTAAGAGTCAGAGCGGGAGCTGAGGGTCAGAGCGGGAGCTGAGAGTCAGAGCGGGAGCTGAGAGTCAGAGCGGGAGCTGAGGGTCAGAGCGGAGATTTAAAAAGAGCGGGAGCTAAGAGTCAGAGCGGGAGCTGAGAGTCAGAGTGGGAGCTGAGAGTCAGAGTGGGAGCTGAGGGTCAGAGCGGGAGCTGAGAGTCAGAGCAGAGATTTAAAAAGAGCGGGAGCTGAGAGTCAGAGAAGAGATTTAGAAAGAGCGGGAGCTGAGAGTCACAGCAGAGGTTGAGAAAGAGTGGGAGCTGAGAGTCAGAGGGGGAGCTAAGAGTCAGAGCGGAGATTTAAAAAGAGCGGGAGCTGAGAGTCAGAGCGGAGATTTAAAAAGAGCGAGAATTGAGAGTCAGAGTGAAGATTTAGAAAGAGCGGGAGCTGAGAGTCAGTACTGGGGAAGGAGGGAACTGTTGCAATGGGATGGTCTTCATCTGAATCAAACTGGGACCAGAGTCCTGGTGAATCACATAACTAAGGCTGTAGATAGGGCTTTAAACTAAGTAGTAAAGGGGAGGGTTCATTTGTATGGAAAATTAGAAAACCAAAGTTAAAGGAGAAGGTGAGAGTGCAAATTAATGATGAGGGCTTTAAACGCGTTAAAGGAGCCGAGGGCTCAGGAGAGGTTAGTAAAGTTTCAAGAACACCTAATCGAGCAGAGAGTATAGAAAGCAGCAGGAATCTGGGAAAAAAGGGACAACAATGAGAAGGGCGGGGTGTTCAACGCAGGGTTGAGGGTGTTGTACCGATAAGAAACAAGGGAAATGAGCTTGTTGCGCATATTGAAATTGGCGGGTACGATGGCTGCAAGGAGATCTGGGCTGGGATCTAAATATCCAAGGATATGTGTCGTATCGAAAGGACAGGGCAGATAGGCAGAGGGGGCGGGCTTGCATTGTTAGTAGAAATTAACTTAAATCGAAAGCAAGAAGTGATATAGGGTCGGATGGCGGAGAAGCCGTTTGGGTAGATTTGAGGAATCGCAAAGGAAAAAAGACCCTGATGTGAATTATGTATAGGCCTCCTAGCATTAGTCAGGATGTGGGGCAGAAAATAAATCAGGAGATGGAAAAGGCAAATAAGAAAGGAAATATTCCAATAATCATGGGGGACCTCAATATGCAGGTGAACTGGGAAAATCAGGTTGGTAGTAGATCCCAAGAAAAGGAATTTGTGGAATGTCTACGGGATGTTTTTTTGGAGCAGCTTGTGGTAAAGCCCACTAGGGAAAAAGCAATTCTGGATTTGGTGATGTGTAATGAGGCAGACTTGATTAAGGAACTTAAAGTGAAGGAACCCTGAGGGAGCAGTGACCACAATATGATAGAATTTACCCTGCAGTTTGAGAGGGAGAAGCTGCAATCAGATGTAACTGTTTTACAATTGAATAAAGGTAACTACAAAGGCATGAGGGAGGACATGGCCAGAGTTGGAAGGGGAGCCTAGCACGGAAGAGAGTGGAACAGCAATGTCAGGAGATTTTGGGGGTTATTCGGGAGGAACAGAAATTCATCCCAAGGAGGAGGAAACATGCTAAGGGTAGGACAAGACAACCATGGCTGACAAGGAAAGTCAAGGACAGCATACAATATTCCAAGTGCAGCTTTACCAAGGTTACACACAACTGTAGCATGACTTTCCAGTTTTTATACTTAATGTCTGATCCAATGAAGGCAAGTATTGTGTATGCTTTCTTGACTACCTTGTCCACTTGTTGTCACCTTCAAAGATTTGTGGACATGCATACCCAGATATCTCTGACTTTCTATATTCCTAAGAGTTTTGCCATTTACTGTATATTTCCCCTCTATGTTAGACCTACCAAAATGCACTACCTTACATTTGTCCGCATTAAACTCCATTTGCCATTTCTCTGCTCAAGTCTCCAACCTATCTATGTTGTACTGTATCGTCGAACGATTCTCAACACTATCTGCCACTCCACCAACCTCAGTGTCATCCGTGAACTCACTAATCAGACCAGCTACATTTTCCTCCAAATCGTTTATGTATACTGCAAACAACAGAGGTTCAAGCACAGATCCCTGTGGAACACCATACAGCCCACACACTCATAGCAGCCAACAGTTTGGCTTGGGAAAAATCTGCTCCCAGGTTGATTGACGTGGACATCACCAGGATGCTGGGGCAGCACAGTGGTTAGCACAGTTGATTCACAGCTCCAAGGTCCCGGTTCGATTCCTGGCTCGGGTCACTGTCTGTGTGGAGTCTGCATGTTGTCCCGTGTCTGCGTGGGGTTCCCCCGGGTGCTCCAGGTGGATTGGCCATGTTAAATTGCCCCTAGTGTCCAAAAAGGTTAGGTGGGGTTACTGGGATAGGGTGGAGGCATGGGTTTAGGTGGGGTGCTCTTTCCAAGGGCCGGTGCAGACTCAATGAGCTGAATGGCCTCCTTCTGCACTGTAAATTCTATGATTCTATGCTAGATGCGATGGATGAGAGGAGAAACACCCTCGCCGTGATTCTCCGATAACGGGAGCACACAGACTCGGCCTTCATCTCAAATGGAAGAATTCCGTCCATTATTTTATACTAAATGTTGAACATTTTGTGTCATTTCAAAGCTACAAAATAATATTTTCCTGTGAGATAATGCTAGAGGTTTGAAATATGTCACAAAAACAGAGTTATTTTATAAAGAGCTAAATTTGGTCAAAATAAACCAATCGCATACATCCAGAAGAGTAGGGGAAAAAGGTGGTCCTTTTGGAGGAGGTGATATATTGGGACAGCTTCACTCTCTTGTCATGCGAGAGTGACTTTAAGAACTGGATGTTTAAGCAATGTACCTTTAAGAAAACAGTGATATCCTAGAGTGGGTGGAGCTCAGCTCAGATCAGCCATTTTGCAGTTTTTTAGTTTCAGCTTTGAAAAGAGCTGGTGTGTGTTTGTGTTTTGCAGTGAGCTGGATCTCTCACATGAAAGACTATCTCTGGATCATTTGGGTGATTTAAATTTATGATAGTGAAGCCTTTAACCTGATGTGATTTTGTTTAAAGGTGTTAAGTCTCTTGGAAGTTTGAAGGAACATTTTAAGGAGTTATTTACTGTTGCAATATTTTCTGAGTTATCTTTGAAGTAAGGGGTGTTAAGAGATCCAATGTTTATTTACGATGTTAAGTTGGGTTCATGGAATAAACAGTGTTTTGTGTTTAAAACCCACATGTTCATAATCCCACACCTAGGGAAAGCCGTGTGCTAGGAAAAGCAACAAATCCATTAAAGGGAGAGGTTGGTTGAACTCCATGATGCATTTTGGGGTTCTGAAAACACCTCGCCCATAACAATTGGGGGATCGAGAGGGATAAAAGTCTGTCTATTGGATTAGCTTTTGTGAACTTAATGACAGTGAAGGATTGTTGCTTTTCCGGTGTGGTATTTTAGTTTAAGTGGGGAGAGTGTTGTGAACAATGGCTCTTTCAGCGGCTCCGAAGTTTTTGGGGGTGGAGAATGTCACACGTAGTACTTTACGGACAGAAACGAAAAGCAGACTGTTAGATTTGGCAAGAACATTGCAATTAACATTACCTGACAAAATGCGAAAAGATGAGGTAATTATTGTGGTGGTTAAGCATTTAAAGTTGCCCGAGATAGAGTTTGACTCATTGGAAATGGCAAAAATTCAGTTACAAATTAAACAAATGGAACATGAATTAAAGCAGCTTGAATACAAAAGAGAGAGAGAGGAAAAAGAAAAAGAGAGCGAAGAAAGGAGAAAAGAAAGAATAGCCCGAGCAGAACAAAAAGAAAAAGAAAGGGAGATACAGATCAGGGAAAAAGATAGAGAGAGGGAGTTTGAACTTCAGAAAATGGCCATGAAACATGACAATCAGTTAAAATTGGCAGACGTAAAGGGACGCGTACAGTTGGAGGAGATGGATGAGGATAGTGAGAAAGAGCGTCATAGTCGAAGGCTTGGTGGGAATCTATTTAAATATGTCCAAGCATTGCCAAGGTTTGACGAGAAGGAAGTGGAAGACTTTTTCATTTCATTTGAGAAGGTAGCTAAACAAATGAAATGGCCACAGGACATGTGGGTGTTACTGATTCAAACAAAGCAGGTAGGTAGAGCGAGTGAAGTGTTTGCATCACTACCGGAGGAAGTATCTGGAACGTATGAGGAGGTGAAGAAATCCATCTTAAGTGCATATGAGCTAGTGCCTGAAGCTTACAGCCAAAGGTTTAGAAATTTAAGGAAAGAATTTGGTCAAACATACAAGGAGTTTGAAAGGCTCAAACAGAGTAATTTTGATAGGTGGATAAGGGCTTTGAAAATAGACCAAACGTATGAAGCTCTCAGAGAAATTATACTTTTGGAGGAGTTTAAAAATTCAATTCCTGATGTAATGAGAACTCATGTGGAAGAACAGAGGGTTAAAACTGTGAGATTAGCAGAGGAAATGGCAGATTATTATGAATTAGTTCATAAATCAAAGATTGGTTTCCGACATCAGTTTCAGCCGGTGAGAGATAGAAACTGGGAACATGAGAAATACTCAAGTGGTAAAGGTAAAGGTGATCTGATGGGCGATAATAAAGAGAGTGTACCTCAGATTAAGAAAGAAATCCAGGAGGGTGGAAAAGAAATGAAAAGTTTCAAATGTTTTCACTGTAATAAACTAGGCCATGTAAAGTCACAGTGTGGGTGGTTGAAGAAAAGCACTGGGAAGGCTGATGTGGTAACACAGGATAAGACAGTGGGGTTTGTTAGAGTGGTAAAGGAAAGCCCAAGGGAAGCGAAGGAAGTGCAAACGATTGTACAGCCTGTTCAAGAAGTAATTGTTAAGAAGGTGCCAGATATCTTTAAAGAATTTATTTGTGTGGGTAAAGTTTACTCATGTATCAAGAGGAGCAGGTAAAGAAGTCACAATTTTAAGAGATACAGGGGCTAGTCAATCTTTAATGGTAAGAGATGAGGAATTATGTACTTTGGGAAGAATGTTGCCAGAAAAGGTGGCTGATAAGCCAGTGGAAAATCAGACAACTGAAGTGTTGAAGGACGAATATCCTGGGAATTTTCTGGATTGTGTAATAACAAGGTCGCAAAGTCACAGGTTAAAACAAGAGGAGAAATCAAAGAGTGAAGATGAAGTTGAAGTGCAATTATGAGAAACGATTTTTGATCACATGGTTGAAAAAGAGCAAGAAAAGGTGGAGGCTGAGGCGGATATTTTTAGTTCAGGAAAATTGGCGGAGTTACAACAGAAAGATGTAGAAATAAAACGGATATATCAGAACGCATATACGGAAGAGGAATCTGAGAGTATACCAGAGTGTTATTACCGTAAAAATGATGACTTGATGAGAAAATGGAGACCTGTACACATGCAGGTGGATGAAAAGTGGGCAGAAGTTCATCAAGTAGTATTGCCGGTAGGGTATGGAAAGAAGGTGTTGCGAGTTGCACATGAGGTACCAGTGGGAGGTCATTTGGGAATAAGGAAAACTCAAGCTAAAATCCAGAAACATTTTTATTGGCCTGGACTACATAAAGATGTAGTTAAATTTTGTCAATCATGTCACACATGTCAAGTGATAAAACCAGCCCCTTAATACCCATTCCAGCATTTGAGGAACCTTTTACAAGGGTCCTAATTGATTGTGTAGGACCGCTTCCTAAAACAAAAAGTGGGAATCAATATCTTTTGACTGTAATGGATGTGTCTACTAGGTTTCCAGAGGCCATTCCAGTACGTAATATTACAGCGAAAAGGATTGTAGAGGAATTACTTAAATTCTTTACTGGATATAGACTACCCACAGAAATTCAATCGGATCAAGGAACGAATTTTACTTCAAAGTTATTCAAAGAAGTTATGGATAGCTTAGGAGTAAAACAATTTAAATCAACTGCGTACCATCCAGAATCTCAGGGAACATTAGAAAGGTGGCATCAGACATCAAAGACAATGTTGAGGGCGTATTGTCAAGATTATCCAGAGGATCGGGATAAAGGAATTCCATTCGTATTGTTTGCAATTAGGGATGCACCTAATGAGTCTACCAAATTTAGTCCTTTTGAACTAATTTTTGGTCATGAGGTAAGAGGACCACGTAAATTGATTAAGGAAAAATTGGTGGGTGAGAAATCGGAAATTACACTATTGGATTACGTGTCAAATTTTAGGGAACGATTAAATAGAGCAGGTGAATTGGCTAGACAACATTTGAAAGTTGCACAAAATGAGATGAAACGGGTAGTGGACAAGAAATCCAAAGTTCGTAGTTTTGCCAGTGGGGATAAAGTTTTAGTGTTGTTACCAGTGGTAGGGGAGCCTTTAAAAGCTAGGTTTTGTGGACCGTATCAGATTGAAAGGAAATTAAGTGAGGTGAATTATGGAGTAAAAACACCAGATAGAAGGAAGACTCACCGAGTGTGTCATGTGAATATGCCTAAAAGGTACTTTGAAAGGGAAAGAGAGAAAAAGGAGGTTTTAATGATTCTAACTCAAAGTGACAAACCAAATCCAGATGACTGTGAATTTGACATACCTCAAATTAAATTGGAAAATGAGGATGTTCTTAAAAATTGGGATGAATTGTTAAGTTACCTTCCAGAGGAAAAACAAACTGACCTGAAAGAGTTATTGATATCACAAGGGCAAGTTTGTAGAGATAAATTGGGAAGTACTAAAATGGCTATACATGATGTAGATGTGGGCAATGCTGTTCCTATTAAACAACATCCATATAGACTTAATCCTTTAAAATTGGCACAAGTTAACAGAGAGATTGAGAGTATGCTTAAAAATGGCATAATTGAAGTGGGTTGCAGCCAATGGAGCTCACCCATAGTGATGGTATCTAAACCAGACGGTACCCAACGGTTGTGAGTGAACTATCGAAAGGTGAATGCAGTTACAAGAACGGACTCTTATCCTATCCCACGTTTGGAGGATTGCATTGAGAAAGTGGGACAATCTGCTTTTATTTCCAAATTAGATTTACTGAAAGGTTACTGGCAAGTACCTTTATCTGGCAAGGCGAAGGAGATTTCAGCTTTTGTGACTCCAGATGGTATATACCAGTTCAAAGTTATGCCATTTGGCATGAAAAACGTCCCAGCAACATTTCAACGGTTAACTAATACAGTTGTTTCAGGATTACCCAATTGTGCGGTTTACATCGACGATCTGGTAGTTTTCAGCCAGACATGGAAAGAACATTTAAAACATCTGAGGGAGTTATTCGATCGACTTCAGGAGGAGGGTTTGGTGATAAACCTAGCCAAAAGTGAATTTGGAAAAGCCCAAGTCACTTTCCTTGGCCATACAATCGGACAGGGTCGACTGGCCCCATGGGATGTGAAAACAAAAGTTATTGGGGAGTTTCCGATACCCTCGACACGACGGGAAATAATGCGATTTCTTGGTATGAGTGGATTTTACCGTAAATTTGTACCAAATTTTAGCAGTGTGGTCGCTCCACTAACGGACTTGCTCAAGAAGCGTAACAAATTCCAGTGGACAGCGGAGTGTCAACAGGCATTTGACGGCCTGAAGGTTGTGTTAACCACTGCTCCTGTGTTAGTCATCCCAAATTATACTAAACCTTTCAAAGTGGCTGTTGATGCGAGCGATGTGGGTGTAGGTGCGGTGCTTCTACAAGACGACGACGAAGGGCTAGAGCGGCCTGTTGGTTATTTTTCAAAGAAATTGAATTCTCACCAGAAAAAGTATTCGACGATTGAGAAGGAGACTTTGAGTTTGGTGCTGGCTTTGCAACATTTTCACATTTATGTGACCAGCAATCCATCTGACACCGTTACACATACGGATCATAATCCTTTGACGTTTTTGGAGCGATTCCGGAATAACAATGCAAGGCTGTTGCGCTGGAGTTTGTTGTTACAGCCATTTCATTTAAAAATAGCACATGTGGCAGGACGGGAACATGTGATAGCCGATGCTTTGTCACGAATGTGATCAATCGAGAAGGATTTTGGTTGGAGGAAGAAGAACAAAGAAAAATGGACTATATTATTATACCTGTTTGCGTGTGTTGTTTTCTTTAAATGAAAATGTCTATTTGCTGTCTGCATTTCTTAGTGGATGTTGCAAAAGTGAAAAATGAAACCATCTTGAAGTTGATGGGGTTATTTTTCTTGGGGGGAGGTGTCATGCGAGAGTGCCTTTAAGAACTGGATGTTTAAGCAATGTACGTTTTAAGAAAACAGTGATGTCATAGACTGGGTGGAGCTCAGCTCAGATCAGCCATTTTGCAATTTTTTAGTTTCAGTTTTGAAAAGAGTTGGTGTGTGTCTGTGTTTGCAGTGAGCTAGATCTCTCACATGAAAGACTGTCTCTGGATCATTTGGGTGATTTAAACTTATGATAGTGAAGCCTTTAACCTGATGTGATATTTGTTTAAAGGTGTAAAGTCTCTTGGAAGTTTGAAGGAACATTTTAAGGAGTTATTTACTGTTGCAATATTTTCTTAGTTATCTTTGAAGTAAGGGGTGTTAATAGATCCAATGTTTATTTAAGATGTTAAGTTGAGTTCATGGAATAAACAGTGTTTTGTGTTTAAAAATCCACGTGTCCATAATTGTAATCCCACACCTAGGGAAAGCCGTGTGCTAGGAAAAGCAACAAATCCATCAAAGGGAGAGGTTGGTTGAACTCCATGATATATTTTGGGGTTCTGAAAACGTCTCGTCCATAACACTCTTCAAACACTGTTCTTTCACCTGACAGCAGGAGGACTTTGTTTGAATTCTCATCAGTGTTGTCAGTGGAACAGTGTAACAGCGGAGCTTGTCCCAGTCTCAGGTGTGCATTTACGAGGCACAGCAGAGTATGGCCCAATCACTGAGGAGCATCGCCGAGAGCATCGTCTCGATGGTGCAGACAATGGGGAGCTGCCAGGGCTGACAGAGCTAGATGATGCAGGGACAGCCGGGGATTGAACCAACTGCTCCTTCATCCGAGGTGAACCCCTGAGCCATATGGGCACAGAGCAGAAGGAGAGGGCGCTGGGTGCCAACCCAGATCCATCCCGTGGTGTGGGGATGGTGGCTACTAGGTCCCCTGAGTTCCACCCCTCTGATGAGGCCATGTCTCGAAGTCAGCACATGGGACAAGGCCTGTGCCGTCGATATGTGCGCCGAGACCTCTGGCTCCAAAGCCCCCAGAGGATGCCCGCCAGGGCCATCGAAGACCACGGGACGTGGTAAACAGCTAGCTGCCATCACCTCAGATGTGCATCCTGGGGACGTACCTAGACGTAGTGGTAGAGCAAGGAAGGTCAAGCACATTGAGGATCACTGAGGGTGGAGAGGACAGGGAGGTAGGTAGTGTGACTCCACTGTGACTCCCCCCTCCCCTCCACCCTTCCCACGGCAAGGAACACCTGCGGAAGCTGGCCTGCCCCACACCGAGGCCCCTCTATCCCCTGCTGGGCACTGGGGTGGCAAGCCCAGCACCCTCGGGTTCTTTGCCTGTGAGCAAAGATCACTACTCACCTCCCCGGCTCCCCGTAGACGCCCTTCCGTCAGGTTCATATTTTTAAAAAGGCGCACTAAATGGCGCCAGCATGACTACTTGCTGGGGAGTCCGATGAATCATGGGAGCCTGCTGGATATGGGTCGCTCCTGTTAATTGTATGGACCTATGGCTTAAGTGGTGATAATTGGTTTCTCGCCACGCTACGGTGGGATCCCGATTTTGCCTACGTGAGGGGGCCGGTTGCATGGCAAATTGTTTGCCGCCTGGCGTGGTTCTCTTTTTCAGCCTCCCGCTATTCACCGACCTCATTTTGCTCAAGCGAGAGCGCAAAGAGGACTGAGAATCGCGCCCAGACTACGTCACTATTCAGGTATGACAGCACTATTGGTGAAACGGGGTTTTGGGTTTTTATTCTTGGGTTTGGCTAGACCAGGATTTCTAGCCCATCCCCAATTGCCCTTGAGCGGATGGTGGTGAGCTGCCTTCTTGAACACTGCAGTCCATCTGGATTTTGATCCAGCAACAGTGAAGGATTGGCAACATATTACCAAGTCATTGGAGGGGAACTTTCAGATGGCAGTGTCCCCACATGTCTGCTGCCTTTGTGCTTCTAGTTGATAGCGGTCATTACCAGGACAACCTTCAGAGAGGCTCAAATATTAATTGTAGAGGCCCAGCAATTACAAATTTATTGCAGACACGGCCACATTGCAGGAAAGCACTGCAGTAGCGCATGCAGCGCACTGTTTTATGTCCTGGCAATCCTAAAGACATTCTCCAGGTCTTTGCTGGCTTTGGAATAGGTCAGTCGATTGATTGGCCAATAATGTATGCTTCATCAGTATGCAGGAGAATAGGCATTAATGTATATAATCCTGAATTGGGGAGCGGGGCTGGGTGAGGGCAAACTCCTTCCCCAGTGGAGTGAGGATTCAGAAGTATTTTTGTGTCCTTAGTAATGGGGTATTGTAAATATTCCCTCAATGGGAGTAAAAAATATATTGATGTTACTCATACTGCCAGTTGAACCGCACTTTCTATCTGTGTACAAAAATTGATGTATCGATGGACATTGTCAAACATAGTACCAGTCTCCTGATTAATGGCCTGTGGACCAAATTGTGGCACATATGGGCTGGTTTAGCTCAGTGGGCTAGATAGCTGGTTTGTGATGCAAAACAAGACCAGCAGCGCGGGTTCAATTCCCGTACCAGCTGAGAATTCTGAATTCTCCCTCTGAACAGACGCCGGAATGTGGCGACCAGGGGCTTTTCACAGGAACTTCATTGAAGTGTTAATGTAAGCCTACTTGTGACAATAAAAAGATTATAATTATGATATAATTATAATTACAACCAGCGAGTTCTTCAGTTTGAGTTGGTGGACAATTGGCAACATAGTCATGAAGGAGAATAATTATGTTAACTGCCACAATTTTCTCTGAGATTTAACCCTCAAATTTAACATTCGAGTCTACAGGTAACTACTTCTTGCCTTTCACACATGGTCCCAAGGCGCAAAAATGTTTTATTCTGTCCTTTCTCCAACTTTGTCTAGTCTAACAATGCAGGGTGGTACCTTTATAGCTGTAACATCCACCAGCATCACTTATCCCAGAGGCATGATGAGGCCAACTTTCCTATCTATATAAATCTTCATGTATGTCAGTTCACTGAACATTAGAGACAGAGGGCGAGATTTTCCCAAAATTTTTCAGATTGTCAGGCACTCTCCAGAAACACAGCTGAGTTTTAAGACCAGATTTTCTGGCACTTTGTGCACAGAAACGTTGGGGGCATGGTTTACTCCGTCACTCTGGCAGGGCAGGGCCAGATAGAGCCAGCAAAGCTGGCTCCACGAAGATTGGGGCGCCATCTTTCTGCATTTAAAGCAAGTTTCTCCAACCCCCCAGACATGGAGGACTACCCCGGGATATCATTCCACCTGGCATCACAGCAACGGTTTTAGATTATTTTTTAAAACATACCTTTTGCTGGCACCTGAAAAATCTGGAGTGGAGAAGGCCAGGTGCTTCCTTCACTCCCATCTCAAAATTCTTCAAGGGGACCTAAAACAGCTACCAAGCCCTGAATTTACATATAAAAGGTCTTTAATGTCTATTTTTGGAGGCAAACTGGGATGCCCATATACAAATTAAATATTTTTTGGGCATCCAAAGGACACAGGATATGGTCCCCAGAATGGGCACAACAGGGTCTAATTTCTGCATCTAGCAATCTTACACTTCAGGTCTCATCATGAATTTAATCTTTTTGGTAGACTGTGTGTTGCTATTGAGTCCTTTCACCGAAGTTAGTTTATTCATTAATAATCATTAATGTTTTACATCACTGAACTTAATTAATGTAAATGAGACACTTTTACCTGACATCATTACACAGTGAGTGATGCAGAGGTGCTGGAAGAACTAATGTGTACTTCTTTCTGTCTTTGGTTTATTTAATCACTCAGCTGAAATTGAATCTAAAATGCATTTTAATTCACACAAGTCCATTTTTACAAAGTCGGATGAGACCAATTCTTCTCATCATAGAAAACATTCAATCTTGAGATTGAGTGGTGAATCATAGTCGCTAGTTGGGCTAATATTAGTGATGTCAGCATCTAAAAATACATGGTTGTAGGTTGATCGAAACTGGTTACGTAGAACAAGGGTTTGCATTTAATCTATTCAGTTTATTCCTCTTGTTTTAAAGATGCACTGTTCTTTACCCTAGCCTTTTCCACCATTATCAGTATTCTTTCCCACTATGTACCAATTCGGTTCGAAGCTGGCGTGTCAGTTTATGTTTTTCTGCAATTAAAATATTTAGAGATTCTCTGAGCCAGCTTCGAGGTTTTGGACCAATTTTACTTTAAAATCTTTAAAATCTCAGAAGGAAGAAAAAGTGAGAAATACGATAAGCTAAGCAAACATGCTCAAAGGAAATCAATTTTGACGCAAGAAATCATGCTGTTATCAGGTCAACTGTGCAGCGATATTCAGATATCAATATACATGATCAATGTATGTAAATGTAGCACAGTCATTTCAACATTGGATGGCTCACAGTCAGATACTATAAGAACTGGGGTGGGATTCTCCGACCCCTCGCCAGGCCAGAGAATCGCTGGGGGGAGGCGTGAAACCCACCCCACCGCCCCGACGCCGGCTGCCGGATTCTCCGGCGCCGGTTTTTCGGCGGGGGCGGGAATCGCGTTGCGTCGATCGGGGGCCGTTGGCAGTGGCCCCCCCCCCCCCCCGGCGATCCTCCACTCCGCGATGGGCCGAGTGGCCGCCCATTTTTGGCCAGTCCCGCCGGCGTAAATCAAACAAGGTCCTTACTGGCGGGACCTGGCTCTGCGGGTGGCTTGCGGAGTCCTCGGGGGTGCACGGGGGGATCTGGCCCCGCAGGTGTCCCCACGGTGTCCTGGCCCGCGATCGGGGCCCACTGATCTGTGGGCGGGCCTGTGCCGTGGGGGCACTCTTTCCCTCTGCGCCGGCCGCTGTAACGGTCCGCCATGGCTGGCGCATGCGCTGGGATCACGCCAGAACACGCTGGCGCTCCTGCGCATGCGCCAACTCGCGCCGGCCGGCGTAGGCTCTTCGGCGCCGGTTGGTGCGTGCCAACCCCGCCGGCGCCGGCCTAGCCCCTGAAGGTGCCGGGGATTCCGCACATTCCGGGCAGCCCGACGCCTGAGTGGCTCACGCCACTCCTCGCCGCCGGTACGGCCCGCCCTGCCGGATAGCGGAGAATCCCGGCTCTGGTTTCCTGCCTTTTCTAAGTCAGATAACATGATGATGTGATTCAGACCAGTGAACAAGCAAGTCATTGAATAGGTAGAGCAAGAGAAGTCAGAACTAGTTAGTTCCAATAGTGTATCGTTATATAAGTATCTGTATTGTACTTTAATTCTTTATTGTTAGTTTAGTAATGAGTAAAAGGACTCACAGTTTATTATTTTATTACTCATTAAATAGTTCATCTTTCAACAAGAAGACTATTGGGCATTTTATCATCCTGGTGGATTCAAGAGTAATATATATATTTTAGATAAGTCATTATTTAAAATATAACATGGTACCGGCGAATTATAAATCTTTTAAGAAATACTAACAAAGATTTAGCATAGAAAAGAAAAAAGAACGAATGGATTCAACTATTTGACTATGGCAATCAGCATAACTTTGAAAACTTCGACGCAAATGACTTATCAATGGACCAAGTTCAAGCACCCAAGACATCTAAAGACCACTGGTAATTTAAATTTAAATTGGAAGTTGGTCAAGCAGCAATTTCAACTTTACCTAGAAGCTAGTGATTTAGCTTCAGCACCAGAAGCTAGAAGGATCGTGTTATTTCTATCCCTTGCAGGACAGCAATCAATCAAAATATTAACTCAGTTCATTTTAGTGCTGGTGAAGATAAGACCAAATTTGTTCAAGTGATAGCGAAGTTTGATGAAAATTGTAAAATACAGACAAATGAGATTTTAGAATGGCTGAAATTTCATCGGAGAATTCAAAAAACTGGTGAATCTGTGAATAATTTTATCACAGATCTCAAGTTCTTAGCTAAAACGTGTAATTATGAAAATCTGAATGATTCACTTGCAAGAGACCAAATAGTATATGGTATACATAATGATAATGTCAGAGAAGCGTTAATTCGTCAAAATAATTTAACTCTACAAATCGCGATTGACAAATGTATAGCAGCAGAACAGACCAGAAGCCAGTATCTAGCATTTTATCCAAAGGAACAAAACGCGAATCTCTACCACAAGGCAGAGAAAATTAAAATAGTGTCGCAAGCAAAGCAGAAATCTGTAAGGAACGGAAGCCATCCTCTGCAAGCATTTTTGAGCTCCGCACATGTGCACTACGCACCAAAATGCGAGACGTTCAGGAAGAAGTCTGCGCATGTGTGTACGTCACAATTACATCATGACGACAATGTAACTACGTGTCACAGATTTGGTAAGGCCTACTTAAATGGGCATTGTCCAGCTTTTGGCAAACAATGTTTAAAATGTCAGTAACTCAACCATTATGCTTCCCAGTGTCAATCAACTGCTAAGTACATTCCACCTACACACAAAAAGTGTCACAAAGTACGCGCTGTGGACAAAACAGAAGAAATCAACACTCAAGAAGATTTCACGGAAGATGACGATATTAAAAATACTTTCTTCATTGGTGTAGTTCAGTGTTCTTCAAACTCGGGGCCGCGACCCGCGGGTGGGTCGCAGGTGGGTGTCGGGAGGGTCGCGGAGCAGTCCTCCGCGGCGCCCCCGATATCGCGAATCAGCCGCAGCAGCCCGCTTTTAATACTGCCGGCTGCAAGCGGCCTTCAAAATGGCAGCGAACATATTTTAAAAAATCGGCCACATTGCGAATGCGCGCCCGATTATCGGCAAAATGATCGGCGCATGCGCAATGCGTCGACTTTTAAAAGTATGTTCGCGGCCATTTTGAAGGCCGCTTGCAGCCGGCGTTATTAAAAGCTGGCTGCTGCAGAGACACAGATTTTTTTTCCTAATCTATCTAATCTTTCTGCCTAAAGGGAGGCTAAGGGCAGGTCATGACCCCCGAACGTTGACGTCACGTGCTTTGGGTGCGATTCCTCCATTTTGCAAACAAGCAACAGGAGAGTAAAATTTAAAGCGGATCATTTTGGTATAAGGAAGAGAGGACCAGGGACACAAACAGGCCAGGATCTCACAACTAAATCTGCTGAAGAGAGTAGCTCAGGAGAATCCACAGCAGGACAAAGCAGTGTTGGTGTGAGCTGTTCAGGAGGATCCACACCAGGACAAAGCAGTGTTGGTGTGAGCTGTTCAGGTGGGTCCATACCAGGACAAAGCAGTGTTGGTGTGAGCTGTTCAGGAGGGTCTATACCAGGACAAAGCAGTGTTGGTGTGAGCTGTTCAGGAGGGTCCACAGCAGGACAAAGCAGTGTTGGTGTGAGATGTTCAGGAGGGTCTATACCAGGACAAAGCAGTGTTGGTGTGAGCTGTTCAGGAGGGTCCATACCAGGACAAAGCAGTGTTGGTGTGAGCTGTTCAGGAGGGTCTATACCAGGACAAAGCAGTGTTGGTGTGAGCTGTTCAGGAGGGTCTATACCAGGACAAAGCAGTGTTGGTGTGAGCTGTTCAGGAGGGTCTATACCAGGACAAAGCAGTGTTGGTGTGAGCTGTTCAGGAGGGTCCACAGCAGGACAAAGCAGTGTTGGTGTGAGCTGTTCAGGAGGGTCTATACCAGGATAAAGCAGTGTTGGTGTGAGCTGTTCAGACGAGTCCACAGCAGGACAAAGCAGCGTTGGTGTGAGCTGTTCAGGAGGGTCTATACCAGGACAAAGCAGTGTTGGTGTGAGCTGTTCAGGAGGGTCCATACCAGGACAAAGCAGTGTTGGTGTGAGCTGTTCAGGAGGGTCTATACCAGGACAAAGCAGTGTTGGTGTGAGCTGTTCAGGAGGGTCCACAACAGGACAAAGCAGTGTTGGTGTGAGCTGTTCAGACGAGTCCACAGCAGGACAAAGCAGTGCTGGTGTGAGCTGTTCAGACGAGTCCACAGCAGGACAAAGCAGTGTTGGTGTGAGCTGTTCAGGAGGGTCTATACCAGGACAAAGCAGTGTTGGTGTGAGCTGTTCAGGAGGGTCCATACCAGGACAAAGCAGTGTTGGTGTGAGCTGTTCAGGAGGGTCCACAGCAGGACAAAGCAGTGTTGGTGTGAGCTGTTCAGGAGAGTCCATACCAGGACAAAGCAGCGTTGGTGTGAGCTGTTCAGGAGGATCCACAGCAGGACAAAACAGTGTTGGTGTGAGCTGTTCAGGAGGGTCAATACCAGGACAAAGCAGTGCTGCTGTGAGCTGTTCAGGAGGGTCCACAGCAGGACAAAGCAGTGTTGGTGTGAGCTGTTCAGACGAGTTCATACCAGGACAAAGCAGTGTTGGTGTGAGCTGTTCAGGAGGGTCTATACCAGGACAAAGCAGTGTTGGTGTGAGCTGTTCAGGAGGGTCTATACCAGGACAAAGCAGTGTTGGTGTGAGCTGTTCAGGAGGGTCTATACCAGGACAAAGCAGTGTTGGTGTGAGCTGTTCAGACGAGTTCATACCAGGAAAAAACAGTGTTGGTGTGAGCTGTTCAGGAGGATCCACACCAGGACAAAGCAGCGTTGGTGTGAGCTGCTCAGGAGGGTCTATACCAGGACAAAGCAGTGTTGGTGAAAGATGTTCAGGAGGGTCTATACCAGGACAAAGCAGTGTTGGTGTGAGCTGCTCAGGAGAGTCCATACCAGGACAAAGCAGTGTTGGTGTGAGCTGTTCAGGAGGGTCTATACCAGGACAAAGCAGTGTTGGTGTGAGCTGTTCAGGAGGGTCAATACCAGGACAAAGCAGTGTTGGTGTGAGCTGTTCAGGAGGGTCTAAACCAGGACAAAGCAGTGTTGGTGTGAGCTGTTCAGACGGGTCCACAGCAGGACAAAGCAGTGTTGGTGTGAGCTGTTCAGGAGGGTCTATACCAGGACAAAGCAGTGTTGGTGTGAGCTGTTCAGGAGGGTCTATACCAGGACAAAGCAGTGTTGGTGTGAGCTGTTCAGGAGGGTCTATACCAGGACAAAGCAGTGTTGGTGTGAGCTGTTCAGGAGGGTCTTTACCAGGACAAAGCAGTGTTGGTGTGAGCTGTTCAGGAGGGTCTATACCAGGACAAAGCAGTGTTGGTGTGAGCTGTTCAGGGGGGTCCACAACAAGACAAAGCAATGTTCTGTGAGCTGTTCAGGAGGGTCAATACCAGGACAAAGCAGTGCTGGTGTGAGCTGTTCAGGAGGGTTTATACCAGGACAAAGCAGTGTTGGTGTGAGCTGTTCAGGGGGGTCCACAACAAGACAAAGCAGTGTTGGTGTGAGCTGTTCAGGAGGGTCAATACCAGGACAAAGCAGTGTTGCTGTGAGCTGTTCAGGAGGGTTTATACCAGGACAAAGCAGTGTTGGTGTGAGCTGTTCAGGAGAGTCCACACCAGGACAAAGCAGTGCTGGTGTGAGCTGTTCAGGAGGGTCAATACCAGGACAAAGCAGTGTTGGTGTGAGCTGTTCAGGAGGGTCAATACCAGGACAAAGCAGTGTTGGTGTGAGCTGTTCAGGAGGGTCTATACCAGGACAAAGCAGTGTTGGTGTGAGCTGTTCAGGAGGGTCCACAAGACAAAGCAGTGTTGGTGTGAGCTGTTCAGGAGGGTCTATACCAGGACAAAGCAGTGTTGGTGTGAGCTGTTCAGGAGGGTCTATACCAGGACAAAGCAGTGTTGGTGTGAGCTGTTCAGGAGGATCCACACCAGGACAAAGCAGTGTTGGTGTGAGCTGTTCAGGAGGGTCCACAGCAGGACAAAGCAGTGTTGGTGTGAGCTGTTCAGGAGGGTCTATACCAGGACAAAGCAGTGTTGGTGTGAGCTGTTCAGGAGGGTCTATACCAGGAAAAAACAGTGTTGGTGTGAGCTGTTCAGGAGGGTTTATACCAGGACAAAGCAGTGTTGGTGTGAGCTGTTCAGGAGGGTCTATACCAGGAAAAAACAGTGTTGGTGTGAGCTGTTCAGGAGGGTCCACAGCAGGACAAAGCAGTGCTGCTGTGAGCTGTTCAGGAGGGTTTATACCAGGACAAAGCAGTGTTGGTGTGAGCTGTTCAGGAGGGTCTATACCAGGAAAAAACAGTGTTGGTGTGAGCTGTTCAGGAGGGTCCACAGCAGGACAAAGCAGTGTTGCTGTGAGCTGTTCAGGAGGGTCTATACAGGACAAAGCAGTGTTGGTGTGAGCTGTTCAGGGGGGTCCACAACGAGACAAAGCAATGTTCTGTGAGCTGTTCAGGAGGGTCAATACCAGGACAAAGCAGTGTTGGTGTGAGCTGTTCAGGAGGGTCCATACCAGGACAAAGCAGTGTTGGTGTGAGCTGTTCAGGAGGGTCTATACCAGGACAAAGCAGTGTTGGTGTGAGCTGTTCAGGAGGGTCAATACCAGGACAAAGCAGTGTTGGTGTGAGCTGTTCAGGAGGGTCAATACCAGGACAAAGCAGTGTTGGTGTGAGCTGTTCAGGTGGGTCTATACCAGGACAAAGCAGTGTTGGTGTGAGCTGTTCAGGAGGGTCCACAACAGGACAAAGCAATGTTCTGTGAGCTGTTCAGGAGGGTCAATACCAGGACAAAGCAGTGCTGGTGTGAGCTGTTCAGGAGGGTTTATACCAGGACAAAGCAGTGTTGGTGTGAGCTGTTCAGGGGGGTCCACAACAAGACAAAGCAGTGTTGGTGTGAGCTGTTCAGGAGGGTTTATACCAGGACAAAGCAGTGTTGGTGTGAGCTGTTCAGGAGAGTCCACACCAGGACAAAGCAGTGCTGGTGTGAGCTGTTCAGGAGGGTCAATACCAGGACAAAGCAGTGTTGGTGTGAGCTGTTCAGGAGGGTCAATACCAGGACAAAGCAGTGTTGGTGTGAGCTGTTCAGGAGGGTCTATACCAGGACAAAGCAGTGTTGGTGTGAGCTGTTCAGGAGGGTCCACAACAAGACAAAGCAGTGTTGGTGTGAGCTGTTCAGGAGGGTCTATACCAGGACAAAGCAGTGTTGGTGTGAGCTGTTCAGGAGGGTCTATACCAGGACAAAGCAGTGTTGGTGTGAGCTGTTCAGGAGGATCCACACCAGGACAAAGCAGTGTTGGTGTGAGCTGTTCAGGAGGGTCCACAGCAGGACAAAGCAGTGTTGGTGTGAGCTGTTCAGGAGGGTCTATACCAGGACAAAGCAGTGTTGGTGTGAGCTGTTCAGGAGGGTCTATACCAGGAAAAAACAGTGTTGGTGTGAGCTGTTCAGGAGGGTTTATACCAGGACAAAGCAGTGTTGGTGTGAGCTGTTCAGGAGGGTCTATACCAGGAAAAAACAGTGTTGGTGTGAGCTGTTCAGGAGGGTCCACAGCAGGACAAAGCAGTGCTGCTGTGAGCTGTTCAGGAGGGTTTATACCAGGACAAAGCAGTGTTGGTGTGAGCTGTTCAGGAGGGTCTATACCAGGAAAAAACAGTGTTGGTGTGAGCTGTTCAGGAGGGTCCACAGCAGGACAAAGCAGTGTTGCTGTGAGCTGTTCAGGAGGGTCTATACAGGACAAAGCAGTGTTGGTGTGAGCTGTTCAGGGGGGTCCACAACAAGACAAAGCGATGTTCTGTGAGCTGTTCAGGAGGGTCAATACCAGGACAAAGCAGTGTTGGTGTGAGCTGTTCAGGAGGGTCCATACCAGGACAAAGCAGTGTTGGTGTGAGCTGTTCAGGAGGGTCTATACCAGGACAAAGCAGTGTTGGTGTGAGCTGTTCAGGAGGGTCAATACCAGGACAAAGCAGTGTTGGTGTGAGCTGTTCAGGAGGGTCATTACCAGGACAAAGCAGTGTTGGTGTGAGCTGTTCAGGTGGGTCTATACCAGGACAAAGCAGTGTTGGTGTGAGCTGTTCAGGAGGGTCCACAACAGGACAAAGCAGTGTTGATCTGAGCTGTTCAGGAGGGTCTACAGCAGGACAAAGCAGTGTTGGTGTGAGCTGTTCAGGGGGGTCCATACCAGGACAAAGCAGTGTTGGTGTGAGCTGTTCAGGAGGGTCTATACCAGGACAAAGCAGTGTTGGTGTGAGCTGTTCAGGAGGGTCCATACCAGGACAAAGCAGTGTTGGTGTGAGCTGTTCATGAGGGGCCACAGCAGGACAAAGCAGTGTTGGTGTGAGCTGTTCAGGAGGGTTTATACCAAGACAAGCAGTGTTGGTGTGAGCTGTTCAGGAGGGTCCATACCAGGACAAAGCAGTGTTGGTGTGAGCTGTTCAGGAGGGTTTATACCAGGACAAAGCAGCGTTGGTGTGAGCTGTTCAGGAGGATCCACACCAGGACAAAGCAGTGTTGGTGTGAGCTGTTCAGGAGGATCCACACCAGGACAAAGCAGTGCTGCTGTGAGCTCTTCAGGAGGGTCAATACCAGGACAAAGCAGTGTTGGTGTGAGCTGTTCAGGAGGGTCTATAACAGGACAAAGCAGTGTTGGTGAAAGATGTTCAGGAGAGTCCATACCAGGACAAAGCAGTGTTGGTGTGAACTGTTCAGGAGAGTCCATACCAGGACAAAACAGTGTTGGTGTGAGTTGTTCAGGAGGGTCTATACCAGGACAAAGCAGTGTTGGTGTGAGCTGTTCAGGAGGGTCCATACCAGGACAAAGCAGTGTTGGTGTGAGCTGTTCAGACGAGTCCACAGCAGGACAAAGCAGTGTTGGTGTGAGCTGTTCAGGAGGGTCTATACCAGGACAAAGCAGTGTTGGTGTGAGCTGTTCAGGAGGGTTTATACCAGGACAAAGCAGTGTTGGTGTGAGCTGTTCAGGGGGGTCCACAACAAGACAAAGCAGTGTTGGTGTGAGCTGTTCAGGAGGGTCAATACCAGGACAAAGAAGTGTTGGTGTGAGCTGTTCAGGAGGGTCCATACCAGGACAAAGCAGTGTTGGTGAAAGCTGTTCAGGAGGGTCTATACCAGTACAAAGCAGTGTTGGTGTGAGCTGTTCAGGAGAGTCCATACCAGGCAAAGCAGTGTTGGTGTGAGCTGTTCAGGAGAGTCCATACCAGGACAAAGCAGTGTTGGTGTGAGCTGTTCAGGAGGGTCTATACCAGGACAAAGCAGTGTTGGTGTGAACTGTTCAGGAGAGTCCATACCAGGACAAAGCAGTGTTGGTGTGAGCTGTTCAGGGAGGTCCACAACAAGACAAAGCAGTGTTGGTGTGAGCTGTTCAGGTGGGTCTATACCAGGACAAAGCAGTGTTGGTGTGAGCTGTTCAGGGGTTCCACAACAAGACAAAGCAGTGTTGGTGTGAGCTGTTCAGGTGGGTCTATACCAGGACAAAGCAGTGTTGGTGTGAGCTGTTCAGGAGGGTCTATACCAGGACAAAGCAGTGTTGGTGTGAGCTGTTCAGGAGGGTCTATACCAGGACAAAGCAGTGCTGCTGTGAGCTGTTCAGGAGAATCCACAGCAGGACAAAGCAGTGTTGGTGTGAGCTGTTCAGGAGGGTCTATACCAGGACAAAGCAGTGCTGGTGTGAGCTGTTCAGGGGGGTCCACAACAAGACAAAGCAGTGTTGGTGTGAGCTGTTCAGGAGGGTCTATACCAGGACAAAGCAGCGTTGGTGTGAGCTGTTCAGGAGAGTGCACATCAGGACAAAGCAGTGTTGGTGTGAGCTCTTCAGGAGGGCGCACAGCAGGACAAAGCAGTTTTGGTGTGAGCTGTTCAGGAAGGTCTATACCAGGACAAAGCAGTGTTGGTGTGAGCTGTTCAGGAAGGTCTATACCAGGAAAAAACAGTGTTGGTGTGAGCTGTTCAGGAGGGTTTATACCAGGACAAAGCAGTGTTGGTGTGAGCTGTTCAGAGGGTCTATACCAGGAAAAAACAGTGTTGGTGTGAGCTGTTCAGGAGGGTCCACAGCAGGACAAAGCAGTGCTGCTGTGAGCTGTTCAGGAGGGTTTATACCAGGACAAAGCAGTGTTGGTGTGAGCTGTTCAGGAGGGTCTATACCAGGAAAAAACAGTGTTGGTGTGAGCTGTTCAGGAGGGTCCACAGCAGGACAAAGCAGTGCTGCTGTGAGCTGTTCAGGAGGGTCTATACAGGACAAAGCAGTGTTGGTGTGAGCTGTTCAGGGGGGTCCACAACAAGACAAAGCAATGTTCTGTGAGCTGTTCAGGAGGGTCAATACCAGGACAAAGCAGTGTTGGTGTGAGCTGTTCAGGAGGGTCCATACCAGGACAAAGCAGTGTTGGTGTGAGCTGTTCAGGAGGGTCTATACCAGGACAAAGCAGTGTTGGTGTGAGCTGTTCAGGAGGGTCAATACCAGGACAAAGCAGTGTTGGTGTGAGCTGTTCAGGAGGGTCAATACCAGGACAAAGCAGTGTTGGTGTGAGCTGTTCAGGTGGGTCTATACCAGGACAAAGCAGTGTTGGTGTGAGCTGTTCAGGAGGGTCCACAACAGGACAAAGCAGTGTTGATGTGAGCTGTTCAGGAGGGTCTACAGCAGGACAAAGCAGTGTTGGTGTGAGCTGTTCAGGGGGGTCCATACCAGGACAAAGCAGTGTTGGTGTGAGCTGTTCAGGAGGGTCTATACCAGGACAAAGCAGTGTTGGTGTGAGCTGTTCAGGAGGGTCCATACCAGGATAAAGCAGTGTTGGTGTGAGCTGTTCATGAGGGTCCACAGCAGGACAAAGCAGTGTTGGTGTGAGCTGTTCAGGAGGGTTTATACCAGGACAAAGCAGTGTTGGTGTGAGCTGTTCAGGAGGGTCCATACCAGGACAAAGCAGTGTTGGTGTGAGCTGTTCAGGAGGGTTTATACCAGGACAAAGCAGTGTTGGTGTGAGCTGTTCAGGAGGATCCACACCAGGACAAAGCAGTGCTGCTGTGAGCTGTTCAGGAGGGTCAATACCAGGACAAAGCAGTGTTGGTGTGAGCTGTTCAGGAGGGTCTATAACAGGACAAAGCAGTGTTGGTGAAAGATGTTCAGGAGAGTCCATACCAGGACAAAGCAGTGTTGGTGTGAACTGTTCAGGAGAGTCCATACCAGGACAAAACAGTGTTGGTGTGAGTTGTTCAGGAGGGTCTATACCAGGCAAAGCAGTGTTGGTGTGAGCTGTTCAGGAGGGTCCATACCAGGACAAAGCAGTGTTGGTGTGAGCTGTTCAGACGAGTCCACAGCAGGACAAAGCAGTGTTGGTGTGAGCTGTTCAGGAGGGTCTATACCAGGACAAAGCAGTGTTGGTGTGAGCTGTTCAGGAGGGTCTATACCAGGACAAAGCAGTGTTGGTGTGAGCTGTTCAGACGAGTCCATACTAGGACAAAGCAGTGTTGGTGTGAGCTGTTCAGGAGGGTTTATACCAGGACAAAGCAGTGTTGGTGTGAGCTGTTCAGGGGGGTCCACAACAAGACAAAGCAGTGTTGGTGTGAGCTGTTCAGGAGGGTCAATACCAGGACAAAGCAGTGTTGGTGTGAGCTGTTCAGGAGGGTCCATACCAGGACAAAGCAGTGTTGGTGAAAGCTGTTCAGGAGGGTCTATACCAGGACAAAGCAGTGTTGGTGAAAGCTGTTCAGGAGGGTCTATACCAGGACAAAGCAGTGTTGGTGTGAGCTGTTCAGGAGAGTCCATACCAGGACAAAGCAGTGTTGGTGTGAGCTGTTCAGGAGAGTCCATACCAGGACGAAGCAGTGTTGGTGTGAGCTGTTCAGGAGGGTCTATACCAGGACAAAGCAGTGTTGGTGTGAACTGTTCAGGAGAGTCCATACCAGGACAAAGCAGTGTTGGTGTGAGCTGTTCAGGGAGGTCCACAACAAGACAAAGCAGTGTTGGTGTGAGCTGTTCAGGTGGGTCTATACCAGGACAAAGCAGTGTTGGTGTGAGCTGTTCAGGGGGGTCCACAACAAGACAAAGCAGTGTTGGTGTGAGCTGTTCAGGTGGGTCTATACCAGGACAAAGCAGTGTTGGTGTGAGCTGTTCACGAGGGTCTATACCAGGACAAAGCAGTGTTGGTGTGAGCTGTTCAGGAGGGTCTATACCAGGACAAAGCAGTGCTGCTGTGAGCTGTTCAGGAGAATCCACAGCAGGACAAAGCAGTGTTGGTGTGAGCTGTTCAGGAGGGTCTATACCAGGACAAAGCAGCGTTGGTGTGAGCTGTTCAGGAGAGTGCACATCAGGACAAAGCAGTGTTGGTGTGAGCTCTTCAGGAGGGCGCACAGCAGGACAAAGCAGTGTTGGTGTGAGCTGTTCAGGAAGGTCTATACCAGGACAAAGCAGTGTTGGTGTGAGCTGTTCAGGGCGGTCCACAACAAGACAAAGCAGTGTTGGTGAAAGCTGTTCAGGAGGGTCTATACCAGGACAAAGTAGTGTTGGTGTGAGCTGTTCAGGAGGGTCTATACCAGGACAAAGCAGTGTTGGTGTGAGCTGTTCAGGAGGGTCTATACCAGGACAAAGCAGTGTTGGTGTGAGCTGTTCAGGAGGGTCCACAGCAGGACAAAGCAGTGCTGGTGTGAGCTGTTCAGGAGGGTCTATACCAGGACAAAGCAGTGTTGGTGTGAGCTGTTCAGACGAGTTCATACCAGGACAAAGCAGTGTTGGTGTGAGCTGTTCAGGAGGGTCTATACCAGGACAAAGCAGTGTTGGTGTGAGCTGTTCAGGAGGGTCCACAGCAGGACAAAGCAGTGTTGGTGTGAGCTGTTCAGGAGGGTTTATACCAGGACAAAGCAGTGTTGGTGTGAACTGTTCAGGAGGGTCCACAGCAGGACAAAGCAGTGTTGGTGTGAGCTGTTCAGGAGGGTTTATACCAGGACAAAGCAGTGTTGGTGTGAGATGTTCAGGAGGGTCTATACCAGGACAAAGCAGTGATGGTGTGAGCTGTTCAGGAGGGTCCACAGCAGGACAAAGCAGTGTTGGTGTGAGCTGTTCAGGAGGATCCACAGCAGGACAAAGCAGTGTTGGTGTGAGCTGTTCAGGAGGGTCTATACCAGGACAAAGCAGTGTTGCTGTGAGCTGTTCAGGAGGGTCTATACCAGGACAAAGCAGTGTTGGTGTGAGCTGTTCAGGAGGATCCACACCAGGAAAAAGCAGTGTTGGTGTGAGCTCTTCAGGAGGGTCTATACCAGGACAAAGCAGTGTTGGTGTGAGCTGTTCAGGAGGGTCTATACCAGGACAAAGCAGTGTTGCTGTGAGCTGTTCAGGAGGGTCTATACCAGGACAAAGCAGTGTTGGTGTGAGCTGTTCAGGAGGATCCACACCAGGACAAAGCAGTGTTGGTGTGAGCTCTTCAGTAGGGTCTATACCAGGACAAAGCAGTGTTGGTGTGAGCTCTTCAGGAGGGTCTATACCAGGACAAAGCAGTGTTGGTGTGAGCTGTTCAGGAGGGTCTATACCAGGACAAAGCAGTGTTGGTGTGAGCTCTTCAGGAGGGTCTATACCAGGACAAAGCAGTGTTGGTGTGAGCTGTTCAGGTTGGTCTATACCAGGACAAAGCAGTGTTGGTGTGAGCTGTTCAGGAGAGTCTATACCAGGACAAAGCAGTGTTGGTGTGAACTGATCAGGAGGGTCTATACCAGGACAAAGCAGTGTTGGTGTGAGCTGTTCAGGAGGGTCTATACCAGGACAAAGCAGTGTTGGTGAAAGCTGTTCAGGAGGGTCCATACCAGGACAAAGCAGTGTTGGTGTGAGCTGTTCAGGAGGATCCATACCAGGACAACGCAGTGTTGGTGTGAGCTGTTCAGGAGGGTCTATACCAGGACAAAGCAGTGTTGGTGTGAGCTGTTCAGGAGGGTCTATACCAGGACAAAGCAGTGCTGCTGTGAGCTGTTCAGGAGGGTCTATACCAGGACAAAGCAGTGTTGGTGTGAGCTGTTCAGACGAGTTCATACCAGGACAAAGCAGTGTTGGTGTGAGCTGTTCAGGAGGGTCCATACCAGGACAAAGCAGTGTTGGTGAAAGCTGTTCAGGAGGGTCTATACCAGGACAAAGCAGTGTTGGTGTGAGCTGTTCAGGAGAGTCCATACCAGGACAAAGCAGTGTTGGTGTGAGCTGTTCAGGAGAGTCCATACCAGGACAAAGCAGTGTTGGTGTGAGCTGTTCAGGAGGGTCTATACCAGGACAAAGCAGTGCTGGTGTGAGCTGTTCAGGGGGGTCCACAACAAGACAAAGCAGTGTTGGTGTGAGCTGTTCAGGAGGGTCTATACCAGGACAAAGCAGCGTTGGTGTGAGCTGTTCAGGAGAGTGCACATCAGGACAAAGCAGTGTTGGTGTGAGCTCTTCAGGAGGGCGCACAGCAGGACAAAGCAGTGTTGGTGTGAGCTGTTCAGGAAGGTCTATACCAGGACAAAGCAGTGTTGGTGTGAGCTGTTCAGGGGGGTCCACAACAAGACAAAGCAGTGTTGGTGAAAGCTGTTCAGGAGGGTCTATACCAGGACAAAGCAGTGTTGGTGTGAGCTGTTCAGGAGGGTCTATACCAGGACAAAGCAGTGTTGGTGTGAGCTGTTCAGGAGGGTCTATACCAGGACAAAGCAGTGTTGGTGTGAGCTGTTCAGGAGGGTCCACAGCAGGACAAAGCAGTGCTGGTGTGAGCTGTTCAGGAGGATCTATACCAGGATAAAGCAGTGTTGGTGTGAGCTGTTCAGACGAGTTCATACCAGGACAAAGCAGTGTTGGTGTGAGCTGTTCAGGAGGGTCTATACCAGGACAAAGCAGTGTTGGTGTGAGCTGTTCAGGAGGGTACACAGCAGGACAAAGCAGTGTTGGTGTGAGCTGTTCAGGAGGGTTTATACCAGGACAAAGCAGTGTTGGTGTGAACTGTTCAGGAGGGTCCACAGCAGGACAAAGCAGTGTTGGTGTGAGCTGTTCAGGAGGGTTTATACCAGGACAAAGCAGTGTTGGTGTGAGTTGTTCAGGAGGGTCTATACCAGGACAAAGCAGTGTTGGTGTGAGCTGTTCAGGAGGGTTTATACCAGGACAAAGCAGTGTTGGTGTGAACTGTTCAGGAGGGTCCACAGCAGGACAAAGCAGTGTTGGTGTGAGCTGTTCAGGAGGGTTTATACCAGGACAAAGCAGTGTTGGTGTGAGTTGTTCAGGAGGGTCTATACCAGGACAAAGCAGTGTTGGTGTGAGCTGTTCAGGAGGGTCTATACCAGGACAAAGCAGTGTTGCTGTGAGCTGTTCAGGAGGGTCTATACCAGGACAAAGCAGTGTTGGTGTGAGCTGTTCAGGAGGATCCACACCAGGACAAAGCAGTGTTGGTGTGAGCTCTTCAGGAGGGTCTATACCAGGACAAAGCAGTGTTGGTGTGAGCTGTTCAGGAGGGTCTATACCAGGACAAAGCAGTGTTGCTGTGAGCTGTTCAGGAGGGTCTATACCAGGACAAAGCAGTGTTGGTGTGAGCTGTTCAGGAGGATCCACACCAGGACAAAGCAGTGTTGGTGTGAGCTCTTCAGGAGGGTCTATACCAGGACAAAGCAGTGTTGGTGTGAGCTCTTCAGGAGGGTCTATACCAGGACAAAGCAGTGTTGGTGTGAGCTGTTCAGGAGGGTCTATACCAGGACAAAGCAGTGTTGGTGTGAGCTATTCAGGAGAGTCCATACCAGGACAAAGCAGTGTTGGTGTGAGCTGTTCAGGAGGGTCTATACCAGGACAAAGCAGTGTTGGTGTGAGCTGTTCAGGAGGGTCCATACCAGGACAAAGCAGTGTTGGTGTGAGCTGTTCAGGAGGATCCATACCAGGACAACGCAGTGTTGGTGTGAGCTGTTCAGGAGGGTCTATACCAGGACAAAGCAGTGTTGGTGTGAGCTGTTCAGGAGGGTCCATACCAGGACAAAGCAGTGTTGGTGTGAGCTGTTCAGGAGGATCCACACCAGGACAAAGCAGTGCTGCTGTGAGCTGTTCAGGAGGGTCTATACCAGGACAAAGCAGTGTTGGTGTGAGCTGTTCAGACGAGTTCATACCAGGACAAAGCAGTGTTGGTGTGAGCTGTTCAGGAGGGTTTATACCAGGACAAAGCAGTGTTGGTGTGAGCTGTTCAGGAGTGTCAATACCAGGACAAAGCAGTGTTGGTGTGAGCTGTTCACGAGGGTCCATACCAGGACAAAGCAGTGTTGGTGTGAGCTGTTCAGGTGGGTCCACAACAAGACAAAGCAGTGTTGGTGTGAGCTGTTCAGGAGTGTCAATACCAGTACAAAGAATTGTTGGTGTGAGCTGTTCAGGAGGGTCTATACCAGGACAACGCAGTGTTGGTGAAAGCTGTTCAGGAGGGTCTATACCAGGACAAAGCAGTGTTGGTGTGAGCTGTTCAGGGGGGTCCACAACAAGACAAAGCAGTGTTGGTGTGAGCTGTTCAGGAGGGTCCATACCAGGACAAAGCAGTGCTGCTGTGAGCTGTTCAGGAGGCTCCATACCAGGACAAAGCAGTGTTGGTGTGAGCTATTCAGGGGGGTCCACAACAAGACAAAGCAGTGTTGGTGTGAGCTGTTCAGGAGGGTCAATACCAGGACAAAGCAGTGTTGGTGTGAGCTGTTCAGTAGGGTCTATACCAGGACAAAGCAGTGTTTGTGTGAGCTGTTCAGGAGGGTCTATACCAGGACAAAGCAGTGTTGGTGTGAGCTGTTCAGGAGGGTCAATACCAGGACAAAGCAGTGTTGGTGTGAGCTGTTCAGGAGGGTCTATACCAGGACAAAGCAGTGTTGGTGTGAGCTGTTCAGGAGGGTCTATACCAGGACAAAGCAGTGTTGGTGTGAGCTGTTCAGGTGGGTCTATACCAGGACAAAGCAGTGTTGGTGTGAGCTGTTCAGGAGGGTCTATACCAGGACAAAGCATTGTTGGTGTGAGCTGTTCAGGAGGGTCTATACCAGGACAAAGCAGTGTTGGTGTGAACTGTTCAGGAGAGTCCATACCAGGACAAAGCAGTGTTGGTGTGAGCTGTTCAGGGAGGTCCACAACAAGACAAAGCAGTGTTGGTGTGAGCTGTTCAGGTGGGTCTATACCAGGACAAAGCAGTGTTGGTGTGAGCTGTTCAGGGGGGTCCACAACAAGACAAAGCAGTGTTGGTGTGAGCTGTTCAGGTGGGTCTATAACAGGACAGAGCAGTGTTGGTGTGTGCTGTTCAGGAGAGTCTATACCAGGACAAAGCAGTGTTGGTGTGAGCTGTTCAGGAGGGTCTATACCAGGACAAAGCAGTGTTGGTGTGAGCTGTTCAGGAGGGTCTATACCAGGATAAAGCAGTGTTGGTGTGAGCTGTTCAGGAGGGTCCACAGCAGGACAAAGCAGTGTTGGTGTGAGCTGTTCAGGTGGGTCTATACCAGGACAAAGCAGGGTTGGTGTGAGCTGTTCAGGAGGGTCCACAGCAGGACAAAGCAGTGTTGGTGTGAGCTGTTCAGGAGAATCCACAGCAGGACAAAGCAGTGTTGGTGTGAGCTGTTCAGGTGGGTCTATACCAGGACAAAGCAGTGTTGGTGTGAGCTGTTCAGGAGAGTGCACATCAGGACAAAGCAGTGTTGGTGTGAGCTCTTCAGGAGGGCGCACAGCAGGACAAAGCACTGTTGGTGTGAGCTGTTCAGGAGGGTCTATACCAGGACAAAGCAGTGTTGGTGTGAGCTGTTCAGGAGGGTCCACAGCAGGACAAAGCAGTGTTGGTGTGAGCTGTTCAGGAGGGTATATACCAGGACAAAGCAGTGTTGGTGTGAGCTGTTCAGGAGGGTCTATACCAGGACAAAGCAGCGTTGGTGTGAGCTGTTCAGGAGAGTGCACATCAGGACAAAGCAGTGTTGGTGTGAGCTCTTCAGGAGGGCGCACAGCAGGACAAAGCAGTGTTGGTGTGAGCTGTTCAGGAGGGTCTATACCAGGACAAAGCAGTGTTGGTGTGAGCTATTCAGGAGGGTTTATACCAGGACAAAGCAGTGTTGGTGTGAGCTGTTCAGGAGGATCCACACCAGGACAAAGCAGTGTTGGTGAAAGATGTTCAGGAGGGTCTATACCAGGACAAAGCAGTGTTGGTGTGAGCTGTTCAGGAGGGTCCACAGCAGGACAAAGCAGTGTTGGTGTGAGCTGTTCAGGAGGGTCTATACCAGGACAAAGCAGTGTTGGTGTGAGCTGTTCAGGAGGATCCACACCAGGACAAAGCAGTGTTGGTGAAAGATGTTCAGGAGGGTCTATACCAGGACAAAGCAGTGTTGGTGTGAGCTGTTCAGGGGGGTCCACAACAGGACAAAGCAGTGTTGGTGTGAGCTGTTCAGGAGGGTTTATACCAGGACAAAGCAGTGTTGGTATGAGCTGTTCAGGAGGGTCTATACCAGGACAAAGCAGTGTTGGTGTGAGCTGTTCAGGAGGGTTTATACCAGGACAAAGCAGTGTTGGTGTGAGCTGTTCAGGAGGATCCACACCAGGACAAAGCAGTGTTGTGTGAGCTGTTCAGGAGGGTTTATACCAGGACAAAGCAGTGTTGGTGTGAGCTGTTCAGGAGGATCCACACCAGGACAAAGCAGTGTTGTGTGAGCTGTTCAGGAGGGTCTATACCAGGACAAAGCAGTGTTGGTATGAGCTGTTCAGGAGGGTCCATACCAGGACAAAGCAGTGTTGGTGTGAGCTGTTCAGGAGGGTCCACAGCAGGACAAAGCAGTGTTGGTATGAGCTGTTCAGGAGGGTCCATACCAGGACAAAGCAGTGTTGGTATGAGCTGTTCAGGAGGGTCTATACCAGGACAAAGCAGTGTTGGTGTGAGCTGTTCAGGAGGGTCTATACCAGGACAAAGCAGTGTTGGTGTGAGCTGTTCAGGAGGGTCTATACCAGGACAAAACAATGTTGGTGTGAGCTGTTCAGGAGGGTCTATACCAGGACAAAGCAGTGTTGGTGTGAGCTGTTCAGGAGGGTTTATTCCAGGACAAAGCAGTGTTGGTGTGAGCTGTTCAGGGGGGTCCACAACAAGACAAAGCAGTGTTGGTGTGAGCTGTTCAGGGGAGTCCACACCAGGACAAAGCATTGTTGGTGTGAGCTGTTCAGGAGGTTCGATACCAGGACAAAGCAGTGTTGGTGTGAGCTGTTCAGGAGAGTCCATACCAGGACAAAGCAGTGTTGGTGTGAGCTGTTCAGGAGGGTCTATACCAGGACAAAGCAGTGTTGGTGTGAGCTGTTCAGGCGAGTTCATATCAGGACAAAGCAGTGTTGGTGTGAGCTGTTCAGGAGGGTCTATACCAGGACAAAGCAGTGTTGGTGAAAGCTGTTCAGGAGGGTCTATACCCGGACAAAGCAGTGTTGGTGTGAGCTGTTCAGGAGAGTCCACAGCAAGACAAAGCAGTGTTGGTGTGAGCTGTTCAGGAGGGTCTATACCAGGACAAAGCAGTGTTGGTGTTAGCTGTTCAGGAGGGTCCACATCAGGACAAAGCAGTGTTGGTGTGAGCTGTTCAGGAGGGTCTACACCAGGACAAAGCAGTGTTGGTGTGAGCTGTTCTGACGAGCCCATACCAGGACAAAGCAGTATTTGTGTGAGCTGTTCAGGCGAGTTCATATCAGGACAAAGCAGTGTTGGTGTGAGCTGTTCAGGAGCGTCTATACCAGGACAAAGCAGTGTTGGTGAAAGCTGTTCAGGAGGGTCTATACCAGGACAAAGCAGTGTTGGTGTGAGCTGTTCAGGAGCGTCTATACCAGGACAAAGCAGTGTTGGTGAAAGCTGTTCAGGAGGGTCTATACCAGGACAAAGCAGTGTTGGTGTGAGCTGTTCAGACGAGTCCACAGCAGGACAAAGCAGTGCTGGTGTGAACTGTTCAGGAGGGTCCACAACAGGACAAAGCAGTGCTGGTGTGAGCTCCAGGGCCTCTGGTGAACAGCCCATTAAGAAGTAACTGAAATCAGGCACAAAGCAGTATAAGGACGATTTTTTAATGTGTGGATTTATTAATTGTGCCAATGCAAATCCGGATGCAAGGCCCATGTGCGTTATATGCAGGGAAGTGCTGGCAAACGAAAGTTTAAAACCCTCAAAACTTCAAAGGCATTTGAAGGCATGGCGAGTTTGAGGACAAACCTCTTGATTTTTTTCAAAGGATGCAACGAGAACTTAAATTGTCAGCTGAAGTCCTCAGCAGAAATGTTACATTAAACGACAAAGTACAATTAGCCTCTTACATGATAGCATACCGTGTAGCTCAAGAGAAAATGCCCCACACTATAGCAGAGAGATTAATTCTCCCTGCAGCATTAGAGAAAGCTCGTACAGTCATAGATGTGAGGTTTGTTGAAAAAGTGAAATGCATCCCACTTAGTGATAGCACAGTGGCTCGCTGAATTTCTGATATTGCTGAGAATTTAGAAGCCCAGCTTATTTCTCATTTAAAATCAGCGCAGGCACTCTCAATACAACTGGATGCAAGTACAGACATTTCAGATTGTGCAACCTTGCTAGTATACGTTAGATATGTTTGGCACAATGAATTTGTTGATGATTTGCTGTGCTACCTGACTTTAGCAACCCACACAACCGGCACTGAAATTTTTGAAGTTTTGAATAATTTTGTGGTTGGAAAGTGCGGGCTCGACTGGGGTAATTGCAGAGGAATCACAAGTGATGGAGCAGCCAACATGACTGGGAAAAACAGCGGAGTTATAGTAAGGATTAAGGAGGCAGCTGGTCAGGACATTGTTTGGAATCATTGTTTTATTCACCATGGGGCACTGGCATCCAAAGGAATTCCATCCAATCTTGAAGTGGTGTTGAAAGGAATAGCGAAAGTTGTGAATTTCATTAAACACAGCACACTCAATACCAGACTTGTTGACACTCTGTGTTCTGATATGGGGGCTGAGCACACACATTTATTGTTCCACACAGAAGTACGTTGGCTGTCAAAGGGTCGGGTGCTACTCAGAGTTTACGAACTGAGGTACAAAATCCATGCTTTCCTCCTCGAGAAATTGTCCCCTCAGGCTGATTCGTTTGAGATGAAACTTGGATGCTAGCAATGTCTTACCTTGCAGACATCCTTTCAATTTTTAATGAACTGAGCCTCAAATTGCAATTGAAGGATGATGATTGCTTTCGGCACTCTGAAGAAATCGAAGCTTTCCAAAAGATATTGATAGTTTGGCAATTGCGAGTGGGAAGCCAAAACCGTTACATGTTTCCCACACTGCTACGACACATTGAAGAAAACAGCATTATTAAGGAAACTGAAAATGGATTGGCAAGCCTTATTGAGTTGCATCTGGCTGCCCTGATTGACAATTTTGGTCTCTACTTTCCAGAGGAGAAGTTTAAGATTCTGAGAGAGAGGAGGTGGGTGAAAAATCCCTTTTGAGTTTGAGACCCCAGAATCAGTTCTTAACTTGCAGCTGCCTCCAAAAGAAGAAATTGAGCTTATGCGTCTCAGCTGTGACAGCATATTAAAAACACGGCACAAGTTAATGAGGCTATCAGCATTCTGGGGTAGCATCTCTGAGGAGTATCTGGAGCTGAGTAAAACAAGCATTTTGTTGCTCTTGCCCTTCACAACGACCTACATTTTCCATCCTCACAAAGATGAAGACGCCACAAAGGAACCGGCTGAACCCTTCACCCGATATGCGCATCGCCCTCTCTTCCTGTGAACCTGATTGGACTGTGATCGTGAGGACCAAGCGGGCTCACCTCTCGCATTAATGGTAAGAGAAAATGGTGGGTCGCGAAGGTCGGCCGGCGTGGGTCACGAGGGTCGGTCGGCGTGGGTCGCGAAGGTCGGCCAGGTTGGATCCCGAAGGTTGGCCAGTCGGTAAAAATGGGTCCCCGGAAAAAAAGTTTGAAGAACACTGGTGTAGTTGATTCATCCATCAAGCATGATATACAAGCAAGCACGGATCATCTTAAAACAATGAAGTTACCTCGAGTATGAAACAAATCTTCAAGCAACGGAAGAACAAAAAGTCAACATAGTAAGCAACGAACGGATGACTACTGTATATGTTAACACAATTCCAATCACTTTTGAATTGAATACCGGTGCCTTGGCGAATCTTTTGAATTCCAAGGACCTGTCCAAGATCAAGAGTCATTATGAAATGATTCCTCCAGAATGCTCATTGCGTGATTACAATGGCAACCCCATTTTTTCACATGGATCCTGCTACCTAAGTGTCACAAACAGAGACATTCAACAACAAGTAAGGTTTGAGATTGTCAATGATACTCGTTCATCATTACTTGGAGCACAAGCATGCAAAGATTTGCAACTCATACAGAGAATCTTCATGAATAACTGTCAATCAAGTACACTCAATGATGATGTTCAGCAACTCTTACAGCAATACCCAAATGTTTTTCAAGGTATGGGTACGTTACCTTTTCAGTACAAAGTCCAACTGAAAAGGGATGCCAAATCGTGATCCATCCATTTAGACGTGTTCCTGCTCCACTTAAAGATCAACTGATAGCTGAATTGTCAAGATTTCAAACTCAAGGAATAATCTCTAAGGTTACTCAACCTACTGACTGGATAAGCTCCCTAGTCTGTGTCAAGAAACCTACAGGTGAAATAATAATCTGTATGGACCCAAAAGATATCGATAAAAATGTCAAGAGAGAGTATTCTCCACTACCAAAGAAAGAAGATATCACTGCTGAGATGGCAAATGGTAAAATATTTACCAAGCTTGATGCGTCTCAAGGATTTTGGCAGATGCAGTTAGAAGATTCCAGCAAACTTCTTTGTACTTTTAATACACCTTTTGGATGGTACTGTTTCAATAGGATGCCTTTTGGTATAATATCTGCTTCTGAAATTTTTCACAGAACAACGGAACAGGTGACCGAGAGCATAGAAGGAGTTTGGGTTTATGTTGATGACATAATTGTCTGGTCAACAACACCTGAAGAGCATATCAAGCGTCTTCAGGAGGTTTTTCAAAGAATTGACAACTATGGTTTAAAGTTAAACAAGGCCAGTGCATGTTTGCAGCCTCATCTTTAACATTCCTAGGAGACAACATAACGGCTCAAGGCATTAAACCAGATCAAGACAAAGTCCAAGCTATCAAGGCAATGCAAATTCCCAAAGATAAGAGGGCTGTCTTACGCTTTCTCGGATTGTCAACTTTCTAGGAAAGTTCATTTCAAATCTATCCGCAAGAACAACTGCTCTACGCCAATTGATCAGAAAGAACACAGAATTCATCTGGATTGACAAACATACTGCAGAATGGACTGATTTGAAACAATAATTGATACAAGCTCCATGCTTATCATTCTTTGATCCTACAAAACCAACCAAAGTTTCAACTGATGCAAGTAAAAATGGCATTGGTGCTGTTTTGATAATTGGGTTCCTATTGCCTATGTGTCAAGATCAATGACGACACTGAATGTAGGTACGCCCAAATCGAAAAAGAGTGTCTAAGGTTAGTCATGGAGATTTCCAAATTCCACGGCTACATATCTGGTCTACCCAAAATCACAGCAGAAACTGACCATTGTCCACTAGTACACATCATAGAACAAAACTTAAATGACATGACCCCCAGACTTCAATGTTTAATGATGAAATTGAGAAGGTACGATTTCACACTGAAGTATACACCAGGTAAAGCATTAGTAATTGCTGATACTTTATCTAGGTCAGTCAATACTGACATTCTCCGAGAAGAATCCATCAATGATGTTGGTTCACATTTGCAGCTATTCAAAGAATTTGTCAAATTTCAGCAAATTTGCATTGGAACACAGAAAGATACCACATTGATGAAAGTTATGAAACATCTTCAAGAATGAGGGCCCAAAGGCAATTGTCCGCAATATCAATCCATTCAGTCAGAACTGACTATTGTAGATAGTATACTGCTGAGACAAGATCGCATTGTAATTCCACAAAGCATGCAATTCTGAAATGCTGTCGAGATTACATGAGGGTCATCTAGGCATTGAGAAATGTAGAAGATGTGCCAGACAGTCTATCTAATGGCCTGGTATCAACAAGGATATTGCGAACATGATATCATCGTGTTCAACATGTCAATCCCATCAAAGTCAGTAATGCAAAGAACCACTGCAACCATATGATCCAGTAACATCACCATGGATCAAGGTTGGTGCTGATCTATTTCACTTTTTTGGAAAAGATGATCTTGTAGTCATTGACTATTTTTCCAATTTTCCTGGGTTAGTGAAACTGGACGACATTACATCTAACAATGTCATAAAGGCATGTAATAAGATATTTTCCAGACATGGTATTCCCAGTATCGTAATGTCTGACAATGGCCCTTGTTTCTCAAATCATGAATGGCATGATTTCTCATTGAAACACAATTTTCAACATGTTACTTCAAGCCCACACTTCCCGCAATCAAATGGAAAAGTAGAGAAAGGTGTTCACATCATGAAACAGCTACTTAGCAAATCTAAAGAATCTGGGGTGACATTCTCCGACCCCCTGCCGGGTTGGAGAATCGCCGGGGGCTGCCGTGAATCCCGCCCCCGCCGGTTGCCGAAATCTCCGGCACCGGATATTCGGCGGGGGCGTGAATCGGGCCGCGCCAGTTGGCGGGCCCCCCCGCTTGATTCTCCGGCCCGGATGGGCCGAAGTCCCGCCGATAGATTGCCTGTCCCGCCTGCGTGGATTAAATCACCTTTTGAACGGCGGAACAAGGCGGCGTGGGCGGGCTCCGGGGTCCTGGGGGGGGGGGGGGGGGCGCGGGGCGATCTGGCCCCGGGGGATGCCCTCACGGTGGCCTGGCCCGCGATCGGGGCCCACCAATCCGCGGGCGGGCCTGTGCCGTGGGGGCACTCTTTCCCTTCCACCTCCGCCACGGTCTCCACCATGGCGGAGGCGGAAGAGACTCCCTCCACTGCCCATGCGTGGGAAACTTTCAGCGGCCGCTGACGCTCCCGCGCATGCGCCGCCCGGGGATGTCATTTCCGCGCCAGCTGGCGGGGCAACAAAGGCCGTTTCCACCAGCTGGCGGGGCGGAAATTCCTCCGGCGCCGGCCTAGCCCCTCAATGTTGGGGCTCGGCCCCCAAAGATGTGGAGCATTCCGCACCTTTGGGGCGGCGCGATGCCCGTCTGATTGGCGCCGATTTGGGCGCCAGTCGGCGGACATCGCGCCATTTCGGGAGAATCTCGCCCCTGATTCTGATTTTTACTTAGCGTTACACAATTACAGAACATCTCCTCTATCAACAGGCTTATCTCCATCTCAAATGTTGTACAACAGAGTGTTGAGGACAACATTAGCTCAATTACACTTTCCTGATCAAGAACAACAAAATCTTTTTAAAAGAATGCAACAGAAAATGTGTCAGAAAATATATTTTGATCAACATTCAAAAGAACTGTCTACTCTATCTGATGATGATATAGTTAAATTCAGAGTTCTTGAAGGAGGTTTGTCTGACAAAGCTCACATAATTAGGCAATTGTTACCAAGATCTTATCTGATCAGAACTTCTGATGGAACCATTCTAAGAAGAAATAGAAGAGATCTACTTCAAGTTAAAGATACTGTCAACGTTTTTCCAAATCTTTTCATCACCTTTGACGTTGAGAAGATCGACAAGGAGAAGGAGAAAACCCAATTGTCTGAATTTGTGAACTTTTTCAATAATTTAGTGATTACTGTATACTGTTTACACTGAGTTTCTTATGTAAATTTTATTTTCAAATATTTCAAAGAAAATGTTAAAAAGAAAGGGGGATGTAGTGATATTTAGATATCCATTTACATGATCAAGGTATGCAAATGTAGCACAGTCATTTCAACAAATAGATGGCTCACAGTCAGATATTATAAGAACTGTTTCCCCACCTTTTCTAAGTCAGATGACATGATGATGTGATTCAGAACAGTAAACAAGCAAGGCATAGAATAGCTAGAGTGAGAGAAGTTAGAGCTAGCTAGTTCCAATAGTGTATCGTTATATAAGTATCTGTATTGTACTTTAATTCTTTATTGTTAGTTTAGTATTGAGTAAAAGGACTCACAGTTTATTATTTTATTATTCATTAAATAGTTCATCTTTCAACCAGAAGACGATTGGTCATTTTATCATCCTGGTGGATTCAAGAGTAATATATATATTTTAGATAAGTCAGTATTTAAAATATAACAAACTGGGCCTTTACTTTTCAGTTTAAGTGGTGTTGGCTTGAAAATTGGCTTTAAAGTATGAAAATAATGAACATAATGGGGCCAGAGCCATAATAATTACCCTCCAACTGGTTTCAGCGAGGGCAGCAGTGGAGCATAAGACCAGGAAAATATGGAGTAGTATTATTACTAATGGATTTCTTTACTCCATAATTAACTTTTCCTTGTGTACTTTCCCTGTGCTATAGAGGATCCTTAACAATAATGCAATGATGCAAGCCCCAGGCCCATTATTTTTCTTGTATCCATGGCAGCTCATTATGGATTACATTTTAATTTTAGGAGATTAAAATCTTACCGAGCATGAAGAGGATCTCCACAAAGATGTCACTCACACTAGGAGGGTTTCTTGAAGCAGCAGAATGGTCATCTCTGCTGATGCTGAAGCAGACGTTGTATGGAACAGTGACCGCAACATAAAATGTTGCCAAGAGGATCAACCAGTCCCACCCGGCTTTGAAAGTGCCATAATGAAGCAGAATGAACCTGGATTTCTGAATAGCTGCAACTTTATACTCTGGAAGTGCTGGTTTCTCTCCAAAGACATTCTGTATAAAACAAGTAAAAAAAAGTGTTCTGTGTAGTGTTGGAACTGTCTCCAGAATGATTTGCAAAACAAACATTCAGAATGAAGTAATTTTGCCTCAAAGTGAATTGAGATGAAGGATAATCCCAATCATGTGTTAACTACAGATAAATAAAGGTATCTTTTATTGAAGCATTTTCTTCTATATTGAAATAGCAAATTAATTGTCCTCTAAATATTGTTTAAAAGCTACAGTGGCTAGCCCAGAATGATCACAGGCCAGAGTTCAGAACAAGCATGGTGCCAAAGTTGGAAATTTGGTGCACATAGAAATTCAGTGCATGGGGGCTGGGGGGGGGGGGGGGGGGGGTTGCTTTTTGTCTCTAATACTTACAGTGGTTCTTGTGAGATTGAGGCAGAAATAATTAAAACTTGTCATTTATTTTAATGCAAGTTATTGTGTAGAAAACAAAAGAAACTTACATAAATCTAAAAAGTAGATATCTGTGTATCAGGACTTCAGTCTGTCGAATGTTTTGAACAGTGTGCTATCCAGAGTGAAGTCAACACATCAGCAATAGATATGCTTCTCTTGAATCTCTCCAGCACAGAGATATTGAAGCTCATGGAATTGAAGGCAAGTTATTGACGTGGTGAGGAAATTGTCTGAACAGCAGAAGGCAGAGTAGGGACAATTTATTTAAAAGAGACTTCAGTTCCTGGAGCAGGCCACAGGCTGCAGGGTTGCTGGGAGAGGTGAGTGCATATTTAAAAGAGACTTCAGTTCCTGGAGCAGGCCACAGGCTGCAGGGTTGCTGGGAGAGGTGAGTGCATATTTAAAAGAGACTTCAGTTCCTGGAGCAGGCCACAGGCTGCAGGGTTGCTGGGAGAGGTGAGTGCATATTTAAAAGAGACTTCAGTTCCTGGAGCAGGCCACAGGCTGCAGGGTTGCTGGGAGAGGTGAGTGCATATTTAAAAGAGACTTCAGTCCCTGGAGCAGGCCCAGGCTGCAGGGCTGCTGGGAGAGGTGAGTGCATATTTAAAAGAGACTTCAGTCCCTGGAGCAGGCCCAGGCTGCAGGGTTGCTGGGAGAGGTGAGTGCATATTTAAAAGTGCTTAGTTTACAGGTCGAGTGGCAGTTAGAGACTTCACTTCCTGGAGCGGGCCTATTGGCTCATTGGAAATCAGGCAGGGTACAAAAGGTGTGGCAGGAGTGCCTTTAGACACGAGTGCTGATTGGAACAGAGTGCATCTGAGTTTAGGTGAGTGACTGAGTTCAGGTGAGTGGCGAGAGAGGGCTGTGTTTTTGTTCGTGTTCGGGTTTATCCTTGAGGTTCTATAAAAAATAAAAATTATTTAAATTAATTAACTAGTTGAATATGACTGGACAGGTGATGTGCTGTTGCTGTATGATGATGGAACTGGTGGATCCCATTGAGACCGTCAGTGACCACATCTGCAGCAAGTGTTGGCTGCTCGAGGAACTTCGGCTCAGAATTGATGAGCTGGAGACCAAGCTGCACACACTGCGGCACATCAGGGAGGGGGAAAATTACCTGGACGCTTTGTTTCAGGAGGCAGTCACACCCGGTAGAATAAGTACTGTTAATTCGGTCAGTGGTCAGGGACAGAGTGGTGTGACTGCAAGGGAGGCAGGTAGGGGGATCCTGAGTTTAGGAGCTGAGGAGCCTCAGCCCTTGACCTTGTCCAACAGGTATGAGGTACTTGCTCCCTGTGTGGATGAGGAAGTGGGCTGTAGGGAGGATGCATTGACTGACGACTGCACCGTGGTACAGGATGCCATTCAAGAGGGGGGAGCAAAAAGACAAGTGGTAGTTTTAGGGGATTCAATAATTATCGGGATTGATGGCATCCTTTGTAAGCCAGATCGTGAGTCCCGCATGGTATGTTGCCTGCCCGGTGCCAGGGTGAGGGACATCTCTGATCGGCTTGAAAGGATTTTGGAGAGGGAGGGGGAGGATCCAGTTGTTGTGGTCCACGTTGGGACTAACAACATAGGTAAGACTAGGAAAGAGGACCTGTTTGGGGATTATCAAACACTAGGGACTAAATTAAAGAACAGGTCCTCCAGGGTTTATACTCCCTGGATTACTACCCGAGCCACGTGCCAATTGGCATAGGGTTGAGAAAATTAGGGAAGTTAACACGTGGCTAAAGGAGTGGTGCGGGAAAGAGGGATTCCATTTCATGGGGCATTGGCATCAGTACTGGGGCAGGAGGGACCTGTACCATTGGGACGGTCTTCACCTGAACCATTCTGGGACCAGTGTTCTAGCGAATAGGATAAATAGGTTGGTCACAAGGACTTTAAACTAGCAAGTTGGGGGGAAGGGAAGGGTAAAGCTATGGACAGTATAATGGTTAATGGAGAGCAAGGCAGCAGGTTACGTGACAGGTTAATATGTAGAGATATGGGTTCAAAGACAAGGAAAATTAGGAGAAAGGGTAAGAGGAAAAATAATTTGCGAAAAGTTACTGATCAAGGTGTTAGGATTCATAATAAAAAATAATAAAAAACAGCATAAGTGTACTTTACCTGAATGCTCACAGTATTCGGAATAAGGTGATGGCGCAAATCATTGTGAATTACTATGATTTAGTGGCCATTACTGAAACATGGTTAAAAGATGGTCACGACTGGGAGTTAAATATCCAAGGGTATCAGACTATACGAAAGGATAGAATGGACGGTAAGGGCGGTGGTGTAGCTTTGTTGTTTAAGGATGGCATCTGGGCAATAGTAAGGGATGATATTGGTGCTATGGAGGACAAGGTTGAATCAATTTGGGTGCAAATCAGGAATAGTAAGGCGAAAAGGTCACTGATAGGAGTAGTCTATAGGCCACCAAATAGTAACAGGATGGGAGGGCAGGCAAAAAGCAAAGAAATAACGGATGTAGAAATGGTACAGCGGTTATCATGGGAGATTTTAATCTACATGTCGATTGGTTTAACCAGGTTGGTAAAGGCAGCCTTGAGGAGGAGTTTATAGAATGTGTCCGGGATAATTTCCTGGAACAGTATGTAATGGAACCTACAAGGGAACAAGCGGTCCTAGATCTCGTCCTGTGTAATGAGGCCGGATTGATTAATGATCTCATAGTTCGGGATCCTCTTGGAAGGAGCGACCACAATATGGTGGAATTTAAAATACAGTTGGAGGATGACAAGGTAAAATCAAATACTAGTGTTTTGTGCTTAAACAAAGGCGATTACAATGGGATGAGAGAAGAACTAGCTAAGGTAGACTGGGAGCAAAGACTTCGCGGTGAAGCAGTTGAGGAACAGTGGAGAACCTTCCGAGCGATCTTTCACAGTGTTCAGGAAAGGTTCATACCGACAAAAAAGAAAGACGATCGAAAGGGGAAAAATCGACCGTGGATGTCTAAGGAGGTGAGGGAGAGTATCAAATTGAAGGAAAAAACATACAAAGTGGCAAAAATTAGTGGGAGACTAGAGGACTGGGAAGTCTTTTGGGGGACAACAGAAAGCTACTAAAAAAGCTATAAAGAAGAGTAAGGTAGACTATGAAAGTAAACTTGCTCAGAACATAAAAACAGATAGTAAAAGCTTCTACAAATATATAAGACAAAAAAGAGTGGCTAAGGTAAATATTGGTCCTTTGGAAGATGAGAAGGGAGATTTAATAATAGGAGACGGGGAAATGGCTGAGGAGCTGAACAGGTCTTTTGGGTCAGTCTTCACAGTGGAAGACACAAATAACATGTCAGTGACTGATGGAAATTAAGATAAGATAGGTGAAGACCTTGAGATGATTGTAATCACTAAGGAGGCAGTATTGGGCAAGCTAATGGGGCTATAGGTAGACAAGTCTCCTGGACCTGATGGGATGCATCCCAGAGTGTTAAAAGAGATGGCTAGGGAAATTGTAAACGCACTAGTGATAATTAATCAAAATTCACTAGACTCTGGGGTGGTCCCAGAGGATTGGAAAGTAGCAAACGTGACACCACTGTTTAAAAAAGGAGGTCGGCAGAAAGCGGGTAATTATAGGCCGGTAAGCTTAACTTCGGTTGTAGGGAAAATGTTGGAATCTATCATTAAGGAGGAAATAGCGGGGCACCTGGAGGGAAATTGTCCCATTGGGCAGACGCAGCATGGGTTCATAAAGGGTAGGTCGTGTCTGACTAATTTGGTAGAATTTTTTGAGGACGTTACCAGTGCAGTAGATAACGGGGAGCCAATGGATGTGGTATATCTGGATTTCCAGAAAGCTTTTGACAAGGTGCCACACAAAAGGTTGCTGCATAAACTAAAGATGCATGGCATTGAGGGTAAAGTGGTAGCACGGGTAGAGGATTGGTTAACTAACAGAAAGCAGAGAGTGGGGATAAATTGGTGTTTCTCTGCTCAAGATCGTGTGTTTCTGCCATCGTTCTTCATTTGACGGAACAGGCTGATTCGACTCATAGCTTCTTGGGCATATAGGCAGGAGGTCCCATGAGATAGTGGAGCCCAAAGTGCAGGATTTGCTTTTTGTCTTTTCCTTCTCTGCTGCTGTTCTGCCTCATCAGTGTGATTTAGAACATGATATAGCTTGATGGACAAGTTGATGCTATTTTGAACAATTGGTATCAAAGCTCCCCTGAGCCATTGACGTCAATGCTGTCACACTTCAAAGAGGGCTTCAGAGTGATTTTGAATCTTTTTATTTCTCCTCCTCTAGAATGTTGGCGAGGGATATGCTGAACACAGTGTCCAATCCATTGAAGTTGATTTTGCAGGAATTTTGTCTGAATGCTGTGGAGCTGGCCTCAAAAATATCACTAGCATTTGCTCCCATTGAACCCGGAGGATGTGATAGGGCCATTGTTAATTAAATTGGGCAGCACCAGTAGTTAGCACTGTGGCTTCACAGCGTCAGGGTCCCAGGTTCGATTTCCTGCTGGGTTACTATCTGTGCGGAATCTGCACATTCTCCTCGTGTCTGCGTGGGTTTCCTCCTGGTGCTCCGGTTTCCTCCCACAGTCCAAAGACGTGCAGGTTTGGTGGATTGACTATGATAAATTGCCCTGAGTGGCTAAAAAGGTTAGGAGGGGTTATTGTGTTACGGGGATACAGTGGAAGTGAGGCCTTAAGTGGGTCGGTGCAGACTCGATGGGCCTCCTTCTGCACTGTATGTTCTATGTTCTATGTTCTCTGGTGCCTTTATGTGTCGCTGATACCCAGTCCATGGGTGGGATTCTCCGTTGCCACACGCCGATATTGTAATTGGTGATCGGGTGGAGAATCACTTCCAACGCCCAAATTAGGCGGGCGCCGGTTGACGCCAGTTTTCGAGTTTCCGCCTCCTCCGAAATTGCGTCATCATGTCGCGTGCCGCACGTCGTTGGAGCAGCATCGGCGCGTCCTCGGAAGGCCCTTCGGCGATGCTCCGCCCCGATGGGCCAAGTTCCCGACCACATGATTGACATGTGGCCTGAGCAGTCGGGAACCTGGTGTGGCAGCCGCGGACTGTGTCCCCACAGTCAGCCGGGAGCCGTGTTGCTGGCTGGGGGGGGAAGCTTCCACAAGGGCTGGGTGGACTGGTGAAGGGTGGCCAGAGGGTGGCCAGGGATTGTCCTGTGGGGCCGTATTTGTCAGGTCGGGTCCGGGCACGCTCGGCGCCATGTTGGTACGGTGCGACCACTGCAAGTCGTCACCGTGCACATGCATGGCCACGGAGCTGGCCATTCTCCAGCTGTTTTTGGCACGATAGACGAGAGTTTTACCCGGCGCCACTGCTAGTTCCTCACAGTCCCAGAATTGGTGAGGGTTTGGCACCGATTCTGGAGTCGTAAAATGCCAAAGTTCCCAAGCCGATGTCAGCACTTAGCCGCAGAAATGGAGAACCCAGCCCCATGTCCCACTGCAATACATGAGTATGGTGATGACAACTGCTCTGTACACTACGACGTTCACTGACTTGCAGAGGTCTTTGTTGCCAAACACGCATTGCCATAGTTTGTAGAGGGCTGAGCTAGTGCAACTGATCTAGTGTTGGATCTCCTTGTCATTAGTGATATTTTGAGTGAGAGAGAGAGACGGTTGCGAGTATGGGAACTGCTCAATATATTCCAAAGTCTCTCCTTCAACATATAGGTGAGGTAGAATATTTGGCTGACCAGATGTGAGCTATCCTATGATTTAGTTTGACAACATCCAAGGACAAGCCAAGTTTCTTGTGTGCAGAATTGAAGAGATCGAGAGTAGTTTGTAAATCTGTTGCAGAGTAAGCAGTGACACTGCAATCTTCTGAAACGATAGATCAAGGACGGAATTCTCCGAGCCTGCGGCGGGTCGGAGAATCGCCGCGGGGGTGCGCGAATCCCGCCACGCCGCTCCAACGCTGGGCCATCGATTCTCCGCCGACCAGAGAATCAGCGCCAGAGCGGTCGCCACGGCACCGGTTGGGGGGGGCTGCTGAAAGCGACCCCCACCGGCGATTCTCCACGCTCGACAGGCCGAATACCCGCCGACACCCGCCAGCGTCATTCCCGTATGGTTCTACCCGGCGGGACCTCGGCGTTTTGGCTGTGGGGGCCGTCCTGTTGGGGGGGACATGGAGAGCCGACTCCGGGGGGGGCGGCCTCCATGGTGGCCTGCGATCAGGGGTAACTAATTGGCGGGCACGCTCATTCCGTGGGGGGCCTATGTTCCTCCGTGCCGGGCCCCTGTAGGGCTCCGCCATATTGCCCGGGGCCAGCGCGGAGACGGCCATGGTGCGCATGCGCGGACTCGCGCCAGCCGTGTCGGGCCCTCCGGCGCCATTCTAGCCCCCGAGGAAGGGGTGAATGACTGGGCCTGAAGGCCCGTTGACGCCAGTGTAACTCGTGCCGGTTTTGACGCCGGCGTCAACACTTGGCCGGGATTTCGGAGAATCCCAGCCCATGTATGTCTATGGTGATCAGTTTAGTTTTCCAGGTCGATGATATTTATTACTCACACCAGAGGGCAGTTGATCTTTGATGAGGTGAAGATGCACTGTCAGGTAAATTGTGAATAGTATGGGGACTTTGATACAGCCTTGCTTGACTCAGCCTGGATTTTGTAGGCATCTGTTTTAGATTTCCCATTTAAGATAGTTGCTGTCATGTCATCATGAGGCAATTGTAAGATTGCGATTAATTTCTCGGACATCGACATTTTTGGAGCAAATTTCATAGAGCCTTGCTGTGAGTCAAATGTTTTAGTCATGTCGATAAGCACAAGGAAGAGTCCCTGATGTTGTTCTTGACATTTTTCTTGGATTTGTCTGGAAACACAGATCATGGGCCAAGGGCCTTTCCCGCCAGATGGCGGGGTGGAAATCACTCCGGCGCGGGCCTAGCCCCTCAAGGTAAGGGCTTGGCCCCTAAAGGTGCAATGAATTCCGCACCTTTGGGGCGGCGTGTCGCCGGAGCGGTTCCCGCCACTCCATTACGCTGGATTCTCCCGCCCCGCCAGTTAGGGGAGAATCCCGGCCCATGGCACGATGTCCATCACCCGGCACCAAAAACGGCGTGGATCAGTCCGGCGTCGGGCCGCCCCAAAGATGCAGAATTCTCTGCATTTTTAGGGGCCAAGCCCTCACCTTGAGGGGCTAGGCCCGCGCCGGAGCAGTTTCCGCTCTGCTAGCTGGTGGGAAAGGCCTTTGGCGCCACGCCAGCCGGTGCCGAAAGGACTTCGCCGGGCGACGCATGTGCGGGATCGTCAGCGGCCGCTCATGGCATCCCCGCGCATGCGCAGGGGAGGGGGTCTCTTCCGCCTCCCCCATAGTGAAGACCATGGCGAAAGCGGAAGAAAAAGAGTGCCCCCACGGCACAGGCCCGCTTGCGGATCGGTGGGCCCCGATTGCGGGCCAGGCCACCGTGGGGACACCCCCCGGGGCCAGATCGCCCCGCGCCACCCCCCCAGGACCCCGGAGCCTGCACGCGCTGCCTTGTCCCGCCGTTCAAAAGGAGGTCTAATCCACGCCGGCTGGCGAGACTTGACAGCGGCGGGTCTTCGACCCATCGTGGGCCAGAGAATCGCCGGGGGTGGGCCCGCCGATTGGCGCGATTCCCGCCGACCGGCGCGGCGCGATTCCCGCTCCATGTCAGAGGTCTAAAGCCAACTTTCTCTCTGGGAGGATTTCCTCAATGCAAAGACTTGACGATTCAGGAGAATGCATGACAGGATTTTCCCTGCTCTAGACAAAAGAGAAATACCTCGATAGTTTCCACAGCATGATTTATTGCCCCTCTATGCATGCTGTGTAACAGATTGAGTGGATAGAGAAAAACAACTTTCACTGGTTAGAGACTCTAGGAAGGAGGGGTCGGGGGGTGGAGTGGGTGGGGCGGCAATATGGTACAAAAATTACAACCAGGCGAGTGCAATTTGGAAAGATTTTGATGCACAAAGGGCGGTAGCAATTTGGAACCCTTTTCAAAAATGCCAATGATGTTAGATCAATTGTGACATTTAAATAGCTTAAATTTAACTGATTGATTTTGTTGTGGAGATGAAGATGCAGAAAGTTATCAAGGGACAGAGCTAGATTGGGAGATTGGGGATATTCTCACATCATGGTTATGTTACTGTATTAGTAATCCAGAGGTCTGGATGAATGATCTAGAAACTTGTTCAAATCACACCAGGGCAGCTGCCGAATTTTGAAATTCAGTCAATTAAAATGCATGGAATTCCTTTTTAAAAAGCCGGTTTCAGAATGGTGACTATGAAACTGCCTGTTTGTAGTAAAAATCCTAGTTTGGTAATCTCCTTCGAGAGTAAATCTGCCGTCCTTGCCTGCCTCCAGACCATTACCTGATCTGACGTACATGTGACTGTAGACCTACAGAAACGTGGTTAACTCTGAACTGTCCTCTGAAATGCTCCAGCAAGCCAATCAGTTGTTTCGGGATGGTCAATAAGCACTGGCAAATAAACCCACACCACGTGAATAAATAAAACAAAAAGCGAATGGACAAATTATGGCAGATGGATTTCCATGTGGGAAAGTGAGAGGCCATTCATTATGGATCCAAGAAAGACAAATCGGAATATTCCCTTAATGATGATAAGCTGGCAGCTGCAGAGGAGCAAAGGTGTCCATGTACCGAAGTCAATAAACCAAGTGGACAGGTACAGAAATTTATCAAATAATCTAGTGAAATGTTAACGTTTATCACAAGAATGTTGGAATATAACAGTGAGGGAGCGATGCTTCAGTTATATAGAGCTGTGGTTAGACCATGGGTGGATTCTCCGCCCTCTCCGCAGGCAGTGGGGTTCCCGACTGACATCATGGGCGAAATTCTCCGGTATTGGCGCGATGTCCGCCGACTGGCGCCCAAAACGGCGCAAATCAGTCGGGCATCGCGCCACCCCAAAGGTGCGGAATGCTCCGCATCTTTGGGGGCCGAGCCCCAACCTTAAGGGGCTAGGCCGGCGCCGGACGAATTTCCGCCCCGCCAGCTGGCAGAAAAGGCTTTTGGTGCCCCGCCAGCTGGCGCGGAAATGACATCTCCGGGCGGCGCATGCGTGGGAGCGTTAGCGGCCGCTGACGACATTCCCGCGCATGCGCCGTGGAGGGAGTCTCTTCCGCCTCCGCCATGGTGGAGACCGTGGCGAAGGCAGAAGGGAAAGATGCCCCCACAGCACAGGCCCGCCCGCGGATCGGTGGGCCCCGATCGCGGGCCAGGCCACCGTGGGGGCACCCCCGGGGGCCAGATCACCCCGTGCCCCCCCAGGGCCCCGGAGCCCGCCCGCGCTGCCTTGTCCCGCCGGTAAGGTAGGTGGTTTAATCTACGCCGGTGGGACAGGCATTTTAGCGGCGGGACTTCGGCCCATCCGGAGAAAGATGCCCTGCCAACCGGCGCGGCGTGATTCCCGCCCCCGCCGAATATCCGGTGCCGGAGAATTCGGGGTCGGAGAATCTTGTCCCATGGGTCTCTGATGGGGGGGGGGGAATCTGATGGGGGGACTTGGGGTTGGGTCTAGTGGGGGACTGGGGGGGGTCTGATGGAGGGTAGGTGGGGTCAGGTCACCCTCATATGTGCATGCTGTGGGGGTTGACCTGTAATTTCCCTGATGGTGGTGGTGGTGGGGGGGGCGGGGGGGGGGGGGGGGGGCGGGAGAGAGAGGATGCCCGCACTTATATAAAGTTGCACGGAGTAGGAGAGTGAATTGCTCCTGGGCACAGCTCCTAGTGCCAGCGGAGACCAGGAGCGATTTTACTCTGGCGGGTGCAGACTGGAGAATCCAGCCCCATTGCTGTAGTACTGCGTTCAGGTTCAAGTCGCAACCCTCAGTAAAGTTACAGAGGGATGACAGTGCGGAAATCACCAGAATATTCTCAAGGTTGTTATGAGACCAGCTTGCATAAACTTAGTTTGTATTCCCTTGAGCTTAGAAGATTGAGAAATGATCTAATCAGGGTCTCTAAAATGATCAAGCAATTTGATAAGATAGATACTGAAACTATTTCCTCAGGTGGGGAATCCAGAAAAAGTGGCCAGATTCTTCAAATTTAAATGCAGCCATTTGGCAGGGAAATCAGGAAGCACTTTTTGCAGGAAAGGTAGGTGGCATCCGAAATTCCCATTCTTAAACGTCTATGGGCAGAAAATAAATTGGAATTTTCAAGAGTGTCATCCTTAGATGTTTTGTTAGGTTAGCATATCGAGGAATATGAAACAAGGGCAAACAAATTGAGTTGAGGTACAAATCAGATGCATAGAATATTGGAATAAGCCTCATCATCTGAATAATCTACTCCTCTTAGAATAAGAATACATGAGTGAGTATGAATGAAGTGTGAGATACTTTCTGGACGAGATTCTCTGGCCTTCCCGCAACGTGTTTCTCAGCGGTGGGAGGCGCCCCACCATTGGCAGTTAGCAGGATCTTCTGGTCCCACCGTTGTCAATGGGATTTCCCATTGAATCCTCCCCACGCTGCCGGGAAGCCAACGGCAGGGGTGCGCACTTGGCAGGACTGGAAGATCCCGCCTGCATGAACAGCCAGATGGCGCAATCTTCCTGCCTCTTCCCGTCCCGCTCAAGCATATGAAGCTGTTGAATAGCAGGAGAGGCCCAAAACAAGATCCGCGGCGGGCGCCAAATTGTTTGCAAAGCAACCGGCCTGCTCCTGTAGGCGAAATTGGGATCTCACCGTAGGGCGGTGAGAAACCAATTATCATCACTTAAGCCCCATTTCCATACAATCAATGAGGGCAACCCCATATCCACTGGCCTCCCGTCATTCATCGGCCTCCCCAGCAAGTGGTCACACTGGCGTTGATAAACGTGAATCAGATGGAAGGGCTTCCATGGGGAGTCGAGGAGGTGAGCAGCAATTTTTGCTCACAGTCAAAGAGCCCGGGTGTGCTGGGCTTCCACCCCAGTGCTCTGCGGGAGTTGGGGGACCCTCTGCAGGGTTGGCCTCCATGAGATGGTGGGGGGAGGGGGGGAGACACTGGGGGTGCAATTGCGGGGACAATCAATCGCGGCACCACCATGCCAACCCCTGGATCCAACCCCATTCCGGAGACAACCCTTGTCCCTGTCCGTCTGCCCCATGATCTCCCATAACCCCCACCGACTGCTGAGGATTCTTGCTGCGCAGCTGAAGGCTATCGCTGATAGGGAATTGGTAATCATGGTTACGTGAGCACTTGACACATGCCATAAGACCATAAGACATAGGAGCGGAAGTAAGGCCATTCGGCCCATCGAGTCCACTCCACCATTCAATCATGGCTGATTTCAACTCCATTTACCCGCTCTCTCTCCACAGCCCATCATTCCTCGAGAAATCAAGAATTTATCAACTTCTGTCTTAAAGACACTCAACATCCCAGCCTCCACCGTCCTCTGTGGCAATGAATTCCACAGACCCACCACTCGGGATTCCCGTGGGTAGGCAGGCCATGTGGCATGTGGGAGTCATTGCCTAGCATTCCAATCTCACCTTGATGCCTGAACACTGCGGGAGGCAAACGACACACGCAGCAGCCAACATCTGAACACCCAGGGGATGGCACAGAGTTCTGGGGACATGTCCACGACCGGAAGGTGGGTGGGTGCCATGGGGAGGAAGGGGTTGCCTGGAGAGATGGACAAAGGGTCCGGGGGGCCAGTCCACATTGCGGAAGAAAGTGACAGAGGCATCACAATGTATGTACAAAATGTTGTATAATGTGTTGTACAATACTCCATTCTTAATAGTGCTGCCCTCCCAATGCCCCAGACACCAACTCCATCCCTCCCCACTCCGTACCTAACTCCCCACCACCTCTCCCCTACCCCGGTGCCCTCAGTGATGCTCAACATGCCTGTCCCTCCTAGCTCTACCACTATGTCTAGGTGTTTCCCCAGGGTGCACATCAGAGGTGGAAGCAGCCAGCTGCGTACCTCATCCCGTGGTAGTTGATGCCCCTGGCTCTGGGGGCTCTGGGGCCGGAGGACCTAGCTCACATGTCGGAGGCACAGGCACAGCCTGCGAGACGCAGTCTCATCAGAGGGGTGGAACTCAGGAGAGCTGGTGGCGACCGTTGCCACTCCATGGGATGGGGCCAGGTTGGCACCCAGTGCCCCCTCCCGCCTGGTGCCCATAGCGCCTGCCGTTCACCTTGGGATGGAGGGGCACCTGGTTCAAGACCTGGCTGCCCCTGCATCATCTGGTTCAGTGCTACTCATTGCCATTTCCTGCGCCCGTAGCCTTTGGGACTCCAGCGGCTATGGGTCTGCTGGAGTGATGCTGACATCTCTCTCTGAATGTCCCTGCTGCTCCCTATCATCTCCGTCAGCGCCGGGTGACCCTGTTCCAGAGGCTCAGCATCAGGCTGAGATGCAGCTGGGTGCTGGGATCCAGAAGACCTCCGACTGCTGTATCGCCTGGGGGTTCCTGCTTGCACCTGATGTACATCATCAGCGGTGTGGTGCTCACCAGATTGTGCCCCAGAGGCCTGTCCACTAACATATTCCACCGAGGTGTGTGTATCTGCGCTGGTGGAGGCTGGGGATGACAGCTGTCGCAACTATAACGGTTGCACCGTCGGAGCTCTCCTCTGAGGTGTCCTCCTCAGAGTCAGGAGAGGGATGCCACCTGGGATGGGCCGGTGCTGTCGGCTGGAGGACCTGCAGGAGAATGGACATGTGGTCAGTGGGAGGGATGGGTCAGTCAGTAAGTCAATCACTACTCATGTTTGACAGGTCCTCTGGGTGGGGCCCGGTGGATCCTCACCTCTGCGGCATCTGCCAGCCTCCGAGTGGGTGACCACCCTGTCTTCGGCCACTCCGGTCAGCTCCAGGGCCCGATCCTCGAAGGAGGTGAGGGATTCTCAAGTCCGGCCCTTGTCTGAGCCCTCTTCTGCCGATTGCGGGTGAGCTTTTCCTGAGGAGACACAGAGAGTGTATCATCAGCCACACACGTGGTTCACAATGGAGGGAGAGGGGGTGTGAATATGGGGTTGGGAGAAAAGGGGGATGGAGGGCTGGGGGTCACTTGGAAAGTTGGGGGGAATGCACCCTTGGGGGTGGGTTGGGGGGCGTTGGTGTCTGCTCATTTGAGCTGCCTGGTGTAGGTCGTTTACCTTCTTTCTTCCTGCACTGCTGGCCAGTCCGCTTGGTCGCACTGTTGGAGCTGACTGCTGCGGCCAGCTCATCCCAGGCAGCACTGGCTGCCTTGTGGCTCACCCTCCGGGACCCCCGGGGGAACAGAACATCCCTCCTAGCCTCGACCGCGTTCAGGAGCCTCCCTAGGTTAGTGTCCTCAAATCTTGGGGCTGGTCTCCTCGGCGCCATTAATGCGAGGTGGCTGGGGTTGGCCGAGCGAGTGCAGTTTAAGTGCTGGTTGACCTTGTGAGCGGGGGCTTGGCGAGCACGGTCCCGGCGAATCGGCTGGCAAGGCATTATTGGCGGCGAGAAGCCCGTGAGCCTCCTTAAGTGGACCAATTAGTGTTGGATTACCTTGCTGGTTTCGCTGGGCCGAGCGCCGGGAAACTCGTGACAATTCCCACTCGCTGCAACACTTGTAAATTGTTCCGGAAGATCGCGTCCACTGCCTCTTTTCATGAAGTCGTCACCTCCACTTAGATACATACATATTTATAGTACTGAGATGAAAGGACTGTTATGTATGAGTCGAGTGAGTGCTGTGGTTTATTTGATCAAAGGGAGGCTGATAGATTAAATGCAACTTTTCTCGGAGACTGTGCATTTATTCTTCCCATGGTCAAAGGGAAATTGGTAAGTATCCTTCTGATTGGTGTTGATCTAATTAAGAATGATCTCTCTTTTTGCCAGCATTAAAGTCCTAAGACTATGTGCATACTCACTGGTAATCTACTGACAATTACCCGAGTGATTTAGTGGAGGGAACATTAACCTGCACTTCATTATGACTCTTTCATTCTCACTCCACAGTATAAATATTTCCCACATTCTCTGTCTGTAGCTTTGACAAAGAGTTGTCGGACTCGAAACATTAGCTCTTTCCTCTCCCGACAGATGCTGCCAGACCTGCTTAGATTTTCCAGCATTTTCTCTTTCATTAACTTGCACTTTCTGTCAAGACAAAAGTAACTCTTCAGGATTGATTTTGCAAAAGTAAACATGCAAATTTTATGGCTGTCCATCAAATGATTTCTCCCCAAGACTACTTAATACACATTTATGAAAATATCTCTTCCCTCTTGTTAACTCTGGCCTGCCCTCCATGCCTGTACTGGTCATGATACCAACCTTGGCCAAATCCCTCAGCGCCTCCGAATGCCGTATCCCTCTATACCCATTGTGGTAGTATGCATTAGGGGTCATGTGAGACTGTGAAGCCGTGATGTCATTGGCTGACAGATCCCGGGTCCTGGTTGGCTGTTGACCTCTAGCTCTGCCCTGAAGGCGGAGTATAAGAACCAGGAGTTCTCCCCCGCAGGCCAGTATGCTACTGAACTGCGGGGAACAAGTCACGCTTAATAAAGCCTCATCGACTTCATCTCTATTCGTCTCTCGTGAGTCTTTGTGCGCTACACCCATGTATTTGTCAAGATGCCTTTTGAACGCCGTTAATGTATCTGCTTCCACAACCTCCCCTGGCAGCATGTTCCAGGCACTCACCACCCTCTGTGTAAAAATAACCTGCCTCGCACATTTCCTCTAAACGTTGCCCCACGGACCTTAAAGCTGTGCCCTATAATGACTGACCCCTCCACCCTGGAAAAGATTGCCTGCCCATCTACTCTATCCATGCCCCTCATAATCTTGTAGACCTCTGTTAGGTCGCCCCTCAACATTCTAATGAAAACAGTCCGAGTCTATTCAGCCTTTCCGCACAGCTAACCTCCAGACCAGGCAACATCCTGGTAAACCTCCTCTGCACCCTCTCCAAAGCCTCCACATCCTTCTGGTCGTGCAGAGACCAGAATTGTGTGCAATATTCCAAGTGCAGCCATATCAAGGTTCTATACAACTGCAGCATGACTTGCCAGTTTTTATACTTGATGCCCCGTCCAATGAAGGCAAGCATTCCATATGCCTTCTTGAATACATTGTCCACTTGTGTTGCCACTTTCAAAGATCTGTGGACCTGTACGCCCAGATAGCTCTGACTTTCTACATAGCTAAGAGTTTTGCCATTTACTGTATATTTCTCCTCTATGTTAGACCTACGAAAATGCATTACCTCACATTTATACCGGCACGGTAGCATAGTGTTTAGCACTGTTGCTTCACAGCTCCCGGGTCTCAGCTTCGATTCCCGGCTTGGGTCACTGTCTGCGCGGAGTCTGCATGTTCTCCCTGTGTCTGCGTGGGTTTCCTCTGGGTGCTCCGGCTTCCTCCCACAGTCCAAAGATGTGCAGCTTTGTTGGATTGACCATGCTAAATTGCCCTTAGCATTCAAAAAGATTAGATAGGGTTATGGGGATGGGGTGGAGGTATGGGCTTAGTTAGCGTGCTCTTTACAAGGGCCTATTCAGATTCGATGAGCCGAATGGCCTCCTTCCTCACTGTAAATACTATGATTCTAAACTTCATTTGCCATTTCTCTGCCCAAGTCTCCAACCTATCTATGTCTTGCTGTATCCTCTGACAATCCTTAACACTATCTGCCACTCCACCAAACTTGGTGTCTTCCACGAATTTACTAATCAGACCAGCTGCATTTTCCTCCAAATTGTTTATGTACACTACAAACAACAGAGGCCCCAGCACAGATTCCTGTGGAACACCACTAGTCACAACCTTCCATACAGAAAAACACCCTACTACTGCTACCCTCTGCTTATGTGACCGAGCGAGTTCTGTATCCAACTTGCCATATCACCTCATCACCTCTGATCCCGTGTGACTTCACCTTTTGCACCAGCCTGCCATGAGGCACCTTGTCAAATGCTTTACTGAAGTCCATGTAAACAACATCCAGTGCCCTCCCCATATCAATCATCTTTGTCACCTCCTCAAAAAACTCAAGCTAGTGAGGCACGACCCCCGCTTCACAAAACCATGCTGTCTATCGCTAATGAGTCCATTTCTTTCCAAATGGGTATAAATCCTGTCCCAGAGAATTCTCTCCAACAATTTACCTACTACTGATGTGAGGCTCACTGCCTATAGTTTCCTGTATTATCCCTGCTACCTTCCTTAAACAGCGTTACCACATTAGCTACTCTCCAGTCCTCTGGGATCACACCTGTAGCCAATGAGGATGCAAAGAAGTCAGTCAAGGCCCCAGCAATTTCCTCCCTTGCTTCCCTCAATATTCTGGGATAAATTCCATCTGGCTGAGGAGATTTATCTACCTTAATGGCTTTTGAAACATCCAATACCTCCTCCTTTTTGATGTCAACATGACCCAGACCATCCATATATTGCATCAAGAAGCCTTCCTGGATACCCTTACAAACTCTGCCCCATCCAAGCTCCGAGCACTAAGTGAGTCCGAGTCAATATAGCAATATAGGGGAAGTTAAAATCCTCTCCCACAATTACCCTGTTACTTTTGCACCTATCTAAAATCTCTCGACCTATCTGCTTCTCTATTTCTCGCTGGTAGTTAGGGGGTCTGTAATAAAACCCCCAACATTGTGATTGCCCCTTTCCTGTTCCTGAACTCTTCCCAGATTGCCCCACTGTACAAGCCCTCCCGCAGTATGGCTAGAATATATTCCTTGACCAGTAATGCTACTCCCCCACCCTTTTACATCTCCCTCTATCTCTCCTGAAACATCTGTATCTTCCAACGTTCAGCTGCCAATCCTGTCCTTCCTTTAATCATGTTTCTGTGATAGCTGAAACATCATTGTTCCAAGTACTAATCAGTGCTCTTAGTCCAACTGCCTGGTCTGCTATACATTTGGGGTTGAAACAAATACACTTCAGACAACTGCGTTTGAGCAGACAGGGTGATGTTGTTCTCTTATTTTTGTTCTGTATTTCTCCTTCAGTTATGACACCTTCTAAGCTAACGCTCTGGTTCCCACCCCCCTGCCATACTAGTTAAAATCCTCCTGAGTGACTCCAGCAAACCTCCTAGCCAGGATATTAGTGCCCCCCAGTTTAGATGCAATCCCTCCTTCTTGTACAGGTCCCACCTGCCCCGGAAGAGATCCCAATTGGTCTTTAGTTTCTATTGCCTTTCTGGAAAGCAACTTAGCAAAGTAAATATGTGTAGCCATCTGGGATGGCCGCGTCCCGATTACAAAATGGACACTTGTAAAGAATGCAGGGAAAATTGGACAATACCAAAAAAGCAAGCAGGTGCAAGGTCTGTCTGTTGATTAGAGCCTTAGCTTTCAGACAGGACCGGTACTGCAGAACCATCTATATACTAATGAGCCATCCCCGGGAACAAAAGGCAACATTTAGGTAAACAATGCTAAGACAGACATCCAGGTGCCAGAGGAGACTAAAACAAAGCAGACCAACGGCCACCTGGGACACGGCCAGCAACCAGGGAACCCACCCCTCTATTGGAGGAACATCGATAAGGACAATTGGGAAACCGCCCAATTAATTGGGGCCAAGTTCAAGGCCCACCCAAAAGCCCTTTTGGGGTATAAAAAGGACTCCCCAAGAGAGGATCTCTCTCTTGGCCTTGGCTCTCAGCGAGTAGAGACCCGCCAAAGCTACACCAGACCAAGTAAGTTCCAAGTCAACGCACGCTACGAGATAGACGCTCTTAGTTGCTGTCCTGTAAACAGCTCAACCGAGCAGCCTCAGAACCGAGCAACAGCCATTGTTCCTCTGACTGAGTGGACACCTGAAGCTAAGTATAGGCTTTTAGTAATCGTGATAGTTTAGGTTGTAGAGTTTTATGCATGAGTAGGTTCGACTGTGTATAAGTAAATGAGCATTGCTTTTGAACTTACTAACTGGTGTATCGAGGCTTTGATCAGTATTCGGTTTTGAACCTTGTGGCGGTGTCGAAAGATACCTTGCGACTCTTGAGCAAACGTAATTAAACAGAGCCAACTTAAGAGACAACAGCAAGTTAGCAACATTTACTGGCGCCTCCGGTGGGACTCGACTTAGAAGTGGCCTAATCACTCCGAGAGAACCCAAATTTGAATTGAGAATCCAATTGGAAACAGAAAAATCACAAGTGTAAGAACAGTACTGATCAAGCCTCCGAGATTCGGAAGTGTGTTAATACATGCATACTAACAGGGATATAAGGTAAACCTGAGAGATTTTGTTGCGTAAAACTGTCGGGAGTTTTGGAGGCCGGAAATTAGCGTAAGCCGTACCCGTGTTTACATCACCACTTTATCACCCACTGTTCCAAATTCAGTAGAGAACCTGGATAAAGAGAATGGCAATGAAGGCAATGGAATGCCTTATGAACCCCCAGGAATTTGAGGTCGCAGCAACCAGTAGAGTAGGACAGTGTGTAGCCACCTAAAATGGCTGATTCCCTATTAATTTGGCCAAAATCCGATTTAAAATGGCTAACCGAAAAGGCTGATGGGAAAAGCAGCCAACAGGACACAAACGGACAGCTGCAGACAGAATAGCGTATTCGGCTCTGGGGAAGTCGGCCCAGATCGATACTCAGGACTATTAGCAGCACATCAACCCAGACATCTGCAGTTTAATCGGCTATCCCCGGGAACAATTGCAACATATTAGCTATTGAATGCCGGGCCAGACCTGGTACTGGTTCAAGGCCAGACGCCCGTTCTGATTTGACGGGAGAATCACAGCAGCAACCCCACCATGATGACTACATTTTTGCCCATTCTTGATGGTTGCTCATGCAGTGGAGAAACGGCGTGAGACCCGCCCTGCCTGGGGACCCCCCCCCGCTGGTCAAAAATGCTTGGGTAGGGGACATATGGTATTGGTAGCCGTCCTACCCGGGGACTCCATCCAAGTCTTACCCGTCGCGGCCCATACGCACCTCATTCGACCTTTTCCTTTCAAAACAGTTTTATTTATTTAGGCGACCATTGGGTTGCTGCCTCATGCTATTTACATCCAGGAACATTTGGATGCTAAACTTAGCACTGGTTCACCATTGAGAAGTGTGCCGTGTCCTAACATTTGTTTTGAGAAAAAAAAAATGGGGGGGAAGTCACATATAGTGACCAATTATAAGGGTTTAATTGGCCCCAAGAAGGACAGACACACTAACATACCGGATATTATACCAAGGTAGTTACAGATACTATGCTTGTTTTACAGAACTCCAGAAGCTCCAGGACCGGAGAAAACAGAGAACACAAAGCAAGAAAAAGAAAGAGGACAGCCATGAGGACTTCTTTCATCGTGATCAAGATTTTTATACTGAACATTTGGTTGCGCGGGAATGCGGACCCCAGTACTCCAAACCCCTCTGCCGTTAATGTTTCACTGCCCCGCAGTACCGAGGGCCCAGTCACCAGCCACGCTGCATTATCCTGGTGTGCCAAGTTCATAACTTGGTACTCCCTGTCGTACGTCATTGAAACACTATTAGCGTTGGCAATACTCTGCTGTGCAGTGCAGACTCTGCACCTCCGCAAATGGCGAAGGAGAGCATACCGCGCTCGAACCCCGGTATATCGGATCTAATCCCCTATATTCGGTTATGACCAGACCCCAGACCCCCGCAACCTATAAAACAAAAAAATAAAGAACAAGCACTTGCGTTTTTCTGTAAATAAAAGATGTACAAAACTTCCAGTAAAAAAAAATGTATGATCCTGAGCTTGACTGCCAAGCCAGGAAAGAAGATATGGAATGTTATGATTGTTGTTGTATGTTTTAGAGAGATAGGATGATGCAATGCTTGATGAGTGTATTTAGGTAAAATTAGAGGTTCCAAGTTTTTATTTTTTTAGATGCATGCCCCTGCCTGACATAGCGCCCTCAAGAATTGTTTAGGTAAATTTTTGTGCATAGCTAGGGTCAGAGTAGTGGCCATGAAGGAGGTGTTCCCCCCCCCCCCCCCCCCTCCCCCGGTTAGGGAATGGAAAGGACAAAATTTATGTGATCCTTCACGCTTCGTGTTAGGATCACAAGGAGGATCTGTAGCCACCTAAAATGGCTGCTTCCCTATTTATTTGGCCAAAACCCGATTTAAAATGGCTAACCGAAAAGGCTGATGGGAAATGCAGCCAACAGGACACAAACGGACAGCTGCAGACAGAATAGCGTATTCGGATCTGGGGAATCGGCCCAGATCGATACCTAAGACTATTAGCAGCACATCAACACAGACATCTGCCGTTTAATCGGCTATCCCCGGGAACAATTGCAATATATTAACAATTGAATGCCGGGCCAGACCTTTCAGCGCCTGCAGTGGCCGAAACAAAGACAGGTGAACGACCACCCCCCGATCGAGGAATCGCCCCGTTATTGGAGCATATTGAACCCAGTGATTGGGAACAAGTCCACTCACTTGGGACTCAGGGTCAAGGGCCGCCCCGAGAGGCGGGAAGCCCCTGGGCCCTATAAAGTGAGGGGCCAAGTTCAGATCTCTCGCTCCCTCTCCCTTCTTCGCCTGCTCGTGACCTTCGCAAGAACCTTCAACAAAGAACCGTAAGTTTGACTCCAGCGATCGCTACCCGATAAGACTCCTAGCCATCGACCCGTATCAGCCTTTTGAATCCCGCGGGCCAGATCCGATTCGATAAGCCATTCATTTCCCTGACCTGGTGGGCCCTTCCTAAAGTTAAGTATTGGCCAGTAGTGGTAGGTTTCGATATAGATAGTAGGTTTATTGTGTAAGCATTAATTGCTGTATATAATAAATGACCGTTGATTTCAATCTTACTAAGCGGTGTGCTGACTTATTAATCATAACTCGAGCTTGAACCACGTGGCGGTATCAGAAAGATACTTGGCGACTCGTGAGCAAAGGTGACATAATCAGAGGTAATAAAACTAAGGCTAATAAGAGCAACAAGTGTCCCGTTTGGGAAGATGAGATCAGGAAATATCTCAACGGGAAAGGATGGCCCCTTTGGAGTGAATTCTGCACTAATGACGAAACAGGTCCCGGGAGTATAGGACATAGTTGGTGGGAGAACCTGTCAGAGATCCACAAGAAGAGCTTAGGGAAAGCTCGCAAGCCGATGACAATCGTGTCCTGTTTGGCACAATTGCGAGGCACAGAGGAGGTCGTTAGGATGCTCCGTAGAGAGATCGAGGAGAGAGACAGAAGAAGTGAGGTAGACGTGAGCGAAGGAGAGAAGGAGAATAGAGATTTAAGAGAGCAGTTAGCAGCAAGGGACAGAGAGGTGGATGATGCCAAGTGGGCATACCAGTCTTGTCTCGCGCATTTGAGTAGCTTCTAAACGCAATACGATAAGGCCTACCAGGACACGCAACGTGCGGTCTTGGTAAGACAAGAGACCGAGCAACAAGTTGAGAAATTGCAGAAACAGCGCAATGATTTGAAAGCAGCCCTACGAACACTCCATACTTCCACAACGGAACAAAGGCAGAGCTCAGTAGACCACGCAAAGTGCCGGAAGCAGATTGCAGAATTGCAATTTCTGCTTTCCGTTCAAAATGGGTTTCAAAGTACATTTGGACCACAATTAGATCAGGAAAACGGCCCAGTTTGGCAGGAATTGAACGAGACTGCCCATAGATACGTGCAGGGGACATGTACGCAGGAAAAACCCCAGAAAAGGAAAGCGCCCCAACCCCCAACCGAACAGGCAGAACACACCCCAGGGCCACAGCAGAAGGAGACACAGATTTCCTTTACACAACCCCGTTAACCGTGACCCAATTACGGGACGCATGTGGAAAAATTACACTGTTCCTTCCCACATCAGACCCCCACCAATTTTTCACGAAAGTCAAGCAGCAGGCTACAATGTACGGCCTGGACGAAAAGGACAAGTTAAGCTCACAGTTTTAAGCCTTGACCCTTCAGTCATGGTAGCCCTTCCCGACCCACAGAATGTAGGAGGAGGCACACTCCGAGAGATGCACACAGTGATCCTTGATGCGATCGGCTATAACAGAGGAGACCCTGTAGAAGGCCTAAATAAGTGTAGGCAAAAGAAGACAGAGCACCCCACATCGTTTGCTGGACGCTTGTGGATATACTTCACAGCAGATTTCGGAGAGTTAGCCCACGCCCATTTGTCCCCAGATAATATGGCCAAATGGACTTGAATCCTAGTCTTTCACGCGACAGACGCAGGACAGAAAGCTTGCGCAAATTACGACCCCTCAGATGAGGCCCACAATGAAAAATGGGTTTGGGAGAGATTGTCCCGCGCTTGGGAGCAATCACTCCAAGGCAAAACCGCATTTATAAAACCCTATCATGAGCAGGCAGACATGAATCCAGATAAAGCGCACCAGAACCCCGCATGGGATAATGCGGGCAGGAACAGCCCACCCCAGCCCAAAGCTCTAGAATGTTACAATTGTGGACAGTTAGGACACTTTGCACGAGAGTGCAATGTGCCCCAAAAGCAGCAGAGACGCCAACAGACAGACACCCTAAACAGGAATAGGGCAAAGCCAATCCATAGCGTTAGCGCCCGTTCAGAGAATGCAGACATGAACAGCACCGACTGACGGTGTTCGGGCTCCCCAACTTGGGTCTGCGACACCCTTTGAAAATGAAAAAATGAAAATCGCTTATTGTCACAACTAAGCTTCAAATGAAGTTACTGTGAACAGCCCCTACTCGCCACATTCCGGCGCCTGTTCGGGGAGGCTGGTACGGGAACTTGGGACAAGTCCGGTAGACCGGTAGTGGCAGGTAAAGTCCGGGGACACCCCGGAGAATTTCTTTGGGACACAAGAGTGTCCCGCACCACACTCAATTCCTCCACGATGTTTCAGCGAGACACGTGGCCCACAACAGACACCATCACACTCAGCGGCTTTACAGGCCATTTACAACAGGGACACATCACAGCCCCTGTAGCAATACAAATAGGGAACATAACAACTAAGCACCCCGTAATTTTGGTTGATCTGCCCCAGACAGCAGAACATATCCTTGGGATCGATTTCATGAGCTCCCACAACCTTTCTTTTGACCCAGTCAACAAGTGTGTTTGGAAAATGGCAAAGGCAGCACGAGCCCCCGCCACGCTCACAGTAGGAGAGTATGTAAACAGGATTAGCTCAGTAGGGGACTTTTGGTTCGACCCTCGAGCCATTAGTGCAGACAAACAGGTTAGGGCAGTCCTGCAGGAACATAAAACAGCATTTGCACAGCACAAGCACGACTGTGGCAAATTGGCTGGCTTTGTGAACATTACAGGTCCCGAGCTAAACCCCAGAAGCAGTACGGATTTCCCCAGGAAGCGGAAGGAGAAATCTCCAAAGTAATCGAGAGTTTGTTGGATCAAGGCGTACTCAGATCAGTAGCCTCCACAAACAACGCACCAGATGGATCATGGCGACTGACCATCGATTACCGAGAACTGAACAAAGTAACCCCAGCAGCAGCCCCCACCGTAGCCACGAGTCCCGAGACCATGCTTAAAACAGAGTCTCCAGTCAAAAATCTTTTCGGTTTTGGACATTAGTAACGGCTTTTGGTCCATTCCATTGGCCAAAGCGTGTCAGTACAAATTTGCCTTTACATTCCAAGGGCAACAATACACGTGGACGTGCCTTCCACAACTCCCCCTCCATTTTCCACCGACAGCAGGCAAATGGACGAGCAAAATTTTCCCGCCCCGATTGTCTGGTCCAGTACGTAGACGACTTGTTACTACAGACAGACACAAAGGGGGAGCACAATTTGCTTCTCGCCGAACTCCTAGGACTCCTAAAAGAAATTGGTTGTAAAGTCAACCCCAAGAAGGCCCAGATTTTGAAAGAGAAAGTGATTTACTTGGGAACAATGATCACACATGGTAAACGCGAGATTGAGCAAAAGAGAATCGACTCGATCATCAAATTGCCCCTTCCCCACAATGTCTCAGCCCTCCGGTCATTTTTAGGACTGGTTGGCTACTGCCGAAACCATGTTGATGGTCTCGCCACTAAAGCAGCGCACCTTTCCAAACTTCTCAAGAAGCAGGCACCTTGGGAATGGCTTCCACAGCATATGGATGCCATGGATGCTTTAAAAAGAGCCCTCAGCACAGCCCCCGCACTACAGGTCCCAGGTCCACTTTCCTCATATGCAATCGAATTTGCAAGCACCGACCGAACCCTTTCGGCCGTGCTCCTCCAGGAACGCCATGACCAATTACTCCTCACGTAGCATACGCCTCACGCGTGTTAGACCCCGTAGAGCAAGGATTTTCTGCCTCTGAAAGGCACCTGCTCGCAGGTTTTTGGGCAGTACAATACTTCGCCTACATTACAGGACTCAACCACATCATCATTCTCACAGGACACACCCCAACACAACTATTGTTAGACGGCCGACTTAAGGATGGCACAGTCAGCCAAATCCACGCAGCCTGTTGGACCCTTTTACAGGGACGGGACATTACAGTAAAGAGAACCAACACCCACACCTTCCTTGCCGATAACTTGCAGTATGCAGACACCCCTCATGAGTGTGAGATCATCACCACAAAGCAGAACACAGGCCCATTTATTTCTAAAACACCTCCCAGGAAAACAGGTAGTACAGCCCAGAGACCCCAGCCCACAGACACGTTCGCACCCCTGAAGATTTATGTGGACGGCTCCTCCACAGTGTTAAATGGAAAGAGAATCACCGGTTGCGGTATTTACGTAGAGGACGTGCAGGGCCGCGCCCTAGATGAGATTGCATTAAAGTTGCCAGGACACTTAGGCTCACAGGCAGCAGAGCTGGCAGCAATCGCTTATATTGTAGACCACCCCGACTCATTCCTGACCCCAGCAGACATCTATTCGGACAGCTTGTATGTCTGCAATAGTTTGACGAAATTCCTACCCCTGTGGGAAATTAGAGGATTTGTTTCCGCGGACGGTAAACCCCTACCCTCAGCCCCATTACTCCGCCATATCTTAGAGACAGCGAAGGATCGTAAATATGGAATAATTAAGGTTCGCAGTCATCACCGTTCTTCCCCCCCTGGTAAGGTTAAAGCAGACACCCTAGCGAAGGCAGGCTCCAGGCATGGTTATTTTTGGACCCCCCCCCCCTCCCCCGAAAGCACCCCAGTACACGCAGTTCAGGTCTCACAGGCCAATATTCAGGATCTAGCGAAGGCACAGAAAGAGGACGAGAAACTCAGGGAAGTTTTAAAGGGAACTTTCCCAGCCCCGTATGATAAATGCAAGAATGCAATAACCACACACGATGGTGTGCTTTTAAAGGATGGCATTTATATAGTTCCCAGCTAACACAGGAACCAGATCATGGGCGAAATTCTCCGGTATCGGCGCGATGTCCGCCGACCGGCGCCAAAAACGGTGCAAATCAGTCGGGAATCGCGCCGCCCCAAAGGTGCGGAATCCTCTGCATCTTGGGGGGCCCAGCCCTAGCCTTGAGGGGCGAGGCCCGTGCCGGACTGATTTCCGCCCCGCCAGCTGGCGGAAAAGGCCTTTGGTGCCCCGCCAGCTGGCGCGTGAATGACATCTCCGGGCGGCGCATGCGCGGGAGCGTTAGCGGCCGCTCACGGCGTCCCCGCGCATGCGCTGTGGAGGGAGTCTCTTCCGCCTCCGCCATGGTGGAGACCGTGGCAAAGGCGGAAGGAAAAGAGTGCCACCATGGCACAGGCCCGCCCGCGGATCGGTGGGCCCCGATCGCGGGCGAGGCCACTGTGGGGGCACCCCCTGGAGCCAGATCGCCCCGCGCCCCCCCAGGACCCCGGAGCCCGCCCGCGCTGCCTTGTCCCGCCGGTAAGGTAGGTGGTTTAATCCACGCCGGCAAGGCAGGCATTCTAGCAGCGGGACTTCGGCCCATGCGGGCCGGAGAATCGCAGGGGGGGGGGCCCGCCAACCGGCGCGGTGCGATTCCCGCCCCCGCCGAATCTCCGGTGCTGGAGAATTCCGCAACCGGCGGGGGCGGAATTCACGCCAACCCCCGGCGATTCTCCGATCCGGCGGGGGGTCGGAGAATCTCGCCCTATTTGTCAGTTCCATGACAATCATGGACACCAAGGTACTGAACCCGCCCCAGCCCACCTCATACCGCTCTGCTGGTGGCCTGATTTAAAAGCCGATGTTACCCACTACACAGAGAATTGCTTGATCTGTGCCCAGGACAATCCGGACAGATATGTGAAAAAGGCTCAACTTAGTCATACCCGCCCCGTTAATGGACCCTGGACAAATCTCCAGATAGATTATATAGGACCCATACCCCCTTGCAGAAATGGTTATAAGTATGTGTTGGTGGTCATAGATACCTTCACAAAATGGTTGGAAGCATTTCCATCGCGAACTAATACGGCCAAGACAACGGCTAAAATATTAACACACCACATCTTTACAAGTTGGGGACTCCCCCGCAGTATAGAGTCCGATCAAGGCTCCCATTTCACAGGATGTGTAATGAAAAACGTCCTCACGATCTTCGGCATTCGACAAAAGTTTCATATCGCATACCACCCCCAGTCAAGTGGTATTGTAGAGAGGATCAATAGGACATTAAAAGCCACCCTCAGGAAAATGGTTCAGCAGAATAACAGCACCTGGGATTCAGTTCTCCCATTTGCTTTAATGTTTATAAGAATCACGGTATCCACGTCCACAGGATACACCCCCCACGCCCTCATGACCGGACGCCCCATGAAAGGCACTGAGTATTTATTAGGACTGGATTTGGCCAGCCCCGCAGTCACAGCCCTCACGCATGAAATGTGGTTCAACAGTTGATACAGAACATAAAGGCAGCCCAACTCGCAGCAGCTGTGAGACGTGGGACTAGGAAGAAACAGAGCAAGGCTTGTTTTGACAAAACTGTATACGCCACCGAGTTTGCAGTAGGGCAGCAAGTGATGCTTTCCCTTTACAACCCCAGTTCATTCCTTTCCCCTAAATTCTCTGGACCGTACTCCATTTCGGACAAAGTCAGCCCCTCAGTATACAAGATTACACATCCCAATGGCAAGACTGCATGGTTTCACATAAACCAGCTCAAGGCTTATGGCTCGCAGAATAACCACACACACCACATCCTGCTCGCAGCAGCAGACGAGCACTCCCTGCCCACAGATGACATTTTCCTACCCTCCCCCAACCGGTCCAGCCCGCCCTCAGACACGACTTCAACTCCACCCCCAGAGGCACGACTGCGCCTCTCCCTTCCTTCAAACAGAAGCGACAGTGATAGCGACGGCAATGACGACAGCCACAGCACACCGCGTTATGACTATACCACTGTACCAGACCCCACTCCCAGTGAATCCGAGGATGATGTCCCAGACCCACCGCCCGACGAATATGGATTGAAACCTAGTTGCTCCAACCTCAACACACGGTTTTGGCACCGAGACAATTTGTTCAGGCTCATCCGGAATGATGAGATGGACCCCAATTCGCCCCAAGCAGCTTTAGCACGGTTACTACAGTCAAGAGTTTGGCAGCCGGGGGAAGATGATGACATAGAGTCTGACTCCCACCAAACTCCCTTTGCGACCCTGTTCGCTATTGAGCAGTGAGGTGTCCAGATGATGGAGAAAAAGGAACCGATGGAGAGATACGTTGTCCTGGTTGACACCGGGGCTGGTTTAGCACACTGGGCTAAATCGCTGGCTTTTAAAGCAGACCAATGCAGGCCAGCAGCACGGTTCAATTCCCGTACCAGCCTCCCCGGACAGGCGCCGGAATGTGGCGACTAGGGGCTTTTCACAGTAACTTCATTGAAGCCTACTCGTGATAATAAGCGATTTTCATTCATTTCATTCTTTTCTGATGGAACCCGCACCATGTTTGGTGGATATTTGTTCGTCAGTGTTAATGTTAAGCGTTGTGTGTAAACTTGAAACTTTTCACATCCCCCACTCCTTTAACGCCCCGTGGCTGTTAATGGAACAAGTTTGTCCCCAGACAACAGTTCAGAGGAACTAGTTTGTCAACAGAAACCAGTTCAGAGGTACAAATTTGTCGCCAGACAACCGTTCAGAGGAACTAGTTTGTCGGCAGAACACTACTCATAGCTACTCTCCTGATTCGATCACGAGAGGAAGTCCCCATGATGACCACATTCTTACCCGTTCTTGCCAGTTGCTCAGGTAGTGGAGAAACGGCATTGGTCCCCGCCCTGCCTGAGGACCCCCCTCTGGTCAGCTACTCTCGGGTAGAGCACAAACGGCATTGATCCCCGTCCTACCCGGGGATTCCACCCATTTCTTACCTGCCGCGGCCCATACGCTCCCCATTTTGGCACTTTCAGTTCGAAATTCTTTTGTTTGGTTTTTGCAACCCTTAGGTTGCTTCCGTATGCTATTTACATCCTAAAACACTAGGATGGTAGATCGCACAGGCTGCGAGACAGCTCGCACTATGTCAGTATTTTTCTCGGATGTCTTCTCCCAAATATTTGGTTAAAAAAAAAATGAGGGAGTCACAGATGGTGACCAATTATAAAGGGAAATTGGCAACAAAGGACAGACAGACAGGCATAGGAGATCTTAAGCAAGATAATAACAGATATTATGCTTGTGTTCTTAGAACTCCGGAACCTCAGGAACCCCAGAGGAAGAAAAGAAGAAGACAGAAAGACGGAAAGATGAAGGCGACCTCCATCTTTTTCACCTGGATCTTAGCGGGATCCCTTCAGTTGTGCACGGACGCTACCCCCCCTGACCCCTACCACACAGTCCGTGAATGATTCCCATCCCTGCAATACACAGAACCCCGAGGTAGCTAGCCCCGCAACAGCTAACAATACCCCGACCTGGTGTGATAAGTTTATCACCTGGTACTCACTATCTTATGTAGTAGAGGCCCTCTTAGTACTGGTGATACTTTGCACTGTCGTGCAGACACTTAGAGTCAGGAAATGGCAAAAGAGAGCCTACCGCTCTCGCACCCTGGACCTGAAGTTTAGGTCTTCTATTTTCGGATTTCACCAAACCCCCGAACCCCTTGACATGAATTAAAGTACATCCGTTTTTCTTTATGTATTCGGTTAAATAAAGAAATGTAAACCTCTGTGTCTGACTGCCAGGTCAGAGAAATTTGTGTGCTGCTATTTTGTCCAGTTTAAGACGTGTAGATTTATGGAATTGTTTGAGTGAGGATAGTTTATTGAGGATAGTTAGCGGTTCCAGTTTTTTATTTTTCTGTAATGCATGCATTAATGTCATAGCGCCCCATAGAGTTTTATAATAATGTATGTATTAAAATGATTTAGGTAAAATTGTGTTTCATAGGATAGGGCAGAGTAGAGCCTGATTATGGGTGCCCCGTTTGGTCAGAGGACGAAGATGATGCAGTAATGTGATCCTTCACGCTTCGCGTTGAGGATCACAAGGAGGGAGTGTAGGCATCTGGGGTGGCCACGTCCCGATTACAAAATGGACACTTCCAAAGAATGCAGGGAAAATTGGACAATACCGAAAAAGCAAGCAGGTGCAAGGTCTGTCTGTTGATTAGAGCCTTAGCGCTCAGACAAGACCGGTACTGCAGAACCAACTACATACTAATGAGCCATCCCCGGGAACAAAAGGCAACATTTAGGTAAACAATGCTAAGACAGACATCCCAGCGCCAGAGGAGACTACGCATAACTAGGGCTTTAAACTAAATAGTTGGGGTGGGGAGGGGGGGGGGGGAGGTGGGGGATGGGGGGGGCACCAACGAATCAGACAGGACTAGGAAAATTTGTTAATAGGACAAACGTAAAGGCGATTGACTGGATTCCCCGTTTCAGAGACTAAGGGCTGGATTCTCCGATTTTGCAGCTATATCCGGAGGAAGCGTGTGGTCGTACGACTAAAACGTCACCGCTACCCAGTGGGAAGCTAGCATCTGTGCAACATAAAGCCCCCGGCTTTACTTGCAGATATGGACGGAGAATGGGCGGGTTCGTGGCCGCGCATGCGCACGGCAGGGAGCTGCGCGCCAACCCGGCCTGCCAGACAGTCCCCCGTTGTAACTCCCCTCGCCACCCCCGGAACACACCCCACCGGTCCCTCCAGCCCCCGCAGATGGACCCCCGGCCAGCGGAACGGCTCCTTCCCCCCGACTGTGGCAGTGCTGGACACAGTCCGCAGCCGCCACACGAGGTCCCCGAAAACTGAGAGGACACACGACCGACGCTATCAGGAAGTCGGTCCATCGGGGGTGCAGCATCGGGGCAGGGCCTCAGTTGATGTCCTGAGGCCGTCCCAACGGTGTACGGCATACTCAGCGAGTAATCCGTTTTTGAGGGGACGGTGCATCTGAAAAGCAACGCCGCCCCCGATTTTGGCAGAAAGACGGATTCTCCGGCCAATCGCCGAACGCGATTCCGGTGACGGTAATGGTAGAATACTGCCCTCAGTGCTCATGCCGGGTCTTGCGTGAGTTCTACGGCCCTGAAAGCTGCATTGGTCCTGGAATGATTCAGGACATCCTAATGAGCTAGCACAGGCACCATGTGGAACTAGTGCAATTCTAAAGAACGCTGGCGGGTGATTCACTGGAGTCAGGATTGGCACTGGAGAGCCTGACAAGCAAGAGCTGTATATCGGCACTCCACTCCCCACACACCCTCATCCCAGCCAAGAAGATGACACTGGTTGCGCTGGAGCATGCCCATCCTGTTGATGGGTCAGCTGGGACCGGAGGGTACCTGGGGGTGGCCTGGGGAGGCACCCATAAGACCCAAGGCACTAAGTTCATAGTGGGCAGTCAGCAGCATGCGCAGCAGCAAGGCTACCTTGCAGGCTGCGGCGATGGTGGTCGGTGCCTGTCCACCCAAACCCCATGGCCCTCCTCCTGGCCAACCCCTCCTGACCCTGGCAGAAGTCCCTCGGTGAGCGGCACAACTGACAGCATACTATAGCGATGTTGGTCACTTTTCGTACTCCCTCTTTCTCCCTCAGCAGCCACAGCGCCTGTTTCCCGGTTTTGCATACCACAAGTGAACCTTGCCACCGTTAATTCCTCCTAGCGGAGGCAAAACATCATGGGGGGGCCCGGAAACTGTCGAGTTGGGCCCATTAATGATATGCCAATGGCATTTACTGCACAATTTCCATGCCCACACTGGTGTACAGCATGAAGTACATTCACGCCGCTGTCGAGACCCCGAAGCATGGCATTCTGTCGAGGTCCAGTAACCGGCCTTGATTTTCGACTGACACTTCTCCACCCAATTGCATATCCCGATTCCAGCATCACTGGACGGAAAATCCAGTCCTTTGTGTCTGAATGTCTGAAGCATTTGGAACAAACTTAATGAGTTAACAGTGCAAATAGAGACAAAGGTTTATGATTTGGTAGCGATTACTATGACATGGTTGTTACAAGGAAACCAGTTCAAGTACTCAGTATTTCGGAAGCATGGACAGAAAGGCAAAGGAGGTGGCTTGGCTTTGCTAGTGAAGGAAGAGATTAGTACTGTAGTGAGAAATGATATAGGCACTGGGGATTAAGATGTGGAATCAGTCTATCAGGTATAAATAAGAAATAGCAGAGGAACAAAGTCTCTGGTGGGAGTAATTTGTAGGTCATCACTGCAGTGGGCACAGCATAAACCAGGAAACATTGAAGGCTTGTAAGAAAGGTACAACAATAATCATGGGTGATTTTAACATGCAGAGACTGGATTAATCAAATTGTCAAGCCTCGCGAGAGAGTTCATTGAATGTACTAAAGATTGTTTCTTGGAGCAATATGTTGTGGAACCAACGAGAGAGCAGGCTATTTTGGATTTGGTATTGTGTAATGAGGAGGGATTAATTAATAGGAAGATAGGGACAGAAGTAGGCCGTTCAGCCCCTTGAGCCTGTCTCGCCATTCAATGAGATCATGGTTGATCTGTGACCTGACTCCATATCCCTTAATATCTTTGCTTAACAAAAAACTATTTATCTCAGACTTAAAATTAACAACTGATGTAGCTTCAAGTGAGTTTCAAATCTCTCCCACCTTTTGAGTGAAATGCTTCCTCACATCTCTCCTGAACCGTCCAGCCCTAATTTTTAGACTATGCACCCTAGTTTTAGAATGTCCAACCAGCAGAAATAGTTTATCTTTTTCTATCTTGTCTTTCCCTGTTATTATCTTGAATACTTTGATCAGATCATCCCTTAGCCTTCTAAATTCTAGCAAAAACAGGTCTAATTTGAGTAATCTCTCCTCTTAATTCAACCCTGTAATCCAGGTGTCATTGGCTGGATTCTCCGTTTCGGAGACTAAGGGCGGGATTCTCCGATTGCCGATGCCGAAATCGCATTCGGCGATTGGGCGGAGAACACCTTTTGACGCCGAAATCGGGGGTGACACCGTTTGTCGGACGCTCCGCCTCCTCCAAAATGGCGTCATCGGTGTGTACGCCACATGCCGTTGGGACGGCCTCAAGACGTCACCTGAAGGCCCTCCACCGATGCTCCGCCTCCGATGGGCCGACTTCCTGACGGCGTGGATCACTTGTGAGGTTTTGTCAACCTCGCGTGGCCACTCGGTCTGTTCCCCCTACCCTGTCCCCCCCATCCTCATCCCTGGCAGGGGCCCACCCCCACCCCAGCCAGTACTGCCAGTGTCCAGGCCAGCAGTCCGCGGTCGCTCTTCTCCATGTCCTACCTCCTCTCTCTCTCTCTCAGCAGCCACCACGCCAGGTTCACGATTTTTGAGTGCACACGTGGACTGCACCATTGGGAACTCGCCCATCGGAGGAGGAGAATCGCGCATGGGCCCACTAATGAGTTGCAAACTGCGTTTAAACTACATGCGACTCAGCGTATTTATGACATTATTGAGGTGACGGAGAATTACGATTTGGCGTCAAACTGACGCCTGCCATGACTTTGGCGTCAGCCCAATTGCATTTCCCGATTTTAGTGTCAGCCGACAGAGAATCTGCCCCATGTTTGCAAACATTGCACTCCCTCCAAGGCCAAAATATCCTTCCGAAGGTGTGATGCCCAGAACTGCTCACAGTGACTCCAAGTGGAGTCTAACCAGGGCTTTGTATAGTTACAGCATAACCCCTGTGTCTTTATATTCCAAACTTCTAGATGTGAAGGGTAGCATTCCATTAGCCTTTTTGATTATTTTCTGCACTTGTTCTGACATTTCCAGGACCTATGCACTATGGTGATATGTGTGTAGATATCACTGTATGTAGTTGTCCATCAGTGCACATAGTTGTCGGTACGGCCTCCGACCAGCAGGTTCCATCAGACATCCATCATGTGATTTCAGACATCTGCCAGTAAGTCGTACAAGAACTAGTCGCACTTAGAGGAGCTCCAGGAGAATTCACTGAATTCATTTAGTAGCCATCTTCTGTATTATAGTTTGTTAGTTATCTTTCCATGTGTTTGTTAATAAATCGTCTTTCCAGTTAAACAACTAGATGTTCTGTGTACATCATTACAATGGTTGTATCACAGAACACAACATGGTACCAGGGGTTCAGAACACTTAAAGATAACACTGGAGAAGACGGGGTGCAATAGGCTGAAGAACGAAAAGAGAAGATTCTTCCGCCGAACTGGTGAACTACGGCCATCTGTAACTCAACACAACGAAAGACTGTGAAGTTAGAGATGGGAGGTTTGAAGGCACCCCACCAGCTTCAGGTCTCGGGTAACGTAGATCAAAATTGGTGTGTTTCCAAGCAACAATTTGAGTGTATGTTGCATACCTTGGCCTGCAGCACAGTCTGATGAGAGGCATATTGCATTGCTGCTCATGGTAGCAGGTCCTCAAGCACTAGCAATATACACTACATTCGCCTTCAACCATGAAAACGAAAGCAAAGCTTTGATGCAGTAATAATTTACAGTGCTAAAGGAGGCCATTCGGCCCATCGAGTCTGCACCGGCTCTTGGAAAGAGCACCCTACCCAAGGTCAACACCTCCACCCTATCCCCATAACCCAGTAACCCCACCCTTAATGGCAATTTTGGACACTAAGGGCAATTTATTATGGCCAATCCACCTAACCTGCACATCTTTGGACTGTGGAAGGAAACCGGAGCACCCGGAGGAAACCCACGCACACACGGGGAGGATGTGCACACTCCGCATAGACAGTGACCCAAGCCGGAATCGAACCTGGGACCCTGGAGCTGTGAAGCAATTGTGCTATCCACAATGCTACCGTGCTGCCCACTTTGGGTAGTTTGATATAGAGTAGTTTGATCAGCATTGTTCTCTGAAGAAAAATGAAATATATGAAAGCTATCTATTTCGTATGCGTACCCAAAAAGCAGGCAAATCTGTTGATTCTTTTGTAACTGACTTGCGGTTGAAGGCGCAGTCATGCAATTTTAGTACGTTAAACTCGTTGATGATCCGCAACCAGATAGTGCTTGGCGTATCGAATGACAAAGTATGTACGAGATTATTGAGGGAAGAGGACCGGAAATTAGACAATGCTATCAAGATCTGCCATGCAAGTGAGCTAGCTGCAGATTAGTACGCTCAACCTCCAACATTTTGGCGCCAGTCGGGCGGAAGACACTGGCACCATAAGCACTGTGACCCACTCACAAAAGAAATGTGGCCTCAGTGCGGGCGGCCAATTTGAGCTGCCGGATGGATCCGCCATTTTGTGCCAGCAATATGGCAATAGACATTTGCCACGACGATGCACCGTGCCTGGAAATATCTGTTACAAGTGTGGCCAAATGGGTCACTTTGCCAGTCGATGTCGCTCAGCAGTTGACCAAACAGGACCAAGTAGTGTGGATAATGAGATATGCATCAACGACTGGTTGCTGTGAACATAACTTCGATGGACGACACGAATAGCGGCAAATGTTTCCTCACCATTTGCAGCCACAGTGACATGGATGCTGAGAGCATAGAGGATAGATGGATGATTTCATTGATTGGCATTGGCATGCTAATCAGATGCAAGCTCGGCACGGGACAGAGGGCCAATCTGATCACTTTGTCAGCGTTGAAACGTCTGAAAATCAAACCGAATATAGGATGAAAAACAGTGCTACTGAAGGATATAATGGTCATCAAATGACAATGTTCAGAGCATCTGAACTCGCAGTAACTGTCAAGGGCAGAACATGCATGATCACATTTTCCATCGTGGATACAGAGCGCAAATCACTCATTGGAGTGGAAGCGTGAAAGGGGCATATGGGAGGCAGGTTGGTGGCTGGGATGACCCCCCATGGGACCAGGGTGCCCAGCCACAGCCCGCCATTGCTGTAGCCTGCAAGGTATCCATCTTGCTGAGCACCCCACTGGCCATCCACCTGGCCATCCATAGTTCTGTAGAGTGACACAAGCTGTATGGGTGCCCGAAACCCACCACCCCCACATCCCTGCTCCCACTCTCTACCCCCCCCTCCCCCAAACTGGCCACCACCCACTGGCAGGGCATCATGCGGCCACCCAAAGGCAAGGCCCTCAGTAGCCCTTACAGGGGGGTGCCGGACAGGGGCCCCTGGAAGCAAGGGTGGATGCCCGGGTCAGAGGCTCCCATGGTGCTGGGTACCATCAGGGGCGCGGGGATAGGGGAGGGAGAAAGCGACATGTTGGGACAGGGTCCGCAGAACCAACCTGGGCCACCATTGGACCTGGTTGGGCATGGGGGTACGCACCATGTTAACATGTCGGCCTTTGACCCATTGTAGACAATGAATATTGGAATACAACCTGCAACGGTGACCTTCCTCCAAGTCGCCGCAGCCCTGTGGGATGCACTGCGGCTGTACGAGCTGGAGCGGTCAAGGAGGAGGAAACTTCAGCAGTGGATTCTGCATGAGAGGAACAGGAGACAGCCTCTGAGGATGGAGAGCCAACCACCCAACAGGCCGAGGAGGAGGAGCAGGAGATGCAAAGGAGGCGGCGCATGAGACTTTGTCCTGGCAGCGTTTGTCTTTTGAGGGCCTGCCAGACCGGGCATGCTGTCGAAGACTCTAACTGAGCAGGGGGACGGTGCAACATATCTTTGGTGTGTGACCATCAGGTGCGCATCATGCACGTCTGCCCCCGATACCAGGGCAGTGTACATGACACCTTCACCATGGCACACTGGACACTTCCTGGCCTCTTCGAGGTGCACCCCTGGCTGGGGGGTTGGCTCCTGGGCGATAGCGGTTATCTACTATGCTTGTGGCTGATGACACCTATGCAGAGGCCACAGACCGACGCGGAGTCCCGCTACAACAACTACCATACAGCGACCAGAGGTGTGATGGATCTGTGCTTCAGCATCATGAAGATGCAATTCAGGTGCCTGGACTGCTCTGGAAGAGCCCTCCAGTATGGCACTGGGAGGGTTGCCCACTTTCTGGTTGCCTGCTGCATCCTCCACAACATCGCGGAGAGGGGCGACGTGCTGAAGGAGGAGGACTGGCCAGGGGCAAGGAAGCCGCATCCCATCCATCCTGGCCACTCCCCCTTGCAACCCCCTCTGTGATGCACACCTGCCAAACAATGAGGTGTGTGTCTTGAGCTGGCAGTAACAGCGGGTATGGTCCATGGGATTGATAATGATGACTACCTGCTCCACGATCAGCCCTGGCGCTCCGCAACATTTGACAACGTCTGACTCCTGCCCATGGTAACACTTTCCACTGTTCACCTGTGTGATCTGTGCATGGAAGCTGGCCATTCCATCACACGGTTCCATCAAATCCCTGGGTTCTGTAGCTTTAAAACTCTTTAAAAAGATTTTCGAGCATTTCCCCTTTAAGTGGGCGTGTTCCGGGTCTCCTAACATCATGGCACTCGTGACGTCTTGCGTAGGAAGCGATTGCGCATACGCAATTCGAGTTTCCTTTACTGTGCGCTCTTTTCGCAACTGCACATGCGCGGCTGTTTTGCCGGTTTGCGTCTTTTAGGTAAGTGGCATGTGCGGACTGGTCAGACTGCACACGCACAAGATTACTGCTGCTCAGAACTTCCGTCTTCTTACGTTTCAACCCTGCCTCGTGGAGAGTATTCGTGCCATTTTACGGATTTTGTTTTCTAGATACTGATTCGTTGTTTGTAAAGACTCAAAGTATTAATTTTGTTTTTGTTCATAGGCAAGGCATTTTTGTATAGCGATTTCTGGAGTTAGATACTTTTTTTGTGAAAGTTCTTCCCTCAAATTTTTATCAGATAGTCGAGAAATTAATTGATCCATTATCAGTGAGTCTCTGAAATCAGCAAAATTACAGCCTTGTGCTATTAACTTGAGGTCTGTAATAAAATTAGTGATGGGCTCTCCCTTTCTCTGGCACCTATGACAAAAGTTAAATCTTTCCAGCATCTCACCAGACTGACTTTTACAGTGTTCTTCAAATGTTTTGAGTATTACTTCTAATTTGGTGTTGTCTTCACCTTCTAAGTAATTAAAGCAATTATAGATTTCTCTAGCTTCATGTCCTGCTGTTGCGAGTAGCAGCGATATTTTCGTTGTGTCAGAGACTGTGCTCAAACCGTTAGCTGCGATAAATATTTGGAACATCTGTTCAAACATTTTCCAGTTATAACTTAAATTACCGGTTGTTTCCAGCTGCCATGGAGCTCCAAAGAGTTCCATCGAATCTGTTAGTCGCGAGGATCCATATGCTGTGAAGTCTTCCACAGTCGAATATCCGGTTTGAATTTTCTTCTCTTTTTGTCTAACCTAATCTAACTAGTTCTTTTAAAGCCACCAGACCTGGTACCATCTTTTATTATGCTCCTGTATTATCTTTTATTACACTTCTTTGTGTGTTTTGATACATTACGGAGTGTAATATGTGTTACTCAAACCTTGGTTACTGATGAGGTCTTCTGAATCTCGATGAAGAAGACTCGAACTCGTCTAGTAGTAACAAAAGATTTATTGAGTAACTATAACAATAATTATGTGAGTTCTTTACTTTAACATTGATACTAGTGATAAGGTTAACAAGATCTAACTACAGTAACTATGCATAACAACACTAACCATCTGAGCTAATCCGGTGCAGACTCAGGGGGCCGAATGGCCTCCTTCTGCACTGTAAATTCAATGATAATCTATGATTAATCTAGGACAAAGGTTCGGCACAACATCGTGGGCCGAAGGGCCTGTTCTGTGCTGTATTTTCTATGTTCTATGTTCTATGATACTCCTGTCCTGGTCACAGTCCACCCAAAAGAGAGGGAGAGAGACCCAATGTGGTTTCATTTATACCCCTTTGGTCCGGCCCTCTAGTGATCATCTGGGGCTGCTGATTACACATTAACCCCTTATGTACATGTACATACAGAGATCACTACAGGTTGCCCACTTTCTGGTTGCCTGCTGCATCCTCCACAAGGAGGAGGACTGGCCAGGGGCAAGGAAGCCGCATCCCATCCATCCTGGCCACTCCCCCTTGCAACCCCCTCTGTGATGCACACCTGCCAAACAATGAGGTGTGGGTCCTGAGTTGGCAGTATCAGCGAGTATGGTCCATGGGATTGATAATGATGACTACCTGCTCTACGATCAGCCCTGGCGCTCTGCAACATTTGACAACGTCTGATTCCTGCCCACGGTAACACTTTCCACCGTTCACCTGTGTGATCTGTGCATCCGAGCTGGCCATTCCATCACACGGTTCCATCGAATCCCTGGGGTGGCAGAGGTGGGGAGGTTGGGGGGGGGGGGGGGGGGGGGGGGAGGGAGGTGGTGGTGGGACACCGAAGTGGTGAGCGCTGGCTGAGTGGCGCTGCCTGAGCCAAGCGCACCCACAACGTCCGCCCGTTCCACTGCGCCCCCTTTACAGCAAGCCCAGACCAGGCCACTCCTCACACCCTTCTGACAGAGCACTGTGGCAGGTAGTAACATTGTGCACAGGTGTTTAATGTGAAAATATATATACAGATTCGTGCCCGAGCCCCTTTCGCTAAATTGTGCCCTGCACCCATGCCAACTTATCTGGTGTCTACTTTTCTGGCCTTATGAGCCCTCACTCTATGCCTTCATGGGTCCCCAGATGGTACATCAGATGGAGGCGACCTGTTGTGATTCACGCCCTATGACCTGGATCCCATTCCTGGGATCATCCGTGTGAATCTCCGCTGGACCCGCTCCAGTGCCAGTATGTCCTTCCTGAGGTGTGGGGCCCAAAATTGCTCACAGTATTCTAAATGGGGCCTAACTAATGCTTTATAAAGCTTCAGAAGTACATCCCTGCTTTTATATTCCAAGCCTCTTGAGATGAGTGACAACATTGCATTTGCTTTCTTAATTACGGACTCAACCTGCAAGTTTACCTTTAGAGAATCCTGGACTAGGACTCCCAAGTCCCTTTGCACTTCAGCATTATGAATTTTGTCACCGTTTAGAAAATAGTCCATGCCTCTATTCTTTTTTCCAAAGTGCAAGACCTCGCACTTGCCCACGTTGAATTTCATCAGCCATTTCTTGGACCACTCTCCTAAACTGTCTAAATCTTTCTGCAGCCTCCCCACCTCCTCCATACTACCTGCCCCTCCACCTATCTTTGTATCATCGGCAAACTTAGCCAGAATGCCCCCAGTCCCGTCATCTAGATCGTTAAAAAAATAAAGAGAACAGCTGTGGCCCCAACACTGAACCCTGCGGGACACCACTCGTCACCGGTTGCCATTCCGAAAAAGAACCTTTCATCCCAACTCTCTGCCTTCTGCCTGACAGCCAATCGTCAATCCATGTTAGTACCTTGCCTCGAATACCATGGGCCCTTATTTTACTCAGCAGTCTCCCGTGAGGCACCTTATCAAAGGCCTTTTGGAAGTCAAGATAGATAACATCCATTGGCTCTCCTTGGTCTAACCTATTTGTTATCTCTTCAAAGAACTCTAACAGGTTTGTCAGGCACGACCTCCCCTTACTAAAGTCCATGAATCCTGCCCCGGTGTCAACACTTAGTCTCAAGAAGGAGAATTCTGCCGCAGGGGTTTGTCTTATGAAGAGAGATTGAGCAGTATGGGCCGATACTCTCTCGAGTTTAGAAGAATGAGAGGAGATCTAATTGAGGTATATAAGATGATAAAAGGTATTGACAAAGTAGATGTAGAGCAGATGTGAGGTGATAGTTTTAGGATAAGGGATAGCAGATTTAAAACAGAAATGAGGAGAAATTACTTCTCACAAAGGACCATGAATCCGTGGAGTTCACTACATCAGAGGGCAGGTGAGTTGAGGCTGAGATGAGATCAGCCATAATCATATTGAATAAGGAGCAGGCTCAAGGGGTTGAATTGCCTATTCCTGCTCTTAGTTCTTCTGTTTTCATAGAAGATAGAAAGTTGTGAGAAGAGGGTCATTTTCTGGAAGGCAACCTGTAACTTGTGGAGTGCCATAGGGTCAGTGCTGGAGCCACAATTATTTACAATATATATTAATGACTTGAACAAAGGAAGTGATTGTACTATTGCCAAGTTTGCAGATGATAGAAAAGTAGGTGGGAAGCCATGTGGCGAGGATGACACAGAGTCTAAAGTGGGATACAGATAGGTTAAGTAAATGGGGAAAAACTTGGCCGATGGAATACAATGTGAGAAAGTATGAAGTTATGCACTTTTGGAGGAAGAATTTTTTTTCAGATTTATATGTCCATTTATTCCACTTTTCAGAAAAATATTTTCTACAATGTTGCACCCTGGATACTTCCATTTTGTAAAAATTAAGACAACTAAAAAACTTCTGTATGTAGAGTTAATCCTTGCTGCAGCACTCCCAATCTACAATCCCAAAATGCAGACATGAGTCCATGAGATAAGAACTAGGGTTTCATTGGACAATTCAAGTAACAAGTGTAACAATGATCCAAATTGAAGTCATCCCATTAAATATGGTACATCAGGGGCGGGATTCTCCGACCTCCCGCCGGGTCGGAGAATCGCCGGGGGCTGGCGTGAATCCCGCCCCCGCGATGGGCCGAAGTCCTGCTGCTGGAATGCCTGTCCCGCCAGCGTGGATTAAACCACCTTATGAACGGCGGGACAAGGCGGCGCAGGCAGGCTCCGGGGTCCTGGGGGAGGGCGCGGGGCGATCTGGCCCCGGGGGTTGCCCCCACAGTGGCCTGGCCCGCGATCGGGGCCCACCGATCCGCGGGCGGGCCTGTGCCGTGAGGGCACTCTTTTTCTTCCGCCTTCGCCATGGTCTTCATTATGGCAGAGGCGGAAGAAGCCCCCTCCCCTGCGCATGTGCGGGGATGACGTCAGCAGCCGCTGACGCTGCCGCACATGCGCGGACCCGTGTCGCCCGGCGAAGACCTTTCGGCCCTGGCTGGCGTGACGCCAAAGGCCTTTCCCGCCAGCCGGTGGAGCGGAAACCGCTCCGGCGCGGGCCTAGCCCCTCAAGGTGAGGGCTTGGCCCCTAAAGGTGCGGAGCCGCACCTTTGGGGCAGCCCGACGCCGGAGTGGTTCCCGCCACCCCATCACGCCGGGACCCCCCGCCCTGCCGGGTAGGGGAGAATCCCGCCCAAGCTCTTCTGAAGCCATCATAATGCAGTCAAACTAAACAAGTAAGCATACCTGCCTTTGAGGCAGGAATGTACCAGAGGAGCATTTTTTGATGATCAAATTTTAAATCTATTTTCAAAGAAAATGTACTCTACAGTGAACTCTCAAACAGCAGTCACTTGATCTGGATGATGTACAAGTCCAAAGAACCAACTCCAAAGGGCAGCAGCTGGCTTAGGTTAAATTTGAGAGTTTGGGCGCCACTGGGTCGAGTCTGTTCTAATGTGTGGAATGCACATCTCAAAAAGGGGAAAATGCAAGTGCTTAGAAATTCACATCATTGAGCAGAACATACACAAAAACTGGCCAGGTGATGGGATGTTTGCATTATTTAATTTATAAAAACAATGGCATCATCCAGCCCATAAAAACATAAGAGTACATATCTGGACAAGTTGTTCCAACTGACCTACAACACTGTGGTGCTAATTATGTATACAGCCATGACCAGAGGAAAATTAGGCCAGCTGGCATTTCCAATTTAATGTCATGTAATTGCAATGTGCAAGATGTCTAAAATTGAATTTGCAACATAACGACAGTATTGCTATTCATAGTATGTAAACGGGGAAATAAAAGCCCAGTAAACCTTTAGGTGAGGTATTTTTGGAAGTGCTGCAGTATGATAAACAAGTTTAGTAACCAGTTTGATGCGCACTATTAAATACCCAAAACATGAAATAAAGTCCTTTTAATCTGTCAGACAGTATGCCAAGCACAACATTCTAAAATGTTCTTGCATATATATTGTAACTAAAAAAAATCATAGGGAGCAGTACATTTACACATTGGTAAAACAGAATACTTAAATTTGACAAAATCCACAAATGTTGTACCGACAATTTCAATCTCTCTTTACTTAATTGTAAGTCCATTCGAAACTTAGGGAGCTCCCACCACACTCCAAATTGCATAGCCAGCTAGTCCATGCAGAATTCTGGAATGTCCAACTGTGAGACAATCAGAGGCTCTGTCTGAACACAAGGTAACGCAGTCTCTAATTAAATTTGATTTTATTTCCTTGAGGAGTCGCCTTTCCACCTCTGAATCCTCCAAATCCACCTCGACCACCGCCTCCTCGGGCACCATGACCTCTGCCGCCAAATCCACCGCAGCTCTTCTCCCTCTCCCAAAACCTCCGCCAAAGCCTCCAACAAAATCACCACCGAAGCCACCACCAAATCCACCTCGATTACCCCGCTGGTTTTCACCTTTCGGTCGAGCAAAGTCAAGTGTAATTTTGCACCCATCAATTTCTCCATCTTCTATCGCCCCCTTAGCTAATTTTGCATCTTCTTCTGATGGGAAGTCCACAAAGCTAAAACCTTTTGATCTTCCAGATTCCCTGTCTGTTGCAATTCTAGCAATCTCAGCTCCCTCAAAGGCTTCTTTCAAAGTTTCTTCAATTATGTCATCAGAAAGGCTATGAACAAACAATGTCTTGCTGGGACAATCACCACCCCTGTGGCCTTTGTTGCTGAAATCCAACCTCACTGTTCTTCCCTCAATTTCTGCATTGCTGTGATTCTCAAGAACATCTTTAGCATCTTGATTGATTCAAACTTAACAAATGCAAATCCTTTCGGTTAGCCATTCTTTTGAATGACACACTCGTCTCCATCAAGGACGGTCACCTCAGCACTTCGTTTTACCGCAAACCCACGGATAACCTCATGATGCTCCACTTCTCCAGCTTACACCCTAAACACATTAAAGAAGCCATCCCCTATGGACAAGCGCTCCGTATACACAGGATCTGCTCAGACGAGGAGGAGCGTAACAGACATCTACAGACGTTGAAAGATGCCCTCGTACGAACGGGATATGGCATTCGACTCATCGATTGACAGTTCCAACGCGCCACAGCGAAAAACCGCACCAACCTCCTCAGAAGTCAAACATGGGACACAACCGACAGAATACCCTTCGTCGTCCAGTACTTCCCTGGAGTGGAGAAACTACGTCATCTTCTTCACAGCCTTCAACACGTCATTGATGACGATGAACATCTTGCCAAAGTCACCCCCACACCCCCACTACTTGCCTTCAAACAACCGCGCAACCTCAAACGAACCATTGTTTGCAGCAAACTACCCAGTCTTCAGAACAGTGACCACGACACCACACAACACTGCCATGGCAATCTCTGCAAGACGTGCCAGATCATCGACATGGATACCACTATTACACGTGAGAACACCACCCACCAGGTACGTGGTACATACTCTTGCAACTCGGCCAACGTTGTCTACCTCATACGCTGCAGGAAAGGATGTCCCGAAGCGTGGTACATTGGCGAGACCATGCAGACGCTGCGACTACGAATGAACGGACATCGCGCAACAATCACCAGGCAGGAATGTTCCCTTCCAGTCGGGGAACACTTCAGCAGTCAAAGGCATTCAGCCTCTGATCTCCGGGTAAGCGTTCTCCAAGGCGGCCTTCAGGACGCGCGACAACGCAGAATCGCCGAGCAGAAACTTATAGCAAAGTTCCGCACACATGAGTGCGGCCTCAACCGGGACCTGGGATTCATGTCGCATTACATTCATCCCCCACCATCTGGCCTGCAAAATCCTACCAACTGTCCTGGCTTGATACAATTCACACCTCTTTATCATAGAATTTACATAGAATTTACAGTGCAGAAGGAGGCCATTCGGCCCATCGAGTCTGCACCGGCTCTTGGAAAGAGCACCCTACCCAAGGTCAACACCTCCACCCTATCTCCATAACCCAGTAACCCCACCCAACACTAAGGGCAATTTTGGACACTAAGGGCAATTTAGCACAGCCAATCCATCTAACCTGCACATCTTTGGACTGTGGGAGGAAACCGGAGCACCCGGAGGGAACCCACGCAGACACGGGGAGGATGTGCAGACTCCGCACAGACAGTGACCCAAGCCAGAATCGAACCTGGGACCCTGGAGCTGTGAAGCAATTGTGCTATCCACAATGCTACCGTGCTGCCCCAAACCTGGGGTTACCCCATCTCTGGATCTGTAAAGATTTAATCACCTGCTATGGTCGCATTCCAAGTATTGTTTGGCATCTTTGAATTTGTCTATATATGTGTTTCTGGAACATACCTCTTCATTCACCTGAGGAAGGAGCAGCGCTCCGAAAGCTAGTGACATCGAAACAAACCTGTTGGACTTTAACCTGGTGTTGTAAGACTTCGTACTGTGCTCACCCCAGTCCAACGCTGGCATCTCCACACCATTCTTTTGATGAATGATGCTTTTTCAAAAATATTCTGTTTCTTCTTTTGCAGAATAAGCTAAGTTATTTACAATGAGCGTATCCGAATCTGGTTGTGCTAGTGCTTGTCCAGCCTTCACATTTAACATACTCTTATCCCCAGTGAAATCAACGACAATGGTTCTACCCTCAATTTCAGTGCCTTGTTTCTGATCCAATGATCTGCAGCCGCTTCATTTTCAAATTTAATATATGCAATGCCCCATGTCCCTGAACCATCGCGAGAGGCAGGAATTCAAATGTCATTAGTATCTTCAAAAATCTCTTTGAGGTCATCCTGTGTATCTTGAATGGGAGATTTTTCACAAACAATGTCCTGCAGTCCCTTTCTTGTTTGCTATCTGCATTGCTTTCCTTACTGCGTGCGTTGTCAAGTTTGACTACATGTCCCAACACTTTGTTTCCATTGAATTCCAATGCTTTTTCTAGCTGTTCTTCGGTTTCAAACATAACCAAATTTCCTACTGGATCCAATTCGGACATCCGTGACTGAAAGTTTCTTCTTGGTGAAGAAGCCAGTCAACGCTTTCTTTCGTTCCTCAAAGTTCTTCTCAGAGTTCATAGGCTGGATTCTCCGACCCCCCGCCAGGTCGGAGAATCGCCGCGGCGTGTCGGGAATCGCGCCGCACCGGTCGGCGGCCACTGGCAGCGGCCCCCCCCCGGTGATTCTCCGGCCCGCGATGGGCCGAGTGGCCACCTGTTTTCGACCAGTCCCGCTGGCGTATGTTACACCAGGTATTTGCCGGCGGGACCTGGCTCCGTGGGCGGCCTCCGGGGTCCTCGGGGTGTGCACGGGGGGGATCTGGCCCCGGGAGGTGCCCCCAAGGTGGCCTGGCCCATGATCGGGGCCCACCGATCCGTGGGCGGGCCTGTGCCGTGAGGGCACTCTATTCTTCCTCATCGGCCGCTGTGGTCCTCCGCGATAGCCGACGCGGAGATGAACCCCCCCATGTGCATGCGCTGGGATGACGCCAGCACACGCTGGCTCTCCCACGCATGCGCCAACTCGTGCCAGCCGGCGGAGGTCCTATGGCGCCGGTTGGCATGGTGCTAAGCCCCTTCCCCGCCGGCCTGCGCGGCGCAAACCACTCCGGCGCCAGCCTAGCCCCTGAAGGTGCGGAGTTGCCCGCCCCGCCGATTCCCGCAGAATCCCGCCCTATGTTTCCAACAAAGAGCGAAAAGGATGCATCATTTTCAATCTTGTGCTTCTTAGATGGAGTCACCACCTTCTGCTGCTCTTTCTTCCTCTTTTCAGCTTTCTTTGGCACAACCATCTCAACTTCTTCCTCATCTTCACTCTCTTCGTCACTCTCTTCTTCATCATCTTCATCCTCGTCACCATCTGGAGCTTTTACCATGCCAGCTTTCTTTGTCTTGAGTGGTGGTGCTGTAGTCATGGCTTCTTCCTCTTCAGATTCATCCTCATCTTCATCATTCCCGTCTACTTCAGGTTCTTCCTTTGTTTTTTTTGTCACAGCAGCTGCAAGCTTAGGAGTAGATTTCTCTTCCTCAGATTCTTCCTCAGAGTCTTCTTCCTCCTCGTCCTCCTCCTCACTGCTCTCTTTTTTCCCAGCTTTACCATTTTTTTTGTTAGCAGACTGTGGTGTCTCAGCAGCTGGAGTTGAAGCCTTTTTAACAGGAAGTGCTGGTAGTTCTCCTCTTCACTTTCCTCTTCCGAAGTAGACTCTTCAAAATCTTCAGGGGGTGGTGGCAGGGCAGCCTTTTTAGGTTTGCCTTGCTTTTTGTCCACCTTGGCCAGTTTCACCATTTTCAAAACGCTTGCTTTGGTAGGAAGAATAAAGGAGCTGAATATTATTTAAATGGAGAAAAATTGCATGAAGCTGCAGCCCAGTGGGACTTCATGCATGAATCACAAAAAGCTAGCATGCAAGTTCAACAGATAATGGGGAAGGCAATGGAATGTTGGCCTTTATTTCAAAGGTAATGGAGTATAAAAATAAGGAAGTCCGACTAAAACTATACAAGATCCCAGTTAGACCACATCTGGAATACTGTGAACTGTTTGATCCCTTATCTAAGGAAAGATATACTAGCATTGGAGGCAGTCGCGGGCAGGTTCATTCGGTTGATCACGGGTATGGAGCGATTTTCTTATCAGGAGAGGTTGAGTATGTTGGACCTGTGCTCATTGGAGTTTAGAAGAATGAGAGGTGACTTTATTGAGACTTATAGGATTTTTAAAAAATTATTTTTATTCAACAAATTTTCAACATTTTCACAATACAACACCCAAACAGCCACAAGCAACCCCCATACAAATAAATAAAAGAACAAGACATCCCCCCCCCCCCACCCCACCTCCCATCCTCAACAGTCAATGATGCATAATAAACAAACCCCAACAATTGTAGAACCCCTCCTTCCTCCCCCTCAGTTCGAACTTTACCTTCTCTAGGGTGAAAAACTCCAGGAATCCCCCGGCACAGGGTGGCGAGGCTGACCTCCACCCCCAAAAAACGCGCCTTCGAGCGATCAATGAGGCGAAGGCGAAGACATCTGCCCGCGTGCCCGCCTGCAGCTCGAGTTGGTCCGATATCCCGAATATGGCTTCTCAGGGGCTGGGCTTCACAACCACATGTAGGACCCCTGATATTGTCCTGAATACCGACCTCCAAAAATGTTCTAGTTTTGGGCAGGACCAAAACATGTGAACATGATTTGCAGGGCCCCTCCCACATTGCTCACAGGTATCTCCAACACATCAAACAGCCGGCTCATCCTTGATTTAGTGAGGTGGGCTCCACAATTGCACAAGAAGTCAAGACATTCACCCTCCGTAACACCTCACACCACAGTCGCTCTTCAAGCATCACCTGCAGTTCCTCTTCTCATTTCATCTTTATCCCCTCATGGACACCCCATCCTCCTCCAGGTTCCTCCCGTAAATCGCCGCGGTGACTCCCTTCTCCAGTCTACCTGCTGACAACACTTTCTCCAACAATGAAGGAGGCGGCGCTATCATGAAAGTTGGGAACGGTTTCCTTGCGAAGTCCGCACCTGCATGTATCTAAACCTTTCTCTCTCTGTCAATCTCTATTTCTCTCCCAACTCTTCTAGACTCGCAAATTGTCCCCCAGGGAACAAATCCTTCATTTTACTGAAAGCCTTCTCCTCCCAACCCCTAAACCTCGCATACATCCTTTCTGGGCCCGAACCCATGTTTCCCCCTAATCGGCATCCCCACTACCCCAGCCTCAACTTAAAGTGTAGCCTAAACTGCCTCCAAATTCTCAGTGTGGCCACCACCACCTGACTCTCTGAATACCTTCCGAGGGCCATCGGGAGCGATGCCATTGCCAAAGCCCGCAGCCCCGACCCCCTACAAGAACCCACCTTCATCCTTATCCACATAGCCTTTCCCTCCTGACACCATCCCCTCACCTTCTCAGCATTTTCCGCCCAATAATAGTGAAGCAAGTTCAGAGGGCTAGACCCCCCTTTTGCCTTCCCCTCTGTACTATCACCTTTCTAATCATGAGGACCCCCCCCCCCCCGCCCCCCCCCCCCCCCCCCCCCCCCGCCAAATGACAAGGAGATCAACTTATCCATCCCTTAAAGAACAACCTAGGTAGAAAGACAGGTTGACACTGGAACAGATACAGGAACCGCGGCAACACGTTCATTTTGACAGCCTGTACCTGGCCTGCCAATATCAAAGGGAGATTGTCCCACGTTGCCAAATCAGCTGTCACCCTCCCACCAAATTGATAAAATTCAGCTTCCGGAGCCCTGCTCAGTGGCGTGCCACCTGGACCCCCAGATATTTAAAGTGAGATATCGCCAAGTGGAATGGCAACCCTCCCACCGCCGTTCCCACTCCCAGTGGGGAGACCATGAAAGCCTCACTTTTCTCTAGGTTTAACTTGTACCCCGAGAACTCCCAAAACCTCTGAAGCAGCTCCATTATAGCCCCCCATCGATACCTTCGGTTCCGAGACTTATAGGAGCAGATCATCTGCATATCAGGACACCCTATATCCTACCCCACCTCTCACTATCCTCTTCCACAACTCCGAATTCCTTAGAGTAATGGCCGAAGGTTCTATAGCCAATGCAAACAGAAGAGGGGACATAGGGCACCCCTGCCTCGTGCACCGATGCAATGCGAAATACCCTGAGTTCAAATTATTTGTATGCACACTTCCCTTTGGTTCCTTATATAGCAAATACACCCATGCCCCAAACTTTGGCCCGATCCCAAACCTGTCCAAGACTGCCATCAGATAACTCCATTCTACACGATCGAACGCCTTCTCTGCATCCGGAGCCTACACCACTTCCGTCTCCCTTCCCTCTGCTGGAGAGAGGACCACATTCAGCAACCTCCTCATGTTTGAAAACAACTGTCTTCCCTTAAACAAACCCCGTCTGATCCTCCCCGATCACCTTTGAGAGACACCCCTCTGACCTGAACGATAACAACTTTGCCAAAAGTTTGGCATCTACATTCAGCAGTGAAATGAGTCTATACGATTATTTCCTTAGCAGTAATAAAATGGAAGCCTGCCCCATTGTTTGTGGCAAGTCACTCCTGTCCATTGCATCTTCGAGCATGCCCACCATCAGTAGAGCCAGCTTGTCTTTAAATTTGTTATAGAATTCGACTGGGCCCTGCCGCCTTCCCTGCCTGCATCCTCCCAATTGCCTCCTTCACCTCTTGCACTCTCACTGGCTCCTCCAAGCCAGCCCTATCCTCCTCTCCTAACCTCGGGTACTCTAACCCGTCCAAGAACTCCCTCATCTCCTGTTCCTCTTCTGGAGGCTTCCACCTATTTAGGTCTCTATAAAATTCTTCAACTACTTCATTAATCTGCTTCGGAGCCACCACCAACTTCTCTGTCTTATTCCGTATTCGAACTATCTCCCTCTCCGCTGCCTCCCTTCAAACTTGTCCAGCCAGCATGCGTCCTGCCTTCTCCCCATACTCATATACTGCTCCTTTCACCTTTCTTAGCTGACGTAACGCTTTCCTCATAGACATCTAATCGAACCTTGCTTGTAGCTCCTTCCTCTTAACCAGGAGACCCAGGTCCATGCCCTCAGCAAACTTCCCATCTACTTCCAAAATTTCCTCTATCAGTCTTTGGCATTCTTCCCTTTCCACCTTAACTACCTTCGCCTCGAACAAAATCACCTCCATCTTACTGCTGCCTTCAATGCCTACCAGACCACTGATTGCAAGACCACCCTCGTGCAATTAGACATCACATATTCCTCGATCATCTTTCCAATCCTCTCACAGAAGCTCCGGTCTGCTAGTAACCCAACATCCATTCTCCACCCCGGCCTCTGAGCTACCCTCTTTTCCAGTACTACATCCATCCAGTGTGCGGCATGATCTGAAATCATTTTTTAAAAAAATGTTTTTATTAAGAATTTTTCAACAATATTTTCCACCTTACAAACAAACCCCCCCCCCCCCCCCCCGGTAACAAAGAAAAGAAAGAGAACTCGCGTGGCAAAACATCAAAACATGAACATGGCAAGTCAATAAGATACAGAACTTTGTACATTGGATTCTTCCCGTACATGTCAGTTTCCAGATCATTCATGCGTTTTCTTGCTCAAATGCCCCCCAGAGAAACCCCCCTCCCCCACCCCCCCTCCCCCCCGGGTTGCTGTTGCTGCTGTCCGACCTTCATCTAACGCTCCACGAGATGATCTAGGAACGGTTGCCACCGCCTGTAGACCCCTGCGCAGACCCTCTCAAGGCAAACTTTATCCTTTCCAACTTGATAAACCCAGCCATATCATTTATCCAGGCCTCCATGCTGGGGGGCTTCGCCTCCTTCCATATTAGCAAGATCCTTCACCGGGCTACTAGGGACGCAAAGGCCAGAATGCCGGCCTCTTTCACCTCCTGCACTCCCGACTCGTCCACTACTCCAAAAAGTGCTAGCCCCCAGCTTGGCTTGACCCGGACTTTCACCACCTTAGATAGTGTTCCCGCCACTCCCCTCCAGAACCGCTCCAGTGCCGGGCATGACCAAAACATATGGACATGGTTCGCCGGACTTCCTGAGCACCTCCCACATCTGTCCTCCACCCCAAAGAACCTACTCAGCCTCGCCCCTGTCATATGCGCTCTATGAACCACCTTAAATTGTATCAGGCTAAGCCTGGCACACGAGGAAGAGGAATTAACTCTACTTAGGGCATCAGCCCATAGCCCCTCCTCAATCTCGTCCCCCAACTCCTCCTCCCATTTACCCTTCAGCTCCTCTACCAAAGCCTTCCCCCCTTACTTCATCTCCTGGTATATCACCGACACCTTGCCCTCTCCGACCCAAACCCCGAAATCACCCTATCTTGAATCCCCTGTGCCGGGAGTAGCAGAAATTCCCTCACCTGCCGCCTCACAAACGCCCTCACTTGCATGTACCTGAAGGCGTTTCCCGGGAGTAGCCCAAACTTCTCCTCCAGCGCCCCTAAGCTCGCAAACGTCCCGTCAATGAACAGGTCCCCCGCTCTTCTAATCCCTGCCCGATGCCAGCTCTGAAACCCCCCGTCCATCCTTCCTGGGACAAACCGATGGTTGTCTCTGATTGGGGACCACACCGAGGCTCCCGTCACACCCCTGTGCCGTCTCCACTGCCCCCAGATCTTTAGCGTTGCCGCCACCACCGGGCTCGTGGTGTACCTTGTCGGCGAGAGCGGCAGCGGTGCCGTCACCAGCGTCCCCTGGCTCGTTCCCTTGCAGGACGCCATCTCCAACCTCTTCCACGCCGCTCCCTCTCCCTCCATCACCCACTTACGGATCATTGCCACGTTGCCTGCCCAATAGTAACCACCCAAGTTCGGCAACGCCAACCCTCCTCTATCTCTGCTACGCTCCAGGAACCCCCTCCTTACCCCTTGTGTGGGTCTTGCTCGCCCACACAAATCCCATAATGCTCCTGCCTACCCTCTTAAAGAAGGCCTTAGTAATCACCATTGGGAGGCATTGGAATTCAAAAAGAAATCTCGGGAGGACTACCATTTTAACTGACTGTACCCTACCCGCCAACGAGAGTGGCAACATGTCCCACCTTTTAAAATCCTCCTCCATCTGTTCCACCAACCGCGTCAAATTAAGTTTGTGCAGTGCCCCCCAGCTCCTAGCTACCTGAATCCCCAAGTATCGAAAGCTCCTTTCCGCCCTCCTCAATGGTAGGTCGTCTATCCCTCTTCCCTGGTCCCCCGGATGGATCACAAAGAGCTCACTCTTTCCCATATTGAGCTTATAGCCCGAAAAATCTCCAAACTCCCATAGGATCTGCATTACCTCCACCATCCCCTCCACTGGATCCGTCACATAATGCAACAGGTCGTCTGTGTACAGCGACACTCGATGTTCCTCTCCCCCTCGAACCACCCCCTTCCATTTCCCCGACTCCCTTAACGCCATGGCCAAAGGTTCAATTGCTAATGCAAACAGCAGAGGGGACAGGGGGCACCCCTGCCTCGTCCCTCGATACAACCGGAAATACTCCGGCCTCCGCCGGTTCGTGACCACACTCGCCACCGGGGCTTTATACAGGAGCTTAACCCAACTAATAAACCCTCCCCCAAACCCAAACCTCCTCAGCGCTTCCCAGAGATACTCCCACTCTACCCGATCAAAGGCCTTCTCCGTGTCCATGGCTATCACTATCTCCGTTTCTCCCTCCACCGATGGCATAATTATCACATTTAGGAGCCTTCGCACATTAGTATTTAACTGCCTACCCTTTACGAATCCCGTCTGGTCCTCGTGAATCACCCCCGGGACACAGTCCTCAATCCTCGTGGCCAACATTTTTGCCAGCAACTTAGCACCTACATTAAGGAGCGAGATCGGTCTATACGACCCACATTGCAGTGGGTCCTTATCCCGCTTCAAGATCAAAGAGATCGTCGCCTCCGACATTGTCGGGGGCAGGGTCCCCCCCTCCCTTGCTTCATTGAAGGTCCTTACCAGCAACGGGGCTAACAGGTCTACATACTTTCTATAAAACTCCACCGGGAACCCATCCTGCCTGCATGCTCCCCAGTCCTTAACCAGCTCCTCCACCTCAATTGGTGCCCCCAAACCAGCCACCTCCTGCTCCTCCACCCTTGGGAACCTCAATTGGTCCAAGAATCGCTGCATCCCCTCTTTTCCCCCTGGGGGCTGGAACCTATACAGTTCCTCGTAAAAGGCCTTAAAAGCCTCATTCACTTTCCCCGCACTCCGCACCGTAGTTCCCCTGCCCTATTTCCCTCGCTGCCATCCTCTTACGGAGCTGATGTGCCAGCATCCGACTCGCCTTCTCCCCATATTCATATATCGCCCCCTGTGCCTTCCTCCACTGTGCCTCTGCCTTACCTGTGGTCAACAGGTCGAACCCCATCTGGAGACTTCGTCTCTCCCTGAATAGTCCCTCATCAGGAGCCTCTACGTAGCTCCTGTCCACCCTTAAAATCTCCCCCACTAACCTCTCCCTTTCCCTGCCCTCTCTCTTCACCCTATGAGCCCTGGTGGAGATTGACTCTCCCCTGACCACCGCCTTCAGCGCCTCCCATACTACTCCCACCTGCACCTCCCCGTTGTCGTTGGCCTCCAGATACCTTTCAATTCACCCCCGCACCCTCCTGCACACTTCCTCGTCTGCCAGCAGTCCCACATCCAACCTCCACAATGGGCGTTGGTCTCTCTCCTCCCCCAGCTCTAACTCCACCCAATGCGGGGCATGATCTGAAATGGCTATGGCCGAATACTCCGTTCCCTCCACTTTCGGGATCAATGCCCTGCCCAGAACAAAAAAATCTATCCGGGAGTAGGCCTTACGTGGGAGAAAAAAGAAAATTCTCTGGCCAAAGGCCTGGCAAATCTCCACGGATCTACTCCTCCCATCTGGTCCATAAACCCTCTGAGCACCTTGGCCGCAGCCGGCCTCTTCTCCGTCCTAGATCTGGAGCGATCTAATGCTGGGTCCAGCACCGTGTTAAAATCCCCACCCATTATCAAGCTCCCTACCTCCAGGTCTGGAATACGCCCCAACATCCGTTTCATGAATCCAGCATCGACCCAGTTCGGGGCATATACATTCACCAGTACCACCTCCATCCACTGCAACCTACCACTCACCATCACGAATCGGCCTCCCTTATCCGCTACTATGTTCTTGGCCTCAAACGACACCCGCTTTCCCACCAGTATTGCCACCCCTCTATTCTTCGCATCCAGCCCCGAATGGAACACCTGTCCCACCCATCCCTTCCTTAAACTGACCTGGTCTGCCACCTTCAGATGTGTCTCCTGAAGCATGACCACGTCTGCCTTCAGTCCCTTTAGGTGCGCGAACACTCGGGCCCTCTTAACCGGCCCATTTAGGCCTCTCACATTCCACGTGATCAGCCGGATTGGGGTGTTACACCGCCCCCCCCCCTTGCCGACTAGCCATCTCCTATCTTAGGCCAGTCCCGTGCTCGCGCCTCCCGCACCCTCCAGTCCCCCAGGCGGGGAATCCCCGCCCCGACCACCTCTTCCATTTTCAGTTCCCCCTCGGACAGTGCAGCAGCAACCCTGGAATCCCCCCCCCCTTCCCTCCCCCCCTCCCCCCGCAAGATCCACATCTAGCTCTTTTGCTCCCCCCATATTGCTTCCGAGAGTCAGCTGACTTCTGCTGACCCCGGCTTCCCCCGCCTTCCCGTTGATCTCCCCTGTGTGGGAGTCTCTCCTCCTCACCTTCCTCCATCCCCTCCCCACCCCCCCCCCCCCCGCTTTTGGCGCGGGAAAAAGCCTGCGCTTTCCTGAACCAGCCCCGCCCCCTGTGGCGCAGCTCCTGTTGCAGCCATTATCCCAGCTCCCTCATCCCCGAGCCTCACCTCCCTCCAGCACCAACGCCCACATTCCCCATCATCATCATCTCGTCTACAGACAAGAAGAAAAGGGAAATTTTAGGAATTTGAACCAGAACTCTACCCATATCCCCATCCATCATCCCACCTATAAATTATTCTTTACCCATATTTACAACCCCATATACAACCAACATCTCCCCCCACAACCACATCCCCTCAGTTCGAGTCCAGTTTTTCTGTCTGAATAAAGGTCCAAGCCTCTTCTGGCGTTTCAAAATAATGGTGTCGGTCCTGATAAGTGACCCACAGTCGCGCAGGCTGCAGCATGCCGAACCTGACTCTTTTTTAATGCAGCACCGCCTTGGCCCGATTGAAGCCAGCTCTCCTCCTTGCCACCTCCGCGCTCCAATCCTGGTAAACTCGGATCACCGCATTCTCCCATCTACTGCTCCGCATCTTCTTGGCCCATCTCAGCACACTTTCTTTGTCCGCGAAGCGATGGAACCTTGCCACTATCGCCCTTGGCGGATCATTAGCCTTGGGTCTCCTCGCCAGGACCCGGTGAGCCCCTTCCAGCTCCAGGGGGGTCGGAAGGGCCTCTGCTCCCATCAGCGCATGGAGCATCGTACTCACATACGCCCTGGCATCAGCTCCTTCCACTCCTTCGGGAAGACCCAGAATCCGGAGGTTCTTCCTCCTCGACCTGTTCTCCAGGACCTCAATTCTCTCGGCCCACCTCCTGTGCACCGCTTCATGCGCCTCCATTTTTACCGCCAGGCCCAGGATCTCATTCTCGTTGTCATTCATTTTATCTTTCACCTCACGAAGCTCCACCGCCTGGGCCTTCTGGGTCTCCTTCAGCCCCTCGATCGCCAACAGCATTGGCGCCAGCACCTCCTTTTTCAGCTCCTCCACACAGTGCTTAAGGAACTCCTGCTGGTCCGGCCCCCATGCTGCTCGCTCTCCGCCCTCCGCCATCTTGCTTTTCCCCCCTCGATTTTGCCGCTGCTCCAGAGCCTCTTTTTTCGCCGCTCCACCGCTGATCTCGGCCATATATCGTAAGGGGGGACCTTACTACACCTTCCCACACGGGATCAATTCAAAAAAGTTCAGTTGGGGCTCCTCTGGATTGCCCAAAAGTCCGTTGTCGCGGGAGCTGCCGAAACTTGCGGCTTAGCTCCGCATGATTGCTGATTACTCAGATCGAATAATCCCAGCCAATAGTGCCTTTCCCACCACGAAGAGGTAAATTCTTGAGTACACCTTGTGTACCGGGGAGAAAAAAGAATACTCCCATACCTCTGGATGTAGTAACCTCCATGGATCCACTCCTCCTAGCTCCCCCATAAGCCCAGCCAACGCTTCCGCCCCCCCAGATTGGGACAGCGAGCACGGCTAGGACTTTGGATTTTTGAATCTAACACCATGTTCCAATCTCCCCCTACTATCAGTTTATGAGTATCCAGATCCGGAGAGCACTCATCACCTTCTTTGCAAACCCCACATCGTCTCAATTGTGACGCTCACTATTGTCACCAACCTACCCTCCAGTACACCCATCACTGTTATGTACCTGCCCCCCTGGTCTGCCATCACCTTCTCCATCTGAAACCAAACCGTCTTGCCGACTAAAGCTGCTACTCTCCGAGCCGTAGTGCCAAACCCGAGTGAAATATCTGACTCACCCAGCCCTTCCTAAGCCTCATCTGATCTTTCACCCTCGATGTGTCACCTGCAGCATCACTACATCACCCTTTAAGCTCTTCAAATGAGTGAAAACCTTTGATCTATTCACTGGTCCCTCTAACCCCCTCATGTTCCATGTAACTATTCTGACTGTGGGTCTCCTATCCGCCCCTCCCTTCCTATCCACCATCATCGTAGCCCTGGGTCCTGTCTCTTGGGCCGAACCCACCTCATCTTTTTGTTACCGTCAACCCCCCCCCCACACTCCACAAGCCTCCCCCCAACTACTCCCCCATATCAACCCCTCACCCAGTATAACTTCCCTCACCACCAACTCTACTTTCACGCCTCCCAGGCCCATCAAAACCTGCTTAACCAGACTTTGACAGCCGCAGCCCCTCCCCCACCACACACCCGTTCACTAGCCAAAATCGGGCTTCCTACCCGAACCCCCCCTCCTCCCAATCCCCTTTTCCATAGCCCAATTCCAGGAACAAAATTTAAAAACAAATACCCACCAACTACCCCCACCAAATCCAGTGCACATATCCCCTCAAACTCCAAATATCTATAACAAACTCTGAACACGACTTCCGGTGATGGCGGGCAGGAGGCAGCCGCACACTGGAGGGCTCCCACTCGGGAATTGAAATTTCGGAGTTTTAACGCCCGGTCCCGGGGGCAACAGAGGCTGAAAAACTGTAAGAAGGCACAGGGAGGAGAAATGTCCAAATTTGGAGGAAAAACAGCCATGAAAAAGGGGGTTAATGAAAGACCGCCGGTGAGTGGAAAAGTCAGCGCAGGAACTGTAAGGAAAGCGGAGGATGGGGCACCAGGGGAGGTCGCATCGCTCACAGCAGAAGAAATTACCAAGGTGATGGCTGTGGAACTTGAAAAACAGTTCACAAAACACATGGAAGCGATGAAGAAGGAGATGGGGGAGGAATTGAAAGTGCTGGTGGAGGAGGCGATTGCCCCGGTGAGGGCGGCGGTTTCAAGCGCAGTGGCTGAGGTGCGGGAGCAAGGTGAGACACTGAAGGAAGTGGAAGAGGCATTATCGCAGCACAGTGATCAACTCACCTCGATGGGGAAGTAGTTGCAGAAGGTTATGGAGACCAAAAGGGTCTGCGAGCCAATATGGAAGACCTGGAAAACAGATCCAGGCGGCAGAATCTGAGGATCGTGGGTCTGCCTGAAGGGGTGGAAGGCCCGAGGCCAACGGAGTATTTTGCCACGATGTTGCAGAAGCTATTGGGGAGGGGGACGATCCCTCTCGATATGAACTGGATCCGGCTCATTGGTCATGGAGGCCTATACCAAAGGCGAGTGAGCCACCAAGAGAACTAACCAAGAGTGAGCCACTGTGCGCAGGTATAGAGTGAAGGAGAAGGTCCTGTGCTGGGCAAAGCAGAAGCGGGTGGTGCAGAGGGCTGGAGCTGGTATACGTATATACCAGGACTTTATGGTGGAGCTGGCGAGGAGGCGGGCTGTACATCAGCAAGGTGCAGTGCGGCATAGTATATCCAGCTAAGTTGAGGGTGACCTACAAATCCAAGGACTTTTATTTTGGGACGGCGGAAGCGGCGGAGGAGTTTGCGAAGGCAGAAGGACTGTGGCAGAATTAAGAAATGGAACTGAGAGCGGGTCGTGTACCGATGTAGCCTCATGTAACTTTAGTTTTTCACTGCGTGTTGGTGTATGTACTAAATGAGTCAACGCTGTATATTTGGACAAGGGAAGAGTTGAGACTTTCATTTGCAACGATGGTTCTTTGGGGCTTCGGTGTGTATGCCGGGGTTCTGTGCTAAAGGGGATTTCTTGGTTGACCGAGCAAGGGGGAAGGAGACCCGGGCGGGGGCCTCCACGCTGGCCGGTTTAAGCCGGCCAGTGAACGGGAGTGAGGTGGGGGGAGGGGCTGTGGCTATCGGAGCCTGGTAGAACAGGTTTTGGTGAGTCTAGCCGGGGTGAAAAGTTGTGGGAAGGAACCGAGGTTGGGGGAAGAGTTTACAAGAGGAAGTGGATAGGAGGAGTCTGGGAGGGGAGGTGGGGGGGGGGGGATGTGGGTGGGGGGGGGGGAGTTGTCTACAATTCATGGGTGTCATTCACGGTACTCTTTCGGGGATTGGATGGTGTGATAGTCACCACTGTTGTATTATATTGTATATATGGGTATTACGGTAAGGCCCCTGTACTACAGGTACGGGGGTAGATCCCTGCCTGCTGGCTCTGCCCAGGAGGCAGAGTATAAATGTGTGTGCTCTCCAAACAGCAGCCATTTCGTAAGCTGCTGTAGGAGGCCACACATCTCTGTGTAATAAAACCTTGATTACATTCTACTCTCGTCTCGTCGTAACTGATAGTGCATCAGATGGCGTTGAATATTAGGGGGGGTTGGGGGTAGACTATATATGTTAATGGTGACCATAGGCGATTCCTGATTCCTTTTTCTTTTTTCCTTTTTTTCCTCCTTGGGAGGTTTCATTTTATTTGATGCTTATATTGTCAGGTGGGTCGCTGTTTGTGGGGTGGTGGGAGGATGGGATCGTTGTTGTTAATAAGGGGATTGTCATTGTATTCGTTACCGTTTACTGTTTGTTGGTGGGGTGTAAATTCTGAAGAAAATGTGAAAATGGAGAATAAAAATAATATTTAAAAAAAACCTCAAAACATAGCTAGACTACCCTTCCACATTCAACCGACCCCGAGACCCTTACGTTCCCGTCACTCAGTACAGAAATGTAAAACACCATAAACGATAAACAAAGGCTAAGCCCAGTCCCTTTCCCCTCAGTCCAGGTCTCATTTCCAGTCCCATCTCTCATTTCAGTCCCAATCCTTCGGCCTTCACTAACGCCTACCGTTCTGTAATAGAGATCCTTCGAGTTGTATCTCACCCTCAACTTCGCGGGAGAGACCACTTCAAACTGCACGCCTTTGTTGTAGATTGCCGCCTTCATCTGACTGAAAGCTGCCCGCCTTTTTACCAAATCCAGCGTCAAATCTTGGTAAATTCGTATACCGTCGCCCTCCCATTTCACCTCTCCCCTTTGCTTTGCCCAGTTTAGGACCTCTTCCTTGGTAGATACTTGTGGAAATGAAGTATAACTGGTCTTGGCGATTCATTCTTTTTCGGCTTCGGCCTTAGCAACCGATGTGCTCATATCGGGAGGGTTCTTCTCCTTCCTCCATCAACTCTACCAGCATCTTTGCGAAGTATTCGCCCCCTTCTTTCCGCCGTTCTTCTTCTGGGCCTTCGACATCACATCCTGATCTAAAATCTTCCAACACAGAATTATCCAAAAATTGCCGCTGGGATCGGGCGAGAAAAATCGAAAAGCCAAAACATCGGGTAGGAACTTCCCCACACGCGACCTCCGCTTACATGACATCACCAGAAGACTCATTGAGACATATAGGATTCTCATGGGGTTTGACAGGATAGATGGTGAGAGGTTGTTTCCCTTTGTGGGAGAGTTTCAGACCGTAGGGCATAATCTCAGAGGAAGGGGTCATCTGGTTAAGGCAGATATGAAGAAACTGTTCTTCTCTCAGCTGGTAGTGAACTGCGGAATTCTTTACCACAAACGACTGTAGCCATTAGGTTGTTAAGTAAGTTCAAGGCTGAGATGGACAGATTTTTAATCAGTAAGGGAATCAAGGGTTATGGGAATAAAGCAGGAATGTGACATTGAGAATTATCACATCAGATCAGTCAAAATCACATTGAATGGTGGAGCAGACTCAACGGGCCAAATAGCCTACTGCTGCTCTTACATCTTATGGTCTTAGTGTGGTGCCTTTTAAAAAAATTTAGAGTACCCAATAACTTTTTTCCCAATTAAGTAGCGATTTAGCGTGCCAATCCACCTAGCTTGCACATCTTTGGGTTGTGGGGGTGAGACCCACGCAAAAACGGGGTGAATGTGCAAACTCCATATGGACAGTGACTCAGGGCCGGGATCGAACCCAGGTCCTCAGCACCGTGAGGCAGCAATACCTACCATTGTGCCACCGTGCCGCTCCTTAGTGTGGTGTCTTCAAGATTTTTTTGTTGGTAGATGGAGATATGCTGTAACAACAGGCTTAAATGAATCTGATCCTAACTATTTTTATGTATATATGTCTTTACGTGGAATAATGTAGCTTAACATCTTGAAGCAAGCCACATTACATTTAGTATTAACCCAGACTTTTTCAGAAAAGTTAAGAATATGTAAATAAGAAGATTCTGCTTCTCATTGCACCCTCTCCAGTCTTCTATCATCTAAATAGACATGCAATGCCCGTCATCTCTCAAAAAAAGAATAATGCTCTGATTCATTATTCAAGAAAATGGCACCACTGAACTTGAATAGATATGTGTGACTGAATACAATTTGAAACACCATCGCTATTTGCCCTGAAAAGATACTTATGGGCTGCTGCCAGAATTGCTCCATAGAAACATTGGGACATAGGAACAGGAGGAGGCCATTCGGCCTATCGAGCCTGCTCTGCCACTTAATTTGATTATGGCTGATCATCTACTTCAATGCCACTTTCCCACACCATCTCCACATCCCTTGTTGTCAGTGTCTCCAGAAATCTATTCATTTTTATCTTGAACAAGCAATCTTTGTGGTGATGATACTCCCAAAGTAGTGATAGATAAATTGCATTTTTTTTACACAAATATAATAATCCCATACTATTGAAATCCATTACATTGATATAAGAAACCTCATGCAAGTAAAAGGTCCATATGCCTGCCCCACAATTCATAGAATCCCTACAGTGCAGAAGGAGGCCATTTGGCCCATCGAGTCTGCACCGACTCTTGGAAGCCCACACCTCCACCCTAACCCAGTAACCCCACCTAACCTTTTTTGACACTAAGGTGCAACTTATCATGGCCAATCTGCCTAACCTGCAAATGTTTGGACTGTGGGAGGAAACCGGAGCACCCAGAGGAAACTCCACACAGACAGTCACCCGAGGCTGGAATTGAACCCGAGATCCTGGAGCTGTGAGGCAGCAGTGCGAACCACTGTGCCGCCATGTTGTAAAGATATGCTTTACAAAAATGTGAAGGGTGGGATTTCCTTGCACCAACAATGGCGGACATTGTCACACGCAGGGCTTTTAACGGATATCCAAATTTTCCTGTTCCACCCTTATGATGCTCGCCAGAGTTATGGCCGGAAAATCGTGCCCATTGTCTTGGTTTTTTTGATTGGTGATATTTTAGTGCTTCCATTGGCCTCTTTAAATAAGTCGTTGACACTGACATCAAAATGGCACCAATTAGAAAACATGTGCGCTAAAGTTTACAAGAATGTTTCTATTAGCATATTACAATAATTGCAACCATTTAAGCTACGTACGTTAAAGACAGTTAACACCGGGATTTGTAAGCAGTTTGTTCCTGTCCCATGATTATCGAAAGTATCATTTTTTGTTTGATAGCAAAGTATTTTTGATGGCATAATTGCTGAAAAAAAATTGGTTGACTTGAAAAACGGGAAAAGATTTCACATCATTACACAAGAAATACACCATTGAGACTCTGTGCATTTTCTTTCATTTGACTTACAATGCAAGTCACTGACAGGACTATTTCGTTGTTATTTGCCCCAAATCAGAGCAATTTTTTGCATAAATTTATAATTCTATATATATATATATTTATTCATATATATTTATAATTCTACCACAAAAGTACATTTTCCTGGTGAAATCACACACAAATTCTGTCCACAACTATGGCATCTTTACAACGTATGTATTTTGAAATCTGTAAAATAGATTCAGCATTATGTCCTGTGAGAGTACCTTTAAGAAATGGATGTTTAAGCAAGGTACCTTTAAAAAATGGAGCTCATCATATTACTGAAGTGAGGTCAGAGGGTGGGGGGAGCTGAGCTCACTTCTGTTTTTTGAGTTTCAGTTTGAGAAGGCAGCTGGGAGTGTCTGTGTGTTTTGCTGTGAGCTGCAGGAAGAAACACAGAGCTGATCTGTTGATTTCTTCAATCCAAAGACTATAAATATATTGAATGTAACCTAATGTGCTCCTATTTTTGAAGCTTTGACGTCTTTTGGATGTTTAAAGGAACAGTTTGAAGGATTATTTAGTGTTGTAGTCTTTTGGGGTTATCTTTGAAGTAATGGGTGTTAAGATATTCAATGTTTGTTTTTAAAAGGTTAACTTGAGTTCATAGAATAAACATTGTTTTGTTTCAAAAACCACATGTCCATTTCTGCCGTATCACACTTGGAGAGTACGCCGTGTGCTTCCCACACCACAATCTATTAAAAGTTGTGGGTCGGTTGAACTCCATGAAACACTTTGGGGTTCTGTAAACCCGGACCCATAGCAATTAAAATGGTTAATGGTGAATTAATTCCTTCAACACGGTGGGGCTGTTAATTCAGATGGTTGGATGGCTAACACATGAATCAGATAACTCAACAGTATAGGGATGATCCCCAATCTCACGGCCTGTCTCCTCTCCTTACTTAACATGGCAATAAGCTGTGATTTAGGCAATGGACTCTTGAAGACATGTCAAAAGTTCAAAAAGAAGAACATATTTTTCAGCATTTTCTTAAATCCACATGATCTAATTGATGGATTGATAACAATTATCAACAGCGTCTTAGATCCCTCGAGCTGTATCACTAAGAAGGACAGGAACGTATCATAGAAAACCATCATCTCCAAATTCCACTGCAAGGCACACACTATTCTGACTGGGATATATGTATTGTTATTTCTTCATTGTCTCAGAGTCAAAATCTTGGAATTTGCTCATTAACACTTTGTGGGAACACCATCAGCACAATTGCAATAGCAGTTCAAGGGTAATTAGTGATTGGCATTAAATGCAACCTTGCCACTGTTGAGGGGCTGTTTAGCACAGGGCTAAATCGCTGGCTTTGAAAGCAGGCCAGCAGCATGGTTCGATTCCCGTAACAGCCTCCCCGAACAGGCGCCGGAATGTGGCGACTAGGGGCTTTTCACAGTAACTTCATTTGAAGCCTACTTGTGACAATAAGCGATTTTCATTTCATTTCATATTTAAGAAACAATTATAAAAGGTGCTCCATTCTGAGAATGTAAGCTGATCCCACAAACAAATGGTTGTGTAGCATATTCAGCTAATATTTCAATTGTGCTGGAGCCCCAGAGATTTATGAGTAACTAAATATGGGAATATCACCATCTGCAACTTCCTCTTCAGGTTTTACACTATTCTGCCTTGGAACTATATCGGTGTTCCTTCACTGTCGTTGGGTCAAAATTCTGGAACTCCCTCCATATCAGAACTGTGGGTGTTCCGATAACACATGGACTGCAGCAGTTCAAGAAGGCAGCTGCCACCACCTTCTCACGGGCAATTAAGGAACAGCAATAAATGCTGACCTAACCAACATCGCCCACATCCCATGAACGAATATAAACAAAAGTACCAATATTAGAAACCTTGCTTGGTAACAGTGCATTTTGGAAAAATATGAGTGCAGCACTCATGATCTTCTATCTGTAAGCCAGCACATATTCATAAAATTACCCCCTTTCTCACTCTTCAAAAGATGTATCCTATCTTCTATCCTGATATATTTTTCTCCTGCACTTGAAAGCTGTGGACCTGCTTTCTTCCTGCAATCTGTTCTTCTTTCCACTGGCTTTTAAAACCCAAGCTTGGTGTCACATAACCATTGTTAATTCATTTGCAACCTCTTTTATTCTTTTCAACCTTGGTATTGTCCTCACCTACACCATAAGCCTTTTTCTCGAGCTTGTACTCTACAATACTGTTGATCAAAGGCATTTGATGTTGTCACATCTCTGTTATTTATTCCAGTACAAAGTCAGTATGTGTGCACCATAAGTCCAAGAATGTACTTCACTATATTCATTTATCAATGTATGTTGTTTCTGCTGAATCCTGTAACCAACCTATATCTACTTGCAAATCTCTATATTTTATAAAAATATTGTACTTTAAAGATGAAGCAAGCAAAAAATTTGCAGAAATAATAAAATTTATAATAAAAAGACTACTATCTATGAAGGTTATTGAGATGTTTCAGTGGCTAGCAGTGGCAGCTGGACTCTTATAAATAGTAATGAACCAGGGCAAGTGATAGATTTGTTAGTGGGGAGCATTTTGGAGATAGTGACCACAATTCTGTGACTTTCACTTTAGTAATGGAGAGGGATAGGTACGTGCAACAGGGCAAGGTTTACAATTGGGGGAAGGGTAAATACGATGTTGTCAGACAAGAATTGAAGTGCATAAGTTGGCAACATAGGCTGGCAGGGAAGGACACAAGGGAAATGTGGAACTTGTTCAAGGAACAGGTGCTACGTGTCCTTGATATGTATGTCCCTGTCAGGCAGGGAAGAGATGGTCGAGTGAGGGAACCATGGTTGACAAGAGAGGTTGAATGTCTTGTTAAGAGGAAAAAGGAGACTTATGTAAGGCTGAGGAAACAAGGTTCAGACAGGGCATTGGAGGGATACAAGATAGCCAGGAGGGAACTGAAGAAAGGGATTAGGAGAGCTAAGAGAGGGCATGAACAATCTTTGGCGGGTAGGATCAAGGAAAACCCCAAGGCCTTTTACACATATGTGAGAAATATGAGAATGACTAGAGCGAGGGTAGATCCGATCAAGGACAGTAGCGGGAGATTGTGTATTGAGTCTGAAGAGATAGGAGAGGTCTTGAATGAGTACTTTTCTTCTGTATTTACAAATGAGAGGGGCGATATTGTTGGAGAGGACAGTGTGAAACAGATTGGTAAGCTCAAGGAAATACTTGTTAGGAAGGAAGATGTGTTGGGCATTTTGAAAAACTTGAGGATAGACAAGTCCCCCGGGCCTGACGGGATATATCCAAGGATTCTATGGGAAGCAAGAGATGAAATTGCAGAGCCATTGGCAATGATCCTTTCGTCCTCACTGTCAACAGGGGTGGTACCAGGGGATTGGAGAGTGGCGAATGTCGTGCCCCTGTTCAAAAAAGGGACTAGGGATATCCCTGGGAATTACAGGCCAGTTAGTCTTACTTCGGTGGTAGGCAAAGTAATGGAAAGGGTACTGAAGGATAGGATTCTGAGTATCTGGAAAGACACTGCTTGATTAAGGATAGTCAGCACGGACTTGTGAGGGGTAGGTCTTGCCTTACAAGTCTTATTGAATTCTTTGAGGAGGTGACCAAGCATGTGGATGAAGGTAAAGCTGTGGATGTAGTGTACATGGATTTTAGTAAGGCATTTGATAAGGTTCCCCATGGTAGGCTTATGCAGAAAGTAAGGAGGCATGGGATAGTGGGAAATTTGGCCAGTTGGATAACGAACTGGCTAACCGATAGAAGTCAGAGAGTGGTGGTGGATGGCAAATATTCAGCCTGGATCCCAGTTACCAGTGGCGTGCCGCAGGGATCAGTTCTGGGTCCTCTGCTGTTTGTGATTTTCATTAATGACTTGGATGAGGGAGTTGAAGGGTGGGTCAGTAAATTTGCAGACGATACGAAGATTGGTGGAGTTGTGGATAGTAAGGAGGGCTGTTGTCGGCTGCAAAGAGACATAGATAGGATGCAGAGCTGGGTTGAAAAGTGGCAGATGGAGTTTAACCCTGAAAAGTGTGAGGTTGTCCATTTTGGAAGGACAAATATGAATGCGGAATACAGGGTTAACGGTAGAGTTCTTGGCAATGTGGAGGAGCAGAGAGATCTTGGGGTCTATGTTCATACATCTTTGAAAGTTGCCACTCAAGTGGATGGAGCTGTGAAGAAGGCCTATGGTGTGCTCGCATTCATTAACAGAGGGATTGAATTTAAGAGCCGTGAGGTGATGATGCAGCTGTACAAAACTTTGGTAAGGCCACATTTGGAGTACTGTGTACAGTTCTGGTCGCCTCATTTTAGGAAGGATGTGGAAGCTTTGGAAAAGGTGCAAAGAAGATTTACCAGGATGTTGCCTGGAATGGAGAGTAGGTCTTACGAGGAAAGGTTGAGGGTGCTAGGCCTTTTCTCATTAGAACGGAGAAGGATGAGGGGCGACTTGATAGAGGTTTATAAGATGATCAGGGGAATAGATAGAGTAGACAGTCAGAGACTTTTTCCCCGGGTGGAACAAACCGTTACAAGGGGACATAAATTTAAGGTGAAAGGTGGAAGATATAGGAGGAATATCAGAGGTAGGTTCTTTACCCAGAGAGTAGTGGGGGCATGGAATGCACTGCCTGTGGAAGTAGTTGAGTCGGAAACATTAGGGACCTTCAAGCAGCTATTGGATAGGTACATGGATTACGGTAAAATGAAAAAGTGTAGATTTATTTGTTCTTAAGGACAGCACGGTAGCATTGTGGATAGCACAATTGCTTCACAGCTCCAGGGTCCCAGGTTCGATTCCGGCTTGGGTCACTCTCTGTGCGGAGTCTGCATGTCCTCCCCGTGTCTGCATGGGTTTCCTCCGGGTGCTCCGGTTTCCTCCCACAGTCCAAAGATGTGCAGGTTAGGTGAATTGGCCAATGATAAATTGCCCTTAATGTTCAAAATTGCCCTTGGTGTTGGGTGGAGGTGTTGAGTTTGGGTAGGGTGCTCTTTCCAAGAGCCGGTGCAGACTCAAAGGGCCGAATGGCCTCCTTCTGCACTGTAAATTCAATGATAATCTATGATCAATCTAGGACAAAGGTTCGGCACAACATCGTGGGCTGAAGGGCCTGTTCTGTGCTGTATTTTCTATGTTCTATGTTCTATGTAATCCCTTGCCATTTCTGTCAAAGTTTGCTTGAAACACATGTTTCAATTTAAGAAAACCTTGATCCCTTCTGAGGCACCATGTTGGAGTAGATTTTAAAAACCTCTGGAAAACATGGTAATCAGCTGATGACGCGAAAGAAAAAGCAATTGGTGTGAGGATTGTTTCCACACTTTGTAAAATAACATCTGACAAATATATTTGCTCACAAACTTGGAATTGTGAGATTGTTCTTGTCCGAATCCCTTGTCATATTTTATGTTCTCTTTTTCCTTATTTTGAAAGCATGCATCGTTAAAGGGAAATGAAAAAGCAAATCATGCAGTTAGACTAAAATACCAAGCGTAAAATGTGGATATCAAATAACATTATAAACATCTGGGCTTCTTGACATTATTGAAAACCAAAGTAATTGTTCAAGTTCTCATTTTTTGCACAGTGGATAAATGGAATTCAGCTACAAATCAGCCATGACCTGAACAGTGGAACAGGCCCGGGGTATTGAATAGGCTACTCCTATTCCTATGTATATCCTCTTTTTGGAAGCATAACGTTTACATTTAAATCCAGAGCTATCTCAAAGCATGTTGATGTAAAAATGTCTTGCCTGTCTAGTTGCCTACTGCTTGTTGACATCAAATGATATCATGAACGATAATCTCCAGTCACTTAAATCACAAGAAGTTGCAAAGAATGCAGCTTATTCTATCTCATTTTATCTTCAAATGAATCAAACACATTCAGGATAAATTCTACAAGACTAGATTGGAATGCTGAGGAATGATGGATATCTGAAGTGTTCAAAGAACAATTTATGGTGTCTTGTTGACAGGTAGAATGTTATATATTCACAAAGCAATTTATTTAATCATATTCCAAAAGTGTACTCGGAACAATACAAGCAGCATTCTTAACAGTGCAGTTCCAGTTCTTTCTATTAGAATTTATTAACGCAAAGTTGGCAACTTCACTAAAATGGAGCAAATAGCATTATGCTCAATGACATAAGTGATAGTGCAATTCGTATGAGATTTATTATCTACCCTAGTCGAGTTTATTCTTTCTATGATTTTGAATGTGATAAATATTTCATGGTTACATATTGCGCCCCATGAACCTATATTCCTAAATTCTGGATAGTGCATGGCTGGACAGGGGAAATACAATTTTGCAGCCACTATCTCGGTGACTCAGAGCCAAAGGTTGGTGCTTGCTACTTTTAAGCTCACCAGACCAGAGTTTCTCCAACTGGGGTCCAAGATCCACTGGGGCCCATAGATGCTTTCCAGAGGGTCTATGCATTAATGTGAAAGTGCTTACTGAGCAGGGACATCCTGGGTGTTGTGTTCAGAGCATAAGTCACTGAGAATTTTCATTAAAAGGCTTGCATGGAATGATATGGTAAATGTTAAGCAAACCTGCAGCCTCTTGCATCAGTGCAGTCACTTAAGGAACAACGCACAAAGCTGGAAAACTAGTCTCAGAGTGTCTTTCACGTAGTCTCCCAGTGATCTGCAGACTTGTGGACACGATTTTCAAACTGAGTTGCGTCCGGATCCGAACCAGTTATGTCAGCTGCATGCTGGGAGAGTCTAAAAACGAGTTTTGTGCCAGAAGCAAGCTGCACGCAATCCACCCGACCCGCTGCGCCTGACGCAATCTGGATCATGCCCTTGCCTGATGTAGCGAGAATTATTCCTGATCTCCGAAAACGGAAACAAGACCTGATGGCCATGGGAGGGGCCCGGAGGCTATTGGAGCTTCTGGGTGCTTGGGGACATGGTAGGGCAGTAGCCTGGCACTGCCCTTGGCATCTGGACACTGTCAACCTGCCACCCTGGTAGTGCCAAACTGGCACTGTGGGGATGCCAGGTTGGCACTGCCTGGGGATAAAGGGACAGTGCCCAGGTGCAATTGGGCACTGCCAAATGGGAGGGTCTGAGGGGGGCCATGCCCATGAAAGGGTTATGAAGGTCTGGAGTAAAGGGGGTATGAAGATAGGTTATGAAGGGTAGGAGGGTGAAGGGGGGACATGAAAAGGGGGGACTGAAATGCAGGGCATAAAAGGTGGGGGGCCCTCAGTCACCCCATAGCGAGGTATGCTCACTTGTGTGGGGCGGCGAGGGGCGATGCCCCAACACTGACAAGGATAGATGGGTGTGGGGCCAGGTCACCCTCATGCTTGGTTGTTGTAGGGAGGAGGGTCAAGTGGATTATTGTGGTGCAGGGAGGTGGTCCCTCCGGTGTAGAGGGTTGGGGGTGTTGTTTGACCATGCCTGGGGGGGCGGGCTCAGACCCTCCCATTTGGTAGTGCAGTGTAGAATGCATTCACGCCACTGTCAAAGCAGCATAGCATGGTATTCCATTGGGCACTTGGTGACGCCCTCGATTTTCGGCTGACCCGCGATTCCCCACCCGATCGTGCCTTGTGATTCCAGGGTCGCTGAATGGAGAATCCCGCGTATGGAATTTTTTTTTTTGCAGTGGGAAACCAAAGATGCCGACAAGACAAGCTTCTCAATGATCGAGGCATCATTTTTGAAGGTTGCCCAGATCTCAAGGTTAGATTGAGGGACCCCCGACCACAGACATTGCGGCCCCCGCCCCCACCACCCCCCCCCGTCCTGCTGTAAATGCCGTTGGCATATCATTAACAGGCCTGCACTGGTGTTCTCAGGGCCTCCCGCAATGCTTCGCCTCCTCCAGGAGGAATTACCGATGGCAGGGTTCACTTACATAGAAAATAGGTGCAGGAGAAGGCCATTCAGCCCTTTGAGCCTGCACCACCATTCAATATGATCATGGCTGATCATGCAAATTCAGTATCCCACTCCCGCTTTCTCTCCATAGCCCTTGACCCCTTTAGCTGCAAGCGCCACGTCCAGCTCCCTCTTGAATATATCCAACAAACTATTCACCTGAGGAAGGAGCAGTGCTCCGAAAGCTAGTGATTTGAAAGCTAGCAATGTGGGCAGCACGGTAGCATTGTGGATAGCACAAGTGCTTCACAGCTCCAGGGTCCCAGGTTCGATTCCGGCTTGGGTCACTGTCTGTGCGGAGTCTGCCCATCCTCCCCGTGTGCGCGTGGGTTTCCTCCGGGTGCTCCGGTTTCCTCCCACAGACCAAAGATGTGCAGGTTAGGTGGATTAGCCATGGTAAATTGCCCTTAGTGTTGGGTGGGGTTACTGGGTTATGGGGATAGGGTGGAGGTGTTGACCTTGGGTCGGGTGCTCTTTCCAAGAGCCGGTGCAGACTCGATGGGCCGAATGGCCTCCTTCTGCACTGTAAATTCTATGAAACAAACTTGTTGGATTTAAACCTGGCGTTGTAAGACTTCTTACTGTTCTCATCCCAGTCCAACGCCGGCATCTCCACATCAATCTAGGATGGTCTACTCTCTAGTTGGTTCCTCGACATATTGGTCAAGAAAACCATCCCTTATACATTCCAGAAAATCCTTCTCCATCGCATTGCTACTAGTTTGATTAGCCCAATCAATAATAACTGCTGTACCCTTACTGCATCCCTAATTTCCTGTTTGATGTCATCCCCAACCTCACAACTACTGTTTGGCAGTCTGTACACAACTCCCACTCGTGTTTTTTGTCCTTTGGTGGTATTAAAAATCGAGGAACAGGCACCGTGGCTGCTGAGTGAGAGAGCGGAGGTAGGGCACATACCCAACGTTGCCGCTAGCAGGGTTGGTTGGGGTAGGCGTCTGCCAGTGCCAGGGGGAGTAGGGGCGGGGGGTGACCAAGTATGGGTCGAGGGGTTGGGATGTCACCCTGGGATTAGGGTGTCCAGGCACGGACCGCTATTGCCGTGTCCTGCAGGGCAGCCATTTGCTGTGCACCCCACTGACCGCCCACTGTGGCCCGTGGTTGCGCAGGGCAACAGCGGCCGTATGGGTGCCCCACCCCACCACCCACCAGCCCTCCACACTCCCTCCCCACCCACAACAAGGAGCCACCCTATCGCCGAGGCATTATGAGTGCAGCCAAAGGGGAAGTCTACAGGAGCTTCTACAGGAGGACTCTGGATGGTGCCGGGCACTGACGGGGCCAGGGGTGTGATGCGACGGGCAATGTGCCACCAGAACGGCTGGGGGTGGGGGTGGGAATGGGAGAGCAGGAAGGGGGACATGTGGGCACAGGGGCTTAAGTGCAGGCTGGAAACACCGTCTAACCAGTTGGACTTGGTTGGGCATGGGGATATGCACCATGCTAACATGTCTGCCTTTCACACCCTGCAGACAATGGATTTCGGTCTCCAACCAGGAATGGTTGGCAGCTGCACAATATATTAACTTAAATGTGGTCCGCGCCCACCAGGCTTCCCGGGCAGCGAACCCTTCACCGTGACAGAGCAGCGGGCCCTGAACATGGCCTGATGAAAGGGAAGTCGCCCGGGTGGAGGTCGGCATCGGGTGAGGGAGTAAGACGCTGCTGAGTTGCGGTTCACCCACACCTACACCACCCTCACATCATCCTCACCCCCACACCACCGTCACACCACCCACACCACTCCCATATACCCAGTCCGCCACCACCACCACCCCTACTTCCGCCTCCCAAACACACCCTCCTCCCCATTCCCCAATACACCCCCACCACCCGCACTCCCCCAGCCTGCAGTCTAATCATGCTGGAGATGGAGCGGGCCCTTTCGGTGTCCCCTGCTCCCGACCCTAGACACAGGCTGAACCCTAGGTGCCGACCAGCGACAATGATACCGACACTGATGCGAGCACAAGGTTGGCCTCTCACAGGCAGCCATGTGCCAGAGCCACCTGGACATTGCAGCGGTGCTCCTGAGCACAGCCCAGTTACAGGGGCCATGGCTGAGAATGTCGGTGGCATTACCCAGATGCTGGCCGACATGGCGCAGACACAGAGGGAGGTGGTCCCGTCATAGAGGGTGGTGGCCCAGTCCCAGAGGAAGATGGCGCAGTCACTGGATGAAGTGGCACAAACCCAGAAGGTGGTGGCACAACCAATGAGTGACGTGGCACAATCCCAGATGGAGGTGGTCCACTCCCTGTGCTCCATGGCTCCCAGCATGCAGAACATCGCAGAGGCGGCAATGGGCCTTCAGGACTGGCAATGCCAGGTGGTGGGGGAGCCTCAGGGGTTACCTCCAGTCACAACCCCGTCCCATGGAGTAACCCGGGAACATCGGGCGCCCCAAGGGTGAGGGAGGTGATAGAGCCCCTGCCGATGACTTCCGCAGGGGCGGTGGAAGGGGCATGGTGCTGGTTACTCACCTTGGCCACCCTGAGGAGGTTGTGCAGCTTCTTCCTGCACTGCTGTCCGGTCCTGGTGGAGGGCCCAAGGCGGTCACGGTCTCTGCCACCTGCCCCAGGCCTGGTGTACGGCGGCGCTTGGCAGCCTCCTTCACATCCCAGAGAACAGGGTGCCACGCCTCTCCTCCATGGTGCCCAGCAGGGTCTCAAGTTCTGTGTACGTGAAATGCGGTATGAGCACCTTGCTGGCTGGGATGAGTGTGTGTGGGGAGTGGAGTGCTAATATGCGACTGCAGTTTGTCAGCCTCTCGAATGGTAATCCTGACCCCGGTGAATCGAACACTGTTTTCCTTTAGAACATAGAACATAGGACATTACAGTGCAGTAATTGCTGACCTGTGAAACCACTCTAAAGCTCCAGTCTTCTGGCACTATTCCTGTAGACAAAGATGACTTCAAGATCAAAGCCAAAGGCTCAGCAATCTCCTCCCTAGCTTCCCAGAGAATCCTAGGATAAATCCCATCCGGCCCTGGGGACTTATCTATTTTCACACTTTCCAGAAGTGCTAACCCCTCCTCCTTATGAACCTCAAGCCCTTCTAGTCTAGTAGACTGAATCTCAGTATTCTCCTCGACAACATTGACTTTTTCCTGTGTGAATGCTGACGAAAAATATTCATTTAGCACCTCTCTTATCTTCTCGGACTCCAAGCACAACTTCCCACTACTGTCCTTGACTGGCCCTACTCTTACCCTAGTCATTTGTTTATTCCTGACATATCTATAGAAAGCTTTAGGGTTATCCTTGAGCCTACCTGCCAAAGACTTCTCCTGTCCCCTCCTGGCTCTTCTTAGCTCTCTCTTTAGGTCCTTCCTAGCTAACTTGTAACTCTCGAACGCCCTAACTGAACCTTCATGTCTCATCTTTACATAAGCCTCCTTGTTCCTCTTGACAAGTGTTTTGACTGCTTTAGTAAACTACGGTTCCCTTGCTCGACCACTTCCTCCCTGCCTGACAGGTACATACTTATCAAGGACACGCAGTAGCTGTTCCTTGAACAAGCTCCACATTTCCATTGTGTCCATCCCCTGCAGTTTTCCTCTCCATCCGATGCATCCTAAGTCTTGCCTCATCGCATCATAATTGTCTTTCCCCCAGATATATCTCTTGCCCTGCGGTATATACCTATCCATTTCCATCACTAAAGTAAATTTAATCGAATTGTGGTCACTATCACCAAAGTGCTCACTTACCTCCAAATCTAACACCTGTCCTGGTTCATTACCCAGTACCAAATCCAATATGGCCTCACATCTCGTTGGCCTTTCTACATACTGTGTTAGGAAACCCTCCTGCACACATTGGACAAAAGCAGACCCATCCAAAGTACTCGAACTATAGCGTTTCCAATCAATATTTGGAAAGTTAAAGTCCCCCATAACAACTACCCTGTTGCTTTCGCTCCTATCCAGAATCATCTTTGCAATCCTTTCCTCTACATCTCTGGAACTTTTCGGAGGCCTATAGAAAACCCCTAACAGGGTGTCCTCTCCTTTCCTGTTTCTAACCTCAGCCCATACTACCTCAGTAGACGAGTCCTCATCAAACATCCTTTCTGCCACCGTAATACTGTCCTTGACTAACAATCCCACCCCTCCCCCTCTTTTACCACCTTCCCTGAGCTTACTGAAATATCTAAACCCCGGCACCTGCAACAACCATTCCTGTCCCTGCTCTATCCATGCCTCCGAAATGGCCACAACATCGATGTCCCAGGTACCAACCCATGCCGCAAGTTCACCCACCTTATTCCGGATGCTCCTGGCATTGAAGAAGACACACTTTAAACCACCTTCCTGCCTGCCGGTACACTCCTGCAACTTTGAAACCTTACTCATGACCTCACTACTCTCAACCTCCTGTATTCTGGAGCTACAATTCAGGTTCCCAAGCCCCTGCTGAACTAGTTTCATACCCTCCCGAAGAACATTAGCAAATTTCCCTCCTAGGATATTGGTACCCCTCTGGTCCAGGTGTAGGCCATCCCGTTTGTAGAGGTCCCACCGACCCTAGAATGAGCCCCAATTATCCAGAAATCTGAAACCTTCCCTCCTGCACCATCCTTTGGAATCTGTCTTGTTCCATGTGACACCAGCGCTAGCCCATTAACGGATCATGAATTGCTCCGGGACCAGTGCCAATTTAGTGGTCATAGAAGTCCACCAATTCAGTCCCAGCGTCAACACAACATCATAGAATTATCAAATTTACAGTGCAGAAGGGGGCAATTCGGCCCATCGGGTCTGTACCGGCCCTTGGAAAGAGCACCCTGCTTAAGACCACATCTCCACCCTATCCCCGTAACCCAGTCTCACCTTTTTTTTGCACTGAGGGATAATTTAGCATGGCCAATCCACCTAACCTGCACATCTATCTGTGGGAGGAAACCGGAGCACCCGGAGGAAACCCACGCAGACACGGGGAACAAGTGCAAACTCCACTCAGACAGTCACCCGAGGCCAGAATTGAACCCAGGACCCTGGAGCAGTGCTAACCACTGTCACTGTGCCACTGTGCCATCATTTCTGAAATGGAGAATCTCGCCCATGGGCTTTTATATGAAATGATTTATGAGTGTCATTGTCAAAAATCACATCAAGAATAGGCAATCTATGCCTATTCGGCAGCGCCAAACCACCCTCCCCGACTATGCTCCAACCACATTTTCTTCACCCGCGGGGTTTTATTCGCCCACACAAAGTCCGAGATGATCTTGTTCACCCGCTTGAAAAAGGCCTTAGGGATGAAGATAGGGAGGCACCGAAAGACAAACAGAAATCTGGGGAGGACCGTCATTTTCACGATCTGTACCCTCTCCGCCAGTGACAACGGGAGCATGTCCCATCTCTTAAAATCCCCTTCCATTTGCTCTACCAACCGGGATAGGTTAAGCTTATGCAGTGCCTCCCATTTCCGAGCCACCTGGATTCCCAGATAGCGAAAGCTCTTCCCTACCATTCTAAGTGGCAGCTCTCCCAGTCTCTGCTCCTGCCCTCTAGCCTGAATCACGAACATCTCACTCTTCCCCATGTTCAATTTATACCATGAACAACTGCCAAATTCCCCCAAGATCCGCATAACCACCCCCATCCCCTTCAGCGGGTCCGAAATGTACAAAAGCAAATCGTCCGCGCAGAGCGAGACCCGGTGCTCCACACCTCCCCGAACCAGCCCCTGCCAGTTCCTCAAAGCTCTTAGCGCCATGGCCAGTGGCTCTATAGCTAGAGCAAACAATAACGGGGAGAGGGGGCACCCTTGCCTCGTCCCTCGATGTAATTTAAAATACGCCGACCTCAGCCGGTTCGTACGCACGCTCGCTACAGGCGGCTGGTAGAGCATCCGCACCCAGCCAATAAAGCCCTCACCAAACCCAAATCTTGCCAGCGCCTCCCACAGGTACTCCCACTCCACCCGATCAAAAGCATTCTCCACATCCATCACTACCACTACCTCCGCCTCTCCTCTTTCTGAGGGCACCATAATAACATTTAAAAGCCTCCGAATGTTGGCCTTGAGTTGCCTGCCCTTAACGAATTCCGTCTGGTCTTCCCCTATCACTCCCGGAATGCAGTCTTCTATCCTTGTGGCCAATATCCTAGCCAACAACTTGGCATCCACATTCAAAAGCGAGATCGGCCTATATGACCCACACTGCTCGGGATCCTTCTCCCGTTTAAGAATAAGTGAAATCGAGGCCTGCGACATTGTCGGGGCGAGTATTCCCTTCTCTCTAGCCTCGTTAAATATTCTCACCAGCAGTGGGCTCAATATCTCTGAGAACTTATAAAATTCCACCGGTAGCCGTCCGGCCCCGGAGCCTTGCCCGACTGCATGCCCTCCAGCCCCTTGATAATTTCCTCAATCTCAATTGGGGCTCCCAGCCCCTCCACCAAGTCCTCCTCCACCCTCGGAAACCTCAACTGATCCAGAAATTGCCTCATCCCCTCTACTCCAGCCGGGGGTTCCGACTCATGTAATTTACTGTAAAATTATTTTAAAACTTTGTTCACCCCCCCCCCCCCCCCCCCTCCCCCCGGGTCCAAGACCATGTTACCATCCCTATTCTTCACTCTACCAATCTCCCTGGCTGCCATTCTCTTCCAAAGCTGTTGCGCCAACATCCTACTTGCCTTTTCACCGTACTCGTAAACCGCCCTTTACCTTCCTCAACTGCTCCACTGCTTTCCCTATGGTCAACAACTCCAACTCCGCCTTCAACCTCCGCCTCTCCCGCAGGAGGTCCGAGTCGAAATGAGTTCCCCTCGAACAACCGCCTTCAGAACTTCCCAAACTGTCGCCGCAGATACCTCTCCCGTGTCATTTGTCTCCAGGTAGTTCTGGATGGACTTATTCACCTGCCCGCAGACCGCTTAATCCGTTAGCAACCCCACATCCAGTCTCCATAACGGACGTTGTCCTCTCTTCTCACTAACCCGCAAATCCACCCAATGTGGGGCATGATCCGACACTGCAATTGCCGAGTATTCCGTCCTCGCCACCTTCGGTATTAGCGCCCTGCTCAGAATAAAAAAGTCAATACGAGAGTATGGACGTCAGAAAAAAAAAACTCCTTTGCCCTCGGCTGTGTAAACCTCCATGGGTCTATACCCCCCATCTGTACCAAAAAGCCCTTCAATTCCTTTGCCACAGCCGGCTTGCTCCCTGACCTGGATATTGACTGGTCCAATTCCGGATCAATGACCATGTTAAAGACCACCCCCCCCTTATGATCAGGTTGTATGACTCTAAGTCCGGGATTTTACCTAGCACACGCCTCATAAATTCCATGTCGTCCCAGGTCGGAGCATATATGTTCACGCGCACCACTCGTACACCCTCCACCCTTCCACTCACCATTATGGACCTACCCTCCTTATTGACACGATTCTCCCAGCCTCAAATGCCATTCTCTTACTAGTCAAAATTGCTACCCCCCTGGTCTTTGAGTCCAGTCCTGAGTGGAACAACTGGCTAACCCATCCCTTCCTCAATCTCGTCTGGTCTATGACCTTAAGATGTGTCCCTTGTAGCATTGCCACGTCTGCCTTCAGTTCGCTTAGATTGCCGAACACCCGAGCCTTCTTGACCGGCCCATTCAGTCCGCTCATATTCCACGTAATCAGCCTAGATGGGGGGTCCCTCAGCGGGTCATTAGCCCTGGGCTTCCTTGCGAGGGCTCAGTGCCCTCTATCCACCTCCAGGGGCCGAGGGAACGCCCCAGCCCCCATCAACTTCTCCAGCATGTCCGTCACATAAGCCCTCGCATCTGATCCCTCACTGCCTTCAGGGAAGCCAACAATTCTGAGGTTCTGCCTCCTGGATCCATTCTCCAGGTCCTCCAGCTTCTCCTGCATCCTCTTCTGGTGGTCGTCCAACACCTCCACCTTGTTCTCCAGTACGGTTATATCGTCCTCCTGGTCGGATAACTTTTGTTCGATCTCCTGTATCGCTTTCCCCTGGGTCTCCTGATTCAAGACTACTTGATCAATCGAAGCCTTGATTGGGTCCAGCGTATCCTTTTTCTGCTTGGTGAAGCAATCCTCAAAAAACTTCACCAGCTGCTCCATCGACCACTGTGCCCATCTCTCCTCGGCCCTTGCCCTCCGCCATGCTATCCCGCGGTACCAGCTCCGCTTGCTTCTCACTACCAGGACTGAGTCGTTTCACACGGCCACTTCTGGTCCAATTCTCCATACACCAGAGAGGGAATCCTCCTTACTGTAGCACAGTTCACCGAATTATCCCATAAAATCCGAAAAAAATCGGGGGAAAAAGGTCCGAAAGTCCGTTACAGGCGGGAGCTATTGAATGTGCGACCTACTCCTCCATGGCTGCCACCGGAAGTTGCTCAACTCTTCTCTTTCAACGAGTCCCAGTGCTCCCTACTAGGAATCGGCACTCAGTGCAAAATCAAATAAAACGCTGGTACAGCTCCCAAAATATCATACTTTAATTCATTACTGTGATGTCTTCCTCCCCGACTGAGTCACAGTGCTAGACTTTAAAACAAACGAATGTGTGCCTGTATCAACAGGAATCTCCTCTAATTAACTCTGAAAGATAATATTCAACAAGATGTCACAGAGCTGACGTGAATTTCGAGTTGTGAGTCGCAATCTCAGACTGCATACTTTTTGATTAATGGAGTTGCTGATTGCAGCTAATTCCTGCTCCAGATATTTAGTTGTTTCCCATGGATAAGAATAACTAGCTCCTCATATATACCACTACTTTATAAGCTGCTGAAGGCCAGCAATTCTGTGTCAATCATCTTATCTCTTTTACAATGTTTGACTGGGAACAGAACTAGAAATTTTAATTAATTCTGTGACATTTTCATTTCATTTTCATTTCATTTTCAATTTATTGAATGCATCCTTTTTTCTGAACAAGTGGAAAAATAACATTAAAGTAACATTAACCCATGGACTGGTGACAGGTTGATTCATTTTCAGATCATCAATTGACACTGGAAAAAGCTACAGAAATAAAGCCAATCCATAATAAGTATTATCATTATTAATGTAATATTAACCTTCGTGGACTATAAGATACTCTTAAAACATAATTCTAAAACAAAAGGAGCCTCAACCCAAACTCTTTTTCCATCCAATGTTGATAAAGCTCCTACCTGGCCTAACTTCTTTTGATTATAGGTCAAGTAATTAGTATTATTTCTCTCATGAGGACATTATGGTATGTTTAGTCAAACGCACTGTTGTTTTATGTTACCTGTGGAAGAGGATCTCTGTAGATACGCACACTTCATGTCCGAGGATAGAAACAAATGCAGACTGAAGAATGGAATTTTTTTTCTGTTGAGTGTCAGATTCCTTACTGAATACAGCGAGAAATGAGGTAGGGCCAAACTGAACCTAGTTCCCAATGAGCATGCACTGTAAGCACCAAAATGCTTCTGACCCCTCCATTCATCCATCTCGCCCTGACTTTAAAATCACCTTTTTGACCAACCTTCCAGTCAACTTCTCCCCCAGTATCTCCTTTAGCTCACTGTTCATTTTGTTTTTTTAAGCACACTTATATGAAATACCCTGGGATATAACTGATTTTTCAACACTATTGATTTTTGCTCTGATAAATCGGCAATGTAACTCAGGAAAGATAAAGGAACAGTTGGTAAATTGAGTGGGATTACACATTAGTGTAGCAAGAGGCAAGTTTCCAAAGCTGTGGTTTAATACTGTGAAAAGGGAAAAGCAGAGGTTTGACACTACATCTGACCAATGTTGTTTCTTATGTGGTGATGCTTAATGCTGGCATAGGGCAACAATGGGGAAACAGGTCCTAGCATTGAAATGTTTAACCTTCAGCAGCAGAAAAGATATATCCCATGTTTAATATGAGCTCATGTCAAGATACAAAAACAGCTGAAACAAAATGAAGAATGAAGATGTGTTTTTTTACCCAGCAGGGTATGCCTATGCTTGTAATTTTTGTTTACCACTACAGGGCATGAAGTGGCTTCACTCCCTTACATCACATGCCGATCACCAAAGATCAAAATTTAAAATAATCAACCTATAGAATAGAAAAGGGTCTGAACCAGCACATCAAGTAACCTCTGGGTTCTTATACATACATTGTTTAGCTTGAGCTTGCTCTTGTCCTGTTTCTGTAGGTGTCCTGACAGGTGGTACAAAACAGCTCTGCTCCTTCTTCTGTTAGCGTTGAATCCTGGGGGCCTGGTGTTTTGGTAGATTTCCACATCATCTGCAAGTGGGAAAGAAGATACACCTATTTGCATTAGTTAAAAATTATAGAAATGTACGGAGATGATACCCACAGAAATGCATACAAATAGGGGTGATGAATGGGGCTGACAATTATTATTCCTGAGTCAAGTATAATGGGGCGTTTCCCCTTTACTGTACTGGAAAGTTGGCCTTGATTTATACACTCAGGATTGGGAATGGGGCTTGAAACCACACACTATTATGCTCTAGTGAGAGCTGGTCCACAGAGATTTTCAGTTCCCCACCATACATATAGGGATTTACATATAAATATTCTTCTGATACAAATATTGTGTTGAATTGTACTCACTGTTGCAACATCGGAATTTTCATACAGCAAGATCTCAAACATACAATGTAATAATGACCAGATAATCTGTTTTTGTGATGTTGATTGGGAGATAAACATTGGTCAGGAAACCAGGAAAATTTCAGGTTTTTTATTTACTCATTCATGGGATGTGGGCATCATTAGCTAGTTCAGTACTTATTGCTCATCCCTAATTGACTTTGAGAAGTTGGTGGTGAATGCCTTCATAAACTGTTGCAGTCCATGTGTTGTAGAAATGGAAACACTCATAGTGCATAGGAAGGGAGTACCAGGATTTTGGCCCAGTGACAGTGAAGGAACGATGATCTGGTTCCAAGTCAGGATGGTATGGCTTGGAGAGGAACATGCTGGTGGTCATGTCCAAGCATCTGCTGCTCTTATTCTTCTAAATGTTCGAGGCTGCAGATTTGGAAGGCGCTATTGAAGGAGCCTTGGTGAGTTTCTGCAGTGTATCTTGTAGATAGTGCACACTGCTGCCATTGTGCATTGGTGTTGGAGGGAGTGAATGGTGGTGGATGATTTGCCAATCAAGTGAGCTGCTTTGTCCAGGATGAGCTTCTTGAGTGTGAGAGCTGTACTCATCTAGGCAAGTGGAGAATTCTTTAAGACAGCACCAGGGGATCATTTACATCCACCTGACAGGGCCTCAGTTTAATATCTCATCTGAAAGATGTTAAATCTGAAAATGCAGCACCCTTTCAGGACTGCACGGGAGTATCAGCCTATATTTTTGTGCTTAAATAAGTGGGACCTGATGCCAGAACATTCTAACATAAAGGCAAGGGAGCTACCAACTGAACCATAGCCGGCACCACAATGTATGCTCCTTTCTCAATGTTTTATTTCACCATTCACTCAAATTTCAGCTGAGGTTTTCTTAATTACAAAAATAAGACCAGGATTTAATGTTACGCTCTGATGAACTAGAAAGCAGGTCTTGACTTCTTCAACTCCAAGTTTATTGTGTTCAGTAATCAAAGTACCACCAGTATCCCCTTTATATTTGCTGTAGTCTATTAGCAATAAGTGCAACAATTAAACCCCAATTCCAACGTAAGCACTCGGGAACATTAACGTTTTCCTAACATTTAAGCCAACATTATTCAAATAGTAACAACTAGCTCCCTCTAAAGCAGGATCATGTCCTTCAAAAAAAGACAGAACATGCTAGAACTGCTCAGTAGTTCTGGTAGCATCTGTCGACACAAATAATGGCCTGAACCTTTCAGATAGCAGGGTCCCGGTTCCCATTATCTGAACAGTCAACGAGGAAGACATCCACCCCAATTCTGAGTGCCCTTAAATGAGTGCTAAGTGATTGCAGGCAGGACTTAACACCCCTCAGTCAGAAGGTAGTCCTGCCTTACAGTGCTGCCGTTCTCCAGTCCCTGCTGCGACAGTGCTTCTGTGGGCGGAAGAATAAATACAGGAAGATGCCTGAGACTAAGTCCAGGCACTGGAAGCCCAGGTTACTTCAAGGGGTCCCAAGGTGGGGAGGGTTGGGAAAGCTTGGGCGAGGAGGTGAGGAAGGGGGCAATCGAGGTCCTGGGCTTAATGCCAGGGCTGGGGTGAGAGGCCCGGAGACCACCGGACCACAAATAGGGGGTGACTTCTGAAGGGGGCTTCTGATGAAGGTGCTCCTTCCCTTATCCTGTGCAGGATCTAACTCTGTTGACATTTGGCCTTCCTCCATGCAAGTTCAATCCTCCTGCCCAGCCTAAATGGGCATTAAGTGGCCAATTATTGACCACTGCTGCAAGGACAGGCTTCTCATCTGAGGCCATGCCCAGCCCAGTGTAAAATCACTTTGTGGCCGGGGTAGGTGGAAACCCGTAGGGAATCATGTCCCTCCTTCCAAAAAAGCGGGGGGAGTGCAAAATTCTGGCCAATATTTGGTTTCAGTTCTGTGGACCTTTCATCATATGAAAGATCACAGGATTGAAACATTAACTCTGTTTCTCTGTGCATAGCTGCTGCCAGACTTAATGAGCATTTATAGAATTTGCTGTTCTTAGTCCAGATCTCCAGCATCCACAGGATAAACCAGGGGCTGGATTTAATGTTTGCAGCAGTGGACCTGTCCACCTGCTGAGAGGCCAATGGCAATCCTGCAACAACGATTCCCAGGCACCCCAATGTGATTAGGAGTCAATCAAACACCACCCAGTCAGCTTCAAGGTCCCCGGTCCTACATGGCCAGTATCCTGCATCCCAGAGCTGCCGGCCAATCATGGACCAGCAGCTCATCAGCATCAGCAACACCACAATGGGCAGTGGTCACTGCCAGTACTGTAACAGTCTCCTAGAGGAGGAGCAGCCATGGAGGCCACTGAGTCCAGGGCCAGTGAAAAAGGCCGCTTGCAGGTCCCTCTTTTGGGCATGGTGTCTGAACAGGTGGGACGCCTCCACCCCCATATGCACTCTGGCTGTTACGTGGTCCTTAGTTGGCCTAGGGTGGTGATGCCTTCCTTGATCCTTCTCGTCCAACTCTTAATTGGGAGGAGTTGTGAATGTGGCAGGCTCTCCGCTCTGCACCTGCCTGCCCCACCACATGCCCTCCCGCCACTGCGACCAGCCCATTCTGGAGATGGTGGGTGGGGGCGGGGGATTAAATTCTATCCATGTTCCTTTGACAGATATGGAACCGAAAATATATCAAAACTTCAAACAAGAGTTTCCTCAATGACTTACTCATAACTTCAATGATTGCATCCAACCCATATTGACTTGATTCATTTATGCATATTGTTCAAAGAAGTAAACGCGTAAACAAACCGCAAAACAGCTTGTACCCGAGCAAATCTTTTACCTGTTTAAAACAAACACTGCTGGCTTACAGCTTCAGTTCAGTGTGCCTTCATTTGTGAAATATGGCTTGGAGTCGTTGCAGTGACAGGAGATACTGCAGAGCGGGAGCGGGGGGTGGTGAGGTGTCTTGCAGGGTAGATAAAATTGGGGGTAGGTGGGGACAAGGCACATAAATGTAATGAGCAGTGGAGATTGGGGATCCTCTTAAATTTAACACATGGGAGGAAAGAAACTAAGCTGGATCTGGAAGACTTGCATTGGCCGAGGGAGCAAAGACTGAGAGCAGGTCAGAACCCTAACAGAGGCTCTGCAGTGGATTTGGGAGGGAGCGTAGGACTGGACTAATGTCTAAGTGAAAAGTTCATTCTGAAAGATACCACAAGGGTGAGGAGACATTTTAATCAAAAGAACATATACATGGGTCACGATTCAAGTTGAAGTTCGGTTTTGGGTGTGTTTGGCAGGAGGCTTTACGACGGCCGCATTGTACCGCAGCACGGTAGCGCAGTGGGTAGCACTGTTGCTTCACAGCTCCAGGTCCCAGGGTCGATTCCTGGCTTGGGTCATTGTCTGTGTGGAGTCTGCATGTTCTCCCTGTGACTGCGTAGGTTTCCTCCGGGTGCCCCGGTTTCCTTCCACAAGTCCCGAAAGATGTGCTGTTAGGTAATTTGGACATTCTGAATTCTCCCTCTGTGTACGCGAACAGGTGCCGGAATTTGGTGATTAGGGGCTTTTCAAAGTAACTTCATTGCAGTGTTAATGTAAGCCTACTTGTGACAATGAAGATTCTTATTTAAAAAGATTATTATTATTGGTGAGATTGCGGCCTGTATTCAATGGCACCTAGTGCCAAAAATGAACTCCCATGAGATTCTCGACAGTACCAGCATCTCACTGACTCGTGCCTCATCCGCTTACTGCCAACAAAAGGGAGATCCTTTTAAGTACACCCTCACTACTCGTTCCCAGTCAACACACAAGCATGGCAACGCGCAGACCCGCTCCTCACTTTGGAGATGCCGACGTCGCAAGGCTTCTCAACACTGTGGATGAAAGGCAGGGCACCCTGTTCTCCAGATAGAGTCGGAGGACCAGCAGCGGGTGAGCAATGCCGCCTGGGAGGCAATGACAGCGGCTGTTCCACCTCTGATGTGCAGATGTACCTTGACATTACACAAGACCACCGAAGATCAAGAAGAGTGAGGAGCACTAAATGGGCACTTGCGGGGGTAGGGGGGAGTCATTATCTGTAGCTAGGAGGAATGGAAATCTGTCATAGTGAAATGTGCACCATTAAAACATGTCACACCTCATACCTGTGAAGCCTCTGTCATGTTAATCTTCACAGTGGCCCTGCCCGCAACCCCGTCCCCTGTTAACCTCCGCTCCCCCCACCCCCTGGACATAGTGGTCCAAGATCAAAGGCCTCAGTTGCAGACCCTGTTCAGAGGATTAGTGTGAGCGCACTGTCACCAGATAGACAGAAGTCAGACTTTAGCAGAAACTAAGGAGCACCAGAGCTTTCCTCACAGCGAGTTATCATCACCCACCTGCCTTGTAAGGTGACCTAATGACAGGACCCACACAGGTCCTTCACCTTGGAGTGTTGTTACACAGACCCTTGAAGGTGGGAATAGGATGGTCGGGGATGGGGCGGGGTGAGGGGGAGGGTTGGGGAATGTGGGGGGGAAACGAGGAGGGGAGGTGAATGATGGAGGAAGGGAAATGGTGGGGCAGGGGGATTAGGGGCAAAGGACTGGGGGGATGGAGGTAAATGGGGGGAGGGGGGTTAACGGGAATGGAGGGGAAGGAAATAGGGGAGCTTGTTCTGACAGACACAGCCTCGTCCTATGAGTATCTGGAGACGATGAGGGCTTCCCTGATCCGCCTAGCATGTCAGATCCTTGCCGCCGCCAGTCCAGTATCCTCACTTTCCTTCTTGGCCTCGTCCTCCAGCCCCAACTGGACCCCCTCATTGTCCTAATCCCGCTCCTCAGATGAGGCCACATGTCCATCCTGCTCCACCTTTTCTTCCAGCATGTCACCCCGCTGCTGTCCAGATAATTATAATAATCTTTATTGTCACAAGTAGGCTTACATTAACATTGCAATGATGTTACTGTGAAAATCCCCTAGTCGCCACATACCGGCGCCTGTTCGGGTACACAGAGGGAGAATTCAGAATGTCCAATTTACCTAACAGCATGTCTTTTGGGACTTGTGGGAGGAAACCGGAGCACCTGAAGGAAACCCACACAGATACAGGGAGAGTGTGCAGACTCTGCACAGACAGTGACCCAAGCCGGGAATTGAACCTGGGATCCTGGCGTTGTGAAGCAACAGTGCTAACCACTGTGCTACCGTGTCACCCGGTACTGTGGAGGGCACAGTGGACCACCGCAAAGCGGGAGACCCTCTGAGGTGGCATACTGCAAGGCATCGGAAACTCATTTTCAGCAGCCCGGTCATCAACAGCATGGGGGGGGCAATGTGGGCTTCCTGATAACAGGTCTCCACCTCAGTCTCAGGCCTCCACACCGGCGTCATCAGCTGTGACCTCAGCGGGTATCCCTTGTCCCCCATGAGCAATTTCTTATCCTGGGTTGGTCCTCGAAGACACCGTGGATCTCGAAGTACTCCAGGATGAAGCTGCCATATATGCTCCCTAGGTAACTGGCACGCACATGAATGGTTCTGAGGCGGTGGTCGCACATAACCTGGACATTCAGGGAGTGGAACCCCTTCCTGTTAATAAATGGCACTGCCAGATGCCCCGGTGCTCGCAGGGCGACATGCGTGCCATCGATCGGTCCTGGACCTGGGGCATGAGGCGACGGCATCAACTCCTGCAGCTCGGGCATCTTGGTGGTCCTGGTCCAGCTCAAAGGTGATATAGTCTGATGCTCGGGCATACAGATTGTCCGTCACCTCCGGGATGCATTTGTGGGCCACACAGGCCCCCGCTCGAGCCCTGGAATGACATGGTGCTGGAAACGTTTAGAGTTGCAGCGACCTTTGTGGCCACTGGGAGCGGGTGCCATCCTCTTCCATGGGGGGTGCCATGTCTGTGAGAACATGGCACAGGTACCGCATTGTCTCTCTGCTGAGATGCAGTCTCAATAGTGCCTGTCCGCTCATTGACAAATTAATTTCCGCTTTTACCTGGGCAGGCAAGAATTCCAGAGTCCACAGCGCTCTGCCTCAGAGAGCCACAGGATCGGGAGGTCAAATCTCCTGTTTTATTATTGGGCTGCCAACATACAGAAAATCCTGCAATGGTTTAGTGACCCTGGCTCAAATTCGGGTAAAATGGAGGCTCGGTCTTGCACCACAACCGTCTCCCTATGTGTCATAATTTCTGCACTGCTGCCCTTCTCCCCTACAGGTCTTTCCTCGAGTTCTGTAGTTGTCTCCTCTCTCAGGATTTGGAAGCAGTTCCGAGTACCTCAAACTTCTCTCACTGTCTTCACTTGCCCCGATCTGCGACAATCACCTCTATGTGCCTTCGGGCTTGAATCCATCATTCCGGTCTTGGGGAGCAGGAAGTCTTAGGCACTTCAGAGACTTGTTTTTAGAAGGAGGTTTTGCCAGCCTTGAGAGGCATATGGACACATTTAGTTTGACGGGCTCCAACCTTTTTCATTTCTTTCAAATTCTAGATTTCTCATGTAAGTTTTTTTCCTCCTTCCTCCTGGCCCCACCCTCTTCCTTATTAGAAAAGGTCTTTGTAATGTTCTTGCCAGATGGCTTGATTTAAAATACAAGAACACTTGTAGATAAAGCTATAAACAACTTATTAACATTAACTGTGGGTCAAATATATACAAAACAACAGATGAATAATAGTATGAACATGCACAAGCAATCTCTCTCCCCCACAGCTCGCTCGTCAGTCTGAGGTCACCTGACTCTAACATTCACTTATATACTAAGGAAACACCTAGTAACTAGTCGGTGAATTACAACACAACCATGGTATCACTGCATCCCCTTTCCTTTGAAGGAATAAATTAATACATTATCATCTGTATATTTACATGTGATATCATTAGCCTGTGAGTCTAACAGCATTAATGTTTTTATTTAAAATTTAAAAGAAACTCGTTTAACAAAAATATACATATATACAAGAACAGCAAGCATTGTATGTATGGATAGTCCAAATCTACAAATTGAGTCGATCAGGTTTTCTTCTGTCTCTGGTTGATCTTCTCAAAGTTTGACCTTGCTGCTCAGAACTTGTTCTCCATGGCATTCTCATGCTCAGGAACTGCTGAACTATCTGACACTGCAGCTGGCGTTGACTCTGACGTAGATTCAACATCCATCACTTTGTTGTGAAAGTCTTCTCTGGTTTTCAAGAGTGCGCAACGATTGCTTCTTAAAACCAACACATCCTCTGTCTGTGCATTGTAGGAACGAGGTGCTACTTCTTCAAGTACAATGGCTTTGTTCGACCAATTGTCTGAATCTTCCATTCTCACAATGTCATCACTACTCAGAGATGGTAAAGTTCTAGACACTCTATCATACAACTGCTTTTGTTTCACTTTAATGTTTTGCATTTCCTGCAGGACCACTGCATTCTCCTCCTTCTTTTCCAAGTATGGAAGTGTGGTATGCAACCTTCTATTCATGAGTAACTCTGCTGGCGATCTACCATGTGACAATGGTAACCCTTTGCAACATGATTTTGCGAGATATAGATCAGATTGGCTGTCTATTGCTTTCTGTAATGATTATTTTACAATGTGTACACTTTTTCATTCAGATCTTTGTGATCTAAGCCTTTACAAGCATCACAATTTTTTGCTTCACACATACCATGGAATTTACCTCATTGGTAGTTTCTTCTATCTTCTTGATAACTTGTGGTTTTGTGTCAGATAGGGGTGGTAGGGTAGAAATGGGATTGACATGCAGATCTGCATGTTCAGCAATTTCACTACTAATAGTTTATATTGGTGGTTTAGGTAATGCAACTTCTTTAAATTGTAACTCGTTGGCAAATGGTAGTCTACTAAAATCAGTGAACACATTGCTGAATTTGCTGATAATGTTCTCAGAATCATTGGAGTGTTGCTCCAATCCTTTGTGGATGTTATATACCAACTGCACTAGACCTAAATCTTCACAGGACTGATCGCCGAATAATGAACCCAAGCTCTTGGATACAATACAGAATGGGATGGAATAAACTGGGTACTTCATCACCACACTCGGGTTGCAAGCACCACAACACTTAATGCTTGAACCATTATAATCTCTCAGAGAGATTTTGTGATTTCTTCTAATCGGCTGAATTTTTAGATTTTATAAATCAGTCATGCTTATTAAATTGGCTTTGGCACCAGTATCTAACTTCAATTGGACCACTGTACGGTTCACTTCAAGTGGTAGCAGCCATTTGTCCTCATCAACCGCATTTATTTTAAATGGAGCATCAGTGTGCATTTTTTTAAACAGAAAACAATTTTTTGATGTCCCCCCAAAATTCCTCTTCTCTGTTATTACGCCATCAAACAATGATGTTTCATCACTGGAGACTGTGTCTTCCACTGTGTTGACCAATCAGGGGTTGAGTTTAGAGTAACAATTCTGAACAATGTGATTTATTTCCTTTGCATCTGGAACAAAACTTGCTAAACGCTGGACTTAATTTGCACCTTTGACCACATCTTCCACACAGAAATACTTTGTTATGACCTTTAACTTGTTTGTTGGTATGCGAGGAGCTGCAGCAACTTTCCTGCCTTTTTTGGAAGTTTCCCACCTTTTTGGAAAAAGGGTGGCAACCGGAGTGTTTTCCTCCAAGAATATGCTGCCATTACTGAGAAACATTTTAGAATGTTGTGCTGCTAGATCATGAGTCTGACAAATCTTAACTGTTTGTTCCAAAGTAGCTCTGATTTACTCAGCTTACTTTCATTCACACCAAACACAATCTGACCCCGAATCATGGAAGATTCCATCGCAGAAGATTACATGTTTTGGTTTTAACTTTAAAACAGTGATGAATTGATTTATGGACTCTTCTTTCTTCTGTAAATGTGATCTAAACACATAGCATTCATAAATTTCATTCTTTCTGGAGGTGCAATGTTCATCAAATCTTCAAATTGCTTTGTTAAAATTTTTACTATCTTCAACGTTTGCAAATTGAAACGTATTAAACTCAGCAATTTCTTCGGGCCCTGTCGCTGTTCTGAGCATCGCATTATTACGCAAATCTGAACAATTTCCTAAATTTACTGCAGTAGGAAACAAATTGTTGTTTAAACATGCGCCAGTTGTTGTCCACTTTACCATGAAATCTGAGACTGAGTGGTGGCTTCAACTACTCCATGTTGTTAATTTTTGCAGTCTGAAAAATCTTCAAATCTCTGTGGACCTTGTGGCAGGCTTGTTTTTTTCTCAGTGTTTAATACCATCCAACCCTGGTACCATGTAATGTTCTTGTTGGATGGCCTGATTTATATTACAAGAATACTTGCAGCTAAAGCAATAAATGATTTATTAACATTAACTGTGGGTCAAATATATACAAAACAACAGATGAATACCAGTATGAACATACACAATCAACCTGTCTCCCAGCTCCCTTGTCAGTCTGAGGTCTCCTGACTCTAACATTCACTTATATACAAATGAGACACCTAGTGGTCAGTTGGTGAATTATAACACAACCATGATATCACTACAGTCCTGTCCTTGGCACAACAGGACAGAGAGTCTACAACAAACCTGTATAGCCCAATTCTTTCTTTGGATCCTGCCTTTGGATGGAGTAAAGGAGAAATGGGTTTGGGGAACTTGGCCCTGTACTTACGAAGGAAGCTTGGAGGGAAGCTCTCCGATGGGTGAATTCCACGTCATCGTGTGCCAGACTGAGTTTGATTCAGTTCAAAGTATTACACAGAACACATTGGAGTAAGGTGAAGATGAGTCAATTTTTTCTTCTTTCGAAATGTGGAGAACAAGTGTGATCGCTGCTCACTTACACCGGCTAACCACATGTGTTTTGTCTTGTCCTAAGATTGCTGGATACAGGGTTTCCTTTTTTGATACAGTGTCTAAGATTTTATGGTTGGCCTAGAACCTTACCCACTGGTAGCAATATTTGGACTCTCCAGCAGTCCATTCGGGGTTAGGGGTAGACCTTCTCACCTTTACCTCTTTAATAGTAAGGAGTCGAATATTGCTCAATTGAAGACTTCCCATGCCACCTAAAGTATCTGCATGGATGGAAGACATGGGGCGAAATTCTCCCGAAACGGCGCAATGTCCGCCGACTGGCGCCCAAAACGGCGCCAATCAGACGGGCATCGCGCCGCCCCAAAGGTGCGGAATGCTCCGCATCTTTGGGGGCCGAGCCCCAACATTGAGGGGCTAGGCCGGCGCCGGAGGAATTTCCGCCACGCCAGCTGGTGGAAACGGCATTTGTTGCCCCGCCAGCTGGCGCGGAAATGACATCACCGGGCAGCGCATGCGCGGGAGCGTCAGCGGCCGCTGACAGTTTCCCACGCATGCACAGTGGAGGGAGTCTCTTCCGCCTCCGCCATGGTGGAGACCGTGGCGGAGGCGGAAGGGAAAGAGTGCCCCCACGGCACAGGCCCGCCCGCGGATCGGTGGGCCCCGATCGCGGGCCAGGCCACTGTTGGGGCACCCCCCGGGGCTAGATCACCCCTTGCCCCCCCCAGGACCCCAGAGCCCGCCCACGCCGCCTTGTCCCGCGGTTCAAAAGGTGGTTTAATCCATGCCGGCGGGACAGGCAATTTATCGGCGGGACTTCGGCCCATTCGGGCCGGAGAATCGAGCGGGGGGGCCCGCTAACCGGCGCGGCCCGATTCCCGCCCCCGCCGAATATCCGGTGCCGGAGACTTTGGCAACCGGCGGGGGCGGAATTCACGCCAGCCCCCGGTGATTCTCCGACCCGGCGGGGGTCGGAGAATGACGCCCGAGGTGTCATTCTTACATCCGGAGAAAATTAAATATACCATTAGGACTTGGTGGAGAGGTTCTACCAGAGCTGACGGCCACTCATCTCATTCTTTAAAGAACTGGACACAGTCAAGAGTTAAGGGGGTTAGGTTATAATGGGGTTAATTTGTATATCATAGGCTTAAACCAATGTTTTTGTTTTTCACTTCTTTGATTCTGTACCTATAATATATATATATATATATACTTCTTTGTTAATATTGTTGTTACTGTTCATATCTGATCACTCAATAAATATATATTTTTTAAAGATTAATTGCCGATAGATTTCTCTTTTTATAAATTAGAGTACCCAATTATTCTTTTCCAATTAAGGGGCAATTTAGCATGGCCAATCCACCTACCATGCACATCTTCGGGTTGTGGGGGGTGATGCCCACATAGACACGGGGAGAATGTGCAAACTCCACATGGACAGTGATCCAGGACCGGGATCGAACCTGGGTCTTCAGTGCCGTGAGGCAGCAGTGCTAACCATTGCGCCACCTGCTGCCAATAGATTTCTGTCAGCTTTTGCTGTGACCGTTGAAATATTTGGTGATTTCCAGAGTTGTTTAGAATTGTTGTGGCACATGCTGACGGGCTTTGTCTAAAGTTCAAGGGTTCTGCACAAACCACTTGCTCCAAAACCTGGATGTAACACTTTGCATTGCTCTTGGTCTACAGCATGACAGGAAGAATGAGTTGAGGCAACAAAGAGCAGGTCAAGATGTAGGAAGGAGTTGAAGAGGAGGGGAAAGTATTTTCAGCAGGAGCCCGAATCTGTTCAGGGAGCTAATCTCTGAACTCACCTTCGAACAATGTCAGCATGCTGTCAAAAATCCACCACTTTCTGCAGCCAGGATTGCAACCAAAGAGTAGGGCAAGGGTGGCAGTGAATGTGACTGTGGCCAAGAACTTTTCTATGTCAGGCTCCTTGAAGGCTGAACGAGTGATGTTTTCAACAACTTCATGTCCATTGTTGCATAAAGGACGGCACTGAGACTCTATATTACCAGAGAGAAAGCCTGTAGATTCATGAGGATTGCAGGATTTGGGAATGTCATCATACCTGGTCCAAAGATGTGTTTGAGATAGACTCCAGGAAACAAGGCCTCGAAGAACTTTAAAACATCTAATTATGTGTACAACTATGTACAGTGATAGATGAGCACGAGGCTCCTTCCAGAACCATCTCTCTTTAAGTTCCAGTATCACGTGATCTGAGATCACTAATAAGGCATATTATCTATTAGCAGAATAGCTATTGCCCTTTACAGGTTCCACGTGGTACAAGTGCCATTGGCAGATGTTGGTTTGCAGGTATCCCACATCAACTCTGGGATGTACCACAACCAAAAGCGATTCCACTCCCTCAATCTCCAGCTTGAGTATGAACATAGACATAGTATCACGCAGGTCACTGTCCACTATCCTGGCAGCACTTATGATGGATGTGATTTTCCCACTAACTTTTGGCGCTCTCCAAATGTTCCCATCCAGGCCACGATGATTGTAAAATCTTGGCGATGCATTCATTGTGTCGTAGTCCACTGTGCTGAGTACATTTGAGCCATCGTAACGAACTTGAAGATGACTAGAGCTATCCTTTGACAACATGGCTGGCGATAAAAGGGATGATGGTGCAAGGCAAAATGTAATGGGTCAGGAATACACAAAGAAAAAAACAGCAAAAACAGCAGGAAATAAGAATACTGGTCCAAAATGTTTTTCCTTCTGAGAAACAAAAGATAGGTCTGGAGAAGGTGTAAATAGAAATAGCAGAGTCATCAGCAATATCCACTGTGGGCATAGATATAGGGCTGAATATGGAGGGGGTGGGGGGGGGTGGGGGGTGCAGTGGCACACTCCCACACCCCGGAATTAAAGTCGGCAAGAAAGCAACTCGCTCTACGCCAGCCCAGCCCATAGCCATAATGTGCTGTGGACGGGCTAAACAAGGACCAAGTGGGACTACCACCCTCACTGGGGAGGAAGTCCTGCCCTCAACAGCTACCGACCTATTGGCTGGCAGCGTCATTAGTACTAGCAGCACAAAGAGCGTGTTAGTGGGCACTGCCAGGTCTGCAACGAGGAACAAGAAGAAGGATTTCTTGGAGACAGGTAAATCTGGGATCTATGGCAGGGAAGGCTTGGGCAAGTGAGGGAGCGGGGTGGGAAGTGACAAAAATGTGAGCAGGTAGGAACAAAAGGGGGGTTCGGTCTTAGGGGTACCCACGTCTGTTGAAAAAGGAAAGCCCTGAAGATAGAAACCCTTCCCTCTCATTGAAATGATTACTTAAAAAATCAGGCTGCCCACACTTGCCAGGCTGCCCACGCCAAACATTTTATGGCATGGGCAGCATTGTCCATGAAATCAGAAATATATGCACAGGCACCCATTTTTGGGGCCAAAAGTCACTCGCAGCTTTGTAACACAAAGCATTAAGGAGCTGGTCACTACACAAAGCTTCAGTAAAACCTGGGCAGGGTCTTTCCAGTTAAACATTTTTTTTAAATCCAGCAATGCAAAAATGCAAATGCACTGCCTGAGATGAAAGTATTTGCTGAACTAGTCTGAAAAGCCTATTTTTCAATTACCAGCCAAGAAGGCTTTGAATTCCAGACTGACTGGAGTAAGCAGTATGTTACACTGGCATTGCATTTAACCCACTCAGTTGCTTTAAATTATTAATTGCAATCGCAGTGTACACTAAAATCTCAAAGAAAAAGGTTTGATCATTAGTAATCGTTTCACGTTCTTTTGCATCCCAGAAATTATTCCAGTTCCACATGTAACAGATTTGAGTGAATAAATATTAAAATTCTCATTAAGTAAATGCATCTGAACATTTTAAATAATTGAACAGTTTATCAAATATCAGCTGCTACTTCTCTCAATGGTTCCCATCTAACGCTGTGGTCGTTTACTAAATTAACACACACAACTGAATTAGGAAACTCCATTGGGGCAATGGCAGCATTTACACTAGTACAGAAATTAGTCACTTGTATTGAGAAGTTGTTTAATCGAATACAACTTCCGTTGGAGCCAATGAAGGAGAAATCTCTCAACATCTGTGGTTGATAGGTGGTAGTGAAAGTGAAAGACCCCATTCTCTGAAAAGTAGAATTGAAATCCATTATTCACTATTACATTCACTATTGTTGACACATTAAGGGAATGGCGAGCGATTAAAACATGAAAGGGATATTTATTCTGAGAAAAGAAACAGAAGCTGTTGGAAATACACAACAGGTTTGTCAGCATCTGAAAATGGGATAAACAGATTACTGTTTCAGATGGAGACCCAGGGCGTCATTCTCCGACCCCCCAGAGGGTCGGAGAATGGCCGTTGGCCGCCATGAATCCCGCCCCCGCCGGTTGCCGAAGTCTCCGAAGGGAGAAAAGTCGGCGGGGTGTTAATGGCGCCGCTGCCGCGGAGAATGTCACGGGTCTGCGCAAGGCAGCCGATTTTCGACCTGCCGATATTCTCCCTTCCGGATGGGCCGAAGTCCCGTCGACGTGATGACCGTTCACGTCGACGTGAATCAAACCTCCTTTTCATCGGCGTGACCTGGTGCTCCAGGCTCACGCCGACCAGCGTGGAGGTGAGTGACGGCCTGGGGGGTTGGCTCTGGGCAGGCGATGGCGTGGCCGCAGTCTGATTGCGTGAGGAGAGGTGTGTCTCGGGTTGTGTGTGTGTGTGCGCGGCGGGGGGGGGGGGGTGGTTAGAGTAGGCTGGGCTCCGGGGGAGTGCCGGGAGGGGGTCCGTGCCGGGGTGGAGGTTGGGGGGGGGGGTCCGTGCCAGGGTGGAGGTTGGGGGGAGGGGATCCGTGCTGGGGTGGAGGTTGGGGGTTGGGGGGGGGTCCGTGCTGGGGTGGAGGTTGGGGGGGGTCCGTGCTGGGGTGGAGGTTGGGGGGGGTGTCCGTGCTGGGGTGGAGGTTGGGGGGGGGTCCGTGCTGGGGTGGAGGTTGGGGGGGGTCCGTGCCGTGCCGGGGTGGAGGCTGGGGGTTGGGGGGGGGGTCCGTGCTGGGGTGGAGGTAGGGGGGGTCCGTGCTGGGGTGGAGGTTAGGGGGGGGGGTCCGTGCTGGGGTGGAGGTTGGGGGGGGTCCGTGCTGGGGTGGAGGTTGGGGGGGGTCCGTGCCGTGCCGGGGTGGAGGTTGGGGGGGGGGTCCGTGCCGTGCCGGGGTGGAGGTTGGGGGGGTCCGTGCCGTGCCGCGGTGGAGGTTGGGGGGGGTCCGTGCTGGGGTGGAGGTTGGGGGGGGGTCCGTGCCGGGGTGGAGGTTGGGGGGGGGTCCGTGCTGGGGTGGAGGTTGGGGGGGGGGGTCCGTGCTGGGGTGGAGGTTGGGGGGGGGTCCGTGCCGTGCCGGGGTGGAGGTTGGGAGTTGGGGGGGGTCCGTGCTGGGGTGGAGGTTGGGGGGGGGTCCGTGCTGGGGTGGAGGTGGGGGGGGTCCGTGCCGTGCCGGGGTGGAGGTTGGGGGGGTCCGTGCCGTGCCGGGGTGGAGGTTGGGGGTTGGGGGGGGTCCGTGCTGGGATGGAGGTTGGGGGGGGGGGTCCGTGCCGGGGTGGAGGTTGGGGGGGGTCCGTGCCGTGCCGGGGTGGAGGCTGGGGGTTGGGGGGGGGGGTCCGTGCTGGGGTGGAGGTAGGGGGGGGTCCGTGCTGGGGTGGAGGTTAGGGGGGGGGTCCGTGCTGGGGTGGAGGTTGGGGGGGGTCCGTGCTGGGATGGAGGTTGGGGGGGGTCCGTGCCGTGCCGGGGTGGAGGTTGGGGGGGGGGTCCGTGCCGTGCCGGGGTGGAGGTTGGGGGGGGTCCGTGCCGTGCCGCGGTGGAGGTTGGGGGGGGTCCGTGCTGGGGTGGAGGTTGGGGGGGGGTCCGTGCCGGGGTGGAGGTTGGGGGGGGTCCGTGCTGGGGTGGAGGTTGGGGGGGGGTCCGTGCTGGGGTGGAGGTTGGGGGGGGTCCGTGCCGTGCCGGGGTGGAGGTTGGGAGTTGGGGGGGGTCCGTGCTGGGGTGGAGGTTGGGGGGGGGGTCCGTGCTGGGGTGGAGGTTGGGGGGGGTCCGTGCCGTGCCGGGGTGGAGGTTGGGGGGGTCCGTGCCGTGCCGGGGTGGAGGTTGGGGGTTGGGGGGGGTCCGTGCTGGGATGGAGGTTGGGGGGGGGGTCCGTGCCGGGGTGGAGGTTGGGGGGGTGTCCGTGCTGGGGTGGAGGTTGGGGGGGGGTCCGTGCTGTGGTGGAGGTTGGGGGGGGGTCCGTGCTGGGGTGGAGGTTGGGGGGGGGGGTCCGTGCTGGGGTGGAGGTTGGGGGGGGGGTCCGTGCCGGGGTGGAGGTTGGGGGTTGGGGGGGATCCGTTCTGGGGTGGAGGTTGGGGGAGGTCTGTGCCGAGGAGGGGGATGGGAGGGCAAGTGAGTTGGTCCACCTGGCCAGGTGCCAGCCTCCAACAGTTGGACCCATGCGGTCCATGCCACCTGGCTGGGGGGAGGAGGGGATATGGGCAATGATGACATGTCGTCGTTCCCCTCCCCCTCACCAGACCGTCATGTTTTCAGATCATCCAGCGATGTTGGCCGCCGTGGTGGCAGCCGCTCATGTCTATGTTGCCCTGGATGAGGAGGAGGAGGAGGAGGAGGAGGAGGAGGAGCGTGCCAGAGAGGCGGCGCAGGCTGCCGCAGATGGGCAGGTGGCAACCGCCCAGGCTGGAGGGACACCTGACCGACAGGACGAGGAGGGGGAGGAGGACGTCACGGCCCCACGGCAACGGAGGCAGCCGAGGGCGCGCCGTGTGTACCGGCCCCGGCAGTCATACCAGGACCTCACGGACCGGGAATGCAGGATGAGACTCCGGATGAGCCGGGAAACCGTGGCACACATCTGCCACCTGCTGGCACACCTGTCACCGCGTGGCACTGGCGGGGGACACCCTCTCCCCGTGTCCGTCAAGGTTACGGTGGCCCTGAACTTTTATGCAACGGGGTCATTCCAGGCACCGAGTGGGGACCTGTCCGGCATATCGCAGACATCGGTGCACCGGTACATCCGGGCAGTGACAGATGCCCTATATGCCATGGCGCACCGCTACATCCGCTTCCCCGTAGACCGGGCCAGCCAGGATGCCCGGGCTGTGGGCTTCTCTGCCGTTGCCGGGTTCCCCATGGTCCAGGGCGCGATCGATGGGATGCACGTCGCCGTGCGGCCACCTGCAGATAACAGGGCTGTGTTCACTAATAGGAAGGGGACCTATTCGATGAACGTACAGGTGGTCTGCGACCACCGCATGATGATCCTGCACATCTGCGCCCGTCACCCAGGCAGTGTACACGACTCATTCGTGTTGTCGCGGTCATCCATCCCCGGCATGTACGAGGGACGCCATCCCCGGCTGAGGGGCTGGTTGCTGGGTGACAGGAGCTACCCATTGCGAACGTGGCTGATGACGCCTATACGGAGGCCACGCAATGAGACGGAGAACCGCTACAATGATGCCCATGTAGCGACAAGGGGAGTGATCGAGAGGGGCTTTGGTGTGCTGAAGATGCGTTTCAGGTGCCTGGACCTCTCTGGGGGCGCCCTCCAGTATCGGTCAGATAGGGTCGGCCGCATCATTGTGGTGTGCTGCGTCCTGCACGACATAGCCCAGCAGAGGGGCGATGTGCCGCAGGCAGAGGAGGGCGGAGTGGAGGAGCAGCAGGAAGAGGCCCAGTCCTCCCCAGATGAGGGGGACGGGGGCAATGGTCAGGGCAGACGGGGTAGACACAGGCGGGTGGCTGTCCACCGTTACCGGCTGGCCCAGCGGGCACGGGACAGACTGATAGACGCCCGCTTCACTGACTAGATGGGCGTGGGAATCGGGTAGTATGGCCATAGACCGCACACCATATTCAGCACCCTCACCCCCCTCCCCAACCCCACCCACCCCACCCGCATGCACCCCCCCCCCCCCCCCCCCCCCCCCACCCATTGCCGATCCACCTGCGGCACAACGGGCCGGGCTCACACAGTTGCGGGTGGACGCGTGTCTATCGCAGGCCATGGAGGATGATGACAACCCGCCCTGCGATGAGCTCCTGGCTCTACATCGTTGGACTATGTCTGACCCATGGCCACAGTACCACCATCCACCCGGACCATCCCTGCATGCTGCTGTGACACTGCAGCGCACGGTCCCGTCCTCTGCCCGGGGGATGTTGATGGCGGCCCAGGGGGAAGGGGGCAGACTCACCTGGGGCTGAGGTAAGACCACCCCTCACACACACACTTGCGCTCAACGTACATGACACCCCCGCACACTTTGGACAGAGCACAAAGGCAGCTTCGGTAGGTGTAACATTGACTTTAATAACCAAAGGAGTTCATGCACGTGCCCTAGCCCCTAAAACTCATCTGTGCCCTGCATCCGTGCCAACTTACTCAGTGTCTAATTGTTTGGCCTTACGGGCCCTTTGACTACGTCTACGTGGTTCCCCAGACGGTACAGCAGAACTGGAGGTGGACTCCTGTGATTCCTGCCCTCTGACACTGGATCCCTTTGGCGGCCGTTTCCTGGGGCGTCCTGGCCGAGATGGGCCAGGCTGTGGCCCGGGCGACTGGGATGGCGAGCTGCCAGCCTGTCCTGCCCGTTGCCCACCCGATGCACCAGGGACGGAAGGGGGGGGAGTCCGAGGTGTCGCGGTGTACCGGGACCTCCCCTACAGAGGGAGCCGGGACGGACCACACCACCTCCTCCTCCCTCGGGGTGCCCGATGGCCCCCAGGCCTCTACATGGGTGGGGGATGCGAACGGACTGGCCATCCGACGCCCCCCCGACATCTGGCGCTGCCAGTCCTGGAGGCCCGTGCTGGTATCGACAGGGATCTGCAGGTTTGCAGCCATGGAGCCCAGGGGGTTGGCAAACCCTGTCTGTGACAGTGGGACGCCGGCTCGCACATGGCCACTGGCGCCGGTGCCCTCAGCGATGGCCTGCAGAGACTGGGCCATGGCCTGCAGAGACTGGGCCATGGCCTGCTGAGACTGGGCCATGGCCTGCTGAGACTGGGCCATGGCCTGCAGAGACTGGGCTATGGCGTTGAGCGCCTCTGCCATCTGGCGCTGGCACTGGCTCATGGCCTCCTGTGAGAGGGCAGCCATGTCCTGGGCCACAGACGCCGCCTGCACGGAAGGCCCCAGGCCTCGCAAACCGTTCCCCATGTCTGACACCGTCGCACCCATTGCCTCCACCGCAGACGCCACCCGTGCGGTGTCAGCCTGGGTGGCACGCATGACCGGCACCACTCCCAGCTCCTGGACGCGGGTGGACTCCTCCACCTGCGACTGCAGCCGCCGCAAGCCGCCCGTCACCCTCTTCGCTCGTCTCCGGGTCGGTGGTTGCATCGGATCCATGTGTGGGTGTGGTAACTGCAGGAACCCGGGATTCATCTGGGCGGCAGATGTTCGCTTGGGCTGGGCTGCCCTCCGACCGCCCAGTCCCTCTGCTGCTCCTACCTCCACCTGCTGTACCGGGACGGCTGTGTTGTGCGCACCAGTGAGTGTATCAGTTGCCTCATCACTAAAGTGCCCAACCGTGGTGAGTGTTTCTGCGATGGTGGAGGGTGTTGGTGACAGCAGTGGCGTTGTGTCGTGCTCTTCGTCCCACTCTGAGTCCATGGCACTTTGGGGTGGGGGTTCGTCTCCACCCATCCACTCTGAGTCACTGTCCGGTATTTCGTCTTCCTGGGTAGTGCTGTCCTGGGTAGTGGTGTCCTGGCTCGGATGTGACGGGGGCCTGTGGCTGCCCCCCCCGTCGCTGGGTGGTCGCTCCCGCACGTGACGGGGGTGTCGTCTCCCTGTTGCTCCAGGTCTCTCCGTCTACCGTGGTGTGCGAGGGGCATCCTGCGGGCGTCGCATGCTGGAGGGTCCGGGTCTCTCCGTCTCCCATGGTGTGCGAGGGGCATCCTGCGGGCGTCGCATGCTGGAGGGTCCGGGTCTCTCCGTCTCCCGTGGTCTCCGAGGGGCATCCTGCGGGCGTCGCATGCTGGAGGGTCCGGGTCTCTCCGTGTCCCGTGGTCTCCGAGGGGCATCCTGCGGGCGTCGCATGCTGGAGGGTCCGGGTCTCTCCGTCTCCCGTGGTCTCCGAGGGGCATCCTGCGGGCGTCGCATGCTGGAGGGTGCGGGTCTCTCCGTCTCCTGTGGTCTCCGAGGGGCATCCTGCGGGCGTCGCATGCTGGAGGGTGCGGGTCTCTCCGTCTCCTATGGTCTCCGAGGGGCATCCTGCGGGCGTCGCATGCTGGAGGGTGCGGGTCTCTCCGTCTCCTGTGGTCTCCGAGGGGCATCCTGCGGGCGGCGCCTGCTGGAGGGTACGGGTCTCACCGTCTCGTGTGGTCTCCGAGGGGCATCCTGCGGGCGTCGCATGCTGGAGGGTGCGGGTCTCTCCGTCTCCTGTGGTCTCCGAGGGGCATCCTGCGGGCGTCGCATGCTGGAGGGTGCGGGTCTCTCCGTCTCCTGTGGTCTCCGAGGGGCATCCTGCGGGCGTCGCATGCTGGAGGGTGCGGGTCTCTCCGTCTCCTGTGGTCTCCGAGGGGCATCCTGCGGGCGGTCTGCATCTGCGGGGATGGGTGCCTGGACGTTTGGTCCTGCGATACACAATGAAGCATGCATGGTTAGACATCAGGCAGTGATCAGGTGATACGGGGGAGGGGGATATAGGGGAGGGGGGATATGGGGACGGGCTGTCGGTGGCTCACTCGCTAGTACGCCCCCGACCTCTGCATCAGCAACCTCCCGGTCCTCAGGTCCGCCAGCCAGTTCCAGGCCCTTTCCTCGTGTACGGTCAGTGGCCTCTCATCAGCGGGCCCTCCTCCAGTCCTCACTTGCTCCCTATTGTTGTGTGCGCGCTTCTCCTGTGGGGGGGGGGGCAGGGGTAAAAGGCAACAGTGTTAGGCAGGTATATGAATGCACGCCATCGGTTGCGCGTGCATTGCAGAGGTTACGGTTAGGGCTGGATTCACTTGGGGATATGGGGGATATGGGGGAGGGGGATATGGGGGAGGGGGGGATATGGGGGAAGGGGGGATATGGGGGAGAGGGGATATGGGGGAGGGGGGATATGGGGGAGGGGGGATATGGGGGCTATGGGGGAGGGGGGATATGGGGGAGGGGGGATATGGGGGAGGGGGGGATATGGGGAGGATATGGGGGAGGGGGGGATATGGGGGAAGGGGGATATGGGGGAGGGGGGATATGGGGGAGGGGGATATGGGGGATATGGGGGAAGGGGGGATATGGGGGAGAGGGGATATGGGGGAGGGGGGATATGGGGAGGGGGGATATGGGGGCTATGGGGAGGGGGGATATGGGGGAGGGGGGATATGGGGGAGGGGGGGATATGGGGAGGATATGGGGGAGGGGGGATATGGGGGATATGGGGAGGGTGATATGGGGATATGGGGAGGGGGGATATGGGGGAGGGGGGATATGGGGAGGGGGGATATGGGGGAGGGGAGATATGGGGGATATGGGGGAGGGGGGATATGGGGAGGGGGGATATGGGGGAGGGGGTATATGGGGGATATGGGGAGGATATGGGGAGGGGGGATATGGGGGAGGGGGGATATGGGGGAGGGGGGATATGGGGGAGGGGGGATATGGGGGAGGGGGGATATTGGGGAGGGGGGATATGGGGATATGGGGAGGGGGGTACGGGGGATATGGGGGAGGGGGGATATGGGGGAGGGAGGATATGGGGGAGGGGGGTATGGGGGATATGGGGAGGGGTGGATATAGGGGAGGGGGGATATGGGGGATATGGGGAGGGGGATATGGGGGATATGGGGGAGGGGGGATATGAGGGAGGGGGTATATGGGGAGGGGGGATATGGGGAGGGGGGATATGGGGAGGGGGGATATGGGGGAGGGGGGATATGGGGGAGGGGGGATATAGGGGATATGGGGAGGGGGAATATGGGGGAGGGGGGATATGGGGGAGGGGGGATATGGGGGATATGGGGATATGGGGGAGGGGGGATATGGTGGAGGGGGGATATGGGGGATATGGGGAGGATATGGGGAGGGGGGATATGGGGGATATGGGGGAGGGGGGATATGGGGAGGGGGGATATGGGGAGGGGGGATATGGGGGAGGGGGTATATGGGGGATATGGGGGAGGGGGGATATGGGGGATATGGGGGAGGGGGGATATGGGGGATATGGGGAGGGGGGATATGGGGGAGGGGGATATGGGGGATATGGGGGAGGGGGATATGGGGGAGGGGGGATATGGGGAGGGGGGATATGGGGGAGGGGGGATATGGGGATATGGGGAGGGGGGATATGGGGGAGGGGGATATGGGGGAGGGGGATATGGGGACATGGGGATATGGGGGAGGGGGGATATGGGGGAGGGGAGATATGGGGAAGGGGGATATGGGGGATATGGGGGAGGGGGGATATGGGGGATATGGGGAGGGGGATATGGGGGAGGGGGGATATGGAGGAGGGGGATATGGGGGAGGGGGATATGGGGGATATGGGGGAGGGGGGATATGGGGGATATGGGGGAGGGGGGATATGGGGGAGGGGGGATATGGGGGAGGGGGGATATGGGGGAGGAGGGATATGGGGGATATGGGGGAGGGGGGATATGGGGGAGGCGGAATATGGGGGAGGGGGGATATGGGGGAGGGGGGATATGGGGGATATGGGGAGGGGGGATATGGGGGAGGGGGATATGGGGTAGGGGGGATATGGGGGATGTGGGGAGGGGGGATATGGGGAGGGGGGATATGGGGGAGGGGGATATGGGGGATATGGGGTTATGGGGGAGGGGGGATATGGGGAGGGGGGATATTTGGGAAGGGGGATATGGGGGAGGGGGGATATGGGGAGCGGGGATATGGGGGATATGAGGAGGATAAGTGGGAGGGGGGATATGGGGGATATGGGGAGGATATGGGGGAGAGGGGGATATGGGGATATGGGGGAGAGGGGGATATGGGGAGGGGGGATATGGGGGAGGGGGGATATGGGGAGGGGGGATATGGGAGATATGGGGGAGGGGGGATATGGGGGAGGGGGGTCATGGGGGAGGGGGGATATGGGGGATATGGGGAGGATATGGGGAGGGGGGATATGGGGGAGGGGGGATATGGGGGAGGGGGGATATGGGGGAGGGGGATATGTGGGAGGGGGAATATTTGGGAGGGGGGATATGGGGGATATGGGGAGAGGGGATATGGGGGAGGGGGATATGGGGGAGGGGGGATATGGGGGAGGGGGGATATGGGGGAGGGGGGATATGGGGAGGCTCACCCTGCCTGCTCTGACGAGTTCGTTCACCTTCTTGTGGCACTGGGTGCCTGTCCGTGGTGTCAGGGCCACAGCGGTGACGGCCTCTGCCACTTCCCTCCACAGACGCCGGCTGTGGCGTGGGGCAACTCTGCGGCCGTGCCCGGGATACAGGGCGTCCCTCCTCTGCTCCACCGCGTCCAGGAGCGCCTCCACATCGCGTGGCTCGAACCTCGGGGCTGAGCGACAGCCAGCCATCCGGTCGGGTGTTGCGGTCGGGTGGGGGGGAGCAGCGCGGCCTTATGAGCCGTCACGCCGTGCAGCGCGTATGACGCTGCACGGTGTGAACCACTGCGCAAGCGTGGATCCCGTTACGTCGCTGCTAGCCCATTTCGGGCCGGAGATTAGCGACCCATTTTTCCGACGTGACGCAAGTCGGATTTGCGCCGTTTTTTGCGCCGATCGGCGGACTTTCCGCCGATAACGGAGAATTTCGCCCCCAATTCTATTAGAAGGTCTCTGCCTGAATCATTCAAATTCTCTCCCCACACTAAGGCAAACTTTTGTCTGTTTCCATAGCTAGTTATTCCTGGAACATTTTGCTTGCCTGTTGCCTGTTGAGGGGCACAATTCACATCCAGTGTGGCTGAGCAGGAGGCGTTCCTGTTCCTACTGTCAGCCATTGGCATGTTGGCAGGATTTGCATGTTGATACTCAACCTGTTTGGAGTTATGAACACACCTTCCTTGGCCATCAAGCCCTGGGGTGGGACTCAAACCCGGAACCTCTGGCTCATAGAATCATCATAGAGTTATAGAATCTACAGTGCAGAAGGAGACCATTCAGCCCATCGAGTCTGCACCAGCCCTTGGAAAGAGCAGCCTACCCAAGCCCAAACCGCCACCCTATCCCCGTAACCCAGTAACCCCACCCAACCTTTTTGGACACGAAGGGCAATTTAGCATGGCCAATCCTCCTAACCTGCACATCTTTGGACTGTGGGAGGAAACCGGAGCTCCCGGAGGAAACCCATGCAGTGCAGACACTGGGAGAATGAGCAGACTCCACACAGACAGTGACCCAAGTCGGGAATCGAACCTGGGATCCTGGAGCTGTGAAGCAACTGTGATGACCACTGTCTGCCCAACGGCTCAAAGGAATACTATCCACTGCACTATAAGACCTCCTGTCTGAAACACTGACATTCCTTTATTCAATAGTTCTTAAATGACCCCTCTGTTCTCTGTTCCGTCACATTCTCCTCACACCACATTGTGGTTGCTGATCACGAATGTAAAAGAAATACTTCCAAGAAGTCACTTCTAATCTTGCTGAAGTGACACAATCATCTCCCTCAATAGAACTTGTATAAATTTGTTATGAGTTTATATAACAGAGGTTTTCCATATTTTTTTTCAGGAGGCTGTGCTTGCCTTTAACCTCAATCTCAATTACAGCTTCACGCAGACATCCTGGCTGGACTACTATGTAAGAATTCCATGATAACAGTCAGCCTGTCTTAAAGAAATACGTTAATCAAATCACATGTAAAGAATTACTTGTTCTTAAACCTTCTGAGGAAATTTACGTGGCAGCGAATTGGAAATCAGTAATTAAGAAAAGCATTTCTGAAATACAAAAATTACTTTAGTGGCTTTCTAGTGAAAGAATTGCATTATAATGGCTCCATAAAAAAATAAGGACATGAGAAATTGGAGTTGAAAAAGCCATTTGCCCATTCTGGATTTGTTTATTGTCTCGTGTACCGAGGTACAATGAAAAGTATTTTTCTGCGAGAAGCTCAACAGATCATTAAGTACATGAAAATAAAATAAAATAAAATACATCATTGGGCAACACAAGGTACACAATGTAACTACATAAACACCAGCTTTCATGTCTATACTGTAGAATCATAGCTGATTTTCTAGCTGAAGTCTACATTGCCAAAATCCCAATACCCCTTAATTCCGTTAGTATCCAAAATTTATCGAGCTGTCTTGAATATTGTCCACAGGTGAGCGTTCACAGCTCTCTGGGGTAGAGAATTCTAAACACTCAGAACTCTCCAAGGACAGAAACGTCCTTTCGTCTCAGTCCTAAATGGTCAACCCCTTATTCTGAGACTGTGAACCCCACGCTCTAAATTCCTCAGCCAGGAAAAACATTTTCTACTCATCTACTCTGTCAAAACTATTAAGATTTGTTTTAATGTTTCAATTAAATCATATCTCATTCTTCCAAACTTCAGTGGATATAGGTTAAAACTCTCCTCATAAAATCTCTTCCTCAGCCAAGGAACCTCAGCCAAGTTATGTGAAATTGTTGCACTCCCTGGGCGAAATTCTCCCGAAACGGCGCGATGTCCGCCGACTGGCGCCAATCAGACGGGCATTGCGCCGCCCCAAAGGTGCGCAATGCTCCGCATCTTTGGGGGCCGAGCCCCAACATTGAGGGGCTAGGCCGACGCTGGAGGAATTTCCGCCCCGCCAGCTGGCGGAAACGGCCTTTGTTGCCCCGCCAGCTGGCGTGGAAATGACATCTCCGGGCGGCGCATGCACGGGAGTGTCAGCGGGCGCTGACAGTTTCCCACCCATGCGCAGTGGAGGGAGTCTCTTCCGCCTCCGCCATGGTGGAGACCGTGGCGGAGGCGGAAGGAAAAGAGTGCCCCCACGGCACAGGCCCGCCCACGAATCGGTGGGCCCCGATCGCGGGCCAGGCCACCGTGGGCCACCCCCCGGGGCCAGATCGCCCTGCGCCCCCCCCAGGACCCCGGAGCCCGCCCACGCCGCCTTGTCCCGCCGTTCAAAAGGTGGTTTAATCCACGCCGGCGGGACAGGCAATTTATCGGCGGGACTTCGGCCCATTCGGGCCGGAGAATCGAGCGGGGGGGCCCGCCAACGGCGGTCCTCGATTCCCACTCCCGCCGAATATCCGGTGCCGGAGACTTCGGCAACCGGCGGGGGCGGGATTCACGGCAGCCCCCGGTGATTCTCCAACCCGCGGGGGGTCGGAGAATGACGCCCCCTCTCTACCAGTTACGTCCTCTCTTAGATAAGGAAATCAAAATTGAACACAATGCTTCAGGTTCCACATTTGGCCTCATGACTGTCCTGTACAATTGCAGAAAAATTATTCAAATCTTTTATATTCTGATCCCTTTGTAACACAAGCTAACATACCATTTACCTTCCTCATTGCTTCCTGTACCTGCATGTAAACTATCTGTGATTTATATAAAAAGACAACCAGGTCCCTCTGAACAAAGGTTTCCCAACATTTTATTATTCAAATAATATGTATGAATGCATGACACATTGCTGTTAATTGTGATTCTGTGATTAGGCAGTACTTGCGCTAATAGCCATACTAATAACCAATTTGAACTGATCCGTTGAGCTCGTAACATGACCCATTTACACTTGTTAGAAGTGACATACATTTATACACATGGACATGTTCTCTACAAACTAAAGGATTATGTTCAAGCATTGTGTCTTTTCTGAATTATCTCAGAGCTTGGGGAGCCAACAGTTCCTCTTGATTTCTCCATGGCAACACCTTGACTAATCAGGGTCGAAATTTGGCATTATTGCTTTTGTACTGATGAGTGGAAGACAAAATGCTTCAGCAATATTCCTCTCTTTTCAGTGATATTCAAGATCTGTACTAGAGATTTTTCAAAATGTAACTGGTAGGGTAGATAAAGGGGGACCAGCAGTTGTAGTATGCTTGGATTTCCCAAAATCATTTGATAAGGTGCCACATTACCATGCAAGATAGGGAATCATGAAGTTGGGGGAAATATATTTGCATGGTAGTAGGATTGAGTAATGGACATGAAGCAGAGAGTAGTGCAGGAGTAGATGGTTATTATTGTAGGAGTAGATGATTATTAATGTATACAACTGCAATGGTCAGCAGCAGATGTTGTGGAACTAAATTAAAGTATATGTGAAGAACAACACGAGTTCAGTTACTCAGTAACCGATATCACCGAAAACACAATAGGTTATATGTGATTAACACATAAACACATAAATCAGTGGGGAATAAACCAAATCAGTTGGGGTAACGTCCTGCTGTGGCATATTACAACCAATCCGTGTAAGGAACTGACACTCTCACAGCCCTGCCTCTGAAAAGTTGTGAAAGTTGCAGGCATTGTAGAGAAAGAAGTGATACCAGCATGTAAGGTTGAAGACAGAATAAAGTTTTCTATGATTGTACCACAACTCTGGCTCAGGTCTCATGAATATAACAACCTGGCGTAGTCGGCAGGAATGGTCAACTTTTATCACCCTTAATGGACATTTAGTCCCTCGGTTGTGCGTAATCTTAAAGAACCTGTTCATAAAGACTTGTCACTCTTAACAGCTACAGAACCATTTCTCGGTGTGCACTCCATAACTGACCCATAGTGGTCTAACGGTCGAAAGACCCCACGTTCTGAGAGTCCAGAGTTGAATAACATGACAAAAAGAGGAAAAGGAGACCTTCGCACCACCATGAAACATTGTATGTCTCCCCCTGATATAACTGAAGCAGAAATGATGCGACAAGTATGAGAATTTATTGAACAACAATTTGACCTCCAAAAAACATTTACGGAAATTGAATACAAATATGGGGCGTCATTCTCCGACGGGTCGGAGAATGGCCGTTGGCCGCTGTGAATCCCGACCCCGCCCCCGCCGAAGTCTCCGGTACCGGTGATTGGGCGGGGGCGGGAATCGGGCCGCGCCGGTTGGCGGGCCCCCCGCTGGATTATCCGGCCCGGATGGGCTGAAGTCCCGCCCAGGAATTGCCTGTCCCGCCGGCGTAAATCAAACCTGGTATTTACCGGCGGGACCAGGCGGCGTGGGCGGGCTCCGGGGTCCTGGGGGGGGGGGGCACGGGGCGATCTGACCCCAGGGGGTGCCCCCACGGTGGCTTGGCCCGCGATCGGGGCCCACCGATCAGCGGGCGGGCCTGTGCCGTGGGGACACTCTTTCCCTTCCGCCTCCACTACGGCCTTCACCATGGCGGAGGTGGAAGAGAGTCTCCCCACTGTGCATGCGCAGGGAAACTGACAGCAGCCGCTGACGCTCCCGCGCATGCGCCGCATTTCCACGCCAGCTGGCGGGGCAACAAACGCCATTTCCGCCAGCTGGCGGGGCGGAAATCCCTCCGGCGTCGGCCTAGCCCCTCAATGTTGGGGCTAGGCCGCCAAAGATGCGGAGCATTCCGCACCTTTGGGCCGGCGCGATGCCTGTCTGATTGGCGCCGTCTTTGGCGCCAGTCGGCGGACATCCCGCCGTTGGGGGAGAATTTCGCCCATGGGTCTGGATTCTCCCAAAATGGAACTATGTCCCCACACCGCCGTAAGAAAGCTGGCATTTCACTCCGGAGTTTCCGATTAAAATGATAAGCCGATTGACTCACTTTCAGGGGGCTAGCAGGGACCCAGAGTAATTCACGCAGCTTTAGCTGCGGATCCGGTTTTGAGTCCGGACATGCGCACGGCGGCGGCCTCCGGCAGCCACGCCGAGCGCCATGGCGGACTTGGACCACGGAAGCAACCGCAAAATGTAGGCCCCCCCTGATCGGCCGTGCGTCCGAAGATCCGACTGGCCCGATCTGTCCTCCGGCCGCCCATAAGGCCTCCCACGGTGTACGATCCCCCCGCACCCCCATCAGGGCGGCCGTGGACTGAGTCCGCAGCCACCACACGAGCTTCCCAAACGGCGATAGATGGTTAGAACCACGCCGTCGGGAACTCGGCCGGCCGGGAGCGGAGGATTGCCCTCCAGCCACGTGGAGTACTCCGTGAACACACCGATTCTCGGGTCCTGGAGAATCGCTGGACCGGCGCCGGGCCCGATTTTGGCGTGAAATTGGATTCTCCGTCCCCGTGTCAAACGCGATTTCTACGCGGGGCTGCGGAGAATCCAGCCCATGGTGCCTCTAAAGCACAGTGGCCATTTGAAGATATAAAAAGAGTCTGGGGAAAGGCGATGTGTTTGAAGGATAAGAAAAAACGAGTCAGATGGTTCCTAGTCGTAACGGGACAGGTCCTTCAACGTCGCGCGATTATCCAACAGTCCCAGTATGATCACGATTTGACTAATGCAAAAAAAAACAACTGAAAGCGGTCCATGAACAACCGCAAAACCAAATACTTAAACCGGAAAATTTGGAGACTGAAAAGAAAGAACTCCAAAAAACGATTAAGGGGAGAACAGGCGAGGCAATTTCAAGGATCGGGCCCGCCTATGGGATCTCACTCATGTCGCCTTTACCCTGATTTGAATTTGTTACAGAGGTAACAGCGAAAATTTCAATTATGTGAGACCGGTCAAGGAGAATCTGAGTCCTCCAGTGATGAAAGTGACACTGATGATGAATTCCCTCTGGCGCAGCTTGCTCTTTTAAAAAAAAATATGTTCAGGTTAAACAGGAAGTAACAACTGATACGAATGGTAACAAAGTAATAGCGGCTAAATACGCTCATCAGTGGCAACACATCCCAGCAGACCCAGAGAAGATTGCTTCACAGCGAAGTGGGAGACAGATCCTCTCTCAACTAAAAGAAGCCACTCAGTCTCACCAAGTTGATAAACAGGGAGCGAAGGCCCTCAAGCCTGCTTTCTTCAACAGCAACAAGCTCCTGCCTTCTCAAATGGCCAAATCTCCAAGGAAAGAAAACTCTCCCAAAAAAGTGATCTCGTCAACCAGAAAGGCACCCAATCTCCAAAGGGAAGGACCTAAAACCTATGAATTGAATCAATTTCTTCAAAGACCTGTTGAAACCTAACAATAATGAAGAAGCAGAAAGGCTTGAAGATAAGGAGATGAATGACAAACCACTGCAAATTTATAATGCCCAGAAGAGCACCCCCCAAGTGAGGGAAATAACTCGGGTCCCCTCCGAGGGAAAACACCCAGGCCCAAAAGAATCCAGCAGAAAAAGTGCCACGTCACTCCTCCTGTTTGAGGAGGCAGATGTAATATTTGATGACGATGCTGGATTTCTAAATGCAATTAAGACCTTCATGGCAACCGCAGTTATGCTCACCACTACTGATCCCAACTTCAGTTTAATGTTTGAGTGCAGCTTTGAAGAAATCTGCTTCAAAGTGCCATCCTCGGCAAAAGTTGCCAGTTACCTCCAGCTCTTGTGCCTGACTGAATATTTAAGAACCGATATGAAGGACCGCACAGAACTCCTTGCACTTTATAAGTGTGACATATGACAGAGCATCCTGCACTTGCAGTTCTGGGCGAGAAGTGGAAGTGGCTACGGTGTGGATAAGCTCCTCCCTGCTGAAGAAATAAGCATGATTCAAGTCTAGCTCAAGAAGAATTACTCGGAAAGGCTATTGCTGCTGAAGATACCCTGGAAAATTCATCAAAGAGCAGCTCCATTGTGAAGACACAGGATGAGAACCTGCTTGGCTTAAAACACATTACTGGCTCTTCAAGTAGTCTCTTTTCCATGTTCAAGCAGGAGTCATTTCACTGGAGCAGTGGAGAAGTCAAGTGCAGATTCTCCTGGAGTTCCAGAGGAGACAGCTGGGCTTCATATTCCATAATTTGGTGATTCTTCTACCTCTGCCAGTCCAAGTTGTTCCTGACCCTAAGGGGCCTGAAAACCTGACTGCAGAGGATGCTGAGCATCCTGCCTGCAATCCTGCACATACAGCTGCAACACTGCTTCAAGGCAGCAACACATCTGTCGATGCCAGCCTTGTAAAAATCTCACGCAGACTGAAGTGTTACAGAAAAGCCATCTTGTTCAATTATAGTGACTTGTTTGACACAGAGCTGAATGAAAGCGATACCTTTGTGACGTTACCGAATGAAATTCTTTTTTTTTAATAAACATTTCATTGAGGAATTTTTGGTATTGTAACAACAACAAAATAAACAATGTACATGAAACTATAAACATAGTGCAAAAGCCGAATTCCTCCCTTACAGGTCCCACCTTTATTAACCCCCTACTCTAAGCTAAACTAACCCCCCCCCCCTCCCGCCCCCTTCTGCTGACGATTAATTTTCCGCGAAGAAGTCGACAAACGGTTGCCACCTCCGGGCAAACCCTGAGAATGACCCTCTCAAGGCGAACTTGATTTTCTCCAAACATAGAAAGCTAGCCATGTCCGATAGCCAGGTTTCCAACTTCGGGGGCTTTGAGTCCCTCCAAGCTAATAGTATCTGTCTCCGGGCGACCAGGGAAGCAAAGGCTAGAACATAAGAACATAAGAACTAGGAGCAGGAGTAGGCCATCTGGCCCCTCGAGCCTGCTCCACCATTCAATGAGTTCATGGCTGATCTTTTGTGGACTCAGCTCCACTTTCCGGCCCGAACACCATAACCCTTAATCCCTTTATTCTTCAAAAAACTATCTATCTTTATCTTAAAAACATTTGATGAAGGAGCCTCTACTGCTTCACTGGGCAAGGAATTCCACAGATTCACAACCCCTTGGGGGAAGAAGTTCCTCCTAAACTCAGTCCTAAATCTACTTCCCCTTATTTTGAGGCTATGCCCCCTAGTTCTGCTTTCACCAGCCAGTGGAAACAACCTGCCCGCATCTATCCTATCTATTCCCTTCATAATCTTATGTGTTTCTATAAGATCCCCCCTCATCCTTCTAAATTCCAACGAGTACAGTCCCAGTCTACTCAACCTCTCCTCGTAATCCAACCCCTTCAGCTCTGGGATTAACCTAGTGAATCTCCTCTGCACACCCTCCAGTGCCAGTATGTCCTTTCTCAAGTAAGGAGACCAAAACTGAACACAATACTCCAGGTGTGGCCTCACTAACACCTTATACAATTGCAGCAGGACCTCCCTAGTCTTAAACTCCATCCCTCTAGCAATGAAGGACAAAATTACATTTGCCTTCTTAATCACCTGTTGCACCTGTAAACCAACTTTTTGCGACTCATGCACTAGCACACCCAGGTCTCTCTGCACAGCAGCATGTTTCAATATTTTATCATTTAAATAATAATCCCTTTTGCTGTTATTCCTACCAAAATGGATAACCTCACATTTGTCAACATTGTATTCCATCTGCCAGACCCTAGCCCATTCACTTAGCCTATCCAAATCCCTCTGCAGACTTCCAGTATCCTCTGCACGTTTTGCTTTACCACTTATCTTAGTGTTGTCTGCAAACTTGGACACATAGCCCTTGGTCCCCAACTCCAAATCATCTATGTAAATTGTGAACAGTTGTGGGCCCAACACTGATCCCTGAGGGACACCACTAGCTACTGATTGCCAACCAGAGAAACACCCATTAATCCCCACTCTTTGCTTTCTATTAATTAACCAATCCTCTATCCATGCTACTACTTTTCCCTTAATGCCATGCATCTTTATCTTATGCAACAACCTTTTGTGTGGCACCTTGTCAAAGGCTTTCTGGAAATCCAGATATACCACATCCATTGGCTCCCCGTTATCTACCGCACTGTTAATGTCCTCAAAAAATTCCACTAAATTAGTTAGGCATGACCTGCCCTTTATGAACCCATGCTGCGTCTGCCCAATGGGACAATTTCCATCCAGATGCCTCGCTATTTCTTCCTTGATGATAGATTCCAGAATCTTCCCTACTACCGAAGTTAAGCTCACTGGCCTATAATTACCCGCTTTCTGCCTACCTCCTTTTTTAAACAGTGGTGTCACGTTTGCTAATTTCCAATCCGCCGGGACCACCCCAGAGTCTAGTGAATTTTGGTAAATTATCACTAGTGCATTTGCAATTTTCCAAGCCATCTCTTTTAGCACTCTGGGATGCATTCCATATGGTCCAGGAGGCTTGTCTACCTTTAGCCCCATTAGCTTGCCCATCACTACCTCCTTGGTGATAACAATCCTCTCAAGGTCCTCACCTTTCATAGCCTCATTTCCATCAGTCACTGGCATGTTATTTGTGTCTTCCACTGTGAAGACCGACCCAAAAAACCTGTTCAGCTTCTCAGCCATTTCCTCATCTCCCATTATTAAATCTCCCTTCTCATCCTCTAAAGGACCAATATTTACCTTAGCCACTCTTTTTTGTTTTATGTATTTGTAGAAACTTTTACTATCTGTTATTATATTCTGAGCAAGTTTACTCTCATAATCTATCTTACTCTTCTTTATAGCTTTTTTAGTAGCTTTCTGTTGCCCCCTAAAGATTTCCCAGTCCTCTCGTCTCCCACTGATCTTTGCTACTTTGTATGTTTTTTCCTTCAATTTGATACTCTCCCTTGTTTCCTTAGATATCCACGGTCGATTTACCCTCTTTTTACCGTCCTTCCTTTTTGTTGGTACAAACCTTTGCTGAGCACTGTGAAAAATCACTTGGAAGGTTCTCCACTGTTCCTCAACTGTTTCACTATAAAGCCTTTGCTCCCAGTCTACTTTAGCTAGTTCTTCTCTCATCCCATTGTAATCTCCTTTGTTTAAGCACAAAACACTAGTGCTTGATTTTACCTTCTCACCCTCCATCTGTATTTTAAATTCCACCATATTGTGATCGCTCCTTCCGAGAGGATCCCTAACTATGAGATCCTGAATCAATCCTGTCTCATTACACAGGACCAGATCTAGGACCGCTTGTTCCCTCGTAGGTTCCATTACATACTGTTCTAGGAAACTATCGCGGATACATTCTATAAACTTCTCCTCAAGGCTGCCTTGACCAACCTGGTTAAACCAATCAACATGTAGATTAAAATCCCCCATGATAACTGCTGTACCATTTCTACATGCATCTGTTATTTCTTTGTTATTGCCTGCCCCACCATAATGTTACTATTTGGTGGCCTATAGATTACTCCTATCAGTGACTTTTTCGTCTTACTATTCCTGATTTCCACCCAAATGGATTCAACCTTATCCTCCATAGCACCGATGTCATCCCTTACTGTTGCCCGGATGTCATCCTTAAATAACAGAGCTACACCACCTCCCTTACCATCCACTCTGTCCTTCCGAAAAGTTTGATACCCTCGGATATTTAACTCCCAGTCGTGACCATCCTTTAACCATGTTTCAGTAATGGCCACTAAATCATAGTCATTCACGATGATTTGCGCCATCAACTCATTTACCTTATTCCGAATACTACGAGCATTCAGGTAAAGTACACTTATATTGGCTTTTTTTACCTCTATTCTGAATCTTAACACCTCGATCAGTAACCTCTCCTAAGTTATATTTCCTCTTAACCTTTCTCCTAATTTTCCTTGTCGTTGAACCCATATCTTCATGTAACAACCTGCCACGTCGCTTACCATTAATGTTTTCACTTCCCGTTTTATTTCTTTTAGTATTCCTGGTCCTATACACTGAGCTCCCCTCAGTCACTGTACCTTGTACTGTCGCCCTTTTTGATTTTTGACTATGGCTTCTCTGCCTTACACTTTCCCCTTTACTGCCTTTTATTTCTGTCCCTGTTTTACTAGCTTCCAATTTCCTGCATCGGTTCCCATCCCCCTGCCACATTAGTTTAAACTCTCCCCAACAGCTCTGCCTCTTTCTCCTCCTGGATTCCCGGGTCTTCCGACACCCTGAAAATCGCCACCTCTGGACTCGGTGCCACCCTTGTTTTTAACACCGTGGACATGACATCTGCGAACCCCTGCCAAAATCCCCTAAGCTTCGGACATGTCCAGAACATGTGGACATGTTTCGCTGGTCCTCCCGCACATTTTGCACACCTGTCTTCCACCCCAAAGAATCTGCTCATCTGGGCCACTGTCATGTGAGCCTGATGAACGATCTTGAATTGTATCAGGCTGAGCCTGGCACATGTTGCGGACGCGTTGACTCTACTCAACGCGTCCGCCTATAGACCATCCTCTCTCTCTCCTCCCAGCTCCTTCTCCAACTTGCGCTTCAGCACCTCGGTCTGCGTCTCCTCTGACCCCATAAGTTCCTTGTAAATGGCAGAGACGCTCCCTAATCCTACCCACCCTCTGGAAACTACCCTGTCCTGAATCCCCCTTAGCGGTAGGAGCGGGAAGGTTGACACCTGTCTACGTAGGAAGTCCCGCACCCGCAGATACCTGAATTAATTTCCCCTTGCCAACACAAACTTCTCCTCCAGCACCCTATACTCGGAAAGCTCCCCTTTATAAACATGTCCCCCATCCTCTCAATCCCTGCTCTCCGCCATATCCGGAACCCCCATCCATACTTCCCAGGGCAAACCGTGATTATTACAGATTGGGGACCTGACCGATGCTCCCTCTGCTCCCACATTTCTCCTCCATTACCCCCAGACTCTCAGAGCCGCTACCACCACAGTGCTGGTGGGGTGCCATGCCAGCGGGAATGGCAGAGGCGCAGTTACCAACGCCCCCAGACTGGTGCCCTTGCATGAAGCCGCCTCCATATGCTTCCATGCCGACCCCTCCCCCACCACCCACTTCCTGATCATGGCTATATTCGCCACCCAATAATAGTTACTAAAATTTGGCAGCGCCAGCCCGCCCTCTCACCGACTCCGCTCAAGCATTATGTTCCTTACTCGCGGGGTCTTGCACGCACAAACGAAGCCAGTGATAACTTTATTGACCCGTTTAGAAAAGGACCGTGGAATAAAGATGGGGAGACACTGAAATACAAACAGAAATCCCGAGAGGACCGTCATCTTCACTGTCTGCACCCTCCAGCCAGAGATAACGGAAGCGCGTCCCATCTCCGAAAATCGTCCTTCATTTGGTCTACTAGTCAGGCCAGATTTAATTTATGCCGCCGGTCCCATTCCCGCACCACTTGAATGCCTAGGTGCCTAAAGCTTCCCCCTACTAGTCTAAATGGCAGCTCCCCCAATCGCCTGTCCTGTCCCCTCGCCTGGACAGCAAACATCTCACTTTTCCCCATATTTAGCTTATACCCCGAAAACCGGCCAAAGTTCCCTCGAATCCGCATGATTTCTTCCATCCCCTCTATTGGGTCTGATACATACAGAAGCAGGTCGTCTGCATAGAGTGAGACTCTGTGCTCCACCTCCCCCCACCAGACCAGCCCCTTCCAGCCACTTGAGGCTCTCAGAGCAATTGCCAATGGCTCTATAGCCAACGCGAACAATAGTGGGAAGAGGGGGCATCCCTGTCTCATCCCCCGGTGCAGTCTAAAATAGCCCGATGTTATCCTATTCAACCATACGCTTGCCACAGGAGCCTGAGACAGCAACCTGACCCAGTCAATAAAGCCTCACCCAAATCCGAACCGCCCCAGTACCTCCCACAGATAATCCCATTCTACCCGATCAAAAGCCTTTTCTGCATCCATTGCGATCACTGCCTCCACCTCCCTACCTTCCGGGGGCATCATGATCACATTTAACAACCTTCTTACATTGGCCACCAACTGCCTACCCTTAACAAAACCCCGTCTGGCCCTCCCCAATAACGTCCGGAACACAATCCTCAATACTGGAGGACAAAATCTTGGTCAGCAATGTGGCATCCACATTCAACAGGGATATCGGCCTGTAGGACCCACACAGCTCCGGGTTCTTGTCCCGCTTCAGAATCAGCGAAATCGTGGCCTGTAACATCATCGGAGGCAGCACCCCTCTTTCCCTTGCCTCATTGAACATCCTCATCAACACCGGCCCCAATATCCCAGAGAACTTTTTATAAAACTCCACTGGGTACCCGTCCGGCCCTGGGGCTTTACCCACCTGCATGGCCTTCAGACCCTCCACTATCCCTTCCAACCCGATCGGGGCCCCCAGCCCTTCTACCAGCTCCCCGTCCACCTTTGGGAAATTCAGCCCCTCCAAGACGTGCCTCATCCCCTCCAGCCCCATAGGGGGTTCCGACCTGTACAGCCTACTGTAGAAATCCCTAAACGCTTTATTCACCCCTGCTGAATCTCCAACCAGGTTCCCATCTCCGTCATTTACTTTCCCTATCTCCTTGGCTGCTCCCTCTTTCTAAGCTGCTGTGCAAGCATTCTGCTGGCCTTCTCTCCATGCTCATAGATCTCCCCCCTCACTTTTCTCAGCTGCTCCACCGCCCTCCCTGTGGTTAACAAGCCAAACTCCGCCTGTAGCCTCCGCCATTCCCTTAAAAGCCCTGTATCTGGGGTCTCCGTATACCTCCTACCAATCTGTAGTATCTCCTTTATCAGTCGGTCGGTCTCTGCCCTGTCCACCTTCTCCCTGTGGGCCCGTATCGAGATCAGCTCCCCCCTGACCACCGACTTCAGTGCTTCCCAGACCACCGCTGCTGAAATTTCCCCCGTGTCATTGACCTGCAGGTAGTTCTGAATACATTTCCTCAGCCGCTCGCACACCCCTTCGTCAGCCAAAAGGCCCACATCTAACCTCCAGTGCGGGCGCTGGTTACTGTCTTTACTAACCTGCAGGTCAACCCAGTGAGGAGCATGGTCTGAGATTGTGATCGCCGAGTACCCCGTGTCCACCATCTCTGCCAGTAAGGCCCTGCTCAAAATAAAGAAATTAATCCGGGATTACACTTTATGCACGTGTGAGTAGAAGGAGAACTCCTTCACTCTCGGCTGCCCAAATCTCCATGGATCCCCCCAATCTGCTCCATGAACCCTTTTAGTTCCTTTGCCATTGCTGGCACCCTGCCCGTTTTCGAGCTTGACCGGTCCAAGCCAGGGGCAATAACTGTGTTGAAGTCCCCTCCCATGACCAACCTGTGTGAGTCCAGGTCCGGTATCTTCCCCAGCATCATCTTTATAAATACATCATCCCAATTTGGCACATACACATTTACTAATACCACCTACACTCCCTCCAGTTTCCCACTGACCATAATGTACTAACCTCCCACATCCGAGACTATTCTCCCCAAACACCACCCGCTTATTGATCAGGATCACAACCCCTCTAGTCTTTGAGTCTAGTCCCGAGTGAAAGACCTGACTGACCCAGCCTTTCCTCAATCTAATCTGGTCAGTTACTCTAAGATGCGTCTCCAGTAACATTACCACGTCCGCCTTCAGTCCCCTAAGATGCGCGAACACATGTGCCCTCTTGACCGACCCATTTAACCCTCAAACATTCCTTAACTCACTCAGCTCTACAGCTGGTCCCAAATCAATGCAAAAGGCATTACAAACAGCTTCCACAAAGCGAAAAACGAGAAACGTAAAACCAAGAACGTTGCAGCAAAGTTCAAAAGTTCTCAGTCCACCACCAGTCCTTTCCTTTTCGCGAAGTCCAGCACGTTCTCAGGCGACTCAAAATAAAAGTGCTGTTCCTCGTGCGTGACCCAGAGACGGCCCGGATACAACAGTCCGAACTTCATCTTTTTCTTAAAAAGGATCAACCTAATCTGGTTGAAGCCTGCTCTTCCCCTGGCCACCTCCACATTCAGGTCTTGGTAAACCCGCAAGATACTGTTGTCCCATTTACAGCTCTGTGTCTGCACTGTAGAATGTGCTCCTTATCCAAGTACCTGAGGAATCTCACCACCATTGCCCTCGGGGAGTCTCCCATTCGTGGCTACGTTGCAAGTGCTCTGTGAGCCCTGTCCACCTCCAAGGGTCGTGAGAATGTCCCCTCCCCCAGTAGCTTCTCAAACATACCCACTATGTATGCCCCAGCGTCCGCTCCTTCGGACCCCTCCGGGACCCCAACGATTCTCAAGTTCTGCCGGCGGGACCTATTCTCTAGGTCCTCCACCTTCTCCAGGAGCCTTTTCTGCTGGTCTCTCAGCATCCCCACCTCCAACTCCACCGCAGTTTGATGTTTCTCCTGCCCAGCCAGCACCTTCTCTATTTTCTGGATCGCCCGATCTTGGACGTCCAATCAAAGCTCCAGCCGCTCAATTGACTCTTTTAGCGGGTCCAAGCAGTCCCGTTTCTGCTTAGCAAAGCCTTCCTGAATAACTTGCATCAGCTGCTCCGTTGACCGCTGGGTCGACAAACCAGAGGTCCGGTCCTCCGCCATGCTGTCTCCTGCTGTAGCTTCAGCCCAAGCCTTCGCTGTCTTTCTGTTTCTGCCTTTACGAGCACTTCTAGTCCTTCTCTCCATGCACCGATGTGGGAATTCAGCACACAATTGCCTCTGTCATCAGTTTTACAATTCAAGTCCAGTAGAAAATCGGGGGGAAAGGTCCAAAAGTCCGACCAGAGCAGGAGCCACCAAATGTGCGACTTACTCCTTCATAGTGGCCACCGGAAGTCCTCTACTGAATGAAATTCTTACCTCACCTTGTGTTGTTGAAAAAGTAGCAGAAAGCCAAGCTAACGGAGTGAGTAGAGATAGTCCCTCCGGGAACAAAACTGATTCCTCCAAAGTTATTTTTAAAAAGCCAAGGACACTAGAAGGTTTTAAATGGCCCCAGTCTTGACTTCCGGCCAGATGGAGGTGTTCATGTTATCTAGGATATGTAGTCCCACACATTTATCATTTTCCCCGGCTCCCTTCGCTGGCAAGGCGCCAACGCATCATCATAGGTGCGGAGCGCTTCATTGCCAACATGCATCCTTGGTATAGGGTCGAGAGGCTATCACAGGAAAGCACTAAAATAAGCTAGTCCTGAAAAAGTTGGCTAACCACACCGCCGTCACATTGACCCACATAAATGACGAAATGGTTGCCATTCGTACCGTGACCCTACAAAACCATATGGACTTGGACTTTGTTCTGGCAGCAAAAGGGGGGACATGTGCCATTAATGGGTCCAAATGTTGTACTTACATCCCGACCGTTCAGAATCCATCACTAATCTGTCAGACCGTATTAGAAAGGAGGCCGAAAAACTGAAACAACCCTCTGGTTCAAGCCTTTGGATCTGGGCAAGGGGGTGGATGGGTTCACTGGGCACACTGATTATTCAAGAGAGAGTGATATTTTTGATAATCATTCTGGCTTTCTTTGTGATTTTGCAACTACTCAAATGTTGTTGTCAGCAAGCTATTGGAACTGCTCAGGAAGCAACTAACTTGCTCAGTAGACAAGCGGAGGATGAGAAAGGTGAAGGAGCATATAATGAATCTTTGATTCCTTCGCATAATATGATAAAGAATCAAAGGGAGAATTGTAGGAGTAGATGGTTATTATTGTCGGAATAGATGGTTATGTGACTGGTGATGTGGTGATCGTGTTGTATCATTGATTTAATCTTCTCCAGTATCTTTATTCCGGCACCTCCAAAGTTTAAACTCCAACAGATCAATAAACTAATAACTCTCGACTAAAAATAAGTTATACTCTATTGCAGTGGATATGCAGCCTGCAACTCAGTAACCTAACCCTGCTGGTTTTCCTTCATATTTCTGACATAACCATCACTGGGATGCAAACAAATTAGAATAATAAGAATGTCATGCTTTTGAATTGTTTTTCTGATTGAATGACATGCTGCCTTTAATTGTTTGAGCACAAATTGAAGCCTGAACCTGAGTTGCCATGGGCCCTCCACTGCTTTCAGAATGAATTTAATTGTACACTACCTATCAGACTGCTCACCTGGCATCCAAGGCTTTTCAATTCAGGCTGAGAACCTGACAGCCAGATCATTTCCGGGTCCTGACCGTGATCCATGCCAGCATTGCTAATACAATGCTATTTTAATATGCAAATCCCATGTTTGGGTCAGAGACAAGCTTGGTGCTCAGTTAAAGGCATCGGACATTGCCCAAGGATAGCAACTGGCTTTAAAGTGCAATGCTCAAAGGTAGACAGGAGCCATGACTGGGCCTGCTGTTGCCTTTTAGATTGGAGCAGGCAGGAGACCAGAAGGCCAACAGCCTCCTGATCTATACAAGTGGCCAAATGATCAATGACATCGTACTTGACCTACTCAAGTAATAGCGACTCTCTGCCACCACTTGAGCTCCTCAGTTTTAATAAGCCTTTATTTCAACATTTGCAGCATCATCATATTATAGTTGCCGCAGAGTATCCAATAGTTTGCACTAACATGCACCAGACCGTCCACTCTTCATTCCCACTGTTTTGAAAATCTTGTTCTGACTTTCCCCAGGCCACTAACAGGCTGTTCAAAGTTGCTTGCTCCCACCTCCCTGCCATTGTTTTGAAAACTGTAGCACCTTATGAAGGCGTTGGAAAGACGGACATGCTATTTGGGAGTATATTTTCAAAGCACGCCTGCATCTGACTTTGCCTTCGCAAGCGGTTGAAATATGGCCACCAGTCTCGGATCAGATGCAATTTCTTCCAGTTTAACATTGGAAAGCCTAAAGCCATTGCGTTTGGCTCCCATCACAACTCTGTTCTCTTGCCACCAATACCAACCTCTAACCCAGCCACTTGCTCAGCCCTCTTGCAAGCTTGTCATCCTATTTGACCTTAAGTTGAACTTCTGTCTCCACACCTATTTTCATCTCTGCAGCAATGTCGTCCTGAACTCATCAGGTTGAAACCCTCCGCCATGTCTTTGTTATCTTGAGACTCATTGGGCTGGATTCTCTGTTCATGGGCTGGATTCTCCGTTCCTGAGTGTTGATGATTACTGGACGTCTATGACAGCAAAACTGGTGCCGTATCTGGATCAATTCAACGACCATTAAGGGGCTCGCACTGGCGCCACATGGAACACAATCGATTCCAATGAGAAATGGTGCAGGATTCGCTGGGTTCGAGATTAACACTCAGGAGGCTGACAAGTTGCAACCGCAAATACACACTTCACTCCCCACACACACCATCCCAGCTAACAAGATGGCAGCTAGACGAGCGGCATCAAGGTTTACCGACATGGAACTGGATACCCTGCTGGACGCCACGGAGGAGAGTCCGGTGGCCCTATGCCCCGGATGGGAAGGAGACTGTCAGCCGCCGCCGTTCACTGGACCTGGGTGCAGGTGGCAGAGGTCGTCAGCAATGTGAGCAAAACCGTCTCTGCCGGCCAGCAGTGCCAAAAGAAATTGCACGAAGTCCTCAGGGTGGCCAGGGTGACTCGGCAGGACTGTACCCCTAGCGCCAACCCACTTAACACACCCGTAACCCCACACTGCACCACATGTTGGCACCCATACCGGCCACCATAGCTGGGTGATCTGGCCACTTAAGCGCCAGCTACCCACCCCCTGGGTTGTATGCATCGTCGGACTGGCTAACAATGTGTGTTTTCTGTTTTCCCCCTGCCACCCCCAGGAAAGGGCTGCTCACAACCGCCAAGAGCAGGAGAAGACTGAAGGGAGACACCGGACCTGCGGGCCCTCACCGTAGCAAACAGAGGGCACTGGACGTGGTTGGAGGGCCCGAAGAAAGGGCAGTCGCCGGGGCAGAGGTTGGTGTTGGGTGATGAAGTGAGACCATGTGGTTGTGGTTCCCCATGGCACCTGTTTCATTCCACCCCCACACTACCCCAAACCACCTCCACACACATCACCAACCAACCACCACACCCACGCCCCTTCTCCACCTCCCACCACTCCTCCACTTCCATCCCTCCACTCACCACCACCCCCACCACCAGCCCTCACCCACCATCACCACCCTCACACCACTCACACCACACCACCCTCACACCAACCATCCCCCCCACATCCCATCTCCACCACCACCCGCATGCAGGAACATGAGGTGGTGCCGTCCATGGGTGCCACCCAGGCCAACATCGCACGGGTCAAGTCTGCGGTGGAGGCCTTGGGCGTGAAGTTGTCCAAGGCCTCGGGCAATCTGTGCACAGGCAGCCATGCACCAGAGCCACCTGGGCATTGCCACTGCATTCCAGAGCGTGGTCCAGTCACTAGGAGTATCGGTGCCACTGCCCAGGCGCTGGCCACGTAGCACAGGTCCAGAGGGAGATGGCCCAGTCCCGGAGGGAGATGGCGCAATCACTGGCAGATGTGGCACACACGCAGAAGGTGGTGGCACAGTCATAGAAACATAGAAAATAGGAGGCCATTCGGCCCTTCGTGGCTGGTCCGCCATTCATTATGATCATAGCTGATCAAATTCAATACCCAGATTCTGCCTTCCACCCATACCCCTGAATCCCTTTAACCCCAAGAGCTATATCTTGTGAAATCACTTTCTGTGGTAACGAATTCCACAGATTCAACACTCTCTGGGTGAAGAAATTTCTCCTCACCACAGTCCTAAAAGGTTTACCCCATATCCTCAAACTATGACTCCTAGTTCTGAACTCCCCCTCCATTGGGGACATTCTTTCTGAATCTACCCTGTCTAACCCTGTTAGAATTTTATAAGTTTCTATGACAGTCCCGCCATCCCAGGAATCAGCCTGGTAAACCTTCGCTGCATCCCTCCATAGTAAGAATATCTTTCCTCAGATAAGGATACCAAAACTGCACACAATACTCCAGGTGTAGCCTCACCAATGCCCTCTATAATTGCAGTAAAACATCTCTATTCTTATACACAAATCCTGTCACTATGAAGGCCAACACACCATTTGCCTTTACTGTCTGCTGTACCTGCGTGCTTACCTTCAGTGACTGATACACAAGGACACAAAGGTCTCGTTGAGTATCCACCTCTCTCAATTTGCACCTGCTAAGATAATAACCTGCCTTCCTATTTTTGCGACTGAAGCGGATTATCTCACATTTATCCACTTTGTACTGTATCTGCCACGCATGTGCCCACTCACTCAGCCAGTCCACATCCCGTTGAAGCATCTCTGCATCCTCCTCACAGCTCACCCTCCCGCCCAACTTTGTATCAACTGCAAGAGATGATACATTTTGTATCAACGGACAGCTGCAGGTAAAACAGTGTATTCGCCTCTGGGGAAGTCAGTCCAGACCGATACCTGCAGCCATCAACATAACAACCCAGCCATCTGCATTTTAATCAGCCATCCCCGGGAACAATTGCTACAAATTAGCAATTGAAAGCCGATCCAGACCTTTCGGCGCCAGCAGGGGCTGACACAAAGAAAGGTAAATGACCACCCACCGATCAAGGAATCGCCCCATTATTGGAGCATATCGAACCAAGTGATTGGGACCAAGTCCAATCACTTGGAACCAGGTACGAGGTCCGCCCCGAGAGGCGGGAAGCCCCTGGGGACTATAAGAATAGGGGCCAAGTTCAACTCGACCCTTCTCTTCCTGCTCGCAACCTTCGAGACCCTCTACAAGAGACTGTAAGTTTTACTCCAGCGATCACTACCAGATAGGCGCTCCTGACTATCGACTTGTACCAGCTTTTGAATCCCGCAGGCTCAGAACCAATTCGATAGACCATTCGTTTCCCTGACCTGGTGGGCCATTTCCAAAGTTAAGTATTGGCCTTTAGTGGTAGGTAGTAGTCTAGAAGTAGGATTATTGTATAAGTATTAATTGCTGTATATAATAAATGAGCGTCGATTTAACTCTTACTAAGCGGTGTGTTGCATTATTAATCATTACTTGTACTTGAACCACGTGGCGGTATCAGAAAGATACCTGGCGACTCATGAGCAAAGGTGACAGAATAAGAATAAGTAAACTAAGGCTAAAACGAGCAACAGCACTAATTACTTAAACTGTGAACTTTCTCCTCCACCTTTACCCTTTTTTCATATCAAACATTTTTTGCCCCAATGCAAACACCCCCACCCCCTCCCCTGCCACCAGGCAATCTGTCACTTGTTCTTAAGTTTTGCTTTCACTGAGCATTGACCTTTATTCTTCCATTAATACATTCTGATATTTTACATTTATGCAACCATTAACACCTCCTCTGTCTCGTGACCTACACATCTTTGTTGCAATCTCTCCTAACTCCTACCAATCACTGAACTTCTATTCTGCTCGAGCTGCTGCACTCCCTCATATACAGTATATAATCCATCACATGTTTACCTCTCTTTAGTTCAGAAGAAGAGTCATACAGACTGGAAATGTTAACTCTATTTTCTCTCTCTACAGATGCTGCCAGACCTGCAGGGTTTTTCCAGCATTTTTGTTCTTGTTACTAATTATTTCATAGTGATTTTGTAGTACGGAACTGGTATATTGCTGAAAAAAGACATGTTGTTGAAGTTTTTTGATTTGTACTCATCAGGCCAATGTGCAGGATGATCAAATATAACAGTAGCAACAATTTATACTGCATGAGTGCTGATTGGTTGGCAAGTGGACTCCAATTTGTTGAGGCATTGCCACGGGGAATGTATCAGTCAACTGCTGACTGACAATTGCCAAGCTTTGTTTCAATGTATACCCAATAAATCAGAGAATGGCTGTCACCCATTTGGTTTGGTTGAAAAAGGCACACTGTGTGTACATGCTCTTTCTGTCTGAAAAGGGCAGGGCCCTGTGTGTTAATGTATGTAGCTTCCAGAAGCTGCTAATCAGCAATAATAATTATTTGTTCGTGCACGTACATTAATAAAGTGAGAATATCAATTAGGTTTCATGTGGACACCATCAGCTGACCAGATCTACCATTGTGGCAGAAGTAAAAGAAACATCACTTTCATAAGTCTCCCATGATTGAGGTGTACAAAATTATAAAGGGCCTGGATAGATTAGAATAGGATGCCCTCTTTCCAGAGGAAAGGTAAATTACCAAGGTGCATAGACTTAAGGTGGTTGGTAGTAGGATTAGAGGGGACATGTGGAAAGACTTCTTCACTCAGAGTGTGCATTTGGAATTCACTGCCTGGCTTGATGGTGGAGGCAAAAACCTTCAACACTTTTAAAAGGTGCTTGGATCTGAAAGTTCCGGGTGCGGCGATGACCAGCTGAGTCGCATGTTTCAGCAGCTCCCGGTGAAACGGACTTTTGGGCTCTTGATAGGAGCCCCAACGGCAATTTTGACGGCTAAAAACACTGTGCGGTAAACCAGAAGGGAATCCCCCCTGGATACGGATGAAAAAAGGAGGAGAAAGTGGCCGGATTGCAGTGGATCCTTTAGAACAGCGGCAAGGAAGACAAGCAAAAACCAAGATGGCGTCGGAAGGTGGCAGTTTAACATGGGGCCCTGAACAACAAGAGTTCTTGAAATGCTGTGTGGAAGAGCTCAAAAAGGAAATGAAGAAAGAGCTGTTGGCCCCGATACTACAGGCGATCGAAGGGCTAAAGGAGGAACAAAAGACACAGGAGCGGGAGCTTCGGGTCATGAAGGCAAAGGCAGCCGAGAATGAGGACGACATACAGGGCCTGGTGGTGAAGACGGAGACGCATGAGGCACATCAGAAACGATGTGTGGAAAGGTTGGAGGCACTGGAGAACAACGCAAGGAGGAACAACCTGAGGATTCTTGGTCTTCCTGAAGGTGCGGAGGGAGCGGACGTCGGGGCATATGTGAGCACGATGCTGCACTCGTTAATGGGAGCGGAGGCCCCGGCGGGTCCGTTGGAGGTGGAGGGAGCATACCGAGTGATGGCGCGAGGACCGAGAGCAGGCGAAATTCCCAGAGCCATAGTGGTGAGATTCCTCCGTTTTAAGGATAGAGAAATGGTCCTTAGATGGGCAAAGAAAACTCGGAGCAGTAAATGGGAGAACGCGGTGATCCGCGTTTATCAAGACTGGAGTGCGGAGGTGCCGAGCTTTAATCGGGCCAAGGCGGTGCTTCATAAAAAGAAGATAAAATTTGGAATGCTGCAACCGGCAAGACTGTGGGTCACATATCGAGGGAGGCACCACTACTTTGAGACGGCGGATGAAGCGTGGACTTTTATTGTGGAAGAAAAACTGGAATGAGCGGGTTATTAAAAAGAACGTTTGAACAAAGTGGTGGGGCGAATGTGGGGGGCGAAGAGGGGGGTTAAAAAGGGGGGAAAGAGGAGTTTTATGTACTAATCCTGCGATGTGGTAACTTTTCTCTCTTCCACAGGTGGTGATGGGGGGAGGAGGGGAGGTGGAGGAGATGGGGCGTTGGCCATTGGGGGCGGGGCCAAGGGAGAAGCGCGGGCTTGGTTCCCGCGCTATGATAATCATGGCGGGAATAGAGAAGCAGGAAGGAGGGGGCGTCGCACGGTGCAAGCCGAGGTCACGGGGGGAAGCCGAGGTCGGCCAGAGTTTGCTGACTTCTGGGAGCAACATGGGGGGAGTAATTACGCTAGCGGGGGATCTAGCGGGGGGGGGTGGGAGGGGGGAATTACTGGGTTGCTGCTGCTGGGGAGAGGGGGGAGCTGGTATGGGAGGGGATGGGCGGGGGGGCACCGCCTGGGGGAGATACAGCTGCGTGGGAACCGGGTGAGGAGCTGGAAAAAGGGGATGGCTAATCGACAAGGGGGGGGCGGGTAGGAAGGGTGGAACGTGAGAGGGCTGAACGGGCTGATAAAGAGGGCACGGGTACTCGCACACCTGAAGAAACTTAAGGCAGATGTGGTTATGTTACAGGAAACGCACCTGAAACTGATAGACCAGGTTAGGCTACGCAAAGGATGGGTGGGGCAGGTGTTCCATTCGGGGCTAGATGCGAAAAACAGGGGGGTGGCTATATTAGTGGGGAATCGGGTAATGTTCGAGGCAAAGACTATAGTGGCGGATAACGGGGGCAGATACGTGATGGTGAGTGGCAAACTACAGGGGGAGACGGTGGTTTTGGTAAACGTATATGCCCCGAACTGGGATGATGCCAATTTTATGAGGCGGATGCTAGGACGCATTCCGGACCTAGAGATGGGAAAGCTGATAATGGGGGGAGATTTTAATACGGTGTTGGAACCAGGGCTGGATAGGTCGAAGTCCAGGACTGGAAGGAGGCCGGCAGCAGCCAAGGTACTTAAAGATTTTATGGAGCAGATGGGAGGTGTAGACCCGTGGAGATTTAGCAGACCTAGGAGTAAGGAGTTCTCGTTTTTCTCCTATGTCCATAAAGTCTACTCGCGAATAGACTTTTTTGTGCTGGGAAGGGCGTTGATCCCGAAGGTGAGGGGAACGGAGTATACGGCTATAGCCATTTCGGATCACGCTCCACACTGGGTGGACTTGGAGATAGGGGAGGAAACAGGAGGGCGCCCACCCTGGAGAATGGACATGGGACTAATGGCAGATGAGGGGGTGTGTCTAAGGGTGAGGGGGTGCATTGAAAAGTACTTGGAACTCAATGATAATGGGGAGGTCCAGGTGGGAGTGGTCTGGGAGGCGCTGAAGGCGGTGGTTAGAGGGGAGCTGATATCAATAAGGGCACATAAAGGGAAGCAGGAGAGTAAGGAACGGGAGCGGTTGCTGCAAGAACTTTTGAGGGTGGACAGACAATATGCGGAAGCACCGGAGGAGGGACTGTACAGGGAAAGGCAAAGGCTACATGTAGAATTTGACTTGCTGACTACGGGCACTGCAGAGGCACAATGGAGGAAGGCACAGGGTGTACAGTACGAATATGGGGAGAAGGCGAGCAGGTTGCTGGCACACCAATTGAGGAAAAGGGGAGCAGCGAGGGAAATAGGGGGAGTGAGGGATGAGGAAGGAGAGATGGAGCGGGGAGCGGAGAGAGTGAATGGAGTGTTCAAGACATTTTATAAAAAATTATATGAAGCTCAACCCCCGGATGGGAGGGAGAGAATGATGGGCTTCTTGGATCGGCTGGAATTTCCCAAGGTGGAAGAGCAGGAAAGGGTGGGACTGGGAGCACAGATCGAGGTAGAAGAAGTGGTGAAAGGAATTAGGAGCATGCAGGCGGGAAAGGCCCCGGGACCAGATGGATTCACAGTCGAATTCTATAGAAAATATGTGGACTTGCTCGCCCCGGTATTGACGAGGACCTTTAATGAGGCAAAGGAAAGGGGACAACTGCCCCCAACTATGTCTGAAGCAACGATATCGCTTCTCTTAAAGAAGGAAAAGGACCCGCTACAATGCGGGTCCTATAGACCTATTTCCCTCCTAAATGTAGATGCCAAGAGCCTGGCCAAGGTAATGGCAATGAGAATAGAGGAATGTGTCCCGGGGGTGGTCCACGAGGACCAAACTGGGTTTGTGAAGGGGAGACAGCTGAACACGAATATACGGAGGTTGTTAGGGGTAATGATGATGGCCCCACCAGAGGGGGAAACGGAGATAGTAGTGGCGATGGATGCCGAGAAAGCATTTGATAGAGTGGAGTGGGATTATTTGTGGGAGGTGTTGAGGAGATTTGGTTTTGGAGAGGGGTATGTTAGATGGGTGCAGCTGTTGTATAGGGCCCCGATGGCGAGCGTGGTCACGAATGGACGGGGATCTGCATATTTTTGGCTCCATAGAGGGACAAGGCAGGGATGCCCTCTGTCCCCATTATTGTTTGCACTGGCGATTGAGCCCCTGGCGATAGCGTTGAGGGGTTCCAAGAAGTGGAGGGGAGTACTTAGAGGAGGAGAAGAACACCGGGTATCTTTGTATGCGGATGATTTGCTACTATACGTGGCAGACCCGGCGGAGGGGATGCCAGAAATAATGCGGATACTTGGGGAGTTTGGGGATTTTTCAGGGTATAAATTGAACATGGGGAAAAGTGAGTTGTTTGTGGTGCATCCAGGGGAGCAGAGTAGAGAAATAGAGGACCTACCGTTGAGAAACGTAACAAGGGACTTTCGTTACCTGGGGATCCAGATAGCCAAGAATTGGGGCACATTGCATAGGTTAAATTTAACGCGGTTGGTGGAACAAATGGAGGAGGATTTCAAGAGATGGGATATGGTATCCCTGTCACTGGCAGGGAGGGTGCAGGCGGTTAAGATGGTGGTCCTCCCGAGATTCCTCTTTGTGTTTCAGTGCCTCCCGGTGGTGATCACGAAGGCTTTTTTTAAAAGGATTGAAAAGAGCATCATGGGTTTTGTGTGGGCCGGGAAGACCCCGAGAGTGAGGAAGGGATTCTTACAGCGTAGCAGGGATAGGGGGGGGCTGGCACTACCGAGCCTAAATGAGTATTATTGGGCCGCTAATATTTCAATGGTGAGTAAGTGGATGGGAGAGGAGGAGGGAGCGGCGTGGAAGAGATTAGAGAGGGCGTCCTGTAGGGGGACTAGCCTACAGGCTATGGTGACAGCCCCATTGCCGTTCTCACCGAGGAACTACACCACAAGCCCGGTGGTGGTGGCTACACTGAAGATTTGGGGACAGTGGAGACGGCATAGGGGAAAGACTGGAGCCTTGGGGGGGTCCCCGATAAGAAACAACCATAGGTTTGCCCCGGGGGGAATGGATGGGGGATATGGAATGTGGCAAAGAGCAGGAATAACGCAACTGAAAGATCTGTTTGTGGATGGGAAGTTCGCGAGTCTGGGAGCGCTGACCGAGAAATATGGGTTGCCCCAAGGGAATGCATTCAGGTATATGCAACTGAGGGCTTTTGCGAGGCAACAGGTGAGGGAATTCCCGCAGCTCCCGACACAAGAGGTGCAGGACAGAGTGATCTCAAAGACATGGGTGGGGGATGGTAAGGTGTCAGATATATATAGGGAAATGAGGGACGAAGGGGAGACTATGGTAGATGAACTAAAAGGGAAATGGGAAGAAGAGCTGGGGGAGGAGATCGGGGAGGGGCTGTGGGCAGATGCCCTAAGCAGGGTAAACTCGTCGTCCTCGTGTGCCAGGCTAAGCCTGATTCAGTTTAAGGTATTACACAGGGCGCATATGACTGGAGCACGGCTCAGTAAATTTTTTGGGGTGGAGGATAGGTGTGCGAGGTGCTCGAGAAGCCCAGCGAATCATACCCATATGTTTTGGTCATGCCCGGCACTACAGGGGTTTTGGATGGGGGTGACAAAGGTGCTTTCAAAAGTAGTGGGGGTCCGGGTCGAACCAAGCTGGGGGTTGGCTATATTTGGGGTTGCACAAGAGCCGGGAGTGCAGGAGGTGAGAGAGGCCGATGTTTTGGCCTTTGCGTCCCTAGTAGCCCGGCGCAGGATATTGTTAATGTGGAAAGAAGCCAAGCCCCCGGGGGTGGAGACCTGGATAAATGACATGGCAGGGTTTATAAAGCTAGAGCGGATTAAGTTCGTTCTAAGGGGGTCGGCTCAAGGGTTCACCAGGCGGTGGCAACCGTTCGTCGAATACCTCGCAGAAAGATAGATGGAATGGAAAAAAGAAGGCAGCAGCAGCAGCCCAGGATCGGGGGGGGGGGGGGGGGGGGAGGAACCAGAAGGACTCTCAGGGTTGTTAATATATACTGTATAATATGTATAGGTCGTTGCGACAGATAATTATATATTGGACTGTTAAATTATATTTTTGGAGAGTGTTATTTGTGATAAGGCAGTTGCCAATTAGGGTTAGTTTTCATTTTTGTTATTTATTATTTTTTTGTTTATAAAATAGGTCATTGTTATTTGTGTTGTTATAATATTGTGTAAAGGATGCACAATGTACTGTGTTGGTTGATCAAAAATTTTCAATAAAATATTTATAAAAAAAAAGGTGCTTGGATCTGGACCTAAAGTGCAGTAATCTGCAAGGCTACAGACTGGGTGTTAGCAGGTGGGATGAGAATGTGACCTGCACAGGCCATCCCTCATGCAAGAGTAATATTCAGGCCTCATCCTCATGCTGAGTCCCCAGCATGAGACTGTTCTTTAGGACTCTGTAATCTGTCTCTCTCAGTCCTGGATGCGAGCCTGCTAATCATGTAATCTATTTGTGTACAGAGAGAGTTTCAGCAGCACTCTCTCCTGGTCATTGACGAGTACATAGAACATACAGTGCAGAAGAAGGCCATTCTGCCCATCGAGTCTACACCGACCCACTTAAGCCCTCACTTCCACCCTATCCACGTAACCCAATAACCCCTCCAAACCATTTTGGTCACAAAGGGCAATTAATCATGGCCAATCCACCAAACCTGCACGTCTTTGGACTGTGGGAGGAAACCAGAGCACGCGGAGGAAACCCACGCAGACACGGGGAGAACAGACAATGACCCAGCAGGGAATCGAACCTGGGACCCTGGCGCTGTGAAGCCACAGTGCTAGCCACTTGTGCTGCCTTGAGTACTTATGACCCAGCCCTGGTCTGGAGCTTTCCAACTTCATGTCCAAAATTGCCTTGACACCTGGGTGGGAGGTGGCCTATTAATTCTCAACACAGGATTTAGGCATTACTTAGTAACTTTGTTGATAGAAAAGCGCTCAGGTGAGATATTTTGGAACTTTGTTCTGATCCCATTTGAGACTTCCACATTTTCATTCCAGCAATTTCAGATATACACAAGGAAGGCTGGGGCATTGATGGCACTAATCCAACCAGGGGCGAAATTCTCCGGTATCGGCGCAATGTCCGCCTACCGGCGCCACAAACGGCGCAAATCAGTCCGGCATCGCGCCGCCCCAAAGGTGCGGAATCCTCCGCCCCTTGACCGGCCGAGTCCTAACCTTGAGGGGCTAGGCCCGCGCTGGACTGATTTCTGCCCCGCCAGCTGACGGAAGTGCCACGCCAGCTGGCGCGGAAATGACATTGCCGGGCAGTGTTCTTAAGGGTAGCACGGTAGCATTGTGGATAGCACAATTGCTTCACAGCTCCAGGGTCCCAGGTTCGATTCCGGCTTGGGTCACTGTCTGTGCGGAGTATGCACATCCTCCCCGTGTCTGCGTGGGTTTCCTCCGGGTGCTCCGGTTTCCTCCCACAGTCCAAAGATGTGCAGGTTAGGTGGATTGGCCATGATAAATTGCCCTTAGTGTCCAAAATTGCCCTTAGTGTTGGGTGGAGGTGTTGACTTTGGGTAGGGTGCTCTTTCCAAGAGCCGCTGCAGACTCAATGGGCCGAATGGCCTCCTTCTGCACTGTAAATTCAATGATAATCTATGATTAATCTAGGACAAAGGTTCGGCACAACATCGTGGGCCGAAGTGCCTGTTCTGTGCTGTATTTTTCTATGTTTTCTATGTTCTATGCGCGGGAGCATTAGCGGCCGCTCACGGCATCCCCGCGCATGCGCTGTGGAGGGATTCTCTTCCGCCTCCGCCATGGTGGAGACCGTGGCGAAGGAAAAGAGTGCCCCCACGGCACAGGCCCGCCCGCGGATCGGTGGGCCCCGATCGCTGGCCAGGCCACCGTGGGGGCACCGGAGCCCGCCCGCGCCGCCTTGTCCCGCCGGTAAGGGCGATAGGGGCTGTTTAGCACACTGGGCTAAATCGCTGGTTTTGAAAGCAGACCAAGGCAGCCCAGCAGCACGGTTCGATTCCCGTAACAGCCTCCCCAAACAGGTGCCAGAATGTGGCGACTAGGGGCTTTTCACAGTAACTTCATTTGAAGCCTACTTGTGACAATAAGCGATTTTCATTTCAAGGTAGGTGGTTTAATCCACGTCTGCGGGACAGGCATTCCAGCAGCGGGACTTCGGCCCATCGCGGGCCGGAAAATCGCCTGGGGGGGGGGGGGGGGGGGCCCGCCAACCGGCGGGGGGTCGGAGAATCTCGCTCCAGATAACTATATTGATTTTCCATTGGAGAGCTAGCTCAGGGATTCTGTCAAGTTACTTTAGACAGGCCTTCAGGTGCATACCGGAATCATCTCATTTAATAGTAGGACCTTGACACACATCTCCCATCTCGTATAGTTGTGGTTGTCTAACAGATATTTCAGGAGTCACCAAGTGCTAGCTAGGTTCATAACTCTGTTTCATGCAGATGGAGAGTGAAAACAACTACAGTGGATACATCCAGCTATACCCGCGGTCACGACATCACGTTACAAGTGGCCACGAGCGACTAAGGTCCCCAACTATTACACCCACACTCATGCCTGATAGACATTACATGAAGGCCATTGACAAATGCATCGAGTTTGATTGACTCCAATGCGAGTCGCCATTAAAACCTATAATATCCACATTGACCAGTCTTAATGCAGGAGCAGCAGAAGAATAAACCAAACATCAAATCCATGCTCATGAGTCACATGATATGATCCACTTATACAGGTTTAAGATATGCATTGCCCAACTTTCATGTTGAGACAGCAAGCTTTGTCGCTGCTGAGGACAGAAAGGTGACTTGTACTGTACTGAGACTGTGTGAAACACTGTAGACCTGAGGGATACGATAAGAGGTAAGTGTGGAGTGGAGGCATCACTCGATGGGAACCTCGAGCCTACTCTAAAACTAAGTTTCTCCAAGGGTGTGTGTCTCTGTACTGGTGAAGGGTGCAGGTGAACGTAATGACTGCTGACATCTAGTGGGTCCTCAGGCGCCTCATCCAAGGTGGTCTGTGGGGTGGGCTGGGGCTGATGGGCTGCTCCTTTTCTTGCTGGTGCCTGTAATAGAGAGAAGAATATTAGTGGTTTGCTGGATAGTCTCCCACATTCAAGTTTCAGCGGGTGGGCGAACACTATTAAATAGAGTCTCACTGGCTTGTTGGGAGATGCCAACCTCGTCTTTGCCACAGCTCTGCCACCAGCTCTACAAAGCTGTCTGAGAACTGTCCGCCTTGTTAGGTTATCTTGTCCTGAATAAAGACAGAAGGATAGATTGTGAGCAGGGTGGATGCCAAAGCAGATGATAGGCTTGCCTGCCTTGCGTGCATACTGAGTGGGTCTATGCAGGACTGAATATGAGACATGTGCAGGATGTGGTAAAAGATAAAGACCGGGATTCTCCGACCCTCCGAGCCAAAATCGCGCTCGGTGGGGGGCGGAGAATGGGGTTCCAGACCCTCGGTGATGGGAGGTGATTCTCCGAAGAATCGCTGCCAGCCACGCGCTGGCCATTGAAAGAGACCCCCGCGGTGATTCTCCACGATCGACCAGTTGAGTTCCCGCCGAGTTCCGCCGGCATGGTTCCTGTATGGTTCCACACGCGGGAGCTCGGACTCGCAGCTGCGCTGGCCATTCCGGTGTGGGGGGGAGGCAGGAGGATCAGACTCCGGGGGGGCCTCCACGACAGCCTGGCCTGCGATCAGGGGCTACCGATCGGCGGGCGTGCGCAATCCGGGAGGGGGGCCTATCTTCCTCCGCGCCGGCCCACTGTGTGGCTCCGCCATGTTGCGTGGGGGCCGGCGCTGTGCAGACCCGCGGCCGGAAGTGCAGGGCCCGTTATATGCTAGGTGCACGCCGGGGCCCTGCTATCCCTCTTAGAACCGGAGAATCACTCCGGATTGTTGAAAAAAATCTGGAGTGATTCGCGCCTGTTTTCCGGCAGGCGTGGGGACATAGCCCCATTTTCGGAGAATCCTGGCCAAAGATGTAAAAGTGAGTGTGAGAGAATCAATGATGATGCCCCTTGTGTTGGTAATGTGTGACTGCAACCCTGAAAATGTCTGATGACCTTCTGAGAATGTGAGTTGAGAGTGAGGAGAAGGTTGACTTATCCAGGCAGAGTGGATGAGGTCATGCGTCCTTTTCCTGCACTAGAGAGCCATCTTCTTCTGAGGTCCATAGCTGCTGACCATGCTGGCAATCTTGGCACGGGCCACGGTTACTGGACCTCCAGCTCCATCACGGTGGAAAAGGACCACCCGCCGGTCCTTGACTGACTGAAGAGTGTCACCAGGCACTTGTCGCTGGACCTTGGGGAAAATGGTTTGGCTCTTCTTGGGGTCAGTGCCATGACAAGTCCTGGGCTGCAGAGAGTAACTGGGTGTGTGGGCATTGTTTAAATATGGAGCTCAGAAATACTACCAGATTAGGTAACAGCGAGCTGGATGAATCGCAGCCTGCCCTGCCACGAGATAAGATGTGCTGCTTGTTTTGCATACATAATGAGATGAAAAGCAGCAACCCACCCCATCAGCCAGCAGGACCGAGCCAACTTTCTCACTGCCCACCACTGCAATTAATCTCCAGAAAGGAAAATTCCACCCTCTGAATTAGTTTAGGAACAAAGGTTGCATATTGTTGCCACATGCAGAATTACATTGCTTCTTTGACAGGCATTTTGCGTGACAGGAGAAAGGAGGTTCAGTGAATGAAACACAGGTATTTACATTATTCAAGAGCGCTGCATGTTGAAACAAGTCAAAATATGTTGTTCAACTTGCTTCCATCACTACATATGTTATCTGAAAGCGAATCAGGTTTTCAGCAGAATCAATGTCAGACCAAATGTCAACTAAAATGAGGCAAGCTTTAACTGGTCTCTGAGTGTCGACTCTTTCTTTTATTCTCAATAAGACTGAGTTTCTTGCACTTTCTTCATTAATGGCTAAGACATAAATAAGATATGCTGAAATGTCAATCATGACATAAATATACTCATTTATCATGAAAGATTTGTCCAATAGCTGAGTCACAAAGACCAGGAGCATATTGGATCACCTGTCAATACTGCAGAAAAGAGGTGTAGAACTGGCTGGAGAAAAGTTTAATTCCACTGGTGGAGCTGGTGGATGGATCCATGGATCAGAAGTGGGTTGAGAAGAAGGAAGCAGTTGCAGCAAGAGAATCTTTGTGTGCCACAGGACAAGATGGAGGAGGGTAAAGGGTCGGCCTTGCCTGCCCAATGGTCGATAGAGCAACAGGTGGACTTTCGAACTGAAAGTTTATCCAGGCTTGGGCTGACAAATGACAAGTTACATTCGCGCCACACAAGTACCAGGCAATGACCATCTCTTACCAGACAGGATCCAACCACCATTCCTTGACATTCAATGGCATAACCATAGCTGAATTCCCTACAATCAATGTCCTGGAGGTTACTGTTGATCAGGAACTGAACTGGACTAGCTATATTAATACTGTGGCTACCAGCGCAGATCAAAGGCTAGGAATCCTTGGGCGAGTAACTCACCTCCTGACCCCCCCAAAGCCTGCCCACCATCTACAAGGCACAAGTCAGGAGTGTAATGGAATACTCTCCACTTGCCTGGTGAGTACAACTCCAACAACACTCAAGAAGCTCAACACCATCCAGAACAAAGCAACCCGCTTGACTGCTCCCCCTCCCACAAACATTCAAATCCTCCACCACCAATAAGTAGTGGCAACCATGTACAAAATGCACTGCAGTAACTCATCAACGTCCTTTCGAATCATAGAATCATAGAACATTCAATGCAGAAGGAGGCCATTTGGCACCTTCCAAACTCACAACCACTACCATCTAGAAGAACAAGAGCACCAGATGCCTGGGAACCCCACCACCTGGAGGTTCCCCTCCAAGTCACCTCCAAGTCACTCACCACCCTTACTTGGAAATATGTTGCTGTTCCTTTACTGTCACTGGGGCAACATCCTGGAACTCCCTCCCTAACAGCACAGTGGGTGTACCTACATATCAAGGACTGCAGCGGTTCAAGATGGCAACCCATCACCACCTCCTGAAGAGCAACTAGGGATGGGCAATAAATCCCGTAAAAAAAATTTTTTAAGTCTCCAATGGACTAGTGTCAGTTGCGTCCAAGTGGTAGATACTATTGACTCTAAATGTGGCAGAACTTCACAGGGATCTGATTGCTTCCTGCCCTCCCCTGCCTCCACACTCGGGTATCTGTGCCAGAGGCAAATGGCAAGTGAGACGGAGTTTCCAAGGAGCTCTCTACGGAGAAATGACCAGCATTCTTTCTGCCAAATTCCAGCTGCCTAAGTTCACATGGCCCACTGCCCATTCAGTTCAGCATCAGTGGCCCATCCTTGAAATCACTGATTCTAGCCAGACTATCAGAAGGCGTAATAACTTCACCAAGGCCAGTCTTCAATGATAACTCCCTTTATTAAAGTAACAAAAAGGTCTGCTGCCACCCCATACAGCAGTTGCATACCAGCCGACAGAGCTACCAGCCTGGGTCAGAACTGTGAGTTTTAAACTCCTGCCATGCAACTCCGGTTGGGCGAGCCTCCATCTGTTCAATAGGGGAATTCGTATTCCACAAAGCCCATGGAGATCGATTGACGATCCCCCACGTTTTTTGTGGTCACCATATCATCCCTACACCCTTAACTCCATTTCCCACTCAATACTCCTGTGGCGAGAAGGTCTCTTCCACCGCTCCGCAGCTGGCCTGAGGTTCGTCGAAGGTGGAACAGGACCTGGAGGTGTGAACCAGATTGGTGATCTTTACTTCCCGAGGGAGCGTTATGAGTTACCGATGTTGATTCCTTCTTGCTGTCTGCTGCAGTCGGAATAACCAATTCCTCTGCTTCCACCTCGGAACCTGAGTCCTTGTTATCAGGGGAGGCAGCCACAGACTTCTCTATGGCGGTAGCCCGGCAGTGGAGATAGCCATCTCTGTGGCTGGTGGAGAGGCTTGAACAGGACGGACCCTCTACTTCTCAGGCGATCCATATTTTTCTTGGACCTTTACTTTGTAGGATATAGGTCCCATTTTCTCCCATATGACACCGGGGACCCAAATGGAGCCATCTGCAAAATTCCTTACATAGACTCGGTTGCCTGTTTTGAATATGCTTTCAGATCTCACAGAACCATAATTTATTTTCTGATTCTCTTGTTGGGACTCCACCTTCCCTGCTAGGTTTGGGAATAGTGTGCTTAATCTCGTGCGGAGCCGCCGTCCCATTAACAGTTCCACCAGGGCAATTCTTGTTGCAGTATGAGGAGTGGTCCTATAACTGAATAAAAACCATGTTAACTTGGTCCCCATGGATGCTGTCGGTTGCTTTTTCATGCTGATTTTGAAGGTCTGCGTCACCTGTTCTGCCAGTCCATTGGGCGATGGGTGATACCATGCTGTTCTAATTAGTCTAATGCCATTTGTGTTTATTTTTATTTTTTTATTTTTAAAAGAATTTCGAGTACCCAATTATTTTTTTTCCAATTAAGGGGCAATTTAGCGTGGCCAATCCACCTACCTGCACATCTTTGGGTTGTGAGGGTGAAACCCCCACAGACAAGGGGAGAATGTGCAAAATCGACACGGACAGTGACCCAGGGCCGGGATTCGAACCCGGGTCCGCAGCGCCGCAGTCCCAGTGCTAACCACTGCGTCACATGCCGTCACACCATTCGAGTTTATGAACACCCGGAACTCCCTGCTGGTGAAGGTCGCGTTATTGTCGGAAACCGGAATTTTCGGAATGCCATGCATGCAAAACCCTGTCCTAGTTTCTTGATTGTAGTGTGGGGGGAGGGGGGAGGGCTCGTGGAGGCCATGTTGTGAATCTCTAACCATTTGAAGTGTACATCCACAAAGTGTACATCAGAAATATAAAACCCGGAAAATGTCCAGTAAAGTCTACGTGCACTCGCACCCATGGCCTGATTTATTTTTATTAATTTACGGGATGTGAGCGTTGCTGGTTAGGCCAACATTTATTGCCCATCCCTAGTTGCCCTTCAGAAGGTGGTGGTGAGTTGCCTTCTTGAACCGCTGCAGTCCTCCAGGTTTAGATTAACACACTATGATGTTAGGGAGGGAGTTCCAGGATTTTGTCCCAGCGACAACAAAGGATTGGCCACCCCCGTGGGTGTAGGGAGGCTGAAGGAGGGAATTTCTGGTTTTCCTGGCATGAATCGTATTGCTTCACCAGGTCTGTGATGTCTGAGTCAATGCCTAGCCACCAGATGGAGCTCCTGGTGAGCATTTCCATTTTAGAGACCCCAGGGTGGCCATTAGGTTGCTTCAATTGGGTTGGGCACCGCTCAGGGTAGAGAACGACTACCCAGGACCCTCAATGAACCCTCAACACTAAGTTCATCTTTCTTGGTCAGTTAAGGTTTCATGTCGTCAGAGTGTTGTTCTCGGACCCCGCCATTCAGGATCATATGCTTCAGTTTTGACAGTGTTGGATCCTATTGTGTCCAGGACCGGGATTCTTCAAAACGGCAGCTATGTGTTGACACCGGCGTAAACACCAGAGCGTTTCACGCCGGCTTCAATGGGCCTCTTGGCCCAGTGATTCCGTGGCCCACAGGTTGCCAGGATAGCGCCGGAGTGCTCCATGCAGCTCCGGAGCTGGTACGCGGCCCTACACTGCTGGCTGCCGGTCCGGCATTGCGGGCCGTCGTGGCATGAACGCCGATTCTCCGAGCCGGTGCGGGTTTTGACTTGCTTTGTAGACACTGGTAATGTCTCTAAAAAATTCAGGATCATTGTGACCTCTTCCAATGCCAGCAAGGGAGCCCGGCTTGCAGGCAGTGAAAGGCGACTCAAGGCATCAGCATTTGCTAGTTGCAAGTATCAGGGTCCAATACTCCGGATGGAGTCAAAAGGGGGGATTGCCTTATCCTCCTTAATCAGTCAGGGTAAGGGCTTGTGATCAGTCACTATCACAAAACACCTGTTATAGATGTGCTGCTGAAATTGGTTTTACATCAAACATGAGTGCCAAGCCCTCCTTCTCGATTTGACAGTACGTCCAGTCGGTGTCACGCCCCCGTCTACATCAATGGCTCTGAAGTGGAGATGGTCGATAGCTTTAAGTTCCTGGGGGTCACCATCACCAACAGTGTGTCCTGGTTCACTCACGTTGATGCAGCAGTCAGGAAAGCCCAACAACGTCTCTACTTCCTACGGAAGTTAAAGAAATTTGGCATGTCTGCATCGACTCTCACAAACTTCTGCAAATGTGCCGTAGAGAGCATCCTATCCGGCTGCATCACAGCTTGGTATGGCAACTGCTTGGCCCAAGATCACAAGAAACTGCAGAGCGTGGGGAACTCAGCCCAACGCAAATCGGCGTCCCATTGATTCTGTACACACTTCGCGCTGCCTCAGAAAGGCAGACAGCAAAGTCAGAGACCCCTCTCACCCAGACTTTGCCCTCTTCCAGACCCTTCCATGAGGCAGAAGATACAGAAGTCTGAAGACCCGCCCATCTAGACATAGGAACAGCTTCTTCCCCACAGCTACTAGACTCCTCAACGACTCTCTCTTGGATTGATCTGTTCCCTGTAAGAACACTATTCACGAAGCCCTATGCTGCTCTTGTTTGGCACTTGTTCCGCACTGTAACCAATCACTTTTCCCAAGGCCATCTTGGAAGACTTCAGGATATTTGCTGATAGCTCCATACAGTCTACCAATGTCCAATCTCTAGCCTATCCAGCCTGATCCACTGGAGCCAATCTTTCCCCATAAGACTCAATCCCTGTCCTCGAACAATGATCTGGAAGCCGGGCTGACTTGTCTGGAATCCCCAGGTTCATTGAGGATGATTAATAGGCAACGGTTCCCCTGTGTCAGTGGCTAATCTGGCTCTAGTGACTTCCAAACTCAAGGATTGGATACGAATTTGGAGGAGATCCAATGTCTGCTCTCCAGTGACAGTGACAGCAGCTCCAGTGACCACCTCCATCACCAATGTGTGACTGACTTTATTATTATTGAGGTGACTCTGGTCATGATGAAACAGTTTAATTGCATCATCTCTTCATCTGGGAGTCGGCATACCTGCATGATATGGGCCTGCACTAGCCTTCGCTTCTTCCCTGAGTAACATGCAAATTGCCGATGCCTATTGTTAGGATACCGGACCAGGCTCCAATTTTTGTTACGATACCGGACAAGAACCCCCAAAATGTTTTTTAAATTTGTAAAACTGTGAGGAAAGAATGACTCTGACAATAGGTATTTTTAATTTAAACACAGAATTAACCACATCAAGATCAAAGAAATGGCTTTACGATAATCAGTTAACAGTTTTTAAACAAAAGGAAAAACTTGAACTTACTATCTATACTGCCTATACCATCTATACTTGTTACTTACTCCAATTAAGCAACCACTTATAAATAAAGATATACAAGATGATAGAAGGTATGGGTAAAGCAGACATGGAGCAGATGTTTCCTCTTGAGGGGCATTCTAGAATGAGAGACCCGCGCCGGTTGGGAGAATCGCCTGGGCCGCCAAACTTTCCCGGGACGCCGGTCCAACGCCCTCCCGCGATTCTCCCAAACGGCGGGAACGGCCCGGTCGAGTTTCGCGGGCCGCAGGCCGGAGAATCGCCGGAGACACCCAAAATGGCGATTCTCCGGCACCCCCCCTATTCTCAGGCCCGGATGGGCCGAACGGCCTTGCCAAAATGTCAGGTTCCCCCCGGCGCCGTCCACACCTGGTCGCTGCCGTCGTGGATGGTGTGTGAACGCTGGGGGGGGGGGCGGCCTGCGGGGGGGCGAGGGGGATCCTGCACCGGGGTTACCTCAAATGTGGGGTGGCCCAAGATCGGTGCCCACCGATCGTCGGGCCGTCCTCTCTGAAGGAGGACCTCCTTCCTTCCGCGGCCCCGCAAGATCCGTCAGACATCTTCATGCGGGGCGGACTTAGAGAGAACGGCAACCACGCATGCGCGGATGACGCCCGTTATGCGGCACCGCCTTTACGAGGGTGACAAGGCCTGGCGCGTGTAGATGATGCGGCCCCGATCCTGGCCCGTTGTCAGGGCCTGAATCGGTTGGGATCAGGGCCGTTTCGCGCCATCGTGAACCTCGACGGCGTTCACGACGGCGCAGCCACTTCGGCGCGGGAGTGGAGAATGGGAGTGGAGAATTCCGCATTCTGCGGCCCGCGAAACTCGACCGGGCCGTTCCCGCCGCTTGAGAGAATCGCGGGAGGGTGGAGGACCGGCATCCCGGGAGATTTTGGCGGCCCAGCCGATTCTCCCAACCGGTGTGGGAGTGGAGAATCTCGCCCCATAATCTTAGGATCAGAGGTAGCAAATTTTAAACAGAGTTGAAGAGAAACTACTTCTCCCAAAGGGTTGTGAATCTGTGGAATTTGGTACCCAAGAGCGTGGTGGATGCTGGGACAGCGAGTTAATTTAAGGAGGAGTTTGACATATTTTAAATTGGTAATGGGTTGAAGGGTTATGGAGAACGGGCAAGACAGCGGAGTTAAGGCCAGGATGAGATCAACCATGATCGAATGTCGGAGCAGACTCGATGGGCCAAATGGCTTAATTCTGCTCCTATATCTTGTGAACTTATGAACTTAACAAACAGTTTACTTGTTTAGCTATGCAGAGACTTTTGGAGAGAGACCCTTTCAAGAGCAGATTTAGTATACTTCTGCTCAACCTAGCAGCATTTGGCAAAACTACTGTTCAACTTAAAATCCCATAAAAGAAAGCAAAACTACAGGCATACCTTGCTCCTCCCATTGATTACATCATTGTATCCCACTAAGATGGCACATGACCTGATTAGCTAGGACTCAGTACACTCACTCATAAATTATCTACTCTCCAGGGAATTTCCAGCAATCATAACAATATTCCATTCGACTTTTATCTGTAATCAAGTAAGTGGTTAGACTGAATCATGATCTCTCCTTTTATGGCTCCTAAATTGCAGCTCAGCAGACATACTGTCTGGATGTATTTTAAACCAGGGATTTAAGTAACATTACTGCCACAAATATGAATGACAATATAGATAAATTTCTACATTCATCGCACTATAGTGACTTCCGGTTGTGACCATGGAGTGAATGGTCACATACAGGGCTGCTCCTACTTAAAGTCACAGAAAAGAACTCTTTTCACACAGAACTGGGTGGAAGTTTGATGAAAAGGTGTAGGTGAATTTTACAGGAGTAGTTTATCCCGGGAATGGTATGTCTCCTGATCACCAGACCCGGCAGAAAACAATGAGAAAGTCATGATATGCAGACATGCAAATAATGATATACAGACAGGCACAGGCAGGCAGATAATGAACACAGAGAACAGGACATGACCAATGAACAGGCAGGACACTCAGGGGTGGTATCTCACTATAAAAGGCACGAGGCACTCACACTCTGCCTCTTTCCACTGATGAACATCTACAGAGTGAGTCAGGGTGTATTTACAGTATCACACCTCCAGCACGTGGCTAAGAGTTAGTCTGGTTCAGTCAGACAGAGTAACCACACTTAGGTTAGCAGAGAGTCGAACTCATAGAGAACTGTGCTAACTGTGCTATTGGTTCAATAAATCAGATTGAACTAACTTCAAGGTCTGGAGTATCTTTTGGTTAAAGCTGCATCCAGTTGCAGCCTGTGTTATCCCAGAGTACATAACACGAAATGCTACCAGGAGACTGCTTAATCTAGGTGGTTTACCTCACTCCGTTCCGTGACGACCAGCGAATGTATCCCGGCACCATGGAGTAGATTCAGGCTCCTCACCAGCTCAAGACCTCCGGCACTCTCAGTGCCAATTGGCGGACATTCAAGCAAAAGTTTCTGCTGTACATCGAAGCTTCAGACCTCGTGTGTGCATCTAATGCAAGGAAGATCGCACTTCTCCTCTCAACAGCGGGTGATCAAGCCATCAAACTCTTCAACTCTTTTCACTTCACCGAAGGCCAGGACAAGACAAAGTTTCGGACCATCCTGGACAAGTTTGACAGTCACTGTGAAGTGGACACCAATGAAATCTTCGAGCGCTACATATTCAAACAGCGTCGACAAGGTAAAGATGAATCTTTCAACTCCTTCTTAAGTAACCTCCGCCTGCTCGCGCTGTCTTGCAACTTTGGTGATATTGCTGACTCCATGATCAGAGACCAAATCGTTTTTGGAGTTCACTCTGATCCTCTGAGAGAGCAGCTACTGAAAATCAAGCATATGACCCTGCCAGTCGCGATTGAAACATGCACGGCAAAAATCGCTATGCCCAGTACAAATCGGCTGAAAATGAGAAACTTGCCTCCCACAAGGCAGAGAGTGTGCAGGCCATCTCCCGGATGCAGCGCCTCAGCATTGATGAAAGCGGCATTTCGCTCGCTTTTCCCTGGGCCCCACGCATGCGCGATGCAAACGGGATAACGAAGCGGCCGACACCCGCACTGCGCATGTGCGACGAAGCGCGGAGCGTCAGGACGCCGATGTCATGACGTACTCGAACTGCGGCAACGCCCACTTAAAGAAACACTGCCCTGCAAGAGGCAGGCGATGTTTGAACTGCGGGAAGCCTGGACACTATGCAGCCTTGTGCAGGTCTGCACCACCAGTCAGGGGCCAGCGCTCCCAATTCCGATGACGGCGCGTTCAGAGTGTGCAACAACGATTACAGGATTCTGATCCTGGCAGCACAACGGATCCAGAGAAAGAATGCCTGGACTCCACCTACTGTGGGGGCATCATTACCAAATGTGAATATGCCACTTCCAACTCATCACAAATTCACTGCATCCTCGCTGTGGATTCTGCGGACGAATGGCGTGCGGTGATGCAGGTCAACCACTGCTCCATCCAGTTTAAGCTGGACACAGGTGCTTCTGCCAACCTCCTCTCACAGGCAGATTTCAAACGCATCAAAAAGCTACCCAAGGTCCTTCCAGCAGCCTGCAGGCTCCTGGACTACAACGGAAATGCCATCACGGCACTGGAATCCCGCTCGTATGTTGTACGTATGGCTGATGGTTCTGTTGTGCGATGAAACAGACAGGCACTGTGCACAGTTGCCCGCCCGCAACCACTTTTTTCTCTGTTTCCGTCTGTTGTTTTGCCACCTCCTGATACCTCGAACTATGAGGCCACCAGTCAGGCTTCCGTCCCACCTGTCAAGGCGCCGTTGTCCCCACGACCACCTCTCCGGCGGTCGACAAGGATCAGACGAAAGCCCCAGAGACTGGACTTATGAACATTTGTTTTGTTTGCTATGTTCTGTTTTCTCACATTGGACAGCTGCCTTCACATGTAAATACGTTCACATGTGCCACCGCTTGTAAATATGTTAATATATGCCACCACATGTAAGTATGTTCCCATGTGCCAACAAAACATTTTTAAAAAAGGGAGATGTCGTGATATGCAGACATGCAGATAATGACATAGAGACAGGCAGCTATTGAACACAGAGAACAGGACATGACCAATGAGCAAGCAGGACACTCAGGGGTGGGATCTGACTATAAAAGGCACGAGGCACTCTCACTCCGCCTCTTTCCACTGATGAACATCTACAGAGTGAGTCAGGGTGTAGGTACAGTATCACACCTCCAGCACGTGGCTAAGAGCTAGTCTGGTTCAGTCAGAGTAATCACACTTAGGTTAGCAGAGAGTCGAACGCATAGAGAACTGTGCTAACTGTGCTACTGGTTCAATAAATCAGATTGAATTAACTTCAAGGTCTGGAGTATATTTTGGTTAAAGCTGCATCCAGTTGCAGCCTGTGTTATCCCAGAGTGCATAGCATGACAAAAGATTTGGCTGAAAAATTGAAACAATCTTGTGCTGCAGCAACAGCCTCTTTCAGCGGCAGGCGGGGGAAAGGCAAGCTGGAAGGCCCCAGATACAAGAGCTGATGGCTTTTATCAAGGAGGAATTCCAACAACAGAGGAAAGAAATGCGTGAGGGTCATGCAAAGGCCATTGCAGAAGCTGTGGCACCCCTGAAGAGTTTTCTGGAACGGGTGGAGAAGTGTATGGAGGTGAAGGGATCACAGATTTGGGAGGTTGAAGGAGTGATCTCGGACCACAGTGATCGAGTGGTGGCTCTGGAAGCAGAAATGGGGCTCCAAGGAGACTTCTGTAAAACGTTGAGGGCAAAGGTGGAGGAGCAGGAGAATACCTCAAGAAGGCAGAACCTGCGAATAACGGGCTTGCCTGAAGGAGTGGAAGGTGTGAGTGCCACGTGGTACGTCTCGAAGATGCTGGCGGGGCTGGTGGCAGAAGGGGGTGCTAGATAAGGCACCTGAAGTGGACCAAGCACATAGGTCCCTGAGGCAGAAGCCGCCGCGGGCGGTTATCGTAAGACCGAATAAATTTGTGGAGAAAGTGAAAAGTCTGTGTTGGGCCTGGGAGAAGCGTACCTGCAATTGGGAGGGAAATAACGGCTGAATTTATCAGGGCATCGGAGCCGAGTTGGCAAAGTGGCGGGCAGGTTTCAACAAGGCCAAGGCGGTGCTGTACCGGCAGCAGGTCAGGTTTAGGGTTCGCTACGAGGCAAAATTATGGGTGCCGTTCGGAGGCCGCGAGTATTATTTAAAGACCTCAGAAGCGGCCAAAGACTTCATTAAGGAGATAAACTGGGGGAGAACTGAGCGGGCAATTCTTGGGAACCGGGGTGTTAGCACTTTGTAATGGTCGGGAGCATGTTTGAAGTGGATGTAGGAATTGGGGGATTTTCGCCTTTTTTTGCTGTTCAATGATGAGACGAGTTGTAGTGGTGAAAAATGTATGTGGGGATGGATGTTCCCATCCCCCCCCCCTCCTGTTTTATGGGGCTGTTTGTGTTTGACATTTGTTTGTTTGCTTTTGGAGAAGGCTGCCTGGAGTTCAGGAGAAGTCCTTGTTTGGGCGGGGGAGGGTAAGGTCAGCAGGGAGCCTTCTTCCTTGAGCTGAAGAGTGGGGGGGGAGAGGGAGGCGGAGGTGGCTTTGGGCAGGGGCAGCCACGCTAGCAGGTTATGCTTGTGAACAGAAGTGGGGTGGTGGGTGTGGTAGTCGGTATTAGGGGTATTACGGTACCCTGAATAATGCTGTAAGACCATTGGTGTGGGAGGTACCTGAGACTGCTATTTTCATTGGTGAAGCCTGCCTGCTGGTTCCGCCCAGTAAGGCGGAGTATAAGAGCCTGTGTCTCCCCAGCAGCCGCATTCTGTACCTGCGCTGCTGGGGGAAACATCTAGTGCAATAAAGCCTTCAATTGTTTCCAATCTCGTCTCAGGAGTTATTGATCGAGCATCAGTGGGGAAGAAGGCCAAGAGGGGTGGCCGGGTGGAGGGGGGAAGAGGAGAAGTGGGGGGGAGACGGGAAAGTGCAAAAGGAGGAAGGAGGTTTCTGCGACGTGGCAGGGGGTGAGAGATGACATAGAACATAGAACATTACAGCGCAGTACAGGCCCTTTGGCCCTCGATGTTGCGCCGACCTGTGAAACCACTCTAAAGCCCATCGACACTATTCCTTTATCGTCCATATGTCTATCCAATGACCATTTGAATGCCCTTAGTATTGGCGAGTCCACTACTGTTGCAGGCAGGGCATTCCACGCCCTTACTACTCTCTGAGTAAAGAACCTAACTCTGACATTTGTCTTATATCTATCTCCCCTCAATTTAAAGCTATGTCCCCTCGTGCTAGACATCACCATCCGAGGAAAAAGGCTCTCACTGTCCACCCTATCCAATCCTCTGATCATCTTGTATGCCTCAATTAAGTCACCTCTTAACCTTCTTCTCTCTAACGAAAACAGCCTCAAGTCCCTCAGCCTTTCCTCATAAGGGGCGTCATTCTCCGACCCCCCGCCGGGTTGGAGAATCGCCGGGGGCTGCCGTGAATCCCTCCCCCGCCGGTTGCCGAAGTCTCCGGCACCGGATATTCGGCGGGGGCGGGAATCAGGCCGCGCCAGTTGGCGGGCCCCCCCGCTCGATTCTCCGGCCCGGATGGGCCGAAGTCCCGCCGATAAATTGCCTGTCCCACCGGCGTGGATTAAACCACCTTTTGAACGGCGGGACAAGGAGGCGTGGGTTGGCTCCGGGGTCCTGGGTGTGGCACGGGGCAATCTGGCCCCGGGGGGTGCCCCCACGGTGGCCTGGCCCGCGATTGGGGCCCACCGATCCGCGGGCGGGCCTGTGCCGTGGGGGCACTCTTTTCCTTCCGCCTCCGCCACGGTCTCCACCATGGCGGAGGCGTAAGGAACTCCCTCCACTGCGCATGCGTGGGAAACTGTCAGCGGCCGCTGACGCTCCCGCGCATGCGCCGCCCGGGGATGTCATTTCCGCGCCAGCTGGCGGGGCAACAAAGGCCGTTCCCGCCAGCTGGCGGGGCGGTAATTCCTCCGGCATCAGCCTAGCCCCTCAATGTTGGGGCTCGGCCCCCAAAGATGCAGAGCATTCCGCACCTTTGGGGCAGCGCGATGCCTGTCTGATTGGAGCCGTTTTGGGCGCCAGTCGGCGGACATCGCGCCGTTTCGGGAGAATTTCGCCCCAGATCTTCCCTCCATACCAGGCAACATTCTGGTAAATGTCCTCTGCACCCTTTCCAATGCTTCCACATCCTTCCTATAATGCGGCGACCAGAATTGCACGCAATACTCCAAATGCGGCCGCACCAGAGTTTTGTACAGCTGCAACATGACCTCATGGCTCCGAAACTCAATCCCTCTACCAATAAAAGCTAACACACCGTACGCCTTCTTAACAACCCTCTCAACTTGGGTGGCAACTTTCAGGGTCAAAGGCGGAGAAAGGGGCCATCTGGGTTGGGTTAGGTGTTGGGTGGAATTAAGGGGGCGGGAGTTAAGTGAGGAAGAAGATGGACGGTAGAGGGGATTGGAGGCACAAGCCTCCGGTAAGGTTGGTAACGTGGAACGCCCGGGGACTGAATGGGCCGGTTAAAAGGTCACGGGTGTTCGTGCACCTCAGGAGCTTGAAAGCGGGGGCTGTCTTTCTGCAGGAGCCACGAAGGACCAGGTTAGGTTAAGGAAGGGGTGGGCCGGGCAGGTTTTTCACTCAGGGTTGATTTGAAATCAAGGGGAGTGGCTATTTTAATGAGCAAAAAAAGGGGATTTGTGAAGGCGAAGGAGGTGAGGGACCCGAGTGGGAGGTATGTGATTGTGAGTGGGGTATTGGAAGGGGCACCGGTAATGTTGGTAAATGTGTATGCCCCAAATTGGGATGATGTGGATTTTATGAGGGGGTTGCTGCCAGCGATCCTGGATTTGGCCACGTACTAGTTGATCATGGGAGGAGATTTTAACTGTGTCCTGGAGCCGAGGTGGATAGGTCGAACCCTAGGTCGATGGGCAGGATACAAATGGCGAGGGAGCTGGTGGGGTTTATGGAGAGGATGGGTATGGTGGACCGATGGCGTTTTCGGAACCCAGGCAGAAGTGAGTATTCCTTCTTTTCACACGTTCATAAGGTGTATTCGAGGATTGACAACATTGTAGTGAGTTGGGAGATTTTAGTTGGGGTGGAGGGGGCAGAGTATGCGGGGATAGTTATCTCGGACCATGCACCCCACTGGCTGGAGATTCTGTTTAGAATGGGACGAGAGCAGAGGCCGGGGTGGAAGTTTGACTCGGGGTTGTTGGTAGATGGAGGTTTTTGTGATAAGGTGCGGTCAGCGATTAAGGATTATATGGGGTTGAATCAGAATGGGGAGGTGTCGTTGTGCATTTCTTAGGAAGAACTGAAGGCAGTGGTCTGGGGAGAAATTATTTTGTTTACGGTTCGTGTGGATAAGGAAAGGAGGGAGGAACATGACCGTTTAGTGAGCGAGATAGTGGAGGGAATATTTGAGGGTGCCCACTGTGGAGGGATTGGCAAGGAGGAAAAAGTTGCAGGGGAGGGCGGTAGGGCAACTGTGTAGAGCAAGAGGGGTGCAATAAGAGTATGGGGAGAAGGCGAGCCGCATGCTGGCGCACCAGCTGCGGAGGCAGGCTGCATCCAGGGAAATATTGAAGATCCGGACTGAGGCTGGGGATGTGGTGGTCGGAGCCAGGGAAGATAAATGAGGCATTTAGAGAGTATTACCAGGTACTTTATGAGGTGGATCCAGGGGGAGAGGAGGGGGACATGGGGCGGTTTCTGGGCGAGCTAGAATTTCCCCAGGTGGAGGAAGCAAAGAGGCAGGCGTTGGAGGAGCCCCTGGGGCTGAGAGAGGTCTTGGACAGTATCAGGGGTATGAAATCTGGGAAGGCCCCTGGGCTGGATCGGTACCGGTGGAATTTTATATGGAATTTGCAGCGGACCTGGCACCATATCTGTTGGGGGCGTTTAATGAAGCACTGGAGAAGGGGGAGTTGCCGGAGACGATGACGCAGGCAGTAATCTCACTAATCCCCCAAAAAGGGAAGGATCCGGTGGAATGTGGGTCGCATAGACCCATATCACTATTGAACACGGATGTGAAAGTATTGGCTAAGTTGTTGGCGGGAGGATGGAGGACTGTGTCCCGAGGGTGGTTGCAGAAGATCAAACAGGCTTCGTGAAGGGCAGGCAGCTCGCGAGTAATATAAGACGGCTGTTGAATGTGGTGCTGAATCCGTCGGGGGCTCTGGTACCAGAAGTGGTGGTGTCCATGGTCGCGGAGAAGGCATTTGATCGGGTGGAGTGGCGGTACTTGTTCGAAGTTTTGGGAAGGTTTGGGTCTGGGCTGTGATTTATGGCATGAGTGCGGTTGCTGTATGTGGCGCCAAGAGCGAGGGTGAGGACGAATGATATGAGCTCACAAAGCTTTGACTTACACAGGTGTACAAGGAAGGGGTGCACGCTGTCGCCGCTGCTGTTTGCACTGGCCGTAGAGCTGTTGGCAATGGCTCTCAGGGGGTTGGCGGAGTGGTGGGGCATTATGAGGGGACAGAGGGAGCATCGGGTGTCGCTCTATGCCAATGACCTCTTGCTTTATGTTTCGGATCCGTTGGAGAGTACGGGAAGGATTATGGGCCTGTTGGGGAGGTTTGGAGGTTTCTCTGGGTACAAGCTGAATGTCGCGAAAAGTGAGGTGTTCCCGGTGAATGAGCTGGCACAGCGAGCTAATTTAGGGGAATGCCATTTACGGTAGCGAAGGATAGGTTTAGGTATTTGGGGATTCAGGTAGCGAGGGAATGGATGGGGCTCCATATGTGGAACTTAACGAAGATGGTGGAGGAGGCCGGGGAGGATCTTAGGAGGTGGGATACACTGCACTTAACGTTGGCGGGGAAGGTCCAAGTGGTGAAAATTAATATTCTGCCGAGGTTCTTGTTTATCTTTCAGGCTCTCCCGATCTTTATACAAAAGGCCTTTTTTCGGAAAGTGGACACGATCATCTTGGACTTTGTATGGGCAGGGAAGGTGCCGAGGGTGGGGAGGACCCTGCTACAGAGGCAGGGGCAGCAGTGGGGAATTGACTTTGCCGAACTTGCTTCGTTATTATTGGGCGGCGAATGTGGACAAGGTGCGGCGGTGATGGGAAGGAGAAGGGGTAAAGTTGACCTGGAGTTTGCAGTCAGTGACAAAGCAAGGGCATCTGCTGCTGAGTGTGAAGTAAATCTTACTGAGAGATTTACCAATTTCCCTGCTGAGAATTTCACTCTGCAGCTGATTGCAGCAACCTTCACCAGGCATTCACTGCATGGAGCTGCAGTGCAGGCGATCCAAGCAGCCAATCACATTCAATGATTTTTGCGAACATTCAAACTACAATAAAACCACGTCATTGTTTTTACAGAGAGCAAATTGAAGAAATACCCCTGGGGTGAAAGCTAAAAGCTAAAACATTCTGAAAAACTTCAAGTGTTGTTAATCACATCACCATCAAAATCCCAGTTATACCTGATTGAACGTGGTGTCACTTTTTATGGGATTTCCAACAGCGATGTGGGAGTGGGAAATTCTCCTTTCAAGTTTGCTGGCTCTGGTGGAGGATGGGGGTGTCGAGAGCACAATCTATACCGGAGGCATGAGTAACCTCCGTTACTCGGTTGAATGTTCAGGATTCCTGCGCTGAGCTGCACAGGCCTGACATCCTTAAGTTGCAGTCAATTTCAGAAGGGTAATTGTAGTAACGAGCGCCTTTAAGGAATGGTCTCTGAGGGCGGAGTCGTGTGATCCACAAAGCCAATCAGGGGCAGAGTTAGGATTTCACTGGGACTTGTCCCAGCAGCTGGACCCAAGAGTTGAGAATTTAAAGATCGTTTTAAGCACTCTATAAATAGTTGTTTATGATTGTAATAAATCAATGTGTTTTATAAGTTAACTGGTAGAGTCAATTTTTTAAGTTATTATATTGGTGGCGGGTTAAGAATTTGTGGAAGAAAGCTTGATTCCAAAGAGTTGCAGAACAAATCCAGACAAGTCCAGGCTGCAAGGAAGAGAAGAGTCGAAATGCCTCTTTTTGGAAAACGAGCCATTTGATCCTGCTACAGAAGATGGGAAACAGTCTGTGGAATGCTTAACATTATTTTTCCGTCACATGAAATAGAAGGAGAGGAGAAGCAGTGACTAATTTTGTAAACTGCATGTGGGCAACAAACATACAGTCAGATTCAAAAATGCCCCCTTATCAAAACATTTGCAGAGATTGTCCAGTTACTCAAAGGGCACTACCAGCTCAAACCTCCAGTCATTTTACAACGTTAAAAGATTGATTCAATCAGGAGAGCCCAAGAGAAACCATTGCAGCCTTTGTGGCAAGGCTCAGGAAAATTGCAGAGACTTGTGATTTTGGGACTACATTAAATGAGATGCTGAGAGATCAGTGGGCAGCATGGTGGCGCAGTGATTAGCACTGCTGCCTCACAGCTTCAGAGACCCGGGTTCAATACTGGCCTTGGGTGACTGTGTGGAGTTGGCACTTTCTCCCTGTGTCTGCATGGGTTTCCTCCAGGTGCTCCACTTTCCTCTCAGTCCAAAGATGTGCAGCTTAGGTGGATTGGACGTGCTAAACTGCCCCTTAATATCCAAAAAGGATGGTTGGGGCTACGGGGTTACGGTGATAGGGTGGAGGTGTAGACTTAAGTAGGGTGCTCTTTCCAAGGATCGGTGCAGAATCAATGGGTCGAATGGCTTCCTTCTGAATTGCTGGGATTCTATGATTTGCATGTGACTTTAACAATGAAGCCATATGAAAGAAGTTTTTGGCAGAATCGGATGTAGATTTAGAAAAGGCACTGGAGATTGCTTTTGCCATGGAGAGCACTGAAAAGAGCACCCAGGAGCAACAAAGCGCTCAGAGCAGTGCAGTCCACCAGTTAGGGAGAGAAACCGAGAAGCAGCAGTGTCCCTGGAATGAAAGCACTGGTCCATGCAAGGAAATAAATATGGGAAGTGAAAGACAAGAAGGTATAGAAGATTAAACCCACAGCCTACGATAGACCCAGAGTGCGCAGAGTGTTACCGATGTGGGGGAAGTCACCCCTCCAGGCATATGCAGATTTAGGGAAGCTGAATGCTTCAAGTGCAGAGGAGATTTACCAGGATGTTGCCTGGTATGGAGGGAAAATCTTATGAGGAAAGGCTGATGGACTTGAGGTTGTTTTCGTTAGAGAGAAGAAGGTTAAGAGGAGACTTAATAGAGGCATACAAAATGATAAGGGGGTTAGATAGGGTGGACAGTGAGAGCCTTCTCCCGCGGATGGAAATGGCTGGCACGAGGGGACATAGCTTTAAACTGAGGGGTAATAGATATAGGACAGAGGTCAGAGGTAGGTTCTTTACGCAAAGAGTGGTGAGGCCGTGGAATGCCCTACCTGCAACAGTAGTGAACTCGCCAACATTGAGGGCATTTAAAAGTTTATTGGATAAGCATATGGATGATAATGGCATAGTGTAGGTTAGATGGCTTTTGTTTCGGTGCAACATCGTGTGCCGAAGGGCCTGTACTGCGCTGTATTGTTCTATGTTCTATGTTCTATATGTTCTAAGTGCGGATAAAAAGGACATTTGGGACGTAAGTGCAAGTACAAGCAGAGCCTCCCTAGCACTAGTAAATCAAATAGTACACCACTGGTGTACTGTATGAAAGATGGTCCTGAGGTGAAGTGCAAAGTTATGTCTATCAATAGTGTAAAAGTGGGCAAAGTGGCCCCAATCACAGTGGTTATAGGTAAATGGAAGGGGGTTATAGATGGAAGCTTGAACCAGGGCCCCAGGCACCGTGGTGGGGGAGCAGACCTACTAGGTACGTTCAAGAAGGAACTTCACCCCCCCACTCTGAGATTGAAGAACACTGGGACCAGGCTGACATAGACACAGGAGGCCGTAAAGATGATAGGTACAACAATGACTCCAGTAAGATATTGACAGCAATGCACACAGCTATCTTTAGTCTGGTCAGGGACCATGTTTAATGCGTCGTGACTGGCTCCAGGGGATCTAATTAAATTGGCTAGATATTTTTAGCATTAAAAAGGGGTCCCATACAAGATCATCAGCAAGTACCAATATGTTTTCCAAGAAGTACTGGGAAAAATAAATGGAGTAACGGTGAGGGGCGGGATTCTCTCAGCCCGGGGCCGGGCCGGAGAATCCCCGTGACCGGCGCGAATCGCGCTACGCCGCTCTGATGCCGGTACGCGATTCTCCGCCACGGCGCCGGTCAAGGGCCACTCTATGGGGCCAGCCCGCCGATTCTTGGCCCGGGATGGGCCGAGCGGCCGTCGTACAAAAGCCGAGTCCCGTCGGCACCGTCCACACCTGCTCTCAGCCAGCAGTAGCCCGGCGTGGAAGGGTCGGGGGGCGGCCTGTGGGGGGAGGGGGGTCCGACCCTGGGTGGGGGGGGGTGGGGGATCCGATGCGGCCTGGCCCGCGATCGGGGCCCACCAATCTGCAGGCCGGCCTCTCTTGCTGGGGGCCTCCTTTCTTCCACGCCGACCCCTGTAGCCCTACGCCATGTTGCGTCGGGGCCGGTGCGCTGAAGGAAGCCACTGGGCATGCACACGTTGGCGCCGGTGCCACTGCGCATGCGCGGATCCCGCGGCACCCAGTTGACATCGGGATCAGCAGCTGGAGCGGCGTGAACCGCTCCAGTGTCGTGCTGGCCCCCTGTAGGGGCCAGATTGCTGATCCTGAAGCCGTGTTGACGCCGTCGAGTTTCTCGACGGCGGTTCCGACGGCATCAACACTTAGCCTCAGGATCACAGAATCCCGCCCGAGAATTCATGTGAACCCCGAAGCCAGCCCAAGGTATTTCAGGGCTAGACCTGTGCCCTATGCATTATTGGAGAAGGTCGAAACAGATTTGAAAAGGCTGGAAGACCTAGCCATCATTCAACCGGTGCGATTTGCAGAATGGGCAGCATCCATTGTGCCAGTAGTAAAACTGGATAAAAACATTTGTATCTGCAGGGATATCAAGCTGACGGTGAACCAAGCTGCGAAGCTGGACAAATACCCCATCCACAAAATTGAGGATCTATATGCGAAACTGGCTGAAGATCAAATATTCGCTAAGTTAGGTATGAATCATGACCACCTGCAGCTGGAGCTGGACAATAGCTCGAGGGAATATGTGACCATAAACACCCATAAGTAGTTGTACCAGTACAAATGATTGCTCTTTGGAGTTTCATCAGAGTTTGCCAGATTCCAAAGAATCATGGAGAGTTTTCTGCAAGAGTGTCGTTGTGATGCATTAGTACACGACCTGCAGAAGAAGACACTTGTCAAATTTGGAAGAGGTATTAAGGAGATCCCAGGAAGCTGAAGTGCACCTCAAAAGAGAAAAGTACACCTTCCAGGCTAATGAGGTGGCTTACCTGGGTTATTAGTTTGACACACAGGGGTTGCACTCCTTGGAGGACAAGGTGAGAGCAAGGCAAGGGCAATCAAGGAGGCATTAGCCCCTTGGAATACCTCATAACTGGCATCCTTTCTGGGGATGGTTAACTATTATGGGTGGTTCCTCCAAACCTGTCAACGATGTAAGCTGCACTACATGAAATGCCAGAGATGTCTGGGAGGTATCAGAAAAGAGGCATTTAACCAGGTCAAGCAGGTGTTGCAGTCGTTGTGTTTACTGGTGCACTTCAACCCTACCAAGAAGATAATACTAACATGTGATGCATTCCCATATGGCATTGGGGCAGTTTTATCCCACAGAATGAATGATGGGTCGGAGAGACCTGTGGGGTATGCACAGAGAACCCTCATAAATGCAGAGAAGAATTATTCACAAATCGGAAGAGAGGGCCAAGCTATCACCTGAGGCATCAAAAGGTTTCATCAATATTTGTACGGGAGGCATTTCACTTTAGTGACAGACCTCAAGCCACTGGTGGGTTTATACAAGGAAGGTAAGACGATTCCAACAACAGCTTTGGCCTGGATAAAGCATTGGACATTGTTCTTGTCAGCTGATGAGTACACAGTTGAACATCGTCCAGGGACACAAATAGCCAATGCAGATGCCATGAGTCGTATCCTTTGCCAAAGATGGGTGCACCCCCCCACACTACCAGAAGAGATAAGAATGGCCATGAATTTTCTGAACACTTTGCCAGTATTGGCACAACAGATTATGTCCTGAACAAACAGAGAGCCATCGTTGTCAAAGGTGAAATAGAGGATATTGGAGAGATGACAGAACAAGTGAGCGTCAGATAAAATCATGCCTTACCAGATCGAGAAAGACAAACCTGGCTGTGAGGATGGTATTGTCCTCTGTGGATCAAGAGTAGTTGTCTCTGGGCCAGAAAGATAATTATTACTGGAAGAGTTACATAGTGCTCATCTGCATATGTCTAAAATAAAGATGCTAGTGAGAAGCTATGTGTGGTGGCCGGGCATTAATGCTGCAATTGAAAGAGTGATAAAGCATCACGATCAGTGTCAATTTCAGCAAAGGTTACTGCCACAACTCCGTTACATGGGAATGGCCATCGACTATGTGGGACCGTTTATGGGGTTGATGTTTTTGCTTTAGTAGACGCCCATTCAAAGTGGATGAAGGTGTTTGAGATGAGATCCACAACAGCTTGCACCACAGTTGGTAAGCAGAGCCAGTGTTTCCCACTCCACTGGGTAGCAGAGGTTGTCGTTTCAGACAATGGAACAACTTTTACCATTACCAAGTTTCAGAAGTTTTTGACTTTTAACGGAATATAAAATATCAAAACAGTACCGTACCATCCTTCATTCAATGGACTGGCTTAGAGAGCAATGCAGACTTTCATGGCCAGCTTGAAGAAGCAACCATCCGCATCTTTAAACGTCAAGTTGACTAGGTTACTGCTATCATATAAGGTCATACTGCAAAGGACTACTGGAGCCTCTCCAGCTGAGCAGTTGATGGGTCTGTGGTTGAGGGCCAGTTAAGCCTGGTGTTCCCAATCTTAGTGGGGAGGGTAGAGACAAACCAGACGAGGAACCATAATTCATTTAAAAGTAGAAGAGCATTCAAGATAGGGGATCCAGTTTTTGTGAAGAATTTCGGTAACGGACCAAATTCAGTTCCAGGAGTTGTTGTGGCCTTAATAGGGCCGGTGTCCTATGAGGTTAAAGTGCAGGCCAAAACTTTAAAGAGGCATGTGGACCACTTGCGTGGGTGAGAGCCAGTGTTACGACCTGATCCGATTGTGCCAGCAGGAAGCATTGTGGGTTGCCCAAGGAGTGAACTGTTGGATCAGCCAGTAACAGGCCAGAGTGTTATACCTGAAAAAACAGTGGAAACAGAGGACAGCGATACACCTGTACAAGGAGAGAGTCTTATGAGACAAGGCAAACACTAACTACCTCAATAGAAGAACCTCAGTCACTTGAGCTACGTCGTTCCACAAGAAAGAAGTCACCAGACAGACTGAGTTAATGATGGACTAGTGTAAAAATGTTCATTATCGTTACTGTTTTGGCAATTGTGTAATTTAATTATTTAATGCGTAAAAAGGGATTTAAAGGGGGAGGGATGTCGTAACTAGCCCCTTGAAGGGACGGGCTCTGAGGGAACCATGTGACCCGCTAGTCCAATCAGGGATGGAGTTGGGATTTCACGGGGACGTGTTGGAATTTTTCCCAGCTATAGAACCCTAGAGTTGAGTATGTAAAGATCCTTTTAAGCACACTGTAAATAGTTGTTGGTGGTTGTAATAAACGGTTGTGTTTTACAAGTTAACTGGTAGAGCCGATTCTTGAAATTCTTACAGTAATGATGACAGTATGCCAGCAGTTTGCCATTACCACTAGGTTCCCAAAACCTGGGCTTACTTCTAATACAGCACATAAATTAACAAACTTTAAGGCAGAAAAAGTTTGCCTTTACCCTTTCATGGGAAGTGGATGTCGCTGGCAAGGCCAGCATTTGTTGCTCACTCGTAATTGCCCTTGCAAAGTGGTGGAGATCTGCCTTCCTGAACTGCTGAATTGATTTGGCGAAGGTGCACCCACAGTCCTGTTACGAAGGGAGTTTCAGTGTTTTTCCCCAGTGACAGTGAAGGAATGATGATACAAGTCAAGATGATGTGCAGCGTGGAGGGGAATCTGAAGGTGGTGATGTTCTCATGTGTCTGCTGCCCTTGTCCTTCTAGGTGATAGAGGTTGCAGATTTGGAAGTTGCTGTCGATACAGCCTTAGTGAGTTGCTGCAGTGCATCTTGTATACAATACACACCGGTGGTGGAAGAAGTGAATGTTTAAGTACGTGGACAGACGCTGATCAACATGGCTGCATTGTCCTGGACGGTATCAAGCGTCTTGAGTGTTGTTGGAGTCCCAATCAGCTAGGCAAGTGGTGAGTATTCCATCACATTCCTGACTTGTTCCTTGTATATGTTGCTTTGAGGAGTCAGAAGGTGAGTTAGTCATCTCTGTTGTGAATCTCTGGAATTCCTTGCCCAGTGAAGCAGTTGAGGCTCCTTCTTTAAATGTTTTTAAGAAAAAGATAGATACCTTTCTAAAAAATAAAGGGATTAAGGGATATGGTGTAAGGGCCGGAGAGTGGAGCTGAGTCCACAAAGATCAGCCATGATCTCATTGAATGGCGGAGCAGGCTCGAGGTGGCCAGATGGCCTACTCCTGTTCCTAGTTCTTATGTTCTTATTATCTCAGAATTCCCAGCCTCCGACTTGCTCTTGTAGCCACAGTATTTATATGGCTAGTCCAATTAAGTTTCTGATCAACAGTAACCTACAGGATGTTGATTCAATGATGATAATGACATTGAAAGTTGTGCTAATGTGGTTAGATTCTCTCCTGGTGGAGATGGCGATGCCTGGCATTGCGTGGTGCAAGTGATATTTCCCACTTATCAGCCAAAACCTGACATTTCACCAGGTCTTGCTGCAGGATACAGAATACTTTAAATAATTTGAACATAACTAAGTTTGAGCTGGCCTTTTGTCAATAGCCCCATCTTTGTCAAGCATTAAAAAGAGTTAAATTGGAAAATGGTTATAACTTTCATGAATGTGAAAGCTCAGGCAATTCACCTGTTGTTCGGCGCTGCAGAAGGATCGGAAGTTCATCATCCCCGTTTTCTTGATTGAAAGTTACCCTTTTTGAGGTTTGTTGTAAACTGAAAACCATTTGATTAAAGTTGTTACTTTAATAAAAGCTCCATTATTTCTAACTTTGATTGTCCTCGAAACATACTTTCCCTTATGGGTAGAGGGGAGTGGTGTAGAGTTTCAGACACTGAAAAACTGCTATGAGATGGCCTCTAATTTTCCAGACTGCTTGAACTGTTGACTCATTTGACTGCCCTTCATCTCTTGGTTCTGAGATGTCCAGGTTGGGATCCCTGCCTTTGTGGACTCCTCATCCAACCGCAGTCCAACCACATCTGTAACCTTAGGACTCAGCATATCTTTCACTCTATCATTACTTTCAAGCCAGGGGACTAGTCTGATTCACAAAGCATACAAATACGGAAAGCATGCCTGGAACAGCACCAGGCATCTCAAAAACTAAAGTATTGACACAGTGAAACTATAACAACGGACTAAGTGCATATTAAATAACGGAAGCAGCATGGTACAGACAGAGCTAATTGATCCCACAACCAACAGAAATGATCAAAGCTCTGCAATCTTGCCACATCCAATTGCCAATGGTGGTGGGCAATTAAATGGTGAAACAGAAGAGGAAGCTCCACATATATCCCCATCCTCAATGATGGGGCAACTTAGCACATCAGTGCAAAAGACAAGGCTGAAACATTTGCAACTATCTTGAGCCAGTAGGATTGAGTGGCAGATCAATCTTGTCTTCCTCTTGAGGCCCCACCATCACAGATGGCAGTTTTAGACAATTTGATTCACTCCACGTGATATCCAGAAATGTCTGGAGACACTGGATAGTGCAAAGGCCATGGGCCCGGATAACATCCTGGCATTCATGAGCTAACTGCATCCCCCAACCAAGCTGTTTCTGTACAGCTACAGCACTGGCATCTATGCAGCAATCTGGAAAATTGCCCTGTCGATAAAGAGTAGAATCCTTTCTGACCAATTATTGCCTCACCAGTCTACTCTCAAATATCAGCAAAGTGAAGGAAGGTGTCATCGACAGTACAATCGAGTGGAACTTACTCAGCAACCTAAACAATGATGCTCAGTTCGGTTCCTGACCTCATTCCAGCCTTGATCCAAACATAGACAACTCAGCTGAATTCAAGGGGTGATGTGTGAGCAACCGCCTTTGACATCAAGATAGTATTTGACTGATGGTGGCAACATGAAGTAAGGGTACCAAATCTGGGGAGTGGTGGGTGTGGGGCTGGGATTTGGTGTCCATGCCCCAGGCTGGAACTGCCCCCCTCCCCCAGTCTTGAACGTGGAGGCAATCAAAGAGTCCCGTGCACATTGGCCCCGGCGGACACGTCGTGTGAACTCCCATGCCTGCCCGGGCCCCATGTTCTGTTCATCCTCCCTTCTCCTGCATTGTCCTCATGTGACGAGGCCTGGCGTTCATCTTTCTCCTTCAGCATGTCACCCCTCTGCTGCGCGATGTTGTGGAGGATGCAGCAGGCTACCACAATACGGGCCACCCACCACGTGCCATATTGGAGGGCCCCTCCAGTGCGGTCCAGCCACCTGAATCGCATCTTCAGGATGCTGAAGCACCACTCAATCACACTCCTGGTCGCTGCATGAGTGTCATTGCAGCAGGTCTCTGCGTCGGTCTGTAGCCTCCGGGTAGGTGTCATCAGCCACGACCGCAGTAGATAATCCCTGTCGCCCTGGAGCCACCCCCAGCCGGGCGTGCACCTCGAAGAGGCCAGGGATCGATGATTTTCCAGGATGAGGCGTCGTGTACACTGCCTGGTTGTCGGGCGCAGACGTGCATGATGCTCATTTGATGGTCACACACCAGCTGGATGTTCATCGAGTGGAACCCCTTTTGGTTTGTGTGGAGCAGTCTGTCAGCTGCAGATGCTCATAGGGCGACATGCATCCCATTAATCACCCACTGGATGGGGCACCTCGGTGATGGCAGCAATGTGGACCCCTAGTGGGCTCGGTCCACATTGAAAAGGATGTATTATGCCGACTGGGCATATAGGCCACTATCGCTGGTTGAATTCCAATATCTATTGCCTGCAGGGGCTGAAAGGCCGACATGTTTACATGGTGTATACTCCTGTGCCCAACCAGGTCCACCGGGCTACACAGTGCACTAGTTAGCACTGTGGACTCTGCCCCCACATGTTCTCCCCCCATCCCCGCAACCCTGGCCTCGTACCATGGTACCATGGGGGCCTCTGGCCCTGGTGCCCATCCCTGCTGCCAGGGATACCATCAGCTGGCGCTGCCCATGCCAGGGGTATGCTCCGTGGCCCCTGTCCGGCACCCCCCCCGCAGGGACTGCTGTGGGCGTTGCTCTTGGGCGGGTGACATGGTGGGCTGGTGGGTGGCAGCTGGTTGGGGGGGTGGTATGGCAGAGGGTGGGGTGCAAGGCTGATGGGATGGCCGGTGGCACTCTGCAGAAACAAGTGCCTTGGTGGGTTTTCAGTGGGGTGTGCAGCAAGATGGCTGCCTTCCAGGCCACAGCCATGGCAGGGTACCGCCCCAGTCCGGTGGGGCCCATGGCCCTTCCCAAAGTCTTTCCACCCCCTGGCAGGGACGCCTCCCCCACTCCAGCCAGCCCACCCAGTGTCAGGACCAGCAACCCACAGTTGCACCTCTGCGAGACCTACCTCTGTCGTGTTGGATGTTCTGATGTACAAACGATCCAACACGGCTAGAGATGGTGTAACTCAATTTTATTAACTACTCAACTGTAACAGCACACTGCTAACTTGGGTACGTGCATTACCAGCTAATCTGTGGACCCTGTCCTATCACTATCTGGGTGAGGCACTCAGCACATGGTGAATGTCTGAGTGGCAAGCTCTGAGCTCGGTGCTCTGAGCTGGCTGCTGCTAGACTGAGCGGGAACTGTAGTGTCCCCTGTTTTTATAGTGCGTGTGCTCTCACTGGTGATTGGCTGCGATGTTGTGTGTGTGCTGGTTGGTCCTACTGCATGTCCATCAGTGTGTGTGTGATTGCACCATGATATGCTGATCTAAATATCATGACATCCCCCTTTGCGCAAAGAATATGTGCCTACATGATAATAAATAAAGAAATGTAGTGAGTACATCTAATCATGTTTGTGCAATATTTACAACAATATGTACGTGTGGCTATACTATATACACAGGAAGGTGTCAGGTGCAGAAACTAACTATGTTACACCAAGAACGAAACCAATGTAATTAACAAACGATAACAAAATCTTAAACAGTATGGCGAAAAGTCTTAAACAGTATGTCAGAACAAGTCAGTGAGTCCAATATGAAAAGGTTCATAAATTAAGTCTCTCAGGTGGGCGCCGAATTCGGGTTGACCGCCTCAAGAGTGGGTCATGATCCACCGGCTGAGGAACGGCCGGGCCACGGTCGAGTGAGGAGGCTGCAGAGTGTCCGGAAGGTCAACAAAGTCCATTGCAGGGACAACAGGAGGGCGTGGCACCGGTGCAGGATCACGTAGCGAGCGCGGAACCAGACGAAGGGCACGCCAATTGCGGCGACAAATAGAGCCATCAGGCAGATGAACCAGGAACGAGCGGGGAGTTATCTGTCGGAGAACCTCAGCGGTTGCCGACCAGCTGCCCTCCGGAAGGTGTATGCGGATAATATCTCCAGGCGCCAGGGCAGGAAGATCAGTCGCCCTAGCATCATGTGCCGCCTTTTGTTGTTCACGCTGTTGCTGCATCCGCCGAATTACCGGAGCATGGTCGAGGTCTGGGATGTGAATGGATGGCACAGTGGTCCTGAGGGTGCAACCCATAAGCAGCTGGGCCGGCGATAGGCCCGTGGACAGTGGGGCCGAGCTATAGGCCAGCAAGGCAAGGCAGAAGTCTGATCCTGCATCAGTAGCCTTGTGGATAGCACAATTGCTTCACAGCTCCAGGTTCCCAGGTTCGATTCTGGCTTGGGTCACTGTCTGTGCAGAGTCTGCACATCCTCCCCGTGTGTGCGTGGGTTTCCTCCGGGTGCTCCGGTTTCCTCCCACAGTCCAAAGATGTGCAGGTCAGGTGGATTGGCCATGATAAATTGCCCTTAATGTCCAAAATTGCCCTTAGTGTTGGGTGGGGTTACTGGGTTATGGGGATAGGGTGGCGGTGTTGACCTTGGGTAGGCTGCTCTTTCCAAGAGCCGGTGCAGACTCGATGGGCTGAATGGCCTCCATCTGCTCTGTAAATTCTATGATAGCCTTGCAGAGGAGCCTTTTAACGATGTGGACGCCCTTTTTTGCTTTGCCATTCGACTGAGGATGCAGAGGACTGGACGTCACGTGTGTGAAGTTGTATGAGCTGGCGAAGGAAGACCATTCCTGACTCACAAAGCAGGGGCCATTGTCTGACATCACGGTGAGTGGAATGCCGTGGCGAGCAAAGGTCTCTTTGCAGGTCCGGATGACAGCCGATGACGTGGTGTTGTGCAGGCGTATGACCTCCGGATAGCTGGAAAAGTAGTCGATGGTGATGATGTAGTCCCTGCCGAGCGCATGGAACAGATCCACGCCCACCTTCGACCAGGGGGCGTGACCAACTCATGGGGCTGAAGGGTCTCACGGGGTTGTGTCAGCTGAAACCGCTGACAGGTGGGGCAATTGAGGAGTGTTAGCAATGTCTTCACTTATTCCCGGCCAGTACACAGCCTCTCGGGCCCTCCGCCGGCACTTCTCAACGCCGAGATGGCCTTCGTGCAGTTGTTCTAAGACAAGCCAGTGCATGCTGTGTGGGATCACGATGCGGTCCAGCTTCAGGAGGACACCATCAACAACTGCCAAGTCGTCCCGAACGTTGTAAAACTGTGGGCATTGTCCTTTGAGCCACCCGTCCGTCATGTGGCACATCACACGTTGCAGAAGGAGGTCGGCCGCAGTTTCACGTCGAATGTGGGCCAGGCGTGCATCAGTGGCCGGCAGATTGGCAGAAGTGAAGGCTACATGGGCGTCAACTTGGCAACTGAACCCCTCAGGGTTGGACGGCGTGTTGACTGCCCTGGACAGAGCGTCTGCTATGATGAGGTCCTTACCCGGGGCGTAGGCAAGTTGAAAGTCGTACCTCCGGAGTTTGAGCAGAATGCGCTGGAGGCGAGGGGTCATATCATTGAGGTCCTTTTGAATGATGCCAACCAGCGGGCGATGGTCAGTCTCCACAGTGAACTGGGGAATGGCATGCACATAGTCGTGGAACTTGTCAACGCCAGTCAACAGGGCTGGGCACTCCTTCTCAATCTGCGCATAGCGCTGGTCTGTGGGGGTCATGGCCCGTGACGCATAGGTGAATAATGATGTTGTCTACATAGACGCGCACCCCTTCAATGCCCTCCATCATCTGTTCCATGATGCGATGGAACACTTCAGAGGCCGATATGATGCCAAATGGCATCCTATTGTAGCAGTATCTGCCAAATGGAGTGTTGAAAGTGTACAGCTTCCTGCTGGACTGATCCAATTGAATCTGCCAGAAGCCCTTTGAGGCATCAAGCTTGGTGAATATTTTTGCCCGAGCCATCTCGCACGTGATCTCCTCACGTTTGGGTATGGGGTAGTGTTCCCTCATGATGTTGCGATTTAAGTCTTTCGGGTCTATACAGATCCGGAGCTCGCCGGAAGGCTTCTTGACGCACACCATGGAGCTGACCCATACAGTTGGCTCTGTTACCCGGGAAAGCACTCCTTGGTCCTGAAGGTCCTGCAGCTGCTGCTTGAGGCGGTCCTTGAGGGGTGCTGGGACCCTGCGAGGTGCGTGAACTACCGGGGTGGCATCCTGTTAAAGCCAGATTTTGTACGTGTAGGGCAGTGTACCCATGCCCTCGGAGCCACCCTGGTTGTGCGTGAGGATTCAGTTGAGCTGCGCCATAAAGTCTGCATCTGGGAATTCGGACGTGCCTTCTGGAGAGAGAGAGTGTACACGCCGAACGAGGTGGAGGATTTTGCACGCCTGTGCGCCTAGCAGAGAGTCCTTTGAGGAGCCCACGATTTCGAATGGTAGTATGGCTTTACGTTAGTTGTGTGTTACTTCAAGCTGGCACGACCCCGTGGCGGGGATGACATTGCCATTATAGTCAACGAGTTGACAGTTGGATGGCAGAATAGGTGGTTTAACCTTCAGGGTCTGGAATGCTGACCATGTGAGGAGATTGGCGGAGGCACCAGTGTCCAGGCGGAATCTGATCTGGGATCGGTTGACCGTCAGGGTGGCACACCACTCGTCGTCCGGATCGATGCTGTGCACTGACAGCGGCTGGTGCCTTTGACTCGGGGACAGCGTGTTCTTGTTGATGACAGCAACGCGGAAGGGCTCCCTGTCCTCAATGTCACTATCTGTATGATGTCGGGATCGATCTCGGTGAACGTGGGTTGAATTGCCCGAACGTTTCTGCGAGGCTGGTTAAACGGGTACGAGTTGGCAGGCTGAGCTGCTCGACAGCAGGCAGCATAGTGGCCCAAGTGGCCCAACCTGCCACAGCGTAGACATTGTCGCGCTTTGGCAGGACATTGCCGCTTTAAATGGGTGGAGCCACAGTTGCCGCACGTCGTGATGTCAGTGCGTTCATTGCGCCATCGCGCATGTGCGGTGCGGTCTTGCATAGTGCGCGCCTGCGCATCGCGTTCCTCTGCGTCAGCGTCCCCTCTTTTGGCGCGTACAGGCGCGGGAGGCCTCGGAAAGTGCGCGAAATGGCCGGCCTCCTCCAGGCCGCGGCCCAGGAAGTACTCAATCGTCTGGACCCGCTCCGCCTTGTGGGGCTCGTGCCGCGCCGTTTCGACCGCCTGGATGTGTGAGTACCGGCTGGTGGCGTTCTCATGCAGCATGCAGGTCTCGATGGCAGTCGCCAGTGTGAGCCGCTTGACCCGAAGGAGCTGCTGGCGCAGGGTGTCCGACATGAACCCGAAAACTATCCGGTCGCGTATCATGGAGTCAGAGGTGGTCCCATAGCCGCAGGACTGCGCGAAGATGCGGAGGTGTGTTAAATAAGACTGGAAAGGTTCGTCCTTACCCTGCAGGCGCTGCTGGAACAGGCACCTTTCGAAGCTTTCGTTTACTTCAACGCTGAAGTGTTCGTCGAACTTCAGGAGCACCGTCTTGTATTTGGTTTTATCCTCACCGTTGGTAAATGTAAGGGAGTTAAAGATGTGGATGACGTGTTGCCCCGCCGTGGAGAGAAGAAGGGCAATCTTCCTGGTGTCCGATGCATTCTCCCTGTCTGTGGCCTCGAGGAAGAGCTGGAAGCGCTGCTTGAACAGTTTACAATTGACCCCGAGATTGCCAGCGATTCGGAGCGGCGGCGGCGGGTTGATGTTCTCCATGGTGCAGGATGGCGGATTGCTGATACGTTGCAGGTAGGTCTCACAGGCGCTGGTTTGCGTCCACTTCTGGTATCATGTCGTGTTGGATGTTCTGATGTACAAACGATCCAACACGGCTGGAGATGGTGTAACTCAATTTTATTAACTACTCAACTGTAACAGCACACTGCTAACTTGGGTACGTGCATTACCAGCTAATCTGTGGACCCTGTCCTATCACTACCTGGGTGAGGCACTCAGCACATGGTGAATGTCTGAGTGGCAAGCTCTGAGCTCGGTGCTCTGAACTGGCTGCTGCTAGACTGAGCGGGAACTGTAGTGTCCCCTGTTTTTATCGTGTGTGTGCTCTCACTGGTGATTGGCTGCGATGTTGTGTGTGTGCTGGTTGGTCCTACTGTATGTCCATCAGTGTGTGTGTGATTGCACCATGATATGCTGATCTAAATATCATGACAACCTCCTCTCTCCCCCTCATCAGTCAAGGCGCCTGTTTCTCGATTTGCAAATGCACAAGTGAACCTTGCCATTGTGAATTCCCCCCAGTGGAGGTGGAGGTGGAGAATTGTGGGGACCCCGGAGAATACTGGATCAGGCCACTAATGATACGGAAACAATGTATACTGCACGTGCGGAGTGGAACACATTGATGCCGCTGTCGGGGCACCGGAAAATTGTGATTTGTGTGAAGTCGCGCCGGCCATGATTTCGGTGTCAGAACTGGGGCGTCATTCTCCGACCCCCCCAGCGGGTCGGAGAATGGCCGTTGGCCGCCGTGAATCCCGCCCCCGCCGGTTGCCGAAGTCTCCGGTACCGGAGTTTGGGCGGGGGCGTGAATCATGCCGCGCCGGTTGGCGGGCTTCCCCGCTCGATTCTCCGGCCCGGATGGGCCGAAGTCCCGCCGATAAATTGCCTGCCCCGCCGGCGTAAATTAAAGTAGGTATTTACCGGCGGGACAAGGCGGCGTGGGCGGACTCCGGGGTCCTGGGGGGGGGCGCGGGGCGATCTGACCCCATGGTGGCCTGGCCCGCGATCGGGGCCCACCGATCCGCGGGCGGGCCTGTGCCGTGGGGGCACTCTTTCCCTTCCGCCTCCGCAACGGTCTCCACCATGGCGGAGGCAGAAGAGACTCTCCCCACTGCACATGCATGGGAAACTGTCAGCGGCCATTGACACTCCCGCGCATGCGCCGCCCGGGGATGTCATTTCCGCGCCAGCTGGCGGGGCAACAAACGCCGTTTCCGCCAGCTGGCGGGGCGGAAATCCCTCCGGCGCCGGCCTAGCCCCTCAATGTCGGGGCTCAGCCCCCAAAGATGCGGAGCATTCCGCACCTTTGGGGCGGCGCGATGCCCGTCTGATTGGCGCCATTTTGGGCGCCAGTCGGCGGACATCGCGCCGTTGGGGGAGAATTTCGCCCCTGATTCTCCACCCAATTGTGTTTCTTGATTCTGGCGTTGGCCGCTGGAGAATCCCACCTGTGGTATGGGGATAATTGTTTTATCCTTGCTACTCAAGGAGTCTGAACCCCCCCCCCCCCCGCCCCCCGCAAGGGGCAGGGTAGCTTACCTGTATTTGTATAAACGTTTGGCAAGTGTGAAACCAACCGACAGAGAGATAGTACCCAATGAGGTTTCACCAGGGCTCCTGTATGAACTTGTTTAAATAAATGTCTTTTACTTTTACTCACTGTGGACTCCCCATGCCTTATTAAACTTACTTTTGCATATTTGTCTACATCCATTATATCTTCTCCGATTTTGAGGCTATGTCCGGAGAATGTGTCTAGCCTTATGCTGAAAAGGGCGGCCCCGTTCCCGCACCGATGTTTTGCCCGGTGGCGGGCTAGCAACCGCGCCACGTAAAACCCCCGGTGTGCCCGACAGAAACAGCTGGAGAATTGGCAGGTCCGGCCGTGACTGCGCATGCGCACGGCGATGACCTGCAGAGGTCGTGCCGTACAACACGGCATCGGCAGCACGCGGACCCGGCCTGCCAGATTGTGCCCCCCTGTAATCCTCCTCGCCACCTCTTGATCACCCCCCACCAGTCCCCCCAGATCCCGCAAAAGCCCCCCCGGCCAGCAGAACTGCTCCCTCTCCCGACTTTGGCGGCACTGGACACAGTCCGCGGCCACCACGCGAGGTTGATGAATACGCCGAGCATAAGTGATCCATGCCATCAGGAAGACTGATCATCGGGGGAGGGCCTTCAGGTACGTCCTGCGGCCGTCCCAGCGGCATGCGGCTTACTCACCAATGGCGTCATTTTGGAGGGGGGAGCATCCAAAAACAGGTGCAGCCCCCGATTCCGACATCAAAATGGATTCTCTGCCCGATCTCCGAATGCGATTTCGGCGTGGGCAAGCAAAGAATCCCGCCCATGAACTTTGCATATAAACATTACAGATGTAGAGCCAGGTTAAATTACAGAATGAGTTCCAAACACATGCCATCAGCAGGCCTATGATCTATAGAAGTCTTCCAGATATCGTAATATCAAAAATGTTGACTTGATCAGTAGGCCCAAATTCAATAAAAAAGTAATCTTAAATAAACACAGTTTATCGACAAAGTCTCTTAGCAATTATTTCACAGCTGTCTTTTTCCCATTGAAATGAAAGAGAACACGACTGTTTCCTTATTTAATGAATCCAAACAAACCTTTCAAAGCAAGGGTACTGGTTCTCGGGGGTGCAGGGAAGTATGTTAATACATTACTGACTAAACTTTCGGAAAACCCACAATCTTGACCAATATCTTGCTATCACAGGCACCAAGTAAAGCTTGGGAAATGGGACCGGGGTAAGGATGCAAAGCCAATCTTCTTACCATAGGATTACATGGAAAGTACAGAATAGAAAGAGGCCATTTGGACTAACCAGTGCATGCTGGCATTTATGCTCTGATGCACGATCAATGACCACTAAAGCGAGGTTGTAGTCCAACTAAGGCTTTAATAAGCTAGATGTTTCCCCCAGCAGCTCAGGTACAGAATGAAGGCTGCTGGGACGGCATGGGCTCTTATACCCCGCCTTGCAGGGCGGAGCTACCATACCGCTTGACCAGTAAGAAACATACAATATCTACCAATGGTGTTCCAGCATTACCAGGTACCGTGATACCTCTACACAGACTACCACATTCACCCCCTGTTAGAAAAGAGTCCGGCGGGGGTGGTGGCCTGATATTACAACATGGTAATGTGGTAGAAATTATAGTTATGGCGGTACCGTAATACCTCCATACAGCGTTTTGTAACTATTTACAATTCTATTTACTATTTACAATTTATGATTCATAATTAACTATACACTTTAAAATGAAGCAATCAGTCGATTGGGGGCCCTGGTCGTCCTCTGTGATCATCGAAGCTTCGGTGGTGACTCCGGTGGAGGCTCGGGCGTCTGTGACTCCGGGAGCGTGGCTTCGATCTCTGTGGCAGCTTCGACACCCCTAGACGGCGCTGGTGGGGAAAAAGGTTGACCTGGGAAGGGAGCATCTGCGTGGTGCAACAGTGGGTGGGGGACCTAGACGGGGCCGGTGGAAGGACCGATCCTCCTGTGAGGTGCACTGGTGGGAGGGAGGGTGGGACTGGTGGGAGGGAGGGTGGAACTGGTGGCTGGGGTGTGTGTGGGGCTCCGGCGGGTGCCAGGTCTCGTAGGGAGACCATATCTTGTCAGCCGCCGAGGTACACAACGTAGGCCTACTGGGGGTTAGCGTGGAGAAGGTGGGCCCTCTCGACCACCGGGTCCGACTTGTGCGCCTGCACATGTTTTCGGAGCAGGATGGGTCCGGGAGCTGCCAGCCAGGGGTCCCAGAGGAGGACTTCCTGGGGAAGACAAGGAGATGTTCGTGAGGTGTTTGGTTGGTTGTGGTACAAAGCAGTGACCGGATGGAGTGGAGGGCATCTGGGAGGACTTCCTGCCAGCGGGAGACTGGGCGATTCCTGGATCGTAGGGCCAGTAGGACAGTTTCCAGACCGTTCCGTTCTCCCTCTCTACATGTCCGTTACCCTGGGGGTTGTAACTGGTCGTCCTGCTTGAGGCGATGCCCTTGCTGAGCAGGAATTGACGCAGTTCGTCGCTCAAAAAGGAGGACCCCCTATCACTGTGTATGTAAGCGGGGAACGCAAACAGTGCAAAGATGCTATGGAGGGCCTTGATGACGGTGGTTGCGGTCATGTCGGGGCATGGGATGGCGAATGGGAACCAGGAGCACTCGTCAATCACGCTCAGGAAGTCCGTGTTGCGGTCGGTGGAGGGGAGGGGGCCTTTGAAGTCCATGCTAAGGCGTTCAAAAGAACGGGAAGCCTTTATCAGGTGCGCTTTCTCTGGCCGGTAGAAGTGCGGTTTGCACTCCGCGCAGATTTCCAGTCCCTGGTGGCTGTCCTGACCTCCTCGATGGAGTATGGCAGGTTGCGGGTCTTGATAAAGTGGAAAAAGCGAGTGACACCCGGGTGGCAGAGGTCCTCGTGGAGGGCTCAAAGGCGGTCCACTTGTGCGTTGGCATACGTGCCGCGGGACAGGGCATCAGGAGGCTCGTTTAGCTTCCCGGGACGATACAAGATCTCGTAGTTGTAGGTGGAGAGTTCGATCCTCCATTGCAAGATCTTATCATTCTTTATCTTGCCCCGCTGTGCATTATCAAACATGAATGCCACCGACCGTTGGTCAGTGAGGAGAGTGAATCTCCTGCCGGCCAGGTAGTGACTCCAATGTCGCACAGCTTCTACTATGGCCCGGGCCTCCTTTACGACTGAGGAGTGGAGGACTTCGGAAGCATGGAGGGTACGTGAGAAGAAGGCCACGGATCTGCGCGCTTGGTTGAGGGTGGCCGCCAGAGCTACGTCAGACGTGTCGCTCTCGACCTGGAAGGGGAGGGACTCGTCGATGGCGTGCATCGTGGCCTTTGCAATTTCTGCTTTGATGCGGCTGAAGGCGTGGCGGGCCTCTATCGACAGGGGAAAAGCTGTGGATTGGATCAAGGGACGGGCCTTGTCCACATAGTTGGGGACCCACTGGGCATAGTAAGAGAAAAACCCTAGGTAGCGCTTCAGGGCCTTGGAGCAGTGAGGGAGGGGGAACTCCATAAGGGGGAGCATGCATTCAGGGTCGGGGCCGATAACTCCATTTCGCACTACGTAGCCGAGGATGGCTAGGCGGTCGGTGCTAAACACGCATTTATCCTTGTTGTATGTGATGCGCAATCAATTACTCTCAAGACAAGGTGAGTCATAACTAATAGGCTTTAATCTGCTAGAACTATTCCCCAGCAGCTTCGATACAGAAAGTGAAGGCTGCTGGGACGGCCTTGGGTCTTATACTCCGCCTCTCAGGGCGGAGCTATGTACATCGGCCAATGGTAGACTCCTGGGTCTAGCCAATGGTCATCCACCTCTCAGGTACCGCAACACCTGGTATTACCACATTCGCCCCCTGTTAAAAAAGAATCCGGCGGGGTGATGGCCAGCGTTAATGTCGCCTTTCGCATGGTAGCACCAGGTATTGAGGTGTCATGATGTTGAGGGTAATAGCAAAGTGTTCATGGTGCAGCAATCAGTCGATCGGGTGGCCTGGTCATCCTTCTGGAGCGTCTTGGCTTCGGTGGTGATCCTGATGACGGTCCCGGTGGTTGCGATTCCGGGAAAGTGGTGTCGTCCTCCCTGGCAGCTTCATCACCCTTAGGCGGCGCTGTTGGGGCAAAAAGTGCCAGGACGGGGGTGCACCTGTAGGGGGCGTCGGTGCTGTTTCGGGCCGAGGCAGAGGCGGCGGGAGTACTGACCCTCCGGTCATGTGTTGCGGGGAGGGTGGGGGTGGGGGCACCGGTGCGGGGGCGCGTGGGGCTCCTGCGGGCGCCAGGTCCCGACGGGAGACCGTGTCTTGGCGGCCGTCCGGGAACGCTACATAGGCGTACTGGGGGTTGGCGTGCAGCAGGTGGACCCTCTCGACCAACGGGTCCGACTTGTGCGCCCTCACATGTTTCCGAAGCAGGATGGGTCTGGGTGTCGCTAGCCAGGTTGGGAGCGAGGTCCCGGAGGAGGACTTCCTGGGGAAAACAAGGAGATGTTCATGAGGTATCTGATTTGTGGTAGTACAGTGCAGCGACCGGATGGAATGCAGGGCGACAAGGAGGACTTCCTGCCAGCGGGAGACTGGGAGATTCCTGGACCGTAGGGCCAGCAGGACGGCCTTCCAGACCGTGCCGTTCTCCCTCTCAATCTGCCCGGTTCTCCGGGAGTTGTAACTGGTCGTCGTGCTCGAGGCGATGCCCTTGCTGAGCAGGAATTGACGCAGTTCGTCACTCATGAAGGAGGACCCCCTATCACTGTGAATGTATGCGGGGAAACCGAACAGTGTAAAGGTACCATGGAGGGCCTTGATGACGGTGGTTGTGGTCATGTCCGGGCAGGGGATGGCGAATGGGAACCGGGAGTGCTCGTCAATCACGTTCAGAAAGTACGTGTTGTGGTCGGTGGAGGGGAGGGGGCCTTTGAAATCCATGCTGAGGTGTTCAAAGGGACGGGAAGCCTTTATTAGATGCGCTCTCTCTGGTCGGTAGAAGTGCGGTTTGCACTCTGCGCAGATTTGGCAGTCCCTGGTGATGGACCTGACCTCCACGATGGAGTAGGGCAGGTTGCGGGTCTTGATAAAATGACAGAGGCGAGTGACCCCCGGGTGGCAGAGGTCCTCGTGGAGGGATCGGAGGCAGTCCACTTGTGCGATGGCACAAGTGCTGCGGGACAGGGCATCAGGAGACTCGTTTAGCTTCCCGGGACGGTACAAGATCTCGTAATTGTAGGTGGCGAGTTCGATCCTCCACCGCAAGATCTTGTCGTTCTTAATCTTGCCCCGCTGCGCATTATCGAACATGAAGGCAACCGACTATTGGTCCGTGAGGAGAGTGAATCTCCTGCCGGCCAGGTAATGCCTCCAGTGTCGCACAGCTTCCACTATGGCCTGGGCCTCCTGTTCGACCGCGGAGTGGCGAATTTCATAAGCATGGAGAGTGCGGGAGAAGAAAGCCACGGGCCTGCCCGCTTGGTTGAGGGTGGCCGCCAGAGTTACATCAGACGCATCGCTCTCGACCTGGAAGGGGAGGGACTCGTCGATGGCGCGCATCGTGGCTTTAGCAATGTCTGCCTTGATGCGGCAGAAGGCCTGGCAGGCCTCCGTCGACAGGGGGAAGGTTGTGGACTAGATCAGGGGTCGAGCCTTGTCGGCGTAATTGGGGACCCATTGTGCATAATAGCTGAAGAGGCCGAGGCAGCGCTTTAGGGCCATGAGGCAGTGAGAGAGGGGGAACTCCATGAGGGGGCGCATGCAAGCAGGGTCGGGGCCTATGACTCCACTTCGCACTACGTAGCCCAGAATGGCTAGCCGGTTGGTGCGAAACACGCATTTATCCTTATTGGTCAGATTAAGGATATTCGCGGTCTGGACAAATTTTCGGAGGTTGGTGTCGTGGTCCTGCTGGTCATGACCGCAGATGGTGACGTTATCAAGATACGGGAACGTTGCACGTAAGCCGTACCGGTCGACCATTCGGTCCATCTCTTGATGGAAGACCGAGACCCCGTTCGTGACACCGAAGGGAACCCTTAAAAAGTGTAGAGCCGCCCATCTGCCTCGAGCTGGTGGTAGGCGGACTTACGATCCACCATGGAGAAGACCTTGTAATGCGCGATCCTGTTCACCAGGTCGGATCTGCGTGGGAGAGGGTATGTGTCCAGCTGCGTAAACCTGTTGATGGTCTGACTGTAGTCGATGACCATCCTATGCTTCTCCCCGGTCTTTACCACCACTACTTGAGCTCTCCAGGGTCTGTTGCTAGCTTCAATGACTCCTTCCCTCCGTAGCCTTTGGACCTCTGACCTAATAAAGATCCGATCCTGGGCACTGTGCCGTCTGCTCCTAGTGGCGACTGTTTGCAAACCGGGGTGAGGGGTTCGCCAGCAGGAAGGCGGATCGACCTTGAGGGTCGCAAGGCCGCAGACAGTGAGGGGGGTATAGGGCCGCCGAATTTGAAAGTTAGACTTTGGAGATCACACTGGAAGTCTAAACCCAGGAGTCTGGCCACGCAGAGGTGAGTGAAGGATGTAGAGCCGGTAATTTTTAAACTCCCTTCCCTGGCCTGTGAGGTTTGCTACACAAAACCCCTTTATCTCTACTGAGTGGGAACCGGAGGCCAGGAAGATTTTTTGATTAACTGGGTGGACGAGGAGAGAACAGCGCCTTAGCGTGTTGGGGTGTATGAAGCACTCCGTGCACCCAGAGTCGATTAAGCAGGACGTCTCGTGCCCGTTGATTCGTACAGTTGTTGTAGCAGTTGAGAGTGTTCGAGACCAGGACTGATCCAGGGTCACCGAGGCTAATCTCAGCAGTTGAGTGTTCTCTTTGTGCGGTGTGTGGTCAGCCGAGCTGGGGTCCTGGGAGTCCATCCAAGATGGCGGCTCCCATTGGTCGCACATAGCTGGGGGTGCACAAAATGGTGGCGCCCATCCATTGAACGTGGCGTCCGCGGGACAAGATGGTGGCACCCGCATGTGGCCCTGGAGTAGGAAGATGGCGGCACCCGCTGGCCGCACGGGGACCGTGGAGAGGTTTGTGGTGGCGGTCCGCATTCGCCGCCGGCGACCGCACGGGCCTGGCATACCACCACGAAGTGGCCCTTTTTACCGCATCCCTTCCAGGTGGATGCGCGGGCCAGGCAGCGCTGCCGGGGGTGCTTGGCCTGCCCGCAAAAGTAGCAGTGGGGCCCCCCGGGGTTGCCAGGCCGCCTTGCAGCACAAGCTTGTGGGGGGATGGGGTATGTTTCGGGGTCGGCTACGGAGGGGTTCCATGCTGACCAGGGGGCTGCCGCGCGGTCGGGAACGTAAGCGCGGGCGTTTCTGGAGGCCACATCCAGGGAGCCTGCAAGGCCCCGTGCTTCCTTGAGACCTAGAGTCTCTTTTTCCAGAAATCGCTGGCGGATTTGGGAGGACAGCATACCTGCCACGAAAGCGTCCCGGATCAAGAGTTCTGTGTGGTCACTCACCGAAACTTGCGGGCAGCTACAGTTTCTCCCCAACACCAGGAGTGCACGGTAGAATTCTTCCAGCGATTCCCCAGGGATTTGTTGCCTCATTGCTAGCAGATGTCGGGTGTAGACCTGGTTTACCGGGTGAATATAATGTCCTTTTAGCAGCTCTATTGCTGCATCGACGTCTTCCGCTTCCTCGATGAGGGTGTAAATCTCCGGGCTCACCCTCGAGTGCAGGACCTGCATCTTCTGTTCTCCCATGGGTGTGTTTTTGGCCGTTCCGAGATATCCTTTAAAACACGCCAGCCAGTGCTTGAAGATTGCCGCTGAGTTCGCCGCGTGGGGGCTGAGTTGCAGACACTCCGGCTTGATTCGGAGCTCCATTCTTTTAAATCTAGCTTATTAAATTGATGCACGATCAATGACCACTAAAGCGAGATTTTAGTCCAACTGAAGGCTTTAATAAGCTAGATGTTTCCCCCAGCAGCTCAGGTACAGAATGAAGGCTGCTGGAACGGCACGGGCTCTTATACCCCGCCTTGCAGGGCGGAGCTACCATACCGCTTGACCAATAAGAAACATACAATATCTACCAATGGTGTTCCAGCATTACCAGGTACCGTATTACCTCGACACAGACTACCACATGCTCTATTCAAACCTCCTTCCATATTTTGCTGTCTTACTCTATCTGCATAACCCTCTATTCCCTCGCTTTCAAATACTTATGTAGTTTTCCCTTAAATGTATTGAAACAGATTGCTTCAACTATTTCCTGTGGTATGAAGTTTCACATTTTCACCTCTTTCTGATTAAGAAGTTTCCTCTAAGTTCTCTATTTGATCTCTATTTTATAGTTTTACTGTTTCTCAAATGTGGAAAAACTCTCTTAGTGTCTATGCTCTCAAAACGTTTCACAATTTTAAACCTCTATTACATCACCCCTCAGTTTTTGCTTTTCAAGGTTCACCTTTTCCTGATAGGCATAACATTCTATATCTGATAGCATCCTTGTACGTCTTCTTTGTACACCCTCCATTGTTCCTCTGTTCTTTTTGTGACATAGTGAGCAGAATTGTACTCCAAGTACTGTCTAACCAAAGCTTGATATAAGTTTAGTATAACTTTTCTAATTTCAATACTAACCCTCCATAAATAAACACTAGTATATGGTTTGTCTTTTAAAAAAATATCTTATTAAATTGTGTAGCCAATTTCATGATTTAATTATTTGTACTCCTTTATTCCACTGGAACATATGGATTTTTATTTCCCAAGTAACAAGTACTCTCTTAATTTTTCTTACTAAAATAAACAACTATCTCACGCTTAAAACTCATCTGCTATTTATGTCTTCTTTTAATTTATTCCAATCCTCATCAGTATTGACTGTCCAGCCAATCTGATGTAATTTGCAAATTCAGAAATTCTGTTTTTGATTCATTATAAATCATTAATGTGAATTGTGATCAACAGTAGACCCAGCACTGATCCTTGTAACACCCCACTTTTCACCTCTTCCGCTTCGAATAGCGACCTTTTACCTCTCTTCTCTACTTTCTGTCTTACAGCCAGATAGCTACCCAATCTTCTATCTTTCCCCTGACTTTATTCATTAGTCTATTGTTGTGGTACTTTATTATAGAATGTTTGGCAATCTAGATAAATTACATCTACTCCATTGCCCTTGTATAATCTCTCTGGTACCTTGTCAAATAATTCAATGAAGTTGATCAAGCAAGACTTAACCTTTTGAAATCCATTTTAACTATTCATTACTGTATTTTTGGTTTCTTGATGTTTTTCTATTTTCTTCTTTGGAATGGATTTCATATTTTCCCTTTCACCAATGTTATGCTGACCAGTCTATAGTTTTTCACTTGTCCAATGCCACTATACGTTTTTTTACTGGATTATCAAATGTGTGTAATTGTGCCCCGTTCTCTTTAAAATGTAATCTGTCCAGAACTAGGGATTTTATTTTCTTTGAGTTTGATTAACTTATTTAACAGTTTTCCTCTTTTTATGTCAAAAGGCTACATCTAATAAGAAACCGTGAGTGGCAATAAATGTGACATTTTCAGTTTGGCAAGCTAGTGGGGTGCCACATGGATCAGTACAACCATTTACAATCTAAAGGGACCGAGTATCTTATAGTCAAATTTTCTGACAATACAAAGTAGGTAAGAAAGCAAGTTGTGAGGAGTACACAAAGATTTTGCAAAGGGATATAGATAAGTTAAGTGAATGAGACAAAATTGACAGATGGAAAATAATGTGAGGTTGTCCAACTTGGTGGGAAAAATAGTAAAGCAGAATATCATGTAATTGGAGCAAAACTGCAGAATGCTGTGGGGCAGGAATCTTGGAGTCCTTTTACATGAGTTACAAAAAGCTAGCATTCAGGTGCAACAAATGATTAGGAAGGTACAATGAGCATGGAAGGCACATGGAGCTTGTAGTCTTTATTTAATTAGGAATGGGCTATAAAAGTAGGTAAGTCTTGCTACAACTATACTGGGCACTGGTGAGACCACACCTGGAGCACTGCATATCATTTTGATCTCCTTGTTTAAGAACTTGCATTGAAGGCAGGTCAGAGAAGGTTCACACAGTTAATTCCTGGGATAAAAAGGTTGTCTCATGAGGAGATGTTGATCAGTTTGGAGTTTAGAAAAATGAGAGCTTATCTTATCAAAACATTTAAGATTCTAAGGGGGTAAATATTGGGAGAATCTTTCCCCTCATGGAAGAATCTAGAAGTAGGGGGCAAAGTTTGAAAAGAAGGTGCTTCCAATTTAAGACGTAGGTGAGGACAAATTCCTTTTCTCAGAGGGTTGTTAATTTTTGGAATTCTCTAGAGTGCAGTGGAGGCTGGGGCTTTGATTATATTCAAGGCTGAGGTGGACAGATTTCAAGCCTACAAGGAAACTGAGGATTATGGCAGCAAGCTGGAAAGTGGAGTTAAGGCCACAATCTTATTGAATGGTGCAGCAGACTCTGGGTGGGAATGCGGTGGGATGGTGGAAAATGGCCTACTCCTATGTCCTGATGTAGATTACACCTATTAGCATGGTATATTCTTTATTATCTTTTACCTTTATACTCAGGGATTCTATTGCTATCTGACTGATAACTAAACCCTTTGTTCTACTGCTGTCACATTGGGCGTCATTCTCCGACCCCCCCCCCCCCCCCAGCGGGTCGGAGAATGGCCGTTGGCTGCCGTGAATCCCGCCCCCGCCGGTTGCCGAAGTCTCCGGTACCGGATATTCGGCGGGGGGGCGGGAATCGGGCCGCGCCGGTTGGCGGGCCCGTCACTGGATTCTCCGGCCCGGATGGGCCGAATGTCCAGCCGATAAATTGCCTGTCCCGCCGGCATAAATTAGAGTACCTATTTACCGGCGGGACAAGGCGGCGTGGGCGGGCTCCGGGGTCCTGGGGGGGGCGCGGGCCGATCTGACCCCAGGGGGTGCCCCCACGGGGGCCTGGCCCGCGATCGGGGCCCACCGTTCCGCAGGCGGGCCTGTGCCGTGGGGGCACTCTTTCCCTTCCGCCTCCGCAACGGTCTCCACCATGGCGGAGGCGGAAGAGACTCTCCCCACTGCGCATGCGCGGGAAACTGTCAGCGGCTGCTGACGCTCCCGCGCATGCGCCGCCCCGACATGTCATTTCCGCGCCAGCTGGTGGGGCAACAAAGGCCGTTTCCGCCAGCTGGCGGCGCGGAAATCCCGCCGGCGCCAGCCTAGCCCCTCAATGTTGGGGCTCGGCCCCCAAAGATGCGGAGCATTCCGCACCTTTGGGGCGGCATGATGCCCGTCTGGTTGGCGCCGTTTTGGGCGCCAGTCGGTGGACATCGCGCCGTTTGGGGAGAATTTTGCCCATTATCTCTACTAAGTACGCCATCTTCCCCTTTTTATCTTTTCTGGACATGTTACACCCTGTAATGTTTAATTCCTAGTCCTGATTTTTCTGTGGTCATGTATCAGCAACCCCTACTATACATGGTTCCTTGTAATGTCTTACTGTCTTAAGCTCCCCTGTTCTTTTATTGTCACTGTGTGCATTGCTGGACAGACAATTTAACCTCCTGATTTTTTAGATGACAATGACTTAGCAGCGACTAAAATTCTTGCTGGTATTAATTATTCTACACTAACCTGAATTAGAGTCTAAAGATCCTTTAAGTATATAAAACTGGTACACTGGGACCGTGAAATATTTATTGTATTACACATTCAACACTTTGTAAATAAGTCGATATATCCTTGTCAAAAACATTCTTTACCTGTATCTTTTGTGCTGCCTGGTGACAGCTTATTCTTGCTATCAGTGATGTCCTTATGTGAAGCCAGGAACAGCACAACCTCTCCTTTTTCATTCTTAATTGGGACAATGTCTAGCAGACACCAAAAGGATGCACCTGAAAACGAAGAAAGTGACAAGCGTATTATTAACAGAGAAGTATGACATGTAAGCCTAAATTATTGTAACACACTAAGTAATATCTATCAGAAGTTCTGTGCCAAAGGTTCCGAATTCCTCTTCTCTCTATGGTGAATAAAGGACAGATGTAGACTTACACTGCTCCTGTGTGCTGATTGCAGCAAAATCATGGAATTGTTTAGAAAGAGCAGGAGGTCTCTGATTGCTCTTTAGTGTGTACACAATAATCCATGACCAAGAGCTATTTCTGTTTACAGCATTTGACATATGTTATGCACCCTATTCATTACATCAGAGAACTCATACATATCAGTCGGAATTCTCCAGCAATTCGGATTCTCTTTTCCCACTGGCAATGCACCCCTGCCTTGGGTCTCCTGATGGTGTGAGGTGGCTTAAATGGGAAATCCCATTGACAAGCGGCGGATTCAATGACAAGAATCCCACTTCCAGCAAATGGCACGCCTTAACCTCTGCTCTCTCCACTGGGTGGGGGTGTCTTTAAGTAATGCCACCTCTCTTCCTCGATAGTTAAACAATATTGTCAAATTTGTCCAAATCCAGATCAGCCCAAATGACAAAGGAGGAATTATAGCTGAGATTGGTGTTCCATTCAACCAACCACCAGTCAGATGGACAAGTAATTTTGACTTTTCTAGATGGAATGCAGGTCAGGGTTGGCTGTGGTAGTTGAACCCCTTACGTTCATCTCATAATGAGATGAGGTTCTCTAGTGGTCAGCCTGGTAGCTATTTGCAAACTTAATTAAAAGCATGAAAAGCATGGATTTACAAAGAACAAAAAACAAAGAAATGTACAGCACAGTAACAGGTCCTTCGGCCCTCCAAGCCCATGCCGACCATGCTGCCCGACTAAACTACAATCTTCTACACTTCCTGGGTCCGTATCCTTCTATTCCCATCCTATTCATATATTTGTCAAGATGCCCCTTAAATGTCCTCATCGTCTCTGCTTCCACTACCTCCTCCGGTAGCGAGTTCCAGGCACCCACTACCCTCTGCGTAAAAAACTTGCCTCGTACATCGACTCTAAACCTTGCCCCTCTCACCTTAAACCTATGCCCCCTAGTAATTGACCCCTCTACTCTGGGGAAAAGCCTCTGACTATCCACTCTGTCTATGCCCCTCATAATTTTGTATACCTCTATCAGGTCTCCCCTCAACCTCCTTCGTTCCAGTGAGAACAAACCGAGTTTATTCAACCGCTCCTCATAGCTAATGCCCTCCATACCAGGCAACATTCTGGTAAATCTCTTCTGCACCCTCTCTAAAGCCTCCACATCCTTCTGGTAGTATGGCGACCAGAATTGAACACTATACTCCAAGTGTGGCCTAACTAAGGTTCTATACAGCTGCAACATGACTTGCCAATTCTTATACTCAATGCCCCGGCCAATGAAGGCAAGCATGCCGTATGCCTTCTTGACTACCTTCTCCACCTGTGTTGCCCCTTTCAATGACCTGTGGACCTGTACTCCTAGATCTCTTTGACTTTCAATACTCTTGAGGGTTCTACCATTCACTGTACATTCCCTACCTGCATTAGACCTTCCAAAATGCATTACCTCACATTTGTCCGGATTAAACTCCATCTGCCATCTCTCCGCCCAAGTCTCCAGACAATCTAAATCCTGCTGTATCCTCAGACAGTCCTCATCGCTATCCGCAATTCCACCAACCTTTGTGTCGTCTGCAAACTTACTAATCAGACCAGTTACATTTTCCTCCAAATCATTTATATATACTACAAAGAGCAGAGGTCCCAGCACTGATCCCTGTGGAACACCACTGGTCACAGCCCTCCAATTAGAAAAGCATCCCTCCATTGCTACTCTCTGCCTTCTATGGCCTAGCCAGTTCTGTATCCACCTTGCCAGCTCACCCCTGATCCCGTGTGACTTCACCTTTTGTACTAGTCTACCATGAGGGACCTTGTCAAAGGCCTTACTGAAGTCCATATAGACATCATCTACTGCCCTACCTGCATCAATCATCTTAGTGACCTCCTCGAAAAACTCTATCAAGTTAGTGAGACACGACCTCCCCTTCACAAAACCGTGCTGCCTCTCACTAATACGTCCATTTGCTTCCAAATGGGAGTAGATCCTGTCTCGAAGAATTCTCTCCAGTAATTTCCCTACCACTGAAGTAAGGCTCACCGGCCTGTAGTTCCCGGGATTATACTTGCTACCCTTCTTAAACAGAGGAACAATATTGGCTATTCTCCAGTCCTCCGGGACTTCCCCTGAAGACAGCGAGGATCCAAAGATTTCTGTCAAGGCCTCAGCAATTTCCTCTCCAGCCTCCTTCAGTATTCTGGGGTAGATCCCATCAGGCCCCGGGGACATATCTACCTTAATATTTTTTAAGACACCCAACACCTCGTCTTTTTGGATCACAATGTGACCCAGGCTATCTACACCCCCTTCTCCAGACTCAACATCTACCAATTCCTTCTCTATGGTGAATACTGATGCAAAGTATTCATTTAGTACCTCGCCCATTTCCTCTGGATCCACACATAGATTCCCTTGCCTATCCTTCAGTGGGCCAACCCTTTCCCTGGCTACCCTCTTGCTTTTTATGTACGTGTAAAAAGCCTTGGGATTTTCCTTAACCCTATTTGTCAATGACTTTTCGTGACCCCTTCTAGCCCTCCTGACTCCTTGCTTAAGTTCCTTCCTACTTTCCTTATATTCCACGCAGGCTTCGTCTGTTCCCAGCCTTTTAGCCCTGACAAATGCCTCCTTTTTCTTTTTGACGAGGCCTACAATATCACTCGTCATCCAAGGTTCCCGAAAATTGCCGTATTTATCTTTCTTCCTCACAGGAACATGCCGGTCCTGTATTCCTTTCAACTGCCACTTGAAAGCCTCCCACATGTCAGATGTTGATTTGCCCTCAAACATCCGCCCCCAATCTTAATTTATCTTAAAATGATTTGTAAGTGGAATATCCCTTAAATGGAACTACAACAACTTACATTTATACACTGCCTTTAATATAATAAAACACCCCAAGGAGAGTCATCAGACAAAATGTGACACTGAGTGATTTAAAGAGACATTAATGCAAGTGACCAAAATCTTGGTCAAAGAATTGCTGCTTGGCCAGGCAGTGTTGCCTTATCATGAAGGTGACCCTAAGTGCCATGCGGTTCTTTTCCATAAAGCTAGTTGGTGAAGGATAGAACTGGAACCAATTTTTATACACTTTTATATTTATTTACAGAATGACATGTTAAAAGTATGCAATTCCTAACCCAACAACCGCAGTTTTAATCTAAAGCTATTTATAGGGACTCAGGTGAATTCCTAGTTAATGCCCCCACCTTCATACAATTAAACATAATTAATACACAATTCTCTCTTAATAAAAATTAGAGCTAAACTGTACAACTACAATTCCTAAACAATTTAAAATAAAAGACTTTATACTCTGTACAAAGAGAGATGCCCCCTCTAGGACACCGTACAATTTCTTTGTACCATATTTATGGGGAGATTTACCGGCCGGGTCCTGCCCAAACGAGGGCGCAATGCGGCCAGGAGATGATGGGAGACTCCTCTTCTGGGATTTACCTGCCTCGCGAGATCTGACGGGTTCTCTGGAGATGCCGCAATTGGGATGCCACCCATTGTGGGCAGTATCGGTATTTGGCAAATCTGCATATTAGAGTGAGTAGCTAGCCTCACTCTAATATACATTTGCCTGATCTACCCGAGGCGTTGGGGTCTAATCTCGGAGACCTGAAGCAAGCGCCGTTCAGTACTGGTCCCCACAAATGGGGACGAGGCGGGACGGCACTTGGGGAGGATCTCTAACGGGATCGGAGGCCCCCGAGTGATTGGCCTCTGGGTAGGGTGGCACCCTGGCACTGCTGATGCCATATGGTTACCTTGGCACTGTCAGCCTGGCATCCTGGCAGTAGCACCTGGGTGCCACCTGGCATAGCCATGGTGCCCATGTGGCATTACCATACTGGTAGGGTGGCAGTGCCAATGCCAGGCTGGCATTTTGCCCATGCTGGAGATCGGGTCTGAGGGGGTGCCCTGCCTGTATGAGGGGCATCCTAAGGACCCCTTTATAGGTGAGTTGGGGCATTGGGGGGGATTTGGGGGTCATGTCAGTGGATTCAAGAGATTGGGGCACCAGTTAAAAATGGCATCTTGATCGCCTCCAGCATTGAGGAGTGAGGCCTCTGGGCAGGGGAGGGGCGGGAGTCGTTACCCGTTGGGCCACCAAAAAAAAACAGGGTGCCATTAGATAGCAGGGTAATTCCCACTGCACAAGCGCAGGGGACGACCCCTCGATTCCCATCCAGACCGGGCTCTTTTTTTTTGTTTAGATCATGCCCATTATTTGAAAATAATCAGACAGTTGATGACTTGCACAAACTCATTTGATTTTAGAGATTCCCTTTCTCTTTAGCATTTCTTTAAGCCAGCAAGGTAAATCTCACTCTAATTTTTCATATCTTGTACATTGTCCAACAATAAGTAATTATCTACATAACATTCAATGGGTATACCATTCTGGGTATACCAGACATGGGTATATCTTCAGTCTGCCCATTGTACAGAATCTCATTTAAAATATTTGACAAATAGAATGCACTGTCTCCACAAGAGCCCATGTTTTAGCAGCTAAAATACTTTTAACACACCTTTTATGTTCTTATGTTTCCAAGTTAAAGGATAATATTTTTAATTTTGATCCATAAGAAATATTATGAAACCAGCTGAACTAGAATACCCATCCAGATTTAATTTTGATATTTTACTTGCCCTTAACATAGTCTCTACTTTAGGGTGTTTCAGTGTAATATTTAACTCCAATATATCAAAACTAGTCTGGTCTAGCCTGAGAGCCGAGCCAGTTCAACGCATCCATCAAGCTTCGCAATTGTTCTGCATCTTCTTTAGATATAACATTTTTGCCACAACTGCCGAGCTCTAGGGCAATATGACTGGCGGGTTACCCAAAGATGCGCTGGTGAACCCACTCCACAAATGCTTTCTGGTAAGAGTCGCATAGCAATTGCCTGGGAAGTGCAAACATCCAGTGGGCAATTGCCCAGCACTGGGCACCATCCAAAAATGCAATTTAAATCACAAACTTGGATAGTTCCAAATGTCTCCCATCAAACCTTTAGCAGTTAGAAGAATTAAAACTACCGCCATCTTCTGGATAACTGTAGTTTTCTGTGGTTCGCTGTAACACTGACTGCAACAAGGACGGTAGAAACAGGAAGTTTATTTCATTAACTCTGCAGCTGTAAGAAAACATTTGTGCTCTGCCCAAGGTCCTGGGGAAATCTGGCACTCTCCTGCACATGACGCTAGACATAGTCATGTGATGCCCCAGTCTAGATCCTCCCTCATTAGTTTGGGCCCTCAGAGGTATGAGGTTTAACGGTGTACGCAGTGAGAACTATATACAGACATACGTGTACAAAAGCAATTAGCTATACAATAGTGTACAATAGTTTGTGTGAACTATGAAACACAGGTTGGACTCTTACAACTTGGTGCATAGCCGATTATGTGCACGTCTCCACCTTCTTCCAGCACGTGGTGGGAGGGAACAACAGAGAAGGCAAAACAAAACAACGTTCGCCATCCAAGCATGTCTATGAGGTGATGAAATCCCAGTATCGTGTGTTGGGCTTGCTTAAACGCCTAGAACGTGTGATAACACCAACAAGTGGAAGAGAGACTATTCTATGGCCCGTGTCCATTTTTCTGGACTCACGAGACACATTGTGTGTATGTTGTACAGACATGGAACCACCAAATCGGACTCCGATGGGGTCTTCAAGAACATGGGTGTGGAGGGCCTGTGGTCAAGGTAAGGCAGTTGAGTTGCAGCATCAGCTGTCGGTGATAGCTCTGTTTCTTACAAGAGGTGACATCAATTGTGTACTTAGTGACTTCCGTTGGATGCTACGACATAGCTTCTGGGTTAGGGGCCTAGCTGTTGACCACTGCCTACTGGTCATGGCTATGTACGTGCGGTCTGGATCTTGACCATTTGTCCAGGTTCCATGGGCTAAGGCTGTGCACATGTTGACAGTAATGTGCCTTATTGCGTAGCCTGCATTACAACAGTACACGTTGTACATTAGATTCAAGTTGGTCTGCAACAGTGGGAATCGTGCTCCTATTACACCTGGAAAAATGTCGCTGTGCGGACAAGGTGTAGACCATGGCAAAACACCTGTGTCACACACTTCAACCGATATGTTGCTTAAAGACATTTACCCAGGTACTCTGTCGTATTGAAACCAACAAGATACCACACACGTCAAATTCAGATGAAACAGTCGCAACTTTATTAGTCAAATGGCTAAAGCATGCAAATTTATTTAACATTGATGACAATACTTTTGTCTATCTGCCCGAGACATAGATACATGGATATATAGAAGATAGGAGCAGGAGGAGGCCTTTTGGCCCTTCGAGCCTACTCCGCCATTCATCACGATCATGGCTGATCATCCAACTCAATAGCCTAATCCTGCTTTCTCCCCATAGCCTTTGATCCCATTCTCCCCAAGTGCTATATCCAGCCGCCTCTTGAATATATTCAAAGTTTTAGCATCAACTACTACCTGTGGCAATGAATACATAGGCTCATCACTCTTTGTGTGAAGAAGTGTCTCCTTATCTCTGTCCGAAATGGTTTACCCTGAATCCACAGGCTGTGACCCCCTAGTTCTGGACACACCTATCATTGGTAACACCTTCCCTGCATCTACCCTGTCTAGTCCTGTTAGAATTTTATAAGTCTTTATGAGATCCCCCCTCATTCTTCTGAACTCCAGCGAGAACAATCCCAACCTAGTCAATCTCTCCTCATATGACAGTCCCGCCATCCCTGGAATCAGTCTGGTAAACCTTCGCTGCACTTCCTCAAGAGCAAGAACATCCTTCGTCAGAGAAGGAGACCAAAACTGCACACAATACTCCAAGTGTGGCCTCACCAAGGCACTGTACAATTGCAGCAACACATCCCTGCTTCCATACTCGAAACCTCTTGCAATGAAGGCCAACATACCATTAGCTTTCTTTACTGTCTGCTGCACCTGCATGCTTACCTTCAGCGAATGGTGCACAAAGACACCCAGGTCCCGCTGCACACTCCCCTCTCCCAATTTACAACCATTCAGGTAGTACTTTGCCTTCCTGTTTTTGCTTCCAAAATGAATAACCTCACACTTATCCAATTTATACTGCATCTGCCATTGGTTTGCCCACTCGCCCAACCTGTCTAGATCTTGCTGTAGGATCCCTGCATCCTTGTCACAATTCACCCTCCCGCCTAATTTGGTATCATCTGTAAACTTTGAGATGTTACATTTTGTTCCCTCATCCAAATCATTAATATATATTGTGAATAGCTGGGGTCCCAGCACTAATCCCTGTGGTACCCCACTAGTTACTGCCTGCCAATTTGAAAAGGACCCATTCATCCCTACTCTTTGTTTCCTCTCTGCCAACCAGTTTTCTATCCACCTCAATTCATTTCCCCCAATCCCATGCGCTTTAATTTTGCACAATAATCTCGTACGCGGGACTTTGTCAAACGCCTTCTGAAAGTCCAAATACACCACATCGACTGGCTACCCCTTGTCGACTGTACTGGTTACATCGTCAAAGAATTCCAACAGATTTGTCAAGCATGATTTTCCCTTCATAAATCCATGCTGAGACCTTCCTAGTAATACTCCCATGGTGTGCACAAACTTGTAAGGTTCTGGCAAAGTTGGCATAACGTAGAAGTTCATCTCTCCCTCTCTATGTCTCTCTCTTTACCTGAGCCGGCTGTCTAGGTAGGGTGTCTGTCAGTCTTTGGTGTAGGTTTCTTGGTTGATGGAATGGATGAGAGAGAGAGGTTCAAGGTCAGCCTCCAACGTATACACCTTTCTGGTATTTTCCAGAAAGCTCTGTCACGTCCTCCAATCGAGATGCAGCCCTTAATTGGTTTTGATGTATCCCGGAACGTTTATCATTCCACTGAAAAATATCAGCTGCTGTGAACGCCCACGGGAGGTATTGGATCTCATGCAGTTGTAACGGGTCTTTTGCTTGGTGTGGCTTTAGCGCATTACAAGGAGCACCTCTTGATACTTCCCTGTCTACATCAGCACACATAGAAGGCCGTCACAGCAATTCTTTGGCCCTGGCTTTAGTTGCTTTCAACCCAGGGTGCCCTTGGTGCAGCTGTTGGATGTAGTGGACCGCTGGAGGGAGGCGGAATAACAAATCATTGACCATGCAAGATTAGGATATCTTGTATGCTTAGTTCTTCTCTGAAGGCAAATAATGGTTGAAAGGCGACTATATATGAAATTTTGGATATGCATAAACTAGGGCAAGGAGCTCCTTCTCGATTTGTGCATAACGAGTCTCCATTCAGTGAGAACCCTTGAGACAAAGGCAATTGGTCGACCATTTTGTATATATCTGCATCGTGTCCATACTAGGAGCATCTGCTGAGATTAGGACAGGCATCTGAACAAGAATGTACTGTAGTACCGGTGGGATTGCTAATGCGCGTTTGAACCTGTTGATAGATGCTGTGTGATATTCTTGCTAACATAATTCGTCATCCTGAAGAAGGAGTTAACAAAGTGGTCCAGTGCCCTCACTATAACACAGAATTAATTTGGAAAGATAGTTTGTCATGCCCAGAAAATGCTGAAATGATGCTTGTCTACCGGGTCATCTATTTGTTGAATGGCTGCGGTCCTGTCTGAGTTAGGTTTCACGTTATCAACCATGAGTAAGTGGCCTACATATGAAACCTGATTTATCATGAATTTGCATTTTGCAAGGTTGAGCTTCAATTGGAGATCCCTGACTTTGTCCAGGACATGGTGAAAACGTGCATCATGTTCTTGCACATTTCAACTCCAGATCAGGATATCATTGACTATGATATTGCATGGTTGATCCACAAAGAGTTGCTCTATGCACCGCTGGAAGATCTCGCTGCTGGTGGAGATACCGTATGGCATACGCAAAATATGGTATCTGCCTACCAAAGACATGAATGTAGTCAGTTTTTAAATCAAACAGGATCTGCCAAAATCTACATTTAACATCAAGAACATTTATGGCATGACTGATATTACCTGCTCCACTGTCTTCATGTGGTGCTATGGTCTGACTAATGTTTTGTTCAGATATACTGGCTCAATGCATATCCCGACTGTGCCATCCTTTTTTACTGTGACTACCATTGCTGAGGCCAATTCCATGGCCTCATCTACTGGGGTAATTATGCCCAATTCTGTCATATGATACATCTCATTGATGACTTTTTGCTCATGGCTACTGGTACTCTTCTTGGGGCGCATATTGTCGATGTAACTGTCATTTAATCACACGTGGGTAGCACGGTGGCTCAGTGGGTTAGCCCTGCAGCCTCACGGCATCGAGGTCCCAGGTTCGATCCTGGCTCTGGGTCACTGTCGGTGTGGAGTTTGCACATTCTCCCTGTGTCTGCGTGGGTTTCGCCCCCACAACCCAAAGATGTGCAGAGTAGGTGGATTGGCCAGACTAAATTGCCCCTTAATTGGAAAAAATGATTTGGGTACTCTAAATTTTTTTTTAAACAACTTAATCACACGTGATATGCGACTGGTAGTTTGTCGATGAGCTGGCAATCGAAAACGTCGCTGTACATTGTCACCTCTGGGGCTTGAAGTTGTACGATATGCACTCCTGGGCCAAGTCGAATGAGCCCTAGCATCATGAGCCCTAGCATGATGCTACCTCAAAGTCCAAACAGTGGCTTCACATTCAAAGTTTCCTTGTGCACAATGAAGGGCAGTTACACCCTTGGTGGTGATTGTCTGCCTGACTAAACTACAAAGTCAGGCTGCTGGTTAGGATCTGGTACCGCATCAGGGTCTATCTCCTGTAGTTTTTTTGCTAGGTAGTACATTAAACTTTACCCCAGTATCGATCTTAACTCTAAGTCTGGCGTTACTAGAGAGTACATGTAGGAAAGTGAGGATCTCTCCCTTTTCCGTGGCAGGTTCTACACTTTTGCATTATAATGTTGATGTTAGTGTTGATTACATGACTGTACTACTTGGGTTGAATTATAATTCACTGGTCTTACTGGCTGTGCTGAGCCCTTGGGGATTGATTAGCAGCCACGCTGCTGTTAACAAAAAAAGGCTGTTGTTGCTTGGACCTGTAGCATTTGGCAAAGTGGTTCCACTTTCCGCATCCATTGCAATCTTTTCTGAATGCAAAACATAGTGCTCTGTTTTGGGGTGCTGGCTGTTGCAGTTGGAGCAAAAAAGTAATTGGCCCTCCCAAGCTGTACCATTTCCTGCCTAAATTCTCAGACTCAGATGTCTCACACTGTTCGTTGATCATGCACACTTCCACTGCAGACTGCAATGTTAAATCTTTTTGTTGCAGTAATTCTGATCCGATCGTTTATTCCGAAAACTAGCCAATCCCTCACAAACTCATCTGTAAATTTACAAATGTGCATTTTGTCGCTAAAATATTGAAAGTGGCTGCATAAGATTAATAGACTGTTGTGTTTTTTGGCTGGTGGAATGAAAAACATAGCGATCAAGAATCTTAACTAGAAGGCAATTGACTTCAAATTTGTTCAAAATGATCTCAGGGTTTTCTTTCTCGACATTGGATTGGAAGGTAAATGATCAAAATTTTGCAATTGCTTTGGGATCCGCTAAATTCAGCAAAGTGTATGCCTGTACATTGTTTGGTTTGTCGTAAAACATTGTACCGCAGAATATAAACCAGTCTTGTTTAAACTTCTCCCAGTTGTCTGCTATATTTTCATTGAAGATTAAGGGGTCAAAGTTTGAAGTCCTTGCGCCTTGCTGCCGACTCTGACACCATGTAGTTTTTTGCAACATGGACTGCAACAAGGACTGTAAAAACAGTGAGCTTATTTAACTATCTCTGCATCTGAAAGAAAATGCTTATGCTCTTCCCGAGGTTGTGCCACGTGACCCGAGACGTGTCCATGTCTTCACATGACAATCCGCTCCAGGCTCTGTGTCATCTTTAGGTAAAACATATTTTAAAGTATGTTTCTTGAAGATTTTACATAATAATAAACAAACAACAAGAACACAAGAATACAAAAATTCCAATCAAACAAAAGCAAATAAACCCATAATTGACTTAAACACTAGGGCTGGATTCTCTGTTTCTGAGGCTAAGTGCCGGTGCGAATGGAAAATCCACGGGAGGTTCACGACAGGAAAATCGGCGCAAATCCCTCACCTATTCCGGTACCGGTGAGGGGCTAGCACCGGCGCCAAGTGAAACTCCTGCGGATCGCGCCAAAAACGGAGTAAGCATGGTCGCGCATGCACACGGCTGACGACCTGCACCGGTCGCGCTGTAAAACATGGCGCCGGCCATGCGCGAACCCCAACCCGCAAACTGTGACCCCACAGCCCACTCACCAGTCCCCCAGCCCTCGCAGAAGCTCCCCAGGCCAGCGGCACGGAACCCGGCCGAGTATGGCGGCACTGGACACTGTCGGCAGCCAGCACACCTAGTTCCCAACCACTGGGACCACATGTGGCCCGCGCCGTTCGGAACTCGACCCATTGGGGTGGAGCATCGCGGGTGGGCCGGCTGATGATGCACCAACGGTGTTCAAACAGCACGCTGCGCGCAGCACGCTGAAGCCGGTTTGGAGTGGGTGGAGCATGGCGGACCGGCGTCAAACTGGCGCTAGCCCCGATTCTGGCCTCAGAATCCAGTCTCCGCCCAATCACCGATTGGCGTCGGGCTGGGAAGAATCCCGCCCTATACCTCAACCCCCTAACAGCTGATGGTGTCGAGATCCTTGAAAAAGGAAAAAATGGTTTCCACTTCATGTAGAACCTCTCCACTGAAACCCTGATAAATTAATTTAATTTTCTCTGAATGTAGGCATGACAGAGGCATTGGGCGGAATGGGGGAATTCCAACCAAGCAATATTCGCCTCCGGGCCATCAGTGAGGCAAAGGCCTCTACCCCAGAGTGAAACACCAGTGAATCTGAAACCCCCAAATATTTTATTTTTAAATTTAGTGTACCCGATTATTTTTTTTTTCCAATTAAGGGGCAATTTAGCGTGGCCAATTCACCTACTCTGCACATCTTTGGGTTATTGGTGCGAAACCCACGCAAACACGGGGAGAATGTACAAACTCTACACGGACAGTGACCCAGAGCCAGGATCAAACCTGGGACCTCGGCGCCGTGAGGCAGTTGTGCTAACCACTGCACCACCGTGCTGCCCTCGAAATCCCAAATATGGCTACCAGGGGACATTGGTTTAAATCCGACATGGTGCTAAAAAATGAAATCAAGAAGCTGATGCATTTGAGACAGGACCAAATCATGTGCATATGGGTAGCTAGGTCAAGTGAACAGCTATCATATCTGTCCTCAACGTTTGGAAAAAACACACTCATCCTTACCTTGGTCAAATGCATCCTTTGTAGGACTTTGAACTGAATTGGGCTCAACCGGACACATGAGGACATGGAGTTGACCCTGTACAGGACCTCCCTCCAAGCCTCGCTAGTAAGTATAGGACCTAGGTCATCCATTTCGCCCTCCCCGTTTAGTCGAGGAGGATCAGATAAGAGAATATAGCCATATAGAACTGAAATAGACCACTTGTCAGGCTGAGCCAAGGATAAAATCCTCTTCACCAAGGAGGAAGATGGAACCAGTGGAAAGGAAGGGAAAGCCGCAGAAGAGAAGCCGCAAACTTGGAAGTAACGAAAAACACGAGAGAGTCGCTGAAATTAGTCAGCAAGCTCTCTAAACCGGCACGGTAGCACAATGCTTAGCACTGCTTCACAGTGTCAGCCAGGGACCTGGCTTCGATTCCCGGCTTGGGTCACCGTCTGTGCGGAGTCTGCACGTTCTCCCTGTGTCTGTGTGGGTTTCCTCCGGGTGCTCCGGTTCCCTCCCACAAGTCCCGAAAGGCGTGCTGTTAGGTGAATTGGACATTCTAAATTCTCGCTCAATGTACCCGAACAGGCGCCGGAATGTGGCGACGAGGCGATTTTCACAGTCCATGTGAAAAAAAGGAAAAATCCCTGTCACTCGCGGGCAACCCAGCCGGGGATCTACTCCCTGCCCCACATCTGAGCCATAAAAGAAAAGAAAGCCCGAGCCATCCCAGATGGAACATGAGACTTAGGTTTGTAACAAACAAATTTCAGACCAAAAAAACACAGTTCAGATCGCCTCCTAAAATAAGCTGGTGTGACACAAGGTTGGGGAGGGAAGCGAGTAGGGAGTTAATGAAATTAGTGTCATCCTAGTTAGGGGCATAAATGTTAACCATGGGTGTTCGACAGGGAGTCACAAACAATAATACATTAACTATTGGCATCAGTTAGAATCTGAGAAGAGGAGAACTCGATTATTTTATTAACTAAAATCGCCATACCACTGGCCCTGCCATTCAAACTGGAATAAAAAACTTGCCCAACCCAGCCTTTACTTGGCCTGGTCTGGTCCTTGATACGCAAATGAGTTTCTTGCAGAAAAACAATGGCTGGGAAAAAAGAGTCCCGTGTTGAACATGTTTAGTGGGGTGTTTCCCTTCAGCACTGACAATGACCCTGCTATTAAATGGGACTCTGTTCTTTTTCGCTCATCGGCAAGGGGGCCCCGCCGAGACCACACTTATATTAATTTCCTGCACTGAATAGCTCCCCTTGCCAGGGCAGGACGAGATTGGGGCACTGTTTTTAAAAGGCATCCTCGATTTTCTGGCCTCCTAACATGACCCCCCCAACACCCCAACTTACCGATTAGCACCATGGCAGTGCTGCTGCCACACCCGGGGGCCCCTGATCGCCTGGGAGACCCCCCTCAAGTGCCATACCGCCTGGTCCACATTTGTAGAGACCAGTGCTAAATGGCGGCAGCTCGGGGTCTCCAAGGTGAACAAATTCAATTCTGGGTGCTGGGTAGATCCGGAGTAGAGATATTCAAGTAAGGCGAACTACTCACTTGAATATTAAATCTGGGTCCGACGTCAATGGGCAGAATCCATATTATGATGCCTCCCGAGATCCTGTTAGATCTCACGAGGTTTAACGAGCCCGGTAAATCTCATGAGAGGCCTCCTGCAAGATTTATCAGGCACGCCACATCCCAATTCGGGCGTGATGTGTTAAGTAAGTTGGTTCAACGTTGACTGCAACTGGATGCAGTGAAGCTAGAAACAGGCTTCTGACACAGGAGATGGTCCAACACTGTTTTATTGAACTTCCTGATTGCTGTACATAGTCTGCTGTGAGTTGCCACTCCATAAATCAAATTGATAATCTCCTACTGGCTTGACCAGGCTAACTCTCTACCTCATGGTGATAGTGCTCACTGGCTTGTGCACTCTTACTATCTCAGTAGCTGTGTCCTGTAGAGAGAGGGAGAGTCTTAATGCTCTGTGTGCTTTATAGTGGTGGTGTCCTGTCTGGTGATTGGTTGTTATGTGTCGTGTGCGTTCATTGGTTATCCTGTGTGTCAATCACTGCCTGTCTGCATCTCATTATATACATGAGTGGATATTATGACATCTCACCTTTTTGAAGTAAATTTTGGAACGTGGCGATGTATAAACATGCATGATTATATACAAGTGGTGAGTGAATGAACATATGTACATGGGAAGGTGTCTATCATGCAGATACAGAGCAAACTGAACAAAATTTACAAGATTTAACTCTATAGATTCAGCCTTTGTGGCGGGCGACTAATTCTTGTCGATCGCCTCAGAGGTGGAGGGGGGGACGCTGGCACCTGGACAGGCGGGCTTGCTGCCATGTCGGTGGCCTCATGAGAGGCGGGATTGCTGCCAGATCGGTGGCCTCGTGGAGCGAGATGTCTGGAGGAGGCATGATGACATGCGGAGAAGTGCGGCCAGGCGGTGGGCAGGGAACTTTTCGTAGCGCCCGCCTGTTGCGCCGTAGAATGAAGCCATCAGCCATTTGGACAACGAAGGACCTGGGGGCAGCCTGCCTGACAACAATAGCTGGGGCTGACCAACCTCCCGCAGGCAACTGGATGCGAGCAACATCGCCTGGAGCCAGCGCAGGTAAATCCTTGGCATGAGCATCATACATGATCTTCTGCTGGTCCCTGGATCGCTGCACTATCTGCAACACCATGATGCGGTCAAGATCTGGAACATGGATGGCTGGAACAGTCGTCCTCAGGTTGCGGTTCATGAGCAGCTGCGCCGGAGACAAACCAGTCGACATTGGGGTTGCCCAGTATGCCAACAGCGGCAGGTTGAAGTCCAAGGCTGAGTCTACAGCCTTGCACTGCAACCGCTTGACAATATGGACCCCTTTTTCGGCCTTCCTGTTTGATTGCGGGTAATGGGGACTGGATGTGATGTGACTGAAGTGGTAGGATCGTGCAAAGTCGGACCACTCTTGGCTGTAGAAACATGGGCCGTTGTCACTCATTACTGTGAGTGGTCTGCCGTGCCTGGCAAACGTCTCTTTGCAGGCTTTAATCACTGACTTGGATGTGAGGTCCGACAGTTTCACCACTTCCGGGTAGCTGGAGAAGTAGTCGACAAAGAGCACGTAATCATGCCCATTTGCGTGAAAGAGGTCTATCCCCACCTTGGACCATGGCGAAGTGATGATCTTGTGCTGTTGCAGTGTGTCCTTGGGCTGAACTGGTTGAAACTTCTGGCATGTTCTGCAGTTGAAGACCATGTTGGCAATGTCATGGCTGATGCCAGGCCATAGACTGCCTGCCGAGCTCTGCGTCGACATTTTCCGACCCCAAGTTGACCCTCATGGATCTGTCCGAGCACCATGGCTTGCATGCTTTGGGGAATAACGATTCTATCTAGTTTAAGAAGGATCCCCTCGACAACCGTTAACTCGTCCTTAATGTTGAAGAACTGGGGGCACTGCCCCTTTTGCCAGCCATGGGCAAGGTGTTGCATCACGCGCTGCAGTAGAGGATCTTTGGCAGTTTCTTCGTGTATCTAGACATCTCGTTCATCAGTGGCTGGGAGGTTGCTGGCACACAACTGCATCTGTGCCTCGATGTGGCGAATGAAGTCGCCCAGTTCACACGGCGTGGTGATGGATCGGGATAGGGAATCCGCGATGATCAGCTCCTTACCCGGTGTGCAGACGAGTTCGAAGTTATATCGGCGGAGACAAAGAAGAATTTGCTGCAGCCGAGGTGTCATGTCATTTAAATCCTTCTGGATTATGTGGACTAAAGGCCTGTGGTCTGTTTCCACCGTGAACTTCGGCAGACCGTATACGTAGTCATGAAACTTGACTATTCCTGTCAGGAGACCCAGACAATCCTTTTCGATCTGGGCATACCGTTGTTCAGTCGGAGTCATGGCCCTGGAGGCATATGCCCCTGGAGCCCAGGACGAGGAATCGTCTCGCTGGAGGAGCACCGCCCCAATGCCGTTCTGGCTTGCGTCTGTGGATATCTTGGTATCCTTGGTTGGGTCAAAGAACGCCAGTACTGGCACTGTGGTGAGCTTGTCCTTCAGCTCAAGCCACTCCGCTTGATGTGCGCGAAGCCACTGGAACACTGTTGACTTTTTAACGAGATGCTGCAGGGCTGTGGTGTGGGATGCCATGTTGGGAATAAATTTTCTGAGAAAATTTACCATCCCGAGGAAGTGGAGGACCGCCTTTTTGTCCTCTGGTGTGTTTATGGCATTGATTGCCAGCACCTTGGCGGCGTCAGGTTGCACACCTTGCTGTGAAATGTGGCCACCTAAAAACTTGATAGTGGACCGTCCAAACGAGCATTTGGCCCTGTTGAGCTGGAAGCCATTTTCATGAATCCTCTGGCAAACCTGTTTGAGGCGAGCAATGTGATCCTCGGGCGTCGTGGACCAGATGATCACGTCGTCCACATAGACTCGCACCCCCTCAATGCCCTCCATCATTTGCTCCATTATGCGATGAAATACTTCGGAAGCTGAGATGATACCAAAAGGCATGCGGTTGTAGCAATACCTGCCGAACGGAGTGTTAAAAGTGCACAGCTTCCGACTGGACTCGTCCAGCTGAATTTGCCAGAAGCCACGGGAGGCGTCCAGCTTGGTGAAGAATTTGGCATGAGCCATCTCACAGGTCAATTCTTCACGCTTCGGGATGGGGTAATGCTCTCGCATGATATTGCGATTCAGGTCTTTGGGATCAATGCAAATGCGGAGTTCGCCAGAGGGTTTCTTTACGCAGACCATGGAGTTGACCCAGTCTGTGGGTTCTGTGACCTTTGAGTTGATGCCCTGGTCTTGGAGCGCTCGTAGCTGCGTTTTCAGACGATCCTTGAGAGGAGCCGGCACCCGGCGTGGTGCATGGATGACTGGGGTGGCATTCGGCTTGAGCAATATCTTGTAGCGATATGGGAGCGGGCCCATCCCATCAAACACACTGTGGTATTGACGAGTGTGATATAAAATAATTGTTTTAGAGATATTAGTTACTGTAATGTAGAGATAGGCCAGTCTCATTTTGGTGAGTTCACAGACAAAGGATTTCAGAACGCATGGCAAAGCAAGGAGGAGGTGTGTCCAGCTACGGAGGGGAAAATTATGCTGGGTAATAGGGGGCCAGAGGAAGGGATTGGAAGTGAGCCAATTAGGATGTATGGCCAGGTCAGGAGGGGTATAGGATGACCGATGGGAATCGTGTATGTGAAACTTGATGCCATTTGAATGTATCAGTAGAGATTCCTTTGTCCTACAGACTCACTCGATTCTGGAGGTACAGAAAGCAGGATGTGTTTTGTACCGCTGTGAACTGAGTCAGGCTTGCAAGTCAAATAAAATAACTAATGCTGTACCTGCAAATCCATCTCGACTTTTATTGAGGCCAGACTGACGGGTAAAGAAATTTATGTTTTGTCAGTATTGTGCGAGAATGTTGTCTATCTCAGCCTGGAGATTCGCTTTGGTGTACTACATTATTTCCATCCCATGGGAAATTTGCATCCTCTTTTAGTTTACTCAAATTCTCACTTTCACCATCATTTATAAAAACAAAATATTTATTCAATGGCCGGGATTCTCTGAAATCGCGGCTAAGTGTTGACGCTGCCGTAAACACCGGAGTGTTTCACGCCGGTGTGAACGGGCCTCCTGGCTTAGCGATTCCATGGCCCACAGGGTGCCAGCACTGTGCCGGAGTACCCCACGCAGCGCCGGCACCGATATTCTGCCCTGTACTGCCGGCCGTGGGTCCATGCACGCGCACGGCGGCCACTTATGCGCCGGGCCCTCGCAACATGGCAGAGCCACACAGCGGGCCGGCGCAGAAGAAGGTAGGCCCCCCCCCCCGGGATCGCGCCCGCCTGTTGATTCGTTGGACCCCGATCGCGGGCCTGGCTGTCGTGGAGGCCCCCCCCGGAGTCTGATCCCCCCCGCCCCCCCACCAGGATGGCCACAGCCGCCGCGGGTCCGAGCTCCCACCGGGTGGAACGATGTTAGAACCACGCCGGTGGGAACTCTGCCGGTTGACCACGGAGAATCGCCGCGGGGGCCTCTTACAACAGCCACACGCGCGGCTAGCGGCAATTCTCCGGTCGCTGGAGAATTGCGTTCTGGCGTCGGACCGGCATCACGGGTCGTTCCGGCATTAACTCCGATTCTCGGAGCCGGTGCGGGGAGAATTCCCCCTCTTCCTTGAGCAGTCTATTTCCCCCTATTCTTTTATTTTTATATGCAAAAGACTTGCTTGCTATTTGTCTTTATTTTATATGTTGTCATGTATAAATTCTTTTATCATATTCCGTTTATTCTGCTTTTCATCTTCTCACTGCTGCTCTACTAATCTTTCTGCACAGTTAGTTTGTAATAAATCACCTATCTTACAAACTGTAGCTTTTGCAACTCCAGTATCCTTATTTTTGATTCAACATTATCCATTTCTATTCTTACATTGAACCCAACTACATTCTGGTCAGAATTTTCGAACTGTTCTCTTACTCTAACCTCAATTATTTGCTTTGCTTCATTTCACAGGACCAAGTGAATACGTTTATTTTGATAGCAGATGACTTGAGATTTTAGACATGAAACTTCTCAATGAGGCTGGGGTAGAATCTCAGTTACAGCAACATCAATTTGGGATGTGTAAATCTGTTCAAGATGTATTCCATTCAGTTTTTGTTCTGATCCCACATCTAAAATGCAGGCATTGAATATCTTCTTGGTGGTTGAATGGGAAGCGACTATTTAGGTTAATTCTAAGTATGGGTTGCAGGGGCTGGTTTAGCACAGGGCTAAATAGCTGGCTTTTAATGCAGACCAAGGTAGGCCAGCAGCACGGTTCAATTCCCGTACTAGCCTCCCGGAAACAGGTGCCGGAATGTGGCGACTAGGGGCTTTTCACAGTAACTTCATTTTTTTTCCTGTGAGGAGTCTGCACATCCTCCCGTGTGTGCGTGGGTTTCCTCCGGGTGCTCCGGTTTCCTCCCACAGTCCAAAGATGTGCAGGTTAGGTGGATTGGCCATGATAAATTGCCCTTAGTGTCCAAAATTGCCCTTAGTGTTGGGTGGAGTTGCTGGGTTATGGGGATAGGGTGGAGGTGTTGACCTTGGGTGGGGTGCTCTTTCCAAGAGCCGGTGCAGACTCGATGGGCCGAATGGCCTCCTTCTGCACTGTAAATTCTATGATAATCTATGATGGGTGCACTTGCCTTCATAAAGCAGCTTGGAATGATTCAGAAGTTGATGTCAGCATTCAGTGCACTGAATAAAGACAAAGGGCTCGATTGAACCAAATGGGAACAAATTCCCATAGCGAGCGCATTTAGCCGCGTGTTTCCCTGTGCTCTCAGTGCCTTGAAACACATGGCTATTCAACACCGCTGGCATTGTTTAATGGGCCTCAACAAGGAACACAAGGCCGAGAATGCGCATAGCCCAGTTTTGAACAATGGGGAGCTCCACTCGCCACAACTCCCCACTGTAACGAGAGATCGGGACACCATTTTTCATAGAATTTACAGTGCAGAAGGAAGCCATTCGGCCCATCGAGTCTGCACCGGCTCTTAGAAAGAGCACCCTACCCAAGCCCGCACCTCCACCCTATCCCGATAACCCAGTAACCCCACCCAACACTAAGGGCAATTTTGGACACTAAGGGCAATTTAGCATGGCCAATCCACCTAACCTGCACATCTTTGGACTGTGGGAGGAAACCGGAGCACCTGGAGGAAACCCACGCAGACACGGGGAGAACGTGCAGACTCCACACAGACAGTGACCCAAGTCAGGAATCGAACCTGGGACCCCGGAGCTGTGAAGCAATTGTGATAACCACTATGCTACCGTGCTGCCCTCCTGATCTCCGAGGTCCGCAAAGCGAAACCCGACCTCTCCCCACAACCCAAATGCACTATGGGAGGGTGTCCATCCCCCTCCCCCCAACATCCATGCAGGGCAGCTCCGGCCCGATCACACATACTACAAAATGCCAACTTGGCACCTTGAAAGTGCCAACCAGGCAGTGCCCATGCCACCTGGGCAGTACCAGGCTGGAACCCAGATGGCACCAGTAGTGCCAAGGAACCACCCTCCTCAAAGGGTATGCAGCAGGGGGCCTCCGATTCTCTGGGAGACCCCCACAAGTGCCGTTCCCTCTGATCCCCGTTCGTGGGGACCAGTGCAGAACTGCGCTCGTCCAAGGTCTCCGAAGTGAAGGGGATAAATCCCAAAGCCTCAGGTACCTCGGGAATCTGCACAATAAAGTGAGACAACTGTCTTGCTCTAATATTCAGATTTACATCGCGACGTCTCACGAGATTGCATTGGATCTAATGAGGCATTGCGAGCCGGGTAGATCCCGGGAGCAGGATATCCCGCCTTTTATCAGCCATGCCATTGGATTGTGCCCAAAGCAGTTAAAGCGATAGGCAGAAATTGATATACATCAGAACACTGTGCAAAAGAGTCAGAATAATTGTTTTGAAACAAAATAGAAAATGCTTAGATATTCACTAGTCAGACAGCATTTGAAAAAGAATGTTGGGTTAATACGTTAGGTCAGACCCTCGAATGGAACTTCTGTGATATACCAACAGTCACAGTACCATCTGAATGTTCCTCCCAGTGATGGTGTTTTATAAATATATTCAACTGTATTTCAAAAGAGGTTTTAATCTCTCTAACAAAGGTCAATTTTAAAAGGATAGAGTCAGTTTAGAGTCTTGCGCTAAGCGTTTGTATGTAAATTTTAGCATGAATAGTCTTCAGGTCTAATTTTGATTTCCTTTTCAGATAGAGTGCATTTCCAGCATCTTCAGCTTTTACTTTGAATTTGTAGCGTCCACAATTTTTGTTTTTTTCTACACTAGTTCTGGCTGGCTTAATCACTATAAACAGATATTGTCAAAGATTAAACAGAATTTATTATGTGGATAAAATGAGCTGAGCATGTTTCATTCACGGGGTGATTGTTGCAGTAGATAATAAAATGTTACTTGATTGATTTTTGTTTTGGTGGAGGGTCATTATTAAGTTTTGAAGTCTTGGTGATTATAACCTTCAGTATTAGGAACTGGTTTCTTCCCATAAACGATTGCTTGTGTCATGTTTCAGAGAACAATAAAAATGGTGTTTTACAGTTAAAAGAGCATGATGTGTTTGGTGTAGGTGTGGGTCTGTTTCTTCCAGAGAAGACGGCTGGAAACCAAAAAAACTGAAGAAGTTATATTGCTTTGTTAGGTTTTGCACAATGTATTTATTTGTATATGCAGCTAAGAATCCAAGGATCTGAAGTTTCCCCTCTGAAAATAGTGGGCGGGCTTCTCTGTTAGCCAAGGGCGAAATCAGTAAATGTAATTGGGCGGAGAATAGCCTCCGACGCCAAAATCGCAGCAGGCGCCAATTTGACAGCAAATCACGATTCTCCGTCACCTCGAAAATGCCGTCAGTGCGTTACACACCGAACGTACACCATTTACATATCATTAGCGGGCCCGACCCGGTATTCTCCGGGGCCTCTGTGATGCTCCGCCTCCGATGGGCCTAGTTCCCGACTGCACCGTTCACTTGTGCTTTTAAATATCATGAAACAGGCGTCATGGCTGCTGAGGGAGAGAGCGGGTGTATGGAAGGTGTCCGACATCGCCATAGTTTGCTGATAGTTGTGCCGGTTGTGGTGATGTGCATCACCGTGGGTACACGAGGGGTTAATATAAATACATGTAGGCTAGCTAGACACTAGAGGGAGCACCAGAGATATCACACACACACTTTCAACCAATAGATCAGTTAGATAGGACACGACCAATGGACATTCACGATACACACAGAGGTGACACGACCACAGGAGGGCATTACACCAACCTATATATAAAGGACACCACACACATGATCTGCCTCTTTCCAGTTTAGTACAGACACAGGGTTGATTCAATATCACTCCCACCACGTGGATTGCAGCAACTGGTTAGTCAGTCTGGGTAGCTATAGTAAGATTAGCAGTAGTGTTGAACCCGAGTAATAGAAGTGTAAATAGTTTAATAAACGTGTTGAAGTTATCTCCACGTCTGAACCTTCCTTTGTCAAGTGCACCACAAGGAAGCCGCTTATTCTACACCTAGAGCATAACAAATCACCGGTGGCTGGGACGGCTTCTGCCAGGGCCGGGAGCAGTCGTGGGAGGTGGCCAGGAGGTGGGCTGTGGTGTCGGGGTGGACGAGCACAGAGCACTATTGCTGCAGCCGACAAGGCAGTCATGCAGCTGCGCACACAGCTGACAGCCCACTTCGAACTTTGTGCCACGGGTCATACAGGTGTCCCCCCAAGGCACCCCCCCCCAGATGCCCTCTGCTCCCAGACGATCCATCAGCTGTATGGACGCACTCCAGCACAACCAGTGCCATCTTTGGGGCTGGGATACGTGTGTATAGGGAGTGTAATGTGTGTGTGCAGCTGTAACTTGACAGCCTCCTGAATGTCAATCATGGACCCAGTGAATCCCACACTGTTTTTCATTGGAATCGATTGTGTTCTACGTGACACTGGTGCCAGCTCCTTAAAAGGAGCAGAATTGGTGCCGGTGCGGCACGATTTTTCTGTCGAGAAAGTCCACGTATTCTCCGTTGGCGTCAACATCTCGGGCTGGATTCTCCGGTTTTGAGGCTATGTCCGGAGCATGTGTCTAGTCTTGCGATGAAAAGCCGGCACCGCCCACGCACTGATGTTCCGCCTGGTGGGGGGCCAGCAGCCGTGCCACGTAAAACCCCCGATGTTCCCGACAGAAACAACCAGAGAATTGCCAATCCGTGACCACGCATGCGCATGGCAACGACATGCAGCGGTCGCACCGTACAACGTGGCGCCAGCCGCGCGCGGACCGGGACTGCCAGATAGTGCCCCCGGTAACCACCCTTGCCATTCCTGGACCACCCCCACCTGTCCCCCCAGCCCCCGCTGAAGCCCCCCCGGCCAGCGGAATGGCTCCCCCCACCGACTGTGGCGGTGCTGGACACAGTCCGCCGCCACCACGCGAGGTTGACGAAAACTCAGAGCACAAGTGCTCCACGCCGTCAGGAGGTCGGCCCATCGGGGGCGGAGCATCGGGTGAGGGCCTTCAGGTGACGTCGTGAGGCCGTCCCAACGGCATGTGGCGTACTCGCCGATGATGCTGTTTTGGAGGGGGCGGAGCATCTGGAAACAGGCACCGCCCCCGGTTTCGCCCTCAAAGTTGGTTCTCTGTTCGATTGCCGAATGCGATTTCGGCGTCGGCAAGCGGAGCATCCAGCCTTTAGTCTCAGAAACAGAGAATCCAGCCCAGCATGTTTTGGGATTGTGCTATTTCTTAATCAACATATGGGGCTATGTCCGATTTTGAGGCTATGTCTGGAGGAAATGTCCAGTTTTACGCCAAAAATGTTCGTGCCACCCCCGCACCGATGCTCCGACCGGTGAGGGGCGAGCAGCCAAGCCACATAAAACGCACGGCCTTCCCGGTATAAACACCTGGAGAATTGTTGGGTCCGTGGCCGTGCATTCGCAGGGCGGCGACCTGCAACGGTCGTGCTGTACAACATGCCATCGGCCGCGCGTGGACCCGACCTGCCAGATAGTGCCCCGCTGGGAACCCCCTCGCCACCCCCGGATCACCCCCCCACCCCCCCCAACAGCACGGCTCCTCCCCCCCACTGTGGCGCCGTCACGCTGGGTTCACGAAAACTGAGAGCACACATCCCCCGCGTCGTCGGGAACTCGGCCCATTGGGGGTGGAGCATTGGGGGAGGGCCTTCAGGTAACGTCCTGAGGCCATCCCTACGGTGTGCAGTGTACTCCTCGATGACGCCATTTTGGAGGGGGCGGAGCATTCGAAAACAGGCAGCGCCCCGATTCGGTTATAAATAGGGATTCTCCGCCGATCACCAATTACGATATCGGTGTTGGGGAACGGCAAAGCCCAGCCATGAATTTGTTAGCTGTTGGCAAGCAGTAGGGTTAGATTGGGGTGATAAATATTTAGTTGACTTTAAACGGCTTTCGATTATTCTGAGGATATGAAAGTCACTGTATCAATATTCTTTTATATTTTACACTTGGCGAAATTCACCATTTGGGAGACTGCGCCTGAACGGGAGCGCTACGTGGCCAGTGAATGCCAGAAGAAGCCTCACTGCAGGTTTCCCAGCAGGCAGTACACCTCGTGAGATGTATGCAGGCTTCGTGAGGTAGCTCAAACAGGATCCTGTCCACAATGGACGTGACCAAGCCGCGCGTTTTAAACCTCCTACGGCATACTCCGCAGGGAGTCCCCGGCCGGGCACTATTCAGTACTGGTCCTCACAATTGCGGAACAGATGGAGGAGCACTGCCAGGTTGCCAGGGCATCAGTGTTAGAGTGCCCGGCTGCCAGGGTGGCACTGCCAGAGGTCAGAGCCTGAGGGAGGCCATGCCCAGGAGAGGAGGGTGGAGAAGGGTATGAAGGGTGGGGAGGTGCAGGGTGGGTATGAAGGAACCTCTGGGATGTTTGGGGGGGGTGGGTGGAGGTCCAGAAAAGGGGAGGGGGGCCTGAAAAGGGGCGTGGGAAGACCTGAGAAGGGTGGGCTCTCAGTGGCCGATAGCGGGGTGTCATCACTTGGTGTGTGGGGTAATGCCCATCTATGTGGGGGGTGACATTGCCCATGGGTTGGGGTTTGGGGACCCGCAAGCTCACTTAGAGATCAGGGCACCCTTTCAAAATGGTGACCCAATCTCTGAGCAGGTGGTCTGGCCAGTGAGTTCAGCGCTCCAGTGATGAGACTAATTCGAATGGGCGCGATTTAATGGAAAAGTTTCTAAGTGGTAGCGAGTGGGAACTGCCGCGAGTTTCCCGATGCTTGAACCGGCGAAGCTGTCACTGGTATCAAACGTTAAATGGTCCACTTAATGAGGACATAAGGGCATCTCACCTCAAATGATGGTCCCGCCGGCTTTCGCTGGGACTGCACCCGCCAGCTCCACACCATTAAGGGGCAGCAGCATTTGGACCGATCCTGCAGAGCAGATCCCACACAGCTCGCAGCCATGCCACCGAGGCAGCCAGTCCCACGATTCGGGATGCCGACCTGGCCAGATTACTGGATGCAGTTGAGTCCACACGGGATGCCCTGTTACCCCGGAAGGGCTCGGAGGGTCAGCCACAGGGCAGCTCGGGGAGTGTCACCAGGAGGACCTGCACCCCACCCTCTGCCCCCGATGACCATGACCTTAGCACCGCCCCCTCCCAGCACCATACTATGCTCCGGCCCTCTAATGTCCAGCAGTGCCGCCGTGGCTGCCCCTCATCCACCCCATTCCCCCCCCCCCCCCACCCCCGTGCATTAACCCCCGCTCCCCCCTCACCCTGCGGATTGAAGCATGCGACTCACAAAAGCACAGTGGTTAGCACTGCTGCGCTGTTGGTCCCAGGTTCAATTCCTGCTTGGATCGCTGTCTGTGGGGAGTCTGCACGTTCTCCCTGTATCTGCGTGGGTTTCCTCCGGGTGCTCCGGCTTCCTCCCATAAGGCCTGAAAGATGTGCTGTTAGATAATTTGGACATTCTGAATTCTCCCTCTGTATACACGAACAGGCGCCGGAGTGTGGCGACTAGGGGCTTTTCACAGTAATTTCATTGCAGTGTTAATGTAAGCCTACTTGTGACAATATTAAAGATCATTATTATTACAATGCCCCCTCTGTGTCCCCACGGCAGATGTTGGCCCATGGGAGAGGGTTCAAATGAGCGGCAGGGTGCTGGATATCAGAGTCCTCACCCACTACAAGGGACGGGCCCTGGAGGTCATACGGGCAGCTGAGGGCAAATCAGTCACTGACTTATAGGTTGACATACGGCGCAGAGGTGAGAATCTACCGGCTCCCACCCAGATATCTGGGGCTGGAGCATCCCTACCCGATGATCTGAACAAGTTCTATGCCCGCTTTGAGCAGTCAGCCAATGCATCAGTGCCACCCGCCCCAACAGCCCTGGACACACCCATACCCACTATTACAGCCTCTGAGGTAAGAGCTGCCTTCTTGAAAGTGATTCCACGGAAAGAGACGGGCCCTGATGGAGTCCCTGGGCGACCACTCAAAGCCTGTGCAGACCAGCTGGCGAGTGTATTCGCAGATATCATCAACACCTCACTCCTCTGCTCCGAGGTCCCCACCTCCTTCAAGAAGACCACCATAATACCAGTACCAAGGAAGAACAAGGTAGCTTGCCTCAACGACTATCGACCGGTGGTCCTGAAGTCTGTTATCATGAAATGCTTTAAGCGGCTAGTCATGAGACGGATTAACGCCAGCCTCCCAGACGGTCTCGATCCACTGCAGTTTGCCTATAACCGCAATCGGTCCACAGCAGATGCTATCACCCTGGCTCCACAATCAACACTCGAACACCTCGACAACAAGGACACCTATACAGTAAGACTGCTGTTCATAGACCACAGCTTCGACTTCAACACTATTATCCCGACAACACTAATAATCAAACTCTGCAATCTTGGACTTGACCCCTCCCTGTGCAGTTGGATCCTTGACTTCCTCACCAACAGACCACAATCTGTCAGGATAGGCAACAGCACCTTCTCCACAATAGTCCTCAACATCGGGGCCCTGCAAGGATGTGTGCTCAGTCCTCTACTGTACTCCCTATACACACATGACTGTGTGGCAAGATTTAACTCCATGCGGATGATATGACTGTGGTGGGATGTATCTCAAACAACGACGAATCAGACTACAGGAGGGAGATAAATCACTTGGTTTCATGATGTACCGAAAACAACCTCTCTCTAAATGTCGGAAAGACCAAGGAACTGATCATCGACTTCAGGAAGAGTAGCACAACACACAGTCCCTTCACAACACACAGTCCGAAGTGGAGATGGTCGATAGCTTTAAATTCCTGGGGTTCACCATCACCAACACTCTGTCCTGGTCCACTTACGTTGATGCAACACTCAAGAAAGCCCAACAAGGTCTCTACTTCCTACGAAGCTAAAGAAATTTGGCATGTCTGCATCGACTCTCACAAACACGCAACAGAGAGCATCTTATCTGGCTGCATCACAGCTTGGTATGGCAACTGCTCGGTCCAAGATCGCAAAAAACCGCAGAGTGTGGTGAACTCAGCCCAACGCATCACACAAACTTGCCATCTGCACATTGATTCTGTACATACCTCCCGCTGCCTCAGGAAGGCAGACAGCATTATCAGAGACCCCTCGCACCCAGGCATTGACTTCTTCCAGACCCTTCCATCAGGCAGAAGGTACAGAAGTCTGAAGACCCTCATCCAGATTAGGAACATCTTCTTCCCCACAGCTACAAGACTCCTCAACAACTCCCCTCGGACTGATCTGTTCCCTGTAAGAACACTATTTGCTTTGTTTGGCCCCTTGTTCCACACTGTAACCAATCATTGTTTGTCGATGTACCATTTGTTAATGTTCTCTGTTGATTATTCTTTTTGTCTACTGTTGATGTACTGTTGACCCCAAATGATGGCCAGAATTTTACACTCCCCCCCCCCCCCTCCCTCCTCCCAGCGGGTTCTGAGGCGGGAGTAGCGTAAAATTGCATGGATGTGTTGCTTCCAGGTTCCTGCCCACCCCCACCTGGTTGTGATTTTGTGTCAGGGCAGGCAGGGCCTCAGAACAGGAAACCCGCCCACACCCCTATTAAGGTGCATAAGCGGCCACTTGATGGCCATTTCGGGGCCTTTTCTTGCATAGCCTCAATTTTTAGGTTGGCGGGAGATAGATCAATGGTAGAAACCTGAAATTGAACAAAGTTTGATCTTGGGTGGGAAGGGTGAGTGTCCGCCTCCTTCTGACTGGGAGCACCCTCCCATTAGGGCCCAGTGATCTCCACACCTCACATCCCCCTGACCTATTTCCTGAGACTCCGATCTCCCCATTCGTCACCCCTCAGGCCTTCCTACTCCACCCCTCCTTGACCCCTGCCACTACATTTCCTCTTGTTCCCAGCACTTAGTTCCAGTCAGCTCCCTGCAGTGCCTCTTCTGGCCACTGCAGTGCTATTCCTGGAAAGACGAGAGAGCTGCTGGCCAATAATAATCTTCATTGTCACAAGTAGGCATACATTAACACTGTAATGAAGTTACTGTGAAAATCCCCAGTCGCCACACTACGGCCCTATTTGGGTACATGGAGGGAGAATTCAGAATGCCCAATTCGCCGAACAAGCATGTCTTTCGGGACTTGTGGGAGGAAACAGGAGCATCCGGAGGAAATGCACGCAGACACAGGGAGAATGTACAGACTCTGTGCAGACAATGACCCAAGCCGGTAATCGAACCTGGGTCCCTGGCGCTGTGAAGCAACAGTGCTAACTACTGTACTATTGTGCCGCCCAATCTAACTGTCTGGTCGCTCTCCAAGGCAGGACTTCCTTCCGGTGGCAGGCAGAAGTCCCACCTTCTGCTAATCGGTACAGCATGGAATGGCATCGGGGCCTGTTGGAGTCAGTGGGGATGCGGTCCCCACTGTCTCTTTGGATGGTGAGGGCCGAGCCCCTGCCATCCTGTAAATTCTGACCCATGTCCCTATCTGTAAAGAGAACAGACAAGTTATACGTCAGCTGAGGGATTCTTTATCACAGGTATCCAAAGATGTGCCGGTTAGGTGGATTGGCCATGCTAAATTGCCCTTAGTGTCCAAAATTGCCCTCAGTGTTGGGTGGGGTTACTGGGTTATGGGGATAGGGTGGAGGTGTGGGCTTAGGTAGGGTGCTCTTTCAAAGAGCTGGTGCAGACTCGATGGGCCGAATGGCCTCCTTCTGCACTGTAAATTCTATGATTCTATGATAACAGAAGAGTTTATAGCCTTTAAGAAAACTCTGAAAAATTTTGAGACAAGTTAAAACTGCTTTCATTTCATTTTCAAACTTTTCTTGTGCTATATTCACTCAGCCACTATTGACTACAAACTGTGTTATTAGCCTAAACATGTCTGACTCCAGTATTCCTGTGCTATTTTACAAGATGTGACATTTACAGAGGAAATGTTAAACCACAGTGGGACATCTATTCCCACTGATAGCTAATAGCTGACTGCCTCTAAATGACATTGACTGTACGTTTCAGTTGCTCTGTACTTTGGCTAATGGCTAATGGTTTTAAGAACTCACCCCCCCTCCCCCCTCCCCCTCCCCCCCCTCACCCCCCCCCCCCCCCCCCCCCCCGCCCCTCACCCCCACCATTCTCTGGGATTGGAGAAAAATTCTCATCTTTGGTTTTTAGTCTCAAGACTGCAACAAATCAGAACCTTCGTTTTTTAAATGGTTAAATTACAAGATGCACATCTGTTAAAAGATAAAACTGTTATCCAAAATGATGCCCAATCGTAATTTTATCTTTCATGACATACTCAGAGGCACCTGAATGCTGAAATGGCTAACAATTAATCTGAGCTCGACTATTTTAAAGAAGGTTCTCAACTGAAACAAAAGCATGAGGATCAATGGAAACCGCATCTTGGGCCTCGGCTGGATAATTGTGTAGGATGCTACCCTCAGGTGAGTCACAGAAGAGGGATTAGAGCTGACTACATTGGGGATGATTCCAACAATTGTGGAATCAGGGAGGCGCTCATCCTCCTCCTGTCTCCACAGCAAGATGCTTCTTTAAAAACTGAGGGGGATTTTCCACTTCTGTGTTGAGGGGGACTGTTGGATCGGCAGCAGGAGCGGGAATTGTTCCTGCCCTCCCTCCTCCGCCAATGGAATCTCAATGTTGAACGTCGGGATCCCCATTTCAATACACTGAAATGCCATTATCAGGCCATTCCCCTAATAATCCACCCCCTCTGTTAGATTGTCCATTCCCGTTGACATGAAATGAAATGAAATGAAAATCGCTTATTGTCACAAGTAGGCTTCAAATGAAGTTACTGTGAAAAGCCCCTAGTCGCCACATTCCGGTGCCTGTTCAGGGAGGCTGTTACGGGAAACGCTAATGTGAATCCCAACTGGTTTTGCAAGGTGTGCACCTGCTGATCAGAACCCGCCAGAGGAGTTCAGGTAAGTGCATCACTCGGAGGGGGAGAGGGGGGGGGGTGCTGGTGAAGGTCATGTCTGGACACTGCCTCCTGATCACTGCCTCCTGGAACTGCCCGGCAACTGCATCCCAGAACAGCCTGGATTGGGGGGGGGGATGCTTCATGGGGTCGTTTGGGTGGATTTCTAGAACACCCGATTTTTAAAAACAGCCAGCATGATGTCGTGGGACCTGCCCTTTCATTTTTTTCAGCAATAAGTGAACGATAGAGGAGTGAAAGCCGCATTTGGGGCTGGCGGCTTCCTCATCGTTCCAGCCCACTCCTTCATTCTGCCTATTTTGGGGAAAATGTCACCCTAAATTTTAAATACGTCGCCTGACTTGGTGACTACAAAGGCCACTGCAAAAGCCTAAGCATAGAAAGATCACTCTGCTCATCAGCCACTAAATTGTCCTTGAAAAGGAGGCAGGCCTTCAATTGATGTAATCAAGGAAACCAATGGGCTGGATTAGCCATTTGGGAGAGGGCTGGATTCTCCATTCCTGCGGCTAAGTGCCGGCTCAAACAGAGAATCCGCGGGAGATTTACGTAAAAAAAGCGGCGCGATCCCCTCACCGATTCCTGTACCGGTGAGGGGCTAGTACCGGCGCCAACTGGAACTCCCGCCTCCCGTGCCGAGAATGGCCGGGTCCCGGGCCGCGCATGTGTACGGCTGATGATCTGCAACAGTCACGCTGTACAACCCGCCACCCGCGACCCCACAGCCCATCCCCTGGCAACCCTCCACCAGTCCCCCCAACCCTCGCAGAAGCCCCCCACTCAGCCTGGATCCGTGCCGCTGGCAATGGGGGCGGGAGGGGGTCCATAGTCCACTGCCGCCACTCCGGGTTCACGATTTGTGTGGCAACACGTGGTCCATGCCATCGGGAACTCGGCCCATCGGGGGCGAAGCTTCACGAGTGGGCCAGCTGATGAGGTGCCAACGGCACTGTGTGCATCACGAAGATGCCATTTCAGAGGGGGTGGAGCATGGCTGACTGTCGTCAAATTGGTGTTGCCCCGATTTCGGAGTCGGAGCCCATTCTCCGGTCGATTGCCGAACACGATTTTGTCGCCGGGCAATGGAGAATCCCGCCCCACGTTCTCCCGCTGGAGATAAATTGTACCAGTTTTACGATCCTCATGCGGTTGTAAAGCGGGATGCAATTCAGTGTACCATGCTACGCAAATTTATCTAAGGCATGGAATACAAGGGATTCATAGGGAATCTGGCTATTGGGTGGCCCGATAGTCAGGTCCTGCTGCTGGTCACTCTCCTTCCTCCCCCCCCCCCCCCCCCCCCCACGCCACTCCCTGCACTGCAGATCGGCCCCGGGCAGCCCCCCCACCGTTAATCAAACTTGATGGCAGTCCTCTGGATTGCCTAGGTGCCCCACTAGCCGAAGTAAGAGGGCGGCCTGACTGCCTCCCCTGGGACCTTTGCAATAGGGTAATCCCTCACAGGGATCCCTGTTATAGGGAGACCCCCCACAGGGACCCCTGTAATAGATGGACATCCCACAGGGACCCTTGTAATAGGGAGACACCCGACAGGGACCTCTACAATAGGGAGATCCCCGCAGGAACTCCAGTAATAAGGAGATCCCCACAGATCCCCCCACCCCCCCCACAGGGATCTCTGTAATGGGAGAACCCCCACACAGACGGCTGTAATAAGGTGACTAAAGGAACTCCCTCACCAGCCCCAACCCCTCAGAAAAGGGGCCTCTGTCTGGAGCTGGAGGGCAGTCCAGGCAGGGGTAGTGGGAAGTATTATAACTGTAATATTCACCTTCCAGCTACATGTGTCCATTCCTGCAAGGAGAGCCTGCATCTGGTTCCCATCACATCACAGCGAGGTAAGTGTAGTCAAATCACATGCTTGAGTGATTGAAATGCACTTAGTGCAATTTACATCTCCCTCCTCCTCTGACCAAAATAAAAAGGCACTGTGAAGAGGACATGCAAGGGTAAAGAAGGATACCACGGTCAGCAGATTGATTCTGGGAGAAGTCAACTCAGTCACCTCGACCAGCAGGTAAGTGATTGGCTGATGACTGGTAAGTAGTTTTTCCTTTCATTTTTCTCTTTTTCTCTTGGCATTGTAGTTGTTGTAAGTTAACTTAAGGGTGAAGACATGGCAGGAGATCCAGACCTGTGTCCTGCCCCTCTTGTGCGATGTGGGAGTTCATGGACATGTCCACTGTCCTTGGCTCCTTTACGTGCAAGACATGTGTCCTGCTGCAGTTCCTGTTAGACCGCCTGATGGCTCTGGAGTTGCGGATGTACTCACTTTGGAGCATCCACGACGCTGAGGAAGTTGTGGATAGCACGTTTAGTGAGTTTGTCACACCGCAGATAAAGAATACTGAGGGAGATAGGAAATAGGTGACCACCAGACAGAGGAAGATTAGGAAGGTGATGCAGGGGTCCCCTGCGGCCATCTCCCTCCAAAACAGGTATGCCATTTTGGATACTGTTGGGGGAAATGGCTCACCAGGGGAAGGCAGCAGTCGCCAGGTTTATGGCATCATGGCTGGCTCTGCTGCGCAGGAGGGCAGGAAACAGAGTGGTGGAGCTATAGTGATAGGGGATTCGATTGTAAAGGGAGTAGACAGGCGTTTCTGTGGATGCAAACAATATTCCAGGAAGGTATGTTGCCTCCCGGGTGCAAGGGTCCTGGATGTCTCAGAGCGGCTGCAGGATATTCTAAAAGGGGGTGAACAGCCAGCCGTCGTGGTGTATATAGGCACGAATAATATAGGTAAAAATGGGATGAGGTCCTACATGCTGAATTTAGGGAGTTAGGAGATAAACTAAAAAGTAGGACCTCAAAGGTAGTAATCTCAGGATTGCTACCAGTACCACGTGCTAGTCAGAGTAGGAATGACAGGATAGCCAATATGAATGCGTGGCTTGATAGATGGTGCAGGAGGGTGGGATTCAGATCTTTGGAACATTGGAACCGGTTCTGGGAGAGGTGGGACCATTACAAATCGGACGGTTTACATCTGGGCAGAACTGAAACCAATGTCCTAGGGGGGTTGTTTGCTAACGCTGTTGGGGAGGGTTTAAACTAATGTGGCAGGGGGATGGGAACCAATGCAGGAAGTCAGGGGTAGTAAAGAGGGGATAGAAACAAAAGCTAATAAGGAGAAAAGTGGAAGGCAGAGAAACAGATTGAACTGCCTCGTATGGCAGGTGGGTGGGAGCCAGAGCAGGAGGTCAGCGGGAGAAATAACTGAGGGAGAGTTACAGACTAAGGCCAGTAAGCTTAAGAGGAAGAGCAGGCAGGGAGTGGTTGTTCAACGCAGCGGGGCTGATGGGCTGAAGTGCATTAGTTTCAATGCGAGGAGCATTTCAGGTAAAACAGATGAACTTGGATTAGTACGTGGAATTACGATGTTGTTGCTATTTCAGAAACTTGGTTGAAAGAGGGACAGTATTGGCAACTAAACATTCCAGGATTTACATGCTTCAGGCAGGATAGAGGGGGATGCAAAAGGGGTGGGGGAAGGGTGGGGGAATTGCATTATTGGTTAAGGAGAATATGGGAGAACACCTTGGAGGGTTCAGGCAGCGAGGCAATATGGGTAGAGCTCAGGAATAGGAAGAGTGCTGTCACAATGTTGGGGGTTTACAACAGACCTCCTTACAGCCAGGGGGAGATAGAGGAGCCGATATGCAGACAGATCTTGGAAAGATGCATAAACAATACGGTTGTTGTGGTGTGTGATTTTAATTTTCCCTATATCGACTGGGACGCACTTACTGTTAGAGACATGGATGAAGCAGAATTTGTAAGGAGCGTCCAGGAGGGTTTCTTGAAACAATATGTAAATAGCCCAACTCGGGAAGGGGCCATATTAGAGCTGGTGCTGGTGAATGAGCCCCGCCAGGTGATCAAAGTTTCAGTCGGAGATCATTTCGGTAACAGTAACCATAATTCTGTAAGTTTTAAGCTGCTTACTGTTAAGGACAAGCGTGGTCCTCAGGTGAAGGTGTTAGACTGGGGGAAGGCTAATTACAACAGCATTAGGCAGGATTTGGAGAGTGTTGCCTGGGCGAGGCTGTTTGAGGGACAATCAACATCCGGCATGTGGGAGGCTTTCAAATGTCAGTTGATTAGAATTCAGGACCGGCATGTACCTGTGAGGATGAAAGATAAGGGTGGAAAGTATAGGGAACCCTGGATAATGAGTGTTATTATGAACCTTGTCAAAAAGAAAAAAAGAAGCATTCGTAAGGTCTAAAAGGTTTAGGACAGACGAAACACTTGAAGAATATAAACAAAGTAGGAAGGAATTTAAGGTAGGAGTTAGGAAGGCTAACAGGGGTCATGAAATGTCGTTAGCAAACAGGATTAAGGAAAATCCTAAGGCGTTTTATAAACATGTAAAGAGCAAGAGAATAGCCAGAGAAAGGGTTGGTCACCTTTTGGAGGGAATCTATGTATGGAATCTAAGAGAAAATGGGCGAGATACTAAATGAATACTTTGCCTCAGTATTCACCAAGGAGAAGGACTTAGTGGATGATGAGAATAGAGTAGAGTGTGTAGATATTCTGAGACATGTTGATATTAATAAAGAGGAGGTGTTGGGCATCTTAAAAAGCATTAAAGTAGATAAGCTCCCAGGGTCTGTTGGGATCAACCCCAGAATACCGAGGGAGGCAAGGGAGGAAATTGCTGGGCCTTAACAGTAATCTTTGTATCCTCATTGGCAACAGGTGAAGTTCCAGAGGACTGGAGAGTAATCAATGTTGTTCCATTGTTTAAGAAGGGCAGCAGGGATAATCCAGGAAATTATAGGCCTTATGTCAGTGGTAAAGAAATTATTGGAAAAGATTCTTAGAGACAGGATTTACTCACATTTGGAAACAAATGGACTTATTAGTGATGGACGACTTGGTTTTGTGAAGGGGAGATCGTGCCCCACTAATTTGATTGAGTTTTTCGAGGAAGTGACAAAGATGATAGATGAGGGAAAGGCAGTAGGTGATGGCCTCTGGCATCGTGGCCCAGGCAGAGAGATCTGGGCATGCATGTCCAACGATCACTGAAAGTGGCAACGCATGTGGATAAGATGGTCAAGAAGGCATACTTCATCAGTCAGGGCATTGAATATAAAAATTGGCAAGTCATGTTGCAGCTGCACAGGACTTAGTTAGGCCTCATTTGGAATATTGTGCACAATTCTGGTCGTCACACTACTATAAGAATGTGGATGCTTTGTAGAGGGTACAGAAGCGGTTTGTTAGGATGTTGCCTGGTGTGGAGGGCATTAGCTACATGGAAAAGTTCGATAAATTAAGTTCTCACTGGAACGACGGAGGTTGAGAGGTGACCTGATAGAGGTCTACAAGATTATGAATGGCATGGACAGAGGGGATAGTCAGATGCTCTTTCCTAGGGTAGGAGAGTCAAGTACGAGGGAACATAGGTTTAAAGTGCATGGGAAAAGTTTAGAACAGATGTGTGAGACACATTTTTTACACAGAGGGTGGTAAATATATGGAACGTGCTACCTGGGGAGGTGGTGGGAGCAGGTATGATAGCGGCATTTAAGGTGCATCTAGACAAACATATAAATAGGGTGGAAATGGAAGAATACGGACTCCATAAGTGCATATGGCTTTCGTTTAGGCAGGTACCATGGTCAGCGCAGGCTTGGAGGGCCGAAGGACCTGTTCCTGTGCTGTATTGTTCTTTGTTCTTTGTTAAATTGCCCCTTAGTGACTTCCGGGTGCGGCGATGACCAGCTAAGTCGCACGTTTCGGCAGCTCCCGGTGGAACGGACTTTTGGGCTCTTAATAAGAGCCCCAACGGCAATTTTAACGGCTAAAAATACTGTGCGGTAAACCAGAAGGGAATCCCCCCTGGATACGGATGGAAAAAGGAGAGGAAAGTGGCCGGATTGCGGTGGATCCTTTAGAGCAGCGGCAAGGAAGGCAAGCAAAAACCAAGATGGCGTCGGAAGGTGGCAGTTTAATATGGGGCCCTGAACAACACGAGTTTTTGAAACGCTGCGTGGAAGAGCTTAAAAAGGAGATGAAGAAGGAGCTGTTGGCCCCGATATTACAGGCGATTGAAGGGCTAAAAGATGAGCAAAAGACCCAGGAGCGGGAGCTTCGGGTTGTGAAGGCAAAGGCTGCCGAGAACGAGGACGATATACAGGGCCTGGTGGTGAAGACGGAGATGCACGAGGCACACCATAAACGATGTATGGAAAGGTTGGAGATGCTGGAGAATAATGCGAGGAGGAAGAATTTAAGGATTCTTGGTCTTCCTGAAGGTGCAGAAGGGGCGGACGTCGGGGCATATGTGAGCACGATGCTGCACACGTTAATGGGAGCGGAGGCCCCGAAGGGTCCGTTGGAGGTGGAGGGAGCCTATCGAGTTATGGCGCGAAGACCGAGAGCAGGAGAAATACCCAGAGCCATAGTGGTGAAATTCCTCCGTTTTAAGGACAGAGAGATGGTCCTCAGATGGGCAAAGAAAACTTGGAGCAGTAGGTGGGAGAACGCGGTGATCCGCGTATATCAAGACTGGAGTGCGGAGGTGGCGAGAAGGAGGGCGAGCTTTAATCGGGCCAAGGCGGTGCTTCATAAAAAGAAGATTAAATTTGGAATGCTGCAGCTGGCAAGACTGTGGGTCACATATCAAGGGAAGCACCACTACTTTGAAATGGCAGATGAGGCGTGGACATTTATTGTTGAAGAGAAATTGGAATAAGCGGGTTATTAAAAAAGAACATTTGAGACAAAGTGGTGGGGCGAATATGGGGGGTGAAGAGGGGGGAAAAAGGGGGGAGAGATGATTTTTATGTTGTTAATCCTGCGACCCGGTAACTTTTCTCTCTTCCACAAGTTGTGGGGGAGGGAGGAAGGGTGGTGGAGGAGCTGGGGACGTTGGCCATTGGGGGCGGGGCCAAAAGGGAAGAGCGGGCTTTGTTCCCGCGTTATGATAATTATGGCGGGAATAGGGAAGCAGGAAGGAGGGGGCGTCGCACGGTGCGAGCCGAGGTCACGGGGGGAAGCCGAGGTCGGCCAGAGTTTGCTGACTTCTGGGAGCAACATGGGGGGTGTAACTACGCTAGTGGAGGATCTAGCGGGGGGGGTGGGAGGGGGGATTTACTGGGTTGCTGCTGCTGGGGAGAAGGGGGAGCTGGTATGGGGTGGGGTGGGTGGGGCGGGAGGGCACCGCCTGGGGGGGACACAGCTGCGTGGGAACCGGGTGAGGAGCTGGATAAAAGGGGATGGCTAATCGACAAGGGGGGGGGGGGGGGTAAAGAGCCCCCCAACCCGGCTGATCACGTGGAATGTGAGAGGGCTGAACGGGCCGATAAAGAGGGCACGGGTACTCGCACACCTTAAGAAACTTAAGGCAGATGTGGTTATGTTACAGGAGACGCATTTGAACCTGATAGACCAGGTTAGACTACGCAAAGGATGGGTGGGGCAGGTGTTTCATTCGGGGCTAGATGCGAAAAACAGGGGAGTGGCTATACTAGTGGGGAAGCGGGTAATGTTTGAGGCAAAGACCATAGTGGTGGATAGTGGGGGCAGATACGTGATGGTGAGTGGCAAATTACAGGGGGAGGCGGTGGTCTTAGTGAACGTATATGCCCCGAACTGGGATGATGCCAACTTTATGAGGCGCATGTTAGGACGTATCCCGGACCTAGAGGTGGGGAAGTTGGTAATGAGTGGAGATTTTAACACGGTGCTGGAACCAGGGCTGGACAGATCGAGGTCCAGGACTGGAAGGAGGCCGGCAGCAGCCAAGGTGCTTAAAGACTTTATGGAGCAGATGGGAGGAGTAGACCCATGGAAATTTAGCAGACCTAGGAGTAAGGAGTTTTCGTTTTTCTCCTATGTCCACAAAGTTTATTCGCGAATAGACTTTTTTGTTTTGGGAAGGGCGTTGAGCCCGAAGGTGAGGGGGACGGAGTATACGGCTATAGCTATTTCGGATCACGCTCCACATTGGGTGGACTTGGAGATAGGGGAGGAAAAAGAACGGCGTCCACCCTGGAGAATGGACATGGGACTAATGGCGGATGAGGGGGTGTGTCTAATGGTGAGGGGGTGTATTGAAAAGTACTTGGAACTCAATGATAATGGGGAGGTCCAGGTGGGAGTGGTCTGGGAGGCGCTGAAGGCAGTGGTTAGAGGGGAGCTGATATCAATCAGGGCACATAAAGGAAAGCAGGAGAGTAGGGAACGGGAGCGTTTGCTGCAAGAACTTCTGAGGGTGGACAGGCAATATGCGGAGGCACCGGAGGAGGGACTGTACAGGGAAAGGCAAAGGCTACACGTAGAATTTGATTTGCTGACAATGGGTACTGCAGAGGCACAGTGGAGGAAGGCACAGGGTGTACAGTACGAATATGGGGAGAAGGCGAGCAGGTTGCTGGCCCACCAATTGAGGAAAAGGGGAGCAGCGAGGGAAATAGGGGGAGTGAGGGATGAGGAGGGAGAGATGGAGCGGGGAGCGGAGAGAGTGAATGGAGTGTTCAAGGCATTCTATGAAAGGTTATATGAAGCTCAGCCCCCGGATGGGAAGGAGAGAATGATGTGTTTTCTGGACCAGCTGGAATTTCCTAAGGTGGAGGAGCAGGAGAGGGTGGGACTGGGAGCACAGATCGAAATGGAGGAAGTAGTGAAAGGAATTAGGAGCATGCAGGCGGGGAAGGCCCCGGGACCGGATGGATTCCCAGTTGAATTTTACAGGAAATATGTGGACTTGCTCGCCCCGCTACTGATGAGAACCTTTAATGAGGCGCGGGAAAGGCGACAGCTGCCCCCGACTATGTCAGAGGCAACGATATCGCTTCTCCTAAAGAAGGAAAAAGACCCGCTGCAATGCGGGTCCTATAGGCCTATTTCCCTCCTGAACGTAGACGCTAAGATTCTGGCCAAGGTAATGGCAATGAGGATAGAGGATTGTGTCCCGGGGGTGGTCCATGAGGACCAAACTGGGTTTGTGAAGGGGAGACAGCTGAATACGAATATACGGAGGCTGCTAGGGGTAATGATGATGCCCCCACCAGAGGGGGAAGCGGAGATAGTGGTGGCGATGGATGCCGAGAAAGCATTTGATAGAGTGGAGTGGGATTATTTGTGGGAAGTGTTGAGCAGATTTGGCTTTGGAGATGAGTATATTAGATGGGTACAGCTGCTGTATAGGGCCCCGATGGCGAGCGTGGTCACGAATGGACGGGGGTCTGCGTATTTTCGGCTCCATAGAGGGACGAGGCAGGGATGTCCTCTGTCCCCATTATTGTTTGCACTGGCGATTGAGCCCCTGGCAATAGCATTGAGGGGTTCCAGGAAGTAGCATTGAGGGGTTCCAGGAAGTGGAGGGGAGTACTTAGGGGAGGAGAAGAACACCGGGTATCTCTGTATGCGGACGATTTGTTGTTGTATGTGGCGGACCCGGCGGAGGGGATGCCAGAGATAATGCGGATACTTGGGGAGTTTGGAGAATTTTCAGGATATAAACTGAACATGGGGAAAAGTGAGTTGTTTGTGGTGCATCCAGGGGAGCATAGCAGAGAAATAGAGGACTTACCGCTGAGGAAGGTAACAAGGGACTTTCGCTACTTGGGGATCCAGATAGCCAAGAATTGGGGTACATTGCATAGGTTAAATTTAACGCGGTTGGTGGAACAGATGGAGGAGGACTTCAAGAGATGGGACATGGTATCCCTGTCACTGGCAGGGAGGGTGCAGGCGGTTGAAATGGTGGTCCTCCCGAGATTCCTCTTTGTGTTTCAGTGCCTCCCGGTGGTGATCACGAAGGCTTTTTTCAAAAGGATTGAGAAGAGTATCATGAGTTTTGTGTGGGCCGGGAAGACCCCGAGAGTGAGGAAAGGATTTTTGCAGCGTAGTAGGGATAGGGGGGGGGCTGGCACTACCGAGCCTAAGTGAGTACTACTGGGCCGCCAATATCTCAATGGTATGTGAGTGGATGGGAGAAGAGGAGGGAGCGGCGTGGAAGACATTGGAGAGGGCGTCCTGCAGGGGGACTAGCCTACAAGCTATGGTGACGGCGCCGTTGCCGTTCTCACCGAAGAAATACACCACAAGCCCGGTGGTGGTGGCTACTCTGAAAATTTGGGGGCAGTGAAGACGGCATAGGGGAAAGACGGGAGCCTCGGTGTGGTCCCCGATAAGAAATAACCATAGGTTTGCTCCGGGGAGAATGGATGGGGGATTTGGAACATGGCAAAGAGCAGGAGTAACACAATTGAGAGATCTGTTTGTAGATGGGACGTTTGCAAGTCTGGGAGCGCTGATCGAAAAATATGGGTTGCCCCAAGGGAATGCATTCCAGTATATGCAACTGAGGGCTTTTGCGAGGCAACAGGTGAGGGAATTCCCGCAGCTCCCGACGCAGGAGGTGCAGGACAGAGTGATCTCAAAGACATGGGTGGGGGACGGTAAGGTATCAGACATATATAGGGAAATGAGGGACGAGGGGGAGATTATGGTAGATGAGCTGAAAGGGAAATGGGAAGAAGAGCTGGGGGAGGAGATTGAGGAGGGGCTGTGGGCTGATGCCCTAAGTAGGGTAAACTCATCGTCCTCGTGTGCCAGGCTAAGCCTGATACAATTTAAGGTGTTACACAGGGCGCATATGACTGGAGCACGGCTCAGTAAATTTTTTGGAGTAGAGGATAGGTGTGCGAGATGCTCGAGAAGCCCAGCGAATCACACCCACATGTTCTGGTCATGTCCGGCACTACAGGGGTTTTGGGTGGGGGTGACAAAGGTGCTTTCGAAGGTGGTGGGGGTCCAGGTCGAACCAAGCTGGGGGTTGGCTATATTTGGGATTGCAGAAGAGCCGGGAGTGCAGGAGGCGAAAGAGGCTGATGTTTTGGCCTTTCTGTCCCTAGTAGCCCGGCGCAGGATACTGTTGATGTGGAAGGAAGCCAAGCCCCGGGTGTGGAGACCTGGATAAATGACATGGCAGGGTTTATAAAGCTGGAACGGATTAAGTTCGTCCTAAGGGGATCGGCTCAAGGGTTCACCAGGCGGTGGCAACCGTTCGTCGAATACCTCACAGAAAGATAGAGGGAATGGAAAAGAAGAAGACAGCAGCAGCAACCCGGGGGGGGGGGGGCAGGAACCAGAAGGACTCTCAGGAATGTTAGTGTATAAGTATAATATGTATAGGTTGTTGTTATAGGTAATTGTATACTGGACTGCTGAATTGTATTTTTGGAGAGTATTTATTTGGGACAAGGCAGTTGCCATTTAGTTTTGTTTTCTAATTTTGATGTTGTTTATTTATTTCTTGTTTAAAAAACTGGCCATTGCTATCTATATTGTTATATTACTGTGTAAAAGATACACAATGTACTGTTATGGTTGGCCAAAAATTTTGAATAAAATATATTTAAAAAAAAAAAATTGCCCCTTAGTGTCCAAAGATGTACAGGATGGGTGGGGTTATGGGGATAAGGCAGGGGGAGTGGGCCTTGATGATTATTCTTGTTCTTTGATGTGGTCAATGTTTACAAACATTAGGGTTTCACCGCTTAGGCCACTGAAGCGTGAAAGGATATGAATGGATCAAAGCTGCAGATGGTTTTTATGAGCTGTCAATCACAGACCACAACTGAAAAGCTGTGAATGGCCAGAAGATAATGAATCTGTGGGAACCAGGTGCAGGCACAGCGGCTCTCCTTCGAGGATTTGACATGAGGACCTGCAAGGCAGGTATTACAGCTATAATGATTCTCATGTCCCTGTCTGGACTGCTCTATAGCTTCCAGACAAGTGTCTGGTTACAGGGGTCCTGGAGAGGGGGGGGGGGGGGGAAGGGGGGGGTGGGGGGGCGAGCGGATCGGGTCACCCCAGTACTTGGGGAGAGGGCACACCCAGGCAATCCGGGGGTTGGGGGCTGCTGTGCCGGGGGGGGTGGTGGCGGTGAGGGCCGATGTGCAGTGTGGGGGTGCTTGGCCTTGGGTGGGTTCGGATGCCTGTACCATAACGGCCCTGGTATGGTGGACCTCAGGGATCCTCTTGGCCCACCGCGAGGTCCACCAGGTCAGGGCCATGAATGTAGAGACCACTAGTGAACCGTGCCCACGTGATTCCGGCTGCGGGTACTGGGGAATCACAGGAGGGTGGAGCACAGGTCACCAGGCCTGCTAAATAGATGCAAATGAGTCATTACGGCCTATTCGCCTTTATTTACATGCTCCTGTTGTTGTGCGGCGGGGAACCCGTTCACGCTGCCAATGTGGGGTCGGATCATGGCATTCGGGTCGGCACTCAGCGGCGATCCCGATTTTGTCCCGGGGTGGAGACTCCAGCTCAATATATTTAGGTGTCCATTTGGGATACCTAAAAATTAGCAGTGGGATTAACCCTTGTGTTGTTGGAAAACAGACCATTCCACTGATAAATAGGTATGTTATATACTTACGTTACACAAATAAAACAGATTTAAATGTCTCACTTATTTTTGATTTTGCTTCTGGTTTTAGCAGTAAATCAATCTTCTCAGTGTTTAATTTTTAAAAATCATTCAGGGGATCAGGGGTTATGGGGAGAAGGCAGGAGAATGGGGATGAGAAACGTATCAAAAATGATTGAATGGCGGAGCAGACTCGATGGGCCGAGTGGCCTAATTCTGATCATATGTCTTATGGTGTCTTTGGCTAGGCCAGCATTCATTGCCCATCACTATATGCCCATTGAGAAGGTCGTGGTGAGATACCTTCTTGAATTGCCGTAGTCCATGTGGTGTAAGTACACCACAGTGCTGTTAGGGACGGTGTACCAGGATTTTGACCCAGCAACAGTGAAGGAACAGCAATATATTTCCAAGTCAGGATGGTGAATGGCTTAGAGGAAAACGTCTAGCTGATGATTTCCCATGTGTCGCAAAGCTTGACCTTGGTAATGATCACGGATTTGGAAGTTGCTGTTTAAGGAATCTTGGTTCCTGCAGTGCATCTTGTAGATGGGACACAATGCTCCCACTGTGCATTGGTGGTGGAGGGAGTGAATGCTTGTGGAAACGTTGCCAATCAAGCCGGCTGCTTTGTCCAGGATGAATATTTTAATATTTTACTTTTATTACTTAAGCATCTGAACTCTCAGTACTGCTTGTGGTTATAATAATCTTTATTACTGTCTCAAGTAGGCTTACATTAACAGTGCAATTAAGTTACTGTGAAAATCCATTAGTCACCACACCCTGGCGCCTGTTCGGGTACACTTAGGGAGAATTCAGATTGTCCAAATTACCTAACAGCACGTCTTTCGGGACTTGTGGGACGAAACCGGAGCACCCAGAGGAAACCCACGCAGACACCGCACAGTCAGTGACCCAAGCCGGGAGTCGAACCTGGGACCCTGTCGCTGTGAAGCAACAGTGCTACCCACTGTGCTATCTTGCCACCCAGCGGCCACTATTCCTGGTGGCACTGCTGAAACTACAGAGTTGCTGCCCAATCAGATTGGCCGGCATCTCTCTGTGACAGGAATTACACACAAGTGAAGGGTAGAAGGTGCTCCTCCAACAATACTCCTTGTATCTTAAACGACTTTAGCAACCTTTGTGAGTGAGGATGCTGACTCGCCCGGCAGCCTGTAATCTGGAAAAATTCTGGCTATGATTATGCGTTAGCACTGAATTGAAATATGTAAACAAGTCTCTCCAACCAACTCTCAGAAACTAGCCTGGGCTAATATCCATATTAAGATCTGCCTCAGGTCATAAGATAAGATCATAAGAATTAAGAGCAGGAGTGGGTCATTCGACCCCTCGAGCCTGCTCTGTCATTAAATAAATTCTTGTCTGATCTGATTATGGCCTCAACTCCACTTTCCTACCTGCCCACCACTGATTTCCATTGACTCCCTTGTTGATCAAATTCATGTGGTCACCCAGTGGAAAAAGACTCTACTATTTAAGTTTCTCCCGAAGAGAATTTTTTTTTTAACATACAGTGCCGAAGGAAGCCATTCGGCCCATCGTGTTTGCACTGACCCGCTTAAGCCCTCACTTCCACCCTATCCCCGTAACCCAATAACCCCTCCTAACCTTTTTTTTTTGGTCACTAAGGGCAATTTATCATGGCCAATCCACATAACCTGCATGTTTTTGGACTGTGGGAGGAAACCGGAGCACCCGGAGGAAACCCACACAGACACGGGGAGAACGGGCAGACTCTGCACCGACAGTGACCCACCGGGGAATCAAACCTGGGACCCTGGCTCCGTGAAGCCACAGTGCTAGCCACGTGTGCTACCGTACTGCCCGAATTGACAATGTATGGGTTTCTATTCACTTTACAGGAACAGTTTATGACTGTAATAGGTTTCTTGAAATAGTGGATCTATACTGCTTACATCTTGGCAAAGAGTTAAATTCCTAACAAATGAAAGCATGCAATAGTGCATACAGAGGTATTATACATTGTGGTATTATCAGGTATTGCAGTACCCGAGAGGTTATAGACCATTTGGTAAACCTAGGAGTTTACCATTGGCTGTTTGGTATGTAGCTCCGCCCTGACAGGCGGGGTATAAGAACAGGTGCCGTCCCAGCAGCCCTCATTCTGTACCGAAGCTGCTGGGGAACAGATCTAGTTGATTAAAGCCTTCAGTTATGATACAACCTCGTCTTTGAGTTTAATTGATCGTGCATCAATTTAATAGACTACTCTTAAGCTGAAAGAATGGATCTCCGAATCAAGCCGGAGTGTCTACAACTCAGCCCCCACGCGGAGAACTCGGCGGCGATATTTAAGCACTGGCTGGCGTGTTTTAAAGGCTACCTCGAGACGGCCGGAGGCACCCCCTCAGGAGAACAGAAACTGCATCTCCTGCACTCGAGAGTAAGCCCTGGAATCTTCACTCTCATCGAGCAGGTGGAGGACTATGATGATGCGATCGAACTGTTAAAGGGACATTATATACGCCCTGTAAACCAGGTCTACGCACGTCACCTGCTTGCAACAAGACGGCAAAGCTCCGGGGAATTGCTGGAGGACTTCTACCGTGCGCTACTGGTGCTGGGCAGAAACTGTGGCTGCCCGCAAGTTTCGGGCAGCGAGCACACGGAACTTTTAATCCGGGATGCCTTTGTAGCAGGTATGAGCTTCTCAGAGATCCGCCAAAGACTCTTGGAAAAGGACACCCTGGGACTGAGAGAGGCACGAGTCCTGGCAGGGTCCATGGATGTTGCCTCGAGAAACGCGCAGTCCTATGCGCCGACCGCGCGGCGGCCCCCTGGGCTGCGTGGCATCCCGCAGCGGCAGCCCCACTGACCTTCCCCGTGTCCCCGCAGGCCTGCACTGTAAGATGGCCCGCTACCTCCATCGGGCCCCGCTCTTTCTTCTGCGGGCAGGCGAAGCACCCCCGCCAGCGCTGCCCGGCCCGCACCGCCACCTGCAAAGGGTGCGGCAAGAAGGGCCATGTTGTGGGGGGTCTACCAAGCACGAGCCGTGGCCACGGTCTCTAGCGACTCCGGACCGCCGCGGCAACCTTCCCTTCGGGCCCCAGGTGGCCAGCACTCAGCGCCACCTCCCTATCCTAGGGCCACGTCCGACCTACGGGCGCGGCCATCTTGCCCCTCGGACACCACGCTGGACGGATGGGCGCCGCCATTTTGTCCATCCCCGCCGCCATTTTGTCCATCCCCAACCACCATGTGCGATCCATGGGAGACGCCATCTTGGATGGGGCCCCAGGCCCCCAGCACGGCTGACTACACGCTGCCCGATCACAACTTGCAACTGCTCCATCTGGCCTCGGTGACGCTGGACCAAAATCGACCTCGGACACTCGCGACTGCAACGACGACAGTGTTCATCAACGGCCACGAGACGTTTTGCCTGATCGACTCTGGGAGCACGGAGAGCTTTATACACCCCGACACGGTAAGGCGCTGTTCACTTGTTACCCACCCTGTAAACCAAAGAATCTCCCTGGCCTCCGGGTCACACTCAGTGGAGATAAAGGGGTTCTGCCTAGCAGACCTCACTGTCCAAGGCAGGAAATTCAACAATTCTGCCTGTATGTCCTGCTGCACCTCTGCGCGGCTACACTCCTGGGGTTGGACTTCCAATGTAACTTGCAAAGCCTGACTTTTAAATTTGGCGGCCCTATACCCCCCATTACTGCCTGCGGCTTCGCGGCCCTTAAGGTCGACCCGCCTTCCCTGTTTGCGAATCTCAACCCAGATTGCAAACCCGTCGCCACCAGGAGCAGACGGTACAGTGTCCAGGACCGGATCTTCATCAGGTCAGAGGTCGAAAGGCTACTGAGTGACGGGGTCATTGAAGCTAGCAGCAGTCCCTGGAGAGCTCAAGTAGTGGTGGTGAAGACCGAGGAGAAACATAGGATGGTCATTGACTATAGTCAGACCATCAACATGTTTACGTAGCTGGACACGTACCCTCTCCCCCGCATATCCGACCTGGTGAACAGGATCACGCATTACAAGGTCTTCTCGACGGTGGATCTCAAGTCCGCTTACCATCAGCTATCCCTCCGCACTAGTGACCACAAGTACATTGCCTTCGAAGGAGATAGGCGGCTCTACCAATTTTTAAGGGTTCCCTTTGGTGTCACTAATGGGGTCTCGGTCATCCAACGCGAGATGGACCGAATGGTTGACTGATATAGCTTACGCGCAAAGTTCCCGTGTCAGGATAACGTCACCATCTGCGGCCATGACCAGCAGGACCACAACACCAACCTCCGGAAATTTCTCCAGACCGCGAAAATCCTTAACTTAACGTATAATAAGGATAAATGCGTATTTAGCACCGACCGCCTAGCCATTCTCGGCTACGTAGTGTAAAATGAAGTTATAGGCCCCGACCCTGAGCGCATGAAATGAAATGAAATGAAAATCGCTTATTGTCACAAGTAGGCTTCAAATGAAGTTACTGTGAAAAGCCCCTAGTCGCCACATTCCGGCGCCTGTTCGGGGAGGCTGTTACGGGAATTGAACCGTGCTGCTGGCCTGCCTTGGTCTGCTTTCAAAGCCAGCGGCATGCGCCCCCTTATGGAGTTCCCCCTCCCTTACTGCCCCAAGGCCCTGAAGCGCTGCCTTGGGTTTTTCAGATATTACGCACAGTGGGTCCCCAACTACGCAGACAAAGCCCGACCCTTAATCCAGTCCACAACCTTCTCCCTGTCAACGGAGGCCCACCAGGCCTTCTGCCGCATCAAAGCAGACATTGCAAAGGCCATGATGCGCGCCATCGACGTGCCCTCCCCTTCCAGGTTGAGAGCGATGCGTCCGACGTAGCTCTGGCCACCACCCTCAACCAAGCGGGCAGGCCCATGGCCTTCTTCTCCCGTACCCTCCATGCTTCAGAAATTCACCATTCCTCGGTCGAAAAAGAGGCGCAAGCCATAGTAGAAGCTGTGTGACATTGGCGGCATTTCCTGGCCGGCAGGAGATTCACTCTCCTCACTGACCAACGGTGGGTGGCGTTCATGTTTGATAATGCACAGCGGGGCAAGATAAAGAACGACAAGATCTTACCGTGGAGGATAGAACTCTCCACCCACAACTACGAGATCTTGTACCGTCCTGGGAAGCTAAACGAGCCTTCCGATGCCCTGTCCCGCGGCACGTGTGCCACCGCACAAGTGGACCGCCTCCGAGCCCTCCACGAGGATCTCTGCCACCCGGGTGTCACTCGTTTTTTCCACTTCATTAAGTCCCGCAACCTGCCCTACTCCATCGAGGAGGTCAGGACAGTCACCAGGGACTGCCAAATCTGCGCGGAGTGCAAACCGCACTTCTACCGGCCAGAGGGGGCGCACCTGATAAAGGCTTCCCGTCCCTTTGAATGCCTCAGCATGGACTTCAAAGGCCCCCTCCCCTCCACCAACCGCAACACGTATTTCCTGAACCTGATTGACGAGTACTCCCGGTTCCCATTCGCCATCCCCTGCCCCAACATGACCACAACCACCGTCATCAAGGCCCTCCATAGCATCTTTGCACTGTTCAGTTTCCCCGGCTACATACACAGCGATAGGGGGTCCTCCTTTATGAGCGACGAACTGCATCAATTCCTGCTCAGCAAGGGCATCGCCTCGAGCAGGACGACCAGTTACAACCCCCGGGGGAAACGGGCAGGTAGAGAGGGAGAACGGAACGGTCTGGAAGACCGTCCTACTGGCCCTACGGTCCAGGACTCTCCCCATCTCCCGCTGGCAGGAAGTCCTCCCGGAGGCCCCCCACGCCATCCAGTCGCTGCTCTGCACAACTACCAATCAGACACCTCATGAAAATCTCCTTGTCTTCCCCAGGAAGTCCTCCTCCGGGACCTTGTTCCCAACCTGGTTAGCGACACCCGGACCCATCCTGCTTCGGGAGCACGTGCGGGCGCACAAGTTGGACCCGTTGGTCGAGAGGGTCCACCTGCTGCACGCTAACCCCCAGTACGCCTACGTGGCGTTCCTGACGGCCGGCAAGATACAGTCTCCCTCCGGGACCTGGCGCCCGCCGGAACCCCTCGCGCACCCGAACCATTACCCCCACCCCCTCTCCCCCCACAGCACCTCATTGGAGGGTCGGTCCTCCCGCCGCTCCTACCTAGGCCCTCCCACCCACCGACGCCCCCTACAGGCGCCTCCCTCTTGTGTCAACCGTTTGCCCCACCAGCGCCGTCTAGGGCTGACGAAGCAGCCATGGAGGACGAAGCCACGCTCCCGGAGTCGTAGACACCCGGACCCCCACCAGAATCACCACCGAAGCTCAGACGATGCTGGAGGACGACCAGGCCACCCGATCGACTGATTGCTTCACTGTGACTGTAACTGTAACTGTAAGTATTCTCTACAACCCTGTAAGGAGGTATCACGGTACCTCCATATCTGATCATACCATATTAAATGCAATTGTACCCATTGGCCACCACCCCCGCTGGACTCTTTTTTAACAGGGGGTGAATGTGGTATTATCAGATATTGCAGTACCCGAGAGGCTGTAGACCATTGGGTAAACCTAGGAGTTTACCATTGGCTGTTTGGTATGTAGCTCCACCCTGACAGGTGGGGTATAAGAACAGGTGCCGTCCCTGAAGCCCTCATTCTGTACTGAAGCTGCTGGGGAACAGATCTAGTCTATTAAAGCCTTCAGTTATGATACAACTTTGTCTTTGAGTTTAATTGATCGTGCATCATACATTTTGATCAATGCTACTTTTATTATACAACAGGTTTCTATGAAACAAATAAGAATATGAAACAAAGACTTTGGTTTTGAGATGCTGTGTAAGCAGAGTTGCTACCTGACCGTGCAATGCATTGGGATGATTGATAATCTTTCTGCAGAAGTTCAAACTATGATTAATATTGAAGTTTTAACTTAAAAATCAGGGCATGAAAAATGCCTCTGGAGCTAGAGATAGGGAGAGGGAGGGAAGTTGTGTATTCATGCCACGCAAACAAACCAACCTGAAGGTTACTTCCTGTCTTCAGATCAGAAAATAGTAGATCACCCAGGCTCATTGTATGCAGACAGTCATGTATTTTCTGAAAAGGCAGCTAGTTTCTAGGAGGCCTCATCCTGGTGTTGCAGGGGTGGAATGGGGAAGAAGATGTAGCCAGTTGTTAATTGGCAACTCATGGATTATTCGTTCAGACATATGGAGTGTCAGAGGTCAAATTGGCAAGACCCTGTCTTGCTCCAGGCAAAAAAGAAAGAAATCGATGTTTGAGATCAGAAGCTCTGGTGAAAGTGGCATGGTCACCTAACAAGCAAACCAACTAATGAATGAAATGAAATGAAAATCGCTTATTGTCACAAGTAGGCTTCAAATGAAGTTACTGTGAAAAGCCCCTCGTCGCCACATTCCGGCGCCTGTTCGGGGAGGCTGATACGGGAATTGAACCGTGCTGCTAGGTTCAAAGAAAGCCTTGTACAGAGAAAAGAGTTGACCAAAGTAAAATAGTACAGCTCACAAACAGAGACAGTGCAGCATATTTATTATTTCCGTTATAACAAGGAATAATTAAATTAAGTTATAAGGTGAAGTTAACTGTGCCAGTAACGTTACAGGTTCACCTGCAAAATAAATCAGATTAATAGCCTTGCATGACTGTTAAACTGATTAATCTTTCAGTTCACCTTTTGGAAAATTGGAGAAGTACACAAGGGAACGCATGAGGATCACAACATCCAGTTCACCTGACATATGAGTCTCATTATTTCAGTACCATATAATTAGTTACTGGGCAATGGTAAAATCCTGGTCATAAGAGCTATGGATCTCCTGAACGGTATTGACAAGGATGTTTCCTCTTGCAGGTGAGGCCAGAATTAGGAGGACTGTTTTAAAATTAGGGGTCGCCCTTATAGGACAGAGATGAGGAGAAATGTTTTCTCCCAGAAGATTATGCATCTTTGGTACTCCCTGTCTGAGGAGACTGTGGAAGCGGGATCACTGAATATTTTGAACATTTTTAAGGCAGAGGGAGATAGATTCTTGTTGAGCATGGAAATCAAAGGTTATCAGGAATCGATGGGGAATGTGGAACTCAACACAAGCAGATTTGCCATGATCTTATTGAATGGCAGAGCTGACTCTATCTGATGCGCACCACACACATGCTCCGGTACAGCAGGTGGAGGTAGGAACTCTCGAGGGGGCGGATGGTCAGAGGGCGGGCTGACCTCAGGGACTAGCTGCTGTCCAGATGGTTTTCGGACTTCTGGAATGGACAGTTCAATCGATCGTGGAGATGCAGTCGCAGAGCCAGGGACTAGATGAGGGGGTGTCGATGAGCAACCAGCACCTGCAGGCGGAGGTGGCGGAGTCCAACCGCATGCAGGTGCAGGCGGTGGTGCTGGCGATGCATGCCACCCAGGCCAACATCGCACGATGGCATCCACAGTGGAGGCCTTGGGGGCAAGGGTTTCGGTTATGGATCAGCATGTCCAAGGCCTGGAGCAGTCTATGCATGAGGTAGTCAAGGTCCAGGACAGGTGCCAGAGCCACCTGGATATTGTAGCGGCACTCCTGGGCGTGGTCCAGACACAGTGGGCCATGTCTGAGAGCGTCACCGGCATTGCGCAGGCGCAGGCCGACGTGGAGCAAACACAGAGACTGGTGGCCCAGTCCCAGAGGGAGAGGGCGCAGTCACTGGCTGATGTGGCACAGACCCAGAAGGTGGTGGCACAGTCAATGGGTGATGTGGTGCAGTCCCAGACGGAGGTGATCCACTCCCTGTGCTCCATGGCCGCGAGAATTCAGATCATGGCCGAGATGAGAGCAGACCTCCAGGACTGGCAGTGCATGGTGGTGGGAGAGCCACAGGGGTTAGCTCCGCTCACAACCCGTCCCATGGAGAAGCCACCCCGAAGGAGGAGGAGGTGATGGGGCCTGTGCCGGTGACTCCTGCAGGGGAGGTGCTGGAATTTGGCTGCACCTCGGACACCCTCCCCCCTCAACCTTTCCCTGTCGCATCTGGTGGGCAGAACAGGGCGGCACCACGCCACCTAGGATACCCAAGCAGTAGCAGGTATACCCAGGCCCGGTGAGCCCAGAAGATGCCCGCTAAAGGGGACCCAGGTCGCAGGGCGGGAATCATAGCAGTCATGCCCTGTCCGGCTGGTCCTCGAATGACAGGTATTGCACATGAGGCCTCATGTGGTGCCTCCTTTGCACCTCATTCTCCTCGGCCTGTTGGCCGGCCGGCTCCTCCTGTTCCTCTGGGGCATGCTCCAATGGGCGAATGGTGGCCCCAGTTGGCACTGTGGACCCTGTGCCTGCATGTCCCCCCTCCCCCATCCCCACATCCCAGGCCCCATGAGTGCATGGCACCGTGGGGGCCTCTGGCTCTGGCTCCAGGGGTACCATTGGCTGGCGCTGTCCTTGCCAGCAGTATGCTCCGCAGCCCCTGTCTGGTGTTCCCTGTAGGCGTTTCTGTAGGCATTGCCCCTGGGTGGACTGTGTGATGCCCCATCGGTGCGCGGCGGCTGGTTGGGGGGTTGGTAAGTGGAGGGTGGGGTGCAGGGGTGGTGGGTTGGAGGGTAGGGGCTGGAATACCGGGGGTGATGGGGTGAGGGCTGGGGTGCAGGGGTAGTGGGATTGGGGCAACCATACAGCTGGTGTCACTCTACAGAACCAGTGGCAAGGTGGGTGGACAGTGAGGTGCACAGCAAGATGGCTACCTCCCCTGGTCACAGCTGCCCCACCCCCCCCGACCCTGGCAGGCCCCTGTCCAGCCAGGCCAGGCCATGTCCTGCCTCCTCTCTCTCCCTCACCAGCCATGGTGCCTGTTTCTCGATTTTTAAAAGCACAAGTAAAATTCTCCATTTCACCTGGAGAATACCGGGTCAGGCACGCTAATGATATGCAAATGGAATTTACTATACGTGCGGAGTGGAATGCATTGATGCCACTGTTGAGGCATGGGAGAATTGCGATTTGGCGTGAACCCAGTGACACACAATCCAACACTCCTTTCAGTATTCCTTTGTCTTCAATAGCCAGGAGCTTCCAAACTTTCACATACTCTCAAGGATCCCGTCATCCCTCAACCTTTTACCTCATAGGCTGTAGTAAGATAGCACAAAACTTAGTGGGGGCATGGAATGCACTGCCTGTGGAAGTAGTTGAGTCGGAAACATTAGGGACCTTCAAGCAGCTATTGGATAGGTACATGGATTACGGTAAAATGATACAGTGTAGTTTTATTTGTTCTTAAGGGCAGCATGGTAGCATTGTGGATAGCACAATGCTTCACAGCTCCATGGTCCCAGGTTCGATTCCGGCTTGGGTCACTGTCTGTGCGGTGTCTGCACGTCCTCCCCGTGTCTGCGTGGGTTTCCTCCGGGTGCTCCGGTTTCCTCTCACAGTCCAAAGATGTGCAGGTTAGGTGAATTGGCCAATGATAAATTGCCCTTAATGTCCAAAATTGCCCTTGGTATTGGGTGGAGGTGTTGAGTTTGGGTAGGGTGCTCTTTCCAGGAGCCGGTGCAGACTCAAAGGGCCGAATGGCCTCCTTCTGCACTGTAAATTCAATGATACTCTATGATTAATCTAGGACAAAGGTTCGGCACAACATCGTGGGCCGAAGGGCCTGTTCTGTGCTGTATTTTCTATGTTCTATGTTCTATGTTTAGGAGTGCTTCAGATATCACTGGCCTTTAACTGGCCACCTCCACCAGTTTTGCAACTTTCAGCTCTGACTTTAACTTCAACAAACAGTACCCTGTTCCAATAAGCAGTTCTTCTTTGTTCCTATTGACTTCAATCTTCCTGGAAACTTCTCTTCATTGTCTAATTTCTAGAACTAACTGTTCTTCAGCTTTTGGAACCATGGAGGTGATGTGTTATGTACTCTGGGATAACATAGGCTGCAACTGGATGCAGCTTTAACCAAAAGATACTCCAGACCTTGAAGTTAGTTCAATCTGATTTATTGAACCAGTAGCACAGTTAGCACAGTTCTCTAGGAGTTCGACTCTCTGCTAACCTAAGTGTGATTACTCTGTCTGACTGAACCAGACTAGCTCTTAGCCACGTGCTGGAGGTGTGATACGGTACATGCACCCTGACTCACTCTGTAGATGTTCATCAGTGGAAAGAGGTGGAGTGTGAGTGCCTCATGCCTTTTATAGTGAGATACCACTCCTGAGTGTCCTGCCTGCTCATTGGTCATGTCCTGTTCTCTGTGTTCATTAGCTGCCTGTCTGTGCCTGTCTGCATATCATGATCTGCATGTCTGCATATCATAACAAGAAGAACCATAGAATTCCTATAGTGCAGAAGGAGTCCATTACGGCCCTTGAGTCTGCACCGACCCTCTGAAAGAACACCCCGCCCAGGCCCAGTCTCCCGGTCCATCCCCATAATCTAACCTGCACACCCCTGGACACTAAGAGGCAATTTAACATGACCAATTCACCTAACCTGCACATCTTTGGACTGTGGGAAGAACCCAGAGGAAACCCCACAGATACTGGCAGAAGGTGCAAACTTCACACAGACAGACATCCAAAGCTGGAATTGAACCTGGTTCCCTGGCGCTGTGAAGCAACTGTGCTATCCACTGTGCCACTGTGTCGCTCATCCTTGCTTTCTTGCTCATTACTCCATGGTACAACCTTTATGCTTCTAGTCGGGCTGTGAGAGCTACCTTCTCTCTCACTTCTATTAATTCAGCTAAAATCAAACTCAAAAAGCAATCCTACCTTAAAGGTGTCCCTGGTTGCTCAGCAACAGCTCATTCTTTCTCCATTGCTTTTGTTTACCTTTCATGTCATAAACTCTCTAAGCACAATATAGACACAGTTTGAACTGGAACCCCCCAACATGCAAACATCTTTGTTTAACATGAATCGAACACAAATTCTACCCTTCTTGTACAGAAACACTAAATTAAACTCACTTAAATCTATGCCTTATTTCTAATATCCAATAGTACAAACATAAATTACTTACAACTACCTCTGCTTCTTGACTGGGACATTGGCTGATTACTGGTGGAGAATCCTTCAGGAAGAGGACTTGCGTTTCCTCTAAGTATACATGAGGGAGGCAATGGGAAACCACTTCATATGTTATTTATTTATTTGTCATATTAAGCATTATTCATTGATATTTAAAATGGGACACTGTTATAAATAACTCAAGAGGCAAGTGCAGGACTGCGAGGCATGGAAAATTGGCAGGTGACCTGCCATTAGGCACATCACTACCACAGTAAAAATTCAATATTCTACTCAGTAAAGAGTGTGAATGAGAAAAACCTATAGAAGCCAACAAGTGGTGGAAGGCAAGATTCTTCCATGTGATGTGAGCATCACTGGCAAGATTTGTATTTGTTTGCCATCCATAACTGCCTTGAGAAAGTGTTGATGAGCCACCTTCTTGAACTGCTGCCGTCCACATGGTGTAGGTACGTCCATGGGGCCATTGAGAAGAAAGTTCCAGGATTTTGATCCATGACAATGAAGGAACATCGATATAGCTCCAAGTCAGGATAGTGTGTGACTTAGAGGGATGCGTAGCCTTTAACTTTATGGAAAATAAAAAATGTATATTTTTCAAGAAGACATTTCAAAAGGAAAAGATGCTGCACAGCATGAATGCAAATACGAGGCCCCTTGATCTTTTCAAGCAATTGGCCTGGACTTAGTTGTATCTGCACTGCACAAAAGATGAAATGAAATGAAAATCGCTTATTGTCACAAGTAGGCTTCAAATGAAGTTACTGTGAAAAGCCCCTAGTCGCCACATTCCGGCGCCTGTTCGGGGAGGCTGGTACGGGAATTGAACCATGCTGCTGGCCTGCCTTGGTCTGCTTTAAAAGCCAGCTAATTAGCCCTGTGCTAAACCAGTCCTGGTTTCTGGTAAGGTAATGGTTTGTGAAATATTCATTGTAGGGGTTGGAGTGCCCAGCATATGCAGAAACAAATGTATATTTTTCAAGAAGACATTTCAAAATGAAAAAATGCTGCACAGCATGAATACAAATAAGAGTAATCAGTCTATAACCAAGATATCCACGCACAACATTTATCACACTCAAACTAGCCAAGCACTTTGTCTGGGCTTTCAAGTGACAAGTAGCTGTCATTGATTCTGATTCTGGTTCTGTGCACAATGGAATGGATGTACAAACTTTGCAAAAACAAAAGGAGATTCAATAGTTAAATGGACAAAAATGAAGAGTTAACATCTTACTTCAGAACAGACCAAGGTTGTATTCCTGGCCAATTGTTTGAAAAGATCAAGGGGCCTCTTATTTGCATTCAAGCTGTCCAGCACTTTTTCATTTTGAAATGTCTTCTTCAAAAATATAGATTTTTTATTTTCCTTATCAAATGCATAATATAGATTGCTGAGCCCACAGTTTAGTTGTTTCCCACCGTATAATCTTTTCAACGCATGTCAACATTGAGGTTTCAAATCAAGGTCATGTTAAATATTTAATCAGACTCATCTGTCAGCTCTATAACATAGTGATGTATAATGAAATGGATGTACAAACTTTGCAAAAAGAAAGGGAGATTCAATAGTCAAATGGATAAAACAAGAGCGTGGTGGTGTTGACATCTTACTTCAGAACAGACCAAGGTTGTATTATAGCATAAAAATAGACCCAGGTTCCCTTTAACCTCAGAGCTCTCTTGAGTGTCATAAGAACTAGGAACAGGAGTAAGCCATCGGGCCCCTCGAGCCTGCTCCGCCATTTAATGAGATCATGGCTGATCTTTGTGGACTCAGCTCCACTCTCCGGCCCGTACACCATATCCCCGAATCCCTTTATTCTTTAGAAAGGCATCTATTTTTTTCTTAAAAACGTTTAAAGAAGGAGCCTCAACTGCTCCACTGGGCAAGGAATTCCAGAGATTCACAACCCTTTGGGTGAAGAAGTTCCTCCTACACTCCATCCTAAATCTACTTCCCCTTATTTTGAGGCTATGCCCCCTAGTACTGCTTTCCCCGACCAGTGGAAACAACCTACCCGCATCTATCCTATCTATTCCCTTCATAATTTTATATGTTTCAATAAGATCCCCCTGAATCCTTCTAAACTCCAATGAGTACAGTCCCAGGCTACTCAACCTCTCATCATAATCTAATCCCCTCAACTCTGGGATCAACCTAGTGAATCTCCTCTGCACTCCCTCCAGTGCCAATATGTCCTTTCTCAGGTAAGGAGACCAAAACTGAACACAATACTCCAGATGCGGCCTCACCAACATCCTATACAATTGCAACATAACCTCCCTAGTCTTGAACTCCATCCCTCTAGCAACGAAAGACAAAACTCGATTAGCCTTCTTAATCACCTGTTGCACCTGTACACCAGCTTTTTGCGACTCGTGCACCAGCACACCCAGGTCCCTCTGCACAGCAGCATGTTTTAACATCTTACCGTTTAAATAATAATCCATTCTGCTGTTATTCCTCCCAAAATGGATAGCCTCACACTTGGCAACATTGAATTCCATCTGCCAGACCCTAGCCCATTCACCTAACCTATCCAAATCCTTCTGCAGACTTCCGGTATCCTCTGCACTTTTTGCTTTACCACTCATCTTAGTGTCGTCTGCAAACTTTGACACATTGCACTTGGTCCCCAACTCCAAATCGTCTATGTAAATTGTGAACAACTGCGGGCCCAACACTGATCCTTGAGGGACCCCACTAGTTACAGGTTGCCAACCAGAGAAACACCCATTTATCCCCACTCTCTGCTTTCTGTTAGTTAACCAATCCTCTACCCATGCTACCACTTTACCCTCAATGCCATGCATCTTTAGTTTATGCAGCAACCTTTTGTGTGGCACCTTGTCAAAAGCTTTCTGAAAATCCAGATATACCACATCTATTGGCTCCCCGTTATCTACTGCACTGGTAATGTCCTCGAAAAATTCTACCAAATTAGTCAGACACGACCTACCCTTTATGAACCCATGCTGCGTCTGCCCAATGGGACAATTTCCCTCGAGGTGCCCCGCTATTTCCTCCTTAATGATAGATTCCAGCATTTTCCCTACAACCGAAGTTAAGCTTACCGGCCTATAATTACCCGCTTTCTGCCGACCTCCTTTTTTAAACAATGGTGTCACGTTTGCTATCCACGTTTGCTAGTGTCAGGAGCAATGTAATCATGCAGAGGGCCTGGAGGACAGGAGCTTGTTACTCTACATGTTGTTCTCTCACATCAGAGAGCATTCTTGCATGTAGTTGGAGCCTGGGGACCATTTGTATTATATGCATGTCATTTAACACAAATGGAAGATGAAATCAGTGATAAAATAAAGCTTATTGTTATTTTAAAATAACATGGGCGTAAATCACAATGGGAGTTATTGTCACCAGACTTTTTGTTGTGACGGTAATAACCAAGCTATCCACTTGCACCATTTTTCACACTAAAACTACCCAAACACTTCCTATGGGCTTTCAAGTCGCAAGTGGCTGTCACCGGGCTTCTGATTCTGGTTCTGTAGTGAGGGTGAGCAAGGAAAGCAAAAGCGAGGCTCTTCAACCAATTAAGCTGAAGAATTCTCACTGAGGCACACATGACTGAAATGTGGATAGTGCTGGTTTTTGGGAGTAGTTTCTGCTGCCTGCTCATTTCAGTGACAGGGGGCTGGATTCTCTGCAGCCCCACGCCGAAATCGTGTTTGGCGTGGGCGCAGAGAATCAAAGTTCCCAACCGAATCGGGCCCGACGCCGGTCCGGCGATTCTGCAGGCCCCGCAGAATCGCTCATCCGCAATTTACGCCATGCGGCTGGGGGACCATTGCCAGAGGTCCTCCCAGCGATACTCCACTCCCGACCAGCCGAATTCCCGGCAGCATGGTTCTGACCACTTATGGCTGGTCGGGACTCTCGCGTGGCGGCTGCAGACTCAGTGCGCGGCCGCCATGATGGGGGGTGGGGGGATCGAGCACCGGGGGAGGGGGGGGGGCCCTTGTGGGCGCCCGGGGCAGCAATCCGGCTGGTCCGATGCAGCGGCGCGCGGCCAATCGGAGGGGCCTACATTGTCCATGTTGGTCCGTGGTCCGAGTTCTCCATGGCGCTCGGTGCCACTGCTGTAGGCCACCGCTGTGCGCATGCATGGACTCGGCACTGGAAGTGCGGGAGCCCATATCCGCAGCCAAAGCTGCGTGAAGCTCCCCTGGTCCCTGCTAGCCCCCTGCAAGTAAGTGAATCACCTTTTATTTTTTGCAGGAAACTGGGGAGAAAAACGCCAGCGATTTTACGCCGGCATGGGGACATAGCCCCATTTTTGGAGAATCAGGGTGTCTGCCACTCAGCAACAGGTATGGCGCTGGTTTAAGCAGACTGTTTATAATTCAGGGGATATGTACAGAACGTGTGCAAGGTTTCAAATGAGTTCTTCTGCAGAGAACTCAGATAAAGACTTCAGTGGGGCAGCATACAGAAGATGATGAGAATGCACTGAGATGCTTGGTGTATTGGCAGGTTTGCCAACAGAGTGTGTTGTCAGTGTCAAGGAGCAGGGAGGAGGACTTCCAGTGGCGACTGGTGGGATAAGGTTGCACATAAGGTAGCTCCCGCTATAGTCTTTGCTTTTTGGACTTTTTAACCCATTTCACAGGGATTTGGATTGCCAAAACCAGCCCATCTTATGGGATAAGGAACTTGAGGGTGAAAATATGTCAAAATCTATGAAGAAGGTGGTGGCAAGAAAACTACAGGGAGTAATCCTTCAACATAGCCAGAAAGCCCGCAAAGCTCAGCAGGAGGAAAGGGGGTGGACCTGGCCTTGGGGTGGGGTTGCTCATATCACGGTGGAAATGCTGACTGAGGTGATGCCGCAGGAGATTGAAAAACAGTTTGCGAAACATTTTGAGGTGCAGGGCAGGGTGGTGATTAACTCTTAAGCAGTCAATTGAGGAAGCACTTGGTTCGATCCGGGAGAAACTGGAAAAACCTCAGAGGCAGTGAAGGAGCATGGAGAGGGGCTGAAGGGTGTGGAGACGGCCTTGTCATGGCAGAGGGATCGAATTACCTCGTTGGAAGCTGAGATGTTGCTGGTGGAGGAGAGGGACAAGACTCTGAGGGTAAAGGTCGAGGAGACAGAACCTCAGAATTGTGGGATTGCCGGAAGGGTTGGAGGGCCCGAAACTGACTGAGTACTTTTCGCAGATATTTGTCAAGCTTTGAGGGGTGGATGGGCGATTGGCCCCTGCAGAGTGGATCGGATCCACTGAGTACTCCGGTGGCAGTCTTGGCCAAATGAGTCTCCAAGAGCGGTGATTATTGGATTCCACAGCTTCCAGGAGAGGAAGTGTGCTCTTCAATGGGACAAAGTGAATTAGGACTCCAGGAAGCTTCTTCAGTATATACCAAGATGTCGGAGTGGAGTTGGCGAAGTGGCGTGCGGCTTTTAATAAGGCGAAGTCAGCGTTATTCAGGAATGGAGTCAGGTTTGGAGTGGTGTACCCGGCCTAGGCTGAAAGTAACTTTTCAGTCAAAAGATCATTTTTTCAATATGTCGGAAGAGGAGGTGTTTTTTGTCAAGGAGCATGGATTTGGACTTGATTAAATGGATTTAATTGGGACTTTAATCGGGGCGGTTGGGAGGGGTTGGTTTGAGAGGGGTTGCAGTTTGTATCTGTGGTATTGAGGGGGCTATGGTTGTCGGGGAGTTGGGGGAGTGGGCAGCATGGTAGCCTTGTGGATAGCACAATTGCTTCACAGCTCCAGGGTCCCAGGTTCGATTCCGACTTGGGTCACTGTCTGTGCGGAGTCTGCACATCCTCCCCGTGTGTGCGTGGGTTTCCTCCGGGTGCTCCGGTTTCCTCCCACAGTCCAAAGATGTGCAGGTTAGGTGGATTAGCCATGATAAATTGCCCTTAGTGTTCAAAATTGCCCTTAGTGTTGGGTGGGGTTACTGGGTTATGGGGATAGGGTGGAGGTGTTGACCTTGGGTAGGGTGCTCTTTCCAAGAGCCGGTGCAGACTCGATGGGCCGAATGGCCTCCTTCTGCACTGTAAATTCTATAAGTCTATAAGTGTCCAGGGCAACGGAATTAGGAATATATTGTCCCTTGGGGGAGTTTCATCCGTAGTCGGTATGGGCTGGTAGGTGTCGTTTTTCTTTGTTCTTTGAGCATACAGCCTGGGTGTGCGGGGTTACCTTTGCTAGCTGGAAAGTTTCAGCTAATGTACGGGAATGAGGTGGGGGGAAAGGCTGCGGCTTGTTGGACCTGCTTGGCAAGTTTCAGTGAGCCTAGCTTATTTAAAAGCAAATTACTGCGGATGCTGGAGTCAGAAACCAAAGACAAAATGTTTGAAAACCTCAGCAGGTCTGGCATTCAATATTACCCACTTTTTCTGTATTATAGCTTTGACAAAGGGTCATCTGGACTCGAAACGTTAGCACTTTTCTCTCCCTGCAGATGCTGCCAAACCTGCTGCGATTTTCCAGCATTTTCTCTTTGGAGCCTAGCTTATTTGTTTGCTGAGGGGAGGGGGGGAAGGAGTTGTTTTCCTCAAAAGCTTTTTTCAGGGTTATGGGGGGAGGGGGCTGATGCACTATCAATTACGACGAGACGAGAGTAGAGAGTAATCAAAGCTTTATTAAGCAGAAATGTGTTGCCTCCTGCAGCTGCTGCCGAAATGGCTGCAGCTCGGTGAGCACACACATTTATACTCTGCCTACAGGGCGGAGCCAGCAGGCAGGGATCTACCCCCGTACCTGTAGTACAGGAGCCTTACCGTATTACCTCTAATATGCACGATCAATGACCACTAAAGCGAGGTTGTAGTCCAACTGAAGCTAGATGTTTCCCCCAGCAGCTCAGGTACAGAATGAAGGCTGCTGGGGTGGCACGGGCTCTTATACCCCGCCTTGCAGGGCGGAACTACCATACAGCTTGATCAATAGGAAATACAATATCTATCAATGGTGTTCCAGCATTACCAGATACGGTAATACCTCTACACAGACTACCACATTCACCCCCTGTTAAAAAAGAGTCCGGCGGGGGTGGTGGCCTGATATTACATGATAACGAGGTAGAAATTATAGTTATGGAGGTACCGTAAAACCTCCGTACAGCGTTTTGCAACTATTTACAATTCTATTTACTATTTACAATTTATGATTCATAATTGACTTGTTTTTTTAAATAATTTTTATTGAAGTTTTCACAAAATAGCAACAACAAAATGAAAAAGGAACCCAATAGAATTAAATTAAAAAACAAAATAAAACAACCCCTGTGCCCCCCTTCCCCTATACATAAATAATAAATTAACACCCCAAATTAACACATAGCAAATATATACACCCCTCAGATCCCCCAGTGTAGACAAACAAAAATAAAATAGAACCCCCCCCCACCTTCCCCCCCGGGTTGCTTCTGCTGCTGACCATTGTCTACCATTCTGCCAGGAAGTCCAAGAACGGTTGCCGCCGCCTGAAAAACCCTTGTACCGATCCCCTTAAGGCAAATTTCACCCTCTCTAATTTAATAAACCCCGCCATATCGTTGATCCAGGATTCCATGCTTGGGGGCCTTGCATCCTTCCACTGAAGAAGAATCCTTCGCCGGGCTACCAGGGACGCAAAGGCCAGAATACCGGCCTCTTTCACCTCCTGCACTCCCGGCTCCCCTGCAACCCCAAATATTGCGAGCCCCCAGCCCGGTTTGACCCTGTATCCTACCACCCTCGACAACGTCCTCGCTACGCCCTTCCAAAATTCCTCCAGCGCTGGGCATGCCCAGAACATATGGGTGTGGTTTGCTGGGCTCCCTGAGCACCTAACACACCTGTCCTTACCCCCAAAAAATGGCTCATCCTTGTCCCGGTCATGTGTGCCCTGTGCAGCACCTTAAACTGTATGAGGCTGAGCCTCGCACACGAAGAGGAAGAGTTCACCCTCCCAAGGGCATCTGCCCACGTCCCCTCCTCGATCTCCTCCCCCAACTCCTCCTCCCACTTACCTTTCACCTCCACCACCGAGGCCTCCTCCTCCTCCTGCATCTCCTGGTAAGTTGCCGAGATATTCCCCACTCCCCCCCCCCCCCCCCCCCCCCCCCCGAGAGCACCCTGTCCTGTACCATGCATGGCCGCAGCAGCAGGAATTCCACCACTTGCCGTGATTCATAATTAACTATACACTTTAAAATGAAGCAATCAGTCGATCGGGGGCCCTAGTCGTCCTCTGTGATCATCGAAGCTCCGGTGGTGACTCCGGTAGAGGGAAATCCGGCGGCGTGGCCTCGATCTCTGTGGCAACTTCGACACCCCTAGACGGCGCAGGTGGGGAAAATGGTTGACCTGGGAAGGGAGCGTCTGTGGGGTGCGTCGGTGGGTGGGGGGGCCTAGACGGGGCCGGTGGAAGGACTGATCCTCCTGTAAGGTGCACTGGTGGGAGGGAGGGCGGGACTGGTGGCTGGGGTGTGCGTGGGGCTCCGGCGGGCGCCATGTCTCATAGGGAGACCGTATCTTGACGGCTCTCGGTGTACGCCACGTAGGCGTACTGGGGGTTAGCGTGGAGAAGATGGACCCTCTCGACCAACGGGTCCGACTTGTGCGCCCACGCGTGTTTTCGGAGCAGGATGGGTCCGGGAGCTGCCAGCCAGGTCGGGAGCGAGGTCCCAGAGGAGGACTTCCTGGGGAAGACAAGGAGACATTCCTGAGGTGTTTGGTTGGTTGTGGTACAAAGCAGTGACCGGATGGAGTGGAGGGCATCCGGGAGGACATCCTGCCAGCGGGAGACTGGGAGATTCCTGGACCGTAGGGCCAGTAGGACGGTCTTCCAGACCGTTCTGTTCTCCCTCTCTACCTGTCCATTACCCCGGGGGTTGTAACAGGTCATCCTGTTCGAGGCGATGCCCTTGCTGAGCAGGAATTGATGCTCATAAAGGAGGACCCCCTATTACTATGTGTGTAAGCGGGGAACCCGAACAGTGCAAAAATGCTATGGAGGACTTTGATGACATTGGTTGCGGTCATGTTGGGGCAGGGGATGGCAAATGGGAAACGGGAGTACTCGTCAATCACGCTCAGGAAGTACGTGTTGCGGTCGGTGGAGGGGAGGGGGCCTTTGAAGTCCATGCTGAGGCGTTCAAAGGGACGGGAAGCCTTTATCAGGTGCGTTTTCTCTGGCCGGTAGAAGTGCGGTTTGCACTCCGCACAGATTTGGCAGTCCCTGGTGGCTGTTCTGACCCCCTCGATGGAGTAGGGCAGGTTGCGGATCTTGATAAAGTGGAAAAACGAGTGACCCCCGGGTGGCAGAGGTCCTCGTGGAGGGCTCGGAGGCGGTCCACTTGTGCGTTGGCACATGGACCGCGGGACAGGGCATCAGGAGGCTCGTTTAGCTTCCCGGGACGACACAAGATCTCGTAGTTGTAGGTGGAGAGTTCGATCCTCCACCGCAAGATCTTATCGTTTTTTATCTTGCCCCGCTGTGCATTATCGAACATGAAAGCAACCGACCGTTGGTCAGTGAGGAGAGTGAATCTCCTGACTTCCAGGTAGTGCCTCCAATGTCGCACTGCTTCTGCTATGTCCTGGGCCTCCATTTCAACTGAGGAGTGGCGGATTTCGGAAGCATGGAGGGTACGTGAGAAGAAGGCCACGGGTCTGCCCGCTTGGTTGAGGGTGGCCGCCAGAGCTACCTCAGACGCATCGCTCTCGACCTGGAAGGGGAGGGACTCGTCGATGGCATGCATCGTGGCCTTTGCAATGTCTGCTTTGATGCGGCTGAAGGCCTGGTGGGCCTCTATCGACAGGGGAAAAGCTGTGAATTGGATCAGGGGACGGGCCTTGTCCGCACAGTTGGGAAGCCACTGGGCATAGTAAGAGAAAAACCCGAGGCAGCGCTTCAGGGCCTTGGAGCAGTGAGGGAGGGGAAACTTCATAAGGGGGCGCATGCGTTCAGGGTCGGGGCCGATAACTCCATTTCGCACTACGTAGCCAAGGATGGCTAGGCGGTCGGTGCTGAACACGCATTTATCCTTGTTGTATGTAAGGTTAAGGATCTTTGCGGTCTGGCGGAATTTTCGGAGGTTGGTGTTGTGGTCCTGCTGGTTGTGGCCACAGATGGTGACACTATCGAGATACGGGAATGTTGCCCGTAAACCGTACTGGTTAACCATTCGGTCTATCTAGCGCTGGAAGACCGAGACCCCGTTGGTGACACCGAAGGGAACCCTTAAGAAGTGAGAGAGCCGCCCATCTGCCTCGAAGGCAGTGTATATGCGGTCACTAGTGCGGATGGGGAGCTGGTGGTAGGCAGACTTAAGATCCACCATGGAGAAGACCTTGTAATGCGCGATCCTGCTTACCAGGTCGGATATGCGGGGGAGAGGGTATGCGTCCAGCTGCGTAAACCTGTTGATGGTCTGACTGTAGTCGATGACCATCCTATGCTTCTCCCCGGTCTTTACCACCACTACTTGAGCTCTCCAGGGACTGTTGCTAGCTTCAATGACTCCTTCCCTCAGTAACCTTTGGACCTCTGACCTAATAAAGATCCGGTCCTGGGCACTGTACCGTCTTGCTCCTGGTGGCGACGGGTTTGCAATCCGGGGTGAGGTTCGCAAACAGGGAAGGTGGATCGACCTTGAGGGTCGCAAGGCCGCAGACAGTGCAGGGGGGGTATAGGGCTGCCTAATTTGAAAGTTAGACTTTGGAGATTACACTGGAAGTCTAAACCTAGGATTGTGGCCGCGCAGAGGTGGGGAAGGACGTAGAGTCGGTAATTTTTAAACTCCCTTCCCTGGACTGTGAGGTTTGCTACACAAAACCCCTTTATCTCTACTGAGTGGGAACCGGAGGCCAGGGAGATTTTTTGATTAACGGGGTGGACGAGGAGAGAACAGCGCCTTACCGTGTCGGGGTGTATGAAGCTCTCTGTGCACCCAGAGTCGATTAAGCAGGACGTCTCGTGCCCGTTGATTAGTACTGTTGTTGTAGCAATTGAGAGTGTTCGAGGCCGGGACTGATCCAGGGTCACCGAGGCTAATCTCAGCAGTTGAGTGTTCTCTTCGGGCAGTGTGCGGACAGCCGCGCTGGGGTCCTGGGAGTCCATCCAAGATGGCGGCTCCCATTGGTCGCACATGGCTGGGGGTGCACAAAATGGCGGCGCCCATTCTTCGAACGTGGGACAAGATGGCGGCGCCCGGAGGCCGCACGTAGCCCTGGAGTAGGAAGATGGCGGCGCCCGCTGGCCGCACGGGGACCGTGGAGAGATTTGTGGTGGCGGTCCACATTCGCCGTCGGAGACCGCGGCGACCGCGGCGACCGCACGGGCCTGGCAACACGAAGTGGCCCTTTTTACCGCATCCCTTGCAGGTGGATGAGCAGGCCGGGCAGCGATGCCGGGGGTGCTTGGCCTGCCCGCAAATGTAGCAGCGGGGCCCCCCGGGTTTGCCAGGCCGCCTTGCAGCACAAGCTTATGGGGGGATGGGGGATGTCTCGGGGTTGGCTGCGGAGGGGTTCCACGCTGCCCAGGGGGATGCCGCGCGGTCGGGAACGTAAGCGCGGGCGTTTCTGGAGGCCACATCCAGGGAGCCTGCAAGGGCCCGTGCCTCCTTGAGGCCTAGGGTGGTTTTTTCCAGCAATCGCTGGCGGATTTGGGAGGGCAGCATACCTGCCACGAAAGCGTCCCGGATCAAGAGTTTTGTGCGGTCGCTCACCGAAACATGCGGGCAGCTGCAGTTTCTCCCCAACACCAGGAGCGCACGATAGAATTCTTCCAGCGATTCCCCAGGGATTTGTCGTCTCATTGCTAGCAGATGTCGGGTGTAGACCTGGTTTACCGGCGAATATAATGTCCTTTTAGCAGCTCTATTGCTGCATTGAAGTCTTCCGCGTCCTCGATGAGGGTGTACATTTCCAGGCTCACCCTCGAGTGCAGGACTTGCATTTTCTGTTCTCCTTTAAAACACGCCAGCCAGTGCTTGAAGATTGCCACTGAGTTCGCCGCATGGGGGCTGAGTTGCAGACAATCCGGCTTGATTCGGAGCTCCATCCTTTTAAATCTAGCTTATTAAATTGATGCACGATCAATGACCACTAAAGCGAGGTTGTAGTCCAACTGAAAGCTTTAAAAAGCTAGATGTTTCCCCCAACAGCTCAGGTACAGAATGAAGGCTGCTGGGGTGGCACGGGCTCTTGTACCCCACCTTTCAGGGCGGAGCTACCATACAGCTTGACCAATAGGAAACATACAATATCTACCAATGGTGTTCCAGCATTACCAGGTACCGTAACACCTCTACACAGACTACCACATACGTATTATACAAACAGTGCTGACTACCACATTCACCCCCTGTTAAAAAAAGTGTCCAGCGGGGGTGATGGAAAACTATCATGGTATGTGAGCATTTTTAAAGAGTACAGTTTGGTGAAAGTTCACAAATTTAGCCTCCGTTATGAGTGCTGCAGTCCCGGTGACTCCGGGAGCATGTAGTCCTCATCCTCATCCCCGGGTGGAACCAATGGGAGGACGGATCGTCCTGGAGCGGGGGCTGTGATGAGGTGCGCTGGGGGGAGGGTGGGTGGCGCCGGGCCAATTGGAGGGGGTGGGGACCCGCTGGTGCCAGGTCCCTGAGGGAGACTGTGTCTTGGCGGCTGTCGGGGTATGTACTGCAGGTTCGCATGTAGCAGTTGTACCCTTTCGACCAATGGGTCAGCCTTGTGGAGCCGCACGTGCTTGCAGAGGAGGGCAGGTCCTGGGGCTGCCAGCCACGTTGGAAGCGAATCCCCGGAAGTGGACTTCGCAAGGACTTCATGGGGCGTTTCATTAGTCGCAGTGCAAAGTAGCGATCGGATGGAGTGGAGGATGTCGAGGAGGACTTCCTGCCAGCGGGAGACCGGGGGATTTTAAGACCGTAGGGCCAGCAGGACGGCTTTCCAGACCGTCCTGTTCACCCTCTCCACCTGCCCGTTTCCCCAGGGGTTGTAGCTGGTTGTCCTGCTCGAGGTAATGCCCTTGCTGAGCAGGAACTAACGCAGCTCATCACTCATAAAGGAGGATCCCCGGTCGCTGTGGACGTAAGCGGGGAAACCGAACAGGGCGAAGATGCTGTTGAGTGCTTTGATGACTGTGGCAGACGTCATATCGGGACATGGGATGGCGAAGGGGAATCTGGAGTATTCATCGACCACGTTCACGAAGTACATGTTTCGGTCGGAGGAGCGGAGAGGCCCTTTGAAATCCATGCTGAGGCGTTCAAAGGGACAGAAGGCCTTCACCAGGTACGCTCGGTCTGGCCAGTAGAAGTGCGGTTTGCACTCCGCGCAGACCTGGCAGTCTTTGGTGACCATCCTGACTTCCGCAATGGAGTAGGGTCGGTTGCGGGCCTTTATGAAGTGAAAGAACCGGGTGACCCCTGGGTGACAGAGACCATCGTGTAGGGCCTGGAATCTGTCCACTTGTGCGCTGGCACATGTACCTCGGGATAGGGCTTCGCGGGGCTCATTGAGCTTACCAGAGCGATACAAAATCTCGTAATAGTAGGTGGAGAGCTCGATCCTCCACCTCAAGATTTTATCATTTTTGATCTGGCCCCGCTGCGTATTATTGAACATGAAGGCTACCGACTGTTGCTCAGTGAGGAGAGTGAATCTCCTGCCAGCCAGGTAATGCCTCCAATGCTGCACAGCTTCAACGATGGCTTGGTCCTCTTTTTTGACAGAGGACTGCCGAATTTCAGAGGCATGGAGGGTGCGGGAAAAGAATGCCACGGGTCTGCCTGCCTGGTTAAAGGTGGTGGCTAGAGCGACGTCTGATGCATCACTCTCGACTTGAAAGGGGAGCGTCTCGTCGACCGAGTGCATCACGGCCTTGGCGATGTCGGCCTTGATACAGTTGAAGGCCTGGTGGGCCTCAGCCATCAGGGGGAAAACTGTGGAGTGGATGAGTGAGCGGGCCTTGTCCGCATAGTTAGGGACCCACTGGACATAATAGGAGAAAAACCCCAGGCATCGTTTCTTGGCCTTGGGGAAGTGGGGGAGGGGGAATTCCATGAGGGGGCGCATGCGATTGGGATCAGGCCCTAGAACTCCATTTTACAACACATAGCCAAGGATGGCTAAGCGATTGGTGCTGAACACGCACTTCTCCTTGTTATACGTGAGGTTCCGGAGTTTGGCGGTGTGGAGAAATTTGAAAAGGTTAGCATCGTGGTCCTGCTGGTCGTGGCCGTAGATGGTGACGTTATCGAGGTACGGGAAGGTGGCCCGCAGTCCGTATCGGTCAACCATTCGGTCCATCTAACGTTGGAAGACCGAGACCCCATTAGTGACGCCGAAGGGAACCCTAAGGAAGTGGTAAAGGCGGCCGTCTGCTTCGAACGCAGTGTATTGGCGGTCCACCTTTCGGATGGGGAGCTGGTGGTAGGCAATTTCAGGTCCACTGTAGAGAAGACCCGGTACTGTGCAATCTGATTGACCACATCAGATATGCGTGGGAGGGGGTACAAGTCGAGCTGCGTGTACCGATTGATGGTCTGACTGTAGTCAATGACCATCCTGTGTTTCTCCCCAGTCTTTACAACTATCATTCGGGCTCTCCAGGGGCTGTTGCTGGCCTCAATGATGCCTTCCCGCAGTAGCCGCTGGACCTCCGACCTGATGAAGGTCCTGTCCTGGGCACTGTACCATCTGTGCACCCAACTGGAGCTCCTCACAGACCGCATGGTTCGGTTGGAGCAGCAATTGGATGCACTTAGGAGAATGCAGGTGGCGGAAAGCGTCATAGATCGCAGTTATATAAACGTGGTCACACCCAAGGTGCAGGCAGAGAAATGGGTGACCACCAGAAAGGGCAGGCAGTCAGTGCAGGAATCCCCTTTCGAACAGGTATACCCCTTTGGATACTTTCGGGGGGGATAGCCTATCCGGGGAAAACAGCAGCAGCCAAAGCAGTGGCACCACGGCTGGCTCTGATGTTCAGAAGGGAGGGTCAAAACGCCGAAGAGCAATAGTCATAGGGGACTCTATAGTCAGGGGCACAGATAGGCACTTCTGTGGACGTGAAAGAGACTCCAGGATGGTATGTTGCCTCCCTGGTGCCAGGGTCCAGGATGTCTCTGAACGGGTAGAGGGCATCCTGAAGGGGGAGGGCAAACAGGCAGAGGTCGTTCTACATATTGGTACTAACGACATAGGCAGGAAGGGGCATGAGGTCCTGCAGCAGGTGTTCAGGGAGCTAGGCAGAAAGTTAAAAGACAGGACCTTTAGGATTGTAATCTCGGGATTACTCCCTGTGCCACGTGCCAGTGAGGCTAGAAATAGAAAGATAGAGCAGCTAAACACGTGGCTAAACAGCTGGTGTAGGAGGGAGGGTTTCCGTTATCTGGACCACTGGGAGCTCTTCCGGACAGGTATGACCTATATAAGAAGGACGGGTTGCATCTAAACTGGAGAGGCATAAATATCCTGGCCGCGAGGTTTGCTAGTGTCACATGGGAGGGTTTAAACTAGTATGGCAGGGGGATGGGCACGGGAGCAATAGGTCAGAAGGTGAGAGCATTGAGGGAGAACTAGGGAATAGGGACAGTATGGCTCTGAGGCAGCGCAGACAGGGTGAAGTTGCTGAACACAGCGAGTCTGGTGGCCTGAAGTGCATATGTTTTAATGCAAGAAGTATTACGGGTAAGGCAGATGAACTTAGAGCTTGGATTAGTACTTGGAACTATGATGTTGTTGCCATTACAGAGACCTGGTGGTGGGAAGGGCAGGATTGGCAGCTAAACGTTCCAGGATTTAGATGTTTCAGGCGGGATAGAGGGGAATGTAAAAGGGGTGGCGGAGTTACGCTACTTGGTCAGGGAGGCTATCACAGCTGTACTATGGGAGGACACCTCAGAGGGCAGTGAGGCAAGATGGGTAGAGATCAGGAATAAGAAGGGTGCAGTCACAATGTTGGGGGTTTACTACAGGCCTCCCAACAGCCAGCGGGAGATAGAGGAGCAGATAGGTAGACAGATTTTGGAAAAGAGTAAAAACAGGGTTGTGGTGATGGGAAACTTCAAATTCCCCAATATTGACTGGGACTCACTTTGTGCCAGGGGCTTAGACGGGGCAGAGTTTGTAAGGAGCATCCAGGAGGGCTTCTTAAAACAATATGTAGACAGTCCAACTAGGGAAGGGGCGGTACTGGACCTGGTATTGGGGAATGAGCCCGGCCAGGTGGTAGAGGTTTCAGTAGGGGAGCATTTCGGGAACAGTGACCACAATTCAGTAAGTTTTAAAGTGCTGGTGGACAAGGATAAGAGTGGTCCGAGGGTGAATGTGCTAAATTCGGGGAAGGCTAATGATAACAATATTAGGCGGGAACTGAAGAACCTAGATTGGGGGCGGATGTTTGAGGGTAAATCAACATCTGACATGTGGGAGGCTTTCAAGTGTCAGTTGATAGGAATTCAGGACCGGCATGTTCCTGTGAGGAAGAAGGATAAATACGGCAATTTTCAGGAACCTTGGATAACGAGAGATATTGTAGGCCTCGTCAAAAAGAAAAAGGAGGCATTTGTCAGGGCTAAAAGGCTGGGAACAGACAAAGCCTGTGTGGAATATAAGGAAAGTAGGAAGGAACTTAAGCAAGGAGTCAGGAGGGCTAGAAGGGGTCACGAAAAGTCATTGGCAAATAGGGTTAAGGAAAATCCCAAGGCTTTTTACACGTACATAAAAAGAAAGAGGGTAGCCAGGGAAAGGGTTGGCCCACTGAAGGATAGGCAAAGGAATCTATGTGTGGAGCCAGAGGAAATGGGCAAGGTACTAAATGAATACTTTGCATCAGTATTCACCAAAGAGAAGGAATTGGTAGATGTTGAGTCTGGAGAAGGGTTTGTAGATAGCCTGGGTCACATTGAGATCCAAAAAGACGAGGTGTTGGGCGTGTTGAAAAATATTAAGATAGATAAGTCCCCAGGGCTGATGGGATCTACCCCAGAATACTGAAGGAGGCTAGAGAGGAAATTGCTGAGGCCTTGACAGAAATCTTTGGATCCTCACTGTCTTCAGGTGATGTCCCGGAGGACTGGAGAATAGCCAATGTTGTTCCTCTGTTTAAGAAGGGTAGCAAGTATAATCCAGGGAACTACAGGCCGGTGAGCCTTACGTCAGTGGTAGGGAAATTACTGGAGAGAATTCTTCGAGACAGGATCTACTCCCATTTGGAAGCAAATGGACGTATTAGTGAGAGGCAGCATGGTTTTGTGAAGGGGAGGTCGTGTCTCAATAACTTGATCGAGTTTTTCGAGGAGGTCACAAAGATGATTGATGCAGGTAGGGCAGCGGATGTTGTCTATATGGACTTCATTAAGGCCTTTTACAAGGTCCCTCATGGTAGACTAGTACAAAAGGTGAAGTCATACGGGATCAGGGGTGAGCTGGCAAGGTGGATACTGAACTGGCTAGTTCATAGAAGGCAGAGAGTAGCAATGGAAGGATGCTTTTCTAATTGGTGGGCTGTGACTAGTGGTGTTCTGCAGGGATCAGTGCTGGGACCTTTGCTGTTTGTAGTATATATAAATGATTTGGAGGAAAATGTAACTGGTCTGATTAGTAAGTTTGCAGATGACACAAAGGTTGGTGGAATTGCGGATAGCGATGAGGACTGTCAGAGGATACAGCAGGATTTAGATTGTTTGGAGACTTGGGCGGAGAGATGGCAGATGGAGTTTAATGCGGACAAATGTGAGGTAATGCATTTTGGAAGGTCTAATGCAGGTAGGGAATATACAGTGAATGGTAGAACCCTCAAGAGTATTAAAAGTCAGAGAGATCTAGGTGTACAGGTCCACAGGTCACTGAAAGGGGCAACACAGGTGGAGAAGGTTGTCAAGAAGGCATACGGCATGCTTGCCTTCATTGGCCGGGGCATTGAGTATAAGAATTGGCAAGTCATGTTGCAGCTGTGTAGAACCTTAGTTAGGCCACACTTGGAGTATAGTGTTTAATTCTGGTCGCCACACTACCAGAAGGATGTGGAGGCTTTAGAGAGGGTGCAGAAGAGATTTACCAGAATGTTGCCTGGTCTGGAGGGCATTAGCTATGAAGAGCGGTTGAATAAACTCGGTTTGTTCTCACTGGAACAACAGAGGTTGAGGGGCAACCTGATAGAGGTCTACAAAACTATGAGGGGCATAGACAGAGTGGATAGTCAGAGGCTTTTCCCCAGAGTAGAGGGGTCAATTACTAGGGGGCATAGGTTTAAGGTGCGAGGGGCAAGGTTTAGAGTAGATGTATGAGGCACGTTTTTTTACACAGAGGGTAGTGGTTGCCTGGAACTCGCTACTGGAGGAGGTGGTGGAAGCAGGGACGATAGTGACATTTAAGCGGCATCTTGACAAATACATGAATAGGATGGGAATAGAGGGATACGGACCCAGGAAGTGTAGGAGATTGTAGTTTAGTCGGGCAGCATGGTCGGCACGGGCTTGGAGGGCCGAAGGGTCTGTTCCTGTGCTGTACTTTTCTTTGTTCTTTGTTCTTTGTTGCTCCTGGTGGCGACGGGCTTGCAATCCGGGGTGAGGTTTGCAAACAGGGAGGATGAGTCGAACTTAAGGGTCGTGAGGCCGCATACGGTGAGGGGTGGTAGGGGTCCGCCGAATTTTAGAGTTAGACTTTGGGGGTTGCGCTGGAAGTCCAGGCCGAGTAGCAAGGCAGCGCAGAGGTTGGGAAGGACGTAGAGCTGGAAGTTGCTGAACTCTACACCCTGGACGGTGAGGGTGGCGATGCAGTACCCCCGGATCTCCACAGAGTGGGATCCGGAGGCCAAGGAGATTCGTTGGGTAACGGGATGTACCACGAGGGAGCAGCGCCTTACCATATCGGGGTGGATGAAGCTCTCCGTGCTCGCGGAGTCGAGAAGCCAAGATGTCTTGTGGCCATCGACTTTCACCGTCGTTGTCGCGGTTGCGAGGTTGTGTGGCCGAGACTGGTCGAGCGTGATGTAGGTGAGCTGCGGCTGGTGTTGGTGGGCCCCGGGCTTGTCGGCGGCAGTTGCGGGCGATGAGCGGCCAGATGAGGTGCCCGACGAGCAGGGGTCCTGAGGCGCCGTCCAAAATCGCGCCGAAGATGGCGGCGCCCACAGGGCGCACGTGGCGGCCGGCGTTAAAGATGGCAGCGCCACAGGCCACACGAGGTCTAATGGGGGGAAGGTGGCGGCGCCCACGGGCCGCACATGTTCTGCTGAGAGGAAAATGGCGGCGCCCATGGGTCGCACGTGGGGGGTGCAGGAACAATGGGCCTGGATACAGCGGCGATCGACCGGGCTTGGCACACTGCAGCGAAATGCCCCTTCTTCCCGTAGGTCTTGCAGATTGTGCTCCGCACCGGGCAGCGCTGCCGGGAGTGCTTTGTCTGCCCGCAGAAATAGCACTTGGGCCCCCCGGGGCTTTCTGGCTGCTGTGCGGCACAGGCTTGGGGTTGGCTGGGGGCAACCGTGGTGGGACCCACGATGTCCATGAGGGGGGCGCCGTGCGGTCAGGGGCGTACGCTTGTACATTACGGGAGGCTACCGCAAGTGAGGTCGCGAGTTTCTTGGTTGCCGCGAGGTCGAGCGTATTCCCTTGTAAGAGGCCCTGGCAGATGTACGCCGACCCCATGCCCGTAACGAAAGCATCCCTGATTAGCAGTTCAGTATGCTCAACGGCCGAAACTGCCTGGCAATCACAGTTCCTCGCAAGGGCGTGCAGGGCACGCCAGAAATCGTCCAATGACTCACCGGGGAGTTGTTGCCGCGTAGACAGGAGGTGCCTGGCACAGAGTTTGTTGATCGGCTGGATGTAGTTCTCTTTCAGAAGTGCCATGGCCTCCGTGTAGTTGGGCGCGTCCCGGAGAAGGGGAAAATATTGGAGCTCAACCGTGTGTACAGGATCTGGAGTTTCTGTGCTTCTGAGGGTTATTCTGTCGCTGCTCCGATGTAGACTTCAAAGCAGGCTAGCCAGTGGTCGAAGGCTGACGTGGCGTTGTCTGCTTGAGGGTGCAGCTGCAGGCGATCAGGCTTGATGCGTAGGCCCATCTCTGTAAAATCTCTGGTTAATAAATTGATGCACTATCAATTACGATGAGATGAGTGTAGAGAGTAATCAAGGCTTTATTAAGCAGAGATGTGTTGCCTCCTGCAGCTGCTGCCGAAATGGCTGCAGCTCGGTGAGCACATACATTTATACTCCGCCTACTGGGCGGAGCCAGCAGGCAGGGATCTACCCCCGTACCTGTAGTACAGGAGCCTTACTGTATTACCTCTCATATACGTATTATACAAACAGTGGTGACTACCACAGGGGCCTCCCAGTTAACACACAAGCATGGCAGCACGCAGACCTGCTCCTCACTTTAGCGATGCCGACCTGACAAGACTTCTCAACGCCGCCAATGACAGGCGGGGCACCTAATCCCCTCAGTGGGTCGGAGAACCAGCAGCATGGTCAGCAATGCTGCCTGGGAGGCAGTGGCAGCTGCTGTTAGTGCAGGGAGTATGACAGGAGGACTGCCATCCAATGTAGAAAGAAGACAAACGACCACCAGTGAGCTGCAATGTAAGTTACCACCTCTCTCCTGGCATCAGTTCTGCCTATCATCCCTCAAATTGCAAAAACCTCCTCCTCTCATCGAATCCACTGGCTGATGCCTCACAACCTCCCCACATTTGATCTTTAAGCTTGTTCCTCAGAAATGCCTGGCACCCACCAGCACAGCGCTTTCATGTCTAGGTGCGGTTCCCACACATGTCACCTGCTAAACATCCTGATGAACCATCAAGCTACGTCTCACGATGTCCTCTCTTTGTCCCCGCAGGAGAAGATCGCCCATAATAAGAGGGAAAGGCCAAGAGGCGGGGGAGGAGTCCCAGAGATTCGAGTCCTCACCACCTCTGAGAAAGGGGCACTAGAGATTGCAGGGTTTCCCGAGGAGAGAATAGTGACTGACAGCGAGATTGGTCTGCGCCAGAGAGGTGAGAATCCACTGCCCTTTTGTCCAGATGACCTACATCATGTGAGTTATTAATGTTCCACAAAATTTTCCTTCCCTCTAACTGCCGACATGTCCATTGTCTTGCAGGATCACCATCTGATGAGGCCAGGTCATCTGAAGTTGTACCCCGCAACAGCACCCAAGAGAATACCGCGGAGGAGAGCTCCGAGGTTAACACAGGCGATGCATCACAGCTATCACCCGCACCTTCCACCAGTGCAGAGACGCACATCACTGTGGGCGACATTGGTGGACAGGTTTTGGGGGCACTACCTGGTGAGACCCACACATCTGCTGATATGTATCGGGTGGAGGCAGGAACATCCAAGGGAGATATCAGTCAGAGGTCTACTGGATCCCAGGACAGAGCTGGATCCAATCAGCTGCAAAGCCTCTGAACAAAGTTCCCCCAGGGCTGGTGGAGATGATAGAATAGAACTGTGAGATTCAGGAGAGGGTGTGAGCGACATTCCAGTGACTACAAGGCCGAATGGAGGAGTCTGAAAGTCTTCAGGTGCAGGAGATGGTGCCGGTAATGCGAGGCACCAAGGTCAACACTGTGAGTGTGGCAAACGCAGTGGAAAACCGAGAGCATGATCTCCGCGCCTACAGCGGTGGTGTCCAAGGCATTGCTCATTCTGTGATGACCATGGATGAGGGCTTCGACATCAGGTCCCAGTCGATGAGGGACGTATCTCAGACGCAGGTGGTCTTTGTCGAAGCCCTCCAGAGCGTGGTACAGTAACTGAGGACCATCGCTGAGGGCGTCGACACCATGGTGCAGACAATGGGGAGCCTCCAGCGCTGGCAGAGCCAGATGACTCAGAGGCTTCTGGAGCTCAAACCAGCTGCCCCTCCATCCCATGGAGTTCCCCCAGGGCCCTACGGGCTCCCGCAGGGAGGAGGAAGCGCAGGAGGCCAACTCGGTGCCTGCCACTAAGGAGGCTATGGCGATTTCCAGTTCTTCTGAATCCCCCACACCAGTGCATCTCAAGGGCAGTGGGCAGAACAGGGTGGCATAACCACTCCTGTGACACTGGCAAGTGTCCATAGGACACTAAGCCTCCATAGGATGTCTACCAAGGGCATCAAATTCCACAGGGGACAGAACGCAGTGTTGGCTCCACCTCTGATGTGCATCCTGGGGATATACCGAGACTGGACCACGGAAGATCAAAAGAGTGGGAAGCACTGAGTGGGCACTGTTGTGGTCAGTATCTGTAGGTAGAGAAAATGGAATTACAATGTCTCTTTAAAACATGTGAAGCCTACCTGCACCCCATTCCCCCCAAACCACCTTGGTAACCGTTGTACAAGATCAAATTCCATCAATGCAGTCTCCGTTCAGAGGATGGGTGTGAGCGCACTGTCAGTGGGAAGTAAGGAGTCAGGTTTTATCACATCATGAGGAGCACCAAAGCTTTCCGCACAGCGAGTGATCATCGTTCTCCTGTCCTATACAGTGTTAGGGTTAGGGTCACTGGCCCATCACCAGGATGACAGGCTGTTTCGTGAGGGCCAAGGGATACCCACTGAATATATGGCTGATGACGCCAGTGCTGAGGCCTGAGACCGAGGCGGAGACCCATTACAATGAGGCCCACATTGCCACCGTGCTGTCATTGAGCTGCTGAAAATGCGTTTCTGAAGCCTTAACCACTCTGGTGGTGTCCTGCAGTATACCCCCAGAGTGTCTCACTTTGTGGTGGTCTGCTGTGCCCTGCACAATCTGGCACAGCAGCAGGGCGACATGCTGGAGGAGGAGGGGGAGGTCATGCAACCTCATCTCAGGAGGAGGAGAGGTGGACCTGAAGGGACTGGAGCACAAACCCGAGGAGAAGCTGAAGGATACAGGGGCGTCATTCTCCGCCGGCGGGAGTCTCCGTTTTGCTGGCGCCTGGGGGTTTCCCGACGGCGTGGGGCTGCCCCACAATGGGAAACCCCATTGACCGGCCGGTGTTACGGAGACTCCTGCCAGCCGGTCGGGGCAGAAATGTGGCAGGGCGGGTAGGAGAATTTCGCCCCAGGACAGGATGCAGCGAGGGTCTGAAGTACGAGGAGAACCGGGGAGGCACTCATCGTCTCCAGATTCTTCTGGGACGAGGCTGTGTCCATCAGCTCAACACCCCCACCCCATTTTCTCCCCCATGCCCCCCCACATTTCCACACCCCATTTCCCCCCATCCATATCCTTCCTAGTTCCCCAAACCCCATTTCCTGGGCCTCAATTTCCCCCCCCCCCTCCCCCACATCCTGACCACCTTGTTCCCCCTTCCAAGGATCTGTATAACATCACTCCAAGTGCTGCATAAGTGCTGCTCGACATTGTTAGCCGGGGAGCTGACGAGCGCGGTGGCAGAGAATTGGCTGGCGAGCCTTCATTTGTGGCGAAAAGCCAGTGGGGCTTTGTTAAGTGGACCAATTAAGGTTGAATAGTGTTGCCTGCCTTGCCAGGCTGAGAATCAGGAAGCTCACGTGAGTTCCCACCTGCTACCTCACTTTCAAATTTTCCTGGAGAATTGCGCCCTAAGTCTTGACGCCTGGGCTGAATTACATGCAGTTCGTGTTCCCATTGTGACGGTGTTTGTAGAGCAATTCAGGACCTGCTAATGGGCCAGCACTTAACTGGCACAAATTCGGTGCAATTCCCGGCCCAGTGGGTGTTTAACCGCTGGGCCGGAGTTAGCGCCCAAGAGCCTGGCAGCTGGAGTTGTTTTTAAACACTCCATTTACCACACACGTACTTCAGCCACCAGGATGGCTCAGAGAAGACCTGCCCCTGAGTCTGGGAGTCTGAGGTGGACCCACAGCTCCATGCCAGTGAGGAGCGGAAGGACACCCTCTTGCCCAGTGTGGGCCTCAGACTCAAGCCTGCTCTCCTGAAAACTACTTGGCACGATAGAAAAAGGTGAGATTTCTTTGAACCAAGCCCTTCCTCAGTCAATTGTCCAAGAAAACAGATGAATTGTTTGTTCATTCCATTACTGTTCGTGGGATCTTTCTACATGCAAATGGCTACAAGGTTTGCTGCACCTCAACAATGATTATTCTTCAAAAGGTTGTGAAATGCTTTGAGATGTCCACAAGATATAACAAGGTACTATATAAATTCAAATGCATTTTTCTATCTATTTTAATGGGAGGGTGGGTTTGAAAGTGAGAGATTAGCTCTGTTTGCTATGTGGCTGACATGTGATTCAGATTAATGTCAATAGCACGGGTTTGATTTCCATTCTGAGCTAAGAAGAGCTAGGAGGGGACATGAGAAGTCTTTGGCAGGTAGGATCAAGGATAACCCTGAAGCTTTCTACAGATATGTCAGGAATAAAAGAATGACTAGGGTAAGAGGAGGGCCAGTCAAAGACAGTAGTGGGAAGTTGTGCGTGGAGTCCGAGGAGATAGGACAGGTGCTAAATGAATATTTTTCGTCAGTATTCACACAGGAAAAAGACAATGTTGTCGAGGAGAATACTGAGATTCAGGCTACTAGACTAGAAGGGCTTGAGGTTCATAAGGAAGAGTTGTTAGCAATTCTGGAAAGTGTGAAAATAGATAAGCCCCCTGGGCCGGATGGGATTTATCCGAGGATTCTCTGAGAAGCTTGGGTGGAGATTGCTGAGCCTTTGGCTTTGATCTTTAAGTCATCTTTGTCTACAGGAATTGTGCCAGAAGATTGGAGGATAGCAAATGTTGTCCCCTTATTCAAGAAGGGGAGTAGAGACAACCCCGGTAACTATAGACCAGTGAGCCTTACTTCTGTTGTGGGCAAAATCTTGGAAACGTTCATGAGAGATACGATGTATAATCATCTGGAAAGGAATAACTTGATTAGAGATAGTCAACACAGTTTTATGAAGGGTAAGTCGTGCCTCACAAACCTTATTGAGTTCTTTGAGAAGGTGGCCAAACAGGTGGATGAGGGTAAAGCAGTTGAAGTGGTGTATATGGATTTCAGTAAAGCGTTTGATCAGGTTCCCCACGGTAGGCTACTGCAGCAAATACGGAGGCATGGGATTCAGGGTGATTTGGCAGTTTGGATCAGAAATTGGCTAGCTGGAAGTGGTGTTGTTTGATTGGAAATGTTCAGACTGGAGTCCAGTTAGTTTTGGGGCCACTGCTGTTTGTCATTTTTATAAATGACCTGGAGGAGGGCGTAGAAGGATGGGTGAGTAAATTTTCAGATGACACTAAAGTCGGTGGAGTTGTGGACAGTGCGGAAGGATGTTACAAGTTGCAGAGGGACATAGATAAGCTGCAGCGCTGGGCTGAGAGGTGGCAAATGGAGTTTAATGAAGAAAAGTGTGAGGTGATTCATTTTGGAAGGAATAACAGGAAGACAGAGTACTGGGCTAATGGTAAGATTCTCGGCAGTGTGGATGAGTAGAGATATCGGTGTCCATGTACATAGACCCCTGAAAGTTGCCACCCAGGTTGAGAGGGTTGTTAAGAAGGCGTACGGTGTGTCAGCTTTTATTGGTAGAGGGATTGAGCTTTGGAGCCATGAAGTCATGTTGCAGCTGTACAAAACTCTGGTGCGACCGCATTTGGAGTATTGCGTGCAATTCTGGTCGCCGCATTATAGGATGGATGTGGAAGCATTGGAAAGGGTGCAGAGGAGATTTACCAGAATGTTGCCTGGTATGGAGGGAAGATCTTATGAGGAAAGGCTGAGGGACTTGAGGCTGTTTTCGTTAGAGAGAAGAAGGTTAAGAGGTGACTTAATTGAGGCATACAAGATGATCAGAGGATTGGATAGGGTGGACAGTGAGAGCCTTTTTCCTCGGATGGTGATGTCTAGCACGAGGGGAGATAGATATCGGACAGATGTCAGAGGTAGGTTCTTTACTCAGAGAGTAGTAAGGGCGTGGAATGCCCTGCCTGCAACAGTAGTGGACTCGCCAACTCTAAGGGCATTCAAATGGTCATTGGATAGACATATGGATGATAAGGGAATAGTGTAGATGGGCTTTAGAGTGGTTTCACAGGTCGGCGCAACATCGAGGGCCATAGGGCCTGTACTGCGCTGTAATGTTCTATGTTCTTTGTACTCCTGGGACCTACCTCCTTGCCCTATCCCTGAGAGTGGAAGGCAATGACAAACCATCACTGAGCAAAACTGACAAGAAAATGGTTCAGCATGAAGCATACGCAGTCAATGAGTCAAGGGCCTGCCTTCAGATAAAGTACGCAAAGAAGAAAGTCTTTGAAATGGAATTATATTTTTGGAGTTAAAACCTCCAACCAAATATGGCAAGGCCATTTAGCAGAACTATTGAAGTAGTTTGACCATGCACTGACCTTACATTAATGAGATTATGAAGTTCAACGTAACAACAACCTTTTCTGAATCAACAGCTTTTTATCTCCTTTAATATAACCAAGTGACAAATAAAGAATTAGGGTTTTGTATTTTGACATGGCGTGTTATAAAGAATGGCATTGAATGAATTATACACTCAATTAAAGATCTTTGAAATCACACTACTGTACTTTTGGATTACTGATAGATAGATTTTAAAATTTAAAAAAGGTAAATTTATACATGTGCTCTAACATGATGTGGCACCAGGTCACCACAGGATACAATTATTACTATGGACAATTATCATATTCATCATGGCTAATTATTGAGGAAGAACACCTGCACAAAATCAAGGGCATGTGAAGTTGGTCTGATGTTACGTCCAGCTTCCAACAATATAAACAACAAATTGTATTTATGTAGCAAATCTAACATAATTTCCCGAATACTTCAAAGGAGAGCTTTAAATATGAAGATCACAAGCTGGGTCAAAGAGATAGATTTCAAGCACTATCCTCAAGTAGAAAGAAAGGTTGAGAGGCAGATCGGTAGAAGATTACCTCCAGCACAGGTGGAGTCAGGGTGATTAAACAGAGGTGGGAATGACCAGTCTTGGTGCTGACACAGATATGTGGTTGGAATTTCATCACTGGGTCTCTAAGGTTGTGACCTTGAGAAGTGTAGGGAGGGAGTCCAGGTTTTTACTGCTGGGGCCATGAAAGCCTGGCCACTAATTGTACAGCAATTTAAAGCAGAGGTGTTCAAGAGACCAGAATTAGACGATCGTAGATATTTTGGAGGGTTTTGGGATTGGATATGATTACAGAGATGGGAGAACAGGGTATGGGTCTTGGATGGATTTTAAAATGGCAATTTTAAAATTAAGACATTGCTTAACCAGGAGCCAATGTGGGTGAGTGAGCTCAGGGGTGAGAGGTGAATGGAACTTTCTGCAATTAAGGACACGAGCAATAATATCATGGAATTTACATAGAATTTAGTGCAGAAGGAGGCCACCCGACCCATCAAGTCTGCACCTGCTCTTGGAAAGAGCACCCGACCCAAACCCACACCATCACTCTATCCCCGTAACCTCATGCAATCCTTTTGGACACTAAGGGCAATTTAGCATGTCCAATCCACCTAATGCACACCTTTGGACTGTGGGAGGAAACCGGAGCACCCCGAGGAAACCCACGCAGACACGAGGAGCAGGTGCAGGCTCCACACAGACAGTGACCCAAGCAGGGAATCGAACCTGGGACCCTGGAGCTGTGAAGCAACTGTGCTACCCATTATGCTACCGTGCTGCCCCAGAGTTTGGATAACCTCAAAGTTAAGGAAGGAAGATGTGGGAGGCTGGCCAGCAGTATGTTGGAATAGTTAACCAGAGGTAGCAGAGACAGAAATGAGGGTCTCAGTAAAAGATTATTTCAGTCAAAGGCAGAGTCAGGGCGATGTTACAGAGGTGGGAATGGGGTGGCCGTAGTGATGGCATGGATGTATGGTTGGAAGTTCATTCCTGGGTCACCAAGGTTGTGAACAGTCTGGTTGAACCTCAGACAATTCCCAGGGAGAGGGATGGATTTGGCAGCTCTCTCTCTCTCCCACTCTCTTCAGGTACCATGCCCTAAGATGGTATTGGTGACCGTGGATCTCCAAGTTAATCTTGCTCTAGAGGTGTGGATCACCTTTGTTGGTAGTACCTAGGTAGTCAGTAGCTAGGGAATAGAAAAAGGATACATTTAAATAACACTCAAGCTTGGGCTAATAAGTAGCAAGTAACATACACACCACACTAGTGCCAGTCAATGACCATCTCCAATAATGTGGAGATGCCGGCGTTGGACTGGGGTGAGCACAGTACAAAGTCTTACAACACCAGGTTAAAGTCCAACAGGTTTGTTTCGATGTCACTAGCTTTCGGAGCGCTGCTCCTTCCTCAGGTGAATGAAGAGGTATGTTCCAGAAACATATATATAGACAAATTCAAAGATGCCAAACAATGCTTGGAATGCGACCATTAGCAGGTGATTAAATCTTTACAGATCCAGAGATGGGGTGACCCCAGGTTAAAGAGGTGTGAATTGTATCAAGCCAGGACAGTTGGTAGGATTTTGGTGGGGGATGAATGTAATGCGACATGAGTCCCCCACCATCTGGCCTGCAAAATCCTACCAACTGTCCTGGCTTGATACAATTCACACCTCTTTAACCTGGGGTTACCCCATCTCTGGATCTGTAAAGCTTTAATCACCTGCTAATGCTTGCATTCCAAGCATTGTTTGGCATCTTTGAATCTGTCTATATATATGTTTCTGGAACATATCTCTTCATTCACCTGAGGAAGGAGCAGCGCTCCGAAAGCTAGTGACATCGAAACAAACCTGTTGGACTTTAACCTCGTGTTGTAAGACTTCGTATCATCTCCAATAAGAGAGAATTTAACAGTCTCCCTTTGATATTCAACAGCATGGTCGCCACTGAATTCCCCTTGTTCTGCATCCTGGCGGTTATCATTGATCAGGAACTATTGGACAAGCCATATAAATGTGTGGCCCCAAAAGCAGGTCAGAGGCTGGGAATTCTGCAAGTAAGTCATCTCCATACTCCCGTAGGCCAAATCACTATCTACAAGTCACAAGTCAGGCGTATGATGGAATATTTTTCACTTGCCTGGATGAGTGCAACTCCAACAAGACTCAAAAAGCTCAACACCATCCAAGACAAAGTAGCCCACTAGATCGGTACCTGATCCATCACCTTAAACCTTCACTCCCTCCACCGTGGCAGCAGTGTGTATCAACTACCACCTTCGCAAGGGCAATATATGCTGGCCTTGCCCGTGATGCTCAAAACCCAGTAATTAATAAAAAACAGCTGCACCATATGCAGAAGTACTTTCAAGCCTTTCAAACACTTAGCTGAGAATGATGTTTGTCTATTCAGTGGCTTGGTATTCATCCGATTTCAGGAACACTTTCATTCCACAAATTAGAACATTGGGCGGGGTTCTCTAAAAATGGGGCAATGTCCCCACATGGCGGGAAAACCAGCGTCAACGACTCCGGCGTCACCGGAGAAAGGAATTCTCACCTTTCTAGGGGGCTAGGTTTCCGCCGGAGTTGCCCCGCTGCTCCAGCCGGCGGGGAACGGCCCGCGCGAGTCCGCGCATGCGCAGAACAGCTGGCGTATTTCCACGCATGTGCGGAACGGCCGGCGTATTTCCACGCATGCGCAGAACGGCCGGCGTATTTCCGCGCATACACGGGGGTTCCCTTCTCCGCAGCGGCCCCCGGGCAATATGGCGGAGCCCTACAGGGGCCCGGCATGGAGTAAAGTAGGCCCCATGGAACCAGCCTGCCCAGCGATTGGTAGGCCCCCCCCCCCCGGGTCGGATCCCCTGCACCCCCCCACCACCCCCCCCCCCCCCACCCACCCCAGGACGACCCCCGCACACTTACCTTCCAGGTCCCGCCGTGTGTGAGGTGAGTAATCCATGCCGGCGCGACAGGGTCAAACTCATCGGCCACTCGGCCCATCAGGGCCCGGACAATCACCGTGGGGGCGGCTGTCAATGGCCCCTGACTGGCATGGCGGCAATTCTGCCAGTGCCCGTAAAACGGTGGCGGAGAATAGGGAGGCCTGCAGCGGGGGCACGATTATCGTGCTCCCCCCCCCCCCCCGCCCCCCCCGGCCCGGGGATTCTCCGACTCAGTGCCGGGTCAGAAAATCCCGGCCATTAAGCCTGTAAGAGTCTTTCCAACTGTTGCACTTAGGATACTGCTTTGAATTTTTCTTCTTGTTAGCATAATCTCTATAGATCAGGAAAACTTATATGCAATTCATTGGCCAAAATAAATCAAGAAGACAGTTGCAGTGCCTCACAATACAATGTGCAGCAATTTAAAAAATCACGCAAGTAGTCTCATTGAGCTGGATTCTATTGCTGATAGCTTGAAAATGTCTAGACAGCTTGTTAAAAGACTGAAGTTCAGGAATTCTTCAAATGAATCAAGTTGCCTTTGATTATATTTTCAAAAATAAATGGGTTGCAGTTATTGACAGCCAGGTTCATATCTAAAGTGAAGCCAAACCCTAAAGCAGACCTGTTTATCTAGTAAAAAAATGAAATGTTCAAAGCTGGAGAATAGTTTATTGACACTGTTATTTCAATACTACTTTGCAGGATACAATATGATAATCTCTTGTCCAAATTAAATAGTCAACAGTAAAGAGAATCTACACAAGTATTTCAGAAGTAGAAAGAAGTATTTAAATGTGCACTTGTCATGCCAAGGAATACAAGGCCACGTGCTGGAAAATGGGATTAGAATAATTAGGTGGTTATTGTTGACCCGCACAGATGTGATGGGCGGAAGGGCCAGTTCTGTCCTGTATGACTCGATGAGTACGAGACCAGCATTGGAGGAGAGAAGTTAGAATTCCACCCCCCAGTTATTGTAAATATTATCCATCTTCTCTATTAGCATTCATGTTTTGGTTTTGGGAATGACTTTGGAAGATTTGATTTTGTGAAATCTCTGTAAACGCATACAAGTCCAATCGAGTAGAAATATGGGTCTTTAGTCATTAATCAAATCTGGAGTGGAGTAATAGCTCAATTACTACCTGCCTGTTCTTCACGGGTAACAAGAAATCCACTGCAAGCCATTAAAGTCGTTAACACAGAAAAGTTGTAGTAGTCCCATGCTGTGATGCAGGGAAAGGTCATTAGCACATTGATGATGGGTCTGCTTTATATTGTGAATGATTATCATACCATATAACTGTAACAAGAACAATTGCACTCATGTAATTGGTTTGTTTAATAGCCCATAGCATATCCACTTGTCAAATTCAAAGAAACAAAGTGTTTCCAAACCAGACACTAATGGTCTTGAAGTACATTATAAATTCAAGACTAGTGGACCTTCTGTGAGTGTTGAATTAACGACTTGGCTCTTCTCTTGCTCTACACAGAGCTCAGTCATGGCAGAGGATTCTCAGAGGACAACAGAAACGCTTTGCAATGTTCCGAAAACATCCCTGAATAGGTCAAACATCCCACTGACTCATGGGAATCCCTGGCTTGTGACTGACCAGAAGGGAGAAGGAAGACACCCAACATATTGAAAAACTTCTTCTACAACACACAGAGGTGAAGTCGCGCGTCAGAGAGAGCACACTAACTGCCCAACAACTCATTTTCCCAACCCTTCAAGCACTACCTGCCTAACGTCTGCAGATTGCACGTTGGACTTATCAGGCATTTCAGAACCCCCTGAACAGGAAGAGTGGAAGCAAGTCATCCTCGATCCCAGAAGACTGCCTCAGAATAAGGAAGTGGCTAGCAGTAGGAAGAGGAATAGGTTGTCCCATGTAACAAAGCAATCAGCAGTAAATCACAAAAAAAAGACTTCTCTGTCATGATGGACAGACTTGGAGCACATTTCCAAAGAAATCTTTTTAAATACAATTATACACGTATGGAAAACAATACAAACACATTATTGATGCAACACAGTGGCAACCTGGTGATGATAAAAGGCTCCCTTGGTGTATGAACAGACAAAGCACCCATTGACATTGATATTATGTGCAAGATGGAGAGCTGAATTTTCACTGAGTTTTCCTTGCAAATTACTCATTCCAAAACCTAGAACAATTAATTCCTGGGGCTCAGTCTTTTCAGGTAAGCTGCCAAGACAATTTTCATAAATACTGCAATGTATTGATTTCCTCAACAGCAACAACACTGTAGTTGGTTGGGTAAATCCCACTCAGGTGCAATAGTATAGAAATGCATCCAGCTCAGGGGCGTCATTCTCCGACCCCCCAGCAAGTCGGAGAATGACCGTTGGCCGCCGTGAATCCCGTCCCCGCCAGTTGCCGAAGTCTCCGGTACCGGATATTCGGCGGGGGCGGGAATCGGGCCGCGCCGGTTGGCGGGCCCCCCCACTCGATTCTCCGGCCCGGATGGGCCGAAGTCCCGCCGATAAATTGCCTGTCCCGCCGGCGTAAATTAGAGTACCTATTTACCGGCGGGACAAGGCGGCATGGGCGGGCTCCGGGGTCCTGGGGGGGGGGCGCGGGGTGATCTGACCCCGGGGGGTGCCCCCATGGTGGCCTGGCCCGCGATCGGGGCCCACCGATCCGCGGGCGGGCCTGTGCCATGGGGGCACTCTTTCCCTTCCGCCTCCGCAACGGCCTCCACCATGGCGGAGGCGGAAGAGACTCTTCCCACTGCGAATGCGTGGGAAACTGTCAGCGGTCGCTGACGCTCCCGCGCATGCGCCGCCCCGACATGTCATTTCCGCGCCAGCTGGCGGGGCAACAAAGGCCGTTTCCGCCAGCTGGCGGGGCGGAAATCCCTCCGGCGCCGGCCTAGCCCCTCAATGTTGGGGCTCGGCCCCCAAAGATGCGGAGCATTCCGCACCTTTGGGGCGGCGCGATGCCCGTCTGATTGGCGCCGTTTTGGGCGCCAGTCGGCGGACATCGCGCCATTTGGGGAGAATTTCGCCCCAGGTCTCTTTCTTAGTGCCTGAGACAAATCCACAAGCAGCATGAAATGAGTCAGTGTCTTGTCAGTCTTTTCTCTACCTGTTTTCCTTTGAGTGTTGTACATTTCAGTCAAGTTACTTATATTTGTTAGACACCAATGTACCAAATCTTGATGTTTCTGGTGATTGTAAAGGGGGATGTGTGTAGGATTAACAGTGGCAACTGTCTGCTGGAATGGGACTTCCTCTTACAGTGTGCCACAGAGCTATCTGTAGAGGATGAAGAAATGTCAAACAAATCTCATTCCAAAATCAACTGCAAATTGTCTCCCAATTTCAGTTTACAGAGGCAGAGCACCGATGATTTGGGATGCAGTAATATCCTTGATGTTGGAACGGCGTTGTAAGTGTATGCTTGATTATGTGAAACTAGCTGCTCTGTTTGTTCTTTTCCATCACCTGAAAATCCAAGCTTGGCTTCACATAACACAATACTTATTCATTCATTTCATTTATTCTTCCATTTTTTTCAAACTTTCCAAAGTGGTATTGGAATATTAGTGCTCAGACCTAAAATGGAAGCTTTGAACATTCCATTATTTTATTTGATATTCAGGTACACTCAGAGGGCTTGACATCACCCCAGGGTTGGGCTGGAGAATCGCCGGGACAGGCGCGAATCGCGCGCCCCGACGCCGGTCCACCGATTCTCCGGAGAGCAGAGAATCGGCGCCATTGGTACCGGCGTGATGTGTGCGGTCGGCGCGGCGCTGGTCGAGGGCCGCTCTACGCAGCACCCCTCCCCCCCCCCCGGTGATTTGGGCAGAGCGACCACACAAATAAAGCCGAGTCCCGCCGGCGCCGTTCACACTGCTCTTAACCGGCGGGACCTCGCCGTGGATCCATCCGGGGGCAGCCTGGTGGGGGGGGAGGGGGGTCCGACCCTGGGGGGGGGCCTCCGCTGTAGCCTGGCCCGCAATCGGGGTCCACCAATTGGCGGGCAGCCTCTCGGGCTGGGGGCCCCTTTTGTTCCGCGCCGGCCCCTGTAGCCCTATGCCATGTTGCGTCGGGGCCGGTGCGGAGAAGGGAGCCACTGCGGATGCGCGCATTGCCGCCGGTCCCACTGCGCATGCGCACACCTGCGGCGCCCATCTGACGCTGAGATCAGCAGCTGGAGTGGCGTGGATCGCTCCAATGCTGTGCTGACGAATCGCTGCTCCTGAGGCCATGTGGACGCCTTCGAGAAACGCGACGGCGTTTACAGCGGCTTCAACACTTAGCCTCAGGATCAGAGAATCCCGCCCTTTATTTCCAGCATTCAGTGCTTTATAATGATCCTTCATTTAGGTTTTCCGATTAATAAAAAGATAGCTCAAAGTTATAAAAGAGAATAATTTAAAATAATGACATGTAGCTGTACAGCATATCACCAAGGAGGCTTTCAAAAAATGAATAGCTGTGCAAGTTATTTCTGTTCTATACCACAACCAGGACTTTCTGGTTCAGTTATGCCAGGAGCACATGTTGAGGAATTCTATATTCCCGGCCTGTGACTTTATGATGATTGATGTGAATAGTTGGAAAATCACAATCTGGACAAATGCAATCTTTGGATATACAATCCTAGCCCACATTTTATGATTGTATCTGAAACTTCAGACGTTGTCAGGCTCAATAATAGAACAATATTCTATCCTCCCAATATTATCCAATGATTAAAGCATTAAAAAAATCTCCAACTTTGCTCTTAGAGTCAAATCGACACCAAAAGAGGTCATTCAGCAATTGAGCTCATGCTGGATCTCTGCAGAGCAATCCAACCAGGCCCATTTCCAAGCTTCATTCTCATTGCCCTGCAAGTTTATTTCCCTCAAGTCCCCGTCCAATTTCCTTTTGCAATCATTCATCATCTCCATTTCCACTAATCTTATTGGCAGCACCTTACAGGTCAAGAGGTCATTGTCACTCATAGTATAAAAAGGCTTTTCCTTACTTACCCCCTGCTCTTCTTGCCCAAAACCTTAAATCTGTGCCCTCTTAAAGCTTTGTCTACCTTTTCTAAACCTGTCATAATCTAGTATCTGGCTATCAAAACTCCTCTCAATCGTCTTTGCTAGAAGGACAACAATCTCAGCTTCACCAAATTAACCTTGAAACTAAATTCCGTCATCCCTGGAATCATTCTATTAAATCTCTTCTGCATCCGCACAAAGTCCTTCACATTCTTTCGAAGGGGTGGTGACCAGAAAGGGATGCAACACTCTAGTTATGGTCAAACCAGAGCTTTATTAAGGTTCAGTATCACAGTCCAGCTTTTTTACACAAAACCTCAATTTATGAAGCCCAAGATTGCATATGCTTTGCTGACTACTTTTTCAATCTGTCATGCGACCTTCAAAGATCTGTATACATGAATCCTAGGACCCTCTGTCCCTGTGTACTTTTTAGAACTATGCAATTGATTATATATTGCCTCTCAATATCTTTTTGCTTTAAAGAAGCTTTAATATTGTTAATATTAAACATCTAAGGTACATCATGCCATGAGAAAAGTCGAGGATATGCATTTAATTGTCATAGAATTCCATTCTTCCTTCCAAAATACCATGGGCTGACTCTGGGACTGGATCGGTGGTGTTCTCCGACCATGAAATTGGCGCCGGTCCCAAGCATTTCAGGATGCATTAATGAGCTAGCACCAGCGCCACATGGAACTAGAGTAATTCCAATGAAAATCTGTGTCTGATTCGCCGGGGTTGGGATTAGCACTCGAGGGGCTAACAAGCTGCAGCAACATATAAGCACTCCACTTCCCAACACACACTTACTCAAACCAACAAGATGGCAGCCCGAAGAGCAGCATGGCGGTTCACAGAGGCTCGAGACCCTGCTGAATGCCATGGAAGAGATGCAGGGCACCCTGTTCCCCGGGGTGGGAAGAAGGCTGCTACCTGCTGACGTTCACCGGGCCGGTGCGCATGTGGCAGAGGACGTGAGTGCCATGGGCCCCACTGCCAGGACTGGCCAGCAGTGTCACAAGAAGCTGGATGACCTCCTCAGGACAGCCAGGGTGAGTAGCCAGCACCGTGCCCTTGGTACCAATCCCCGTCCCACGCCCGTAACCCCTCCCCACCCTCTCCGGAGGGCAAGCGAACCCCAGGTTTAAAAAAAAAATTTAGAGTAGCCCATTCATGTTTTCCAATTAAGGGGCAATTTATCATGACCAATCCACCTAGGCCGCACATCTTTGGGTTGTGGGGCGAAACCCACACAAACACGGGGAGAATGTGCAAACTCCACACAGACAGTGACCCAGAGCAGGGATCGAACCTGGGACCTCGGCGCCGTGAGGCAACAGGGCTGACCCACTGTGCCACCGTGCTGCCACCAATCAAACCCTACTTGCAGGCAGTCTGTTTGCACCCTACCCTGCACCATATCCCAGCACCCATATCGCTGCCATGGCCGGGTGCCTTGTTCACAAAGACCACCAGCTGCCCATCCCCTGCACTGCCTGTGTCTGAATGCCTAACACTGCATTGTCTGTTTCCCCACTCCCCGCCTTCCTCCCCGCACCTCCCCCACCACCCCCCCCCCCCACCCCCCCCCCCCCCCCCCCCACTCCCCCCAGGAGCAGGTGCTGCATAACCGCAGGAAGAGAGAGAAGACTGGAGGCAACCCGCCGGACCTGCAGCCCTTCAAGCTCGTGGAACAGCGGGCACAGGACCTGGTCAGTGGGGCAGGGAGAGGGCCGATGCTGAGGCGGAGGTTGGCATCGGGGAAGCAAGTAAACCCCTGCTGAGTGGTGATGTTCCTATGGCATGCGTGGCATAAACCCCACACCTCCCCCGTACCATTCACCACCCAACCCCTCACCTCCCCCACACCATCCCAACCCCAGCAGCCCACCACCTCCACATTACCCACCTCTCCCACACCAACCTGCGATCCAACCATGCATCATGTCTTGAATCTTGCAGGGTCACCTGGCGATGAGGCAGGCTCTTTTGGTGCCCCCTGCCCTCGGCCACAACCCCAGGACACATCTAGCAAGGAGGCGTCAATGAACAGCGATGCAAGCCTCAAAACGCCAGCCCGCAACACTCCTGGTCCCCAGTCCGGGCACGACACTGACTTCCTGTCACAGTTGTCTCCAACACCCATCACCATCACAGAGACACACTTCAGTTGGGCATGCTAGTGAAGAGGCTCCTGGGGAAATATTTGGTGCATACCACTCACTTCCAGCGGTACATCAGCTGAAGATGGAACACTCGAGGGAGCGGACAGTCGAAGGGCATCCCGAACACAGGCTGCATTCCAAATGGGTCTCGGACCTCTGGAAAGGGCGGTCCCATCGATGCTGGGGATGCAGGCACAGAGCCAAGGACGACATCAGGGTCTGTCAGCAACCATTCAGTGCCTGCAGGTGCAGCTGAAGGAGTGCAACCCCATGCTGGGGTAGTAGATGGTGCAACCATGCGTACCATGCAGGCCAATGCTGCGCACGTGGTGTCAGCGGTGGAGGCCTTGGGTACGAAGGTATTGGCCATGGGTCAAGATGTTCAAGGCCTGGGGCACATTGTGGGGCGGTGGCTGAGGCACAGGATAGGGCTGACCTGTCACAGCCACCTGGACATTGTAGCGGAGCTCCAGAGCTTGGCCCAGTCACAAGGGGTCATGGCTGTGGGCATTGACCAGGCGCTGACTGACGTAAGCCACTCACAGATGGTCCTGGCAGAGTCACAGAGGGACATGGCACAGTGATAGAGGGAGATGGCAGAGTTCTGGAGGGAGGTGGCCCAATCCCTATGCTCCATGGCTGCAAGCATTGAGACCCTGATCGAGATGAGAGCAGGCCTCCAGGACTGGCAGCGACAGGTGTCGGGGAAGCTCCCGGAGCTCGCTCCAGCTGCACCGCCCCCTCCTGTCCCATGGTGTAGCCCAGGGGCCACCGGGCACCCCGAGGGAGGAGGTGATGGGACCTGTGCCGGTCACCCCCGCCAGGCGGGGTGCTGGAAAACCGCAGCACCTCAGACTGCCCCCTTCTATCCCTGGTGCATCTGATGGGCAGCGGGCAGAACAGGGTGACAGTACGTCCAGCTGGGATGCCTGAGAGACTGCCAGCCTCTTTCTGGCCTGGTTGCTCCAGAGGGCACAGGGCAGGAATTGCAGCAGGCTGCCTCCACCCCTGAAGTACCACCTGGGGATCCACCTCGATGTAGCATTACAGCCCATGTGGCCAGAAAGGTAGGCACCAGTTAAGTTAGCATGGGTGCAGCACACAGGGTAGCATTAGGGGCTCTGCACAAACCTACAGATGCATGTTCACCTGTTCACAAACATTTGGTCGTGTGATGGAATGGCCAGCTCACATGCAGGGACTAGCCAAGTGGACGGTGGAAAGTGCTACCATGGGCAGGAGTCAGGCGTTGCCAAACGTTGCGAAGCACCAGAGCTCATCGCAGAACTGGTCATCATCATCCTCCATCCTATTGACCAGACCCCCTATTTCTGCCAACCAAGGGCCAACAGCCTTTAGTAAGGCAGGTTGCAGGTATGGGGGGGTGTGGTAGTATGCATTAGGGGTCATGTGGGACTGTGAAGCCGTGATGTCATTGGCTGACAGATTCCGGGTCCTGGTTGGCTGTTGACCTCTAGCTCCGCCCTGAAGGCGGAGTATAAGAACCAGGAGTTCTCCCCGGCAGGCCAGTCTGTTACTGAACTGCGGGGAACAAGTCACGCTTAATAAAGCCTCATCGACTTCATCTCTATTCGTCTCTCGTGAGTCTTTGTGCGCTACAGGGGGAGTGTGCGTGGTGGGATGGGATGTTCGTGCTGCTGTCGGCCAGGCTTCCTGGTAGGCGAACCTGGGGGCGATTAGAGCATCCCGTGTGTGGCAGCTCTGGTGCACATGTTGTGCCGCCTCCTGTGCCTGCCCAGGCCCAATGCCCTGCTCATCCTGATCCGCCACTGCATCCTCCTCATCGGAGGAGGCCTAGCATTCATTCCTGTTGTCCAGCATGTCGCCCCTCTGTTGCGTGACGTTGTGGAGCATGCAGCAGGCCACTACTATGTGGGAGACTCTCCAAGTGCTAAATTGGAGAACCCATCCAGAGCCATCCAGACACCTGAACAGCAACTTCAGGACACCGATGTACCACTTGATCACTCCCCTGGTGGCTGCTAAGGCATCATTGTTGCGGGTCTCCGCACCGGTCTGTGGCCTCTGGATAGGTGTCATCCGTCATGACCACAGTGGATAACCTGTTACCCAGGAGCCAACCGCTCCCCTGGGGGAGCGCTTGAAGGTGTTGGGAACCGTCAAGTGTGTCAGGATGAAGGTGCCATGCACGCTCCCTGGGTATCAGGCACAGACGTGCATTATGTGCACCTCGTAGTCACACACCAGCTGCACGTTCATGGAGTGGTGCCCCTTTCGGTTTGTGAAGACCATCCCTTCATGCGCCAATGCTCATAGGGGGACATGTGTCAGGTTGATCACCCCCTCGACCTGGGGAATCCCGGAAATGGCGGCGAATCATGCTGCCCTGGCATCCTGGTAGACACATTGAAGCTGATATATTGTGTCGGGCATACAGGGCCTCCGTTACGGCATGGATGCACCTGCGCACCGAGGTTTGCGAGATCCCAGACAGGTCCCCACGCCACGGAAGGACACCGTGGCGAAGATGTTCAGGGCGACCCTCATCTTCTCGGTCACCAAGAGCGGGTCTCCGCCCTCATAACTCCATGGCTCTAGATGCGCTATGATCTGGCAGATATGCCGCACTGTCCCCCTGTTCTGCCAGAATCTTTGACGGCATGCCCGATCCGGCAGGTCATCGAATAATAGGCGCTGTTGGTGCACTCGAGGCCTAATGCGGTGCCTCCTTCCCACGTCCTTCTCAGCCTGTTGGGCAGCTGGCTCCGGTTCCTCTAGGATAGGCTCTGCTGCTGCAGGGCCCTCCTTGAGCAGCTGCTTCTCATATAGCCTCAGTGCAACCCCCAGGACTGCGGCGGCTAGGCTGATGGCAACTATTCCTTGTTGAATTCTGAAATCCATTGTCTGCAGGGGGTGAAAGACAGACCTGTTAGTATGGTGCATACCCTCGTGCCCAGATAGGTCCAATAGGCTGCATAGTGACCCCAGCCTACACTGCAGCCCCTGTCCCCGCATGTCCCCCACCACCCCCCCCTCCCTCCTCCCCAACCCCAGACCCACCCCCGGCCATTCCCCCTGGCACTCTGCCATCCTCACTGCACCCCTGGCCCCGGCACCCATCCCTGCCGGCAGAGATACCGGTGGCTAGCGCTACCCATGCCAGTGGTCCCTGGCTGGTGCCCTCCTGTAGGGGCTGCCTTGGGCTTTGCCCTTGGGTCGGCCACGTGATGCCCCGCTGATGTGTGGTGCCAGGTTCTGAGTTGAGGAGGGATTGGTGGGTTGGAAGTGGGCTGGAGGGAGGGGTTGGGTGGGTACATCCATATGGCCGTTGTCGCTCTACACAACCATGGGCTACGGTGGGTGCTCAGTGGGGTCTGCAGCAAGATTCCTACCTTACAGGCCGCGACAATGGCAGTCCGTGCCTAGACAGACCAGCCCCAGGGGTCACCCCGACCCCACTGCCCATCTTCTGGTCATCCCCCACTGCTTTTCCCTGCCCTGGCAGATGCCCCCACAGCCAGCCATGCCAGTGGAAGGATGGGCAGCCCATGGTAGTCCCTCTGGGAAGATGACTGAACTCAGCTCTCTCCCTCAGCAGCCACTGTGGCTGTTTCTGGATTTTTAAAACCACAAGTGAGCCTCGCCATTGGTAATTCCTTCTGGAGGGTCAGAGCATCTCAGGATCCCCAGAGAATACCGGGACGGGTTTGTTAATGATATGCCAACCGGGTTTACTGTACGTGCAGTGTAGAGTGCATTCACGCTGCTGTCGAGGCACCAGAGCATGGCACTTCATCGGGTCCTGGCACAGCCTCGATTTTCGGCTGACGTGCAATCCTCCACCCAATCGCGTTTCCTGATTCCGATGTCGGCCGACGGAGTATCTCGCCCCATGTACTTTTGCACATAATTCAAAGATAATCATGGGCATCCAAACCTTTTTTACTTGTAACTTCTGAATCATTAATTCATAATGTGTATTTTGCAATAAATGTGATCAATTATTAAGTCTCAAATACTATAATTGATTCACCCAATGTAATGACCCTTTCATTACATTTATTCAACATGGTAGCAGAAATGCTTATGAGAGAGACATGTGATGGATACAAAGGTGGGTTACCGATTGCCAGGCAGCAAGTTTTGAATCTTCAATATGCTGAAGACATGATTCTGCTGAGTAACTCAGTGGAAAAGGTCCAGCAGTTGGTGGATCCTCTTGATCAAGTTAACCGGAAATATAGTCTCCTGATCAATGTCAACAAGGCAAAGATAATGGGGATGAGTGGAAAAGTCTGCAAGATTCTGATTAATTGAGTTCAACTTGAACAGATTGACACTTCCACTATCTTGGGTCACTCATCATGGTAAATGATTTAGGTTAAACATAGGGCCATGGCATTGTGAACTCACTTAAAAGAGTATGGAGTAGCCAGAGCGAGCATGGAGCAGCTGCAACATCTTGATCGGAGGTCAAGGATCGGAGGTGGAGGAGCAGTCTCTGTCAGCGAGAGAACCTGAGAACATCTCAGACACTCAGAAGGTAAGTAAGTGATTTTTACTTTTATACCTTTTTTCAAATTGTGTGTGTCGGGGGGAAACTGAAGTGACATCACAGAAAAGCTGTGGCCAGAGTTTCTGGTTGGGATTCTAACCTAAATTTAAAAAAAAATTTGAGTATTTGGGAACTAATTAAACATAATAATTTAATTATAATTTAGAGGATATCTAAGCCAGAGATCGGAGAGTATTATAGTTAGCTATCGCATTTCTATTAGAAATCTAGTGCTAGGAAACAGATAGTTGACAGTAACTTTGCAATTTTAAAAAAAGTATTTTAAAAAAAAGACAAATTTTAATTTTAATTAATTGACGCAATGTCAGTTAGAGGGGTGCTGTGCTCTGACTGTGAGATGTGGCAGGTCCGGGAGGCTTCCAGCGTCCCGGATGGCTTCATCTGCAGAAAGTGCACCCAACTGGAGCTCCTCACAGACCGCATGGTTCGGTTGGAGCAGCAATTGGATGCACTTAGGAGCATGCAGGTGGCGGAAAGCGTCATAGATCGCAGTTATGTAAATGTGGTCACACCCAAGGTGCAGGCAGAGAAATGGGTGACCACCAGAAAGGGCAGGCAGTCAGTGCAGGAATCCCCTGTGGTTGTCCCCCTCTCGAACAGATATACCCCTTTGGATACTGTCGGGGGGGATAGCCTATCAGGGGAAAACAGCAGCAGCCAGAGCAGTGGCACCACGGCTGGCTCTGATGTTCAGAAGGGAGGGTCAAAGCGCAGAAGAGTAATAGTAATAGGGGACTCTATAGTCAGGAGCACAGATAGGCGCTTCTGTGGACGTGAAAGAGACTCCAGGATGGTATGTTGCCTCCCTGGTGCCAGGGTCCAGGATGTCTCCGAACGGGTAGAGGGAATCCTGAAGGGGGAGGGCAAACAGGCAGAGGTCGTTGTACATATTGGTACTAATGACATAGGCAGGAAGGGGCATGAGGTCCTGCAGCAGGAGTTCAGGGAGCTAGGCAGAAAGTTAAAAGACAGGACCTCTAGGGTTGTAATCTCGGGATTACTCCCTGTGCCACGTGCCAGTGAGGCTAGAAATAGGAAGATAGAGCAGACAAACACGTGGCTAAACAGCTGGTGTAGGAGGGAGGGTTTCCGTTATCTGGACCACTGGGAGCTCTTCCGGGGCAGGTGTGACCTGTATAAGATGGACGGGTTGCATCTAAACCGGAGAGGCATAAATATCCTGGCCGCGAGGTTTGCTAGTGTCACACGGGAGGGTTTAAACTAGTATGGCAGGGGGTTGGGCATGGGAGCAATAGGTCAGAAGGTGAGAGCATTGAGGGAGAACTAGGGAATAGGGACAGTGTGGCTCTGAGGCAGAGCAGACGGGGAGAAGTTGCTGAACACAGCGGGTCTGGTGGCCTGAAGTGCATATGTTTTAATGCAAGGAGCATTACGGGTAAGGCAGATGAACTTAGAGCTTGGATTACTACTTGGAACTATGATGTTGTTGCCATTACAGAGACCTGGTTGAGGAAAGGGCAGGATTGGCAGCTAAACGTTCCAGGATTTAGATGTTTCAGGCGGGATAGAGGGGATGTAAAAGGGGAGGCGGAGTTGCGCTACTTGTTCGGGAGAATATCACAGCTATACTGCGAGAGGACACCTCAGAGGGCAGTGAGGCTATATGGGTAGAGATCAGGAATAAGAAGGGTGCAGTCACAATGTTGGGGGTATACTACAGGCCTCCCAACAGCCAGTGGGAGATAGAGGAGCAGATAGGTAGACAGATTTTGGAAAAGAGTAAAAACAACAGGGTTGTGGTGATGGGAGACTTCAACTTCCCCAATATTGACTGGGACTCACTTAGTGCCAGGGGCTTAGACGGGGCGGAGTTTGTAAGGAGCATCCAGGAGGGCTTCTTAAAACAATATGTAAACAGTCCAACTAGGGAAGGGGCGGTACTGGACCTGGTATTGGGGAATGAGCCCGGCCAGGTGGTAGATGTTTCAGTAGGGGAGCATTTCGGTAACAGTGACCACAATTCAGTAAGTTTTAAAGTACTGGTGGACAAGGATAAGAGTGGTCCGAGGATGAATGTGCTAAATTGGGGGAAGGCTAATTATAACAATATTAGGCGGGAACTGAAGAACATAGATTGGGGGCGGATGTTTGAGGGCAAATCAACATCTGACATGTGGGAGGCTTTCAAGTGTCAGTTGAAAGGAATACAGGACCGGCATGTTCCTGTGAGGAAGAAAGATAAATACGTCAATTTTCGGGAACCTTGGATGACGAGTGATATTGTAGGCCTCGTCAAAAAGAAAAAGGAGGCATTTGTCAGGGCTAAAAGGCTGGGAACAGATGAAGCCTGTGTGGCATATAAGGAAAGTAGGAAGGAACTTAAGCAAGGAGTCAGGAGGGCTAGAAGGGGTCATGAAAAGTCATTGGCAAATAGGGTTAAGGAAAATCCCAAGGCTTTTTACACGTACATAAAAAGCAAGAGGGTAGCCAGGGAAAGGGTTGGCCCACTGAAGGATAGGCAAGGGAATCTATGTGTGGAGCCAGAGGAAATGGGCGAGGTACTAAATGAATACTTTGCATCAGTATTCACCAAAGAGAAGGAATTGGTAGATGTTGAGTCTGGAGAAGGGGGTGTAGATAGCCTGGGTCACATTGTGATCCAAAAAGACGAGGTGTTGGGTGTCTTAAAAAATATTAAGGTAGATAAGTCCCCAGAGCCTGATGGGATCTACCCCAGAATACTGAAGGAGGCTGGAGAGGAAATTGCTGAGGCCTTGACAGAAATATTTGGATCCTCGCTGTCTTCAGGGGATGTCCCGGAGGACTGGAGAATAGCCAATGTTGTTCCTCTGTTTAAGAAGGGTAGCAAGGATAATCCCGGGAACTACAGGCCGGTGAGCCTTACTTCAGTGGTAGGGAAATTACTGGAGAGAATTCTTCGAGACAGGATCTACTCCCATTTGGAAGCAAATGGACGTATTAGTGAGAGGCAGCACGGTTTTGTGAAGGGGAGGTCGTGTCTCACTAACTTGATAGAGTTTTTCGAGGAGGTCACTAAGATGATTGATGCAGGTAGGGCAGTAGATGTTGTCTATATGGACTTCAGTAAGGCCTTTGACAAGGTCCCTCATGGTAGACTAGTACAAAAGGTGAAGTCACACGGGATCAGGGGTGAACTGGCAAGGTGGATACAGAACTGGCTAGGCCATAGAAGGCAGAGGGTAGCAATGGAGGGATGCTTTTCTAATTGGAGGGCTGTGACCAGTGGTGTTCCACAGGGATCAGTGCTGGGACCTTTGCTCTTTGTAGTATATATAAATGATTTGGAGGAAAATGTAACTGGTCTGATTAGTAAGTTTGCAGACGACACAAAGGTTGGTGGAATTGCGGATAGCGATGAGGACTGTCTGAGGATACAGCAGGATTTAGATTGTCTGGAGACTTGGGCGGAGAGATGGCAGATGGAGTTTAATCCGGACAAATGTGAGGTAATGCATTTTGGAAGGGCTAATGCAGGTAGGGAATATACAGTGAATGGTAGAACCCTCAAGAGTATTGAAAGTCAAAGAGATCTAGGAGTACAGGTCCACAGGTCATTGAAAGGGGCAACACAGGTGGAGAAGGTAGTCAAGAAGGCATACGGCATGCTTGCCTTCATTGGCCGGGGCATTGAGTATAAGAATTGGCAAGTCATGTTGCAGCTGTATAGAACCTTAGTTAGGCCACACTTGGAGTATAGTGTTCAATTCTGGTCGCCACACTACCAGAAGGATGTGGAGGCTTTAGAGAGGGTGCAGAAGAGATTTACCAGAATGTTGCCTGGTATGGAGGGCATAAGCTATGAGGAGCGATTGAATAAACTCGGTTTGTTCTCACTGGAACGAAGGAGGTTGAGGGGCGACCTGATAGAGGTATACAAAATTATGAGGGGCATAGACAGAGTGGATAGTCAGAGGCTTTTCCCCAGGGTAGAGGGGTCAATTACTAGGGGGCATAGGTTTAAGGTGAGAGGGGCAAGGTTTAGAGTAGATGTACGAGGCAAGTTTTTTACGCAGAGGGTAGTGGGTGCCTGGAACTCACTACCGGAGGAGGTAGTGGAAGCAGGGACGATAGGGATATTTAAGGGGCATCTTGACAAATATATGAATAGGATGGGAATAGAAGGATACGGACCCAGGAAGTGTAGAAGATTGTAGTTTAGTCGGGCAGTATGGTCGGCACGGGCTTGGAGGGCCGAAGGGCCTGTTCCTGTGCTGTACATTTCTTTGTTCTTTGTTCTTTGTTGATTATAACAAACATTTGTCTTCTGAAAGCCCTTGTGTTTCTGGTGACAATGCATGGGTGTGAAAGCAGGACCACCAAGAAGATTGTCGAGGCTCAACTATCCCTCAAAGAAATAATATGTGTGTCTTGGATGGCCAAGAGGACAAACGCCGGAGTATTCCAGAAAGCTGCCGTTACGAGGAAGTTACTTGAGACAGTGATATTAAGGAAGCATGCAGCTTTTGGACATGTGATGCAAACAGGAGGGAGTGTTTGGAAACAGAGGTGATGCAAGGCAAAACACTTGGAAAATATGCACAAGGAAGGCGCAAGACGGCATGGATGGATAATATCAGAACATATGAACTAGGAGCAGGATTAGGCCATTCAGCCTCTCGAGCCTGCTCCGCCACTCAATAAGATCATGGCTGATCTAATAGTAACCTTAAATCGGGATTCTGCCTACTCTCAATAACCTATCACTCGCTTGCTTACCGAGAATCTATCCAGCTCTGCCTTAAAAATATTCAAAGACTCGGCTTCCACATCCTTTTCATGAAGAGAATTCTGTCGGCTCACGACCCTCTCACATCTGTTTTAAATGAGAGACCCCTTTTAAACAGTGATCCCTAATTATAAATTCGCCCACAAGAGGAAACATCCTCTCCATATCCAGCTGTCAAGACCCCTCAGTATCTTGTATGTTTCAATCAAGTTGTCTTTTACTCTTCTAAACTCTGTCTAGGACCGAACCTGTCTAACCTTTCTTCAGAAGACAACCCACCCGTTACAAGTATTAGTCTGGTAAAACTTCCCTGAACTGCTTCCAATGCATTTACATCCTTCTTGAAATAAGATAATCAATACTGTATACAGTACTCTAGATGTGAACTCGCTAGTGCTCTGTATAACTAAAGCATAACCTGCCTACTTTTGGAATCAGTTCCCCTCATAATAAATGATAACATTCAACTAGCTTTCCTAATTTCTTGCTGTACTGTATACTAGTCTTTTGTGATGAATGCACTTTGACACCCAGATCCCTCTGCACCTCAGAGCTCTACAATTTCTCACCATTTAGAAATATGTTTCTTTCTTTCTCTTCCTGCCAAAATGGGCAATTTCACATTTGCCCACATTATACCCCATTTGCTAGATCTTTGCCCACTCACTTAACCTGGAGAGGCCTAAATGTTTTACCTGTCGAGTGCAGGCACTGGACCCCGGAGTGCAATTTCATGATGGCTGGCCAATGAATGGCCATCCAGTGTGAAATGCGCTCTGTGAAAGTTGCTTTTTTCCAATCTAATGGGGCCTTCTCCGAATCCAGGGAGTTCTGGAAAATTAAAACCAATGCATGAACTATCCCACTAGACACTTCCTTTACGAGCCGAGAATGAAATCCAGCAGGACCCAAGTTCCTGTCAGCCCACAGCTCCAACAATTTACTCAGTACCACTTCTCTGGTGATTGTAATTTTCCTGAGTTCCTTCCTCCCTTACATTTCCTGATATATAGCTACTTCTGGGATGTTACTTGTATCCTTGGGGTGGCACAGTGCCTAGCACTACTGCTTCTCAGCGCCAGGGACCCGGGTTCGATTCCGACCATTGGTGACTGACTGTGTGGAGTTTGCACAGTTTCTCTGTATCTGCGTGGGTTCCTCCAGGTGCTCCGGTTTCCTCCCACAGCCTAAGATGCGCAGGATAGGTGGATTGGCCATGCTAAATTGCCCCTTAGTGTCCAATGGGGGTTGGGCAGGGATTTGGGCCTGGGTGGGACGCTCTTTTGGAGGGTCTGTGGATACTCGATTGGCCGAATAACCTCCTTCTGTACTGTGGGGATTGGCTGTGATGAAGACTGATGCAAAATATTTGTTCAATTCATCTGTCATCTCCTTGTTTTCCATGACCAATTCTTCAGACTTACTTTTTACAGGACTTTTTCAACTCTTTTTTTCTTTAAATGTTTATAAAATTGTGTTTTTATATTTCTGGCTAGTTTTCTCTCATACTGTAATTTTCCCATCCTTATCAATCTTTTGGTCATCCTTTGCTGTTCCTTATGTTCTTCCCAATATTCTGACCTGCTACCTGTCTTTGCACAGTTGCATGCATTTTCTTTATGTTCAATAATGTATTTAACCTTTCCACTTAACCAAGGATGGTAGGTCCATCCTTGGACTTTTTCCTACTAGTTGGAATGTATATGCTCTGCGTATTCCGAAAAATCCCCTCAGATTTATGCCACTGCATCTCTATTGACCTATCCCTTAACCTAATTTGCTAATTCACGTTAGCCAACTCAGCTTTCATGCCCTCATAATTGGCCTTATTTAAGTTAAAAGTATAGTCTCAGGCCCACTCTTCTCTCCCTCAAACTGAATGTAAAATTCAATCATATTATGGTTTCTGCTTCTTAGGGGTGCTTCACTATGAGAGAATTAATTCTCCCATCTTTCTGCACAATACCAAGTCTCGTATAGTCTGCTCTCTAGTTGGTTCTAGAATACGCTGTTCTGAAAAACTATCCCTAAACAATTCAATGAACTCCTCATCTTGGTTACCTTTGCCCATCTGATTATTCCAGTCTGTGTCTAAATTAAAATCTCACGTGATTATTATCACACCTTTCTGACAAGCCCCAATTATTTCTTCCTTTATGCTCCACCCTACCACGTGGTTACTGTTAGGGGCCTGTACATGACTCCCGCCAGTAACCTCTTGCATTTCTAATAATAATGATCTTTATTAGTGTCATAAGTAGGCTTACAATAACACTGCAATGAAGTTACTGTGAAAATCCCCTAGTTGCCACACTCCGGCGCCGATTCGGGTACACTGAGGCAGAATTCAGAATGTCCAATTCACCTAACAAGCATGTATAATATAATATAAAAATCTTTATTGTCACAAGCAGGCTTACATTAACACTACAATGAAGTTACTGTGAAAAACCCCTAGTCGCCACATTCCGGTGCCTGTTCGGGTACACAGAGGGAGAATTCAGAATGTCCAAATTACCGAACAGCACGTCTTTCGGGACTTGGGGGAGGAAACCGGAGCACCCGGAGGAAACCCATGCAGACACGGGGAGAAGGTGTAGACTCCGCACAGACAGTGACCCACGGTGGGATTTGAACCTGGGTCCCTGGTGCTGTGAAGCAACAGTGCTAACGACTGTGCTACTGTGCCGCCCTCTACTACCGTGCCACCCTCTCATCTCTGCTCATTCCCATTTCCACATCCTCCTTTCCTGAGCTTCGGCTATCTCCCTCAATTGTGTTAATACCATCATGAAGTTACAGAGCCACCCCTTCACCTTTTCCTCACTTCCTGGGCGCGATTCTCCACTCCCGCGCCGGTTGGGAGAATCACCTGGGCCGCCAAAATTTCCCGGGATGCCGGTCCGACACCCTCCCGCGATTCTCCCAAGCGGCAGGAACGGCCCGGTTGAGTTTCGCGGGCCGCAGGCCGGAGAATCGCCGGAGACACCCAAAATGGCGATTCTCCGGCACCCCCGCTATTCTCAGGCCCGGATGGGCCGAGCGGCCAGGCCAAAACAGCGTGTTTCCCCCGGCGCCGTCCACACCTGGTCTCTGCCGTCGTGAACGCTGGTGGGGCGGCCTGTGGGGGGGCGAGGGCGGATCCTAGCCCGGGGGGTACCTGAAATGTGGGGTGGCCCGTGATCGGTGCCCACCGATCGTCGGGCCGTCCTCTCTTAAGGAGGACCTCCTTCCTTCTGCGGCCACGCAAGATCCGTCAGACATCTTCTTGCGGGGTGGACTTAGAGAGGACGGCAACCACGCATGCGCGGATGACGCCCGTTATGCGGTGCCTGCCGCGTCATCTATGCGGCGCCGCCTTTACGCGGGCGACAAGGCCTGGCGCGTGTAGATGATGCGGCCCCGATCCTGCCCCATTGTCAGGGCCTGAATCGGTCGGGATCGGGGCCATTTCGTGCCGTCGTGAACCTCGACGGCGTTCACGACGGCGCGGCCACTTCGGCGCGGGAGTGGAGAATCCCGCCCCTTATTTCTGGTGATATACATGCACACATAAATGTATATAGTTGTATAAATATATAGAGCTGTTTATCATTATATGTAATCATAGGTATGACCTCCAGCCAGCGGGTGGCACCAGACATGCATCACGTGACTGACGAGTCTCAGCAGTTGGTCATAGGATGTACAGTAGGACAATCGCATTTAGAGTATCTCCATAGGAATCTAAGAAACCTTGTTTGAATATAGATCTGTTAGTTACCTTTTCACATGTTTTATAATAAATCGTCGTTCTGGTTAAACACATATATGTTCTGTGTGTGTCTTCATCATCAGGGCAACCACGGAACACAACATGGTACCAGGCGTATTGAACTTTTAAAGGTAACAACAGACAAAATGAGGCGAAGTTCGCTGAAGGTTAATAGAAACAAAACAGACAAATTTTCCACCAACCTGGTGAACTACAGCTATTTGCAACTCAAAGCAACTTACGACTGTGAAGTTCGAGATTGAAAGTTTAATGGCACCCCACCAGCTTCACGTCTCAGGTAACGTAGATGAAAACTGGCACGTTTCCAAACAGCAGCTTGGACTCTATGAGCAGGATTCTCCCGGATTAGCGAGGTGGCCTGACGCCGGCGTAAAAAACGGCGCGAACCACTCCGGCATCGGGCCGACCGGAAGCTGCGGAATTCTCTGCACTTTCCGTAGCTAGGCCGGCGGCGGAGGGGTTGGCGCCGCGCCAGCCGGCGCTGAAGGGACTGCACGAGTTGGCGCATGTGCAGAACCGCCGGCGTGGTTCGGCGTATGCACAGACCGGCCGGCATATTCTGGCCCATGCGCAGGGGTGTGTCATCTTCGCGCCGGCCATGGCGGAGCACTACAGGGGCTGGCGTGGAAGGAAGAAGTGCCCCCATGGCACAGGCCCGCCCGCAGATCGGTGGGCCCCGATCGCGGGCCAGGCCACCGTGGGAGCCTCCCCCAGGGCTGGACCCCCCGCGCCACCCCGAGGCTCGCACCAACCGGCCTACCAGCCAGGTCCCACCGCGTGGGCCATGTCCAATCCACGCCGGCGGGACTGGCCAGAAACCGACGGCCGCTCGGCCCATCGGGGCCTGGGGAATTGCCGGGGGGCCGCTGCCAACGGCCCCTGACTGGCATGGCGTGATCCCTGCCCCCGTCCGAAAACCGCCGCCAGAGAATACGGCAGCCGGTGTCGGAGTGGCGGGGCGGGATTCACGCCGCCCCTCGGGTCGGAGAATCCCACCCCATATTTTAGCCTGGCCTCTAGGCGCAGCCTGACGAGATGTGCATTGCGTTGCTGCTTATGGTAGAAGGTCTTCAAGCACTTGAAATCTACAATACCTTTGTTTTTGATAGTGAAGAGGGAAGCAAGAGTTATGATGTGTCTTGTGAGAGTACCTTTAAGAAATGGTGTTTACTACTGCAGTGATGTCAGAGAGTGGGTGGAGCTGGGCTGTCTGTCAGCTTTTTACTTTCGTTTTAGGCTGTTTGCTGCAGGGTGTGTTTTAGTTTTGTTTTCAGAGCTGGATAGCTGCAGTCCCAGCCAGAAAGTGTATGAATCTCTCTCTGTAATCTAAAAAACTGTAAATTGATTCTGGTGATTTAAAACTAATAACAGTAGTGACTTTAACCTGATGTGCTTCTGGTAAAAGGTGTTTTAAGTTGCATGGATGTTACAAGGAAAGCTTGAAGGATTACTTCGTGTTGTATTCTTTGAGGGTTGTATTTGAATTAATGGTGGCTAAGATGTTCACTGTATGTTTCAAAAAAGTTAACTTGAGTTCATAGAATAAACATTGTTTTGCTTTAAAAAATACTTTTCCATTTCTTCTCTACCACACCTGTAGAGTGGGCCGTGTGCTCCCCATACCACAATCTATTAAAAGTTGTGGGTCAGGTGAACTCCATGATACACTTTGAGCTTCTCTAAACCCTGGCCCATAACAGATGAGGTGATTAATCACCACAACGGCACTGCTCGCCAAACAAAACCGAGACATTTGAAAGATGCCTATTCCGTATGCGTACCAAGAAAGTTTGATAGTTTTGCGAAGACTTGAGGTTAAAGGCCCAGTCTTGTAATTTCGAAAATCTGCACTCATTAATGATTCGTGACCAATTTATTTTGGGACATCGAATGATAGACTCCAAGAGAGATTGTTGATTGATGACAACCTCACTTTAGAAAATGCTATCAAGATCTGCTGTGCAAGTGAGTTAGCTGCTCAGCAGATCAGTATACTCGGTTTAAAACATGTTGGCGCCAATCTCGAAGAAGATGCTGGCGCCATAAGCACTGTGATGCAGTCCAAAAAGAAATGTGGTCTCAGTGTGGGAAGCCATCTTAAGACCACTGTGACCCAGTCAAAAAAGGAATATGGTCTTAATGTTGGCGGCCATTGTAAGAGCGCTGTGACACTGTCGAAAAAGAAATGTGGGGCGAAATTCTCCGGTATCGGCGCGATGTCCGCCGACTGGCGCCCAAAATGGCGCAAATCAGTCGGGCATCGCGCCGCCCCAAAGGTGCAGAATGCTCCGCATCTTTGGGGGCCGAGCACCAACCTTAAAGGGCTAGGCCCGCGCCGGACGAATTTCCGCCCCTCCAGCTGGCGGAAAAGGCCTTTGGTGCCCCGCCAAATGGCGCGGAAATGACATCTCCGGGTGGCGCATGCGCGGGAGTGTCAGTGGCCGCTGACAGCATTCCCGCGCATGCGCAGTGGAGGGAGTCTCTTCCGCCTCCGCCATGGTGGAGACCGTAGCGAAAGCGGAAGGGAAAGAGTGCCCCCACGGCACTGGCCCGCCCGCGGATCGGTGGGCCCCGATCGTGGGCCAGGCCACCGTGGGGGCACCCCCTGGGGCCAGATCACCCCGCGCCCCCCCAGGACCCCAGAGCCCGCCCGCGCTGCCTTGACCCGACGGTAAGGTAACTGGTTTAACTTACGCCGGCGGGACAGACATTTTAGCGGCGGGACTTTGGCCCATTCGGGCTGGAGAATCGCGGGGGGGGGGCCCGCCAGCCGGCGCGGCGCGATTCCCGCCCCCGCCGAATATCCGGTGGTGGAGAATTCAGCAACCGGCGGGGGCGGGATTCACGCCAGCCCCCGGCGATTCTCCGACCCGGCTGGGGGTCGGGGAATCTCGCCCGTGGTCTCAGTGCAAGCTGCCATTTTGGGTAACAGAACAGGGGCGGAATTCTCCGACCCCCCGCCGGGTCGGAGAATCGCCGGGGGCTGGCGTGAATCCCGCCCCTGCCGGTTGTCGAATTCTCCGGCACCGGATATTCGGCGGGGACGGGAATCGCGCTGCGCCGGTTGGCGGGCCCCCCCCCCCCCGCGATTCTCCGGCCCGGCTGGGGGTCGAAGAATCTCGCCCGTGGTCTCAGTGCAAGCTGCCATTTTGGGTAACAGAACAGGGGCGGAATTCTCCGACCCCCCGCCGGGTCGGAGAATCGCCGGGGGCTGGCGTGAATCCCGCCCCTGCCGGTTGTCGAATTCTCCGGCACCGGATATTCGGCGGGGACGGGAATCGCGCTGCGCCGGTTGGCGGGCCCCCCCCCCCCGCGATTCTCCGGCCCGGTTGGGCCAAAGTCCCGGCGCTAAAATGCCTGTCCCGCCGGCGTAGATTAAACCACCTACCTTACCGGTGGGACAGGGCGGTGCAGGCGGGCTCCGGGGTCCTGGGGGGGGCGATCTGGCCCCAGGGGGTGCCCCCACGGTGGCCTGGCCCGCGATCGGGGCCCACCGATCCACAGGCGGGCCTGTGCCGTGGGGGCACTCTTTCCCTTCCGCCTCCGCCACGGTCCCCACCATGGCGGAGGCAGAAGAGACTCCCTCCAATGCGCATGCGCGGGAATGCCGTCAGCGGCCGCTAACGCTCCCGCGCATGCGCCGCCCGGAGATGTCATTTCCGCGCGAGCTGGCGGGGCACCAAAGGCCTTTTCCGCCAGCTGGCGGGGCGGAAATTCATCCGGCGCTGACCTAGCCGCTTAAGGTTGGGGCTCGGCCCCCAAAGATGCGGAGCATTCCGCACCTTTGGGGCGGCGCGATGCCCGACTGATTTGCGCCGTTTTGGGTGCCAATCGGCGGACATCGCGCCGTTTGCGGAGAATTTCGCCCCAGATCCGCCATTTTGTGCCAGCAATGTGACAGCAGACATTGGCCACAACGATGTCCTGCATTTAAAAAGGTTTGTCACAAATGTGGCGGGACGTGTCATTTTGCCAGGCGATTTCTGTCCAAATAGAAGCGAAGAGTGTGGATAAGGATAAATCCATTGACAATTGGGCTAATGTGAGCATGATTTCTGATAGGGACACAATTAGCTCGACCAGCCAAAACAAAGCCGTTTTTCTAGAAATTTGCAGCCATAGTGAGGCGAATGCGGGGACCTTTGGCTCAACCTTTAGTACAGTTCCAATAAGTTTCACTTATCTCTTTTTATCTATTATAGAAATATCGTAGAGAAGCAATGACTAACAAACACTGGAAGAGGTGTAGGCTATTCAGTCTGTTATTTTACCAGATCATGGCTGATCTATACACCAACTTCATTTACCTACATTTTCGGCCTTTGGATTAATAGGTGTCCAAAATCTCCTAGTCTCTGATTGTCCTAACATTGACAGACCAGAGCAAGTTCCAGAATTCCACTGCTCTTTGTGTAAAAAAAAAGCTTTCTGATTTCACTCCTGAGTAGCCTTTTAGCATTTTTGATTATTTCTCGTATCGGTGGTAAATGATTTGGTGTATATGAACACTAAATCCCATCTGCACATATCCTACCTGTCACCAAACAACGACAGAAAATCAATAAAATAGAAATGCACCTTAAACAGCAAGGAGCCAGCTAAAATAAACTGCTTCCCCACACGGCACTTATTTTAAGTGAATGCTAAGTATTTCAAGCACTGTCCAGGCACACGGAACACATTATGAGCCAAGCTCTCAACTGTTTACTTTTTGTGACCGTAGCAAGCTCATTGCATAACATGTGTGCTGGCTCTGAGCACCACAAGAAATTGTTGGATGAATTACACAATGCCATGCCCCCAGGGTACTGAGTGAGTATTCCACAATGCAAATGATTTGCTCCTAATACTTGTCCACCGTGACAAAGATTGCAGAATTAGGCCTGGGGGTACCAATTTAATTCTGTAAGGGCATAAAATAAGTGGTAGCAGATGGGCCTCAATTATATACCATAAGCATTTTAACTTAAATGAAAAGGTGAATCAGGCAGGTTATGAAGCGCAGTCAAATCCAGAATACTTCCTTTATCACCAGATATCGGGTTTTATGTACAGAAAGTGGAAATCTTTTCTCCCAAGTGGGCACAGAGTCCAAATGTGTTTCCATATGTACACTCTCTCATGTATTCCCTTTGACATATTTTCTGCAGCTCACTTTTCTGAAAATGCAGATTGACGAAGACATAATCGTGTAGAACTGCCAAGGGGATATTGACCTCAAATATCGCAACAGCCATAACCTTTTGTATTACAAAAAAAATGTATTTCACTTCAATGGTTGCATGGCCTATCAGAGCACAGAGAAATGGATAGCATGTTAGCAAAATTGAGTACCCTGTGGTGATTTTGTGCACCAGTACCAAACAACATCTGCTTGAGGCCTTGCTGGCGAGGCTGGTAGATCCTGGGCCCCAGGTGAATTGGGCGAGCACCTATTTAAATGAGCCAAATGTACATTTAAATATGCGCATCACCAATGAGATCTAGAACATGCCACAAGATTCCTTTGAATCTTGAAAGATATTTTGAATGTCCCAAATCTTGATGCAGACTTCTCGTGATATTCAATGGCCTCGTCCCGAAATCAAGCTGAATCGGGCCCAGAGTCATTATGAAGTCGGGCCCAGAATCATTATGGCCCACACCCATTATGAAGCCAGCAGTAGAACTGCACGATGCAGTGGAAGATAAACCAATTTGAGAAAATTAAGTTAAGAAAATATTTAGGCGATTAAAAGATTTAATGTTCTCAAAGGAAGTCATCTTGCTCTACTTTTCTGAAGAAGCAGGTAGAAGCATTAGGAAATCTACACTGTCCCATCCCATTGGGAGTCATGTATCTTATACTTTGACACACTTAATTGTATGGGCGGCAAGATAGCACAGTGGGTAGCACTGTTGCTTCACAGCGCCTGGGATCCGGCTTCGATTCCCAGCTTGGGTCGATGTTTGTGCAGAGTCTGTACATCCTCCCCATGTCTGCGTGGGTTTCCTTCGGGTCCTCTGGTTTCCTCCCACAAGTCCCGAACGACATGCTTGTTCGGTGAATTGGACATTCTGAATTCTCCCTCAGTGTACACGAACAGGCGCCGGAATGTGATAACTAGGGGATTTCCACAGTAACTTCACTGCAGTGTTATTGTAAGCCTACTTGTGACACTTATAAAAAAAGAATGAAAGAAGAAACCCTGGCTGAGTAACTGAGTGGCAGAAGTGATTTGCCATCCTGTGATGAATGAGCTCTTTGTCAATAATTAATGTATTATCTCAAAATAAATTCTCACTTTGAATTTGTACATTTCTTTGGATTATTCCACTCATCAGATAAGGGATGTTGATGTCCAGAAAAGTAAATTTGTCAATTTAGAAACCTCGGCCGCAATTTTAATTTCATGGTATTTTGAGAGTAGGGGGAGGGGTAATCCAGCAGCTTGTGAGAAACCAAGAAGTTAATCTCAATGCACTTCTCAGTTTCTTTTTAATTCAGCCACCTCATTTTATTTCTGGCTTCCCCCTCCAAAGAGTGGCAACAGGTATGATGTAGACCTCGAGGTTGCAATATCAATTCCAGTATTTAAGGGGACACTTCGGACATGCACGTTGGAAGAGTTTGGATTTGGGAAGAAAAGAGAAAAGAAAGCGGCATGGTTGTAAGTAGTCGCGATCAGTAGTAAGATAGTGGTGTCTACTATCACTTCTGAATTTAGTGCAGAATCGCTCTTGTGATCTAAGCAGGATAGCAAAGATGAATGGAGTGGCCCATTTGCCCACATTGTGTTTTGTGCATTGCTCCAAACTCCTCACTCTGCTTTCAATAGCTTATTCCAGCACATCATTCCTCATATTCACTTAATGTACAGGTGCACACCGTGATGAATGTATAAATTGTTTTTTATTATATTTTATATTTGTGGTAGTAATCTTATTAAAAGCCAGGGTTACAGTATATATTTGTTGCCGTAATATTATTAAAGGCCCTAGGTTAAGATAAACTGTGTGCCTGATAAATCTGTAATTAAGAAGTTAGAAAAGGTGAGGTCATGATTGATTCTAACCATTTACTTGTTTCCATATCGAGGGCAAGTGGAACATTGTTATGATTGCTGGAGAATCCCAGGTGAATAGATAATTTATATGGGGTTGTATTTAGTCCTTGCTAAGCAGGCCGCGTGATATCTTTATGGGATACAGGTGTTTTACTTAATGGGTGGAACCAGGTCTGCCTATAGTTTTGCAGTTTGCTAAAGGATTTGAGCCTGACAATACAAAAGGATTTTAAGTTGAACAGAAGTTTTGCCAAACTCTTCTCGGTTGAGCAGAAGTGTTCTCGTTCTGATCTTGAAAGCGTCTCCAAAAGTCTACACAGCTAAGTAAGTAATCTGGTAACTTTATTTATTAGTGGCATTTGAACTGTATTGTGTTGCTTAATTGTAGTAGCAGATAAAAATAGTAAATTCAGGTTTTACTTTTGTTTAAGAGCTGTTTAATTGTAAAGCTGTGTCTTTGATGTTACTGTGGTTAATTATGTGATAAAATTAAAGTTTGTTTTAACATAAAGACTTATTGTTCAGATCCATCACTCCTGCGATGCAGTTTTACAAATTAAACAAAAACGTTTGGGGTTCTTGTCCGGTATCCTGACAAATATTGTGCTCTGGTCTAGTATCCTAACAATACTTTATATGCACTTCTTCAAAACCTCATCCATCCTTCCACCAATTGAAATGTCCTTTTTTGCCATCATAGTCACTCTCACCAATTTCATTAATTGGATGATACCATGCCATTACACTCACTGATAAATCTCTTGTTTCCCGTATTGCATGAAAAGAGAACACAGAAAACCATTGAGGGGGAGGCAACCGGATGGGGCGCTTGAAGCATTGTTTGGTCTTTACATACATCGAGGTATGTCAGATTGATTCTTTACCCTGAAGAATGAAAGACTTTAATTTCAAAAGATAAATATTTTGTATGTGACTATTTCAACATGTTTGTCCTAGCATCTGAGCAGGTTATCTACCAACATCAGTGCTCAGTTATGTTGACTTGACTTCAACTGGAAGTGAAATCTAATTATCCTCATAATAATAACTTGCAACATTTTATTACCTTGCCAGAACTCATTCATGTTTTACCTTTTACAGGTCCTTCATGCATGCATGCATGCGGAAGTTGGTGGAATTGCCGACCTTGATTCCTCAAAGGAGTTGGATCATTCTGAGAACTCAACATTAATTTTTCTGCAATTGGCAATTAATACTAGGTCAATTGTTAATTTTAAGATGGGATTAACAGATTTTTGTTAACCTAAGGTATAATGGAGTATCGCGGATATATGCAGGTAGGTCACAGCTCAGCTGTGATCTGACTGGATGGCCAAACAGGCCCGGGACTAAATGGCTGACTTCTATTCCTACATTCTTGCAAAGTAGAAGTCCTTACACCTGGTTGTTCTGGGAGGGGGAAAGGGGGGGGATGCCCAGATGGCCACGTGTGTAGTTAATGGCAACCTGCAGCTGTGGGAAGCTAGCCAAAGCCATAAAGCCAAGCACCAGCTCATTTCGACTGGCAGATTCTAAATAATTGCCGCCTTTGGAAAACAACATATCAGTCACTTGTATCATTGCACATGGGCAACTGTAAGATTCTGTATATGTGTGAGACAGAGAACTGGAAAAATCAGGAAGTTGAAAAATGGAGGACATTGATGACTTTGGCAACCATTGATAATGCAGCACTACAGGCTTGTTCCATCAGGTGGCAGGTCTTCTTGAAGGCTGTAGATGCCTGAAACCACCTGCTGAGATATTCTGAACCTTCTGAAACACTGGTGTTTCCACATGTCAAAGAATCTAAACCTCTGCCTAAAGACCATGTTTCATAGATAGTGCCTCCTGTCAGACCCTCCCTGCTGGTTACCTCACTCCCCTGCAACTATAGGTCTGTGAGATACAGGTGGCTTCATGGACTGCTGATAGTCATCTTGGGTCTCATCAGAGGTAAATTCTGCAACAGCCTGAGCAGCATTCATGCTGATATGATAATGCAAACCTCTAAAGTGTCAAATGTATATTCTAAATTATACAAAGGTTTCTCAGTAAAGGTTCTGTGAAAACCCTTTGACTTCTAGCAAAAATGAAAATAACTTGCATTTATATGCCGCCTTTCATGTGTCAAAATAATGAAGAAAAAATGCTGAATTGTATCCAGAAACACTGAGCTTTGACTAAGACCTACAAGTTTTTAAAAAATGGACATACAAGCCGAAGATGACTGAGGATAGGAAATCAGTCACTGGCTGAATTGCTCGTGGGTGATAGTCTGACAGAGACAATAGAACCACCCTGTTTCCAGACAAGAATACTTCTGAAGTATACAGATACTAATTGTCAACTCTGGTGGAGATAGTGGGAGATGAACATCATATCATAAAGAAACATCCTGTGCGTAATGTCCCAGATGGATTCATGGATAAAAGCCAGCTGAAAAACTGCCCCACGTGTGTATGCATAGAACATAGAACATACAGCGCAGAAGGAGGCCATTCGGCCCATCAAGTCTGCACCGACCCACTTAAGACCTCACTTCCACCCTATCCCCCAAACCTAATAACCCCATCTAACCTTTTTTTTGGACACTAAGGGCAATTTAGCATGGCCAATCCACCTAACCTGCATGTCTTTGGACTGTGGGAGGAAACCGGAGAACCCGGAGGAAACCTACGCAGACACGGGGAGAACGTGCAGACTCCGCACAGACAGTGACCCAGCAACGAATCGAATGTGGGACCCTGGCGCTGAGAAGCCACAGTGCTAACCGCTATGCTACCGCGCTGCATGTGTGTACTAGTCGAGGAGGTGTGACACAGGAACACAGAAAGATTAGTATGTGAAGCATCTCTAAAAATAATTAATTTCATGTTCATTAAAACACATTTACCCAGATTTACTTTCTTCTAAAATTTTGTATCTGCCCTTGAAACATTCTTGACTTTAAGCTGTTAATTCAAAGTACTTAACTCCAATAAATCAAAATTAGAATCGGAATGTACAGCCAATTCAACTAAGCCAACCACATTGATCCGGATATGGAGCGATTTTCTTATGACGAGAGGTTAAGTAGGTTGGGCCTTGTAAGGATCCCATGGTTAATCCCTGTCTGTCCCTTATTATTCCCTTTAGGTTTTGTTATTCTGCTAATTACATTTTTGTACATGGACAAAAATACACCTATACCTTTAAGATGCACTTCACCTTTAATTTAAAAAAAAACCTCCAGCAGGATGTGCTATTTGGTCTGACCTCAGTGATGACTCACCTTGAAAAATTTGGCTGGCGACCAATGAGCTGTTTTACAATTGCCCAGGTTTGGCTGATAATCCATGCTGATTGGTGCTGACCATTCTGGAATGTTCTGCAAAGGCAGAAAGGTTTCATCTTCCTTTTAGTTTAATCTTGATCTCAAAGCTGAAGGAGGCTCTTTTGAGTTTCTCTCTCTCTGAAGGGGTAAATATAGAACCACCCCCCCTCCCCAATTGGAGACTCTGCTTTTTCTTCAGCGTTGTTAGAGGATATTCTTGTGAGACTGAAAACCAAAAACTCAGGCTGAGACAGCTCTCAGTGGTTTGAGGGGAGACAAAGGAAATCTGATGGAGATCCAGACAAGCCACAAGCTGAAAAAAGAGTCAGTAATTTAAAAATCTCTCTTCTTGTCTCAGAACGGCTGGTGAAGTTGGAAACAAATCAGAATTATACAGGCCTGAGGCTGGTCTTTTGAGTGAAGTTCCAGGGTAATAAAAGGTGAAGTGACACTCCAGAGGAAATTCTACAGCCTGGGAATTCTGACTGAATGCTTTTCATAGAATAATAGGATTTACAGTGCAGAAGGAGGCTATGCGGCCCATTGAGTCTGCACCTGCCCTTGGAAAGAGCAACCTACTTAAGCCCACACCTCCACACTATTCCTGTAACCCAGTAACCCCATTTAACCTTTTTGGGCACTAAAGGTAAGTTAGCATGGCCAATCCACCTAACCTGCACATCTTTGGACTGTGGGAGGAAACCTACGCAGACACGGGGAGGATGTGCAGATTCCGCACAGACAGTGACCCAAGCTGGGGATCGAACCTGTGATGCTGGAGCTGTGAGACAACAGTGCTAACCACTGTGTTACCGTGCCACCCCTTACCGTCAAAAGATCTTTGTTGACGATCCAACTGGTGGTTCCAATCACTCCGTATTCTGGGAGGACAGCTTGTTGCTGCAATGATGTCAACATCCAAAGCAAGGGCATTCATCCTCCATTCCAAATGAATCCTCTTATTAATTTTACCCTTCCCCTCCCTTTGTGTCTTGTATGTGTTTGGACAGAGGGTGAGACAGTGAAAGGGGGGAGTAGTAGATACGTTGGCTGTTATTCTATTATAATTCCTGCATGCCTTATCTCTATTTTTGCTATAAATAAACCATTGTTGTGTTTCACTTACAAATCTGGTGCCTGTAAGTCATTGGCAGCCAAGGGTTAAAGACCTCAGAAACTACATACAAATTATTGATTAATTCACTTGTGTTGGGTCTCTGGGGCCTGTGGGGCTGGGATTGACCGCACACTAGCCCAGGGTGTCGTAACACTACTTGCGTCTTAAGGTCTATGACAGGCTTTGCAATTGATCAGTGCCTTTAGATATAACATAATCTTTCTGTTATGATCTAGTATGATTAGGTGGCATGGGCATAACATTCTCTAAATAGGATTGCTCATTTAAAATTATTCCAAACCACTTTGTTTATTATCTGAACTAATATATTTAAAAGGCCCACAAGCCTGACACTTTAATCTTATTAACACCACGGGTGGGATTCTCCGACCCCCCGCCGGGTCGGAGAATCGCCGGGGGCTGGCGTGAATCCCGCCTTCGCCGGTTTCCGAATTCTCCGGCACCGGAGATTCGGTGGGGGAGGGAATCGCGCCGCGCCGGTTGGTGGGCCCCCTCCCGGCCATTCTCTGGCCCGGATGGGCCGAAGTCCCGCTGCTGGAATGCCTGTCCCACCGGCGTGGATTAAACCACCTCTCTTACCTCAGTTCTATAATGTCAGAGATGATCTGGCAGTAGTAGACGGGGTTCTTCTGAAACTGGACTGCATTGTCATCCTGCATAGCTTGCGCCAGCTCGTCCTGGAATAGCTATACGAGGGCCAGCTTGGCATGGAAAAGTGTCGCCGACGGGCCCGAGAGGCAGTGTACTGGCCCGGCATTAATGAAGACATAGCCAACACAGTGCTCAACTGCCCCACTTGTCAGTGCTTCCAGCCGGCCCAACCACGTGAGACCCTGCAGCCCCATGAGTTGGTCACGTCACCTTGGACCAAGGTGGGCATCGACCTGTTCCACGTGCTGGGTAGAGACTCTGTCCTGATCGTGGACTACTTTTCAAATTAACCGGAGGTGATACGGTTGCACGATATCACATTGTCTGCAGTCATCCGTGCCTGTAAGGACACCTTTGCTCGACACGGCATCCCACTCACGGTTATGTCGGACAATGGCCCCTGCTTCGCAAGCCAGGAATGGTCCAACTTTGCCAGGCGGTACAATTTTGCCCATGTGACATCCAGTCCCCTGTACCCCCAATCCAACGGCAAAGGGGAGAAGGGAGTCCATATAGTCAAACGGCTCCTCTGCAAGGCTGCCGATGCTGGGTCTGATATCTACCTCGTCTTGCTGGCCTATCGCTCCGCCCCACTGTCCACTGGCCTGTCGCCAGCCCAATTGCTCATGGGTCGTACCTGAGGACGCCGGTGCCGTCCATTCATGTCCCAGACCTCGACCACGTTCCGATCCTGCGATGGATGCAGCTGTTTCGTGCACAGCACAAGGCGGCTCATGACTCCGGTGCAGCTGATCTCCCTGCTCTGGCTCCAGGTGACAACGTCCGCATCCATCTTCCGGATGGTGGCTGGTCTGCAACCACTGTGGTCCTTCGGCAGGTGACGCCCCGCTCGTTCCTGGTTCGTCTACCGGATGGCTCCATTCTGCGCCGCAATTGACGTGCCCTTCGTCTCGTTCCACGCTCGCTACGTGATCGTCCACTGTCGCCTCGCCCTCCTGCTGACCCTGCCATGGACTATGCAGAGTCCCTGTCACTCTGCAACCTCCTCACTCTCACGCAGTCCAGCCCGCTCCTCAGCCGGCGGCTCCCGACCCACCCTTGAGGCGGTCAACCAGAATTCGTCGTCCACCTCAGAGACTTAATTTGTGAACTTTGTGGACTTATAGACTTTCTGAATTGTTCTGTTCTTCCGTTTGATAGTTTACATGGTTTGTATATAGTGTTCATCTCGTCATTCTTGTTGCATACTGTTTTTCTGCACCAGTCACCTTCCCATGTAAATAGCTTAGTTCTCATGTAAATAGTCCTGTAAATATGTCTTTCGCACACACGTAGTTAGGGACATTCTTACCATACACTATTTATTGCCACTCATGTACATTCTTTTATAAAAGGGGGGATGTCATAATATACACCAGTATATCGTGGTGCAGACACACACACTGATGGACACACAGTGGGACCAATCAACAAACACAACACCGCAACCAATCACCAGTTAGAGCACACGCACTATAAAGACAGGGGGCATCAGAGTTCCCGCTCGTTCGAGCTGCAGCTTCCTAGTAGGACAGAGCTCACAGCCTGTAACACAGACATTCACCATGTGCTGAATGCATCGACAGTTTAGGACAAGGCAAAGGTCTTTAGTTAAAGCTAGTATCGTGTTAACCCACAGTGAGAGTATGTTAAACTGTTAATGACTGAATAAAATAGTGTTGCACTATTTCAAGTGTTGGTGACCTGTATGTGTTCCACAGATCCAGAGCGCCCAACACAACACGCATCACCGGAAGTCCTGAGAAGGACTTTAAATGGCGTCCTGGTCTCCGAGGCCCACAAAAAATATTCCCAACCTCCCCCTCAGCCCGAATGCAACATGAGAGGGTCCCCCGTCCCCCGAACCTGGGACCCTGGAGCTGTGAAGCAACTGTGCTACCGTGCTGTCTCGTGAGACATTGCGAGCTGGGTAGATCCCAGGAACAGGGTCTCCAGGCTTTCACTGGCCACGCTGCATCACAGAGAGCTGTTTTTCTGGCACAGTGGTGCCAGACGATCACAACCAGGATGTGCGTTTTGAAACCAGGACATTGCTTGACCAAAATAGATCGGTGAGCAGACGGGTGATAGGGGCTCAGTATTTGTTTTGAGGTGAGAGACGGGCAGCAGAGTTTTGGATAACCTCAAGTAGCATGTTGGAGGCCGGCCAGGAGTACATTGGTAGCAGAAACATGAATAAGAGTTTTAGCAGCAGATGAGCTGAGGCAGGGTAAACTCAGGCAATGTTATCAAGGTGGAAATAAGCGGTCTTATTATTGGAACAAATATGAGGTTGGAAGCTAATATTAGGAGTTATATCAAGGCTGTGAACAGATTGATTTAATAATGTTGGGTCCCAAGGGCTGTAACGTGCCTAATCGGAAGATGGGAAGCTGCTCCTCCAGCTTGAGCTGGGCTTCAGTATAGCACTGCAGCAGGCCAAGGACGGACATTTGGGCATGAGAGCTAGGTATACCTTTTTGATCATGGTTTCTGTTCGGTTTTTATGCTTGTTGTGTAGTCGGATTTTGTAGCCAAACATTAATTATAGCTGATATCATGTCCTTATCCAGTTCTTCTCTTGTGAATCAGTCAGTACTTTTAGATTTGGGATGCGAAGGTTGAAAACAGGTTCAAGCGGCTAAATGTCCTATGCCTAAATAGCCCTAGTCCAACTTAAACAACAAATGGATTTCAGCAAGGGTGGAACCGTAGTCTGAGCATTGATATCTTCAATTAGGCAAACTGAAAACCTTAATGAATCTTAATGATAAGATAAAGTCCTGCAATATTTCACTTTTTTTTAGGGAAATGGAGAACTACTGCAAAATGTCATCCTATGTCTAAATCAGTCTGGTGATATATGGTCAGGTTTCGCTTTCACATTTTGCTGCTTTAAAAAAAAAATGATTTTGCTATTGTGTCTTGAAAGAAAGTTATAAGTTAGTCTTAATTTGCTTCAACTGGTACAGGAGAATGCTGAACCACTTATTCACTACACAGCATCAAATTAACACCAACCTTCGGTGGGTGTACAGGTGGAGACAACTTTAATTATACGTATAGAAACATCTGGTGGCTTTCGGAACAAAACCATCCAGTCTTCACAAAACAAAGAGGCTGTGTCTAGGCTACAGTGACAGCAGCAACAATCATCCTGACTCCACACTGTAAAAGATACAAAGTCGGTGATTAATCCATAATTCCCCTGTTTCCCATGAGATAAATAACAAGATGCAAAGTAGTAAGATGAAGAACTCTGCACCAAGCAGGCAGGTTTTTCTAACAATGCAACACAAGGTCAAAAAGAGAACCAATCCAATGCATTTAACAAATAATACAAGTGGCAGTAAATTACCATGAGTGCAGCGTTAAAAAAGAGGAATGGTGATTAGTTGTTGTCATGATATGCAGACATGCAGATAATGATACAGACAGGCAGCTAATGAACACAGAGAACAGGACATGACCAATGAGCAGGCAGGACATTCAGCGGTGGTATCTCACTATAAAAGGCACGAGACACTCACACTCCGCCTCTTTCCACTGATGAACATCTACAGAGTGAGTCAGGGTGTATGTACAGTATCACACCTCCAGCACGTGGCTAAGAGCTAGTCTGGTTCAGTCAGACAGAGTAACCACACTTAGGTTAGCAGAGAGTCAAACTCATAGAGAACTGTGCTAACTGTGCTACTGGTTCAATAAATCAGATTGAACTAACTTCAAGGTCTGGAGTATCTTTTGGATAAAGCTGCATCCAGTTGCAGCCTGTGTTATCCCAGAGTACATAGCACAACATGCTACCAGGAGACTGCTTAATCTAGGTGGTTTACTTCAGTCCGTTCCGTGATGACCAGCGAATGTATCCGGGCACCATGGAGAAGATTCAGGCTCCTCACCAGCTCAGGACCTCCGGCAATCTCAGTGCCAATTGGCGGACATTCAAGCAAAAATTTCTGCTGTACATCGAAGCTTCAGACCTCGTGGGAGCATCTGATGCAAGGAAGATCGCGATTCTGCTCTCAACAGCGGGTGATCAAGCCATCAAACTCTTCAACTCTTTTCACTTCACCGAAGGCCAGGACAAGACAAAGTTTCAGACCATCCTGGACAAGTTTGACAGTCACTGTGAAGTGGATACCAATGAAATCTTCGAGTGCTACATATTCAAACAGCATTTACAAGGATTAGATTAATCTTTCAACTCCTTCTTAGCTAACCTCCACCTGCTAGCGCTGTCCTGCAACTTTGGTGATATTGCTGACTCCATGATCAGAGACCAAATCGTTTCTGGAGTTCACTCTGATCCTCTGAGAGAGCAGCTACTGAAAATCAAGCATATGACCCTGCCAGTCGCGATTGAAACATGCACAGTGCATGAGCACGCCACAAATCGCTATGCCCAGTACAAATCGGCTGAAAATCAGAAACCTGCCTCCCACGAGGCAGAGAGTGTGCAGGCCATCTCCCGGATGCAGCGCCTCAGCATTGATGAAAGCGGCCATTTCGCACGCTTTTCCCGGGGCCCCACGCATGCGCGATGCGAACGGGATAACGAAGCGGCCGACACCCGCACTGCGCATGTGCGACGACGCGCGGAGCATCAGGACGTCGACGTCATGACGTGCTCGAACTGCGGCAACGCCCACTTCAAGAAACACTGCGCTGCAAGAAGCAGGCGATGTTTAAACTGCGGGAAGCCTGGACTGTTTAAACTGCGGGAAGCCTGGACACCATGCAGCCTTGTGCAGGTCTGCACCACCAGTCAGGAGCCAGCGCTCCCAATTCCGACGACGGCGCGTTCAGAGTGTGCAACAACGATTACAGGATTCTGATCCTGGCAGCACAACGGATCCAGAGGAAGAATGCCTGGGCTCCACCTACTGTGTGGGCATCATTACCAAATGTGAATATCCAACTCATCACAAACTCAATCCATCCTCGCTGTGGATTCTGCGGACGAATGGCGTGCGGTGATGCAGGTCAACCACTGCTCCACCCAGTTTAAGCTGGGTACAAGTGCTTCTGCCAACCTCCTCTCACAGGCAGATTTCAAACGGATCAAGAAGCCCCCCAAGGTCCTTCCAGCAGCCTGCAGGCTCCTGGACTACAATGGAAATACCATCACGGCACTGGGATCCTGCCATCTACTCGTCTCCAACCGGAGCACCCATGCACGGTTACGTTTTGAAATTGTCAAGCCAGACAGGGCTTGGCGTGCATGTCTGCAAGCAGCTGAACCTCGTGCAGTGGGTTTACACAACGACACCCTCCAATGTGGATCATCAGGCCGGCATTGACGACTACCTCGCTCAGTATCCGGATGTGTTCGACGGGGTGGGCATGCTGCCATATCGATACAAGATTCTGCTACGACCTGGTGCCAAGCCAGTCGTCCATCACCACGCCGGGTCCCGGCTCCACTGAGGGAGCGCCTGTAGGCACAGCTCAAGGATCTTCAGCAACAGGGCTCAAGGTAACCGGACCGACTGACTGGGCCAGGCGATGGTATGTGTTAGAAAACCTTCAGGAGACCCGCGCATCTGCATTGATCCCAAGGATCTCATATAATACGTGAACACTGCCCCATCCCGAAGCGGGAGGAACTCACCAGTGAGATGGCACACGCATGTCTTTTTCACTAAGTTAGATGCGTCACATGGATTTTGGCAAATCCAGCTGGATGAGTCCAGCAGAAGGCTCTGCACCTTCAACACACTGTTTGGCAGATACTGCTATACTCGCATGCCGTTTGGCATTGTCTCAGCATTGGAGATCTTCCATCGCATCATGGAGCAGATGGTGGAGGGCATTGAAGGGGTTCGTGTGTATGTGGACGACATCATCATCTGGTCCACGACCCCTGAAGAGCATGTTTCCCGTCTCAAGCAGGTATTCCGCTGTGTCCATGCCAATGGACTGAAGCTGAACAGGTCCAAATGTTGCTTTGGCATGTCGACACTCAATTTCCTAGGTGACCAGATCTCTCAGCAGGGCGTGCGCCCGGGCACAGACAAGGTCAAGGCCATCGAAGCCATGAAGGTCCCTGAAGACAAGAAGGCAGGGTTGCGCTTCCTGGGCATGGTCAATTTTCTGGGCAAGCTCATCCCAAACCTGGCCTCACACACCATGGCCCTACGAAACCTGGTGAAAAAGTCCTTTGAGTGGAAGACAGCACATCAGGCAGAGTGGTTGGAGCTGAAAGCCAAGCTCACCACTGCACCCGTCTTGGCATTTTCCGACCCAGACAGGGAGACAAAGGTCTCAACAGATGCGAGCCAGGATGGCATTGGTGCAGTGCTGCTTCAACGCGATGACACTTCATTCTGGGCACCGGTAGCCTACGCATTGAGGGCCATGACGCCCACCGAAACAAGGAATGCGCAAATAGAGAATGAATGCCTGGGTCTTTTCACTGGCATTCTCAAGTTTCACGACTATGTCTACGGCCTGCCGACATTCACTGTCGAGACGGACCATAGGCCTCTGGTCCACATTATCCACAAGGACCTGAACGACATGACGCCTCGGTTGCAGCGCATCCTCCTCAAACACAGAAGGTACGACTTTGACTTAGTGTACACGCCTGGCAAGGAGTTAATCATCGCTAATGCATTGTCCCGCTTCATTACATTGCTTAGTGAACCGCTGGATATCATCCGGCAGATTGAATGACAGGTGCAGCTGTGTGCTAGCACCCTCCCGCCATCTGATGAGAAGGAGGTTCGTATCCGCGAGGAGACAGCCAAAGACCCCCTCTTGCAGCGTGTCATGCACCACCTCGCCAATGGCTGGCAGAAAGGACAATGTCCTCAATTTTACAATGTAAAGGACGACCTGACAGTGATTGATGGTATCCCCCTCAAGCTGGACCGGATTGTCATTCCACTCAGTCTGCAGAGCTTGGTGCTCCGTCAAATCCATGAGGGACACCTGGGTGTCGAGAAGTGCAGACGCAGGCAGGCTGTCTACTGGCCCGGTATTAGCCAGGACATCTCGAACATGGTCCTCAACTGTCCGACCTGTCAATGCTTCCAGCCAGCGCAGAGCAAGGAGATGTTCCAGCAGCATGAAATTGAGACCACCCCATGGTCCAAGGTTGGCATCGACCTCTTTCGTGCGAATGGTCATGACTATGTGTTGATTATTTCTCCAATTACCCTGAAGTCGTGAAGCTCTCAGTCCTCACATCTTGGACCGTCATCAAGGCCTGTAAGGAGACATTCTCCAGGTATGGTATCCCACTCGCTGTCATGAGTAACAATGGCCTGTGCTTCAACAGCCACGAGTGGTCTATGTTTGCCAAGTCATACCATTTCAAACATGTCACTTCCAGCCCACACTATCCGCAGTCCAATGGGAAGGTTGAAAAAGGGGTGCACATTGTGAAACAGCTCATCTGCAAGGCCGCGGATTCTGCTTCTGACATCTACCTCCCGCTTCTTGCGTACAGGGCAACCCCACTGTCCACTGGCATGTCGCCGGCTCAACTCCTGATGAACAGGGACCTGCGGACGACACTTCCAGCCATACACTTGCCCAACCTGGATCACCTCCCGTGCTGCAGAAGGTGCAGCAGCTCCAAAACCAGCAAAAGCAGGGTTATGATGCTCATGCCACCGATTTGCCTGTTTTATCCCCGGCAGACACTGTCAGAATCAAGATACCGGATGTTGGCTGGTCTGCTCCAGCTGTCGTTGTTCGACAGGCTGCGCCCAGCTCGTATGTTGTACATATGGCTGATGGTTCTGTTGTGCGACGAAACAGACGGGCACTGCGCAAAGTTGCCTGCCTGCAACCACTTTCTTCTCCGTTTCCGTTCGTTGTTTTGCCACCTCCTGATACCTCGAACTACGAGGCCACCAGTCAGGCTTACATCCCGCCTGTCAAGGCGCCGTCATCCCCACCACCACCTCTCCGGCGGTCGACAAGGATAAGACGCAAGCCCCACAGACTGGACTTATGAACATTTGTATTGTTTGCTATGTTCTGTTTTCTCACATTAGACAGCTGGCTTCACATGTAAATACGATCACATGTGCCACCGCTTGTAAATATGTTAATATATGCCACCACATGTAAGTACGTTCCCATGTGTGAACAAAACATTTTTTAAAAAGGGGAGATGTCATGATATGCAGACATGCAGATTATGATATACAGACAGGCACAGACAGGCAGCTAATGAACACAGAGAACAGGACATGACCAATGAGCAGACAGGACACTCAGGGGTGGCATCTCACTATAAATGGCACGAGGCACTCACACTCCGCCTCCTTCCACTGATGAACATCTACAGAGTGAATCAGGGTGTATTTACAGTATCACACCTCCAGCACGTGGCTAAGAGCTAGTCTGGTTCAGTCAGACAGAGTAACCACACTTAGGTTAGCAGACAGTCGAACTCATAGAGAACTGTGCTAACTGTGCTACTGGTTCAATAAATCAGATTGAACTAACTTCAAGGTCTGGAGTATCTTTTGGTTAAAGCTGCATCCAGTTGCAGCCTGTGTTATCCCAGAGTACATAATACATCAGTTGTCAATTGTTAACTCATTGTTATGCATCACATTGATTACATTTGTTGATTCATCATGTTGGCCCAACAATCTTAGCAGTGACCCCTGCCACTGACTATCTGAAAACCATCTGAGATGTGAAGGTGGACAGCACTGGGCAGTTGGAGACTATCTGTGCATTGCCACTATAGGTCAGAGATTGCCATTGGCAAGTAATCAAAGCTCTCTGGACGTTGATATATTAAATTAAAAAGAGGTCAGCTGCAAATTCTAGTTCTGTAGTGCAGCTAGTGCCACCGCCACAGAAGCCCTGAATTCAAAAGTCACTTTCCAACGCTTCCAATAATATATACCAAATTGAATTGTTCAGCTTTGTACATTCCCTTGCCTGTCTTACAGGTGTCTGCGTCACGGTGACACAGTGGTTAGCATTGTTGCCTCAAAGCGCCAGGGACCCGGTTCGATTCTGACCTTGGGTGATTGTCGGTGAGGAGTGTGTACATTCTCCCCGTGTCCTCCGGGTGCTCTGGTTTCCTCCCACAGTCCAAAGATGAGCAGGGTAGGTGGATTGGCCATGGTTGCAGGAAGAGGGTGGGGGATTGGGCAGAGGTAGGGTGGTCTTTCGAAGGGTCGGTGCAGACTCGATGGGCTGAATGGCCTCCTTCTGCAGTGTAGGCATTCTATGATTCTTTGTCTGCAAGTGTGTGGAATGCCACTGACTTTCACTGAGGGAGACTGCAGGCAGTCTCAAGTAGCTCTTGGCCTTGTGGGCCCAGCTTTGGAGTGCACCACCTGAGAATGTGTGGCAACAGTCTGGGCTGGCGGGCTGAGAGACAACAGCAAGGATGTTGGCAGATTAACAGTGGTGGGAGCATGAATATTGCCATCCTGAGAAAGGGTGTCAGGTTTGTACAACCTGGAGCCTCTGCCATTTCCCCAGAGTGATATGTCAGCAACCCTAGTAATCTTTTGGAGGACAGTTTGCTGGACATCTGTGAGAGCCTGAAAGCTCCTTTTCCCATGGTATGTTCAGTCATTATGGCTGCAGTTTGAGCCTGCATGACATTACTGTACTGCATGTTGTCTACAAAGGGAACTGGGCTTTTATGGCAGCAGACATGGTTTCCATGACACCAATCTAAGCTTCCACTGCATCACTGAGACATTGTGTGACTTCTGTCTGTGCGACAATGGAAGCTGAGATATCAGCCTCAAGATGTTGCCTTATAGCTTAAGTGCTGTCATGGAGTCTGCCCCCTGATACACACTGGAAAGGGTGGGCTTCAAACTCCGTGCGAAGCCTTGTATCAACTTGCAGCCGGGTTCTTCCCTGCTCTGTGACATTAATAACGGGCTCCTTCTGACAGGCCTACTAATACACCAAGTGCTTTCCCGAATTCCCTCCCCCCACCCCTCACATCTGCAACCTTGCTCTACAGGGACCAGGCACACAAACTATCCTCCCCCCAGCCCATTTTGTAGCTCATAGATCACAAGGACATTAAAAAAAAAAGCAGGTTTGGCCATTTAGCTCATCAAGTTTGTTTTGCCATTCAATAAGATCATGGCTGATCTGGATGTGGGTTTAACTCCACCTTCCTGTCTGTCCCCCATAGACCTTGATTCACTTCTAGATCAAAGATATGTCCAACTCAGCTTTAAGTATATTCACTGATGCAGCCTCCAAAGCTCTCTGTCGAAGAGAATACAAAAGATTAATGGCCCGATGAGAGAATAAATTCCTCCTCAGCTCCACCTTACATGAAAGACTTATTTTTGAACTGTGCCCTAGTCCTAGATTCCCCCACAAGAGGATACACCTGCTCAGGATCCACCATGTCAAGCCCCTCAAAATCTAATATGTTTCAATAAGATCACCTCTCATTCAATGAGTATAGTTACAACCTTTCAGGCAGATTTTTCTAACAATGCAACACAAGGTCAAAAAGAACACCAATCCAGTGCTGCTCAACCTTTCGTCTTAACAAAACCCCTTTATTCCAGGAATCAGTTGGTTGAAACTTCTCTGAACTGCTTCCAATGCAAGTATATCCTCCCTTAACTAAGGAAGCTGACACAGCACTCTGAGTGTGAACAAAGAACATACAGTGCAGGAGGAGGCCATTCGGCCCATCGAGTCTGCACCGACCCACTTAAGTCCTCTCTTCCACCCTATCCCCATAACCCAATAACCCCTCCAACCTTCTTGGACACTAAGGGCAATTTATCATGGCCAATCCACCTAACCTGCTCGTCTTTGGACTGTGGGAGGAAACCGGAGCACCCGGAGGAAACGCATGCACACACGGGGAGAATGTGTAGACTCCGCACAGACAGTTACACAGCAGGGGATCAAACCTGGGACCCTGGCGCTGTGAAGCCACAGTGCTATCCACTTGTGCTACCGTGCTTCCCAAATGGTCTCACATCATGGGCAATCGAAGGAAGACTTCCCAACTTTATACACCAATGCCCTTGCAATAAAGGACAGTATTTCATCTGTCTTACTAATTACTTGCTGTATCTGCATACTAGCTTTTAGTGATTCATGTCCAAGGACACCCAGATCCCTCTGTACTGCAGTATCCTGCAGTCTCTCTCATTTCAATAATATTCTGCTTTGCTATTCTTCCCACCAAGGTGGACGACCTCACATTTGCCATCTGCCAATTTTTTTGCCCACTCATTTACCCTATCTATATCCCTTTGCAGACTCTTTGTACCCTCTTCACAACTTACTTTCCTACCTATCGTGATATAAGTAAATTTGGCTAAAATGTAGTTGGCCCCTTCATCCAAGGCATTTAGAAACAATAATAATCTTTATTATTGTCACAAGTAGGCTTACATTAACACTGCAATAAAGTTACTGTGAAAAGCCCCTAGTCACCACATTCCAGTGCCTGTTCGGGTACACTGAGGGAGAATTCAGAATGTCCAAATTACCTAACAAGCACGTCTTTCAGGACTTGTGGGATGAAACCGAAGCACCCAGAGGAAGCCCTCGCAGACATGGGGAGAACTTGCAGACTCCGCACAGACAGTTACCCAAGTGGGAATCGAACCTGGGGCCCTAGCATTATGAAGCAACAGTGCTAACCACTGTGCTACTGTGCCACCCATAGTTAAGGTTTCAGCACTGACTCATGTGACACTCCACTATGCATTTTGTCAATTTAAAAATTACCTATCTGGCAGGAATTTTCTAGCCTAAGCCCCGCCCTCCCTCCCGCCCTTCCCCACATGGCACGGATTCCCGCACAATGGGGCTGGTAAGCCACTGAAATCTCCGGGAAGATCCCGCCGGAAGGGCCGGAAAATTCCGGCCACTGTTTCCTGTTAGTTCGTCAATATTCTAGCCATGCTAATATATCAACAAATGAGCTCTTGTGGAGTAAAATTTATGTAACGCATTATGAAATGTCTTAAAAATCCAAATACACATCTGCTGGATTCCCTTTATACACCCTGCTAGTTGCATCCTCACAGAACTCTAATCAATTTGTCAAACACAGCTTCCCTTTCTCAAACCATGTTGACTCCGCCTGAGTGTATTATGATTTTGTAACTATCCTGCTGCCATTTCTTCAATAATGGATTCTAGCATTTTTCCAATGACAGATATTAGACCAATTGGTCTATCATTTCCTGCTTTCTGTTTCTCTGCTGCCTTGAATAATGGAGTTACATTTGCAGCTTTCCAATCCACTGGAACTGTGGTATTTGTGGAGATTGTCCCTTTAAGGACAACACAACAAAAGAAGGTCACCTGGCTTGGGAAACCAATTGGGACTGAGAGTGGGGGTCACACCCAAAGGGATGGAGTACTCTATTTGGCAGAAGGAAGCAAGAAGAGATGTAGGGACTGGAGCAGCCGGGAAGTGGAAGGCTGTTGGCCTCTGCACAGTTTTTATTATTAATGAACTAATTAAGTCTGTGAACGTGCATCATTACATTTGCCGACAAGAATAAAATGGATTATAATGACACAGCTTCTGGTCCGATACCTGTGAGTATCCTGTTTTAATTTAAATCTGAAAAAAAAAACATCACCCAAATGCCAGTCTTTTGGCAAATAGACCCATTTGAGGTGTTGAGATATTGCCAGTCCCTGAGGGGCAGAAGCAGAATGTACCTGGATTGGCCAGTACCATCAAAACTTCAGAAATATATTTTTAAAAATGAGAAAATAATTCTCAAAAACAAGAGCTGTGACTTTGTGTTTAAGGAAAATACAACCTGGGGATAGAGAAAGAAAGTTTTGAAAAAGTTATGAAAAAGAAAAAAGAAAAGCAAACAGAGAGCAGTGTTTTACGTGATTGAATAAGAAATGCCCTAAGGAGCTGTAGCGTGATGTCCAGAAGCACAGGAAAATTAAGAGGATGAATTTGCTGGACTTCTGATCACAGCAGAGCCCGCAGAGTCAGCAAGTACTTCACTAAACAGCAGTTTGTAAGAGGAGGAGAAGTCCTCAACCTGTTTGAAAATAAAGTTTAAAAGTCTTGAAAACAACAGCCTCTTGGACCTCAAGAGAACTGGATCTTGCAGTGAAATCAACAAAGGAAACAAGCACATCAAAAGCAAGGGGAGAGCGGACTCTCCAAATGGCCAAATAAAGAAAAACTGCAAAGATCGCAGGAAGAGCTTTCCATCAGTAAAAAGAAGTTTTTGAGGTTGGAAGGCAGAACAATCAGGTTCGCGCCAAAGCTTGAAAAGCACGGGAAAACACAGAGAACCGGCAACTGCTGACAGTTATAAAATGACAGTATTAAAGCGGTAATGCATTTAATGCACGGGCGGCACGGTAGCATAGTGGTTAGCACAATTGCTTTGCAGCTCCAGGATCCCAGGTTCAATTCCCGGCTTGGGTCACTGTGCGGAGTGTGCACTTTTTCCCCGTGTGTGCGTGGGTTTCCTCCGTGTGTTCAGGTTTCCTCCCACAGTCCAAAGATGTGCAGGTTAGGTGGATTGGCCATTCTAAATTGCCCTTAGTGCCCAAAGATATTAGTTGGGGTTACTGGGTTACGGGGATAGGATGGAGGAGTGGGCTTAGGTAGGGTGCCCTTTCCAAGGGCTGATGCAGACTCGATGGGTCGAATGGCCTCCTTCTGCACTGTAAATTTGATGATGATTAAAGAGGTAATGTATTTAAAGTAGAAAGCACTTAGAGCAGCAACCACAAGAAGGAACAAACAACTATGGACAGAAAAATTGGAGAAGACACCAGATAGAAGGCAACTCCCCTAAAAGGTCCATAAGCAATGAAGACCTCAGAGAGGAGGCAATACAAGATCACAGAAAGTGGGTAAAAGAAGACCCGAGAAAGAGAGCAATCGAGGGCAATGAGAGTATTGCAGAATGGAAACAAGTCAATAATTCATTGAAGACAAACCTGACCAACAGTGAAGCTAAAAGGGTTTGGCTGAAATTAAGACAGGTAGAAATGAAATTCCATTTGTGAATGCCCATATGCCCAGTAAGAATATGATTCACCTTGGAGTTGGAGGAAACACAGAAATTAAAGACTTCAAAAAAACTAGGAACTATTGAACATGAAGAGGAATCAGCTAAAAATAATAAAGCTTTAGAGAAAACATTAAAACAATAAGGTGAAATGACAGACAGCAAACTTGGAAAAAAAAGTTGCAAAAATTTACAAAATGAAGTTAAGAAGGAGAACTTAATGAGACAATGGAGAATAAGCTTAGCTCCATTAAAAAGCAACAAGTTCAGTCAAGAGTTGAGTAGGGAGAATAAGTGCTTGAAAAAGAAGAAGAAAGCTTGAGATATGAGAAATTAACTGAAGAGGTAAAAAACATTGACGTTGACAACAGAATCAGCAATTCAGACAGAGAAAGAAACTGAGATTATGTGCCAGAACAAGGGGCGGGATTCTCCGCAATCAGCGCGATGTCCGCCGATGGCGCCAAAAACGGCGCAAAACAGTCCGGCATCGCGCCGCCCCATAGATGCGGAATTCTCTGCATCTTGAGGGGCCGAGCCCTCACCTTGAGGGGCTAGGCCCGAGCCGGACTGATTTCCGCCCCGCCACTGGCGCGGAAATGACTTCGCCGGGCGACGCATGCGCGAGAGCATCAGCGGCCGCTCACGGCATCCCCGCGCATGCGCAGTGGAGGGGGTCTCCTCCGCCTCCGCCATAGTGAAGACCATGGCGAAGGCGGAGGGAAAAGAGTGCCCCCACGGCACAGGCCCGCCCGCGGATTGGTGGGCCCCGATCGCGGGCCAGGCCACCGTGGGGGCACCCCCCGGGGCCAGATCGTCCCGCCCAGAACCCCGGAGCCCGCCCGCGCCATCTGCTCCCGCAAGTAAGAAAGGTGATTCAATCCACGCGGCTGGCGTGGGTTGACAGCGGCGGGACTTCGGCCCATCCCGCCCCTGCCAAATCTCTGGTGGCGGAGAATTCGGGACACGGCGGGGGTGGGATTCACGCCAGCCCCCGGCGCTTCTCCGACCTGGTGGGGGGTCGGAGAATCGCGCCCAAGATTTCTGAAATGGTCAAATGAATGGAAAAGCACAGCAAATAATATGATAAAACGGTCGATGAAAAAGATGCCAAATTGAAACTTTATCATAATAATAATAATAATCGCTTATTGTCACAAGTAGGCTTCAATGAAGTTACTGTGAAAAGCCCCTAGTCGCCACATTCCGGCGCCTGTTCAGGGAAGCCGGTACGGGAATTGAACCAGCGCTTCTGGCCTTGTTCTGCTTACAAGCCAGCTGTTTAGCCCACTGTGCTATACCAGCCCCTTAACTCATATGATGTAACTACCAAAAACAGTGTACCAGGATCTTTTCTTCACACATGACAGACTGAGATTGTGAATGAACTGTCAAGACATAAAACTTTGTTGTATTGTGATGATATGTGCCTGCATGCATTATAATGTAAGATGCTTGGCAGGGTAATGGTCAACATGGGACAAGAAAGTGACACCGCCCATAGAAAGTATGTAGTCACATGGTCAGAGAACAGTCCAGGACAGAACTCGGTAAGCAGCAAGCCTGTTATGAAACAGTTCCATGCAAGACTAAATTTGGAATTGTACATAATTAAAGTATACCAATAAAAGTGTTTATATTTAAACACACAAGGCTCAAGATCTCATCAATAAGCTCGATTCAACTAAATGGGAACAAAGTCCCATAATGAGTTGTTTAGCGCCGAGAGATAGATAGCTATTCAACTCCACCCCCGTTGTATAAGGTGCCTCAGCAGGGAACGTGTGGCCGAAGCCACGCGCCGGAACTCCCCAGTGTAGTGAAAAATCGGGACGACACTATTAAATGACGTCCTGATCTCTGAGACCCCCGAAGTAAATCTGACCCCGCACCCCTCCGTCCCCTGGTCCAGCCCAAATGCACTATCGGAGGGTCCCTGGCCCCCCCTGTACCACCCCCAACACCCACACAGGGGACCCCTGGCCCAATCGTGCATGTGGAAACAATGCCAGCTTAACACCTTGGCAGTGCCAACCTGGCACCCTGGCAGTGCTCATGCCAGCTGGCAATGTCACCTGGGCCCCTTGGCAGTGCCACCCTGGCAGTGTCCATCCCAGCTGGCAATGCCACCTGTACACCTTGGCAGGCTGGTATTGTGTGTACGGCTGCCATATCACCGGTGGCGGAGAGTTTAAATGTTTGAGGAATGGGGAGCAACCAAGCTGGCTGCTTTGTCCTGGATGGTGTTGAGCTTGTGTGTTGTTGGAGCTGCACTCATTCAGACAAGTGGAGAGGATTCCATTACACTCCTGATTTGTGCCTTGTAGATGGTGGACAGACTTTGGGGGGTCAGGAGGTGAGTTACTCACAGTAGGATTCCTAGCCTTTGACCTCTCCTGGTAGCCACAGTATTAATATGGCTAGTCCATTTCAGTTTCGGATCAATGTTAACCTCCAGGATGTTTATTGTGGGGGATTCAGCGATCCAATGCCATTGAATGTCAAGGGGCAGTGGTTAGATCCTCTCTTGTAGGACATGGTCACAGTCTGGCACTTGTGTGGCGTGAATGTAACTTGTCACTTGTCAGCTCAAGCTTGGATATTGTCCAGGTCTTGCTGCATTTGAATATGGACTGCTTCATTATCTGAGGAGTCGCGAATGGTACTGAATGTTGTGCAGTCATCCGCAAACATCCCACTTCTGACCTTATGATGGAAAGAAGGTAATTGATGAAGCAGCTGAAGATGGTTGGGTCTAGGACACGACCCTGAGGAACTCCTGTAGTGATGCCCTGGAGCTGAGTTCATTGACCTCTAACCACCACAACCATCTTCCTTTGTGCCAGGTATGATTCCAACCAGTGGAGAGTTTCTCCCCTGATTCCCATTAACTCCAGTTTAGCTAGCGCTCCTTGATGCGATACTTGGTCAAATGCTACCTTGATGTCAAGGGAAGTCACTCTCACCTCACCTCTAGCATTCAGCTCTTTTGTCCATGTTTGAACCAAGGCTGTAATGAGGTCAGGAGCTGAGTGACCTTGGTGGAATCCAAACTGAGTATCTGTGAGCAGGTTGTTGCTGAGTAAGTGCCACTTGATAGCACTGTTGACTCCTTCCATCACTTTGCTGATGATGGAGAGTAGACTGATGGGGCGGTAATTGGCTGGGTTGGACTTTTCCTGTTTCTTGCGTACAGGACACACCCGGCAATTTTCCACATTGTAGGGTAGATGCCAGTGTTGTAGCTGTACTGGAACAGCTTGGCTAGGGATGCGGCAAGTTCCGGAACACATGTCTTCAGTACTATAACCGGAATATTGTCAGGGCCCATAGCCTTTGCAGTATAAATTAAATGCCTGGAACTATTCTCTCTGATACCAGACTCCTGTCATACACAGTAGACATGGAGGGATGGATTGCTTATAAACAAGCTGTGCTTCGGCGAGCTGCTTTTCAGGCACAGCGTGGCCGTTGGATCACGCCTAATATGCCATGGTGTCACAATCTGAAACTTTGGCAGTGGATTAATTAAATCCCTAGAATTATTCTCTCCGATACCGGACTCCTGTCATACCCAATAGATATGGAGAGATGGATCGTCCGTGAACGTGTGGAGCACTTAAGGAGCAGAGAGCTGCTCCAGTAGTCAGTGTTGCCTCACAAAATGTTTTGGAACGTGTAAGCACTGAAGTACTTGATCGACTTGTTATGGAGATAACTGATGTCTCCATGCTTTTCCTTCTACTTAAGCCTGCCTGAAATAATTCCAGTAGCTCCTGTTGCATGAATGTAGCAGCCTTTTAGGAGTTCAGGTTGGCTGTGACGCTTGGTGCTTACCTCAACTGGACTGAGCGCAGGTTAACCTTACGTTCTAAATGGGAAGATACTAAGGAAATCAGAAGCACAAAGGGACTCGGGAATCCTTGTTCACGATTCTCTTAAGATTAACGTGCAGATTCAATCGGCAGGGCTAAATCGCTGGCTTTGAAAGCAGACCAAGGCAGGCCAGGAGCACGGTTCAATTCCCGTACCAGCCTCCCCGAACAGGTGCCGGAATGTGGCGACTAGGGGCTTTTCACAGTAACTTTATTTGAAGCCTATTTGTGACAATAAGCAATTTTCATTTCATTTCATTTCAGTTAGGAAGGCAAATGCAATGTTAGCATTCATGTCGAGAGGGCTAGAATACAAGACCAGGGATGTACTTCTGAGGCTATATAAGGCTCTGGTCAGACCCCATTTGGAGTATTGTGAGCAGTTTTGGGCCTCGTATCTAAGGAAGGATGTGCTGGCCTTGGAAAGGGTCCAGAGGAGGTTCACAGGAATGATCCCTGGAATGAAGAGCTTGTCTTTTGAGAAACGGTTGAGGACTCTGGGTCTGTTACTCATTGGAGTTTAGAAGGATGAGGGGGGATCTTATTGAAACTTACAGGATACTGCGTGGCCTAGATAGAGTGGACGTGAAGAGAATGTTTCTACTTGTAGGAAAAACTAGAAGCAGAGGACAGAATCTCAAACTAAAGGGATGTTCCTTTAAAACAGAGATGAGGAGGAATTTCTTCAGCCAGAGGATGGTGAATCTGTTGAACTCTTTACCGCAGAAGGCTGTGGAGGCCAAATCACTGAGTGTCTTTAAAACAGAGATAGATAGGTTTTTGATCAGTAAGATCAGGGTTATGGGAGAAGGCAGGAGAATGGGGATGAGAAAAATATCAGCCATGCTTGAATGGCGGAGCAGACTCGATGGGCCGAGTGGCCTAATTCTGCTCCTATATCTTATGGTCTTAATACAAAATTTTGCTCAACAAAGATGCAAAACCTGTTATTCATCCGCCGAGGAGGGTACCAGCTCCTTTGCGTGAAAGGCTAAAATTAGAGGCATAACCTCAAAAGTCTCACAACCGACTGACTGGGTCAGCTCGTTGGTCAGTGTCAAGAAGCCATCAGGTGATCTCAGAATCTGTACAGATCCCAAAGATCTGAACAAGAACATTCATAGGGAGCACTACCCTATCCCTAAGCAAGAGGAGATAACGTGTGAAATGGCAAATGCTCGCATTTTTACAAAGCTCGATGTTTCTCAAGGTTTCTGGCAGATGCAGCTTAATGATCAAGTAAATTGCTTTGTACGTTCAACACGCCTTTTGGACGATACTATTATAACCGCATGCCTTTCAGGATCATTTCCGCCTCCAAAATCATGCACAGAGTCATGAAGCAGATGACTGAGGGTATTGAAGGAGTTAGAGTATATGTCGATGACATTGTCATTTGGTCAACTACAGAAGAAGACCACTTTGCTCGACTAAGAAAAGTTTTTAAAAGAATTAACCAGTTTGGATTGAAACTCAACCAATCCAAGTGCATGTTTGCATGCTCATCTTTGAACTTCTTGGGTGATACAATTTCAGCTCAAGGTGTAAGGCCAGATAATGAAAAGATTTCTGCAATCCAGAAAATGCAGCAGCCAAAAGACAAGAAAGCTGTGCTCACTTTTCTTGGATTCGTTAACTTCTTAGGCAAGTTTATATCTAACTTGTCAATGAGGACGTCAGCACTACAAAACCTGATAAGGAAGAACATAGTTTGAATGGACTCCATGCCACCAAGAAGAATGGGTGGATCTCAAGCATCAGTTAATGACAGCTCCAATTCTGATTTTCTTCGACCCAACTAGACCTACAAAGATCTCCACCGACACCAGTCAAGATGGAATCAGTGCGGTGCTTCTTCAACAAGATGACCAATCAGACAGGGTTCCAGCTGCATACGCGTCTAGAGCGATGAGCGCCACAGAGTGCAGGTGTGCACAGATAGAGTGTCTTGGACTGATCATAGGTATCACGAAATTTCACGACTATGTGTATGGGCTTCCCACGTTCATTGTAGAGACTGATCATTGACCATTGGTCAACATCAAAAAAAAAACCTCAATTACGTGAGTCCTCGCCTCGAACGCATTATGCTGAAGTTGAGGAGGTATGACTTCACACTAGTCTACACTCTTGGAAAAGACCTCATCATAGCCGACACACTATCCAAATCCAGTGATACTGACAGCTCACCTCCTGCGTCCATTGACAATGTTGAAGCTCAAGTGCAGTTGTGCAAAGAAACTCTCCCGGCATCTGACGAGAAGCTGCAGCAAATTCGTCTGACGAAACAAAAAGATGGAACCTTGCTCCAGGTAATTCATAACCTTCAGCATGACAGGCCGAAAGGATGGTGTCCGCAGTTTCAAAACATTCAAACCAAATTGGCAGCAGTGGATGGACTAATACTGAGAAATGACAGAATCACCATTCCGCTAACTCTCAGGCCAGAGATGCTCATCAGGATCCACGAGGGACATCCCAGAATCGAAAAATGCAAAAGAAGAGCACGGCAATCTGTGTGTTAATGATGACATTACAGACATGATACTGACGTATCAACCGACACAATATAAAGAGACACTTAAAATGCATGAGATAACCACGTCACCATGGACTAAAGTTGGCATAGATTTGTTTCATTCTACAGGTCGAGACTATGTTCTCATCATAGATTCAAATTTTCCTGAAGTCATGAAACTTCCGGATATCACTTCTGCATCAGTAATCAAGGCTTGTAAGGAAACATTCTTGAGGCATGGTATTCCACAAACCGTTATGTCCGATAATGGTCCTTGCTTTGCGAGCTGGGAGTGGACGGAATTCTCCAATCAGTACAACTTTAACCACATAACATCAAGTCCACACTTTCCGCAATCAAATGGCCAAGTTGAGAACGGTGTGCACGTTGTTAAACAGCTTATGAGCAAGGCGAATGACTCACATTCCGACATTCACTTGGCTCAATTATGATATAGATCCTCACCGTTAAGCTCAGGGCTATCACCAGCTCAAATGCTTTTCAACCGAGATGTGAGAACAACATTACCAGCACTACAGTTCAGCAATCTGGATCATTCAGAAGTGCTTGTCAAGTTAAGACACCAACGCCTTAAACAAAAGCAGCATTATGATCAGCATGCAAAACCACAGCAACCATTGAAAGTTAATGACATGGTTCGATTGCGACATCCGGATGGAGGATGGTCGAACACTGCAACAGTAATACGACAAGCAGTGCCACGCTCCTATATTGTAAAGTCTGATGAGGATGTGCTGTTTAGACATAATTGGCAAGACTTACTAAAGTTTCAACTTCCTAAACCTGTGTTGTATCTACATGATTCACTCACTCGACGACGCTTTAAACCATCTATAAGTGAACAGAAGGACATTAAAACTTCAGTGACTCCTTGTCCACTTAGGAGATCAACTAGAAGAAGACGCAAACCAATCGTTTGAACTTGTTACCATTGGACTGATTAACTCATTGATTTTATGTAATGCATTTGCAAACTGCATCAATTATGTTTGTTCAATTTTCTTTACAACATACAGAAAATCTGTAACACACAAAAAAAGGGGGGATATAGTGTATAAAAACAAGCTTCCTCTGCTCCCCGCTCTCTTTTGGGTGTGTTGTGACGAGAGGATAGGAGTGTAGATTAGCTCAGAGTGTTAGTGTAGATAAATATAGTTACTGTATTTAGATCTTGTTAACCTTATTGCTAGTTTTAATATTAAAGTAAAGAACTCACAAAATAATTGTTTGTTACTCAGTAAATCTTTTGTTATTACTGGACGACTTTGAGTCTTTCTCATCAAGATTCAGAAAACCTCATCAACAACAGTACTGAGTAACATATATTACATTCAGTAGTATAACATAACATACTACCAGAAGTGTAATTATACAGGGAGGAAGACTCCAGGGTAGCGGGGGTCTAGCCAGGGAGGTGAATACCGGGGATAACTCCAGGATACTGGGGAGGAAGACTCCAGGGTACCTGGGCCAGTCCTGAGGATGCCTTATGCTGCTGGGCCACGGGTTTCTTGAAACGGCCCCACAGAGGGAAGGGAAGCCTGAGGCAATGCAGGTGGGGGGGTCATCGCGGACTGATGGTTCCACTCAAATCTAGAGGCGGGAGGCTTCTGAAGACAGGATGTTGACAGGGCAAGGTTAATGGAAAGACATGTCAATGAACAGTACCCAGTTGCAGCTGTGACACTATCTCAATTGACATGCATGGAGTCTAACTATGCCCACTCAAGCACCACTCAGGTGTTTGAACGCCACTGATTGCTGCTCAGCATTTAACCCTTGGAGCACTGACTTCCAAAATTGTGGATTTTTTTTTTTAAGAACTAGGAGCAGGAGTAGGCCATCTGGCCCCTCGAGCCTGCTCCGCCATTCAATGAGATCATGGCTGATCTTTTGTGGACTCAGCTCCACTTTCCAGTCCGAACACCATAACCCTTAATCCCTTTATTCTTCAAAAAACTATCGATCTTTATCTTAAAAACATTTAATGAAGGAGCCTCTACTGCTTCACTGGGCAAGGAATTCCATAGATTCACAACCCTTTGGGTGAAGAAGTTCCTCCTAAACTCAGTCCTAAATCTACTTCCCCTTATTTTGAGGCTATGCCCCCTAGTTCTGCTTTCACCCGCCAGTGGAAACAACCTGCCCGCATCTATCCTATCTATTCACTTCATAATCTTATATGTTTCTATAAGATCCCCCCTCATCCTTCTAAATTCCAATGAGTACAGTCCCAGTCTACTCAACCTCTCCTCGTAATCTAACCCCTTCAGCTCTGGGATTAACCTAGTGAATCTCCTCTGCACACCCTCCAGTGCCAGTACGTCCTTTCTCAAGTAAGGAGACCAAAACTGAACACAATACTCCAGGTGTGGCCTCACTAACACCTTATTCAATTGCAGCATAACCTCCCTAGTCTTAAACTCCATCCCTCTAGCAATGAAGGACAAAATTCCATTTGCCTTCTTAATCACCTGTTGCACCTGAAAACCAACTTTCTGCGACTCATGCACTAGCACACCCAGATCGCTCTGCCCAGCAGCATGTTTTAATTTTTTATGATTTAAATAATAATCCCTTTTGCCGTTATTCTTACCAAAATGGATAACCTCACATTTGTCAACATTGTATTCCATCTGCCAGACCCTAGCCCATTCACTTAGCCTGTCCAAATCCCTCTGCAGACTTCCAGTATCCTCTGCACTTTTTGCTTTCCCACTTATCTTGGTGTCGTCTGCAAACTTGGACACATTGCCCTTGGTCCCCAACTCCAAATCATCTATGTAAATTGTGAACAGTTGTGGGCCCAACACTGATCCCTGAGGGACACCACTAGCTACTGATTGCCAACCAGAGAAACACCCATTAATCCCCACTCTTTGCTTTCTATTAATTAACCAATCTTCTATCCATGCTCCTACTTTCCCCTTAATGCCATGCATCTTTATCTTATGCAACAACCTTTTGTGTGGCACCTTGTCAAAGGCTTTCTGGAAATCCAGATATACCACATCCATTGGCTCCCCGTTATCTACCGCACTGTTAATGTCCTCAAAAAATTCCACTAAATTAGTTAGGCACGACCTGCCCTTTATGAACCCATGCTGCGTCTGTCCAATGGGACAATTTCCATCCAGATGCCTCGCTATTTCTTCCTTGATGATAGATTCCAGCATCTTCCCTACTACCGAAGTTAAGCTCACTGGCCTATAATTACCCACTTTCTGCCTACCTCCTTTTTTAAACAGTGGTGTCACGTTTGCTAATTTCCAATCCGCCGGGACCACCCCAGAGTCTAGTGAATTTTGGTAAATTATCACTAGTGCATTTGCAATTTCCCTAGCATCTCTTTTAGCACTCTGGGATGCATTCCATCAGGGCCAGGAGACTTGTCTACCTTTAGCCCCATTAGCTTGCCCATCACTACCTCCTTGGTGATATCAATCCTCTCAAGGTCCTCACCTGTCATAGCCTCATTTCCATCAGTCACTGGCATGTTATTTGTGTCTTCCACTGTGAAGACCGACCCAAAAAACCTGTTCAGTTCCTCAGCCATTTCCTTATCTCCCATTATTAAATCTCCCTTCTCATCCTCTAAAGGACCAATATTTACCTTAGCCACTCTTTTTTGTTTTATGTATTTGTAGAAACTTTTACTATCTGTTTTTATATTCTGAGCAAGTTTACTCTCATAATCTATCTTACTCTTCTTTATAGCTTTTTTAGTAACTTTCTGTTGCCCCCTAAAGATTTCCCAGTCCTCTAGTCTCCCACTGATCTTTGCTACTTTGTATGTTTTTTCCTTCAATTTGATACTCTCCCTTATTTCCTTAGATATCCACGGTCGATTTTCCCTCTTTTTATCGTCCTTCCTTTTTGTTGGTATAAACCTTTGCTGGGCACTGTGAAAAATCACTTGGAAGGTTCTTTACTGTTCCTCAACTGTTTCACCATAAAGTCTTTGCTCCCAGTCTACCTTAGCTAGTTCTTCTCTCATCCCATTGTAATCTCCTTTGTTTAAGCACAAAACACTAGTGCTTGATTTTACCTTCTCACCCTCCATCTGTATTTTAAATTCCATCATATTGTGATCGCTCCTTCCGAGAGGATCCCTAACTATGAGATCCTGAATCAATCCTGTCTCATTACACAGGACCAGATCTAGGACCGCTTGTTCCCTCGTAGGTTCCATTACATACTGTTCGAGGAAACTATCGCGGATACATTCTATAAACTCCTCCTCAAGGCTGCCTTGACTGACCTGGTTAAACCAATCAACATGTAGATTAAAATCTCCCATGATAACTGCTGTACCATTTCTACATGCATCTGTTATTTCTTTGTTTATTGCCTGCCCCACCATAATGTTACTATTTGGTGGCCTATAGATTACTCCTATCAGTGACTTTTTCGCCTTACTATTCCTGATTTCCACCCAAATGGATTCAACCTTATCCTCCATAGCACCGATGTCATCCCTTACTGTTGCCCGGATGTCATCCTTAAATAACAGAGCTACACCACCTCCCTTACCATCCACTCTGTCCTTCCGAAAAGTTTGATACCCTCGGATATTTAACTCCCAGTCGTGACCATCCTTTAACCATGTTTCAGTAATGGCCACTAAATCATAGTCATTCACGATGATTTGCGCCATCAACTCATTTACCTTATTCCGAATACTACGAGCATTCAGGTAAAGTACACTTATGTTGGCTTTTTTACCTCTGTTCTTAATCTTAACACCTCGATCAGTAACCTCTCCTAAGTTATATTTCCTCTTAACCTTTCTCCTAATTTTCCTTGTCGTCGAACCCACATCTTCCTGTAACAACCTGCCTCGTCACTTACCATTAATGTTTTCACTTCCCATTTTTTTTCTTTTAGTATTCCTGGTCCTATTCACTGAGCTCCCCTCAGTCACTGTACCTTGTACTGTCGCCCTTTTTGATTTTTGACTATGGCTTCTCTGCCTTACACTTTCCCCCTTACTGCCTTTTATTTCTGTCCCTGTTTTACTACCTTCCAACTTCCTGCATCGGTTCCCATCCCCCTGCCACATTAGTTTAAACTCTCCCCAACAGCTCTAGCAAACACCCCCCCTAGGACACCGGTTCCAGTCCTGCCCAGGTGCAGACCGTCCGGTTTGTACTGGTCCCACCTCCCCCAGAATCGGTTCCAATGTCCCAGGAATTTGAATCCCTCCCTCTTGCACCATCTCTCGAGCCACGTATTCATCCTCTCTATCCTGACATTCCTACTCTGACGAGCTCGTGGCACTGGTAGCAATCCTGAGATTACTACCTTTGAGGTCCTACTTTTTTACCATGGTATGCCTGTGCCACTGGTTGACTGGGCAAACAACTACATTCCCTTGCAGAGTTGGCAATGGCACAGTGCTCAAGGAGAGTGCTCCTAAACCTTGGCTGTGTGCTGAGATGTGTATTGACATGTGCTCCCATAGACCAGATTGAGTGCAAGGCCTTGGAGTGAAGCTGAGGATAATGCCTGCACCTCAGATGAGAGCTCAGGATGCAGTCGAGTGGCCAAAGGTGTGGCCACTCGGTCATGTGATGTGGGAGTAAAAGTGGTGTGAGGGTTTGCCAAAGCAGAACGTGAAGTAAGGATACGGCATCAATGTGGTGGCCAGGACTTGAGTCAATCAGCTTTGAGAGGCAGTTCCAGATGATGAATGGGTAAAGAGTGGTCCTTAGGAGACAAATGCTAACCACCATGTCTCTTTTTGATCACATCTGCCACTTTCTGCAGGATTTGGCGCCACTGTTAGTGTCGCTGAAAGTTACAGCGACGCTCAATTTTTACACCAGTGACTCCTTCCAGTCCTTCATAGGGGTCTCTGCGGGATTTTGCAAGTCTCTGCACAGAAGCGTATCCCGGAATTGATGGACAAAATCTTTGTGCGGGCAAACAACTTTGTCCATTTCGACTGGGGTCAGGAAAGCCAGGATGCAAGAACAATGGGCTTTGTGCAAATCTTTGGCTTTCCACAGGTGTAGGGCGCTATCAATTGCACTCATGTGGCACTCAGATCTCTGGGACATTAAGCAGTGAACTACATGAACTGCAAGGACTCCCACTCGCTGAATGTTCGGCTGATCTGCAACCATACCAAATGCATCCTGCAGGTGTGTGCTCGCTTACCAGGGAGTATGCATGAATTCTACATTCTGTGCCTCTCAGATCCCTGACATGTTTGAGAGTCCACAGAGGCTGCAGTATTGGCTCATCGGGGACAAGGGCTACCCTTTGAGGAGGTGGCTGATGGTGACTTTGTGGATGCCAGAATGCAGCTGAGTCAAGATACAATGAGGCTCAAACTGCAACCCACACTTTGGTGGAGCATGGAGATGCTGATGATGGGGTTCCAGTGCCTAGGCCGGTCTGGTGGAGTCCTGTAATACAGTCCGCAGAAGCTGTCACGCATTGCCCATCGCCTGATGCACCCTGCACAACCTGCCGCTGCAACAGGGGAGGAACTGCCTGAGGAGGAAATGGAGGCGCAGCACATTTCCTCTGATGAGTAGGATGTCAAATGGGACGAGACTGAGGAGATCCTTGAGGGAGAGGATGTGGGCCATGAGACAATGGCGATGTGCAGACAAAGCACAGAAGCTCAATGCCACCATATTCATGGAGTCTGATGAGGATATCCAGTGAAAATACTCCATTATCTTCACATGGCTTCTGTGAGCACTGCTATCCTGTCTGACTGATGGCAATGCACATTCTCTGTGATAATTCTCCTGTCATGGGGAGGATGTGGTTACCCATAGTCCCGACAATCCAGGAGGATGATGACAACTTGCAGTGGGGGCAGTGCATAAATCCTCACAGAGCATCTTTGAATGTCTGACTCCTGTCTGGCTGACGTCAGCTCACTTGCTCTCAATGATTAGGATCATATCATGGCGATGCATCAGGAAACGTTGCACCTGTCCTGATCTTACTCCTTCATGAGCTGTACCTTTTATAGTTCAGTATCACCAGAGGCTGAGATAGGCGAGATGTGGGGATACAGTCACATCTCAGAGGTGCAGAGGGCAGGCATAAACAATAACTGGACTAAGCGACGTTAACCCTGTATATGTGGACGACATCCTCATTCCCATCGAGAATCAAATTTTCAGGTCGGGACTACAGGAACACATCATCAGAACAAGGAGCCAAAGGGTGCAAATAGTGAGAATTTATTTACAGAGCTGAACATTATGTACAAGTGCTGAACACCCATGCACAATGAGAGCTTCTTAACCTTTCTAACCCTGCATCTTGGTGCAGCTCCCAAATCTACAGTGGAGGTAGAGACAGCCTCCATGCCCTATTATCTGTGATTACCTTGGCGGGCGTCCTCTGGAGGGCTTTGGCCTGTTTTGGGGGTCTTGCTCTAAGGCAGTGCCAAACTCCTCGGCCTGTGGGGCTGGAGCTGAATCGGTCACAGGGAGAGGGGATTCAGATGGGCGGGACACTCCCTGAGTCACCTGGGAGGATAGCCCTGGGGTGTGCAGCAGCTGATCCTCCTCTAAATGGGTGTCCAAGGGCCCCTGGCTTCCTCCTTGGGCTAGAGAGGCAGCTGGAATGAGCTCGAGAATCCCCACTCTCCTCTGGCCTTGGCATTCATGGATCCGAGCAAATGTCTGAACCATGGAATGCATGACCTGCAGCAGTGCAGAACAAACATCTTGCACCATGGAGGTCACCACCCTTGTTGTGTAGACCTTGTTGCATTGGCGTGTCGGCAAAATCACCTCGGATATAAAGCAGACAGACTCCTCCATTCAGCCTTTCAATCCGAGGAGATGTCCCTTCTTGATTTTACCAAGTTAGTTTTTGGAACTCCAGCAACTGAGGCATGATCAAGTCCAGAGGCACATCAGCCGACTGGGACTGCAGATTCCTGGTCTTCAGAAATCCTCCGAGTGCCGCCACCTGGAGCACCTTGTCTCCCCCTGCTGTGGTTCTGAGAGTATGATGTGCTCACCAGATTATGAACCTGAGGCTACTCTACAACTACGTCCCAACAAGATGTGTATCTCTGCACTGGAACAGGGTGTGGGTGAACGCCACGATGGTTCTTCAATATTGGGGTCTGTGGATCCTTCCTCTGTGCTGGTGTCGGGACTGCAGTCAAAAATCTGGCTGGTGGACTCCCCGGGCTGTTTCCCAGGTGTGCCTGTGAAAAAAAGGAGGCGATTGATGTATGGCAGAGGCCTTTTGAAGCAGCAGACATGACTCACAGTATTGTTGTCTGATAGATGATGCAATGCTTGAACCTCATTTGGTTTATCTCCGCCAACCTCACCATCAGCTCGGCAGCAGTCAGCCTCCTCCCCAACCAGCTTGATGGCTCCATCCTCGAAGTCCATGAGGATCCCGAGTTCTGGCATCACTCCACCCATCTAGGATCTCTCCCTCTTGTTGTGATTTAGCTTGGCCTGCATGAAGACAGATGAGGAGGGTGTAAGCAGGACACAGCCAGGGCAGGTGATAAGAATGCCTGGCATGTGTGGATGGTGAGTGGGACCAGCGAGGTGATGAGGACACAGCCTGCAGGAGAGTTGAAAATGTGTGTTGGAGAGCGAGCGATGGTGTCCCTTGAGTTGGCAGTGAATTAGGTTTCTGACGATTTGTGTGTGAGTTGGAAGTGATGGGAAGAGTGACATTCCCTGGTAGATCAGAGAACTTTACTCATCCTCTTGCGGCTTTGGATGGCTGTCCTCTTCGGGGCATTGTCACTCATGACTGCTGCCACCCCCTTCCATGCTGGGTTTGTGACTTTGCTGCTGGGTTTACTCCCCGAGCGCAGGTAAATTATGTCATAGCAGGTCTCAATGGCATTGAGGCGTCTATCCAAGGAAGCGTTGGAGGATTTCTTGGCAGCCATCACTTCTTGGCACCCTATGGAATGCTTTTAAATGTGGCACCCTGATGATTGCAGCACTGAGAAGATGGTGGGGTGGGCAAATCAGAGGCCACCCCACAGCAGTACAGCTTGGAACCTGTACCTGAAGGTTTTTGGTACTATGTTCTGCAGTATACAGCTGGAAAAAGCTGCCATTGCCACCAGCAGGCTCAATGCCGCTTTTCCCGCCCGCCCTCGGCCTTGCCATTTTCCGGGAATATCTTGACCCTGGTGATCAGAATTGTGTGCAAAAGTCCAGCTGTGACCGAACCATCGTTTTATATTTTTTCAGCATTACATCCCTAAAACTTGTGCTATACCTCATGCAATAAATGAAAGTATTCCATATGTCTTCTTTACCACCTTATCTACCTGTTCTGCCACCTTCAGGGATCTGTGGACAATGCAGTCTGAAGTCTCACTTCCTGTACCCCTTTCAATATCTTCCCATTTATTGAGTATTCCTGTGCTTTGCTTGCCCTCCCCAAATGCATTTCCTCACACTTTTACAGACAGAATTCCATTTGCCATCTTTCCGCCCACTCAACGAAACTACTGATATCATTCTGGAGACAATAGCCAACCTCTTACCATTGCCCAAATGGCTGATATTTGTGTCATCTGCAAATTTCCAAATCATGCCTCCCATATTTAAGTCCAAATCATTTATACAACAAACAGCAAGGGACTCAATCCTGAGCCCTGTGCAACACCACTGGAAACTGCTTTCCATTCGCTAAAATGTCTGTTGATCGTTACCCTTTGCTTCCTGCCAACAATTTGATTTTAGTGAATTTGATAAAAGGAAGGATTAGCTGAGTGTGGTAGTCTGTGTAGAGGTATTACGGTACCTGGTAATGCTGGAACACCATTGGTAGATATTGTATGTTTCCTATTGGTCAAGCTGTATGGTAGCTCCGCCCTGCAAGGCGGGGTATAAGAACCCGTGCCGCCCCAGCAGCCTTCTTTCTGTACCTGAGCTGCTGAGGGAAACATCTAGCTTATTAAAGCCTTAGTTGGACTACAACCTCGCTTTAGTGGTCATTGATCGTGTATCACTGAGCTAAATGTCCTTCTTCACCTTCACTTGCCTTTGTGACCAGAGATTTTCCACAGTTTTGGCCAGCTGGTTTCTATCTCATTTCAATTTAATGAAATACTTCTTCAGAAAATAATTTTGTAAATAAAGAGTAAATACCTAAACTTCCACTAATGATTGTGAACCAGGGCTGCTTATCATAGATGGGTATATAAAATTCCTAATCCATATCAACCATAGAAATGAGACCAATTCCATTGTTCCCACCCCTTTTGGCTGCATACATTCCAAATCATAATCACACTCATTAGCTTTGTCACTCTCTGATAAGCAATCCAAAAATGTCTCCAAATAGTTTCAGGGATCCTCCAAATCCTTCAGGAGAGACAAGCCTCTGGGAAAGTTTAAACTATAATGAATTGCGATTGATGCTACTTCAATCTAGATTCCCTGGAGTAATATTTTCTAGGCAAACATAGCTCAGCAGAAAACTTAACTGCAGCGATCCCCAAAGCAGTGTCATACAAGAGAAAAATAAATCTTCTCAAATGGTAATTAAAAGCACAAACACGTTTGGAACATAATTGATGGTTTCAATCAAGAACAACAAAGAACAAAGAAATGTACAGCACAGGAACAGGCCCTTCGGCCCTCCAAGCCCGTGCCGACCATGCTGCCCGACTAAACTACAATCTTCTACACTTCCTGGGTCCGTATCCCTCTATTCCCATCCTATTCATGTATTTGTCAAGATGCCCCTTAAATGTCACTATCGTCCCTGCTTCCACCACCTCCTCCGGTAGCGAGTTCCAGGCACTCATTACCCTCTGTGTAAAAAACTTGCCTCGTACATCTACTCTAAACCTGCCCCTCTCACCTTAAACCTATGCCCCCTAGTAATTGACCCCTCTACCCTGGGGAAAAGCCTCTGACTATCCACTCTGTCTATGCCCCTCATAATTTTGTAGACCTCTATCAGGTCGCCCCTCAACCTCTTTCGTTCCAGTGAGAACAAACCGAGTTTATTCAACCGCTCCTCATAGCTAATGCCCTCAATACCAGGCAACATTCTGGTAAATCTCTTCTGCACCCTCTCTAAAGCCTCCACATCCTTCTGGTAGTGTGGCGACCAGAATTGAACACTATACTCCAAGTATGGCCTAACTAAGGTTCTATACAGCTGCACCATGACTTGCCAATTCTTATACTCGATGCCCCGGCCAATGAAGGCAAGCATCCTCCCTCAAATTCATTTCTACTAATTCAGTTTAAATATTCTAAAATCTTTTGGATCTGGCAAGAAACTCCTCTATGTATCTGACTGCTGAGCTGTGATTATTACATTTATCTTCATTTTCTGTAATTTTGCACGAAAAACTCCAATCGGTTGAAGAAAATGACTGCAGCCAGCATAAAGTACTTTTAAGATGCACTCCACTGTCTTCATTAATTCTGTTGATGCTCTTATTTTGCCTTGCAGCCAATTGCTTTCTCGCGTAGACATGCCCTCAGATCATTTCCAGTATTTTTCTTGTGCTGGTTATGTAGCACAGAATATGAAGGAATTTTCTGTGATCACATTAAGCTGGAAGATAGAAATTACCTTTCTGTCTGCAGTTGGAAGGCAGGGCCAGTTTGGCATGTAAGAACGCAAAAAATAGGAGCAAGAGATGGATACGGTTCCACGAGGCTGCTTTGCCATTCAATAAGATCATGGCTCATTTTCGACTTCAACTCGATTAAATGACTGAATACATTCTTACCTCAAGCCATTGCAAAATCATTATGAAAGTTAGATTTTCATACGACCTTTCATGTCAAAGTGAGTAAAAATGTGACAGCAAATGAGTTACTTTTTTTGACAGGCAGTGACAGTTTTCATGTAAACACACTGAACTCCCATTCTGAACCACCGACAGTCCACAGTCAATATGATGAATAGCAATTCAGTTGGTCTTTTGGTGAAGCATTGAATGTTGGTTCGTAAACTGTTAGAGCTACTTGCAAAAGATCCCATGTATCATTTCTGTCATGTTGCGCAAAACTGTGTGAAAATAGTTAACACATTTTTATATTCAGCTGATAATGGTTCAAAGGATTTCTGGGACCAAACAAATTGTCCTATATCAGGCTTGTCCAACCTTGTCTTGTGAGGGGACAACATTTCGATTTTTCTCACACATATAGGGCCAATGAGCAAATTTCAGAAAAGTAAGATTTGACACAACATTAAACATGAATTGCAAAAAAAAAGCTGGTGAATGCAAAGAAACAACTTGCTAAGCAAAAAGAAATAACAAAAAGCTGATAATTAAAAATTGAGTAATAAATAAAGACGACCATTTTAGTGTGAAAGGGTGAGAGTGTGTGTGTGTGTGTGAGTGGATCACTCCCAGTCTCAAGTGATGTGTTGGGTGTTCTGGATCACATACAGGTCACCAACACTTGAAGTAGTGCAACACTATTTTATTAAAAGGTTAATTATTTAAACATACTTGAACTGTGCGTAAATACAATACCAGCTTTAACTAAAGACCTTTGCCTTGTCCTAACCAGGTGATGCACTCAGCACATGGTGAATGTCTGTGTTGCAGGCTGTGAGCTCTGTGCTCCTAGCTAGCTGCTACTCGAATGAGCGGGAACTCTGATGTCCCCTGTCTTAATAGTGTGTGTGCTCTCACTGGTGATTGGCTGCGGTGTTGTGTATGTTGATTGGTCCCATTGTGTGTCCATCAGTGTGTGTCTGCACCATGATATGCTGGTGTATATTATGACATCAAGGTGCTCAATCAATCCACTGTGAGAGTGCCTGTTGGCATATCGCGGTGAAGGTGAATGAGAACACACACACCTCCACATGCACTCACCATATCCCGCCCTATCCCACCCACTCCCGCCCTCTCTTGCCCTCCAACTCTGCCCTCTCTCTCCCTCTCCCGCCCATCTTCGCCCTCCGCCCTGTCCTTTCTCATCCTCTCCTGCCCATCCCCACCCTCTCTTGCCCTTCCCGTCCCTCTCTCGCTGCCCACTCCACCCTCTCTATCCCTCCCCAATCCTCTCCCACTCTCTCTCATGCTCTTCTGCTCTCCCCACTCTCTCCTGCTCTCCCCACCTTCTCCCTCACTCATGCTCGCTCTCACTCACGTTCTCCCTCATTTAATTATTCAGTCATCTACCATTATTCAGTCACCCACCCCCACTCATCCTCACTCATTCACTTACGTATCCTCACTCACCCATCCACTCTTAACTCAACCTTCCTCACATTGACTTACTCACCTACCCTGACTCACAAAATCTGCTTGGGAGGGAGGAGTAGGTGCGACGAGAGCTGAAGAGAGACCTGGAGTGAAGCCTGGGGCACCTGAATGCGGGTTCCTGCCAAGGGGAGGGCTGAGAAGCAGGGGGGCACCAGGGGTGAAGGGGAGAATCCCAGGGGGAACTGGGGTGGGGAATGCCATGTTCATGTGAACATAGAAAATACAGCACAGAATAGGCCCTTTGGCCCACGATGTTGTGCCGAACCTTTGTCCTAGATTAATCATAGATTATCATTGAATTTACAGTGCAGAAGGAGGCCATTCGGCCCTTTGAGTCTGCACCGGCTCTTGGAAAGAGCACCCTACCCAAACTCAACACCTCCACCCAACACCAAGGGCAATTTTGGACACCAAGGGCAATTTATCATGGCCAATCCACCTAACCTGCACATCTTTGGGCTGTGGGAGGAAACCGGAGCACCCGGAGGAAACCCACGCAGACAAACAGAACGTCTAGTTCTTGACTAGTCAAAATAATTGATTATAAAACAAATGCTTGGTAAAGATAACTGGAATAAATATATTACAAACTACTAACACTAATTATTCTTGAGCTACTGTAAAATCCATCTATCCAACTCCCCGAGGCACAGAGTCACATTGTAGGTTTACACTGCCAGCTGCTGGTCAGAAGTCATGTACATTATTATATACAAGATAGCTTATGCATATTATCACATCCCCTTTCCTTTGGAAATGTAGTTATTCACATTCCCAATAATTTTTTTTACAATGCAATGATATGCATAAATCTTTAGAACATTTATCTGTTTACAGTCCATCACAAATTCAGTCTCTCAGGTTTACGTCTTTGCCTTGTTGATCTGAGTGGCGGTTGAATTTCTGAAGTTACTTCATCTTTTATTGGGTTGTGGATGCTGCTTGCTGTTCTTCTTGTATTGGTGTGTCTTTATCTTGTTGTGGCTCTGTATGCTGAACTATATCTTCTTCAGGTGTTTTAGGAATACTCACCACTGCTTCTTGCGGTTGCATTACAAAAGGTTGCTGAACTTTCAACGGAGCTCTTCTGTTTCTCCTTAAGATAATGCCGTCATCTGTGATGAGCAGATATGAATTTGGACCTGCCTATTGCAGTACCTTCACATACTTTTACCATCCATTCCCTTTGTAATCTTCCGGTTTGACTGTGTCATCTGGCTGCAGTGGTTGGAGTCTTCTCGCGGATTTATCGTAAAGTCTCTTTGTGGGTTTGTCATCATATCCTTTGCCTCCTTTTTTGAAAGATCAAGGGCTGAGTCTAAGTACCGATGCCAACGGAGGATCCGTGGAGTTCCATGTCAGAAATTCTAACCCGCACCGATTCCGCTACCGGTGAGGGGCCAGTGTGGACCACCCGCTGAGCGCACGAAAAACGATTTGGGAATCCCCAGGTCCGTGATGGACATGCGCAGGGCTGACAAGCTGCAGCTGCGCGTACACTATCCATCCCCACACTTACGCCGATTGCACCCGAAAAGATGGTGGCGGTTGTGCTGGACCATGTACCCGTCCACCCCGACCCCAGGGCCCATCTCCTGGCCACTCCCCACTACTCCCCCCAGCCCTGGCAGAAGCCCCTCGGCCAGCGGCACGACTGTCGGCAAAGTATGGCGGTGCTGGATACTGCCCGTATGCATTCTCTCTCTCTCCGCAGCCACAATGCCAGGTTCATGACTGTTGAGAGCACTTGGGAACTCGGCCCATCGGAGGCGGAGCATCGCGGGTGTGTCCGATAATGAGATGCGAACACAGTTGCAACTACGCGTGTCGCAATGATGCCGTTTTGGAGGGGGTAGAACATCGCGGTTCTATGTCAAACTGGCACCTGCCACGATTTTGCCTCCGAGGTTATTCTCCGCTTGATTGCCATTTCCAATTTCGGCGTCGGCCAACGGAGAATCCCGCCCCGGTTTCTTCTCTAAGCTTGGAGTAACTGACTCTTTCGGCTGAACTGAAACTTCCTACAGCATGTGCAGTTTTTTAGCTTTCTGCACTGTGCGCAGCTGTTCATTTTCCTACACTGTTTGAAGTGTTACACCATTGCTTCAATATCTCAGTTGATGCCCGGCCAATAGACTGTCTTTGGTTCTTTTCTTGCCCTTCATGGATTTTGCTAAGAATCACCGATTGCAGAATTACAATTCTTTGTTGTTGAAGCAAAAGTCCATTTGCATCATTTAACTCTGCCCTTATTTTATAAAAACTTAAGCAGGAACCTTCAGGCCATCCCTCATGTTAGCATCTTTTGCAAGTCTGTGGGCGAAATTCTCTGTTGCCAGATGCCGATATCGTAATCGCGATTGGGTAGAGAATCCTTTCCGATGCCCAAAGCGGGGATGGTGCCCTGTTTGACGTCGGTTTCCAAGTCTCCACCCCCTCTTAAATGGCATCATCACGTTGCGCGCCGTACGCTGTTGAAACAGCTTTAGCGCATCATCAGAAGGCCTTCCCCCGATGCTCCGCCCCTGATGGGCCGAGTTCCCGACCGCACAGTTAACGTGCGGTCTGAGCGGTCGGGAACCCGGTGTGAAAGCAGTGGACTGTGCCCAGCGCCACCACACTTGGCCGGGAGCCATGCCGCTGGCCAGGGGGGCTTCCATGAGGGATGGGGGCACTGGTGGGCTGTGGCCAAGAGTTGGCTTGTGGGGTCGTATTTGGGGGTTGGGACCGCGCATGGCAGAGGCTATGTTGTATGGCGCGACCACTGCAGGTTTTACCCGACGCCGATGCTCGCCCCTCATTGATTCTGGAATTGGTAAGGGTTCGGTGCCGATTTTGGCGTTGGAAAACGCCCAGGAATTCTCCGTTTCAGCGGAGTTTACCCAATCTGTAGGTTGTTCTATGCGTTTAATTACACCAAAAGATGTCATCATTTCTAGGTCAGACTTAAATTTGTCTTTCAATGGAGCTGGTACATGTCTCGGTGCGAGAATTACTGGCTTTGCGTTTTACTTTAATTGGATTTCATATGCGTAAGGTAAAGTGCCAAAGCCTCGTAATATCTCAGGAAATTCCTTGTGTGGAATCTACTGATGCATGCGGTCTGGTTGCAGTGCCATCTGCACTGTAAACCCACTGAACGAGTTGAAGTTCCTCACACGCTTCTACTCCTAATAGAGATTCGTGTTCTGCCTCTACAATGGAAAAGTTTACAGTGTGAACTCTGTTTTTCACATTTACACGATCTCGCATGCTCCTTGTGTCGCAATTTAATTTTTGTTGTCGTCTCTCAGCAGAACTGCTTTGTTCAATACTTGCAGTTTAATTCTCAGCTCTTTTAAATCTGACAGACTGATGAGGTTGGCCCTCGTTCCTGTGTCGAGTTTGAAGGTTATTAATGTGCCACTTATCATTAATGGAACTGTCCATTTGTCTTTTGGTGTATTTGCATTTAATTCACGAATGCTGAAAATTGTCATGAAAGCATTGTCATTTTGCATGATTTGACTATCCGTGTCTTCACTAGAAATCATGTCAACAAAGCAAGTGTCTTCGAGGCACACTTCAACTGTGTGCCTGTGGCTTTTGCTTGTTCCGGTTTTCTCTTGGAAAAGCATTGCGTTGCAAAATGATTTTTGCTGTTACAGTTGGAGCATATCTTTCCAAATGCTGGTCATTGTTGTGGCAAATGTTGTGTGCCGCATTGCTGGCATGAAATGGAGGATAGAATCGGCTGCTCAAAATGGCTGCCTGCGATGGACCACGATTATTACTCGAGTGCGTCACTACACGAATGGCATCAGCTGCCTCTTCTATCTTCACGCCCAAATGTCTGAGATTCAATGTGCTAATCTGCTTTGCTGCAAGCTTGCTAGTGTGACATATTTTGACAGCATCATCAAGCTGAAGCTCATTTTAGCACTGGGCTAAATAGCTGGCTTTTAAAGCAGTCCATGGCAGACCAGCAGCGCGGGTTCAATTCGCGTACCAGCCTCCCCGAACAGCCGCCGGAATGTGGCGACTAGGGGCTTTTCACAGTAACTTCATTTGAAGCCTACTTGTGACAAGCGATTTTCATTTCATTTCATTTTCTCTTAAAAGCCTCTCATGTACCTTGTTGTTAGAAATCCCGAACACTATCTGATCGCGGATCATTGAAGACTGAAGGGTACTAAAATTACATGACTGTGCCTTCAACCGCAAGTTGGTTAGAAAACTAGCAAATGATTTGCCTGCTTTCTGGGTGCGTGTGTGAAATATATAGCGCTCGAACATCTTATTTTGCGGGGGGAGAGCAATGCCGATCAAATTTCTTGAGAATTTTGTCAAAGTTCTTGCTATCCGCCTTGCTATCGAAGACAAATGTATTAAAAATTTCAAGCGAGTAGCTACAGTGAGCAGCAATGCGATACGCCTCTCATCAGAATGTGCCTGCAGACCAAGGGCTACAACATATAGTCTGAACTGCTATTTGTATACCGGCCAATTCTTATCTAAGTGTCACTCCCAAAGCTGTTGAGGTGCCTTCAGACTGTGGTGATATGCATCACTGTAAATACACAGGGGGTTAATGTAGACACTTTAGGACACTAAATACACAAGGGGTTAATGTACATACACTACACCTAGCTAGACACTAGAGGGAGCACCAGAGACATCATGACACAGACATTCAACCAATACGTCAGTAAGATAGGACACGACCAATGGGCAGTCACGACACACAAAGAGGTGACACTACCACAAGGGGGCTACCCATATAAAAGGACACAGCACACATGATCTTCCTCTTTCCAGTGGAGACACTTAGTGAGTACAGACAGGGTTGATTGAAACACATCACACCCACCACGTGGATTGTAGCAGACTGGTTCGTTAGTCTGAGTAGCTATCGCAGGATTAACAGGAGAGTCGAATCCAAGTAGGAGAATTATTAATAGTTTAATAAATGTGTTAAAGTTATCTCCAAGTCTTAACCTTCCTTTGTCAGAGTGTACATCAAGGAAGCAGCTTATGCTATGTCAAGAGCATAACAAAACATGGTACCAAGGAGTGACCTGTTGAATCCCTATAGCTCAACTCAACAAATTTGCGACAACCAGCAACAGCACCCAGGCACGATGTTCGAGATTCCGGTTCCGCAGCAGCTCCGGTACCACGGCAATCTCAGTGCTAACTGGAGTGCGTTCAGGCAGAGATTTGAGATCTACCTGGTAGCGTCCGACCTAGATGGCGTGGCGGATGTAGAGAAAATAAAGCTCCTACTTACCATCGCACGTCCAAGAGCAGCTGAAATCTTCCAGACCTTCAAATACTCAAAGGGGCAAAACAAGACCGACTTCCAGGCAGTCCTGGACAAATTCCAAGAATTCTGCAAGGAAGATACAAGAAAAAATGGTCAAAGAGGCGCCAATCCTGACCACGAAGCGAAGGTAAGCCTGCAGAAAATGGCAGTTTTGATTTGCAGCCATCTTGGAAAAGGTACCGAACATGCACAGTTGCGTGACAAGCGCACAGAACGGGAAGGTCCGTTTGCACATGCGCGAGAAGCTGCGCATGCGCAGTTGCGAACAAGGCCCCAAGTAAAGGAATAGCGATCTGCGCATGCGCAATCGCTTCCTACGCTCTACGTCACAAGTCAGAGGCCCCGGATGACACCCACTTAAAGGGGAAATGTCCCAAAACAAGAAGAAAAAAATTTTTAAGCCTCAAAACAAGATTCTTTCACCTGGAACAACAGCACAATGCCTGAAATTCGACCAGTAACTGAAAGTAACCTCCGCAGAACCCTGCAACAAGCAGTTAGCACCGGCCAAAGAGATGATACAGTCCTTGAAGACTATGACTCAGACTCTGAATTCTTCTTTGGACATCGCGAGTCCAATGCCAGCTCCGACACAAAACGTGATGATATGGTCTTGGAAGACCATGACTCAGATGAAGCTTTCACCTTGGGAGGCTACCGCAGTACCAAATCCAAACCGCAACTAGACGTGCTGCACATTGACGACCCAAACGACGAGTCCTTCGGAATGGGAATCCTCAGCCCAGCATATATGACATCCCGACTCGTGAGTGCAGGATTAAGCTGTGGCCTGACGCCAAGAGACAGAAAGCGGTACAAGCCCACAGAGAGCGGCCTGCTGCCACACAGAGAGTGGTCCACGCACCACGAAGGGTCCCAGCCTCCACACAGAAAGCGATGAAAGAATCCACAGCGAGACAACTGCACGTCGCCACACAGAAAGTGACTCCAGTGACACAAGCCTCCGCAGCGAGCTCGTGGACAGACTCCATGATAGAAGAAACGCAAGACTCCAGAGCGCAGTCCTTGCATGAACAAGAAGTGGCAGCGAGACAACTGCACGTCTCCACACAGAAAGTGACTCCACTGACACAAGCCTCCACAGCGAGATCCTGGACAGCCTCCACGATAGGGCCAACGCAAGACTCCAGAGCACAGTCCTGGCATGAACAAGAAGTGATGACAGTCTCCACAACGAGACCAATGCACGATTCCACACAGGGAACGCTGCAAGACTCCACAGAGGGAGTGACACAAGCCTCCACAGCGAGCTCGTGGACAGCCTCCATGATGGAAGGAATGCAAAACTCCAGAGCGCAGTCCTTGCATGAAGAAGACCATGAGGGTCTAGCAACCTCCTCTGAGCAACCAGCAGCAGATGATGCAGGTCTGCCACGCTCAAGTGTACAGCAAGAAGACTATGACAGTCTACCCAACTCAAGTGAATGACAAGAAATCACTGAGGCTCTACCCACTGTATGTGCGACAAGTGACGACGGCATCCCACTTCCCATACAAGATGTGCAACGTGACAGACCTCAGCTAGAGTGCACAGAGGCACTCGACAGTGAGACTACTGGTGACTCCGGTGACACAATGTTAATTTAATCCTCATCCGTTTGAGCCTCTCAACTACGAAACAGAACACCCGGAGGTCTTGTTCATCGTGGCCGGAGACTTCAACAAGGCCAACCTCAAGAGTGTACTGCCAAAATTCCACCAGCACATCTCCTGTCCCACCAGGGGCGACAACACTCTTGACCACTGCTACTCAAAAATCAAGGGCGCCTACCGTTCCATCCCCCGACCGCACTTTGGAAAACCAGACCATAAGACGGTGCTCCTTCTCCCGGCATACAAGCAGAAACTCAAGCGGGTGAATCCAGCTAAGAAGGTTGTGCAGTGCTGGTCCGAGGAGACAGAAGAGCTCTTACGTGACTGCTTAGAGACAGTGGACTGGTCCATATTTAAGAACTCAGCGACCAACTTAAATGAGTATGCCACCACCGTCACAGACTTCGTCAGCAAATGTGTGGACGACTGCGTGCCAAAGAAAGCAGTACGTACGTTCCCCAACCGGAAACCATGGCTCAATCACGAGATTGACTCCCTACTGAAGGACAGATCTGAGGCGTTCAAGGCAGACGACCCTGACCTATACAAGAAATCCAGGTACGACCTCCGCAGAGCCATCCGGAATGCCAAGAGAGAATATCAAACCAAGTTAGAGTCACAGACAGACTCTCGGCGGTTGTGGCAAGGACTAAACAACATAACGGGCTACAAAGCGAAGCCGAACAGTATCTCTGGCAGCAGCGCCACCCCTCCCCGATGAACTCAATGCATTCTATGCTCGGTTCGAGCAGGTAACCAACAATCCGCTGTCGAGTGCCCCAGCAGCCCATAATTCACCCATACCCACCATCACAGCTTCCGAAGTCAGATTGGCCTTCCTGAAAGTGAACCCTCGGAAGGCGACGGGCCCAGACGGGATCCCTGGTCATGCACTCAGAGCCTGCGCGGATCAGCTGGCAGAGGTATTCACGGACATCTTTAACCTGTCCCTACTCCAATCCGAGGTCCCCACCTGCTTCAAGAAGACCACCATCATACCGGTACCAAAGAAGAACCAGGCAACGTGCCTCAATGACTACCGACCAGTTGCCCTGACTTCAGTCGTAATGAAGTGCTTCGAGAGGTTGATCATGAAGCGCATCACCTCCATACTCCCAGAACACCTTGATCCACTGCAATTCGCATACCGCTGCAACCGGTCCACATCAGACACCATTTCCCAGGTCCTACACTCATCCCTAGAGCATCTCGAAAACAAGGACTCCTACATTAGACTCCTATTTATTGACTACAGCTCCGCCTTCAACACCATAATCCCAGCCAAGCTTGTATCAAAGCTCCAAAACCTAGGACTTGGCTCCCCACTCTGCAACTGGATCCTCGATTTTCTGACCAACAGACCACAATCAGTAAGAATGAACAACAACACCTCCTCCACAATAGTCCTCAACACTGGCGCCCCGCAAGGCTGCGTACTTAGCCCCCTACTCTACTCCCTGTACACACACGACTGCGTGGCAAAACCTGGTTCCAACTCCATCTACAAGTTTGCTGACGATACGACCATAGTGGGCCGGATCTCGAATAACGATGAGTCCGAATACAGGAGGGAGATAGAGAACCTAGTGGAGTGGTGTAGCGACAACAATCTCTCCCTCAATGCCAGCAAAACTAAAGAGCTGGTAATTGACTTCAGGAAGCAAAGTACTGTACACACCCCTGTCAGCATCAACGGGGCCGAGGTGGAGATGGTTAGCAGTTTCAAATTCCTAGGGGTGCACATCTCCAAAAATCTGTCCTGGTCCACCCACATCGACGCTACCACCAAGAAAGCACAACAGCGCCTATACTTCCTCAGGAAACTAAGGAAATTCGGCATGTCCACATTGACTCTTACCAACTTTTACAGATGCACCATAGAAAGCATCCTATCAGGCTGCATCACAGCCTGGTATGGCAACTGCTCGGCCCAGGACCGCAAGAAACTTCAGAGAGTTGTGAACACAGCCCAGTCCATCACACGAACCTGCCTCCCATCCATTGACTCCATCTACACCTCCCGCTGCCTGGGGAAAGCGGGCAGTATAATCAAAGATCCCTCCCACCCGGCTCACTCACTCTTCCAACTTCTTCCATCCGGCAGGAGATACAGAAGTCTGAGAACACGCACGAACAGATTCAAAAACAGCTTCTTCCCCACTGTCACCAGACTCCTAAATGACCCTCTTATGGACTGATTTCATTAACACTACACCCTGTATGCTTCATCCGATGCCAGTGCCTTTGTAGTTACATTGTATTGTGTTGCCCTATTATGTATTTTCTTTTATTCCCTTTTCTTCTCGTGTACTTAATGATCTGTTGAGCTGCTCGCAGAAAAATACTTTTCACTGTACCTCGGTACACGTGTCAATAAACAAATCCAATCCAATCCAATCCAATCCACAAGCAAATGCATTCCTGAATGTTTTGACTCTGGAGGGGGAGCATCAAGAAACCTCAGCTGACTCAAGTGAACCTGCAATGACTCTGGATTGGGAGCGTCAAGAAACCAAAGCTGATTCAGGTGGCCAGAAACGACTCCAGACAGGGAGCATCGACAAGTCAAAGCTGATTCAAGTAAGCCGGACATGACTCCAGAAGGGGAGCGCTGCGGTCTCAGTGACGGCACGCTCAAGGAAACAGCAGATGCCACAAAGGACGCTGACACGAATAACTGTGTGAAGGACTTGTATTATCCACAAAGTGTGGTCCTGGAGCGCAGCAAACACGACAACAAAACCAACCAACATAACAACAACATCAAAGACAATAGCAAGAAGCGTACCAAAGGCAACAACGTCGACAACAAGCACGACAAAACAACAACAATGGGACTACGACGGGAAGACATGGTACAACTCTGCAAATGAGGAACACTGTTACTGCTCAGCTCAGTAGAATGACATGCCATGGCAGGACGATGCATCTTACCAATTCACGTTTGCTACACTACCAACAGGCAACCCGGCTTTCAGGACAGATACCATCAAGAATTACCACCATAAGCACCGAAAGAAAGTGTCCAAATCAGTCAATGAAGTGATTTGAACACTTGAACACCTCCTGATGACCAAACACCAGGACACTGATGGCGTTCACAAGGGGATGACAACGTCACCATTGACACTTCTCTCCCAGACCATATAAATTCATGAACTTTGGACTCATAACTTTTATTTTGTATTGTCTTATCCTCAAAGTCATCACAACTATTATTTGGTCTTATATACTATTGTATAGTCATCACAGTCATCATAACTTGTACATAGCATCACTTATCTACCTGTTTTTGTTCAATTTTCTTTAATACTGTACAGAAAATATGTAACACGAGAAAAGGGGGGATGTGGTGATATGCATCACTGTAAATACACAGGGGTTAATGTAGACACTTTTGGACACTAAATACACAAGGGGTTAATGTACATACACTACACCTAGCTGGACACTAGAGGGAGCACCAGATACATCATGACACAGACATTCAACCAATATGTCAATAAGATAGGACACGACCAATGGGCAGTCATGACACACACACACAGGTGACACTACCACAAGGGGGCTACCCATATAAAAGGACATGATCTTCCTCTTTCCAGTGGAGACACTTAGTGAGTACAGACAGGGTTGATTGAAACACATCACACCCACCACGTGGATTGTAGCAGACTGGTTAGTTAGTCTGAGTAGCTATAGCAGGATTAATAGGAGAGTCGAATCCAAGTAGGAGAATTGTTAATAGTTTAATAAATGTGTTAAAGCTATCTCCAAGTCTGAACCTTCCTTTGTCAGAGTGTACATCAAGGAAGCAGCTTATGCTATGTCAAGAGCATAACAAAACACAGACCTTCCATCCTGGGCTTCAAAGTCTTACAGTGCATTGAATACCAGTTGCCAGTACGGTGATAGTAGAAAACATTTGTTTTCTTGTTGTACCTTCTTGTTCGGAGTTATCTTTAAATTGTTCGGATCTTCACAGAATCTTCTTGTTCTTAGTCGACCTTCAGTCCTGGTACCATGTCATGTTCCTGTGCAGTAGCCAATAGGAATGATGCACTACAGAACATCTACGGCGGGATTCTCCAATAATAGTGCCATGAAAGTCCAAAGTGATTCTCCAATTTGCAGGGGGCTTGCAATTCTTCTTGCAGCTCTGGCTGCAGATACGGGGCCCTGCCCTTCCGGTCGGGAGTCCACGGATACGCATGGCTGCGGCCTGCGGCGGCCGTCCCATGCGACATGGCAAACTCACACCGCGGACCATGATGGACAAAGTAGGTCTCCCAGAGATCATGCCCACCTGTAGATCGGTGCCGCTTGATCGCTTGTCTGGACGTCTGTGAGGCCACCCCCCCCCCCCCCCCCCCGGTGAAGGATTAGCAGCCCACCGCAAGGGTGGCCGCGGACTGAGTCCGCAGCCGCCACCGGCCGATCCCGACAGGCAAAATGTGGTCAGAACAATGCTGTTGTGAACTCGGCCAGTTGGCCTCGGAGAATCGCCATGGGAGCCTCTGTCAATGGCCCCTCCCCACACCGCACAGACCGCGCACGCGCGATTCGGGGCGATTCTCTGGGGATCGGAGACTCGTGGGAGCGGTGTTGCGCCAGATTTCGGTGTCAACGCCCATTCTCTGCCCCCGTGCTGATCGCGATTTTGGCGCAGAGGCTCGGAGAATCCCGCCCCTAGCTCTTGACTAGTTACACTAATTTATTATAAAACAAATGCATGGTAAAGATAACTGGAATAAATATATTACGAACTACTAAGACAACTAATTATTCTTGAGCTACTGCAAAATATGTCTATCCACCAACACAACTTACTCTCAACCACCCGAGGCACAGAGTCACATGGTAGGTTTTTACTGCCACCTGCTGGTCGGGGGTCGTGTACATTATTATATACAAAATTGCTTATGCATATCATCACAGGGAACACGGGGGAACTGGGGTCAGGATGCAGTGACGACATGTGGGGGAGCATGGGGAAAACCAGTATGATGGGACCAGTACTAGGCAGAGCCGGGGGAATGCAGCCACAGGAAGGCCAGAGCACTGGCAACCAGGGGAAAGCAGCGGAGCCAGGGAAAAACTTGGTGAGCAGTAGGCTTCAGAGTCTTTCTATCTTCAAATACTTGCAGTTGCCAGTGTTCACTGCATCTCCAATCAATAGTCAGCCTATCAGCAGCAAATGCGGGAAAGAAGCAGGCGGTGATTTGAGTCTCCTGAAGAAATCTTCAAACTCACTGAGCCGTCTTCCCGGCATTTTCAACAATCACTTCGACGACTTTGGCTGCCCATGGGCTGCAGCTTAGACATGTCCTGTATAATCCATGTTCCTCTTATTGATTGATGCCCAATCGAAGGGGCTCAAGGTACATAGGATGGCGGGAACAATGCGCCGTGTGACCATAGAGTAGATGCGTTTATCTTTTAGCCCGTATTGGCCTTGCCAAGGTGCTGATCACTGACAACGCACTCCTTTCACAAGTGAGCAGTCTGCGGGTTTCATGAAGATGAATATTTGCACCGTTCCATACCACCCTGCTTCCAATGGGTTGGCGGAATGCACAGTGCAGACGTTAAGTTGGGGCCTCAAGAAACAGTCCATGGACACTAGACTGGCTTATTTTTAGTTTTGATTTGGACCACCCCATGCGGTGACTGGGGTAGCTCCTGCGGAGCTCCTGATGGGCCGTAGACTTCTACCCGCCTCAGCATGGTTTTTCCGGACATTGGCGAGAAAGTACGCATGAAATCAGGAAAGGTAGCGGCATGGTCCTTCTCAACATCAGCCAGTCCGACAGTTTGCGCACGGAGACCTGGTATTGGTTCGCAATTTTGCTGGCGGCGTTCAGTGGGTCTACGACATGATCCTTCGACGAACAGGGCCAATTCCTCGGATGGTGGTGTCTAGCACCAGGGGACATAGCTTTAAATTGAGGGGAGATAGATATAGGACAGATGTCAGAGGTAGGTTCTTTACTCAGAGAGTAGTAAGGGCGTGGAATGCCCTGCCTGCAACAGTAGTGGACTCGCCAACACTTAAGGGCATTCAAATGGTCATTGGATAGACATATGGACGATAAGGGAATAGTGTAGATGGGCTTTAGAGTGGTTTGACAGGTCGGCGCAACATCGAGGGCCGAAGGGCCTGTACTGCGCTGTAATATTCTATGTTCTATGTTCTAATTTCCTACCAGGTGCAAGCCCAGGGTCAGGTTCAGTGTAAGCATTTAGACTAAATTCAATCCAGAAGACGCCTCTTCTACAGATTCCCTGTCCCCGGAAATTGCTTCTCCAGCCACAGCAGCTACCGGATTCGGATACAGTGGCTGCTCATCCTCGAGATCTCCCTCTGGCACCGTGCTCACGACCTGCTCTTGTCACTACAGGACCCCAAGGATATAGGGATGCCACAGTCTAAAGATGTGTCGGTTAAGTGGATTGGCCATGCTAAATTGCCCCTTGGTGTCCAAAAAAGTTTGGTGGGGTTACTGGATTACGGGGTTAGGGTAGAGGTGTGGGCTTAGGTAGGGTGCTCTTTCCAAGGGCCGGTGCAGACCCGGTGGGCTGAATGGCCTCCTTATGCACTTTAAATTGTATTTATGTATGTATCCCCATCCTCCTGCCTTCTCCTCATAACCCCTGATCCCCTTATTAATCAAGAATGAGGGCAGGCTTCTCCGACCCCCCACCGGGTCGGAGAATTGCCGGTGGGCAGCGTGAATCCCCACCCGAATCTCCGACGCCAGTTGCAGAATTCTCCAGCGCCGTTTTTTGGCGGGGGCAGGGATCACGCCACGCCGGTCGGGGCCATTGGCAGTGGCCCCCCGGTGATTCTCCGGGCCCCAATGGGCCGAGTGGCTGCCCGTTTTCGGCCAGTCCCGCCGGCGTGAAATACACAAGGTCTCCACAAGGTCTGTGGAGTCCTCGGGAGGGGGGGGGGGTGGGGGATCCGGCCCCGGGGGGGGGGGGGGGGGGTGGGGGGCACATGGTGGCCTGACCCGCGATCGGGGCCCACCGATCTGCAGGTGGGCCTGCGCCGTGGGGGCACTCTTTCCCTCTGCGAAGAAACCTCCTGCGCATGCGCAGGGATCACGCCAGCGGTTCTGCGCATGCGCCACAACATGCTGGCGCTCCCGCGTATGCGTCAACTCGCGTCTGCCGGCGGAGGCCTTTCGGTGCAGGTTGGCGCGGTGCCAACCACTCCAGCACCGGCCTAACCCCCGGAAGTGCGGAGGATTCCGCAACTTCCGGGGGGCATGACACCGGAGTGGTTCGACGGTACGGCCCGCCCACCGGTTGGGGGAGAATCCCGGCCCCTATACATCTCTGTCTTAAAGACACTCCGTGATTTGGCCTCCACAGCCTTCTGCGCCAGAGTTCCACAGATTCACCATCTTCTGGCTGAAGAAATTCCTCCTCATCTCTGTTTTGAAGGATCATCCCTTTAGTTTGAGATTGTGTCACATGTCCTTTTCCAAGAGATTTAAAGAGGAATGTAATTTATTTTGATTTCCAAGTTAAATTCTCCCTGAAATACAATTGTGAAAGACTAAATATTAATCATTCAATGAAAATAGATTAAACATACTAAACATGCAGCAGGTCAAATTGGTCTTTCCAACAGTGCAAAAGGTGCGAGAGCGACTTAGCAACTAATTTTCATCCCACCCCTGATGTTAATGGACAAGAAAATTGGGCAGGACATAAAAAGAATGCTCATTCATTATCACCCAATTTGTGTTATCATCAACCTCACTCCCGTAATATATAATATCTCGACTCTGTCTGTGTGAGGCCAGGCCTTCCAGTTAAATCATTTTTTAATCTCCTTTTTCATAATCAGCCTCTAATTGACTTCTATTATAAGTCACTTGAAGAGATAACGTTTGTCTGTGCGTAGATGCTACATAGTTTCAGCACTCCAGCATCACACTGTAACTCTTAGCTGTGCTTTTGGCGAATTGTATTTTAGTTTGTGCCTGTCATATCACAGGTGAAAGAGGAAATAAATCAATATTTATTTCTTTACATTTCTGTACCTGATGATTCCTGGGTGAAAAGCCCCAGTGCTGATGAAAGTTATTTAAAATCAATCAGTGGTTCTGGAATTCTTACCAGGTGTGCAGACTCCCATCCTCGATTAGAGAATGCTATTAGCTCATTGTTCCATCATTAATACAATCAGTACTGATCGGAATTTGGCTTTCCTTCAGACATGGATTCAGAGAACCAGTCATTTGTGAAGATCAGATCCCAGCAGCTTCCAGCTGAAACTTCCAGCTGAATTGCACTAGCTGCCCCAGCTCTCAACTGGAAATTAAAGTCAAGTTTTTCTTGGGTCCCTTGGAAATATGGATAATCTCTTACATATTATTGAGAACAATTTCCCTTGTCATTACACTGTCAAGAACCAAATATAGATCCTGTCCTTATGGCTTTTCATCTCAGCAATGCCAGAACCAATGTATTTGTGAGACACAATTTACCACTTTGAGGGGATTAAGACCTCACTCTGTATATTTTTTTTATTAAATAGATATAGATATCCTCATGGCTATTTTAAACATTTTATAAATTGGACAAGACCTTATAAAATGGCTGAAGCTATGTCAGTCTGTGGTCCTCGACCAAAAGGAGCATTCTGTCAATGTCAGGGAAACTCTCACCTCGTTACCTCTGAAGGGATGGTAATGACAGCCTTGTGGGCTGCACAGACCAAAATCAAAGAGAACTATACAGTGGCCATCTGCAATTCATAAGCCTGGTTGGCCAACCAGAGTCTATTTTTCCGCTAAGACAAAAGGCCCTGGAACCTTCCTTTCAATTCTTAATGGTTGAGACATTCCACAACTTTAGAAACCTGGACAAGGGATACACATCATTTGTCAAATCGAGAGTGGAAATATGGGAGTCATGTGACATGGACCTAGCTTGTGGAACACGTACTATTGCTTTGTACCTTGTGGAACTGTGAAGCTCAGTCTGCCATTTTACCATTAACTAGTAGCAGCACAGAAAAGGGGCCTGGATACTTGGTCCCACCTACACTGTTGTTACTGTAAGTTCTGTACTGTCACCTAAAAAGCTGATTAATTTCCTTATGCCATCTCATCACAGAAGTTAACTCTACTGGAAAAGTAAATTATATAGCATTGGTTTTCAACCACTGATGTCTGTGATTGAATACCTCAATGGACTTTGCTTCTCAACTCTGAAACCACGCACAAATTAATATTACCTCTGAGGTCTTAGCCCTGTAAATCTTTCTTCATCTCTCTTTTGCTGTCTGAGCACACATGAGATACCATGGCAACCCTCCTCCCACAGTTTCCAACATCAGTCAGTACTCAGTTGGCGGCAATCTCACCTCAGTCAGATGATTGTTCAATATCTATTCCAGCGACTTGAACACCAAGGTGAGGCTGGCAGTCTATTGCAGTACTGAGGGAAGGCTGCTCTGTTTCTCAGATGATACATGAAGCTGAGACCCCTTCTGTCCTCTCAGGTGGGCTCAAAACATTCCATGCCATAAATCAAAGAGGTTCTTCCCAATGTATTTGCCAATTTTTATCCCTCAAACAACATCACTAAAACAGATTATCATTATGACCAAATTGCAGTTTGTGGGAGCTTCCTGTGCACACATTGGCTGCCACATTCAGTACATTATCACCTTCAAAAGAACTGCTTTGAGAGACACTTAAAGTCAGGAAAGGCATTTTATAAATCTTTCCTTTCCACTGTGACTATTCAGACCCCAGAATTTGTAATGAACTTGGAGCATCTCGTCAACCACTGCAATATCAAACATATTTAATAATTCTGCTTTGATGCTTTAGAACACCTCAAAAGTTAATATGGCCACATCTAAAATATAATTTTATACACCCGAGCTCTCATGCTAAACAAATCAGCCTTTCAAGGTGGTGTCACAAAGCATGTTGACCTTATTTGTGAGGGTGTCCAAACTTGAGATACCAGTACGTTGGGGTGTATGGTTTTATTTTGTTTTTTGAGGAGACAAGTGAAACCCCAGTGAGAATAAATAGCCCAGTCATCATGTAACAATTATTAAAGACTATTAAGGAAAGAAAAGACAAATGCACACAAACAGGACTACTCTACTCTCAAGCAATTATGATGTGTGTATTACGAAACACACACACAGTTTATATAGAACAAACTCCTTGATATGCAATCTATCTATGATACCTGAACTCTGTAAGACTTCCCTTGGTCCCCAAACAACATCCAAATTGAATAACCAGCTGTAGTTACCACTCTGTGCAGGGATGATACTCAAATCTGGGAACTGTCTTTTTCCTGGTCCAGTGAAGATATTTTAAAACTGCGGTTATGAAGGTTTTCTGCACTGCCTTGGCTCTAGACTTAGAAGTTTGTTTGCTGTAAAATGGCCTTCAAGCTTGGTGGCTGGAAACTAGACTATCCATTTTCTGAGACTGCTATATGGTAACTCCCACTCTTCCTTCTCAGAGTCTAGTCAAATATGCCTTTGTTGTTCTTTGATTATGCCTTCTGTGTATTCGGCTGTCTGCCCCATCAACGTCATTGACTATACATTAACATATGTATGTCTCAGGGAGCTCCACAATCATCTATAATCTGTTTCTCCCCCATAAGCTATTCACCCTTGATTATCTAAACTACCATTCTAAACTCATTACCGGCAGAGATATGTACCAAATGACGCCCTCCGAAAACTGTCTACTGCTGTCTCCAGGCAGGTTCATGACAGTGGCTTCCTGACAATGGAAACAAAATATTGTAAAGTTTTCTTTTAAGAAAATACATTATTGAAAGGCTATGTTATTGTACACTAATAGTATCAACTTGCCAGTTGAGGTCGTCAAATTTTTATACAGGATGTTTCTTGAAAATAAATTAAGATAATCAGAGCCCCAGTTTTAGCCTAACTTGTCCCATGGCATTGGTTTAGGTCAGATGAGACATTGAAGTCATCTAATGATACATAATTAGGGCTCCAAATAAAATCAACTCCATTTTTGCAAGTCAAGATTAAGAATTGGGACTCTATTGTGGTAGTCACCACTGTTGTATTATATTGTATATATGGGTATTACGGTAAGGCCCTGTACTACAGGTACGGGGGTAGATCCCTGCCTGCTGCCTCCGCCCAGGAGGTGGAGTATAAATGTGTGTGCTCTCCGAACAGCAGCCATTTCGTAAACTGCTGTAGGAGGCCACACATCTCTGTGTAATAAAGCCTCGATTACATTCTACTCTCATCTCGTCGTAATTGATAGTGCATCATCTATGAGAATAGGGACAAGAAAAAAATGATGGTGAAATAACAGAAGCCATTTTAACTTCTGGACCTCACTTAATTGATACAGTGCTGAATTCTTTTCCCTACAAATCTGGCGGAAATAATAATGAGACCAGCAGGTCGGAGCAAGGTTTCAGCAGGAGATGACTAACAGGGATCTGTGGGAATGGTCCTCAGCATAAGCTAATTTGTAAGGAGGACAAGTGTTCCAGAGGTGTTTGAAATGCGGAGCAAGAATGTTCAATATTTGCTTGTGGGTCCTCAGCAGTACTCATGCCTCTCCAGGCCCAAACATAAACCTGAAATAAGTTCGGGCCTCGAGACAGTTTTTCACTGACTTTCAGTGGAGCCTCTGTACTGGATGTCACAACCGTCAGGACAGCTACAGATTAAGTCAAGTCCAAATTACTTAATCAGATTCCGATATAAATGATCGACTTCCATGCCTGTTGCAGTCAGATATTTGCTGGTTAAATGAGAGCAGGCTTGAATACCTGCCCGATTCCCACTAACTCAAAAGTGTTTGAGTTACCAAATTCTGAATAACCTTAAGGCCAGGAAGGAACATAGAGCTGTGGGTGGTCAATGAATTAGAACATAGACTATAGAACATTACAGCGCAGTACAGGCCCTTTGGCCCTCGATGTTGCGCCGACCTGTCAAACCACTCTTAAAGCCCATCTACACTATTCCCTTATTGTCCATATGTCTATCCAATGACCATTTGATTGCCCTTAAGTGTTGGCGAGTCCACTACTGTTGCAGGCAGGGCATTCCACGCCCTTACTACTCTCTGAGTAAAGAACCTACCTCTGACATCTGTCCTTTTTCTATCTCCCCTCAATTTAAAGCTATGTCCCCTCGTGCTAGACATCACCATCCGAGGAATTGGCCCTGTTCGTCGAAGGATCATCTCGTAGACCCACTGAACGCCGCCAGCAAAATTGCGAACCAATACCAGGTCTCCGTGCGCAAACTGTCGGACTGGCTGATGTTGAGAAGGACCATGCCGCTACCTTTCCTGATTTCATGTGTACTTTCTCGCCAATGTCCGGAAAAACCATGCTGAGGCGGGTAGAAGTCTACGGCCCATCAGGGGTTCCGCAGGAGCTACCCCAGTCACCGCATGGGGTGGTCCAAATCAAAACTAAAAACAAGCCAGTCTAGTGTCCATGGACTGTTTCTTGAGGCCCCGACTTAACGTCTGCACTGTGCATTCCGCCAACCCATTGGAAGCAGGGTGGTATGGAACGGTGCAAATATTCATCTTCATGAAACCCGCAGACTGCTCACTTGTGAAAGGAGTGCATTGTCAGTGATCAGCACCTTGGCAAGGCCAATACGGGCTAAAAGATAAACGCATCTACTCTATGGTCACACGGCGCATTGTTCCCGCCATCCTATGTACCTTGAGCCCCTTCGATTGGGCATCAATCAATAAGAGGAACATGGATCCTTGAAAAGTGCCGACGGAATTGGCATGCAAGTGCACCCAAGGCCGCCCTGGCCATTCCCAGTGATGCAGGTGCGTGGCTCGTGGGAGCTTCTGGTGCTCCTGGCAAACGGAGCATTGTTGGACTATCTTCTCAATGTTGGCTTCGAGGCATTGTGGAGGTCTTTTAGTATCAGCCCCTGCCCTTTATCTGAGATGACCACACACTTCCCCCACAGCAGGATCCCGTCTTCAACATTGAAGTCCCGAAAGACGTGCTTGTTCACAGAATCATAGAATCGTAGAATTTACAGTGCTGAAGGAGGAAATACGGCCCATCAAATCTGCACCGGCCTTGGAAAGAGTCCACACTTCCACCCTATCCCCGTAACCCAACTTAACCTTTTTGGACACTAGGAGCAATTTATCATGGCCAATCCACCTAACCCGTAAATCTTTGGATTGTGGGAGGAAACCGGAGTACCCGGAGGAAACCCACGCAAACACGGAGAGAACGTGCAGTCTCTGCATGGACAGTGCCCAATCCGGGAATCGAACCTGGGACCCTGGAGCTGTGAAGCAACTGTGCTAATCACTGTGCTACTGTGCTGTTAGGTGAACTGGACATTCTGAATTCTCCCTCGGTGTACCTGAACAGGCGCAGTAGGTGACTACTCGGGGTTTTTCACAGTAACTTCATTGCAGTGTTAATGTAAGCCTACTTGTGAAACTAGTAAAGGTTATTTTTATTATTCGGGCAGCTTAGAAGAAAATGCCCGCAACTTGCCCGGGAGCTGTTTTTGCTGCCCTCCAACAAGGCGTACGGGCCGACCCTTGGCTAGGACCAGATCTGTCTGGGTCCACTCATGGTTCCGCAATGCTGTGACAGGCAATGAGTCCATAAAATTCAGGGTTGCGACAACTTCACCCTCTTGGGGGTCGACAAGGGGCCAGTCGTCAGAGGTACCAGCTCAGTGCAACGGCATTCGCAATCTGGGTCCCTGCCTTATGCTCCAAGGAAATCCTGTCGGCAGCGATTAGCAAAGCCCATTGATCCGCATGGAAGCAATGGGTGCATTTATTTTCTGCTGCAGTCAACGTGCAGAAGGCAAAAGCTATCGGCCGCTCATCTCCGTTCCCCATCTTGTGGGACAGGAAGGCCCCAATACCATACGGGGATGTAGCACGTGATGAGCAAAGGTTTTGCAGGATCACAGTGGGTTAATAGGCCGGACGATGACAATTATTGCTTTACCAGCTGAAAAGCGGTTTCTTGTGGCTGACCCCAACCCCAGACGTGATTCCTCTTCAACAGAAGGTGTAATGATGCCAGTATGGTCACCAGATTGGGGAGAAATTTCCCCCAGTAATTTACGAGGCCGAGAAAAGAATAAAGACCCAAAGCGGCTGTCTGGGCGGGGACCTGTTGGATTGCCCGCACCTTCTCCGCGACGGGGTGCAAATCTTCACGGTCTATCCGATTAGCAAGGTAGATCGCTTCCATCGCCTGAAAAATCCAACCTCCGAGAAGCATTTAAGCACAGCCTCCAAATTATCTAAATGCTCCAAAGCCCCCGTAATCAAGATGTTGTCTAAATAAACAGTGACACGGGGCAGCCTTGCAAAATTCTCTCCATGACGCGTTGAAAAATAGCACCGGATGAGGACACTCCAAATGGTACCTGTGTATACTCAGACAGGCGTCTGTGCGTATTGATAGCAACATACGGTCGGGAGGCAGGGTCCAACTCCAGCTGCAGGTAGGCGTGACTCATATTCAATTTCGTGAACGAGAGTCCACCTGCGAGCTTCGCATAGAGATCCTCTATCCGAGCATGGTGTATCGGTCTAGCCAGGAAACTGTGTTCACCGTTAGTTTATAGTCGTCGCACAAGCAAACTCTGTTATCTGGCTTCATTACCGGTGTGACCTGCAGTGCCTGGTCGATGAAACGGACGGGCCTGATAATACCCAGGGACTCTAGACCAGTGAGCTCTGATTCCACTTTCTCGGAAGGCGTAAGATATTGGGTGCGCCCGGAAATAGCGTGGTGTGGCTTGTGGGTCAACCTGAATATGGGCTACAGCCCCTTTTATCTTCCCCAAATAGGGCTGGAATACTTCTGGGTATCTTCCAAGTACCTCAGTCAAATCATCAGAACTCATTTGAAGAATGTTCTCCCATTGCAGCCGCAACTGGCATAACCAGTCCTGACCCAACAGGCTTGGCCCATGGCCTCACACCTTAATGAGTGGGAATCGCCCTATCTGGTGTCCGTAAGTGACAGGGGTCATCATAGTCCCAGCAATGTCCAATGATTCCCCCGTTTGGATCGTCAACCTGACCTGTGTATCAGTCAATCCAAAGGTCTGTACACCCCTCTTGATGAGGTCAAATGTCTTCTCTCCAACCACGGAGACCGTTGCGCCAGTGTCCAACACCATCTCAAGCGGGTGACCATTTACACATACCGTCGCCTTAATGGGGGCCACCATGGTGGCCACACATGCGGCTCCAGGCAGTCATCCCCCGTCTCCTCATCCTCGGGAGCATCCAAATGGAAAGTACAGGCCCTGGGTTGGCCCCAGCTCCTTTCAGAAAGACCGGCCTTCTGACCGGCCAGGATCGGCATCCACGCCGGGGTCGGCGCTCACAAGTCCTACACGGACACGGCTCCTCATCCATGGGTTCTGGAGAAGATTCTCTTCGGGAAGGAACCTCTGACAGCCACTGGTATAGGCCCTGAAGGCGCCCTGCCAAAGGCAAGGCGTGGGTAAGATGCTTTTGGACGGAAGGGGGCATGCACCCCCATTCCCTATAGTTCCTGCACTCCCTGTTCTGTGCTCTCTCGGGACAACGCTATCTGGATGGTCTGTTGAAAAGTCAATGTCGGCTCAGCTAACAGTTTCCACTGGATGGCCACGATGTTGAAGCCGCCAACTAAACGGTCTCGTAATATCGCTGATAAAGTGTCACCATATTCGCAGTACTCCGCAATCCTGCGTAGTCTGGAGAAGGAGTCGACAAGGGATTCCCCAGGGGTCCTCTTTGCAGTGTTAAACTGGTAACATTGGTCTATTATGGATGGGCTATGTTGAAATGTTGCTCCACCAAAGTCACAAGCTCATCAAACATTTTACTGTTGGGTGCAGCTGTGTATTTAGAATGTTTTATTTATTTAGAATCCCTATAGTTCAGAAGGAGGCCATTTGGCCTATCGGGTCTTGCACTTGCCCTCGCTCCGATCGAACACCCTACCTAGGCCCAGTTCCCCGCTCCTATCCCCGTAACCCCACATAGCTTCTGGGGAACATTAGCATGGCCAATTCATCTAACCTGCACATCTTTGGACTGTGGGAGGAAACCGGATCACCCAGAGGAAATCCATGCAGACACGGGAAGAAAGTACAAACTCCACACAGCCACCTGAGGTTAGAATCGAACTCGCGTCCCTGGCGTTGTGAGGCAGCAGTGCTAACCACTGTGCCACCATGCTGCCCATGGTAGGTAAGGCTTCATATCACCGCAAACCTATGCACGCCACAGGCAGTTAGCAAAATGACCACCTGGGGTTCGTTTTCGGTGATGTTATTCACCTGGAAGTAGTAACACATTCTTTGTGTCATGGTTCCAACTCTCCAGTGCAGCATCAAATACATCCAAAAGTCCGTAAAGAAGCATGGTGCAACAGAAAAAAAACATTCCAACAAAAATCCAAGGAGGGGGCTTCAGCCGCGTAGACAGCAATTTAACGCTCATCGTCAGTTTTGTGAGGGCCATGAAGAATCCAGTACGAGTTTGTAGAGTCAAACAGAAAGTAACTTTACAACAATATGTGCACAATAATGGTAGTTCAGTACTGCTTCCTTTTCGAGCCGGTACCACACTGTCCAGCTCTCTTTATACAACAGCAACTACTAGTGATTGCCCCGCCTGCCCCTTCATTGTGGGAGCTCATATTTCCCAAGAATAATGGGGTACCCAATTGTCCCTAGCCAATAGGATCTGGGCAGGTTATAACAAGCTTTTGCTGTCGGGATTCAGGGGCTCTATCCATGGATTATGGAGCCCCCCTAAGCAATGTGAGTGCCCTTGGGAAGCCACTGGAAGGCCATCTACATGCTACTAGAAGCCTCCCCATGAAGTGGCACTTCTCTGCCTCCAGCAAGGTGCCAATGGCCCAGGAAGATGTCCTCAATTGGGTCTTTGAATTAGCTTAATTGGCTGCCTGTCTCTGGTTGGCTGGTGGCTGAATCGATGCCCACCCCACAGCTGATAAAATAGCCCCACAGTACATATGTATTGGTGTTACAAACCACGCTGATGTTAAATGTGAGGGTAACCCAAAATCCAGAAGGTTAACTTGGAACACCAGTTTGTAGCAATGCATGTGTTTTTTCTGGTAAATTGTGAGGAATGATGTTCAACCCAGTGAGGAACAGACAAGTTGTTGTGTGAACAATTAATAAAGAATATTTATTAACCTAAAAGAAAGACAAAACATACACAAGAAGGACTAAAATACACCATGACATTTAGGTATACTGATGACTATACACACAAGATTATATGAAACTATCGCTTGGTCCCCAACTACCTACCTTTAGCTGAATACTGAGATAACCCACAGCTAAGTGCTTTGACTTCCTCCTTTTCACAGCAGAAAGCACTTTGCTTGTTTTGATGTGGTGAGGCATTGTCAATCATAGCAGTGGAGTGTTTATAAACAATTGGTTAGGGTCAAAGCAGGCTAATGGAGATGCATTCAAACATGAAGGGAAAGATATATCAACATTCCACCAAGCAGCTGTCTCTGGCATAATAAAACTGCCAATCACTGGCTAATGCAATGTATTGTTGTGTGTAATTGAACGGAATATTTGCATTTCAAAGGCTGTCAAGGGATTGGAAGTACTTTGAAGTGTACTTAGCTTTGCAGGAAGCCCCTCATGTTTGTAACAGCTGCTGATTTAAACAATTTTGTCTGAGGCAGCAGATGTTAGGGAAGGATAAGTGAAAATGCAGTCCACTACTCTTCATCTTTCAGGCAAGTATGACTAATGGGGGTCTCAGGTGGGTGCCTCTGTTGGGGAGTTTGATGGGGGGGGGGGGGTCTCTGATGGAGCTTCTGTTGGGGGATTTTTATGGGGTCTCTGATGGGGTTTCTGTTGGGGGAGTTGGCAGGGGGGGGGCCATGGGGGCAGGATTTGCATTGTGGGGGGGGGGGGGGGACTTCCGATGGACTTTGGGGAACAGCTCCATGTATGCACTGACCCCCTTGACCCAATGCAGGGTCCACTGCATCAGTGTCATGCTTGAAAATACTTCAATCAATTCACGTCTGCTTAAATCCCAGATTTGAGGGCTGGAGCATCACAGGAGCTGGAGAATCGGGTTTCCAGTCTATTAATCGGACGCAAATGCGTGCAAATGGCCCAATGTGCATGGTGCCGCCATGGTGCGGGGTGTTTAGCTTGCTGCTGATATTGCCGGGGGATTGTAGCATCAGAACGGGATTGGCGCCCGGCACCAAATCCCATTTTTCAGCCGAAACTCTGGGAAATACGCCACCGGCAGCAGAAAAAGGAGAATCCACCCCAATATCTACACCTAGGTGCAGTTCCGATGTTAGCTGTCTCTTTCTCTTTTCCTTTAGCTTGTTCTATAGTTACACTGCTTTTTTCCCTTTGATGTTATTCACCCTGTGAAGTTGGCTTTTGGTAGCTTTGTGTCCATTTCCTTATCTCTCCACTTTGAAGTTAGCACCTCTGTAGCCACATTGTTTTCTCCAATCACCTATGCAAACAAAATACTTGTTTTCCATTGATAGGTGTTTGCATTGCATCATTTCTCCAGATGTCTGCCTCTAATCAACTCCCTGCTTCACTTTGATTCTTTATCTTAATTTTCCCCAATCGGAACAATTGGGAACCCTCGCATGCTGCTCCCTAGCACTTTATTCATTTCCTCACCTCCTAAACCACCAGCTTTCATCTCCAATCTTTTCAAAATTCACATTGATTCTGTTCAATTCCTTGTCTTTGTAATTCCCTGGTGAAATTGCAGAGAAGTGCATGTTAATATTCACAAATTTGTGCATTAGTGTGTGCATAGAGACCAATATGTGACAGATGACATCCCATCCCATGCTCAATTTCTACTGATCACCAGGTGTTTTATCTGCACTAAGTTTGTGTCAGCTGTATTAATGCTGACGTGAATTTCCAAATGTTTCTGCTGGGAACAATATATCATGACATTGGTGTTAATGCCAAATATCCAGCCAATTCCAATTCAAGCCATTTCAGATGTATGAAACTTACAGCTGCCTAACTGAAAGATGTGGGCTGGGATTATCCCTCCCATTCTTCTGGAGCGGGTTTGGTGATGGGAGCTGAAACTCTCACATTGAACGCAAGCACAAATCTCGCCAGTCCCCGCCAGTGACGTAACGGATATACTGATGTTCAATGTCAGAACTCTGATGCGACCATCAATTCACTGAAAGACACGTTGAGAAGTAAACCGTGGTTTTAACCAGCTTACAACTGAGCCTGCCTGTGACGGGTACAACAATGAAAGCGGCCCTGCAGGTCAGCTGCCTTTATACTTCCTGTAAGGGGTGGAGCCATGGGCGAGCCCGTACATGCCCCGACATATCCCCCTGTGGGTGATGCCGTACAATGGCCCTTAGGTGGAGCCCACAGGGTTAAACACATAACGCAACACGATACAGCAGTAACATGATATCACAGTGCACTGGTGAATTAACAGTAGTTCCATTCACCACAAACTCCATTATAATAAATCTGCATGTCATTATCAAGCCTCTATTCCTGATCACCCCCCACTCCTCGTTAGATAAACCATTCACGTCAGCATGAGGGGACGCCAGCGTTAATTACGATTGGTCTCCCACGCTTGCCGGAGGTGAGGTCAGTGCATCACTCAAGCGGGAGAGGGTCCTGACGAGGCTGTACCCAGTCGGTGCTGGAGTAGTGACAGCAGGCAATACCAGGGGGCAGTGCCGGGGTGGGGGGATTGCATTGGGGGAGTCCCCATTTTAACTTCTGTACATTGGACAGCCTTTATAAATAGCTCCCCAATCTTTATAAAATGAAGTTGCTGGCGGGTGGGCTCTGAACTGTGACCTGGTGGGGCCCGCCCCTTCAACTTTGATGCACGAATACCGAGCAACACGATGGAGAAAGTCATACCTCTTTTTCACCCGCCGCCATATTCGGTTAAAAAAGAAGGTTACTTTTCACCTATGATGTTAAGCTGCAGTGAGCTCCGCCCCTCGCTGGCGGCGATATCAAAATTTGTGCCCGTGAAGTTTCCATTTGCATAGATTCAAATGTCATTAGCTGGTTGGACACCATGCTCCACCCCTCTGTGATGCTCTGCCTTTCTGAGGTGGAAGTCACACAGGCGCAAATTGGTGCAAGTATTGACAAGCGGAGCTTGGGAGCCATCAGTTTTGAGGGGCCGCGAGGTGATAAAATAATTCTCAAAAGCTCTCCAAAATTGTTGGTCTTGCTGGGGGAGGTGGCTGCCTCCACAAAGGGGGATCGTAGTGAATTGCTTGGTACCAAGTCTATGGATTCGGGGTATCCCCTAGGAATGGGTGGCCTGGCTCAGATGCCATTGTTGCAATATGTGATTTAAACTCACCTTTATGGTATGACTTGCAGTCCCCTGGCTGTTCACACTGTTAACTGCTCACTATGCCCTGTAAATGTTCAGAGAGCCTCTGGTCATTTGGGAACCCACCACGTCCGCCACTCAGGAAACCTCAGACCCCAGCAGTATCATCAATTCAATGGGTGTGGCCATGCTTAATCACTGGCATCCCAGGTGTTTAAAATCCTCAGTGCGCTCATCAGAAGTGTAGCCCCACTGCAGGTGAAGCAGGGGAATAGCAGAGATAACTCCAAACATAGGACACATGCACCAAGACCTTTGACACCCTCCCTGGCACACTGCCCGTCTCAGGGCAGAGGCCTCACCAGTGACATGATCAACTATCCCACATCTCAGGACCACGAGCTGCCTCGAAGTGCTGCCTGTGCACCTCGCACCTTCTCCCATTCATCCTGCCTCCGACCAGGAAACCTGACCAGCTCTCTGTCACAGCTTGTATGTTACATTCAGGACCCACATCACAGTGCAGCTATGGTCCCAGCAGGTGCACACTTTCCTCGCTCGCCCCCATCTGTAGGACCTGCCCACACATAAGCCTCTAAACATGAAGGCGAGTGTGGCACTTTTCCACTGAACAACCATTTGTCTCCCTGCTGGTGGAATAACAGATGGCCCACCCAGCGAGGAGACCCCAAGTGTAAAACAGGACAAGGGCCACAGAGCCTATCGCTGACATGGGTTACGGCTGACACCGGTACACCTGTTGATAGGTTTAAAGAATTTACAGTGTAGAAGGAGGCCATTCGGCCCATCGAGTCTGCACAGGCTCTTGGAAAGAGCAGCCTACCCAACCGCATACCTCCCACCCTATTCCCATAACCCAGTAACCCCACCCAACACTAAGGGCAATTTAGGACACTATGGGCAATTTATCATGGCCAATCCACCTAACCTGCACATCTTTGGACTGTGGGAGGAAACCGGAGCACCCGGAGGAAACCCACGCAGACACGGGGAGAACGTGCAGACTCCACAAAGACAGTGACCCAAACCGGGAATCGAACCTGGGACCCTGGAGCTGTGAAGCAATTGTGCTAATCACTATGCTACCATGCTGCCCATGATGGGATGGGTGTAAGGATAGAGGATCCCTATATCACAGGCCTGATGACACTCACTAATGGGGACAGGGGTATAGTGCAGAGGGCAACACATCGAGGGAGCTGGGTGAGGGGTGGGGGTGGGGGGTGACATGTTGAGTGTGGCGTTGCAGTACACCTCAGGGTCACCATGTAACCTGGTGGCTTTGGATGGTGAAGGGAATACTCATCTCTCTAACATTTCTGTCTCTACACCCGCCCCCCAGCCCCACCCTCTACCCCACTACCACCCGTGCAAGAATGAATTTCGGAGTACAGCCAGCAATGTTCAGTATCCACCTTGCCGCTGCTGCTGTTGCATACGCATGGAGGCTGGAGGAGCAGTGCCAGCTCAGGGAGGACACTGCACAAGAGGAGCCTGCCATAAGTCTCTGGGGCCGGTCGTGAGGCTCTGGTGTCAGTCGTCGAACAGGCCGAGGAGGTGGTGCGAAGGAGGCACCGTTTTAGGGCAGATATGTGCCACTGGTGCCTGCCTGTTAGTCAAGGAGCTGCTGGACCGCCTGTCCCACTGAAGGCTTACTATCAGCATCACCACAGTGTTGGCCCTGGGTTAGCAGTATCTGCGGGTCTTGTCCACGGGATGGAGGATGATGATGACTCGTTGTGAGATTAGTTCTGGTGCTCCTCATCGTTTGACAAAGTCTGGCTCCTGCCTTTAGTATCACCTTCCACTGCTTGGTTGGGTGTTCCCTGGATATGTGCTGGGCATTTCATCTCAAGGGCTCATATATCCTTTGCATAGGGAGGGGGGGTTCCGGGATCTGGTGAACGGTTAGGACTCACTCAGTGGGTGAGCTGTCATACAAGGCGGGCTTACATTTCTGACTCTGTTCCCTGCTACCTTTCGCTGAGGGTGACACCATGTGAGGTATTAGTGCGACATGGCAGGCCCTGCCTTGCCCCACCTTCCAGGCGCCAGCCCCCACCCGCACTCCCACCTGGCATATTCTCGACATCCAGGCCCAGCCCATCCAAACACCATCAGACCGAGGTTAGAGGCTGGTCGGGTTGTCGGTGCAAAAGGGTTTAATGGTCGGTATCGATATTAATCTATGTGCTACACCCGCACGAACTCAAATGTTATCTAAATGTTTTAAATCTTACATGGCCTACCACTCCTTCTAGATGTCACCCCAGACGGCACATCAAAAGTGGACGTGGCCTGCTGAGTGTTGTGGTAATCTGGAACGTGCTGGATTTTAAACCCGATAAAATTGGACACTCTAAATTAAGAATTGGACATTTTAAATCAAACTGCAGTCAACTCCAGACAGGCTGATGGGAATTCGAACTTGGCCATACTCAAATACTCTAAGCACAGACAAACTGCTATGACATGTCTGGGCCTGCCTTGTCAATCACCGATCAGGAGATAATCAGCTCATTTGCATTGATTTGATTTGGGTTACGTAGATACATAGAAGTTAGGAGCAGGAGAAGGCCGATTGGCCCTTCGAGCCTGCTCCACCATTTATCATGATCATGGCTGATCATCCAACTCCAAAGCCCAATCCTTCTTTCTCCCCCTAGCCTTTGATCCCATTCTCCCCAAGTGCTATATCTAACCACCTCTTGAATATATTCACAGCAGGATTTTCCCAACGGGTGACTAAGTGCCGACGCCGGAGTAAAAATGGGATTGTTTTACTCCGGCGTCGGCACCCGTTCCGGGACCCCATTCTGCGGCCCACAAGGGCTAGGACGGCGCTGGAGCAGCCTACGCCGCTCCAGCTGCCGAACCCGGCGCCATGGGGTTCGCGCATGCGCAGTTGGGCCGGCGGCAACTAGCGCATGTGCAGTGACCTTCTTCCCCGCGCCGGCCCCGACGGCAAATGGAGGAGGGCTACAGGAGCCGGCGTGGAGGAAAGGAGGCTGGGGGGCAGAGAGGCCGGCCCGCCGATCGGTGGGCCCCGATCGTGGGCCAGGCCACTACGGAGGCCCCCCCCCTTCAACGCCGAGGGCCCGCTGGCTCAGAGCATGTTAGAATGGCGCCAGCAGGATTCGGCTTTTTGTTGACGGCCGCTCGGCCCATTTGGGCCGGAGAGTCGGCACATACCCCGACCGGCGTGATTTGGAAGGGCTAAGGTGTTCTGGCAACTCCCCTGCAGGAGGCACTGGAAAGGCTCCATCACTTCCTCCTCCCTCGTATTGATCGATGGCCCCCAGGCTACTCCAGCGCCAGTGGTGAGGCCGGAGTGAGCTCCAGAGGCGCTACCATCACCTCCGTTTCTTGTCTGGAGGCCCACCCTCATCTGAGCCATGGGCTCGATGCCCTCAGCTATGGAGGACTGAGACTGGGACATGTCCCTCAGTGAGTGAGACATGTCCCTCAGCGAGTCCCTCACTGGCTATGTCATGTCCCGAACCTGGGTGTTGCCCAGATCAAGCCAGGTGTTCTGGTACCCAATGTTCCCGCTGTTACATGGCAACAAGTTACTTGCGAACAACAGCATCGGAGATGGACACCTAGGGGCGATCCCTAGTGTTCGGCTGAGCGGTCATCACCAAGTCCATTGGATAGTGTAACCTCCCTCCCGACAACTTATAGGCCGAGGGCCAGAGACATTTCTGGAAAGGCATGAAGGAAGGGGATAAACTTAGACCCCCTAGGAAACATCCTAGCGAAGACTTGGCGTGGAGGTGAACATGAACATTTGGAAGACTGATCAGAGATGGAAGGAAGCAGCCAGCGAGATCCACCTTCTCAACGAAGACCTCAAGGAATGTGTGGCACAGAGAATTGGACCGGCCGTAAGACTGAGTCCATTGGCATGGGTAGTGTTATGAATTTTGAGACTTTTTAGTGAGTGTTTTTGGGATAATTTAAGGGTCATTGTTACTGTGTTAAATAAATTTGGTTGAATTTTATACTTATGATGTCCTTTGATCGCCTCGTCAGTAAAGACATCTGGGTAAAACTTTTGATGAATAAACTGGTCGAGGTGTCTGCCGTTTTGCAGACCAGGATCTTGCCCTCTGACGTGTGATGCCCTTGGCGTCCATCCACTTTTTCACTAACAGTCCTCAGGAGGGCCTGGGTCTGGATGGGCTCGGCTGGCACTCAAGTGTCACAAGTGTGCTGGCTTGTTTTGCCCACTGCCAGTGTGAGATGCACCAGTGTCAGGCGGTGGGGGGGGGGGGGGGCGGATTTGGAAGGGCTGAGGTGTTCTGGCCTCTCCCCTGCAGGAGACACTGGAAAGGGCTCCATCACTTCCTCCTTCCTCGTATTGATCGATGGCCCCCAGGCTACTCCAGCGCCAGTGGTGAGGCCGGAGTGAGCTCCGGAGGCTCCACCGTCACCTGGCATTTCCTGTCTGGAGGCCCACCCTCGTCTGAGCCATGGGCTCGTGCCCTCAGCTATGGAGCACTGAGACTGGGATATGTCGCTCAGTGAGTGAGACATGTCCCTCAGTGAGTCCCTCACTGGCTTTGTCATGCCCTCACTGCCTCGGTCATGTCCCTCTGTTCCTGTGACATGTCCCTCTGTGACTGGCTAAGGTCAGTCAGCACCCGGTCAATGCTCTTATTGTCATCGGCCATGACCCTTCGTGAATGAGCCAGGCTCTAGATGGCTGCAGCAATGCCCATGTGGGCCTGGGACATGTCTGCCTGTGACTGGGCTCCCCTGTCCTGTGTCTCAGCCATCGACCGCACAGTGTGCCCCAAGCATTGGACATCTTGACCCATGATCTGATTTCTTGCCCCAGGCAAGAAGTCTTCTGCGGATGATATAAGTTCAGTGTTGGCCTAGGTACCACGTATTGTCAGTACGATCTCCTGTACCTGATGATGGTTGGACTCCTCGGGCTGTACCTGCAAGTGTTGGAAAGTTTCTGATATCACCTCCTCTGTGTCTGCATCTACACCAGTGATGGGATCATACTTTCCAGAAGCGCGATATCTGTCCGGACTACAGCTGTTCCCTGGGATCGGGCTGCCTTCTGACCGTCCGCTCCCTCGGGAGACCCTGCCTCCACCTAATGTGCTGCAGCATGAGTGAAATGAGCACCAGAAGGTGGCCCAGGAGCCTCTTCAGTAAAATGCCCCACCGAAGTGATAGTCTCTGCGATGGTGGAGGGTGCGGTCTTCATTGGCCTAGTGCTCCGGGGTGTGCTGGGAATGTGGTTGGGGGGGCAGCGATCCTGGAATGCCCGGCTTCATCTGATGGTGAACCTGCAAGACAAAATACATGGTGAGATCTTGGGGTGGGGTGGGGTGGTCTGTGGGAGAGGGATGGCTCACTTGTTATAGGGACACCAGTGTTGATTTTGGCTCTCACTTCTTTGCTGCATGCCGACCTCCTTGTCAGCTAATGCCCTTTCATAGAATTTACAGTGTAGAAGGAGGTCATTCGGCCCATCGGGAAAGAGCGCCCCACCTAAGCCCACACCTCCACCCTATCCCCGTAACCCTCCACCTAACCTTTTTGGACACTAAGAGCTATTTAGCGTGGCCAATCCACCTAACATGCACATCTTTGGAGTATGGGAGGGAACCGGAGCACCCGGAGGAAACCCACACAACACGGGGAGAACGTGCAAACTCTGCACATACAGTGACCCAAGCCGGGAATCGAACCTGGGACCCTGGAGCTGTGTTAACCACTGAGCCACCATGCCGTCCATTTTCCCCGGCCTTTCCCGCTAGCCCAGCTGTGTTGTGGACCCACAGTTCAAGGATGCCTCACCAGTCTTTTGGCGCTCGTGACTTTGATGGGCCGCCTTAACCTAGGGGATACAGAAAGGAAATAGTGAAATACTGGAAGTCGTGTTCTATCGGGGATCATGGCCAAAGAGGACAATACATGTGTCGGGATTGGTGGAGGATGGTTTGCAAGGGAAATTCAGGGAGGTAGGGTGTGGTTGGTCTCTAGGTGATTGAGAGGTGATGTGAGGGACAGGAGTGATCCAGGGGCACAGAGGTGGTGACTCACCTGAGCTGTCCTGAGGAGGTCATTCATCTTTTTGTGGCAATGAGGTCCAGTCCTTTATGTCAGTGCTGTCTGCCTCTACCACCTCCACTCAGACGCTGTTGACTATAGCTGGCTTTAGTCCGCGCCACACCTGGGGAAGAGTGTGTCCCTCCTCTCCTTCACTGCGCCCAGCGTTCTATTGATCTCACTTTCCTGAAAGCAGGGCACACATCTCATTTGTGTCATCCTCTTGGCTGGAATGAGAATGTGTGGTGATTGGAGTCTTCGAAGCAGCCCAAGTTCGTTTGGGTCTCCAGCGGTAATTCCGGCCAAAGCGAATCAGGTACTATCGGGAATAGGAATTGCTCTTAATTCATGTGGGCAGAGTGCTGGCCCATTTCCATGTCCTGAATTGCAATCCCAATGGGAACGCGAATCGTATGCTATCCAGTTCCGGCGGGAACATAGGCCGGGATTCTCCAAGCCCCTGCACCACAATCGCGCTCGGCGCAGGGGCGGAGAATGGGGTGTCGGACCCGTAATCAAGTCTGACGCCGGAACGCGAACCTCCGGCAACTGGAGAATTGCCGCCAGTCACGCGCGTGCCGCAGTCGAAGCAGCATCGGTCGGGAGCCGTTAAAAGAGGCCCCCGCAGCATTTCTCCGCGGTCGACCGGCCGAGGTCCCACCTCACGTGAGCTCGGCGTTGCGGCTGCGGTGGCCGTCCTGGTGGGGGGCGGGGGCATCAGTTTCCGGGGGGGCCTCCATGACAGCCAGGCCCGCGATCGGGGGCCACCGATCGGTGGGCACGCGCAATCTGGGGGGGGGGGGGGGGCCTACCTTCTTCCACGCCGGCCCGCTGTGTGGATCCGCCATATTGCCGCGCACATGCGAGGACCCGTGGCCGGAAGTGCAGGGCCGCGTATCGTCAACCGGAGCTGCGTGGGGCATTCCGGCGCCCTGCTGGCCACCTGTGGGCTGCAGAATCGCTGGGCCAAGAGGCCCGTTGACGCCGGCGTGAAACACTATGGTGTTTACGCTAGCGTCAACACTTAGCCGCGTTTTTGGAGAATCCCGGCCTTAGTCTCCCAAACGGAGAATCCTGGCCAATGTTTTTTTTATGACCCAAGCAGATAGGATAGACATCACTGCCGAGCATTGCAATCAATCCAAAACAATTGGTTCATCGTTTTGATCTCCTTGATATTTGTATCATCTTAATCTGAATCCCCTGCCTTTTCTTCATTTCCCTTATTTCCCAGTATGTATCTCCCTTTTAAACATTTAAATTTACTTATCTAACACTCTCCAAACCATTCTTTTCTGCGGAAAACATTTTCTGAATTATCGTTTGACTTAGTCTGAGAATTTGAACTATTCGTCTTAAAGAAGCTATCAATTAATTGACCTCAAACCACTATCTATTTATATTGTGACTCATCTTCCTCTTGTTTGGTGCCTGTCAATCATTAATGAACTGTACGCTGATGCCTCACTCATGCATCGTTTTGCATCCTGCAGCTAACAGACATTATTTAGGTCATCGTTTCAGCAGCATAACTGAGGCATCCACTTGAATGATTCAAACTGTTCAAAACCGCTTTAAGCTTCCACTGTCTACATTACGGTTAAATTATAAACCTTGTAGCTGTATCCAGCTCAGCGAGATGCATGAGTTCTGCAAAGGTTTCATGAGTCATGGTTACAAAGCATAGCCAATTCAGACAGGCATCTAGCTTCTGTCACTTTGAACAGGTTTAGCAATTGTTATCACCAGACATACGGATCATGGATACTTCAGAGTATTGCCCATGAGAGTGTGGGAGCCGAAGGCAGGAATCATATACCATTTGCAATCTAAGTGAGTAGGGCCTTCAACTTATGAGCATCATTGTAATACAAATGGTGTGACTACCAAGTACAACCAATCATGAATCAAACCAAGAACCATGAAAAACAATGTTAGTCCTACTGCCGTTAGAATTGCAGATGCAATCAGGACAATTAGGGATGAGCAACAAAATGCTAGCCTTGCCAGCGATGTTCACAGTCCATCAAAGAATAATAAGGATAATGCTGCTCTGTGCCAAAGTTGATGTACTTATGGACATGGCCAAACAGAGTGGCAGTCAACAATTTTATGGCTCTATGGACTGAATTCTGACTCATCGCTGTGAGGTTCCCAGTTGCAACTTAGAAACGGTCAGTCGCATAGAAACTGTTGCTACCTTGACTATATGGGAGCAGTGTTGACTGAAGGCTGTTACTGCAGCTCATCATTTACCCGATAAATATTTTATGTACCAAGCTCTTTTTCAAATGACACAAAATAGGAGAAAGATCTTCATCCCTCTGCAAATTTAATTCCCCACAGTGAGAGTCTAAAATAAATATTTGAATGTAACTGTGGTGAGAAAAAGGTGCACCTATGGAGCCCTTTATTTGTCACAGAGAGCTAATTGTAATGAATGTGATTAAGAGGCAGGTATCAGCGTAACAGCTGCTTCAAATGTTTTTATTAAGAAACGCGTGTGGTTGTGAAAAACAATGATCTTGTACCTGTGCATACTTTGAAGCGCCTATTTGTGACCACTGGATGGGGGAACTGCTCTGTCAGTTGCATATTTAATCCACCCAGTGTCTGTTAGGTCATTTCTCACAATTTTCAATGGTAGATTTCATTCTGATAGAGAAATACCATTTCAAACCAGCAGTGAAGACAGTAAATGTATTCTGCATGTGTTTGCACCGTGCAATGAAGGGTTGGGGAGGCAGTCAGAATTGCAAGCTGATAGATCACTGATGTCTTCGTACAGAAACGAACAAACTACCTGTGCGACTCCAGTTTCCAACACAGAACCGGTCAATAATAATTATCATCCAGGACAATCCTAACCTTTGCATGCACAGTTGCTCCAATAAGGGCAGATAGCCACAATAAGGCCTGGGGTAGGTTAAATAGTCATGAGTTTTCATTTGAGTGTCTGTTCCTGTTTTACTACGTTCCTCCTGTGGTGCTGCAGAGCAGCAAACTTTGCAATTGAAAGACTCCCAATAGTCTCATCAAGGAGACACAATGGCCAGGACGTTATATCCTCCTACTGCCAAGTTTTGTCCTTCTGCCAATTTTTGACCACAACCGATTGGGGTCGGGAAAATGCTGATTGGACAGTGCCCATTGTGTATCCATCAGAGTTACTGGCAGAAGCAATGGCCACATGTTTTCCATCAGTTGACACATAACTGTACTGAATGCAAGGGATGCCAGTTTGTTGTATGCCTCAACTATTTCTATTTACTTCATGGTGTGTCAATTGAGCTTAATAGCACAGGTGCATTTTAGGGAAGCTCTTTAAATACATGAGGAAGAAAGGGATAAAGGGATATGCTGCCAGGGTTAGATAGAATAGGAAGAGAATCATATGGAACATGCATACTAGTTGGGACCAAAAAGCCTATCCCTGTTCTGTAAATTCCATTTATCCAGTATTGCTATGGTGGCGAAGGAAGTTTACATTTTGAAGCAGGTGCTTTGGTGCCAGGTTATGAGAAAAGTGGCAAGTTTACCAGCAGCTCGGACACCACTGGAAAAGGCACACTGCCAAAGGCTTCCACTATTCGTGGACTTCTGGTCAGAAGCTGAAAAGTACACCAGAAATATTAAAATAATCCTGAGGCGAATAAGAACAATCTGTATCTTTGTACTGGATACAAGGCTCTCCATGCAAATTCTGTAAAAGTGCAAGATCTGAGCTCATAATTTCATGACAAATAGGAAGTCAGTGAAGATATAATCATACCAAACAGAAAACAGCATCAATCAGTATTGAGAGGCATTAAAAAGCTGTCAGTACGCAAATAGGGCAAGACCCCAGTGCCAATTAGTTCTCTTTTCACAGGGCAGGGAAGGTGAAAGTTAAGACTTCTAATTAATGCTGCATTCCTGCCCTTTTTACAGTAACTTAAAGAAGCTTTAACAAAGGAAAAACAATACTAGAAGATATTTGAATCAAACATCTTGAACAATGATTTTGAATGTATTAACACATTTTTGCCATTCTCCCATCCACCTCATTGGAATGAAGATTTGCTGCAGTAGAGGTTTATATGAGGTAGTCTACTGGTTAAACTCTGGTAAATTTTACAGCGAGCCATTCTTCTTACAGAAACTTGATAATAAGTGTCAGCACCCTTTTTCCCACTGCTGTTATAACAGCCATGGTTTATCCTGTTCTCACAGATCACCACGGCCACAAGATACACGTCCTGTGACAATCACCGGAGAGCAATCAGGATTGGGAAATCTGAGATTTTTACTCGCTAAATCAGGGTTAACGAAACAAATTTTAACAAACCTATTGCCACCCATGCAATCAGCTAATTCAACACAAACTAAGGAATCACAGTATCCTTACAGTGCAGAAGGAGGCCATCGACTTTGTACCAACCCTCTGAATGAGTACTCCACCCAATCTCACTCCCCGTCCGATCCCAATAACCCCCTAACCTAACCAACATACCTTTTTTGGACACTAAGGGGGAAATTTAGCATAGCCAGTTCACCTAACCTGCACATCTTTGGACTGTGGGTGGAAATTGGAGCACCTGGAGGAAACCCATGCAGACATAGGGGTCACAGGGAGAATTTGAAACTCTACACAGACAGTGGCAATTCCAAGACCGGAATTGAACCCAGGTCCTTGGCAGTGTGAGGCAGCAGTGCTAACCACTGTGCCACCGAGCAGGAATTGCATCAGACCTCTTCATGGTTTGTTATCCTCAGCTGTTCACTGAACCAACCCATTGCAAGACATTTACCAAATCTACCATGAAGTATAATGGGGCACCAAGGGAATCAGCATCTATTGTGAAACTATGGCCTGTAATATAAATTCAGTATAAAGGAGGCAGCATGTGATGTGTGGTCTCGGAACACAGGCTTAAGGAGGTTGTATATTAAGTTTCATGCCTGACATATGCAAACAGAAACATGTCCAGTGTTTGTGTAGGCGTGTGTTACGTGTTTAGCAGAATACTTCAAGTTGTGTGTGTGTTATTGTTTGACATTTAGTAGGAAAGGGAAGATCATGGTACAGAACTAAAGGCATGATCCAACGGCCAGAAAACGCAGCTCGTCGCGGCACAGCATTGCCAATAGAAGCCGTGAGAGCCTGCTCCCGAGATCTACCAGGCTCGTAACTTCTCACGTGATCCAACACGATCACGCAAGATGTTGCGATGTAAATCCCGCCCATTGTGGACGGGATCACTTTTTGGCTATTCCGCACATTAGAGTGAGACAACTAGTCTCACTCTAATGTGCAGATTCCAGAGGTACCTGAGGCTTTGGGATTCATCCCCTTCGCTTTGGAGACCTCGGGCGAGAGCCGTTCATCACTGGTCCCCACAAGGTCACAGACCAACCCCTGAAAGTAACAAGCAGCAACAACCCAGGCGAAGACCGGCCTGCAACCCCAACACCTACTGACTGCCACAACGAACACCAGGGCTACACCCCCCCCAATGCATCTGCATCAAGTTCACGGGGCCAGTGCGGACCAGAACAGTTTTCTCAGCCCTGCAACTGTGCTAAAGTTTGCGAGCACCACCGGCATGCTGGGGAACATCCAACAGCTGGAACAGCCAACTGTATTGACTCTGGACTCTTGAGACTGGTAAATCTACCTTTTTACAATGGGTTTAAAAATTGCATCCATAAATGTGCGAAGCATCAAAGATACTTTGCGGTGTGTAGCCACACTCAACTATTTAGCAAATGTGAAAGCTGACCTACTGTTCCTGCAGGAGTGCGGAATTCCGCACCTCAGCAACTACAGGCGCTGGTCGAGCAGGTGGTCCCACGGGCTATCCATCTGGTCAGGAGGAAACGACTGCCGCTCCTCCGGCCTGGGTATTCTGCTGCGGGGATGCAACTTCACCATCTCCGACGTTAAGGAGGTGGTGGGCGGGCGCCTCCTCGTAGCAGACGTCAAATACAAAAACACCCCTCTCAGACTTATTCATGTGTACGCCCCAGCCGTAAAACTTGAGCGGCTGACAGTCCTTCAGCAGCTCCCACTGCTGTTGGCCACCTTCAAGCCAGTCATCCTGGGTGGTGACTTCAACTGCATCATCGATGCGGCTGGACGATCCAGCAGAGCCGACAGCAAACTAGACGCTACGTCCAGACTCCTGATGGAAACGGTAAAAGACGCCAAGCTGCTCGACATCTGCAGCAACCCTGCAGACGGAGCGCAGCGTAGATACACATGGTCACGGCCAGACGGGTCCGTCCGCTCCAGGATAGACTTCTTCTTTGTGTGCCGAGCTTTCACGGTGAGGTCCACCGACGTAAGGCCGGTGTTCTTCTCTGGCCACTGCCTCCTACTGGCCGACTGCCCATGCAGGAAGACCAGGGGGTAGGCAGGGGGACATGGAAGCTAAATGCAAAACTGCTGACCCCTGAGAACCTCGAGGAACTCAGGAGGGATTACAAGTGTTGGAGAACCGTGAAACCCCTCTTTGAGGCCCCACATCTCTGGTGGGAAGCAATCAAGGGGAATACCAAGAGGTTTTTCATCCTCAAGGGCGTTCAAAAGGTGAGAGAGAGACGAGGGGTCATGTCCAGGCTCCAGAAAAGTATGCAGAATTTGCTCCAGCTGCAGTCGATGGGGGTGGATGTCAAGGAGGATCTCCAAGAGGTGAAGAGCCAGCAAGCCTCGCTCTACACCTCGGAGGCCTCCAAGGTTATCTTCCGTTCCAGAGTCCGCTCCGTGGAGCAGGACGAAAAGTGCTCACGCTTCTTCTTCCAAAAGGTGCACAGAGAGACCTCTGTGATCAGCAGCCTGAAGGAAGAAGATGGCTCTGTAAAGTCATTGCAGTCTGACATCCTGAGGATCAGCCAATCCTTTTATGCCGGACTGTATGACCTGAAGCCAACAGATAGCACTGTTTCCCAGACCTTCCTGTCGACTATCACGGAGGTCATAGGCGACAGCGAGCTGGAAAACCTGGACAAACCACTAACTCTGGATGAGCTGACAAAGGCCGCCAAGTCCTTCGAGACGAGTAAAACCCCCGGAAGCGACGGCTTACCGGTTGAGTTGTATTCGGCTCTGTGGGACTGGATGGGCCCAGACCTGCTGGAAGTGTACGAGAGTATGCTTCTGGAAGGCAGCACGTCAGAGTCCATGAGGAAAGGCATCATCACCCTCATCTACAAGCAGAAGGGGGAAAGGGAAGAAATTCAAAATTGGCGACCCATTTCACTGTTGAATGTGGATTACAAAGTTCTAGCCAAGGTCATCGCCAATCGGGTCAGGTCTGCTCTGGAGTCGGTGATCCACCCTGACCAGACCTGTGCTGTACCCGGCAGGAAGATCTCTGATAGCCTTGCGCTACTCAGGGATACGATCGCCTATGTGCAGGACAGGAGGGTGGACACCTGCCTCATCAGCCTTGACCAGGAGAAGGCTTTTGACAGAATATCGCACACCTACATGATGGATGTGCTCTCCAAAATGGGGTTTGGGGAGGGAATTCGCAATTGGATCAAACTGCTTTACACCAACATCTATAGCGCAGTCTCAATCAATGGGTGGGAATCAGAAAAGTTCCAGATCAAATCTGGAGTCAGGCAGGGCTGCCCTCTCTCCTCGGCCCTGTTTGTGTGCTACATAGAACCTTTTTGCCGAGTCCATCAGGAAGGATCCGGGTATAAGAGGAGTGACGATCCCAGGCAGTGGAGGCACGCAAGTCAAGGCCTCCCTGTACATGGACGACGTTGCCGTCTTCTGCTCGGATCCTGCGTCTGTACGCAGGCTCTTGACCACCTGCGACCAGTTTGAACTGGCCTCGGGAGCCAAGGTAAACCGTGGCAAGAGCGAGGCCATGTTCTTTGGGAACTGGGCCGACCGGTCCTTTGCCCCTTCACTGTCAGGTCAGATTACCTGAAGGTGCTGGGGATATGGTTCGGAACTGCTGGGGCGTGCACCAAAACCTGGGAGGAGCGCATAGCAAAGGCAAGGCAGAAACTGGGATGGTGGGAGCAACGCTCCCTCTCCATTGCGGGCAAAACCCTGGTCATCAGATGTGAGGTACTCTCGGTGCTACTGCACGTGGCGAAGGTCTGGCCCATAACCCGACCCTACGCCGCAGCAGTCACCCGAGCCATCTTCAAATTCATCTGGAGGTCCTAGATGGACCGTGTCCAAAGGGACACCATGTACAAACCTCTGGAGAAGGGAGGGCGGAACGTACCCAACGCCTCCCTCATCCTGTTGGCCACCTATGTGTCCAGCTGCATCAAGCTGTGCGTGGACCCCCAGTATGCAATCACCAAGTGTCACTACATACTGAGGTTCTACCTGTCCCCGGTGTTACGAAGGATGGGCCTGGCCTCATTGCCGCGGAACGCTCCAAGTAGTTGGACTGCGCCGTACCACCTGTCCCTCGTGGAAAATGTTTTGAAGAAAAACACCTTTGACCACAAGGCAATGAAGCAGTGGTCAGCACGTAATGTCCTCGAGGCCCTCAGGGAAAAGGAGACCGTGGAGGACGTTGGATGGTTCCTTGAGCAGACTGCCAGAGTAATCTGGCAGCACGCCTCATCACCAGAACTTTCAAACAAGCACCAAGACCTAGCTTGGCTGGTGGTGAGAAGGGCCCTCCCTGTCAGATTCTTCATGCACACCCGAAGGCTCTGCGCCAATGCACGCTGCCCTCGGAGTGGCTGTGGGGGAAATGAGACGGTCACACACCTCCTTGTGGAATGTGCCTTTGCAAAGAAGGTCTGGAGAGAGATGCAGTGGTATTTGTCAAGGTTTATCCCGAACAGATCTGTGACACAGGACTCTGTGTTCTACGGACTGTTTCCAGGGACACACACCAAGACAAATATTAACTGCTGCTGGAAGGTCATCAACTCGGTGAAAGACGCTCTTTGGTCTACCCGAAACTTGCTGATCTTCCAGTGCAAAGAATTGTCCTCGACCGAGTGTTGCAGACTGGCACATTCCAAGGTCCAGGACTACGTGCTGAGGGACGCACTCAAGCTTGGGGCAGCTGCCGCCAAGGCGCAATGGGGAAAGACCACTGTGTAAGGCCTTTCCAGCAAATGTACACCGAGGGGCGGGTAACAGTGTAAACCCCTCTCGGTCTGGGCCACCAACACTCCAATGTATAAAACAAACATGACAATGTAAATATTTAAGAAGGAATTGTAATGTAAAGAATGATATGTGTATAATAATATCAAAATTGAATGGAAGAAAGTCAAGGCAATGTGTAGCTCTGACGGAAATGTACAGTCAAGACAATTCGAAATGCTCTGTAATGCTTATGATAAATTTTATGAATAAAGTATATTTTTTTGAATAAAAAAGAACTGGTCCCCACAAACGGGGATCAGACGGAATGGCACTTGTGGGGGTCTCCCAGGGGATCAGAGGCTCCCTGCTGCATGCACTTTGGGCAGGGTGCTGCCCTGGCACCGCTGGTGCCACCTGGGCACCCTCGTAGTGCCAGCCTCGCTGTGCCATTCTGGCACTGCCAAGGTGTCTGGGTGGCACTGCCAGCTGGCATGGGCTCTAGCATGGTGTCAGGTTGGCACTGCCAAGTTGCCACACTGGCATTTTCTGCATGTGCATGATTGAGCCAGGGTGCCCTGGGTGGGTGTTTGATTGATTGATTGATTTTTGATTTATTGCCACATTAGCGAAGTACAGTGAAAAGTATTTTTCTGCGGCCAAGGGAATTGTACACAGTACGGACATAGTAAACAAAAGAATAATCAACAGAGAACATTGACAAATGGCACATCGACAAACAGTGATTGGTTACAGTGCGGAACAAGCGGCCATACAAAGCAAATACATGAACAAGAGGGGGGATGCATGAGGGGCTGAGAACCCTCCGATAGTGTTTTTGGGCTGGGGGGCTCGAGGATTGCTTTTGGGGCCTCAGAGATTGAGGCGTCATTTAAAAATGTTGTCTCAATCTAATAATATTATAATAATCGCTTATTGTCACAAGTAGGCTTCAATGACGTTACTGTGAAAAGCCCCTAGTTGCCACATTCCAGCGCCTGTTCGGGGAGGCCGGTATGAGAATTGAACCCGTGCTGCTGGCCTTGTTCTGCATTACAAGCCAGCTGTTTAGCCTACTGTGCTAAACCAGCCCCATTCTTTGGCTACACTGGGGAGTTCTGGCGAGCGGAACTCCTCAGTGTGCAAAATGAGTCTATGTGCGGCCTTGACCGTGCATTCCCCACTCAGGCCCCTTCTACAATGTGAGTTGCTTTGTGTTGCCATGTGTTTCTCGGCACTGCGAGCGCTGGGAAACACATGGCTAAATGCGCTCGCTATGGGGCTTTGTTCCTGTTTAGTTGAATCGAGCCCTAAATCTATAGGAATAAATTATTTAAGACACTTGGTCCTAAGGGTTTAGTTCTGTACATTACTTGGCTTTGTATATTTTCTTATTATGTAACAAAAAGTAAATGTCTGTTTTTAATCTTAATAGTTGTCAATTTATCTGTGTGACAAGAAATCCTTTGTTGAGATGCTTGTAGAGTGTCCCTTGAGTTTTTATCATATGTGCCTTGAATTTGTTTCTGTTCCTTTTCACCTTTAAAGAATATTCTAAGTACTAAGTTCTTTTATCATCCTTCTACCAGGTGCCAATCACTTCTTGCTTTATTGAACAACGACCTTTCCTTCTGAACTGCGACATTCCTGTTTATCGACATTCCAGTATATTCCCCACTGCAACAGAGAAAGTTAAGGGCGGTCAAATACCCTTTCAAAATTTGGAAAGGTTTTGAAGGGAGTAATTAGTGGATTTGTAACCAACACGTAAACTCAGGATTATCATTGGAAGAATAAAAGGAGAAGTTAAAAAGTAGAGGGTTATTTAATTATGGAATGCTTAACCACAGTTATTTTTTCTATTGATGCAGAAACAATAGGGGCAGCACGGTAGCATTGTGGATAGCACAATTGCGTCACAGCTCCAGGGTCCCAGGTTCGATTCCGGCTTGGGTCACTGTCTGTGCGGAGTCTGCACATCCTCCCTGTGTGTGCGTGGGTTTCCTCCGGGTGCTCCGGTTTCCTCCCACATAGAACATAGAACATAGAACATTACAGCGCAGTACAGGCCCTTCGGCCCTCGATGTTGCGCCGACCTGTGAAACCACTCTAAAGCCCATCGACACTATTCCCTTATTGCCCATATGTCTATCCAATGACCATTTGAATGTCCTTAGTGTTGGCGAGTCCACTACTGTTGCAGGCAGGGCATTCCACGCCCTTACTACTCTCTGAGTAAAGAACCTACCTCTGACATCTGTCTTATATCTATCTCCCCTCAATTTAAAGGTATGTCCCCTCGTGCTAGACATCACCATCCGAGGAAAAAGGCTCTCACTGTCCACCCTATCCAATCCTCTGATCATCTTGTATGCCTCAATTAAGTCACCTCTTAACCTTCTTCTCTCTAACGAAAACAGCCTCAAGTCCCTCAGCCTTTCCTCATAAGATCTTCTGTCCATACCAGGCAACATTCTGGTAAATCTCCTCTGCACGCTTTCCAAAGCTTCCACATCCTTCCTATAATGCGGCGACCAGAATTGCACGCAATACTCCAAATGCGGCCGCACCAGAGTGTTGTATAGCTGCAACATGATCTCATGGCTCCTAAACTCAATCCCTCTACCAATAAAAGCTAACGCACCGTACGCCTTCTTAACCCTCTCAACCTGGGTGGCAACTTTCAGGGATCTATGTACATGGACACCGAGATCTCTCTGCTCATCCACATTGCCAAGAATCTTATACATCCTATCTCTTATAAACCTTTCCAAGATTTTGCCCACAACAGAAGTAAAACTCACTGGTCTATAGTTACCGGGGTTGTCTCTACTCCGCTTCTTGAACAAGGGGACAACGTTTGCTATCCACCAGTCTTCTGGCACTATTCCTGTAGACAAAGATGACTTAAAGATCAAGGCCAAAGGCTCAGCAATCTCCTCCCTCGCTTTCCAGAGAATCCTAGGATAAATCCCAATCGGTCCAGGTGACTTATCTATTTTCATACTTTCCAGAATTGCTAACACCTCCTCCTTATGAACCTCAAGCCCTTCTAGTCTAGTAGCCTGAATCTCAGTATTCTCCTCGACAACATTGTCTTTTTCCTGTGTGAATACTGACAAAAAATATTCATTTAGCAACTCTCCTATCTCCTCGGACTCCAAACACAACTTCCCACTACTGTCCTTAACTGGCCCTACTCTTACCCTAGTCATTCTTTTATTCCTGACATATCTATAGAAAGCTTTAGGGATATCCTTGATCCTACCTGCCAAAGACTTCTCATGTCCCCTCCTGGCTCTTCTTAGCTCTCTCTTTCGGTCCTTCCTAGCTAACTTGTAACTCTTGAGCACCCTAACTGAACCTTCATGTCTCATCTTTACATAAGTCTCCTTCTTCCTCTGGACAAGTGTTTCGACTGCTTTAGTAAACCACGGTTCCCTCACTCGACCACTTCCCCCCTGCCTGACAGGTACATACTTTTCAAGGACACGCAGCAGCTGTTCCTTGAACAAGCTCCACATTTCCATTGTGCCCATCCCCTGCAGTTTTCCTCTCCATCCGATGTATCCTAAGTCTTGCCTCATCGCATCATAATTGCCTTTCCTCCAGATATAACTCTTGCCCTGCGGTGTATATACCTATCCCTTTCCATCACTAAAGTAAACGTAACCAAATTGTGGTCACTATCACCAAAGTGCTCACCTACCTCCAAATCTAACACTTGTCCTGGTTCATTACCCAGTACCAAATCCAATATGGCCTCGCCTCTCGTTGGCCTATATTCATACTGTGTCAGGAAACCCTCCTGCACACATTGGACAAAAACGGACCCATCTAATGTACTCAAACTATCGCGTTTCCAGTCAATATTTGGAAAGTTAAAGTCCCCCATAACATCAACCCTGTTGCTTTCGCTCCTATCCAGAATCATCTTTGCAATCCTCTCCTCTACATCTCTGAAACTTTTAGGAGGCCTAGAGAAAACCCCTAACAGGGTGACCTCTCCTTTCCTGTTTCTAACCTCAGCCCATACTACCTCAGTAGACGAGTCCTCATCAAACGTCCTTTCTGCCACCGTAATACTGTACTTGACTAACAATGCCACCCCTCCCCCTCTTTTACCACCTTCCCTGAGCTTACTGAAATATCTAAATCCCGGCACCTGCAACAAACATTCCTGTCCCTGCTCTATCCATGTCTCCGGAATGGCCACAACATCGAAGTCCCAGGTACCAACCCATGTCGCAAGTTCACCCACCTTATTCCGGATGCTCCTGGCATTTAAGAAGACACACTTTAAACTACCTTCCTGCCTGCCGGTACACTCCTGCAACTTTGAAACCCTACTCATGACCTCACTACTCTCAACCTCCTGTATACTGGAGCTACAATTCAGGTTCCCAAGCCCCTGCTGAACTAGTTTAAACCCTCCCGAAGAGCATTAGCAAATTTCCCCCCCCAGAATATTGGTACCCCTCTGGTCCAGGTGCAGACCATCCGGTTGTAGAGGTCCCACCGACCCCAGAATGAACCCCAATTATCCAGAAATCTTAAACCCTCCCTCCTGCACCATCCCTGTAGCCACGTGTTCAACTCCTCTCTCTCCCTATTCCTCGTCTCACTATCACGTGGCACGGGTAACAACCTAGAGATTATAACTCTGTTTGTCCTAGATCTAAGTTTCCACCCTAGCACCCTGAATTCCTGCCTTACATCCCCATCCCTTTTCCTACCTATGTCATTGGTACCTATGTGGACCACGATTTGGGGCTGCTCCCCCTCCCCCTTAAGGATCCCAAAAAGCACAGTCCAAAGATGTGCAGGTTAGGTGGATTGGCCATGCTAAATTGCCCTTAGTGTCCAAAATTGCCCTTAGTGATGGGTGGGGTTACTGGGTTATGGGGAGATGGTGGAGGTGTGGATCTTGGGTAGGGTGCTCTTTCCAAGGGCCGATGCAGACTCGATGGGCCGAATGGCCTCCTTCTGCATTGTAAATTCTATGAATTGGCAGTATTTTAAAGAAATAGACTCACTCGCAACAGGAGGCCTAGCAGAAAAGGCAGAGATAAACTGATTTATTTGTGGAGTAGGCTTTACCGTATTGTAGGAGTATTCCACTTCTGGGTATCCCCTTCAACCACAGGAGCATGATGAGGACCTGTCAGTGGAAGGGTTTCTAGTTAAAAGACTGCCATCACTGGGAGAATCTAATTCCATCTCATAACATAAGCTATGAAGAGAGGTTGGTTAGTGTGGTAAACCACTGTATTGTACTGTTGTATTGTTACATGCCTGGGCTTGTCCCTGCTGGCTCCGAACCACTGTGGTAGATAATATGTGTATTGTGGTAAACTGCCACTGTATTATATGTAATGTGATAAACCACTGCCCGACGGCTCCGCCTACCCTCGGGCTCGGTATAAAGGTGGCTGGTCGCCGCCTCTGACCCAGTTTGGGATCAGAGGCCAGGAGGCTTTCTGTTTAGTCTATTAAAGCTTCAGTTACGTTCACTACTCGTTTTGTGTTCATTGATGGCACATCAGTTCGATAGGCTTTTTTTTTTCCTTAGAGCAGTGAAGGCTGAGGGGGGAACCTGATCAAGGTATACAAAATTTATGAGGTACATAGATAGGGTAGATAGGCAGGAGGTTTTCCCCTCAGCAGAAGGATGAGACATAGATTTAAGGAAAGGGGCAGGAGATTTAGAGGATTTGAGGAAAAACATTTTCACCCAGAGGGTGGTGGGAATCTGGAACTTGGCACCTGAAAGGGTAGAGGCGGGAACCATCACACCATTTAAGAAGCATTTCAATGAGTACTTGAAATGCCATACAAGGCTGTGGACCAAATGCTGGAAAATGGGATACGAATAGATAGATGCTTGATGGGCAGCGTAGACACAATGGGCAGAAGGGCCTCTTTATGTGCTTTAAAACTCTATGACGTTGCCTCTTCTCAGCTTGTCTGCTGTTGAAACCCTCATCCATACCTTTGTCACCTTTAGACTCAACTATTCCAACACACTTCTGGCTGGTCCCCCACATTCTACCCTCCAGAAACTTGAGGTCATTCAAAACCTTTGTCCGTGCCTTAACTCAACGAGTGCCATACCCTTGTCCATGTAGTTGCTGACCTACATTGGCTCCCTGTCAAGAAAAGTCTTTATTTTAAACAAATCCCTATACTTGTTTCCAATCTCTTCATGGCTTTACCTCTCCATATGTTTACAAACTCCTCCTACTCCACTACCTTACAAGATGTCTGCACTCCTCTAATTTTGGCCTCTTGTACATTCCCAATCATAATTGCCCCACCATTGATGGCTATGCCTTCAGTTGCCATAGTTCCAAGCTCAGGAATTCCCTTCCCAAACCTCCCTACCTGACTTTGCTCCTTTAAGATACTTCTTATAATCTTTTTGTTCATGCATTTTGCTTGGTTCTTTGTCTTCAGGAAGGAAAAGACATATTGAGACGTCGATGAAACTGTCACGCATTTCTCTGACAATGAGTTCAGTGGCTGTGTACCCTGGCCGCGAAGGCCCCTCCTCTTCCTTCTTCCTATCGATCTCCACCTCCTACTCTTCTTCCTCCTCAGTTGTCGAGTCGTCTGTACCTTAATCTTCCTGCAGCTCCTTTCCTCTCTGAAGCATGATGTGGTGCAAGGCACAGCAGATCACTATCATTCTGGAAAGCTTGATGGTACATACTGATCTGGTCAGACCACCAAATCTCATCTTCTGCAACCCAATAGTTTGCAAAATCATTTCCCCTTGTGTTTAAGAGCCTCTAGCTGGACCTTTCCTCTGCCTCAAAGAACAAAGAACAAAGAAACAAAGAAATGTACAGCACAGGAACAGGCTCTTCGGCCCTCCAAGCCCGTGCCGACCATGCTGCCCGACTAAACTACAATCTTCTACACTTCCTGGGTCCGTATCCTTCTATTCCCATCCTATTCATATATTTGTCAAGATGCCCCTTAGATGTCCCTATCGTCCCTGCTTCCACTACCTCCTCCGGTAGCGAGTTCCAGGCACCCACTACCCTCTGCGTAAAAAACTTGCCTCGTACAAAAGATGGTAGGACTCCACATTTCTGTCACCAGCCACATTCTCAGAAGATAGCCCTTGTCATCCACTGACACGGCTTAGACTCATGGACGGTGTGACCATTGTAACTTCCATGATATCTCGTATAGACATGTATGATAACCTTCAACGGTTCCATAACAGCTTAACATTGACAGCGTGGAATCCTTTCTGATTGATAAATACGCCAGAGTGATCTGTGGGTGTCTTGATTATCATATGTACACATTCAATGGCTTCCTGTACTTGTCAGAACACATCCATTGCAGCAAATCCAGGAACGCTCAGGGTCCAACTGGTCCCATCAGTACCAAAGTGGGCATTTGTGGTGGCCTTGGTGGCCATGGCACTGATCACCTGCAACATACGTCTTTCGGCAGCAGATTGTGAAATCCTGCAGATCTCGCCATTAGATTCCTGGAAGAAGCAGGAAGTTAAATATTCAGGGTTGGAGTGACCCTGACGGAGATTGGCAGTTCATGCCCACCTGGGCCTCTTCAAAGTAGGCCTTGTTACAAGAGGCTGCTGATGTCAGTATGATGACCTGCTGTGAAAGCCTGAACTTCCTGAAGGCACTGTTTCTCCATCATTTCAATGAAGTTGATCCTCTCCCTGTATACCCTGTGTTGGGGGTATCATCTCCTTTGATGTCCAAGAAACCGCAAAACTGCAGTTTGCGGTCTCATAGGAGGTTGAGAGTTTGACTCTGTATCCATCTCCTAACACTAGGTGTTAACCATAAGAGGTACCAATCAAGTCTATTACCACACCTCCAGCCCACTAAACTAACTGGTTTCAATGCTCAAAATTACATCAAATACTCTCGATGCTGGAAAACTGACACAAAACCAAAAACTACTGGAAACACTCGGCAAGTTAGGCAGTAATTGTAAGGAAAAGTATTGAGGTTTCAAACTCATCAGAACAACCTGAATTGTTGAGTATTTCCGGCATTATCTATTTTAGTTTTATTACACAGCTCAACAGGAAAAAACAATTCAATCTCAAAAATGAGAATATTCACTGAGACGAGGCAATGTCTCCACAGTTGTCCCTGATTATCATAAGCAACAATTCTAATGATTGGCCATTAACCTAGTAATTCTCCCTTTTGTCCCATTGTGAGTGAAGATTGAAGATAGTCGCCTTGTGCAGTTAAATTGGGGAGCCAGTGGATTACAGCAAAAAATTCCTCAGGAACCATTTCAGCAGCTCTCTGTATGTTTCCACAATGTCCAGGATTTGCTGCCAGTAGCCACTGACGGAGAGGCATAAAATACTTGAGCCCGGATATTACACAAATATAGAAATATGTTGTGCAATGTAACTCTCATTTGTACCCAAGCAACACTGGATACACTTCATACCTTTTGTCACTAATATGCTTAGTGCCATTTCAGAAAAGAGTGAGGTGTAAACATAAGAAGATAGAACTACCAGGCCTAAAATACGGGCGTGATATTTTTCACCGTGTTCTGCCCAGCGCCGATCTTGTTGCACTGGGTGCATAGTGGGAGAAGCTGAAAAAGGTTTTGCGCCGAGCGCGAAGCACCTGACCCACTATGCCCAGCGCAACCTGTTTGAGGCTGCATTAAGAATGACTACAAGCTCACAAATCAAGAGTAGATAATGCAAACAGAAAGTGCTGGAAAACATTCAACAGGTCAAACAGCATCTTTGGAAAGGGCAATATAGTTATGTTCCATATCAATAAAAAAATAAGGCTAATATTTCATGTTATCAACCCTTCATCAAGAAAGTTAATTGGGATAAATGAAATTTGTTACAACTGTTGCTCTCTATGTTCACTTGCTGTCTGTAAAGGGGAGGTGATTAATGTTTTAGAACTGACCTCATTTCAGTAAAATTAGATCAGTCCACTTACTGCAGGGGTCCCCAAACTGGAGTCTGCGGAACATTGGGTGCGGGATTCTCCGACCCCCCCGCCGGGTCGGAGAATCCCCGGGGGGGCGGCGTGAATCCCGCCCCGCAGCCCCGCCGACCGGTTTCGGGCGGGGGCAAGGATCACGCCACGTGACAACGGCCCCCCCGGCAATTCTCCGGGCCCCGATGGGCCGAGCGGCTGCCCGTTTTTGGCCAGTCCCACTGGCGTGGATTGGACATGGTCCCACATGGCGGGACCTAGCAGCTAAGTTGGCTGGTGCGGTCCTCGGGGGGGGGTGCGGGGGGAATCTGACCCCGGGGGAGGGCCCCCACGGTGGCCTGGCCCGCGATCGGGGCCCACCGATCTATAGGCGGGCCTGTGCTGTGGGGGCACTTCTTCCTTCCATGCCGGCCCCTGTAGGGCTCCGCCATGGAATGCGCACGCGCCAGAATACGCTGGCCGGTCTGCGTATGCGCGGAACCACGCCGGCGGTTCTGCACATGCGCTAACTCGCGCAGTCCCTTCGGCGCCAGCTGGAGGCGAGATTCTCCCGCATCGGCATGATGCCCCGACGCCGGCCTAAAAAACGGCGTGAACTACTCCAGCGTAGGGCTGACCGGAAGTTGCGGAATTCTCCTCACTTCCGGCGGCGGAGGAGTTGGCGCCGCGCCAGCCGGCGCCGAAGGGACAATGCGAGTTAGCGTTTGCGCAGAACTGCTGCCGTAGTTCAGCGCATGCGCAGACCGGCCGGCCTATTCTGGCACATGCGCAGGGGTGTGTCTTCTCCGCGCCGGTCATGGCGGATCCCTACAGGGGCCGGCGCGGAAGGAAGAAGATCCGCCACGGCACAGGCCCGCCCGCAGATCGGTAGGCACCGATTGCGGGCCAGGCCACCATGGGGCCCTCCCCTGGGGTCAGATCCCCCCGCGCTCCCCCGAGGACCGCATCAGCCAACTTACCTGCCAGGTCCCGCCCTGTGGGACCATGTCTAATCCACGTCGGCGGGACTGGCCAGAACCCGACGGCTGCTCAGCCCATCGGGGCCCGGAGAATTGCCGGGGGGGCCTCTGCCAACGGCCCCAAACCGGCGTGGCATGATCCCCGCCCCGCCCGAAACGGCACTGGAGAATACGGCAGCCAGCGGCGGGGCGGGATTCACGCATCCCGCCCGGGATTCTCCAACCCGGCGGGCGGTCAGAGAATCCCACCCAGGGAATCTGAGGGAGCCTCCCAGGTGTTCTGTGGCAGGATAGGCATATTTCTAAAACTTGATAAGTGCCGCAGAGCTGTTGATCCAATCAGAAACTGGCTTCTTGGACAAGCGTGGACAGTGGAGTGATTCGAAGAGAGAGAGGGCGTCGGAATGGAACTCGGAGCTGTATGGGAATTAAAGGCTATCAGGGGGTAAATGGGAATGTGGAATTTAAATACAAACGGATCGGCCATGATTGTATTGAATGGCGGAGCAGGCTCGAATGGCTGAATGGCCTACTTCTGCTACTTCTGCTCCTATTTTGTATGGTCGTATGTCAAAATTACCACAAAAGAGCACTTGTGAGCTTTCCCATGGAATGTAAATTGACTAGAATCTAAGAAGTTAAATAATAATAATCTTTTATTGTCACAAGTATGAAGTTACTGTGGAAAGCCCCTGGACAATTTCAGATTCAAAAATAAAGCAGAATTGAGCTATTTGCATTGTCTGGGCCTTTACAGAAAAAAATCTATCAGAAACATGAAAAAATGTGACCACTAAAATCACTCCTTCAACTACATAGAGTGCAATGGACTGTACATGCCCTATTTCCGATGGCTACCCTGTAGCTACAAAATATTCCGACTGAAATTTGCCTGAAGTAACACTCTTGGCTCCAATCACTGGAGCCACAGGGTTTTAAAAACTATATGAGTGATACTTTGACACTATCCAAGATTATCCAGCAGGATTCTCCCAACGGGCGGCTAAGTGCCGATGCCGGAGTCAAAACGGGAGTGTTTTACTCCGGCGTCGGCACCTGTTATGGGACCCCATTCTGCAGCTCACAGGGGGCTAGGATGGCCTGAACCCAGCGCCGCGGGGTCCGCAAATGCGCAGTTGGGCCGGCGCCAACTAGCGCATGCGCAGTGGCCTTCTACCCGCGCTGGCCCCGACGCCAAATGGCGCAGGGCTACAGGAGCTGACTCGGAGGAAAGGAGGCCGGGTGTCAGAGAGGCCAGCCTGCCGATCGGTGGGCCCCGATCGCGGACCAGGCCACTACGGAGGCCCCCCCCCCCCCCCCCGGGGTTGGACCCCCCCTCCCCCCCACCCCCACAGGCCGCCCCCGGACCCTTCAAGGCTGAGGTCCCACCGGCTCAAAGGATGTTAGAACGGCAGCGGCGGGACTTGGCTTTTTGCCAACCGGGTCGGAGAATCGGCCCGCCGGCCAGTGCCGACCCGGAGCGTCGGCGCATACCCCGACCGGCGCCGCGCGGACAATTCCGCCCATTAGACTTTTACAGTCAAATGGTCTTTCAATAGTCCTCAGGCTGCCATTGAGAGGATCTCAATGACCTTTAAAGAGACAACTGATGGATATGTCACAAGTCATATTTTCCAAGTGAACAGCTTTGTGTTGAAAGGACGATGTGCTGAAATTATGGGTGGGATACTCCGGTCAGGGTTTCTCGGTGGCACACCGTTCGCTGGCAATGGGATTCTCTCTTCCCGTTGTTTGTCAATGGGATTTCCCATTGAAACCATCCCTGCGCCATCGGGAACCTGCAGGCAGGGTGCCCAGTCAACGGGAAAAGAGGATCCCAACGGCCAGGGAATTCCGGCACGTACTGCATCATTCATAATATTTCTGAATTTCACTAAAACCTCAAAAACACTCCATGTTTTGCTGTAGCAAATGTAATATTGGCCAATCACCAGCAGTCGCTCAGGTTTTAGTTGTGTCAGATACTGAGGCTGCCCAAAAATCCATTGTGCAATTGTCATTGGGCGTGATTCAGCGACCGTGTTGCACCTGCCGCAGATCAGGGCAAAATTGAGGGTCACACAGGACGCAAGCGATTTTGTGATTCACCCGACCCACTCCTGGGGCGTCATTCTCCGACCCCCCAGAGGGTCGGAGAATGGCCGTTGATCGCCGTGAATCCCGCCCCCGCCGGTTGCCGAAGTCTCCGAAGGGAGAAAAGTCGGCGGGGCGTTAATGGCGCCGCTGACGTCGGAGAATGGCACGGGTCTGCGCAAGGCAGCCGATTTTGGGCCTGCCGATATTCTCCCTTCCGGATGGGCCGAAGTCCCGTCGACGTGATGACCGTTCACGTCGACGTAAATCAAACCTCCTTTTCATCGGCGTGAACCTGTGCTCCAGGTTCACGCCGACCAGCGTGAGGGTGAGTGACGGCCTGGGGGGTTGGCCGCTGGGCAGGCGATGGCGTGGCCGCAGTCTGAATGTGTGGGGAGAGGTGTGTCTCTGGTTGTGTGTGTGTGTGTGCGGCGGGGGGGGTGGTTAGAGTGGGCTGGGCTCCGGGGGAGTGCCGGGAGAGGGGTCCGTGCTGGGGAGGAGGATGGGGGGGGGGGGTCCGTGCCGGGGAGGGGGATGGGGGGAGTCCATGCCGGGGAAGGGGATGGGGGGGGGTCCGTGCCGGGGAGGGGGATGGGGGGGGGGGTCCGTGCTGGGGAGGGGGATGGGGGGGGGGGGGTCCGTGCCGGGGAGGGGGATGGGTGGAGTCCATGCCGGTGAGGGGGATTGGGGGGGGGGGTCCGTGCCGGGGAAGGGGATGGGGGGGGTCCGTGCCGGGGGAGGGGGATGGGGGGGGGGTCCGTGCCGGAGAGGGGGATGGGGGGTCCGTGCCGGGGAGGGGGATGGAGGGGGGGTCCGTGCCGGGGAGGAGGTTGGGGTCCGTGCCGGGGAGGAGGATGGGGGGGTCCGTGCCGGGGAGGGGGATGGGGGGGTCCGTGCTGGGGAGGGGGATGGGTGGGGGGTCCGTGCCGGGGAGGGGGATGGGGGGTCCGTGCCGGGGAAGGGGATGGGGGGGGTCCGTGCCGGGGAGGGGGATGGGTGGGGGGTCCGTGCCGAGGAGGGGGATGGGGGGTCCGTGCCGGGGAAGGGGATGGGTGGTCCGTGCCGGGGAGGGGATGGGGGGTGGGTCCGTGCCCGGGAGGGGGATGGAGGGGTGCCCGTGGCGGGGAGGGGGATGGGGGGTCCGTGACGGGGAGGGGGATGGAGGGGCAAGTGAGTTGGTCCACCTGGCCAGGTGCCAGCCTCCAACAGTTGGACCCATGCGGTCCATGCCACCTGGCTGGGGGGAAGGAGGGGATATGGGCAATGATGACATGTCGTCGTTCCCCCGCCCCCCCCCCCCAACCAGGCCGTCATGTTTTCCGATCATCCAGCGTTGTTGGCCGCCGTGGCGGCAGCCGCTAATGTTTATGTTGCCCTGGATGAGGAGGAGGAGGAGGAGCGTGCCAGAGAGGCGGCGCAGGCTGCCGCAGAGGGACAGGCGGCAGCCGCCCAGGCTGGAGGGACACCTGACCGACAGGACGAGGAGGGGGAGGAGGACGTCGCGGCCCCACGGCAACGGAGGCACCCGAGGGCGCCCCGAGTGTACCGGCCCCGGCAGTTATACCAGGACCTCACGGACCGGGAATGTAGGAGGAGACTCGGGATGAGGCAGGAAACCGTGGCACACATCTGCCACCTGCTGGCACACCTGTCACCGCGTGGCACTGGCGGGGGACACCCTCTCCGCGTGTCCGTCAAGGTTACGGTTGCCCTGAACTTTTATGCATCGGGGTCATTCCAGGCACCGAGTGGGGACCTGTCCGGCATCTCGCAGACATCGGTGCATCGGTGCATCCGGGCAGTGACAGATGCCCTACATGCCATGGCGCACCGCTACATCCGCTTCCCTGTGGACCGGGCCAGCCAAGATGCCCGGGCCGTGGGCTTCTCTGCCGTGGCTGGGTTCCCCATGGTCCAGGGCGCGATCGATGGGATGCACGTCGCCGTGCGGCCACCTGCAGATAACAGGGCAGTGTTCACTAATAGGAAGGGGACCTATTCGATGAACGTACAGGTGGTCTGCGACCACCGCATGATGATCCTGCAAGCCTGCGCCCGTTACCCAGGCAGTGTACACGACTCATACGTGTTGTCGCGGTCATCCATCCCCGGCATGTACGAGGGACGCCATCCCCGGCTGAGGGGCTGGTTGCTGGGCGACAGGGGCTACCCATTGCGATCGTGGCTGATGACGCCTGTACGGAGGCCACGCAATGAGGCGGAGAACCGCTACAATGATGCCCATGTAGCGACAAGGGGAGTGATAGAGAGGTGCTCTGGCGTGCTGAAGATGCGTTTCAGGTGCCTGGACCTCTTTGGGGTCGCCCTCCAGTATCGGTCAGATAGGGTCGGCCGCATCATTGTGGTGTATTGCGTCCTGCACAACATAGCCCAACAGAGGGGCGATGTGCCGCAGGCAGAGGAGGGCGGAGTGGAGGAGCAGCAGGAAGGGGCGCAGTCCTCCCCATATGAGGGGGATGTGGGCAATGGTCAGGGCAGACGGGCTTGACACAGGCGGGTGGCTGTCCACCGTTACCGGCTGGCCCAGCGGGCACGGGACAGACTGATAGCCGCCCGCTTCACTGACTAGATGGGAATCGGGTAGTATGGCCACAGACCGCACACCGTGGCAACAGCCGACCACCCACACCCCCCCACCCATCCACCCACCCAGCACCCTCACCCCCCTCCCCCAACCCCACCCCACCCCACCCGCATGCACACCACCCCCCCCCCATTGCCGATCCACCTGCGGCACAACGGCCGGGCTCACACAGTTGCAGGTGGACGCGTGTCTAATGCAGGCCATGGAGGATGATGACAACCCGCCCTGCGGTGAGCTCCTGGCTCCACATCGTTGGACCATGTCTGACCCATGGCCACAGTACCACCATCCACCCGGACCATCCCTGCATGCGGCTGTGACACTGCAGCGCACGGTCCCATCCTCTGCCCGGGGGGATGTTGATGGCGGCCCAGGGGGAAGGGGGCAGACTCACCTGGGGCTGAGGTAAGACCACCCCTCACACACACACTTGCGCTCAACGTACATGACACCCCCGCACGCTTTGGACAGAGCACAAATGCAGCTTCTGTAGGTGTAACATTGACTTTAATAACCAAACGAGTTCATGCACGTGCCCTAGCCCCTAAAACTCATCTGTGCCCTGCACCCGTGCCAACTTACTCAGTGTCTAATTGTTTGGCCTTACGGGCCCTTTGACTACGTCTATGTGGTTCCCCAGACGGTACAGCAGAACTGGAGGTGGACTCCTGTGATTCCTGCCCTCTGACACTGGATCCCTTTGGCGGCCGTTTCCTGGGGCGTCCTGGCCTAGATGGGCCAGGCTGCGGCCCGGGCGACTGGGATGGCGAGCTGCCAGCCTGTCCTGCCCGTTGCCCACCCGATGCACCTGGGACAGAAGGGGGGGGGGGGGGGGGGAGTCCGAGGTGTCGCGGTGTTCCGGGATCTCCCCTACAGGGGAGCTGGGACGGACCACACCACCTCCTCCTCCCTCGGGGTGCCCGATGGCCCCCAGGCCTCTACATGGGTGGGGGATGCGAACGGACTGGCCATCCGATGCCCACCCGACATCTGGCGCTGCCAGTCCTGGAGGCCCGTGCTGGTATCGACAGGGGTCTGCAGGTTTGCAGCCATGGAGCCCAGGGGTTGGCAAACCCTGTCTGTGACAGTGCGACGCCGGCTCGCACATGGCCACTGGCGCCGATGCCCTCAGCGATGGCCTGCAGAGACTGGGCCATGGCCTGCAGAGACTAGGCAATGGCCTGCTGAGACTGGGCTATGACCTGCTGAGACTGGGCTATGGTGTTGAGCGCCTCTGCCATCTGGCGCTGGCACTGGCTCATGGCCTCCTGTGAGAGGGCAGCCATGTCCTGGGCCACAGACGCCGCCTGCACGGAAAGCCCCATGCCTCGCAAACCGTTCCCCATGTCTGACACCGTCGCACCCATTGCCTCCACCGCGGACAACACCCGTGCGGTGTCGGCCTGGGTGGCACGTATGACCGGCACCACTTCCAGCTCCTGGACGCGGGTGGACTCCTCCACCTGCGACTGCAGCCGCCGCAAGCCGGCCGTCACCCTCTTCGCTCGTCTCCGGGTCAGTGGTTGCATCGGATCTATGTGTGGGTGTGGTAACTCCAGGAACCTGGGATCCATCTGGGCGGCAGACGTTCGCTTGGGCTGGGCTGCCCTCCGACCGCCCGGCCCCTCTGCTGCTCCTACCTCCACCTGCCGTACCGGGACGGCTGTGTTGTGCGCACCAGTGAGTGTACCAGACACCTCATCACTAAAGTGCCCAACCGAGGTGAGTGTTTCTGCGATGGTGGAGGGTGTTGGTGACAGCAGTGGCGTTGTGTCGTGCTCTTCGTCCCACTCTGAGTCCATGGCACTTTGGGGTGGGGGTTCGTCTCCACCCATCCACTCTGAGTCAGTGTCCGGTATTTTGTCTTCCTGGGTAGTGCTGTCCCGGGTAGGGGTGTCCTGGGTAGTGCTGTCCCGGGTAGGGGTGTCCTGGGTAGTGGTGTCCTGGGTAGTGGTGTCCTGGGTAGTGGTGTCCTGGCTCAGATGTGACGGGGGCCTGTGGCTGCCCCCGTCGTCGCTGGGTGGCACACGCCTGCCTCGTCGCTCCCGCCCGTGACGGGGGTGTCGTCTCCCTGTTGCTCCAGGTCTCTCCGTCTCCCGTGGTGTGCGAGGGGCATCCTGCGGGCGTCGCATGCCGGAGGGTCCGGGTCTCTCCGTCTCCCGTGGTGTGCGAGGGGCATCCTGCGGGCGTCGCATGCCGGCGGGTCCGCGTCTCTCCGTCTCCCGTGGTGTGCGAGGGGCATCCTGCGGGCGTCGCATGCCGGAGGGTCCGGGTCTCTCCGTCTCCCGTGGTGTGCGAGGGGCATCCTGCGGGCGTCGCATGCCGGAGGGTCCGGGTCTCTCCGTCTCCCGTGGCCTCCGAGGGGCATCCTGCGGGCGGTCTGCATCTGCGGGGATGGGTGACTCGACGTTTGCTCCTGCGATACACAATGAAGCATGCATGGTTAGACACGCAGGCAGTGATCAGGTGATATGGGGAAGGGGGGATATGGGGGAGAGGGGATATGGGGACGGGCTGTCGGTGGCTCACTTGCTAGTACGCCCCCGACCTCTGCATCAGCAACCTCTCGGTCCTCAGGTCCGCCAGCCAGTTCCAGGGCCCTTTCCTCGTGTTCGGTCAGTGGCCTCTCATCAGCGGGGCCTCCTCCAGTCCTCACATGCTCCCTATTGTTGTGTGCGCGCTTCTCCTGTGGCGGGGGGGTGGGTGGGGGTGGGGCAGGGGTAAAAGGCAACAGTGTTCGGCAGGTATATGAATGCACGCCATCGGTTGCGCGTGCATTGCAGAGGTTAAGGTTAGGGCTGGATTCACTTGGGGATATGAGGGGTATGGGGGAGGGGGGGATATGGGGGAGGGAGGATATGGGGGAGGGGGGATATGGGGAGGGGGGATATGGGGGATATGGGGGAGGGGGATATGGGGGAGGGGGGGATATGGGGAGGGGGGATATGGGAGAGGGGGGATATGGGGGAGGGGGATATGAGGGAGGGGGGATATGGGGCAGGGGGGATATGGGGGAGGGGGGATATGGGGGAGGGGGGATATGGGGGAGGGGGGATATGAGGGATATGGGGGAGGGGGGATATGGGGAGGGGGGATATGGGGGCGGGGGGATATGGGGGCGGGGGATATAGGGGCGGGGGGATATGGGGATGGGGGGATATGGGGGAGGGGGATATGGGTGAGGGGGGATATGGGGGAGGGGGATATCGGGGAGGGGGGATATGGGGGAGGGGATATGGGGGAGGGGGATATGGGGAAGGGGGGAATATGGGGGATGGGGGATATGGGGAAGGGGGGAATATGGGGGAGGGGGGATATGGGGAGGGGGGATGTGGGGGAGGGGGGATGTGGGGGAGGGGGGATGTGGGGGAGGGGGGATATGGGGGAGGGGGGATATGGGGAGGGGGGATATGGGGGAGGGGGGATATGGGGGAGGGGGGATATGGGGGAGGGGGGATGGGGGGATATGGGGGAGGGGGATATGGGGAGGGGGGATATGGGGGAGGTGGGATATGGGGGAGGGGGGATATGGATATCGGGCGGGGGGGGGGCTCACCCTGCCTGCTCTGATGAGGTAGTTCACCTTCTTGTGGCACTGGGTGCCTGTCCGTGGTGTTAGGGCCACAGCGGTGACGGCCTCTGCCACCTCCCTCCACAGACGCCGGCTGTGGCGTGGGGCAACTCTGCGGCCGTGCCCGGGATACAGGGCGTCCCTCCTCTGCTCCACTGCGTCCAGGAGCGCCTCCACATCCCGTGACTCGAACCTCGGGGCTGAGCGGTGGCCAGCCATCCAGTCGGGTGTTCCGGTCGGGTGTTCCGGTCGGGTGGGGGGGAGCAGCGCGGCCTTATGAGCCGTCACGCCGTGCGGCGTGTATAACGGCACGGCGTGAACCACGTGCGCAAGCGCAGATCCCGTCACGTCGCTGCTAGCCCATTTCGGGCCGGAGACCTTTGACCCATTTTCCCGACGTGACGCAAGTTGGATTTGCGCCGTTTTTTGCGCCGATCGGCGGACTTTGCGCCGATAACGGAGAATTTCGCCCCTGATCATGAGTTCCGGATCATGTCCAACAATGGCGAAAATGTCACTCACCATTATTTGCATTCATTTCAATCTCATTAATGAGATTGAAGGCGAATGCACCGGCCTTCCAGTAATTACCCAACTCCCCAGCGAGACGTTCCTTTTGTAAAACTTAAACCAGGTGTAATGGCTATGTTGGGGAAGTGAGGAGGAGAGTAGCCATTTCCATTTTCCGGCATGCAGCTCAAGGACACCGGAGCCGCCTATACTGCCCCGGTGCTCAGAGGAAACATTTAAGGGGGGTTCGGCTTGGTCGGGGGCTGAAGCATTCCAGGGTCGCCTTTGGACTGGGGGCTGAGGGGCTTTACATGTGTGAGATTTTAGAGTCATTGGGCGTGATTCTCCAGCCTCGTTACGCTCTCATTCAAGCGTAACAACGCCGGTGAATAGCGGGAGAGGCCAAAAACGAGATGCACGCCAGGCGCCAAACACTTTGTGCTGCAATCGGCCCGCTCACACAGGCGAAATGGAGATCTCGCCGTAATGTGGCGAGAAACCAATTATCACCACTTAAACCCTATTTCCATATAATTAATGAGACTGACTCCATATCCAATGGCCTCCTGTCATTCAGTCGCCTCCACAGAAAGAGCTCACACCGATTAGTACTCCTTTTGAAAAACGTGAACCTGGCGAAAGGGCTTCTGTGGGGAGCCGAGAAGGTCAGTAGCTATCTTTGCTCACAAGCAAAGAGCCTGGGAGTACTGACCTTGCCACTCCAGTGCTCGGTGATGGGGTGGGGGAGCCTCCGCAGGCAGGGGTGAGCCACCATGGGGAGGCAAGGGGGGGGGGGGAGATACTTGGAGAGATGGGCAAAGGGTCCGGGGGTCAACCCACATCGCAGAAGGAATTGATAGAGGCATCATAATGGTTTTGCAAAAAGGTGTTTAATGTGTTGTACAAACCCCACTCCTGATGGGTCGCCCCCCTCACGCTCCAATCCCCACCCCCTAGCAGCCCCCACCCCTCCCCACTTCCCTGTGCCCTCAGTGATCTTCAACATGATTTGCCCTCCTCGCTCTCCACTACGTCTTGTTGTTTTCCCCATGATGCACATGAGAGGTGGAGGCAGCCAGCTGCTTATCTCATCCCGTGGGCTTTGATGCCTCTGGCAGGAGTCCCTTGGGATCTCTGGTGCCGGAGAGCCCCAGCTCACTTGTCGACGGCACATGCACAGCCGTGCCGCCGTGTCCCGTATGCTGACTGAGAGGGGGCTACCTGGGATGGGCCAGCGCAGTCGGCTGGAGGACCTGCGGGAGAATGGACATGTGGTCAGTGGGAGGGGCAGTCAGTAAGGCAATCACTACTCGCGTTTGACAGGTTCCCCGGGTGGAGCCCGGTGGTTCTGCACCTTCGCGTGGCTGAACGATCTATCCTCGGCCACACCCGTCACCTCCAGGGCCTGCTCTGTGAAGGAGGTGAGGAATGCTATGTCTGGCCCCCCTCCGCTAGACTGGGCCCTCTCCCAATGATTATGGGAGAGCTTTTCCTGAGGAGACACAGAGAGCGCATCGTTAGCCACACGCGTGGTTCACAGTGGTGGGCGAGGAGGTGTGAAGGAGGGGTTGAGGAGGGTGGACTGGGGGTCACATGGGGAGATGGGATGGATGCTCCCATGGTGGGGAGGTGGGGGTGGGAGGTGCAGGGCATTGGTATCTACTCACTCGTGCTGCCTGATGTAGGTTGTTGACATTTTTTCAGCACTGAAGGCCCGTCCTCTTAGTCATACTCCCCGGGCTGACAGCTGCCGCTACCTCATCACAGGCAGCACTGGTTGCCTTGTGGCTGACTCTCCGGGACCCTCCAGGGAACAGGATAGCCCTCCTAGCCTCCACAGCGTCTAGCAGCCTCCCCAGGTCAGCATCTCCGAATCTTGGGGCCGGTCTCCTGGACGCCATTGTTGCGAGCTGGCTGGTGTTGGCTGAGCAAGTGCAGCTTAAGTGCTGCTCGACCTTGTTAATGGAGGGGGTGCTGGCGAGCGCAGTCTCGGCGAATCAGCTGGCGATCCTTCATTTGCGACAGAATCCTGTGAGGTCTCGTTAAGTGGACCAATTAACTTGAATTGCGTTGCCGGCCTCGCTGGGCCGAGTGTCGGGAAGCTCGCAGCAATTCCCGCTCGCTACCGCACTTAGGAATCTTTCCGGTGAATTGCGGCCATAGAGCCATTGAGTTTTACAGCATGGAAAGAGGCCATTCGGCCCATTGTGTCCGCACCGACCATCAAGCACCTAACTATTCTAATCCCATTTTCCAGCACTTGGTGAAATGAAATGAAAATTGCTTATTGTCACAAGTAGGCTTCAAAGGAAGTTACTGTGTAAAGCCCCTAGTGGCCACATTCCGGCGCCTGTTCGGGGAGGCTGGTACGGGAATTGAACCGTGCAGCTGGCCTGCCTTGGTCTGCTTTAAAAGCCAGCGATTGTCCCAAGCCTTGTATGCAATGGCATTTCAAGTGCTCATCTAAATACTTCTTAAAAGTTGTGAGGAAGAGGAGCAGCAGGAGGCGGCATGCGGCCTCATCTGAAGAGGAAGGGGGCGGTTGATGCGACCATCAATTCACTCAAAGACACGTGGAGAAATAAACCGTGGTTTTAATCAGCTTAGAAATGTGCCTGCCTGCGACCGGTACAGTACTGAAGGAGGTCCCGCAGGTCAGCTGCTCTTGTACTTCCTCTAAAGGGGTAGAGCCATGGGCGGAGCCCGTTCATGCCCCAACATATCCCCCTGTGGGTGAAGTCACACAATGGCCCATAGGTGGAGCCCACAGGGTTAATAACATAACATAACATAATACAGTGCACTGGTGAATTATCAGTAATTATACATTCACCACATTCACCCCTTGTTTAAAAAATGAAATTCGGCGGGGTTGACGGGCTCATAGATTCAGTCGGTCCAGTGCCCGGATCATACGTTGCGACCGCCGAAGCACTGGTGTTGCAGCCGCTTCAGGTGGATGTGGAAGTGGGTCCGGAGCGGGCACAGGCATGGACTCCGGGAACCGCTCTTCCGGAGCTTCATTCCTGTGGACCAGTGAGGCGGGTGGGAGGGAGCGCGGGAACCATATAGGGGTGGGGGCGCTGAACATGGGAGGTTGGACGGGACATAGTGTGGGGGATGCAGTAGTGGTAGTGGTGGTGGAGCCTGCAGGCGCCAGGTCCCGGAGGGAGACGGTATCTTGCCGGCCAGCGGGGTGTTCTACGTACGCATAGTGTGGGTTGGAGTTCAGGAGCTGGACCCTCTCCACCAGAGGGTCGGTCTTATGGTTCCGAACGTGTTTTCGGAGGAGGACTGGACTCGGTGTCATCAGTCAGGGTGGAAGCGAGGCCCCTGAGGTAGCTCCCCTAGGGAAAACAAACAAGCGGTCATGAGGGGTCTGGTTTGTGGCCGTGCAAAGGAGGGACCTAATAGCGTGGAGCGCATCGGGGAGGACCTCCTGTAGATGAGAAACTGGGAGATTCCTGGATCGTAGGGTCAGTAGGACGGTCTTCCAGACCATCGCGTTCTCCCTGTCCACCTGCCCGTTTCCCCTGGGGTTATAACTGGTAGTCCTGCTCGAGGCAATGCCCTTACTGAGCAGGTACTGACACAGTTCGTCGCTCATGAACGACGAGCCCCTGTCGCTGTGGACATAACTGGGGAAACCAAACAGGGTGAAGACACTATGCTGGGGTTTAATGACAGTGGGGGTGGTCATATCAGGGCAGGGGATGGGAAGCGGGAGAATTCATCTATGATGTTAAGGAAGTACGTGTTGCGGTTATTGGAGGGGAGGGGCCCTTTGAAATTGATACTGAGGTGTTCAAAGGGCCGGGATGCCTTTACCAGGTGGGCCTTATCCGGTCGATAGAAGTGCGGTTTACATTCCGCACAGATTTGGCAGTCTCTGGTTATAGCTCTGGCCTCCTCGGTGGAGTAGGGCAGGTTGCGGGCCTTGATGTAATGGGTGAGCCGGGTGACCCCCGGCTGGCAGAGGTCATCGTGGATAGCCTGTAGTCAGTCATCTTGCGTGCTGGCGCATGTGCCGCGGGACAGGGCATCCGGGGACTCGTTGAGCTTCCCAGGACGATATACTATATCGTAGTTATTGGTGGAGAGTTCGATCCTCCACCTCAAGATCTTATCATTCTTGATCTTGCCCTGCTGCGTATTGTCAAACATGAAGGCAACCGATCGTTGGTCGGTGATGAGGGTAAACCTCCTACCAGCGAGGTAGTGTCTCCAGTGCCGCACGGCTTCCACGATGGCTTGGGCTTCTTTTTCAACCGAGGAGTGTCGAATTTCAGAGGTGGTGAGGTTGCGTGAAAAAAACGCTACCGGTCTGCCTGCTTGGTTGAGGGTGGCGGCGAGAGCGACCTCTGAGGCGTCGCTCTCCACCTGGAAGGGGACGGACTCATCCACCGCATGCATCGCGGCTTTGGCGATGTCCGCCTTAATGCAGTTGAAGGCCTGGCGGGCCTCGGCTGCCAGTGGAAAGAGGGTGGCCTTAAATAGTGGGCGGGCTTTGTCCGCATACTGGGGGACCATATGGGCGTAATAGGAGAAAAATCCAAGGCACCTCGTCAGGGCCTTGGGACAGTGAGGGAGAGGGAGTTGTAGGAGGGGCCGCATACGGTCAGGGTCGGGCCCTAGGACCCCGTTTTCCACGACGTAGCCGAGGATGGCTAGTCTGGTTGTACGGAAAACGCATTTCTCCTTGTTGTAGGTGAGGTTGAGTTTTTGGGCGGTTTGGAGAAATCGGTGGAGGTTGGCGTCGTGGTCCTGCTGATCATGGCCGCAGATGGTGACATTGTCCAAGTACAAAACGTGGCCCGCAGCCCGTACTGGTCCACCATTCGGTCCATCGCTCGTTGGAACACCGAAACCCTGTTCGTGACGCCAAAGGGGACCCAGAGGAAATGGAAAAGGCAGCCGTCTGCTTCAAAAGCCGTGTAGTGGCGGTCCTCCGGGCGGATTGGGAGCTGGTGGTATGCAGACTTCAGATCCACCGTGGAGAACACGCGGTAGTGCGCGATCTGATTTACCCGCCTGCAATCCGAGGAAGGGGGTATGCATCGAGTTGCGTAAACCGGTTAATGGTCTGGCTGTAATCAACCGCCATCCGGAACTTTTCCCCGGTCTTGATGACAACCACCTGAGCTCTCCAGGGGCTATTGTTGGCTATGACCCCCTCCCGCAAGAGACGCTGGACCTCGGACCGAATGAACGTCCTGTCCTGCATGCTTTACCGCCTGCTTCTGGTGGCTACTGGCTTGCAATCGGCGGTGTGGTTTGCGAAGAGGGGGGGGGGGGGGGGATTTTTAGGGTCGTGAGGCTGCATATGGTGAGCGGGGGCAGGGGCCCCCCAGATTTAAGAGTTAGGCTCCTGAGGTTGCACTGGAAGTCGAGTCCCAAAAGGAGAGGAGCGCAGAGGTCTGGGAGCACATATAGTTGAAAATTAGCGTACTCAGTGCCCTGTATCGCTAGGGTTGCAGTAGTGCACCCTTGGATTTGCACCAAGTGTGACCCAGAGGCGAGGGAGATGGTTTGTTGCATCGGGAATATTGGGAGTGAGCAGCGTCTTACCATGTCCGGGTGAATGAAGCTCTCTGTGCTCCCGGAGTCGAAGAGGCAAGGTGTCTCGTACCCGTTAACCCGGACGGCCATCATGGAGCTCCGGAGGTGCTTAGGTCGCGACTGGTCCAGGGTGACCGCGCGGAGGTGTGGGTAGCTGGCGGCGTGATCGGAGGTGCTGGGGCGGCCCCGCGATGGCTGTCCGTGTAGGTCATACGCGTCGAGGGGCGTAGCAGATGGCGGCCCCCGTTGGTCGAGCGTGGCGGGCGGTGAGGAAGATGGCGTCCAAGATGGCGGCCCCCATGGATCGCACGTGGCCAGCATCGTGGGGGAGGATGGCCAAGATGGCGGCCCCATGAGTCGCACGTGTTGTGCGGAGGCGGAGTCGGCACACACGCTGCCACCTTGCGGGGTCTGCGGGCCTGTGAGTCTGTGAGTTCGAGATCTTAGACCTGGCCAGGCAGACCTTGGCGAAGTGTCCTTTTCGCCCGCAGCTGTGGCAGTTCGCGTTGCGGGCTGGGCAGTGCTGTCAGGGGTGTTGGGACTGGCCGCAAAAATAGCAGGGTATGTCCCCATGATGGGCGGGTGGCCGCGCGGCACAGGCCTGGGGTAGTCTCGGGTCGGGGGCCCACGAGGGGGTCGCGTGATCGGCCGGGAACGCAGTAAGGCTCTGAAAAGCGGCCTCCAGAGAGGTAGCCAGTTTTACCGTGTCGTCCAGGTCCTGGGCCCCTTTTTCGAGCAGGCGCTGACTCACATAGTTCGATCGGACCCCCGCCACATAAACGTCTCGGACAGCGAGCTCCATGTGCTGAGTGGCCGTAACGGCCTGGTAGTTACAGGTGCGCGCGAGGGCTTTGAGGTCGCGTAGGTAATCATCTAGCGACTCCCCGGGGCGCTGGCGGCGAGTGGTGAAGACGTGTCGCGCGTAGACCTCGTTCACAGGCCGCACATAGAGGCGTTTGAGTAGTGCGAGGGCCTCTGTATAGGAAGCGGCTTCGTCAAGCTGGACAGAAATGCGATGGCTCACCCGTGCGTGGAGGAGGCTCAGCTTCTGTTCATCAGTGACGGATGGCGTAGATGACGCGGTGAGATAGGCCTTGAAGCATCAAAGCCAATGTGAAAAAAATGATTTTGCCTCCGCGGCCCGTGAATCGAGTTCCAGTCTGTCAGGTTTGAGGGCTGATTCCATAGTAGTATTTTAAGCTGATTAAATTGATGCGACCATCAATTCACTTGAAGAAGTGAATGGTGGAGAAGTAAACCGTGGTTTTAATCAGCTTAGAACTGTGCCTGCCTGCGACCGGTACAATACTGAAGGCGGCCCCGCAGGTCAGCTGCTCTTATACTTCCTCTAAAGGGGTGGAGCCATGGGCGGAGCCCGTACATGCCCCAACATATCCCCCTGTGGGTGAAGCCACACAATGGTCCATCGGTGGAGCCCACAGGGTTAATAACATAATACAGTGCACTGGTGAATTATCAGTAATTATACATTCACCACAGCAGTTCAGGAGGGGCTGGAGGATAAGCCTGAAGAAGAGTCAGGTTATGGAGAACATGTGGCAGCAAAGGTTCGATGCCTGGAAGACCAGGGAGGCGCTCATCGTCTCCAGACTCTCCTAGGACGAGATTGTGCCCATCATCACAATCACCCCACCATTTCCTTCCCTCCCCCAAACACCCCATTTCCCTCACTCCCCCACAATTATCCCTGCCCCCATACCCCATTGATCTCCCTCCTCTCCTCCCCATTCACCCCAAAACCCTCCCTTCCCCCCTATTCCCCGCTGCCCCATCACACTGTCCCCTCCCAGACTACCCTGTTCCACTCTCCAATGGGTCTGTGTTGGCATTGCCAGCGCTTCACCATACAAGGCAGGAGAGTGATGATAACTCGCTGTGAGGAAAGCTTCCTCAGTTTCTGCTGAGGTCTGACTCCTGTTATTCTGCTGACAGTGGACTAACATCCATCCTCTGCATTCGGAACTTTTGATCTTGGACCACTGTACCGGGGCGGGGGGAGGAAGAGGCAAAAGGATGAGGATGATGCAGGTAGGCCTGCTGCGGAAATTAATATGACAGAGGCTTCACATGTATCAGGTGTGATATGTTTTAATAGTGACAGGTTCCTGTGACAGATTTCCTTTCCCCCTCATTACAGATCGTAACCTCACCAGTGCTCTTCACTCTTCTTAATCTTTCATGGTCTCTTTCTATGTCTAGGTGTGTCCCCAGGATCCACATCAGAGGTGGAGGCAGCCTGTGGCCTTTGATGCCCTTGACAGATGTCCTCTGGAGGGCCTGGGGAGACCCCAAACAACTTACCCATGTCACTGGCATCACTTGCCACCCTGTTCTGTCCACTGCCCTTGACATGCGCCGGTGTCAGGAGGATAGATTCGTAAGAAATATAGACCACTGTAGTCTCCTTGCTGGCAGGCCCCAAGATGGCCTCCGCAGCCTCCTCCTCCCGGACAGTGCCCAATGGGCCCTGGGGGCAGAGGGACAGCTGGAGTGAGCTCCATAGACCTCTGAAAGTCATCTGCCGCTGACAGTTCTGACTGGAGGCTCCTCATTGTCTGCATCATGGTGTTGACACCCATAGCAATGCTCCTCAGAGACTGGGTTAATGTTTGCAGTGACTCCGCAATGTCGAGCTGCATCTGGGACATGTCCCTCAATGACTGGGGCAATGATGTTAAGGTCCTCAGCCACGGTCATCACAGACTGTGCCATGCCTTGTACAGCACCACGCAAGATGCGGACGTCGTGCTCCAGGGTTTCCACTGCGGTCACCATCCCCGGGTGCCATGTATTTGCATAACTTACTTAATTTTATGTTCTATACCTCATCAGCCTTAATTACTTGCTGCACCCGCATACTCACCTTTTTGACACATGCATGAGAATACCTATTTCCCTCTGCAGCTGAAATTCTGCAGCCGTTCTTTGTTGAAGTAGTACTCTGCATTTTCATTCTTCCTGTCTAAGTGGACAAATTCACATTTTCCCACATTATACTCCATCTGCCAGATTTTTGCTCACTCACTTAATCTATCAAATCCATCTGCAACTTCCTTAGGTCCTTTTCACAACATACTTTCCTACTTATTTTACTGTCATCTGAAATTTTGATTACCCAAATCTAAATCATTTATATAAATTGTGAAAGTTGAGGCCCCAGCACAGATCCCCGCAGGACTCCACTCGTCACATCCTGCCATTCAGAAAAGGATCCATTTATGTATACATTTGGTTTGTTCTCACTTACTCTTGGTTTGTTCTCACTGGAACGACGGAGATTGAGGGGTGATCTGATCGAAGTCTACAAAATTATGAGGGGCATGGACAGAGTGGATAGTCAGAAGCTTTTTCCCAGACTGGAAGAGTCAATTACTAGGGGACATAGGTTTAAGATGCAAGGGATAAAGTTTAGAGGAGATATGCGAGAGAGATTTAGTTTACACAGAGGGTAGTGGGTGCCTGGAGCTCGCTGCCAGAGGATGTGGTGATAGCAGGTACGATAGTTAAGCTTAAGTAGCTGAATAGGATGGGAATAGAGGGATATGGACCCCGGAAGTGTGAAGGATTTAGGTTAGACAGGCAGCATGGTCGGCGCACGCTTGGAGGGCCGAAGGGCCTGTTCTTGTGTTGTATTTTTCTTCTTTGTTCTTTGCTCGGTTTTCTGCCACCCAGCCAATATTCTATTTAGGTTAATATGTTTCTCCCGAAACAATGAGCTTTTATTTTCTGCAATAATCTTTGATGTGGCACCTTATCAAATGCCTTCTGGAAATCTCCAGACTACACTATATCCATAATACATGTTACTCCTTCAAAGGACTCCAATAAATTGGTTTCATGATTTCCCTTTCATAGAACCATACTGACTCTTCCTGATTACTTTTCTAAGTGCCCAGCTATAACCTCCTTAATGACTGATTCTAATAACTTCCCCACAATGGACATCAAGCTCACTGGCCTGTTTCTGCCTCCCTTGCCTTCTTCAATAGAGGGATTAGATTTGCTACTTTCCACTCTGATGGAATCTTTCCAGAATCTAGTGAATTTTGGAAAATTAATACTAACGCGGCTACTACTAACTCATTAGCCACATATTTTATGATCCTCGGATGAGGCTCATTGGGATTCAGAGACTTGTCAGCCCACAGCTCCATTAGTTTACTCAGTCCTGCTTCCCTAGTGACTGTAATTTCACCACGTTTCTCTCTCGCTTCCACCTCTTGATTTACAGCTATTCTTGGAATGTTTCTTGTATCTTCTACAGTGAATTCAGAAGCAAAATATTTGGTCATTTAATCTCTATTTCCTTATCGACTATTGACTTCCATTCTCACTCTCCAGGGGAACAACACTTACACACTTCCTTTTTAAATACCTGTCAAAACTCTTACAATCTGTTTTTGAACTTTGCGCTAGCTCCCTCTCAAAGTCTACTTTATAGCTCCTGATTAACCTTTTAGTCATTATCTGCCATTCTTTATATTCTGGCCAAACATTTGACCTGCCATCATCGTCAGGCAATTATATGCTTTTTACTTCAGTTTGCAGCTTTCCTTAACTTCCTTAGTTAATCATGGATGATGAGTCCACCTTTAGAATTTTTCTTTACAGTAGGGATAGATTTATTCTGAGTATTCTGAAACATTCCCTTAAACGTCTGCCACTTTTTCTCTATGAAGTGGAGATGCTGGCGTTGGACTGGGGTGAGCACAGTAAGAAGTCTTTCAACACCAGGTTGAAGTCCAACAGGTTTGTTTCGAATCACTAGCTTTCAGAGCATAGCTCCTTCCTCAGGTGATTCACCTGAGGAAGGAGCAGCGCTCCGAAACCTAGTGATTCGAAACAAACCTGTTGGACTTTAACCCGATGTTGTAAGACTTCTTACTTTTTCTCTATCAATCTATCCTCTAACTTTGTATCTCAGTTCTATGTTCACTTTCGGGTCTCAGATTTCATGTCCACAGAGTTGCCTTTATTTAAGCTTAAAACACCTTAGCTCCATTCTTCTCCCATTCAAACTGGATGTAAAATTCAATCAAATTATGGTCACTGCTACCTCTATATGCCTTTAATGTGAGATCATTGATTAATCCTGTCACATTACACAATACCAGATTGAGTTTAACCTGCTCACTGGTTGGCTCCAGAAGATGATGCTGTGAATTCTGTGAACAGACTCGGAAGTATTCTATGAACTCCTCATCCAGGCTCTACTGCCAGTCTATTTTTTCCAGTTTATATGTAGATTAAAATCACCCATGGTTATTGCTTTGTCCTACATTGTGGATACCGTTAGGGGCTCTGTGGACCACCCCTGCTGGTGACTTCTCTCCCCGACGGTTCCACATCTCCACCCAAACTGAATCTACATCCTGATTTCCTGAACTAAGGTCATTTCTAACTATTGCAACAATGCCATCCATTGAAGGGGTGATTGGGCTATCCGAATAATCTGACGCACCAAAGTTAGGTGCATCAGAGTCTGGACAGGTGAAGCGCTATTCTGGTGCACTCTGCCTACCAAGGGCCAGAACAAAGGAAGCAGTAGAAGAGCTATATTATTTAACAATGAAAGAGATTTTTCTATAATAGGGCAACGGGGATCACATTAAGGGATGATTTTATGACAGCACCTGTAGCCGATTGGAGGTGGCCTTATGACAGTAGCCTAGGTGGCCAGTGAAACAGGAGGATCCATGCCTCAATGGAAGGGCCATGAGGATCAAATTCTGCAATCCCGTTTGTCACTATGTCTGCGTAGGGGTTTCTCCTCCAGCCTGTTAGCCTCACCATCTTTGAGTCTCTTTATTTTGTAAGGACACTCCTGTTTAAACCATGTTTGTTCCCTGTTTTCCCCTTTCTTTTATTTTTTTTCCATTACAATTTTGATCCATGGATGATTAATGGGCCTGTGACTATGATTCAGGCTTTGCCTTTAATTCAAGCAGGAGAGGTCAGTCATGACGCAGTTTGACTAACCGGCTGGCAGCCAATGAACTGACTTGAAATGCTGGGCTTTGCCGATAACCAGCGGTGATTGGTTCTGATTTCTCTGGAATGTTTCTCAGTTAACAGACTGGTTTTCTTTTCACCTTGAATTCTGAAGACTGGATGGAGGAGCTCTAACTCTCTCAAAGATCTGATGAATTCTCTCTAAAAATCTAGTGTTAGAACTCTTCTCTCTCTCCAGGAAGGCTGAATGTCATTTTATTGAAACTACAAAGGATTGAGGCTAAAATTCAGGCTGGAGTCTGGGTTTGATGCAAGACATAGTGTCTTAACAGAGAATGTGAACCTTTGAGTTGAAGGCCCAATCAAATAAAGGCTAAAGTGTCTCTCCAGAAGAAATCCCACTGCCTGTGAGTGCTGAATAAATGTTACTGCGAGAAGCCTATCACGAACTGTATATTGGTGGCTTCGATCAATCAGCGTGGCAGGGGAAAAGCCTGCAGCAAAGAATTCAACATTGAAAGAAAGGACTTTTATCCTTTTTACCTTAATCCTTATTATTCTTACCCCTTTCCACCCCTCTGTGTTTGTCTGTCTTGACTGTGTGAGTAGAGGGTGGGCCAGTAAAAGGGGGGAAAATTGATTAGCTTGCCGTCATTCTATAAAAACTACTGCATATTTCAATTTTGTTATAAATAAACAGTAATTGTGTTTCAACTTACAAACATGGCGATTGTAAATTATTGGGCAGCCAAGGGCCAAAGATTTTGCAAATTTTTATTCAAATTATTGGTTAATTCATTTGTGTTGGGACTCTGGGGACTGTGGGGCTGGAATTGACCGCACACTAGCCCAGAGTATCATAACAATCTCTTGGCTTCTATGCAAGCAACTGAGAATCCTTCTATGTTGGGTGCCCTGTTGGTATCTTGGCTGCCTCAGCTGTGCCCACCTCTCTTGATGGATCTGCTGGCCTAACATCGCTGTGGGCCTTCTGATTGGACCTCCTGTTTCCCTGGTCCACCAACCACTATCCTTAACTGGACGCTCCAGGAGGTGAATTCTAATTGGCATCTCCAGGAAGATCATGGCTGCTGTGCTGTGGCGGCCACTTCCTGGCTCCTGGCTCTGAATTGAGGCCAATATTGTAGTACAAGGGTCTGGCACATACAGGGTTAATATGGGACAGGATACAGCACCACTCACACAGTGATGTGTAGGAAGGCACATGGTCCAAGCCCAGAGGTCAGTGTGGTGCAGAACGGAGACATGTTTAGACCTAAGTACTGAGATTACTACTCGCCTGTACCCTTTACTATACATGTATAAATAGTTCTACTTGTTAATAAAGACTGACATTTAACCCAACAGAAGACTACAAAGATTTATTTAAGAGACACAGTTCTGTAACCAACACCCTCCCAATATGATGGCAAATGGAGATTAAAAACCCTCAACCTCATTAAAATGTCGAAGTAAACTGAGATGCTGGAAAACTAAGAAAAAAGTTCAAAGGAAAATTCTGACCTGAGAGAAGCTCCCTACAAAAGCTGAAGGTGCAGGGAAAATTCACGGGAAAAAGCTCTAGGGAAAAGGACTGGAATTCGAAGGTAATTATTTTTACTGTAGAAGCTTCAGCTTGCAGAGTTATCAGAGCCTGCAAATCTTTTAAAGCTCCACCCTGCAGCTAGCCCTGAGACTCCTTTCCCTAATCCAGTGTCAGAGGTGCCATTGAACGACAACAGCCTGTCCCTTAAACCCAATGTCCAAGTCGGAACCCCAATACGTGGCCTCCAAATTGGTAAGAGAATAAAGAACAAAGAACAAAGAAAAGTACAGCACAGGAACAGGCCCTTCGGCCCTCCAAGCCTGTGCCGACCATGCTGCCCGTCTAAACTAAAATCTTCTGCACTTCCTGGGTCCATATCACTCTATTCCCATCCTATTCATGTATTTGTCAAGCTGCCCCTTAAGCGTCACTATCGTCCCTGCTTCCACCACCTCCTCTGGCAGCAAGTTCCTGGCACCCACTACCCTCTGTGTAAAAAACATGCCGCGTACATCTCCTCTAAACCTTGCCCCTCGCACCTTAAACCTATGCCCCGAGTAATTGATCCCTCTACCCTGCGAAAAAGCCTCTGACTATCCACTTTGTCTATGCCCCTCATAATTTTGTATACCTCTATCAGGTCGCCCCTCAACCTCCGTCGTTCCAGTGAGAACAAACCACGTTTATTCAACTGCTCCTCATAGCTAATGCCCTCCATACCAGGCAACATCCTGGTAAATCTCTTCTGCACCCTCTCTAAAGCCTCCACATCCTTCTGGTAGTGTGGCGACCAGAATTGAACACTGTACTCCAAGTTTGCCTAATTAAGGTTCTATACAGCTGCAACATGATTTACCAATTCTTATACTCAATGCCCCAGCCAATGAAGGCAAGCATGCCATATGCCTTCTTGACTAACTTCTCTACCTGTGTTGCCCCTCTCAGTGACCTGTGACCTGTTCACCTAGATCTCTCTGACTGTCAATACTCTTGAGGGTTCTACCATTCACTGTATATTCCCTATCTGCATTTGATGTTCCAAAATGCATTACCTCACATTTGTCCAGATTAAACTCCATCTGCCATCTCTCCACCCAAGTCTCCAAACGATCTAAATCCTGCTGTGTCCTCTGACAGTCCTCATCGCTATCCGCAATTCCACCAACCTTTGTGTCGTCTGCAAACTTACTAATCAGACCAGTTACATTTTCCTCCAAATCATTGATATATACGACGAACAGCAATGGTCCCAGCACTGATCCCTGTGGAACACCACTAGTCACAGCCCTCCAATAAGAAAAGCACCCTTCCATTGCTACTCTCTGCCTTCTATGACCTAACCAGTTCTGTATCCATCTTGCCAGCTCACCCCTGATCCCGTGTGACTTCACCTTTTGTACCAGTCTACCATGAGGGGCCTTGTCAAAGGCCTTACTGAAGTCCATATAGGCAACACCCACTGCCCTACCTGCACCAATCAGCTTTGTGACCTCTTCAAAAAACTCTACCAAGTTAGTGAGACACGACCTCCCCTTCACAAAACTATGCTGCCTCTCGCTAATAAGTCCATTTGCTTCCAAATGGGAGTAGATCCTGTCTCGAAGAATTCTCTCCAGTAATTTCCCTACAACTGACGTAAGGCTCACCGGCCTGTAGTTCCCTGGATTATCCTTGCTGCCCTTCTTAAACAGAGGAACAACATTGGCTATTCTCCAGTCCTCCGGGACATCACCTGAAGACAGTGAGGATCCAAAGACTTCTGTCAAGGCCTCAGCAATTTTCTCTCTAGCCTCATTCAGTATTCTGCGGTAGATCCCGTCAGGCCCTGGGGACTTATCTACCTTAATATTTTTCAAGACGCCCAACACCTCGTCTTTTTGGATCTCAATGTGACCCAGGCTATCTACACACCCTTCTCCAGACTCAACATTCACCAATTCCTTCTCTTTGGTGGATACTGATGCAAAGTATTCATTTAGTACCTTGCCCATTTCCTCTGGCTCCACACAGATTCCCTTGCCTATCCTTCAGTGGGCCAACCCTTTCCCTGGCTACCCTCTTGCTTTTTATGTACGTGTAAAAAGCCTTGGGATTCTCCTTAACCCTATTTGCCAATTACTTTTCGTGACCCCTTTTAGCCCTCCTGGCTCCTTGCTTAAGTTCCTTCCTACTTTCCTTATATTCCACACAGGCTTTGTCTGTTCCCAGCATTCTATCCCTGACAATTGCCTCCTTTTTCTTTTTGACGAAGCCTACAATATCTCTCGTTATCCAAGGTTCCCGAAATTTGCCGTATTTATCCTTCTTCCGCACAGGAACATGCTGGTCCTGAATTCCTTTCAACTGACATTTGAAAGCCTTCCACATGTCAGATGTCGATTTACCCTCAAACATCCGCCCCCAATCTGGGTTCTTCAGTTCCCGCCTAATATTGTTATATTTAGCCTTCCCCCAATTTAGCACATTCACCCTAGGACCACTCTTATCCTTGTCCACCAGCATTTTAAAACTTACTGAATTGTGGTCACTGTTCCCGAAATGTTCCCCTACTGAAACTTCTGCCACCTGGCTGGGCTCATTCCCCAATATTAGGTCCAGTACAGCCCCTTCCCTAGTTGGATTGTCTACATATTGTTTTAAGGAGCCCTCCTGAATGCTCCTTACAAACTCTGCCCCATCCAAGCCCCTAGCACTAAGTGAGTCCCAATCAATATTGGGGAAGTTGAAGTCTCCCATCACAACAACCCTGTTGCTTTTACTCCTTTCCAAAATCTGTCTACCTAGCTGCTCCTCTATCTCTCGCTGGCTGTTGGGAGGCCTGTAGCAAATCCCCAACATTGTGACTGCACCCTTCTTATTCCTGATCTCTACCCATATAGCCTCGCTGCCCTCTGAGGTGTCCTCCCATAGTACAACTGTGATATTCTCCCTAACCAGTCGCGCAACTCCGCCACCCCTTTTACATCCCCCTCTATCCACCTGAAACATCTAAATCCTGGAATGTTTAGCTGCCAATCCTGTCCTTCCCTCAACCAGGTCTCTGTAATGGCAACAACATCATAGTTCCAAGTAATAATCCAAGCTCTAAGTTAATCTGCCTTACCCGCAATACTTCTTGCATGAAAACATATGCACTTCAGGCCACCAGACCCGCTGTTTTCAGCAGCATCTCCCTGTCTGCTCTGCCTCAGAGCCATACTGGCCCTATTCCCTCGTTCTCCCTCAATGCTCTCATCTTCTGACCTATTGCTCCGGTGTCCCACCCTCCTGCCATACTAGTTTAAACCCTCCCGTGTGACACTAGCAAACCTCGCGGCCAGGATATTTATGCCTCTCCAGTTTAGATGCAACCTCTCCTTTTTCCAGGTCACACCTGCCCCGGAAGAGCTCCCAGTGGTCCAGATAACGGAAACCCTCCCACCTACACCAGCTGTTTAGCCACGTATTTAGCTGCTCTATCTTCCTATTTCTAGCCTTACTGGCACAGGGCACAGGGAGTGATCCCGAGATTACAACCCTAGAGGTCCTGTCGTTTAACTTTCTGCCTAGCTCCCTGAACTCCTGCTGCAGGACCTCATGCCCCTTCCTGCCTATGTCGTTAGTACCAATATGTACAACGACCTCTGCCTGTTTGCCCTCCCCCTTCAGGATGCCCGCTACCCGTCCTGAGATATCCTGGACCCTGGCACCAGGGAGGCAACATACCATTCTGGAGTCTCTTTCATGTCCACAGAAGCGCCTATCTGTGCCCCTGACTATAGAGTCCCCTATTACTATTGCTCATCTGCGCTTTGACCCTCCCTTCTAAACATCAGAGCCAGCCGTGATGCCACTGCTCTAGCTGCTGCTGTTTTCCTCTGATAGGCTATCCCCCCCGACAGTATCCAAAGGAGTATACCTGTTCGAGAGGGGGACAACCACAGGGGATTCCTGCACTGACTGCCTGCCCCTTCTGGTGGTCACCCATTTCTCTGCCTGTGTCTTGGGTGTGACCACATTTATATAACTGCTATCTATGATGCTTTCCGCCACCTGCATGCTTCTAAGTGCATCCAACTGCTGCTCCAACTGAACCATGCGGTCTGTGAGGAGCTCTAGTTGGGTGCACTTTCTGCAGATGAAGCTATCCGGGACGCTGGAAGCCTCCTGGACCTGCCACATCTCACAGTCAGAGAACTGCACCCCTCTAATTGACATTGCATCAATTAATTAGTTAATTAAATTTAAACATTTTTAAATAAAAGTTACAGTTAACTATATGTTTCCTAGCACTAGATTTCTAGCACTAGAAGTACAAAGAATTAATTATTTAAAGCTCTCGGGAATGTCGCGAACGTCCAGCTCATAAAATGGCAACTTAACATTGAATGTAAGCACCTCCAGGCAGCCTGTATTAAGAGTTTTCTTCAAGAGTGCGCCATCATCATTTTGCGGTGCTCGGCAAAAATGACAAGTGCAGGAAATCCTTTTGTCTCAACTTTGACAACATCTGGAATTCCACAATAAACTCAAGAGAAAATTTAAAGAACTGGAGGCAGAGAAACATAATTACCTTCCAACAAATTTATTTGATTTAAAAGCTCCTGATTGACCCAAACGTCTTGTTTTAAAGCTTTCATGCAGAGTTGAAAGTTTGAAAATAAATGGTTACAGCCATTCTTAAAAGGATAATGACATTGTAAGCTGTAACTATATAAAAATCATAAGTGATCATGGAGGACTTTTGGCATTGTGGTGAGTGATGTTTGGGGGTAATTTGAATAGTTCAATGGGATAAGGTCCCCACATAAAAGTAATGCCCAACAAATATAACACAAGGCAACAATTGGACAAGGAAGCATTGTCGGACTTAGAAGCCCCTCGAGCCTCAGTAAATGGTGGAGGCTCCTGCTGCAACTGTGACTTTGGCCTCTCCATGGACGGCAAGATGCTGGCAAGCTTCTCGGCGGAGGAATTTAAAAAGCAGCGGCAGGTGGTCTCTGATGACCTTGAGAAGGCGATGGAAGGGGCTCTAGCCCCCACCCGTGCGGCCTTGGAGAAGCTGGCTTAGGAGGTGGAGGAGTGAGGCACGGTGATACAAAGGATAGACGTGGCACTCCCAGACCAAAGTGATGATATTGTTTCCCTGGAGGCGAAGGTGGCATTGATGGCTGAGGGGCATAAAGCCTTGCAGGCTAATGTAGACGATCTGGAAAACCGCTCCAGATGGCAAAATTTAAGAATTGTTGGGTTGCCGGAGGGTCTGACGGGCCCAAATCCTACAGACTATAGGCTGGATTCTCCGATTCTGCAGCTACGTCCGGAGGATGCATCTGGTCTTATGATCAAAATGTCAGCGCCACCCCTGCAATGATGCTCCTTTCGGTGGGGGGGCTAGCAGCTGCAGAATGGCCAGGTCTGTGGCCGCACATTCACACGGCGGCGGTTGCGCCGTACAACGTGACACCGGCCGCGTGCAGACCTGGCCTGCCAAAAACTGTCTCCCTCGCCACCCCCGGACCACCCCCCCATCAGTCCCCAGCTCCCGCCGAAGCCCCCCCTCCCAGTGGAATGGTTCCCCCCCCCACCGGCTGCGGCGGCACTGGACATATTCCGCAGCCGCCAAGGCAGGTTTACAAAAGTTGAGAGGACATGCGACTGACACCGTAGGAAAGTCGACCCATCGGAGGCGGAGTATCAGGGGAGGGCCTCATGTGACTCATACTCCTCGAGTACACCGTTCTTGGGAGGCGGAGCATCAGAAAAACGGCACGCCCCAGATTTCGGCGTAAAAAGGGATTCTCCGGCCGATCGTCGAAAGTAATTTCAGCGTCGGCAATCGGAGAATTCCGCCCTATATGTCCAAGATGTTTGGGAAGATGGTAGGGGAGGGGGTTTACAATCCCTCCTGAATTGGACCTGGCCCATCTGTCACTAAGGCAGAAAGCCTGATGTGGGGAACCACCAAGAGGCTAGGTTATTGGCAAAGATGTTGACAATTCATTTGGAGCTCTGCCTGGGTGATTTTGGAACAGCATACTGATTTTGTTACGGGCCAGCAGTATCGGCCAACATACGGAGATTGTTAAATGTCATTCTATCCCCCTCCCAGTGCCCAAGACAGAGGTGATTGTTTCAATGGATGCTGAAAAAGCATTTGATAGGGTTCAGACCGGTACCTATTTGGAATTCTTGGAAGGTTTGGCTTTCGCCAAAATTTATATCATAGATTCAGCTCCGACTGAGAGTGTATGTACGAATGCCCTGAATTCGTGTTACCTTCAGTTGAACAGGCGTATAAGGCAGGGCTCTCCATTGTCTCTCTTTTGTTTGTCTTGGCAATAGAGCCTCTGGCCATGGCGTTGAGATCATCCACTGGGTGGAGGGGGTAGAGCAGGGGGGGGGGGGGGTGATCATAGGAGCATAGGGTGTCTTTATAAGTGGATGATTTGCTTCTGTTTATCACGGACTCACTCTCCAAAGTAGAGGAGATAATGAAGCTGCTTAGGAGCTTTGGTCCTTTTCAGGGTATAAGCCAAATTTGGGCAAAACTGAATACTTTCCGGTGAATTCCCCCAGGGAGGGGAGCTGATCTGGGGAAGTTGCTGTTTCGCCTGGCCAGGAGAAGCTCTCATTGTCTAGGAATCTGAGCGGCCCACGATTGTGCCTCACTCCACAAACTTAACTTTGCTGGTCTGGTGAATGGGATCAAGGCCGACTTAAAAAGGTGGGATGTCCTCCCTGTGTTGTTGGCGGGCAAGATGCGGACTGTGAAAATGAACATCCTCCCGAGGATTTGTTTCAGTGTCTCCCAGTCTTTCTCCCCAAATCTTTCTTCTGTAGGGTCAATTAAATGGTATCTTCCTTTATTTGGGTGGGCAAGACCCCACGGATTCGGAGGCAGTATTTTAGGCTCGGCTCCGTATCAATGTTGGTCCCCATTTGCAGGAACCATTTATTTGTGCTGTAATGTTTGGACTCGTTGTTCAGGGTTTGGGGAGGGTGGGGTTGGATAGGTTCGGGGACACGTTTATTGAAGGGAGGTTCGCCGGTATGGAGGAGTTTTTGGAGAAGTTTCAGCTCCTGAGAACTAATGTATTCAGGTACTTGCAGCTTCGCGACTTTTTGCGCAAGGAGGGTCCTTCCCCTTCCCCTATCAGCTCCACAAACATCTTAACAAGTACTCGGTCGGCCTTGGGCCCTCCACCCCAGCATGGTGGCACAGTGGTTATCACTACTGCCTCACAGCGCCATGGACCTGGGTTGAATTCCGGCCTCGAGTGACTGTGTGGAGTTTGCAGGTTCTCCCTGCGTATGCATGAGTATTGCCAAGTGCTTCGGTTTCCTCCCACAGTCCAAAGATGTGCATGGACTGGCCATGCTAAATTACCCCTTAGTGTCCAAAAAAAGGTTAGGTAGGGACTCTTTCCAAGGATCGGTGCAGACTCAATGGGCCGAATGGCCTCCTTCTGCACTGTAGAGATTCTATGATTATATGATCTTTACCTATTGAGAGATTTCAAAACAAGAGTGGATGCAGACCATGAGGCATGGCTCTCCTGGTTCAGACATTATGATCTGGGGAAGTTAAGTGAGAATTAACAGAAACTACATAAGCATTGTTGTTACCATGAGCTTTGTGTAACTAACACCTTTCAAAATGAACCATGCCATAAGCGCGCAGTGGCACTGTGGTTAGTACTGTTTGCCTCACCATTCCAGGGAACCGGGTTTGATTCCAGCCTTGAGTGACTGCCTGTGCGAAGTTTGCACGTTCTCCCCATACTGCCTGTGCGAAGCTTGCACGTTCTCCCCATGTCTGCATGGGTTTCCTCCAGGTTCTCCAGTTTCCTTCCACAGTCTAAAGATGTGCAGGCATGGTAGAGTGGCCAAGCTAAATTGCCCCTTAGTGTGCAAAGCTGTTGAGGTTAGGTGGATTGGCTATGGTCAAAGCACAGGGTTACGGTGATAGGGGGAGTGGGTCTAGGTAGAATGCTCTTTCGGAGGGTCGGTACAGATTAGATGGGCTGAATGGCCTCCTCTGCACTGTAGGGATTCTATGGACATGTGTCCTGGTGGAGACATCCAAGATCAGGGACACTGGCCCCAGCTGGATATGATCATCATCAAGACATGACTGAACATATTTTAACACACGGTACTTACAGCATGTTAGCAGAGTGGCTATCCCTGTTGTTTCACAGCACCAGGGACCCAGGTTAGATTCTCGGCTTAGGCCACTCGCAGTCTATGTGGAGTCGATATGTTCTCCCCATGTCTGTGTGGGTTTCTTCCAGATTCTCCGGTTTCCTCCCACAAGTGCTGAAAGACGTGCTTGTTAGGTTAATTGTGTTATATTCCTTGTTCTCCAAGATAGCCAGATATATAGTGTTGACAGAGAATATAAAACTTTAAATCAAAAATAATTTTTTTACACTTCTAAACTTGCTTAGGTTCGCATAATTTACTGAGTAACAGATAATAAATTAATAATACTGAATCTGTAATACAGCAATCAATATTCTCTCTAACTAATAAACTACACTGTAACTCAACCTCATGCTATCCTTCTACAATGAAATCTCCCTCAGCTCTCTCTCAACTTCTCATCAGCTTCTCCCAGAATTCCTAGAAACACAGACTTATATATGATCACTTAGTAACGCCACCTAGTGTTGAGTTACATGTAGTCTCTTCTGTTAACCCTTTACTACACTTGTACTATACATATCATTACAAATTGGACATTCTGAATTCTCCCTCAGTGTATCCGAACAGGCGCCAGAGTGTGCCGACTAAAGAATTTTCACAGTAACTTCATTGCAGTGTTAATGTAAGCCTACTTGTGACACTAATAAAGATCATTATTATGATTACAGCGCTGACTCTGATACAGATCACTCCCCGATGGACATTAGGGCGAGGGTATAATATAATAATCTAATAATAAATATCTTTGTCTTCTAGGGGGTGGAGGCAGTGGTCCAGGATATCATGATGCAAAGATTGTGACTCTGTACAAGAACACGGGTGACTACAGTGGCTGCAAGAACTATTTAAAAAAATAAATATAGAGTACCCAATTCATTTTTTCCAATTAAGGGGCAATCTAGCTTGGCTAATGCACATGCCCTGCACATCTTTGGGTTGTGGGGGTGAAACCTACACAAGCACAGGGAGAATCTGCACACTCCACATGCACAGTGACCCAAACCTAGAACCTCAATGCCATGATGCTGCAACTATTAACACACCTCCATTGTCTTCATCTTAATAATCTTTATTGTCACAAGTGTGCAGACTCCACACAAACAGTGACCCAAGCCGGGAATCGAACCTGGGACCCTGGAGCTGTGAAGCAGCAGTGCTACCCACTGTGCTACCGCACTGCCCGTGGGAAAGTATTTGCCTAGGTTGTCCTTGTCAGATTGCAGACACTGGCTGAATGCGTCTATCTTGAATCCCAGTGCAGTTTCAGAACTGGAAAATCTACACGTTTCATGATCTTTTTAGTCTGGTAGCTGCATGAGAAATGCCATGAACAAAGAAAAAGACTATAAATTGCCTTAACTGATCTCACCAAGGCATTCAATATGTGAGCAGAGGTAGTCTATTTAAGTTGCTGAAGAAAATTGACTGTTTGCCAAAAGAGAGCTCCTAGTTGAAAATGTAAACCAGTTCATTCCACGAGGTCAACACCTTGACCAATCAGACTCAAACTGCCTGTTTTACATTTTCAAACTGCATGGCAGTTAACTGTCAATCATCATTAACTGGTGCATTCTCCATGGCAACGCTTTTATCAATCAGAATCAACATGCTAACTAATTAGCACTCTCTTCTTATCCAGTATAAAGTTGGTATTTACCCTAACATTGGTATTCTTGTGATTGTCCTGATGAGTGCAAGACGAAAAGCTTCGACGATATATATTTTTTCAGCAATACTCAAATTGCTTAGCATTGGATACTGGGTGAAATATAAGTCCAATAGGGATTAAACTGATTTTCAAACATGCTGTAGCAGTACCTTGCCAAAACCACCCACACATGACCCCTGCTCCTAGGTGCTTTAAAATCATTGACTAAATTTGCAAAATTTTGCAGAAGTGGAGGCTCTTAGCCATACTTTCAAAACTGGTATAAGTTCCTGACCAAGGGCAGGGCTAAACAGCTGGCTTATAATGCAGAACAAGGCCAGCAGCGTGGGTTCAATTCCTCGACCGGCCTCCCCGAACAGGCGCCAGAATGTGGCGACTAGGGGCTTTTCACAGTAACTTCATTGAAGCCTACTTGTGACAATAAGCAATTATTATTATACACATAAACAATTGGCAACATAATCTGTCCCAATCGTGAGAGGTGAGTCCATAACCAGCTGTTATAAATCAGCATTATAGCTGAGTCAATTTTGTATCTAGCCCTTTCTGGCCGATAGTTAAAATATGGCGAGCCTGAGTTTGTAGGTAGTGTTTTTGTTGTTCCTCCAAAGACTGTACATGTTCTCTTGTTAAAGGGGCACATCTAGATGAAAAAAATTGTCAAGGCATTCTCCTGGATGATTTAACATAATTAGATGTGTGTTACATCAGCACAACTGGCAACATGTTGCTTCACGCGGTTCCACAAAGGATGCCCAATATTTTTCATTATAAGTATCCAAAATGCACCATTCATTCACAAGGTACTTGTGGATGAGGAAGACCATTTTCCGTGCTTCTCAATTTGTTCATGCAGGACACACCTAAATCCTCACATTGTTGTAAAGACTATTATCTAATTACAATTGAAAAGCTAAAGACATTAAAGCCAGACAGGCTCTAGCATTTCAAGGGAGATAGGGATGGTGCAAATAAAACTGGAAATTGCCGAAGAATCTGGCCAGGCAAGGGATGTGGAGATTCAGCCTTTCACATTTTCGAGCAGTCTCCTGCTCAGTAGCCAGCCAAATGGACAGCCTGGCTGTAGCAATCACCTGTTGAAGGAGGCCACAGCTGGTGGACTCTAGGGAGATCTGGCCTTAATAGGCTGAGGGAAATTTTATTTGGCTAATGGGAGAGGTTGATTGGAAATTGTGGCCAGGGAAGTCAGTGAGTTCCTTGAGGGGAATACGGAAGAGCACTCCTCCTCCTGGTCGACAAGGACTACTGATACGCCACTTACTTTGGGAAGCCAAGCTTTCCAACCCCTGGAGAAACATATGCAGCTGTGTGTGCAGTGGTTGGGGTTGAGTTCCACAGATTTCACTTTTTAACACTCTGACTCTCTCCTGCCAATCTTGAGAAGCATTAATATCAAGTCCAGAGTCTGTCACCACGAAGGTAGAGATCATGCCCCCAACTTGAATTCTAGACATTGGCTAAACAAAATTATATTAGCTTTCTTCTTTGAAATAGGTTTTCATTACCACTTATACTTAGAGCTCAATATTTACACTGGTTAGCCTTTTGTGCATACAAGGATATCATTTTCTGGAATGGGAGAAATATTATAATTTAAGCTATTCCCTGTGGAGAATCGAGTTGATTAAAACAATGATTTCAAAAAATCAACAAAAGAACATATTTTTTGCAGGATGTCACAGCTTGAAATGTGCCTAAACTCACACAAAAGCGGTTGGAATGGTTAAATGGGGCTAACGCTGCATCAAATTCAAGATTCTTCTCAGTCTGTAGTGTGCACATGATTGAAAGAATTCCTCCTCAAATTGCATCTGAAGACTCACTTACTTTAGTGTAAGATTGTAACCTTTAATGTTAATTAATTTGTAAAACAAATACTTTTGCACAGTGTTTAATTACCTCATTTTCTACCCAATCGTAACACACTTTAATTTCATATGAAGTATTTAACTAGTAATCTACCAGAGAAGGTAAATTACAAAGTAGTTAAATTGATTCTCAATCTTTGTTCATAAATTTCGCTCCTAATATTTATTTAATGCGCCTAGCTGTTCACTATTTATAACGGAAGCACAATGTGTGCCCAGTGAAGACATGTCCTATTCATAACTTCAAACATGGACTAAGTTCAGACATAGTGGACTGGATCCTCAATTTGCCCCAATTTGCACCCATTTCATTTCCTTTTCTTTGCATGTTTCAGGCTTACACTTACTTTTTTCTCTTGTTTGTGTTTTACGGAGTTCGCTGTTCACCATTCTGCAGATACATCTTTTGTTTCTTTACTTGCGCAATTACCATTTCATTTGTCCTTTCATCACCAACTCATTTGTCATTTAATCTCAGAGTCACAGAGAATCACAGAATCACAGAAAAATACAATGCAGAAGAGGCCAATCGGCCCATCGAGTCTGCACCGACGCATGAACAACACCTGACCTGCCCACCTAATCCCATTTGCCAGCACTTGGCCCATAGCCTTAAATGCTATGATGTTCCAAGTGCTCGTCCAGGTACTTTTTAAAGGATGTGAGGCACACCACCTCTATCACCCTCCCAGACAGTGCATTCCAGACCCTCACAACCCTCTGGGTAAGGAAGCTTTCCCTCAAATCCTCCCTAAGCCCCCTGTCCCTCACCTTGAACTGACCCTTCAAGTAAGGGGACCAGTTGTTCCCTATCCACCCTGTCCGTGCCCCTCATAATCTTGTACACCTCGATCAATTTGCCCATCAGTCTTCTCTGCTCCATCGAAAACAACCCAACCTTATCCAACCTCTGTTCATAAGTTAAATGTTCCATCCCAGCCAACATCTGGTGAATGGCCTCTGCCCTCTCCAGTGCAATCACATCCTTCCTATATTGTGATGACCAGAATTGCACACAGTACACCAGCTGTGGCCTCACCAAAGTTCTACACAACTCCAACATGACCTTCCTGCTTTTGTAATCTATGCCTCGATTGATAAAGGCAAGTGTCCCATAAGCCTTTTTCACCACCCTATTAACCTGCCCTTCTTCCTTCAGAGATCTATGGACAAACACGCCAAGGTCCCTTTGTTCCTTGGAACTTCTCAGTGACATGCCATTCATTGAATCTCTCCTGTCTTCCACCCTATCACAGACCTTGTCTTTGTTCTTTTCCACGTTCTCCCATTTCACCGACCTAAATTTTATGGGGCCGGACTCTCCGATCTTGAGACTAAATGTTGACGCCGGGGCAGGATTAGTGGACTTCTATGACAGCAAAATTGGTGCCACACCTGAACCAATTCACTGACCGTTAAGGGGCGAGCACCTGCACCACATGGAACATGAACAATTGCAATGAAAAATGGGGTCGGATTCACCAGTGTCAGGATTGCCACTTGAGAGGTTGACAAGCTGCAGCCACGTATTAGCATTCCACTCCCAACACACACTCATCCCAGCAAACAAGATGGCACTGGTTGTGCTGGAGCATGCCCATCCTGTTGAAGGGTCAGCTGGGGCCAGAGGGTACCTAAGGGGGTGGCCTGTGACATTAAGTTCACAGAGGGCAGTCAGCCACATGTGCAACAGGTGAACCTCGCCATCGGGAATTCCCCCCGACAGAGGCAGAGGATCGCGGAAGTCCTGGAAAAAACAGGTTAGGCCTGTTAATAATATGAGAAAGACGCTTACTGTACATGCAGAGTGGAACACATTGACACTGGAGAATTTGCGATTTGGTGCGAACCCGGCGCTGGCCACGATTTCGGCATCAGGACCGATTCTCTGCCCAATCAGCTTTCCCGATTTCAGCACTGGCCAATGGAGAATCCCATCCATGATATTTCTACTTTTCCCAGTTCTGATGGCCGATTCTTGACCTAAAGAGGGACTGTTAGTTCAGTTGGCTGGACGACTGGTTTGTGTCGCGGAGCGTTGTCAACAGCACGGGTTCAATTCTCGTGTCGGCTAACCTTATCCTTAGGGCTGGCCTTCTCAACCTTGCCCCTCGCCTGACCCACAGGTTAAATCACCACCGGTCAGCTCTCTCTCAAAAAGAGAGAGCAGCCTATGGTCCTTGGGGACCATGGCAATTTTCATTGAACTAAAAGCTATCTCAGTTTCTTTCTCCACAGATGCTGCCAGAACTGCTGAGCATTTCCAGCAATTTCTCATTTCAGGTCATCGCTATTTGCTGTTTCCCATCATTCAGCCAACTTCATACCCATGTTGCCACTGTCTCTTTTATCCTGTGGGCTTTAACTTTACAGACAAGCCTGATATGTGGCCCTTTATCAAATAGATTTTGCAAGTCTACGCACACCACATTAACTGCTTATCAGCTGTCGCTGCTACCTCATCAAAAACGCAATTTGCCCTTAAACATTCCATGCTGGCTTTCCTTAATTAATCCACATATATCCAAGTGACTGTTAATTTTGTCCCAGATTATCATTTCTAAAATCTTTCCCGTGATCACAGGACAACTACGTAGTCTGTAGTTGATGACGTATCCTTTCCCCCACCTAATTCTTTCTTTAATTTAAAGTATCCAATTCACTATGTTTCCAAATGAAGGGACAATTTAGCATGCCCAATCCACCTAGCCTGCACATCTTTGGGTTATGGGGGCGAGACCCATTCAGACACGGGGAGAGTGTGCAAACACCACATGGACAGTGATCCAGGGCCGGGATTGAACCTGGATCCTCGGCGTTGTGAGGCAACTGTGTGAACCACTGTGCCACCCCTCCCCCACCTAATTCTGCATTATAATAGCAAACATCATGCATAGCACAGTGGGCTAAACAGCTGGCTTATAATTATCATGTGAGAGTACCTTTAAGAAATGGGTGTTTAAGAAATTTACCTTTAAGAAATCAGTGATGTCAGAGTGTGGGTGGAGCTGGGCTGTCTGTCAGCTTTTTACTTTCATTTTAGGCTTTTTGCTGCAGGGTGTGTTTTAGTTTCGTTTTCAGTGTTGGAGCTGAAGCCAGACAGAGCAGGTGTACTGTTGATACCTCTGCCATGAAAAGACTATCTCTTGATCATTTGGTGAATTCAGAATTACAAATGTTTTCAGTAGTGAATGTAAACCTGATGTGCTTCTGTTATAAGGTGTTTCTTCTGTCTTCTGGATGTTGTTTGGGAAGTTATTAAGGATTACTTAGTGTTGTATTCTTTGGGGGTTGTATTTGAATTGATGGTTGTTAAGATGTTCACTGTATGTTTTAAAAGGTTAACTTGAGTTCATAGAATAAACATTGTTTTGCTTTAAAAATACTTTTCCATTTCTGGTGTACCACACCTGTAGAGTGGGCCGTGTGCTCCCCATACCACAATCAGTTAAAAGTTGTGGGTCAGGTGAACTCCATGATACACTTTGGGGTTCTCTAAACCCTGGCCCATAACATAATGCAGAACAAGGCCAGCAGCGCAGGTCCAATTCCCATACCGGCCTCCCCGAACAGACGTCGGAATGTGGCGACTAGGGGCTTTTCACAGTAACTTCATTGTGACAATAAGCGATTATTATAATATTATTATTACATAGAAACTGAAGCAGGAGTAGACCATTCAGCCCATTAAGTCTGCTCCACCTGGGTGTCATGCTGGAAATAATGCCAGGGTGTCCATGTGACATTGTAAGACTGGCAAGGGCACTGCCAAGGTGCCAAAGTGGCATTGTGCCAGGGATCAGGCCCGAGTCCGGATACCACGGTGGGGGGGGGAGGGGTGTTTGATCTCTGACTTTAAGTGCAGCCTCTGTGGGGCGTTCATTTTTCTTTTTAAAAATATTTTTATTGAAATATCCGGAAAATTTTATAACAAAAACAGAAAACGAACAATAGGCGTTAAACATTAAGACATTAACATAGTGCAAAAATAGATATTTCCCCGAATGGCTCTGTCTTCACAGACCACCGAAAATAACAAAAAACAAACAAACACAACACTAACCACCCCCCTCCCATTCTCCTCCCCCCCACCCCGCCCTCAGAAAGCTGCTACTGCCGACATTTTCAATTAAATTTCCCTAAGAAAGTCGACGAACGACTGCCACCTCCGGGAGAACCCTAACATTGATCCTCTTAAGGCAAACTTTATTTTCTCAAGGCTGAGAAACCCAGCCATGTCACTGACCCAGGTGTCTACACTCGGGGGCTTCGTGTCCCTCCACTATAACAGGATCCATCTCCGGGCTACCAGGGAGGCAAAGGCCAGAACATCGGCCTCTTTCACCCCCTGAACTCCCGGGTCTTCCGACACTCCAAAGATCGCCACCTCTGGACTCGGCACCACCCGTGTTCCTAGCAACTTGGACATTGCCTTGGCAAACCACTGCCAGAACTCCTCAAGCTTTGGGCATGCCCAAAACATATGGACATGGTTTGCTGGGCTCCCCGCACACCTCCCACATCTGTCTTCTACCCCCAAAAACTTGCTCATCCTCACCGCCGTCATGTGTGTCCGGTGAACCACTTTAAACTGTATGAGACTGAGCCTGGCACATGATGAGGAGGAATTGACCCTACTTAGGGCTACCGCCACAGTGCCAGCTCTAACTCCCCTCCTAACTCCTCCTCCCACTTGCCTTTACGCTCCTCCACCTGGGTTTCCTCCGCCTCCAACAGCTCCTAGTAGATATCCGACACCTTCCCCTCCCCCACCCAGGTACCGGACACTACTCGGTCTGTATCCCCCGTGGCGGCAGCAGCAGGAAGGCCACCACCTGCTTCCTCAGGAAGGTTCGCACTTGTAAATACCTAAAGCCGTTCCTTGGCGGTAATTTAAACTTGTCCTCCAGCGCCTGCAGGCTGGGAAAGCTCCCATCTATAAACAGGTCACCCATCCTGGTTCGATTCCGGCTTGGGTCACTGTCTGTGCGGAGTCTGCAAATTATTCCCGTGTGTGCGTGGGTTTCCTCCGGGTGCTCTGGTTTCCTCCCACAGCCCAAAGATGTGCGGGTTAGGTGGATTGGCCATGATAAATTGCCCTTAGTGTCCAAAATTGCCCTTAGTGTTGGGTGGGGTTACTGGGTTATGGGGATAGGGTGGATGTGTTGGCCTTGGGTAGGGTGCTCTTTCCAAGAGCCGGTGCAGACTCGATGGGCCGAATGGCCTCCTTCTGCACTGTAAATTCTATGATAATCCTTCTAATACCTGCCCTTTGCCAGCTCTGGAACCCGCCGTCCATCCTACCTGGCAGGAACCTGTGGTTATTACATACTGGGGTGGCGACCAACGCTCCCTCCACCCTCTTGTGTCTCCTTTACTGCCCCCAGATCTTCAGTGTCACCACCACCACCGGACTTGTGGAGTAGCGGGCCGGCGAGAATGGGAGAGGCGCCGCTGCCAGCGCTCCCAAACTGGTGCCTTCGGTGGGGCGTTCATTGCCGAGACCAAAAAAGCAGAGTCCCATTTAATAGCAGGATTTGTCTTCAATGCTACAAATGCCGGGAAATACCCCACTACACGCACCCAACACTGGGCTATGCCACTTTGCCATGAAATCACAGCCTTGGTCATTTTTTGGGGCTTTGGGGAGTTTCTCCCTGGTCCAGTCCACACTCTGAACTTTTTTCAGCAGTGGGGAGTTGAACTCGCTGACGACACTAGCTCCTCAGAGATCGGGGTGCCATTTTGAAAGGGTGTTCCGATCTCTAAGCAGGCTTGAGAGTACCCTAAACCCCCAACCGACGGACAATGTCTTTTTTTTAATATTCTTTCATGGGATCTGAGCGTCACAGGCAAGGCCAGCATTTGTTGCCCGCCCCTAATTGCCCTCGAACCGAGTGGCATTTGAAAAGTCAACCACATTACTGTGGATCTGGAGTCACATGTAGGCCAGGCCAGGTAAGGACGGCAGATTTCCTTCCCTGAAGGACATTAGTGAACCAGATGGATTTTTACGACAATTGAAGATGGTTTCATGGTCATCATTAGACTGTCAATTCTAGATTTTTTTAAAAATTGAATTAAAATTACACCATCTGCTGTGGTAGAATTCGAACCCGGATTTCCAGGGCATTATCCTAGGTGTCTGGATTACTAGTCCAGTCACATTACCACTACACCACCCATATATGGGCATTACCACCCCCCCCCCCGCCCCCCCCGGCCCTTGCAGATGAGGGCATTTTGTTATGGGGCCTACCCACCCTCCCCTTTCGGGCCCCACTTTTCAGGAACCCCACCCTTCATTGCCCTCAACCTTTATGAGTCCTCTTCATACCGGCGCGTCATCCCTCACGCTTCATAACCCTCACATCCCTTTTTCATGGCATGTCCCCCTCTGAGGCCCTGACCCTTGACAGTGCCACCCTGGCACCTGGAACTGACACCATGCCAGCCTAGCAGTGGCACCCAGGCAGCCTGGAGGTATCAGGGTGACAGTGCCGAGGTGCCAGGCAGGCAGTGCCAAGGTGCCAGCCTGATTACCAGGGTGCCACCTGCCCTGTATTGACCACCCAGGGGTCTCCAACGGCCTTGGAGACCCCCTAGATGCTGCGATGTTTGGTCCACATTTGTGTTGAGCAGTACTCAACAGCGCCCTGGCAAGGTCTCCAAGGTGAGGCCGTTATGTCCCAGGCAGCAAGAGAATCCGGCATATGCATATTTAAATGAGCCTTATGGCTGATTTAAATATGCTGATCTGGATCTCTCCCAGTGAGGGCAAGATCCAGATTGCGACTTGGGAGGTTCAGCTGAATCTGCGAGTGTCGCAAATTCAACAGCCTAGTCCCGACGCCAAGTCGGACACGGCAAGGCCATTAAATTGTGTGGCATTTGCACTTTCACTCCATGTCTGCGTGGGTTTCCTCCCACAGTCCAAATATGTGCAGGTTAGGTGGATTGGCTACACTAAATTGCCCTTTAGTGTCCAAAAGGTTAGGTCGGGTTACTGGGTTACAGGGATAAGGTGGAAGCCTGGGCCTCAGTAGGGTGCTCTTTGCAAGGATCGGTGCAGACACAATGAGCCGAATGGCCTCCTTCTGCACTATAAATTCTAAAAAAAAAAATTCACCCATGGTCTCCACAGCCTGCTGTGGTAGAGAATTCCACAGATTCACAATCCTTTAAGTAAAGAAATGTTCCCTCATCTCAGTCCTAAAAGGCCTACCCCTTATCCTGAGACTGTATCCTGAGACTGTATCCCCTGGTTCCAGATTGCCCAACCAGGGAAAATCCCCCCTGTCCAGCCCTGTTAGAATTTTATACATTTCAATCAGATCTGTTCTCATCCGTCTAAACGCTAGTAACTTCAGGCCCTGTCGAACCAATCTCTCCTCATAGAACAGTCCCACCAATCCTGGTATCAACCTAGTGAACTTCCACTGCACTCCCTTTTTGGGGAGACCAAAACTGCACGTAATACTCCAGGTGTGGTTTCAGCAAGTCCTTGTTTAACTGCAGTAAGATATCCCCACTTCTGAACTCAGATCCTCTTGCAATGAAGGCCAACATACCATTTGCCTTCTTAATTGCTTACTGGACCTGTCTCTTCACTTTCATTGACTGGTGTAGAAGGACACCCAGATCCCTTTCTACATCCACACTTCCCAATATATCTCCAATTAAATAGTACTCTTCCTTTCTTTTTTTTATAAATTTAGAGTACCCAATTATTTTCTTCCAATTAAGGGGCAATTTAGCATCGCCAATCCACCTACCGTGCACATCTTTTTGTGTTGTGGGGGTGGGACCCACACGGACACAGGCAAAATGTGCAAATTCCACACGGACAGTGACCTGGAGCCGGGATCGAACCCATACTCTTCCTTTCTGTTGTTCACACCAAATTGTGTAACTTCACATTGAGCCACTTTGTACTGCATCTGCCATATGTTTGTCCACTCACTCAACTTATCTAAATCACCTGGAAGCCTCCTTGCATCTGCCTAACAACTCATAATTCCACCCAATTTTGTGTCATCAGCAAACTTAGAAATGTTACATTTGGTTCCCTTATGCAGGTCATTTATATATATCATGAAGCTAGGGCCCGAGCACTAATCCCTCCGGGTATGCCACTAGTCACTGCCTTCCATTTATAAAAAGATCAATTTATTCCCACTCTCTGTTTCCTGTCTGGTTCCTGATCCATGTCAATACTTTACCCACATTGCATATGCTTTGTTTTGTCCACTTAGCTCTTATGAGGACCTTATCAAAGGTTTGCTGAGAGTCCAGTGCACCACACCCACTGGTTCTCCCTTATCTATTCTACTAGTTACTGTCATGATATTCAGGTAAACATCATAGCACATACATACATACATACTGATGGACAGATCAACGGACCAATCAACACACACAACACGACAGCCAATCACAGGCAAGAGTATACACAGTACAAAACAGGGAACACGACACTTCCTAGCAACTCGAGCAGGAGACGGCTCAGGGCACAGAGCTCATTACAAGCCACTCAGACATCCACCATGTGCTGAGTGCCACTACAAGATAGAATTAGGAATTGGTCCACAGAATCAAGGGTCATGATCGAACCTCAGTAAACAGTTTACCAGTGTAAATAGATGTTTGAAATAAAACTGCATTGTACCATTCGCAACCGTGTTGGTTCGTCTGTGTAGCAGAGTACCCAACATATCAGTTCCCTCCTCAAAAAACTCCAGTGGACTTATTAATCATGATTTGCCTTTCATAAACCCATGTTGGTTTTGTCCAATCTAGTTAATGCTTTCCAAATGTTCTGTTATCACGTCTTTTATAATCGGCTCTAGTATCTTCCCAGCTACTGCTGTCAGCCTAACTGGTCTGTAATTCTCCCTTTTTTCTATTCCTCCCTTTTTAAATAGTGGGGTTACATTTGCCACTCTCCAATCTGTAGGAACCGGTCCAGAGTCTATAGAATTTTGAAGAATTGGAAGGAGGGAGCATTTGTGCAGGTATTATACAGAAGAGAGTTCATTTTTGAAACTTTTTGTTTCAAGGTTGAGTAAAAAAGAAAGATAACTTGCATTTATATAGTTCCTTTCATAATTGCAGGACATTACACAGTAGTTGCAAGCCAAGAAAGTACCTTGGAGGTGAAATGGCTGCTGTAACTGAACTAGGCCTCACAAACTGCACAGAATTACATAAATGGCTAGATCATCTGCTCTTAGGTGTTGGCTGAGGGATGGATTTTAGCCAGGGCACTGGGGAGAACTCCCCTTCCCTGCTTCAGACATTGCCGTGAATTTTTTTTTATCCATTTGAGAAAGCCAATAGGGCCTCAGTTGAATGTTTCATGTGAGTATGAGGTTAATCCATACAATTATATTTTGGTTGATTGTCTATGTGTTGGTTCATTGTAGCAACCTTAATAAATGAAAAAATAAACCACAAAGCACTTCTGTGTTCCAATGAGTTTAGGGACTTCAGGAATCCAATTCCTTCTTGGTGAGATTACAACTTTTTTCAGATTTAAAGGGGTGACACAGTGGCACAGTGATTAGCAGTGCTGCCTTCCAACGTCAGGGACCCGGGTTCAATTCCGACCTCAGGTGACTGTCCGTGTGAAGTTTGCACATTCTTCCCATTCCTGCATGGGTTTCCAACGCGTGCTCTGGATTCCTCTCACAGTCCAACGATGTGCAGGTTAGGTGTATTGGCTGTGCTAAATTGTCCCTTAGTGTCCAAAGGTTAGATGGGGTCACAGGGATGGGATTGGGCCTAGGTAGGCTCCTCTTTCGGAGGGTCAGTGCAGATTCAAAGGGCCAAATGACCTCCTTCTGACCTGAAAGGATTCTATGATTCTATGGTTCTGGTTCATAGAGATCAATATTAGGTTGAATCTGTAACAGATTCTAGAAAGTACGTTATCGCTTATGATCCATTGGAACAATTTCCGATAAAAATGAAATAATATCTGATTTACCAGTCATAAGAGACTGCATTGTAAGTGGGTTCCTTTTTTACTAGCCTCCCGAGATTAATACAGCAAGTTTATCCTCAATAATGAAGAAGCATCAGACATCAGTGCAAAGATAAAGCTGAAATATTTGCAACCATCTTCAATCAGAAGTGCTGAATAGATGGTTCATAATGTGCCTTTCATCACAGATGCCAATATACAGCCAGTTCAAGTCACTACACAGGGGGCGGGTTTCTCCGTCCCGCCGCACCATGTTTAATGTCCTTAAATCCACTTATATCATTTGGATTTTAATGCCTGGAGTGCCATTCTTTAGTCCAAGCAGCTGATGATACTTAGAAAGAAGCAAGGCTTGAAGAGGGAATGCTTTCCATTAATCGGTGTATTACAGTAAGTCACAGCATGGTTGTCTAGTCACAACCAGACACCATCAATGATTAACACTCCTCACTGCATATTTGATAATGTTCAAAGACAAACACAGCATTCAGTCATTCTGGGTAACCAAGGTTATCTGAATTTGTGCTCATGGAATGACTAAATAAACCGTGATTGAAAGAATAAGTTAACAGGTCTCAAAGCAGCACTGCTTAATAAGAAGTCTAGGATGGTATGAAAGCATAATGCAATTCTTCCCTCCCCCTGTCAGTGAACGGTCACGTTTCCCGGTATTCAGGAACATCATTAGAATAAATTTACATATCATTACCACCACATCAAAAAATCAATCCACAGTGGCGTGATGGCAGAATGGTGTGAAGCAGAACTGGTCTCCATAGGGGCACCCGGGGAGTTCAGGTGAGTGCAGTGCTCAGGGGGTTAGGATCATACCTAGCCACTTCACGGGTAGTGCCCTGGCAAATTCCCGGCAATACCATGGCACTACCTGGGAATACCCCGACCCTGGCAGGGGGAGGGAAGAATCGCATTATGCTTTGATGTATGGGCAATTCCCAAGTATAACCTATGTAGTGCCACTTGATGCGCATTTGATGCCCAGGCACTGCGTGGGTAGTGCCAGGATGTTGCCAGGGGGGCACCTGGATTAACTGGTTTGCTTGCTATGCATTGGAGCAGTCTTTAAAAATAGCACCCGTTTCATCGAGTGTCTGAGTTGATGGCCGGGCGGGCAAATCAGAGGCTGTCCCACCAACGCTACGTAGTGGGACCCGTGACTTGAAGTTTTGTTTCAAGTCCCATCACCATTGTCTTCGGCAGCTTGAAAACTGCTTTTCCTGCCTGACATTGGCCTTTTCCGGTTTCATAATCATAATTAAACAACATTTGATATGCATTCCCTGCTGGTTGCAATCTTGGCTATTTCGTCGCATCGTCATTTACCTGAAGCTGCTTTTGGCAAGGCAGGCACCCTGAAATTTGGTGTTGAAGAACGATGAGCTGTGGAGGTAACTTGTCCAGATTATTAAGATTAAGCCAAATTTCAGGCCATCTCCCAGCCTCCTGGGTCAGTCATTGTCACATGAATTTCTACCCTTAAATGTTCAGTCCTGTAGTATCAAGGAATGAAATGTTTTAAGTTGTACAATGAACTGAAGTGATTGTACTAATGGTGTTTTTCCCTTTCCAGACAATATAAACCAGACGGGGCTGGTTTAGCACACTGGGCTAAATCACTGGCTTTTAAAGCAGACCAAGGCAGGCCAGCAGCACGGTTCAATTCCCGTACCAGCCTCCCCGAACAGGCGCCGGAATGTGGTGACTAGGGGCTTTTCACAGTAACTTCATTTGAAGCCTACTTGTGACACTAAGCGATTTTCATTTCATTTTCATTTCATTTCATTTCATTCATGAGCCCAAACCATGAAATTCCCATTGTGAAATTCACAAACAACATTGTAAATCTGTATAATTTTAAGCCAAGTAAAATGTCCCAGGACACTTCATAGAGGCTCATACAAAATTTGAATCTGAGTTAAAGGAGTCATTGGGACAAGTGACCAAAAGTTTGGTCAAATGGGATCAAGTTTAGCTGCCAATGGTGGGGCGAAGGAAGTGGGTAAAGCACATAGTTGTCTGGAACTGCAGTTCAGGATTCTTCCTTTGCCATACAAAATGGAACACAGAGTGTTCCATCTAGTTGCCAAGCAGGGGCAACTCATCCACTGGAAATATAGGTGTACATGACGTTCTGAGGTGGAGTCAATCACTTTGATCACATGACCTAGATTCACTGGAGCTTCCAAAGCTTTAATGCAAGAGTGGCAGCTCAGAGCCTCACAGATTGCAGCCAAGGTACAATAAATCATCAATCACTCAGCTCCAGATAAAGGAATCAGTTCAAACACTAATAATATATACCATGCTTTGAAACATATTTAACTGGTATTTTCATCAGACAGGATCAACTTTGCAAATGGAAAAAGAAAAGGGACTTTACTGAATTCAATCACACACTGACTTTATCATTGATTAAAGTAATCATTATCTGACAGCTTTTCACATATCAATGTATAAAATAAAGGCACCTGGCTTGAAGTAAATACTGGGATCTATGTCCTGGAGAAGGGTAATGTGCTTTCTTAGTGCTGTTTAGCTGTGCATTTTTGACACCCTGCAGTTAGCACTATGTTCTGTTGTTTTTTGAGTGATATAACCATGTTAGATGGATATAGTTAACACAATCATTCTGAAAAATGGATTAGAATACAGTGTTCAGTGGGGATAACTGATGGGCACATGTTTGTTCTGGCATCAGTGTGAGAGGCATTTTCTTTGAAAGTAAACACGAGCCAGTTCACCAGTCCTGACATTGCACACTATTGCCATCATTTCCTTTTGATAGCAAGTACCTTTCCCATATAGAACATGGTGGCAAAAAACTTTTCTGTCATTTTTCCACCACTAATCATCTCCCCCACCCCCCAAATTCGCTAACAAATGTAGCGTTTTTGTGCATTTATTTACTGTGTTTCCAGCTAGATAATTTACATTCTGGAAAATGATGTCCAGTGATACTTGCAACCCTGAATTTCCTGAATGTCCACTCAAAGTGCACTTGGAATAAGTTAAAATCCGAAATAACGGAATAATTTGATTAGAGATAGTGAACACAGTTTTGTGAAGGGTAGGTCATGCCTCACAAACCTTATTGAGTTCTTTGAGAAGGTGACCAAACAGGTGGATGAGGGTAAAGCAGTTGATGTGGTGTATATGGATTTCAGTAAAGCGTATGATAAGGTTCCCCACAGTAGGCTACTGCAGAAAATACGGAGGCATGGGATTCAGGGTGATTTAGATGTTTGGATCAGAAATTGGCTAGCTGGAAGAAGACAAAGGGTGGTGGTTGATGGGAAATGTTCAGACTGGAGTCCAGTTACTAGTGGTGTACCACAAGGATCTGTTTTGGGCCACTGCTGTTTGCCATTTTTATAAATGACCTGGAGGAGGGCGCAGAAGGATGGGTGATTAAATTTGCAGATGACACTAAAGTCGGTGGAGTTGTGGACAGTGCGGAAGGATGTTACAAGTTACAGAGGGACATAGATAAGCTGCAGCGCTGGGCTGAGAGGTGGCAAATGGAGTTTAATGCAGAAAAGTGTGAGGTGATTCATTTTGGAAGGAATAACAGGAAGACAGAGTACTGGGCTAATGGTAAGATTCTTGGCAGTGTGGATGAGCAGAGAGATCTTGGTGTCCATGTACATAGATCTCTGAAAGTTGCCACACAGGTTGAGAGGGTTGTTAAGAAGGCGTATGGTGTGTTAGCTTTTATTGGTAGAGGGATTGAGTTTCGGGTCCATGAGGTCATGTTGCAGCTGTACAAAGCTCTGGTGCGGCCGTATTTGGAGTATTGCGTGCAATTCTGGTCGCCGCATTATAGGAAGGATGTGGAAGCATTGAAAAGGGTGCAGAGGAGATTTACCAGAATGTTGCCTGGTATGGAGGGAAGATCTTATGAGGAAAGGCTGAGGGACTTGAGGCTGTTTTCGTTAGAGAGAAGAAGGTTAAGAGGTGACTTAATTGAGGCATACAAGATGATCAGAGGTTTGGATAGGGTGGACAGTGAGAGCCTTTTTCCTCGGATGGTGATGTCTAGCACGAGGGGACATAGCTTTAAATTGAGGGGAGATAGATATAGGACAGATGTCAGAGGTAGATTCTTTACTCAGAGAGTAGTAAGGGCGTGGAATGCCCTGCCTGCAACAGTAGTGGACTCGCCAACACTAAGGGCATTGAAATGGTCATTGGATAGACATATGGATGATAAGGGAATAGTGTAGATGGGCTTTAGAGTGGTTTCACAGGTCGGCGCAACACCGAGGGCCGAAGGGCCTGTACTGCGCTGTAATGTTCTATGTTCTATGTTCTATATTGTTCTCTTGATCAGCTGAGATCAGCAGACATGAAAGTTTCTGATCTTGATAACTTTTCCCAAGATTCAAGATGTGACAGGTAGGACCTATGTTTTTTTCAGGTCTCATTCAGTTGCCCCACTCAACATAAGGAGCTTTCCCCCCTCCCTAATTGTACAAATCAGCATCAACATACATTGCATGAGATTTCCTGAAAGTATGCATGATGCATTCATCTGTCAGAATTCTTCACTCGCAGAGCTCCTCAAGAAAATAAGTCACGCCAATGGTTGATTTGTGGGTGGCGAGGCATACCTACTATTCCCATGGCCCAAATATAGTCAGGGTTTGGTACAGGTTAAAAGGACAGTCGGAATCAGAAAAGGGACAGTTTTGCGGCCTTGTGTGCTGCCCTGCAGTATACTCCATCCAGCTCACTGTAGCCTGCTGTGTCCTGCACTTCTCCATTCAAAAAGATGTGGGTATGGTGTCATAATAATGAAGAAAAACAATGGATTGCGACCCAAAAAATTTAACTTTAAATAAGACTTGTGAGTGTTTGAAATTGACACACAAACCCAAAGATGGCTGAGGATGTACAATCAGCCACTGGCTGAATTGCTGGGAGAGGGGGTGGAGTGATACTCGGAGAGACAATGGGACCCCACCCTATTTCCTGACAAGGTACTTTGAATGCAGAAACTAATTACCATCACTGGTGGAGACAAAGGGACAAAATGGTCATCTTATCTCAAGGGATCCTGTGAGTAATGCCCAGGCAGAATTGTGGATTCTGCATTCCATTTGGATTTTACAAAGAATGGGTTTTAAGCCAGCTGAAAGCTGCTCCAGGTTGTCTGCCTCAGAGAAGTGCTGGGAGTTTCGACATAGAAACAAACCAGCTAGCACGCACACACTGTGCCCCTGTAAATAGCCATTTTTTGCATGTATATCTCGAATCTCTTGCTCTCTGTCTGTGGAAGTCAGCCCAGTCAGCAAAAGAAGACTGGGAAGCTTCTTCACCAAACTACAGAACACTGGAATCACAAAACCAACTATTTTCCTGACTATTCAACTGAAGTCAACTCTATTAGAATCTGAAATCATAATTTGGGCAGCACAGGAGCACAAGTGGCTAGCACTGTGGCTTCACAGCACCAGGGTCCCAGGTTCGATTCCCGCCTGGGTCACTGTCCGTGCGGAGTCTGCACGTTCTCCCCGTGTCTGCGTGGGTTTCCTCCGGGTTCTCCGGTTTCCTCCCACAGTCCAAAGACGTGCAGGTTAGGTGGATTGGCCATGATAAATTGCCCTTAGTGTCCAAAACAAAAGGGTTAGGAGGGGTTATTGGGTTACGGGGATAGGGTGGAAGTGAGGGTTTAAGTCAGTCGGTGCAGACCTGATGGGCCGAATGGCCTCCTTCTGCACTGTATGTTCTTTGTTCTATGTCTAACAAACAACGCTTCACCATCTACTTGCGAGTTGAGAGCTGTTCCATATACTTTTCTTTTGTATTCCCTTACTTTGGACTCAACTCTCACTTCTAACCTGTATGAATGTATACAAATGTGTTTTACAATCTTTTTTGTTACCTTTAGGAATTAATAAACTCATTTTATCCTTAATTCAAGAAAGCCTGGTTAAATTGGCTCCTTTTAAAACATAATGGGCGTGATTCAACAGGAAGAAAACAAGAGTACGGTTTTGGGCACGCTGAACAGGGTTTTTTTCGTCACCAAAGACGCTGTTATTCAACGTCGCTTTGCTGGGGTTTTTGGACTCAGCGAGGAACTCCCTGTCCAGGTTTACGGGCAGCACGGTAGCATTGTGATTAGCACAATTGCTTCACAGCTCCAGGGTCCCAGGTTCGATTCCCGACTTGGGTCACTGTCTGTGCGGAGTCTGCACATTCTCCCCGTGTCTGCGTGGGTTTCCTCCGGGTGCTCCAGTTTCCTCCCACAGTCCAAAGATGTGCGGGTTAGGTGGATTGGCCATGCTAAATTGCCCATAGTGTCCAAAATTGCCCTTAGTGTTGGGTGGGGTTCCAGGGTTATGGGGATAGGGTGGAGGTGTTGACTTTGGGTAGGGTGCTCTTTCCAAGAGCCGGTACAGACTCGATGGGCCAAATGGCCTCCTTCTGCATTGTAAATTCTATGATGATCTATGAAGTTGCACTGGCTCGTCAGTGAAGGAAGTCACCTTGGAGATCAGGGCACCATTTTCAAAGGCATCCCCGGTCTTTTGACCCCAGTCTTTTGACCATGGCCTCCGGACACACCACCCCCTCACCGCGACTTACCTCTTCTGGAGGCCTCGAGCACCCCCCTCGAGCACACCCCCATCCCTGTCCAATGCCTGATCGCCCAAGGATCTCTAATGGCCTGGGAGTCCCACTCCAGGCACCATTACACCTGGTCCTCGTTTGTGGAAACCAGTGCTAAACGGTGCCCTGGCAAGGTCTCCCAAGCACAGTCGTTAGGTCCCGGGTGCTTGGAGAATCCGGTGAAGACATATTTAAGTTAGCATACTGGCTCATTTAAATATGCACATATGTCCTTCGCCCAGTCAAGGTGAGATCAAAATTACGATGTCTCGCGAGGTTAGGTTGACTCTCACAAAATGTCGCGAATCCCTCAAGAGGCCTCTCGCGAGATTCAACGGCCTCGTCATGTCACTAAGTGAGTGCAATGAGGCCCGTAAACCGTGCCCAACTATTGGTTCTTGGAAAAGGTATCTACGAAAAGGGATCCTTTTTAGATCAGGGCACTGTTACAGCCAAACGGTGACAAATTGAGCCTGGTCTCGCCCAGATCAACAAGTCTGGGGGAACTTCACCTAAAGAGTGTTTGTAACAGTGGACATTGCTGAGAAGGTGCCTCAAGCTGCTTTTGAAACAGGTAGAGGCAAAGATTGCTAAAATGACAGATACTCAGAGACTGTTCAGTGACAGTTAGAAGAGACATTAGAGCACAATTAATGATTGAAGTCTTTTCCTCTGTTTGATACAGCCACCATTCCCCTAGTTTCTACCTCCAAATTACTAAACCCTCAATCCGGTGCCCAATGTCGAACTTTAAAACACACCAGGCCTCTTTACCACTCAGTAACCATATCAATAATAATCATCTGATTGCAAAGTCAGCAGGAAATGAATGCACACATTTCCTGTCTGACTGGCTTACTAAACCATAACATGCAGGAACAGATATGAAGAGCAGGATTTTACTGCTGTTCACTGTCACCTCTCCAATCAGGTTAGTGCATGCAGTCTCCTCAATTATTGCACTGTAACAAAGGGACCTCTACCATAAACTTGTAAATAACTTTCAAAGCTACAGGACATAATTGAGCTCAATAATGAACTCACCCTCTAATAGGCCAACTTAAACAGTGTAATAGGAGGTGTTGTGGCACAGTGGTAGCACCACTGTTTCTGGACCAGTAGTTCTGGGACAAGTCCAATGCCAGGACTTGGTAGCCACGAAAGGAGCGTTCATGAAGCTGCTCAATGGGCTGAATCAGCTCTGGAATACTTTCCCCAAAAAGGGTAAAACATTATGGGCTGAATTCTCCGCAGGCGGGGTGCTCTATTTTGCCAGCAGCCCGGGGTTTTCCCGACGGCACGAGGCTGCCCACAATGGGAAACCATTGGTGAAACGTAGCATCCCGCCGGCGTGCTGAACCAGACATCTGGCGTGGCGGGACGGAGAATCCAGCCCCATGTGTGTGAAGATGTGCCAAAAAGATATAATACATTCCAATGCAGATAAAGGCTTAAACTGAGGAATCTCAGTGGAATTTGCAAAATGGAAGTCAAACTTATCATTCCAACCCACTCCTAAGTTCTTCTTATGTCCTGGCAAGTCTACAAGTATAGTTACAGGAAAGCTCAAATAAAACTTTCTAATGCATCCACATTGGGAACAATCTCCTTCCCTCAAATAAACAACTACAGCTAGTCATTAAGAAAGTAAATAACATGACAACAGGATGGTATCTCATAAAGAACCTTTGAGGAGCATTATTTGTTTTTAAATTCCTCTTTAGCTGCTTATTTATTATCTGTGAGTTTCCTCGGGTTAAGTGCCAAATAACTGCAACTCTCAGAATTGGTTAGATCACCCTAAAACCTTTCTGTCTCAAGTTTGCATGCAACCAACAGTGGATGAAACAAAATTAAATGGTTCTAAAAATCTTCAGTCCCATTGTCTAATCAAACTGACTGGTTCTGGTCGCCTCCAGTGCCAGTTTTGAATCTAGTTCCATCTTCCGACTCATGTTATTTGTTGTGACAACGGATTTGATAATTTCTAGTTGTTTTAGCTCAATGTTAGCAAAACAGAAGCTATTCTCTTTGGCCTTACCCATATTAAACCAGTGGCTGCCGATTCAGGCTAAGGTAAGAATGTATATAAAACCCCGCCATGCTGCTTTATCTGAGCTCAGCTTTCTCACCACACCCCTCAGCCCACAATGTGAACTGTATCAAAATCACCCTCTTCCAGCTCTCAAGTGCTTTCCATCTCCATCCTTATCCCTTGCACTGTATTGCTATATTGCATCAATGCTGCTGTCCGCTTCAAATTCTATTTGTCTACACATTTCACTTGCCAGCTTTCTTGCTTTGGCTACAATTCATGCAGAATGTGGTCGCCCACATTTTGAGCTGTACATTCAGTACCTCTGTATTCAGCTTTCTCCAGCTAATAGACTTCTTTAAATCAATCCTCGTGTTGCCTTGCCCGATCTCAGCCATCCCCATATTGCCTCCATGACCTGCTTCTCCTGCAATGGTTCACTCCTTGTATCCAGTTAGCTTCCCTCCACGAGTGACAGCTGTTCATTTAGACACCATGCCCTCACCTTCTGTAACTCCCTTAACAAGTCTACTTTGTCATCCCTCTTTCTACTTTCAAAACCATCTTAAAGATATGTCTTCCCAACAGTGATGCCAATAATCCAACCCATCTCTCCTTCTTACCCTGTTTTCTTCCGCAATCCATTGCAAAGCAATCTGAGATGTCATTCAGTTACTCAAGTTGCTTCAAAGAAATGTACGTTGGTGACATATGGCTGAAATTCTGACAGTTGATACATATGACACCAACAAAAAAATCAGCGAATTAATACAGCCAGATTAAAAAGCATGAAAATCAACGTAAGTCCTGAGTACAATTGAATAGTAACCCTAATTTCCTGTTGGGATTTTCATTCCAGAAGCTAGATAATCCATTATTACAGTGCCAGGATAAGATACAGGAGGGCCAGCTATGACAGGATTTTAGATATTCCACAAAAGCACTGAAACAAGAATAAAGTTATTGCATTGGTGATGGAGGGTCAGGGCAGGCGGAGCAGGGGGACGTGGAGCTAAGTAAGTTAATGAGGCCCAAATGTTAAAATTGTTGGAGTGTCCATGTCCCCGGCCATACTGATTCTTTGGTAGATTTCGGTCTCCCCCTGTTTATATCAGAACCATTATGTCAGTGAGGAATGACATGTAGCACAGGTGACAGCTGAGCAGGGAAGGGGCAAGAGCAAAAATGCGACTTGAAAAAGCAAAGGAAGTATATTTTAAACTAAAAATAGTAAGTTTCGCAAAAAGGAATTTAATTTTGTTTACTCACCACTCTTCTTATAGAAGATCAGTTCAGTCTTGAACTCACGCTTCTCATCCAGTGCTTTTTGGATCTGGATTTTCATGGCTTCATTTGTTTCTACTCCATAGAGGAATTTACAAGCACAGCTCTTCTGCATGAGTTCAGCTCGGGCATAGCCAGTCAGTTCGCAGAATCCATCGGAGCAGTACACTATTGGATACACGTTCAATACCTGAGCATTTCCCAGAACAAAGTTGCTGTCTGTTGAATTGAAAAAGATACATTAATTTGACTGCTTTTCAAGATAATAAAAATGCTTAAGGAAAATAACTCAGAAACATTAAATGTGAAGAATATCATAAAAATAGTTGTGGCTAATTCTTAACCACCTGATGAAATGGCCTAGCAGTTCACTCAGCTGTATGATACTGCCAATAAAATGTAAAAAAATTAAAACTAGATGGGTCGTTCGATATTGCCTGAAACATTGGATTTTCTTATCTTAAAGGCACCCCCAGACCACTCAACCCTGCAAAAACCTCTTCCTTAACATCTGGGCAGCTGTGCCAAAAGTGGGAGAGCTGTGCCAAAGACTAGTCAAGCAACAATCTGACATAGAACCGTATCTTACAGCCAATTTTCAAGATTTCTCCATCACCAGTCCTGTGCATGTCCTATCCTGCCAGCAGTCAGGAGGGAGTGACCCTAGGGATCTGCAACATTGTCTCTATATCCAATAAAGTCTCAAGGCCTCTTGATTGTCACTTAACTGCCCTCTCTCAGCTGATGAATTAGTACTCCTCCATGTTGAACATCACTTGGTAGAACCACTGAGAATGTACGATGTTGGGGTACTTTAGTACAAATTATTAAGAGGGCCTCAGTTTGTGCCAGACAAGGCCTGCATCAGGTGGTGATAGAACCAACCTGAGGCAAAATATACTTGACCTTATTCTCACCAATCTAGCTGTCAGTTGCATCTGTCCATAACAGCATTGGTAGAAGTAGCCACCTGACAGTCCTTGGGGAGTCCCATCTTCACATTGGAGATATCCTCCATCACAGTGTTTTGGCATGGTCACTGTGCCAAAGAATTGGGAATGATAATTCAGGACAGATATAACAGCTCAAAACTGGTCATTCACAAGGCACTGTGGGATATCAGCAACAGCCGAATTTACTTCACACACTCTGTAACCGTATGGCACATTCTGGTGAACCCATCATCATAGAAGCCAGTCTTCAGCCAATTCTATTCAGTTCATGTGATATCAAGTAACATATCCTTGGATATTTAGATCCCAGCCCTGATCCCCTTGCAGCCACGACCGATGCCCACAACATCGTATCGGCCAATTTTAATGGGCGCAATAAGCTCCTTTACCTTGTAAAAAAAATAAAAGCAAATTACTGCAGATGCTGGAATCTGAAACAAAAGAAAATGCTGGAAAGTCTCAGCAGATCTGGCAGCACCTGGAGGGAGAGAAAAGAGCTAACATTTTGAGTCTGATGACTCTTTATAAAAGCTAACAGACAGAGAAAGTGGGAAATATTTATACTGTGGAGTGAGAATGATCTCACTCCACAGAATAAATATTTCCCACTTTGTCTGTTAGCTTTGACAGTCGCCGGACTCGAAACGTCAGCTCTTTTCTCTCCCTACAGATGCCGCCAGACCTGCTGAGATTTTCCAGCATTTTCTCTTTCGTTTCATTTACCTTGTTCCATATACTGTGCACATTTAGGTATAACTCAGTCCTGCATTAACCACCTCCCTTCTCAAACTTGTCACCTTTTTTGCTCTGCATGAGGGTGATATTGTTCTCTTATTTTTGTTCTCTATTTCCCATTCAGTTATTACACCTTCTAAGCTAACACTCTGGTTCCTACCCCTTGCCATACTAGTTTAAATCCTCCCGAATGACTCTAGCAAACTTCCCAGCCAGGATATTGGTGCCCCACCAGTTTAGATGCAACCCGTCCTTTTTGTACAGGTCCCACCTGCCCCGGAAGAGATCCCAATGGTCCAGAAATCTGAAACCCTCCCTCCTACACCACCAGTTTAGCCACGTGTTTAGCTGCACTATCCTCCTAATTCTAGCCTCACTGGCATGTGGCACAGGGAGTAATTCTGAGATTACAACCCGAGAGGTCGTTTTTTTAGCTTACTGCTAACTTCCTGAACTCCTTCTGTAGGAGCTCATGCTATGTCGTTAATTCCCAAGTGTACGACAACCTCTGGCTCTTCACCCTCCCCCTTCAGGATGTCCTGTGTTCATTCAGAGACATCCTTGACTCTGGCACCAGGAAGGCACCATACTATCATGGAGTCTCTTTCACATCCACAGGAGCACCTATCTGTACCCATTATGATAGAGTCCCCTATAACTATCGCTCTCCTGCACTTTGCCGTCCCATGCTGAGCAACAGAGCCAGTTGTGTTGCCACTGCTGCTCCAACTGAACCACGCATTCTTTCAAGAGCTGCCATTGGTTACACTTTCTGCAGACGAAGGCGTCCGGGATATTGGAAGCATCATGGAGCTCCCATATCTCACAGTTAGAGCACTGTATCCCGCTGAGTGATATTTATGCTCTAGTTAATTAATTTAAAATAAATACTTAAATTGTTGTTAGATTAAGTTACAATTAACGATATTGTCATGGCACCAGATGTTTACTGTAAAATTAAATGCTAAATACTAATCTCTGCCCTCAGGTTTGTTACTCCTCTACCTAGTTAGTTAATTAGGTTTAATTAGTTTTTACAATGTTTTTTAAAAATTTAACAGATTCCCTACCAGCCAGTCAGGTCACAGCTTTACTGTGATGTCACTTCAGTGTTTTCCTCCCACAATTTGAAACGGTCTTTATATCACTTACCTTCCCATGATGCTCTCTGGATCTCTCCCTGCAGATTAACAGTTACAAAGTCGAAAGAAAGAAAACAAAACAAAAGGGAAAAAGAACCTCCTCCCACTCTGCACCGAATTACCACACTGCTCCAAATTACAAAGTTTCAATCCTCACTCGGGCTCTCTTACTCAGACTGTCTCTAACTTCACGTGCACAAAGCTTACATGATAGTATTGGTAGAAGTGACCACTGTACAGTCCTTGTGGAGACAAAGTCCCGTCTTCAAATTAAGAATAACCTCCATCTTTTTATGTGGCACTGCCACCATGCTAAACGGGATAGACTTTAAACAGATCTAGAAACTCAAGACTGGGCATCCATGAGGAGACGTGGGCCATCAGCAGCAGCAGAATTGTTTTTAACCAGAATTTGCAACTTCATGGCCCGGCATAACTCTCACTCTACCATTACTACCAAGCCAGGGGGTCAACCCTGATTCAATGAACAGTGCAGGAGAGCATGCCAGAGCAATTTTGGGCATATAGAAAATGAGGTGGCAACCTGGTGAAGCTACAACACAGGATTACTTGTGTGCCAAACAGCATAAGCAGAAAGTAATAGAGCTAAGCGATTCCACAACAAACACATCAGATCTAAGCTCTGTAGTCCTGCAACATTCAGCCGTGAATGGTGGTGGACAATTAAACAACTCACTGGAGGAGGAGGCTCCACAAATATCCCCATCCCCAATGATGAGGAGCCCAGAACATATGTGCAAAAGACAAGGCTGAGGCATTCACAATAATATTCAGCCAGAAGTGCTGAGTGGATGATCTATCTTGGGCTCCTCTGGAGGTCCCCAGCATCACAGGTGTCAGTCTTCAGCCAATACGATTCACTCCACGTGATACCAAGAAACGGCTGAAGGCACTGGATATTGCAAAGGCTATGGACCCGACAATATCCCAGTAATAATACTGAAGACCTGTGCTCCAGAACTGTTTGCACCCCTAGCCGAGCTGTTTCAGGACAGCTAAAACACTGGCATATACCTGGCAATGTGGAAAATTGCCCAGGTGTGTCCTGTAAACAAACTCACCCAGCCAATCAGTCCACTCTACATCATCAGCACAGTGATGGAAGGAGCCATCAACAGCGCTATCAAGTGGCACTTACTCAGTAATAACCTGCTCACGGACACTCAGTTTGGGTTCCGCCAGGGTCACTCAGCTCCTGACCTCATTACAGCCTTGGTTCAAACATGGACAAAAGAGCTGAATGCCTGAGGTGAGGTGAGAGTGACTGCCCTTGACATGAAGGCAACATTTAACTGAGTATGGCATCAAGGAGCCCTAGCTAGATTGGAGTCAATGGGAATCAGCGGGAAAACTCGCCATTGTTTGGAGTCTGGCACAAAGGAGGATGGTTGAAGGTCAATCATCTCAGCTCCAGGACATCACTGCAGGAGTTCCTCGGGGTATTGCCTGAGGCCCAACCATCTTCAGCTGCTTCATCAATGACTTCCCTTCCATCACAAGGTCAGAAGTGGGGGTGTTTGCGTTGACTGCATAATGTTCAACACTATTCGCAACTCCTCGGATAATGAAGTAGTCCATGTCCAAATGCAGCAAGACCTGGACCATACCCAGGCTTGGGCTGAAAAGTGGCAAGTTACAAGTGCCGGGCAATGACCATCTCCTACAAGAGTGGATCTAACCACCATTCCTTGACATTCAATGGCATTACCATCGCTGAATCCCCCACAATCAACATCCTGCGGGTTACCATTGTTCAGAAACTGAACTGGACTAGCCACATTAATGCTGTGGCTATCGGGCTGATCAAAGGCTAGGAATCCTATAGCCAGTAACTCACCTCCTGACCCCACAAAGCCTGACCACCATCTACAAGGCACAAATCAGGAGTGTAATGGAATCCTCTCCACTTGCCTGAATGAATGCAACTCCAACAACACTCAAGAAGCTTGACACCATCCAGGACAAAGCAGCCGGCTTGATTGCTCCCCCTTCCACAAACATTCAAACACTCCACGACCGACAAACAGTGGCAGCTGTGTTTACCATCTACATGATGCACTGCAGTAACTCACCAAGGTTCCCTAGACAGCACCTTCCAAATCCACGACCACTACCATCTAGAAGGACAAGAGCAGTAAATACATGGGAACCCTGCCACCTGGAGGTACCCCTCCACGTCACTCACCGCCCTGACTTTGAATTATATCGCCGTTCCTTCACTGTCGTTGGGGCAACAGCCTGGAGCTCCCTCCCTAACAGCACAGTGGGTGTACCTACACCTCAAGGACTGCAGTGGTTCAAGAAAGCAACTCACCACCACCTTCTGAAGAGCAACTAGGGTTCGGCAATAAATGCTGGCCTAACCAGCGATGCCCACATCCCATAAATGAATTTTTAAAAAATGGGTGCCGATCTCATTTTTACCCCGGACACCTGATTCTCTGCCACATCGGGAACCTCGCTACCGGCAGAGAATCCAGGCCATTGTGTAATATTTCTAATCCTGAAATCTAGTTATTTAAATAAAACAAAATAGTGACAGTAGGACAGGAGATGTGTTGCACCTGTAGCATGTGGGAGCTGGTGGAGACGTGTGTGACCCACGGCGACCACATCTGCAGCAAGTGTGATGAGCTGGAGTGCAAGCTAAGGACACTGCAATGCATGAGCGAGGGAGAAAATTATCTCGACACTTTGTTCCAAGAGTCATTCACACCCCTAAGTCTAGCTACTTCTGATTTGATCTGTGATCAAAGACATAGGTATGTGAATGGGAGTTTGGCAGGTCTGGAGATCCAGAAAATAAAAATGCAGGAGCCTCAGCCCCTGCAATTTCCAACAGTTTTGATGTTCTTGTAGCTTATGTGGAGGAGAGCAAGGACTGTGGCAACAACGTGCAAACTGACCAGCGCACTTAAGTGCGGGGGGCCATTCAAGTAGGGGAGCAAAATAGATTGTAATTGCAGTGGTGGACAATATAGTAGAGGGATATACATTATTCTCTGCAGCCGAGACCATGATCGGAAGACTCTGTTGTCAAGGTTAAGGACACCTCCACAGTGTTCAAGAAAAACTTGGAGTGGAAGGATCAAATCTTTGTGGTTCACCTGGTTCACCGGTGACATAGGTAGGATCAGGAAAGAGATTCTGCAATGGGAGTATCTAACGGCAACATTTAAAAAAAGAAAACCAATCAGGTAATCTCTGGATTACTACCTGAGGCATGAGAAAATTAGAATAGGATAAATAAGATCAGAGAATTGAATTCATGGCTCAAATATACTGTCAAGAATTGGGTTTTGATACATGGACCACTGGCATCAGTATGAGGAAAAGAGGGAGCTGTACCACTGGGACAACCTTCACCCGAACCATACCGAGACCATTATCCTGGCACACCATATAACTAGGGCTGTAAGGAGGGCTTTGAACTAAATAGTTAGGAGGGAGAGTTCATGTGAGGGGCATGTTGGAAGGTTAATGAAGAACGAAAAGCAATAGTGCAGGGTAGCAATTCAGGAAATGATAGCCAGTGTGTGAGAAGACGGGACAGAATGAACAAACATGAGAGTGTGCCAGCAAAAAAAGGTCAGAGAAATGGTAAAAAGGCAGAACCAAAAGTTATTATTTGAATTAAATTATTTGAATTTGCAGCATTCAGAACAAGATAGTTCAATTGATAGCGCAAATAAAAATAATTGTGTGTGATATAAGCCATTACAGAAACAGTTGCAAAGTGACCAAGGATGGAGCCTGAATATTCAAAGCTTTTTAACATTTCTGAAGGACAGGAAGAAAGGAAAAGGAGGTGGGGTAGATCCACTCATAAACAATAAGTCAGTAGAGTAATAAGCCATTATCTTGATTTGGAGGATCAAGTTGAATGGATGAAGGTAAGAAATAGCAAAAAGGAAGAAGTGGGACTGTTTATGCTGCACTGCAGGACAGGGTATGAATCAAGATATAATGGGTTCTTGTAAGAAAGAATAATCATGGGATATTTTAAACTTCATATAGATCAGACAAACTAACTTGGCAAAGTAGCCAGGAGAATTAATTCATAGAGAATATTTTTGACAATTTTAGAAAAATATGTTCTGAAACCAACCAGAGAACAGGCTGTTCATTGAGAGAGAAAAAAAGTGGAAGAGTGGCAACAGCATTAAAATTTGGATATAAACAACATTTGTTCTTATAAATATCCGATTGATAATTTTAGTACAGCTGCAGTCTGTGTGAGAGAGCACCCACAAAAAAGTAATTTTGTAAACGGCCCCAAACCTGCTTCTATTAAAACAGCTAAAATAATTTTCAAAGAACGTCTTATTTTTAATTTTGCAAATGTTAAAAAAGTTGGTTAAATGAACGCTAAACAAGTTTTACAAGTTATTAATCTGACAATATTAGCACTAGTTGGGAAACAGACTTTGATTAAACCTTCTGAATTCTCTTTCATTCTTGCTTCAAACATGGCTCACTACGGGAGGAACTCATTGATATATTGAACAGAATGAGTTCCTTTATGAAGCTGCAGTACACTGATTTGGGTGATGCATGTACGGTAGTAGAGCCACATTTACTCATTATCATTGTACAAGAAACTTGGGAAATTTTGTACATCTCGAGGAGAAGCATTACTATCCTTTTTTTGGTAACTAATGTGCCACTGAAAAGAGCATCATTAACTCATTCAGTAAGTTTCGTTCAGCCTTCATATCTCTTTTGTTGCTTAAACAATTGTGTAATCAGTTTCAAATTATCTTGGAGTGTGGGAATCATCAGTATTTACAATTAAAATTATAAATTCAAACACAAGAAATTCAATCTTTAGCTAATTTTACACAATCGAGGAGAAGGCGAGAGGAGAAGGCGAAAGATTACAATGAATTGCACCATATTACAATTTCAGCAACAAGTAAAGCACGTAGACAAACCATTTTATGACAAGTGGGCATTGACTAGTGTGGTAATATATATCAGTGTGGCCAATGCCAATAATTTATTTAAAGAAAATACACTCAAGGGATAATAAGTGCCATTTGAGGAGAACATAATTTCCTCATGATGATAGTTTGCAAAATATATTTGCATTTACAGTGTCTGCTTTGTACACAGAGATATACACTAGACTCCTTGTCGCCATCCTAAGGGCCTGTTTGGTGATGATTTCACAATGCTCAAGTCCCTTTACAATTCCTCAGATAATGAAAAAGATCATCCCTGCATGCAGCATGGCCTGGACACCAGCCAAATTTGGGTTGATGTATGACGTAATTGCTATTTGCCACTTAAGTGTTAGACAATAGCCATCTTCAATGAGAGAGCCTATACGCATTCCATGGTATTATCCAATCATCAACATCCTGGGGTTAACTACTGACCAAAGAAACAACTGGAAAAGCCAAATAAATGACTTGGTTACTTGAGCAGGCCAAAGGTGGTCATTCTGTGATGTGTTGCTCATCATCTGGCTTCAGAAAGCCTTTCTATCATAGAAACATAGAATATAAGACCAGGAGTAGGCAATTTAGCCTTTTGAGCCTGCTCCACCATTCATTATGATCATGGTTGATCATTCAATTCAGTAACCTGTTCCCATTTTCCCCTCATATCCTTTGATCCCTTTAGTCCCAAGAGTTACATCGAACTCATTCTTGAAAACATACAGGGCGTGATTGAATGGAAAAGTTTGTAAGTGTGGTAGCGAGTGGGAACTGCCGCGAGCTTCCTGACGCTCGGGTGGCGAGGCTGGCACTGCTATAAAACGTTAATTGGACCACTTAACAAAACCCCATGGCTTCACATGACAAATGAATGCCCTGCCGGCTGATTCACCGGTACTGTGCTCACCAGCTTCCTACTAACAGGGAGGGTCTCGGAGGGTTAGCCACAGTGCCACCCAAAAGTGGCTGTCAGCACAGGGAGCATCATAGGAGGACTGGCACCCATTGCCGTAAGAAGGTCAATGACCTTTACCAAGCTGCACAACTGGGTTGGCATCGGCCCCCCCCCCGGTCACCCCCCCATGAGCATGCACCTGGCAGCGCCCCGCCCAGCACCGTTCTGTGTCCCGGCTCACCCAAGTCTAGCAGTGCCACCCATGCCGCCCACCCCAAACTCCCCATTCCCTCCCATATGTCCCATCTTCCTCCGCTACTAAAACCTCTCTCACTCCCGCGATGAATGACGTGTGCAGCTCACGATGCTCCCCTGTGCCCCTGCAGGAGAAGTTGGCCCACAACAGACGGGAGAGGGCCCAGCCGGGCAGCAAGTTGCTGGACATCAGAGTCCTCACCCCCTATGACGAATGGGCCCTGGAGTAGAGGGGGTGGCCGAGAGCAAATCGGTCACCAACGTAGAGGTTGGCATATGGTGCAGAGGTGACATTACGGCACCCAGATGACCTGCCACATTTGAGTTGTTATTACCATACAGATTGACCCATCCCTCCCACTGACCACATGTCCATTCTCCCGCAGGATCCTCATCCACAGTGACCCCCCCCCCCTCCCCTGCCTCCCATGAGAACACCTCGGACGGGAGCTTGAGGAGACCACCGTATTCCCGGCACAATTGTCATTCCCACCTTTCGCCAGCGCAGAGACACACACCTCAGTGGGCGACAGTAGTGGACAAGTGGCTGGGGCACAACCTGGTAAGCAACACACAGTTGCTGATGCACATCAGGTGGAGACAGGAACGCTCAGGCGAGACAGCCGGAGGTCCGCTGGATCCCAGGACCCAGCTGGGTCCCAGTCAGATGCTGAGCCTCTGGACCAGGTTTATCCGGAGCTGATGCAGACGTTAGGGTACGGCCGTGATATTCAGAGTGGGATGTCAACGACATTCCAACAGGACTACAGCTGACGCAAAGAATCCCAGAGGCTACGGGTGCAGGAGAAGGCAATGGCAATGCGTGGCACGGAGGCCAACATTGCTAGGGTGGCAACCGCAGTGGAGAGCTTGGTGCATGACGTCAGCGGCATGAATGGCAAGGCATGGCTCAGTCAGTGACGGTGATGGCTGAGCACCTAGACAGCATGTCCCAGTCGTTGGGCGACGTGACCCAGTACCTGATGGACCGTGATGAGGTGCTGCGCAACATGTCCCAGTCGCAGGTGGGCATTTCCCTGGCCCTCCAGAACATGCCTAGGTCGCTGAGGGAGGTGTCTCAGTCTCAGGTGGGCATTGCCGAGGCTCTGCGGAGCATATCCTAATCACGAAGGCGCATCGCCAAGGGCATTGACACTGTGCCGGATTGGGGAGTCACCACGGCTGGCAGAGCCAGATGACCCAGAGGCAGCCGAAGCTTGATCCAGCTGCTCTTCCATCCTGAAGTGCACCCAGGGCCCCACGGGCACTGACCAGGAGGAGGGGTGCGGGGTGCCTACCTGGAGCCACTCGATGGAGTGGGGATGGAGGCCACCAACTCCCCCGAGACTCATCCCCCTGACAGCGGCACGTCTTGGAGTCAGCAGCCGGAACATGGCAGAACAGCCGGGCATGTGCCGCCAGCAAGTGCGCCAGGACTCTCTGGCCCAAGGCCCCCAGAGGACATCCCCCAGGGGCAACGAAGGCCACAGGATGTGGCACGTAGCAGGCTGCCTCTGCCTCGGATGTGGATTTTGGGGACACAACTAGGTACAGCAGTAGAGCACTGAAGGCTAAGCAGGTCAAGGATCACTGAGAGTGCACTGGGGGGAGGGGGATAGGGGTAAGGGGGGAAGGGTACGATGGAAGCTGGGCAAGGGATAGGGGGGTGGGTTGGGAGGGGCGGGGAGAGTGGGCCGGCACCATCTGGGAATTGGGGCAGTGGGGCACACATGTAAAGCATTATAAAACATTGCACTTGAGAAATATGACACCTCTGGCACTTTCTTCCTCAATGCGGGCCAAGCACCGATCCACAGCCCCAGTACCCCCACTACCCAGGCACACCACGTGCAGGTGATAGGCATGTGCGAGCATTCAGACGACAGGCAGGAGTCAGACTATGGCATAGATTGAGGATCACCAGCGCTCCGCTTTCAGCGGATTATCATCACCCCGCTGCCCTCAACAGTGTCCCACTGACAGTGCCAACGCAGTCCCATCACCCTTGAGTGATTTTACACAGTCTCTGGGAGGGTGGAACAGGGTGGGGGGGGGAGAGAGGGAGAAGGGAGAGGGATGGGGGAGGCATTGCGGAAGGGAAAGGGGGAGGGGGAAGGCCGAGAGATGGGCGGAGGGAGTTGGAAAGGGGGAGATGATGGACGAGGCCATGTCCTATGTGAAGTGGGTGCGGATGAGGGCCTCCTGTGCTGCCAATTTCTGGCTCAGCACTTCTAAATCACTCAAGCCTAAAGGGGTGTGATTGGAATGCACTTAACTCTCTTTGAAGTGGGTGATGTTTGGAAACAATGTGGTTTCAACATTCAGACATACTCATCCATGAGTAGTTGTAGAAGTTAAGGTTTAAGACATGGCAGGAGATCCCAGACCCGTGTCATGCTCCTCGTGTGCGATGTGGGAGCTCAGGGACACGTCCACTGACCCTGGCTCCTTCATGTGCAAGAAGTGTGTCCAGTTGCAGCTCCTGTTAGACCGCTTGACGGCTTTGGAGCTGCGGGAGGACTCAATTTGGAGCATCCGCAATACTGAGGACGTTGTGGATAGCATGTTCGCTGAGTTGGTCACACCGCAGGTGAAAATTACTGAGGGAGATAGAAAATGGGTCACCAAAAGACAGAGCAGGAGTAGGATGGCGGTGCATGTGCCCCTGCCGCCATCTCCCTGCAAAACAGATATACCGATTTGGATACTGTTATGGGAGATAGCTAAACAGGGGAAGCCAGCAGCAGCCAGGTTCATGGCACCATGGCTGGCTCTGCTGCACAGGAGGGCAGGAAGATGAGTGGCAGGGTTATAGTGATAGGGGACTCAATCGTAAGAGGAATAGACAGGCGGTTCTGTGGATATAATCAAGACTCCAGGATGGTTTGTTTCCTCCCTGTTGCAAGGGTCAAGGATGTCGTGGAGCGGCTGCAGGACATTCTTGGGGGGAGGGTGAACAGCCAGCTGTCGTGGTGCACATAGGCACCAACGATACAGGTAAAAAATGGGATGAGGTCCTACAAGCTGAATTCAGGGAGTTAGGAGTTAAACTAAAATGTAGGACCTCAAAGGTAGTAATCTCAGGATTTCTACCACTGCCATGAGCTAGTCAGAATAGGAATGTCAGAATAGATAGGATGAATGTGTGGCTCGAGAGATGGTACAAGAGGGAGGGATTCAAATCCTGGGGCATTGGAACTGGTTCTGGGGGAGGTGATCCCAATACAAACTGGACGGTCTGCACCTGGGCAGGACGGGAACCAATGCCTTGCAAACACATGTTTGCTAATGCTGTTGGGGAGGGTTTAAACTAATGTGGCAGGGGGATGGGAAGCGATGCTGGAAGTCGGAGGGAAGTAAAACGGGGACAGAAACAAAAGGCAGTAAGGGGGAAAGTGTAAGGCAGAGAAGACATAGTCAAAAATCAAAAAGGGCGATAGTACAAGGTACAGTGAATGAGCTCAGTGAATAGGCCTAGTAATACTAAAAGGAATAAAACGGGAAGTAAAAACATAAATGGAAAGTAAAGCAGTAGGTTATTCAATGAAGACATGGGTTCAACAATAAGGAAAATTAGGAGAAAAGTTAAAAGGAAAAATAACTCAGGCGAGGTTACTGATAGAGGTGTTAAGATTGAAAACGGAGGTATAAAAGCCAATAGAAGGGTACTTTACCTGAATGCTCGTAGTATTCGGAATAAGGTAAATGAGTTGATGGCACAAATCATCGTGAATGACTATGATTTAGTGGACATTACAGAAACATAGTGAAAGGATGGTCATGACTGGGAGTTAAATATCCAAGGGTATCAAACTATTCAGAAGGACAGAGTGGATGGTAAGGGAGGTGGTGTAGCTCTGTTATTTAAAGATGACATCTGGGCAGTAGCGAGGGATGACACTGGTGCTATGGAGGATAAGGTGGAATCCATTTGGGGGGAAATCAGGAATAGTAAGGTGAAAAAGTCACTGGTAGGAGTAGTCTATGGGCCACCAAATAGTAACATTACGGTGGGGCGGGAAATAAACAAAGAAATAACTGATGCATGTAGAAATGGTACAGCAGTTATAATGGAGGATTTAATCTACATGTTGACTGGTTTAACCAGGTCGGTCAAGGCAGCCTTGAGGAGGTCTTTATAGAATGTATCCGCGATAGTTTCCTAGAACAGTATGTAATGGAACCTATGAGTGAACAAGCGATACTGGTCCTGATCTGGTCCTGCGGACTGAGACAGAATTTATTAATGATCTCATAGTTAGGGATCCTCTCAGAAGGAGTGATCACAATATGGTGGAATTTGAAATTCAGATGGAAGGTGGGAAGGTAAAATCAAACACTCGTGTTTTGTGCTTAATCAAAGGAGATTACAATGGGATGAGAGAAGACCTGGCTAACGTTGACTGGGAGCAAAGACTTTATGGTGAAACAGTTGAGGAACAGTGTAGAACCTTCCAAGCGATTTTTCACAGGGCTCAGCAAAAGTTTATACCAACAAAAAGGAAGGACGGTAGAAAGAGGGAAAACCGAGCTTGGGTATCTAAGGAAATAAGGGAGAGTATCAAATTGAAGGGAAAAGCATACAAAGTGGCAAAGATTAGTGAGAGACTAGAGGATTAGGAAATCTTTAGGGGGCAACAGGAAGCTACTAAAAAAGCTATAAGGAAGAGGAAGATAGATTATGAGAGAAAATTTGCTCAGAATATAAAAACAGATAGTAAAAGTTTCTGCAAATAAATAAAACAAAAAAGAGTGGCTAAGGTAAATACTGTTCCTTTAGAGGATGAGAAGGGAAATTTATTAATGGGAGATGAGGAAATGGCTGAGGAACTGAACAGATTTTTTTGGTCCGTCTTCGCAGTGGAAGACACAAATAACATGCCAGTGACTGATAGAAATGAGGCTATGACAGATGAGGACCTTGAGACGATTGTTATCACTAAGGAGGTAGTGATAGGCAAGTTAATGGGACAAAAGGTAGACAAATCTCCTAACCCTGATGGAATGCATCCCAGGGAACTAAAAGAGATGGCTCGGGAAATTGCAAATGCACCCGTGATAATTTACTAGACTCTGGGGTGGTCCCGGCAGATTGGAAATTAGCAAACGTGACACCACTGTTTAAAAAAGGAGGTTGGCAGAAAACGGGTAATTATAGGCCAGTTAGCTTAACTTCGGTAGTAGGGAAGATGCTGGAATCTAGCACCAAGGAAGAAATAACGAGACATCTGATGGAAATTGGCCCATTGGACAGACGCAGCATGGGTTCATAAAAGGCAGGTTGTGCCCAACTAATTTAGTGAAATTCTTTGAGGACATTACCAGTGTGGTAGACAACAGGGAGCCAATGGATGTGGTATATCTGGATTTCCAGAAAGCTTTTGACAAGATACTACACAAAAGTTTGCAGAAGATAAAGATGCATGGCGTTAAGGGTAAAGTAGTAGCATGGATAAAGGATTGGTTAATTAACAGAAAGCAAAGAGTGGGAATTAATGAGTGTTTCTCTGGCTGGCAATCAGTCCCTCGTGGTGTCCCTCAGGGATCAGTGTTCCCACAATTGTTCACAATTTACATAGATGATTTGGAGTTGGGGACCAAGTGCAATGTGTCCAAGTTTGCAGATGACGCTTGATGAGTGGTAAAGCAAAAAGTGCAGAGGATACTGGAAGTCTGCAGTGGGAGTTGGATAGTTTAAGTGAATGGGCTAGGGTCTGGCAGATGGAATACAATGTTGACAAATGTGAGGCTATCCATTTTGGTAGGAATAACAGCAAAATGGATTATTATTTAAATGATAAAATATTAAAACATGCTGCTGTACAGAGGGACCTGGGTGTCCTAGTGCATGAGTCGCAAAAAGTTGGTTTACAGGTGCAACAGATGATTAAGAAGGCAAATGGAATGTTGTCCTTTATTACAGGAGGAATGGAGTTTTCGACTAGGGAGGTTAAGCTGCAATTGTATAAGGTGTTAATGAGGCCGCGCCTGGAATGCTGTGTTCAGTTTTGGTCCCCTTACCTGAGAAAGGACGTACTGGTTATGGAGGGTGTGCAGAGGAGATTCACTAGGTTGATCCCAGAGTTGAGAGGGTTGGATTACGAGAGGTTGAGTTGACTGCGACTGTACTCGTTGGAATTTAGAAGGATGCGAGGGGATCTTATCGAAACAGATAAAATTATGAAGGGAATAGATAGGATAGATGCGGGCAGGTTGTTTCCACTGGCTTGTGAAAGCAGAGGTAGGGGGCAGAGCCTCAAAATAAGGGGAAGTAGATTTAGGACTGAGTTTAAGAGGAACTTCTTCACCCAAAGGGTTGTGAATCTATGGAATTCCTTGCCCAGTGGAGCAGTTGAGGCTCCTTCATTCAAGGAATGTGGGGGCGAGGGGCTTTTCACAGTAACTTCATACTTGTGACAATAAAAGATTATTATTATATTTTCAAGATAAAGATAGATAGATCTTTGAAGAATAAAGGGATAAAGGGTTATGGTGTTCGGGCGGGAAAGTGAAGCTGAGTCCACAGAAGATCAACCATGATCTCATTGAATGGCAGAGCAGGCTCGGAAGGCCAGATGGCCACTCCTGCTCCCAGTTCTTATGTTCTTATGAAGAAGATGACTGAAGCAAGGCTTACAGCTGATTTGTGAAAGCTGTCAATCACAGCGCACTACTGTTCTTGGCATTCCCTCAGCGTAAAGGATGACTTGCTGGGAGGTGGTTTCTGGGGTGCTTGAATAATCCAATCCTGGATCTGCAGACTCTGCTACAAGGTGATACTTGATGTGGTGTTTGGGATGCTCTGGATTCTGCGCTCTCCTTCCGCTGTTTCTGCTTGGCCTCCGCGTGCTTCACCTTGTGACGCTCGAGATGACTGGGCCTTTACGGATGCTTTTTCTACAGTTTGTGTGTTCTAAGGCAAATGATTCCCACATGTCAGTGGGGATGTTACATCTATTTAGAGAGGTTTTCAGAATGACCTTGTAATGTTTCCTCTGCCCTCCTAGTGATTGCTTGCCATTGCAGAGCTCAGAGTACAGCTCTGCTTTGGGAGTCTTGTGTCAGGCAATGTGGCCTGCCTGTCGCAGCTGTCAAACATGACCAGTGCCTTGATACTGAGTACATTAGCCTGGGAGAGGACACTCACATTGGTACACCTCTCCTGCCAGTGGATTTGCAGGACTTTGTGGTGGCAACTTTGGTGATATCTCTCCACGGGTTTGAGGTGCCTGCTGTACATTGTCCATGTTTCTGACGCATCCAGGGGGGTGGGGACCACAGCTGATCTGTAGACCATGAACTTGGTGCTGGATTTGAAGTCTCAGTCTTTGAATACTCTGTTCCTCGGATGTCCGAAGACTACACTGGTTCATTGGTGTCAATGTTGGATATCGTCGCCAATGTCTGCTCGCACTGAGAGGAGGGTCACAAGGTATAGGAAATGATCCACATTATCCAAGGGCTCATTGCGGATCTTGATGGTTGGCGGGCAGTTTTATGTGGTAGGAGTGGGCTGGTAGATATTTAGTTTGGATATTTAGCCTGAGGCCTATACACCTGCAGGGGTGTTCTTTGAGATGTCCGACCAATTTGGTTTTTACGACGAAGCCGACCCCGTGGAGATGACGTTCTTCTTCTGGTTTGCCTTTCCAGAAGAAGGTGTATCCATCTTTTCCGGCCAGTCATGCATTGCTCAGGGTGACAATGTCAATGATGTGGCATTGGGATTCCGGGCTATGATGACGGTGCGACGTTCAGGTCTGTTGCTGTTGGGGTTTTCGATAATGGCCCTGACATTCCAGGTCCTGAAATTCATTTGGTAGGGTGGGGTTGGGGTGGAAGATGCCTGTGCGTGGATTCTTTTAACACGGGCTAGTCGTTGCACACCAACCATCACATGGTCCCAGTGGAGCGAGCTCTTGGCCTAGGAGCAGGGAAATCCAGGGGCTGGATTCTCTGATCCCCGAGGCCGAAATCGCATTTGGCGATTGGGTGGAGAATCCCCGATGCCGCCCAAATCGGGGGCGGCGCTGCTTTTGAGATGCTCCGCCCCTGAAAAGCGGCGTACTCTAGGAGTACCCTGCGCGCCTTATCCACAGCCTCAAGCCATTGCCTGAGGCGCGTCCCGAGATGCTCCGTCCATGACCAGCCGAATGCCCGAAGGCGTGGGGCATGTGTGCTCTCACCCGTCGTGAACACAGTGTGCAGGCTGCGGACTCAGTCTGGCGCCGCCACTGTCGGGGGAGGACTGATGCGCGGGGCAGGGGGGGCTTCATTCGGGGCTGAGGGCATTGCGTGGGAGTGGTCCGGGGTGCACAAGTGGCCGAAGGGGGTACTATTTTTGCGTTCCGTGTCCACAGGCTGCGTCCGCCGTGACCGCTGCAGGCTGCAGCCATGCACATGCGCGGCCACGGACCCAGCAAAGCTCTGGGCTGTATTGGCAGCTAGAACCGGGTGCTCTACGCTGCCTGGCTGCCCCCCCCCCCCCCCCCCCCCCCCCCCGAGGAGGGAATTGGTGGTCGTTTTGCGCCAGATATCCTGGCTTAAAACACCACCGTTTTCATGCGTGCGTGGGGACTTAGTCTCCCAAATGGAGAATCCAGCCCCAGGCTTTGCTATCGGATGGGGTCTGACACACACCCATCATCCTCCGATTATCTGCCAGCCTGTCAGTGACGTCACATTTAAAAGATAACATCATTTTCATTTTCTCTCCCCCTCGCGTCTTACAGTCTCATCCCTGCTTGCACTGCTCCTCTCTCCCTGCTGCTGCTCCTCTCCTCCCGCTGCTGCTCCTCTCCTCCCGCTGCTGCTCCTCTCTCCCCGCTGCTGCTCCTCTCTCCCCGCTGCTGCTCCTCTCGTCCCGCTGCTGCTCCTCTCGTCCCGCTGCTGCTCCTCTCGTCCCGCTGCTGCTCCTCTCGTCCCGCTGCTGCTCCTCTCGTCCCCGCTGCTGCTCCTCTCGTCCCGCTGCTGCTCCTCTCGCCCCGCTGCTGCTCCTCTCTCCCCGCTGCGGCTCCTCTCTCCCCGCTGCGGCTCCTCTCTCCCCGCTGCTGCTCCTCTCTCCCCGCTGCTGCTCCTCTCGCCCCGCTGCTGCTCCTCTCCTCCCGCTGCTGCTCCTCTCGCCCCGCTGCTGCTCCTCTCTCCCCGCTGCTGCTCCTCTCACCCCACTGCTGCTCCTCTCACCCCACTGCTGCTCCTCTCTCCCCGCTGCTGCACCTCTCACTCTGCTGCTGCTCCTCTCTCCACGCTGCTGCTCCTCTCACTCCGCTGCTGCTCCTCCCTCCCCGCTGCTGCTCCTCTCGTCCCGCTGCTGCTCCTCTCTCCCCGCTGCTGCTCCTCTCTCCCCGCTGCTGCTCCTCTCTCCCCGCTGCTGCTCCTCTCTCCCCGCTGCTGCTCCTCTCTCCCCGCTGCTGCACCTCTCACTCTGCTGCTGCTCCTCTCTCCACGCTGCTGCTCCTCTCACTCCGCTGCTGCTCCTCCCTCCCCGCTGCTGCTCCTCTCGTCCCGCTGCTGCTCCTCTCTCCCCGCTGCTGCTCCTCTCTCCCCGCTGCTGCTCCTCTCTCCCCGCTGCTGCTCCTCTCTCCCCGCTGCTGCTCCTCTCTCCCCGCTGCTGCACCTCTCACTCTGCTGCTGCTCCTCTCTCCACGCTGCTGCTCCTCTCACTCCGCTGCTGCTCCTCCCTCCCCGCTGCTGCTCCTCTCGTCCCGCTGCTGCTCCTCTCTCCCCGCTGCTGCTCCTCTCTCCCCGCTGCTGCTCCTCTCTCCCCGCTGCTGCTCCTCTCTCCCCGCTGCTGCTCCTCTCTCCCCGCTGCTGCTCCTCTCGCCCCGCTGCTGCTCCTCTCGCCCCGCTGCTGCTCCTCTCGCCCCGCTGCTGCTCCTCTCGCCCCGCTGCTGCTCCTCTCGCCCCGCTGCTGCTCCTCTCGCCCCGCTGCTGCTCCTCTCTCCCCGCTGCTGCTCCTCTCTCCCCGCTGCTGCTCCTCTCTCCCCGCTGCTGCTCCTCTCGCCCCGCTGCTGCTCCTCTCGCCCCGCTGCTGCTCCTCTCGCCCCGCTGCTGCTCCTCTCTCCCCGCTGCTGCTCCTCTCGCCCCGCTGCTGCTCCTCTCGCCCCGCTGCTGCTCCTCCCTCCCCGCTGCTGCTCCTCTCGTCCCGCTGCTGCTCCTCTCGTCCCGCTGCTGCTCCTCTCGTCCCGCTGCTGCTCCTCTCGTCCCGCTGCTGCTCCTCTCTCCCCGCTGCTGCTCCTCTCTCCCCGCTGCTGCTCCTCTCGCCCCGCTGCTGCTCCTCTCGCCCCGCTGCTGCTCCTCTCGCCCCGCTGCTGCTCCTCTCGCCCCGCTGCTGCTCCTCTCGCCCCGCTGCTGCTCCTCTCGCCCCGCTGCTGCTCCTCTCGCCCCGCTGCTGCTCCTCTCGCCCCGCTGCTGCTCCTCTCGCACCGCTGCTGCTCCTCTCGCCCCGCTGCTGCTCCTCTCGCCCCGCTGCTGCTCCTCTCTCCCCGCTGCTGCTCCTCTCTCCCCGCTGCTGCTCCTCTCGCCCCGCTACTGCTCCTGCTCTCGCCCCGCTGCTGCTCCTCTCTCCCCGCTGCTGCTCCTCTCTCCCCGCTGCTGCTCCTCTCGCCCCGCTGCTGCTCCTCTCCTCCCGCTGCTGCTCCCCTCGCCCCGCTGCTGCTCCTCTCGCCCCGCTGCTGCTCCTCTCGCCCCGCTGCTGCTCCTCTCGCCCCGCTGCTGCTCCTCTCGCCCCGCTGCTGCTCCTCTCGCCCCACTGCTGCTCCACTCACTCTGCTGCTGCTCCACTCACTCTGCTGCTGCTCCTCTCGCCCCGCTGCTGCTCCTCTCGCCCCGCTGCTGCTCCTCTCCTCCCGCTGCTGCTCCTCTCGCCCCGCTGCTGCTCCTCTCCTCCCGCTGCTGCTCCTCTCCTCCCGCTGCTGCTCCTCTCGCCCCACTGCTGCTCCACTCACTCTGCTGCTGCTCCCCTTGCCCCGCTGCTGCTCCTCTCGCCCCGCTGCTGCTCCTCTCGCCCTGCTGCTGCTCCTCTCGCCCCGCTGCCTCTCCTCTCCTCCCGCTGCTGCTCCTCTCGCCCCGCTGCTGCTCCTCTCTCCCCGCTGCTGCTCCTCTCACCCCACTGCTGCTCCTCTCACCCCACTGCTGCTCCTCTCTCCCCGCTGCTGCACCTCTCTCCCCGCTGCTGCTCCTCTCTCCCCGCTGCTTCTTCTCTCGCCCTGCTGCTGCTCCTCTCGTCCCGCTGCTGCTCCTCTCGTCCCGCTGCTGCTCCTCTCGCCCCGCTGCTGCTCCTCTCGCCCCGCTGCTGCTCCTCTCGCCCCGCTGCTGCTCCTCTCGCCCTGCTGCTGCTCCTCTCCTCCCGCTGCTGCTCCTCTCTCCCCGCTGCTGTTCCTCTCTCCCCGCTGCTGTTCCTCTCGCCCCGCTGCTGCTCCTCTCGCCCCGCTGCTGCTCCTCTCGCCCCGCTGCTGCTCCTCTCGCCCCGCTGCTGCTCCTCTCGCCCCGCTGCTGCTCCTCTCGCCCCGCTGCTGCTCCTCTCGCCCCGCTGCTGCTCCTCTCGCCCCGCTGCTGCTCCTCTCGCCCCGCTGCTGCTCCTCTCGTCCCGCTGCTGCTCCTCTCTCCCCGCTGCTGCTCCTCTCGCCCCGCTGCTGCTCCTCTCGCCCCGCTGCTGCTCCTCTCGCCCCGCTGCTGCTCCTCTCCTCCCGCTGCTGCTCCTCTCGCCCCGCTGCTGCTCCTCTCTCCCCCGCTGCTGCTCCTCTCGCCCCGCTGCTGCTCCTCTCGCCCCGCTGCTGCTCCTCTCCTCCCGCTGCTGCTCCTCTCGCCCCGCTGCTGCTCCTCTCTCCCCCGCTGCTGCTCCTCTCGCCCCGCTGCTGCTCCTCTCTCCCCCGCTGCTGCTCCTCTCCTCCCGCTGCTGCTCCTGCTCTCGCCCCGCTGCTGCTCCTCTCGTCCCGCTGCTGCTCCTCTCTCCCCGCTGCTGCTCCTCTCATCCTGCTTAGCTCCTCTCATCCCGCTGCTGCTCCTCTCGTCCCCCGTTGCTCCTCTCCTCCCGCTGCTGCTCCTCTCTACCCGCTGCTCCTCCTCTCATCCCGCTGCTCCTCCTCTCATCCCGCTGCTGCTCCTCTCATCCCGCTGCTGCTGCTCTCTCCCCGCTGCTGCTCCTCTCTCCCCGCTGCTGCTCCTCTCGTCCCACTGCTGCTCCTCTCATCCCGCTGCTGCTCCTCTCGTCCCCCGTTGCTCCTCTCCTCCCGCTGCTGCTCCTCTCTACCCGCTGCTCCTCCTCTCATCCCGCTGCTGTTCCACTCATCCCGCTGCTGCTCCTCTCTCCCCGCTGCTGCTCCTCTCGTCCCGCTGCTGTTCCTCTCTCCCCGCTGCTGTTCCACTCATCCCGCTGCTGTTCCTCTCATCCCGCTGCTGCTCCTCTCTCCCCGCTGCTGCTCCTCTCGCCCCGCTGCTGCTCCTCTCGTCCCGCTGCTGCTCCTCTCTCCCCGCTGCTGCTCCTCTCATCCCGCTGCTGTTCCTCTCATCCCGCTGCTGTTCCTCTCATCCCGCTGCTGTTCCTCTCATCCCGCTGCTGCTCCTCTTGCCCCTATGTGTGCACTGCTAGAAATGAATGAATGCCTTGCAGATAATGGTGTAAACACAGGTCACAGCTGTTCTCGTTCCAGTCAAGGACACGTGGTGCTTCCAGGTGAATGTTACAACTGTACTTTTTTTCACTGCCCCTGTCTGGACTGCTCTCCAGCTTCCAGATAGGATTATCTTTTCTGGGGGATCCCTGTGGGAGGTCATGTTAGTTAGGGGTACCCTCTAGTTTGGGGGTCCCTCTAATTTGGGGGTCTCTGGATTAGGTCCCTTTAGTTGGGGGTTCCGGGAGAGTTCATCCAGTTAGGGGACCCTGAGGGTGTTCCCTCTAGTTTGGGAGTCCCTGTAGGGAAGTTCCCTCTAGTTTGGAGGTCCCTGTGGGGGATCCCTCTGGTTTGAGGGTCCCTGTGGGGGGACTCCCTATTTAGGGGGTCCCTGGAGGGGGCAGGTCAGGTCACCCCCATACTTCAGGGATGGGAGGGACATCCAGAAGATACAGAGGTGGGGGGCTGCTTTGTGATGGGAGGAGTGGTGGGACATGATGCGGTGCAGTGAGGGGTGGCCAGCCATGGGACTTTGCCCTCTCAAAATGGCAACCCGATAGTGGGAATCCCTCATATTCCTCACCATACATAAATTGGTATAGCGAGGGATACTGAATTGCTGGGAGCGCAAATCAATATCAATTCTACTCTAGTCACCCAAACGGAGAATATCGCCCCTGATCGCTGCGGAATCAGAAAGCCAATTCTCCTATCAGGTGTGGAGCAGGACACACAGGGAGCATTGGTCTGGAAAATTGTGGGCTCGCAACCACTGACATTTCTCACCATTAATTATAAATAATGGCAAATAAGGCAATATAGACCCATGATTACCTGATCTTTGCTTTCTAATGTTTTTCTGCAACAGAAGTAACCAATTGATAATTTGATCCTTCAATCATAATGTTGCTCAATGTCTTCAGAAGATGAATAGAGAAAACTCATTGGGCAAAACAAAACATAACCCTCATTTACATTTAAAACAACAGAATAGCAATCAGAGCAGGTGGTAACCAACTGCTGAATGCTCTGATCAGATCACACATTTAAAATTGCATCAGGTCAAGTGTGGGTGTAATGCAGAGAAGTTACAGGCAGCTCCCACTGTTTGGAGTCAGAATGGGCTTAGAAAGTAGAAAAATGTAAATGCCACCACAGACCCAGATGATCACAGGCTGTTCTCCTCTTTGAGAGCTGACTGGTGGTGATTTAACCTGAGGGTCACCATACCTTAGGCAAGGGGTATGGTTGAAAAGGTGGGCCTTTATAAATAACCTCAGCCTATACAGGAATTGAACCTGCACTGTTGGCGTCAATTTGCATCATGAACCGGCCTTCCAATCAACTGTGCTAACCGGCCCCCAGAAAGTAGACAGCTGATTTTGTGGAGATACACAAGATTGGTAAAGGTAAAGAGAAAGTAAATCTGGAATAGTACTTCAAATTACATTGTGATTACATTTTGACATTATTTGAAAAGTCATGTTTGACTGATACCAGGAAACTCTTCACAAATCAGAGCAGAAGCCAATCAACCCCTGAAACTAGTTAGTAAATGAGCAGAGGATTTAAAGGCACAGGGAATGACTTGTCGAATGAATGAACTAAGAATAACCAGAAAATATCTTCCTCATTCTAAATCATCTTGTGAACTCCTTGGTGTCAGGTCTAAATTCAGAGCTGTTTTTGAGCTACCACCTCTTTAAAGCTGGTCAGCATCTAAAGTTTTCTAAATTGGCATGCACCAGGATGTGATAGCGCCAATTGGGTCAATCTCCTTGCACTTCAGTGGATTTATGAAATCAATAAATTTTGAGATTAATTAAAGACATTTCTGAGAAGGAACTTGATTAAATATATTGAACTAATTGTAATACTCCTTACTGATTGATTGTTACATCTTTTGTCCCCAAATAAATATCATTAATTTATTCAGTTTGTCTGAAATTTTACATGAGCTGGTTTATATCTAATTTGAACAATATGCCCTGACGGTTGTTGTATTCCAGAATTCTCCCTATTTATGAAGACATTGACCGATGCTGCGCACAGTTCCTTTGGCCCAAACTGCTCCCAGTATCTCTCCCATCTGTGAATCCAGTGTTCCAATGATTGTAGTAGATCTGCAAGACAATGAGAGTAGCAGTGGGAGATAGAACCAGGCCCTGGAGCTGCAGACTTGTGGGAGAGCGAGAGCATCAGCAGGAGGTAAAGGATCCCAGGATCTGCAGGTGATCCAAGAACTGGAAATTCAAAATCAATTTTAAAAAATCAAGAATTGCTGTCACAGGTGTGTACAGTCTGATGTGTATTGCAGTTTTATTTTAAGCAAGAGACACATCCTCAGCCATGTGAGAACTCCAGGATACACGTGGGAATGCCTCCTGGATACTTCTCATGTCCTGGACAATGAACATATGCAGTGAGTGTCATCAACTTGAGGAGCTTGAGCTCCTGGTTTTGGAGCTTGAACAGCCGCTGCAAGGCTGAAAGCTGTGGATAGTATATTTCTGATGTGGTCACCCCACAGATTGGGGTAAGCAGACAGAGAGGGAATCAGTGTCCATCAGTCATTCAAGGAAGACGCAGGACAGATATAGCCCCTCATAACTGGGAATCCGTGAGTCTTCGGCAGAAGCAGAATTGTATTCAACCACAATCTATAATCTTATGGCCCAGCATATCCCATACTCTACCATATCATCAGGCCAGTAAGCAAACTCTGTTTCAAGAGCAGTAGGAAAGTATGCTGGGAGTAGCACCTGGCATACCTAAAATGAAATGCCAACCTGATGGTGTTAGAACATAGGATTACATGCATATGATACAGCAGAAGCAGCATGTTATAGGCAAAACTAAGTGATCCTGCAAACAATAGATCAGATCAAAGCTCTGTAGTCTTGTTGCACCCCATCATGAATTCAGGTGGATGATTAAATGATTAACCAGAGAAGGGTCCAAAAACATCCCATCCTCAATGATGTGGGAGTAGAGCAAGTTAGGGCACAAGGTCAGGATTGAAGCATTTGCAACCATTTTCAGCCTGATCTGCCAAGTGGAGGATCCATCTCAATTTCTTCCTGAAGTCTCAACTAGCTTAGATAGAACATAGAATATAGAAAATACAACACAGAACAGGCCCTTCGGCCCACGATGTTGTGCCGAACCTTTGTCCTAGATTAATCATAGATTATCATTGAATTTACAGTGCAGAAGGAGGCCATTCGGCCCTTTGAGTCTGCACCAGCTCTTGGAAAGAGCACCCTACCCAAACTCAACACCTCCACCCAACACCAAGGGCAATTTGGACATTAAGGGCAATTTATCATTGGCCAATTCACCTAACCCGCGCATCTTTGGACTGTGGGAGGAAACCGGAGCACCCGGAGGAAACCCACGCAGACACGGGAAGGACGTGCAGACTCCGCACAGACAATGACCCAAGCCGGAATCGAACCTGGGACCATGGAGCTGTGAAGCAATTGTGCTATCCACAATGCTACCGTGCTGCCCTTAAGAACAAATAAATCTACACTATATCATTTTACCGTAATCCATGTACCTATCCAATAGCTGCTTGAAGGTCCCTAATGTTTCCGACTCAACTACTTCCACAGGCAGTGCATTCCATGCCCCCACTACTCTCTGGGTAAAGAACCTACCTCTGATATCCCTCCTATATCTTCCACCTTTCACCTTAAATTTATGTCCCCTTGTAATGGTGTGTTCCACCCGGGGAAAAAGTCTCTGACTGTCTACTCTATCTATTCCCCTGATCATCTTATAAACCTCTATCAAGTCGCCCCTCATCCTTCTCCGCTCTAATGAGAAAAGGCCTAGCACCCTCAACCTTTCCTCATAAGACCTACTCTCCATTCCAGGCAACATCCTGGTAAATCCTCTTTGCACCTTTTCCAGAGCTTCCACATCCTTCCTAAAATGAGGCGACCAGAACTGTACACAGTACTCCAAATGTGGCCTTACCAAAGTTTTGTACAGCTGCATCATCACCTCACGGCTCTTAAATTCAATCCCTCTGTTAATGAACGCGAGCACACCATAGGCCTTCTTCACAGCTCTATCCACTTGAGTGGCAACTTTCAAAGATGTATGAACATAGACCCCAAGATCTCTCTGCTCCTCCACATTGCCAAGAACTCTACCGTTAACCCTGTATTCCGCATTCATATTTGTCCTTCCAAAATGGACAACCTCACACTTTTCAGGGTTAAACTCCATCTGCCACTTCTCAGCCCAGCTCTGCATCCTATCTATGCCTCTTTGCAGCCGACAACAGCCCTCCTTACTATCCACAACTCCACCAATCTTTGTATCATCTGCAAATTTACTGACCCACCCTTCAACTCCCTCATCCAAGTCATTAATGAAAATCACAAACAGCAGAGGACCCAGAACTGATCCCTGCGGTACGCCACTGGTAACTGGGATCCAGGCTGAATATTTGCCATCCACCACCACTCTCTGACTTCTATCGGTTAGCCAGTTTGTTATCCAACTGGTCAAATTTCCCACTATCCCATGCCTCCTTACTTTCTGCAGAAGCCTACCATGGGGAACTTTATCAAATGCCTTACTAAAATCCATGTACACTACATCCACTGCTTTACCTTCATCCACATGCTTGGTCACCTCCTCAAAGAATTCAATAAGATTTGTTAGGCAAGACCTACCCCTCACAAATCCGTGCTGACTATCCCTAATCAAGCAGTGTCTTTCCAGATGCTCAGAAATCCTATCCTTCAGTACCCTTTCCATTACTTTGCCTACCACCAAAGTAAGACTAACTGGCCTGTAATTCCCAGGGTTATCCCTAGTTCCTTTTTTGAACAGCGGCACGACATTCGCCACTCTCCAATCCCCTGGTACCACCCCTGTTGACAGTGAGGATGAAAAGATAATTGCCAACGGCTCTGCAATTTCATCTCTTGCTTCCCATAGAATCCTTGGATATATCCCGTCAGGCCCGGGGGACTTGTCTATCCTCAAGTTTTTCAAAATGCCCAACACATCTTCCTTCCTAACAAGTATTTCCTCGAGCTTACCAATCTGTTTCACACTGTCCTCTCCAACAATATCGCCCCTCTCATTTGTAAATACAGAAGAAAAGTACTCATTCAAGACCTCTCCTATCTCTTCAGACTCAATACACAATCTCCCGCTACTGTCCTTGATTGGACCTACCCTCGCTCTAGTCATTCTCATATTTCTCACATATGTGTAAAAGGCCTTGGGGTTTTCCTTGATCCTACCCGCCAAAGATTGTTCATGCCCTCTCTTAGCTCTCCTAATCCCTTTCTTCAGTTCCCTCCTGGCTATCTTGTATCCCTCCAATGCCCTGTCTGAACCTTGTTTCCTCAGCCTTACATAAGTCACCTTTTTCCTCTTAACAAGACATTCAACCTCTCTTGTCAACCATGGTTCCCTCACTCGACCATCTCTTCCCTGCCTGACAGAGACATACATATCAAGGACACGTAGCACCTGTTCCTTGAACAAGTTCCACATTTCACTTGTGTCCTTCCCTGCCAGCCTATGTTCCCAACTTATGCACTTCAATTCTTGTCTGACAACATCGTATTTACCCTTCCCCCAATTGTAAACCTTGCCCTGTTGCACGTACCTATCCCTCTCCATTACTAAAGTGAAAGTCACAGAATTGTGGTCACTATCTCCAAAATGCTCCCCCACTAACAAATCTATCACTTGCCCTGGTTCATTACCAAGTACTAAATCCAATATTGCCCCTCCTCTGGTCGGACAATCTACATACTGTGTTAGAAAAGCTTCCTGGACACACTGCACAAACACCACCCCATCCAAACTATTTGATCTAAAGAGTTTCCACTCAATATTTGGGAAGTTAAAGTCACCCATGACTACTACCCTGTGAGTTCTGCACCATTCCAAAATCTGTTTCCCAATCTGTTCCTCCACATCTCTGCTACTATTGGGGGGCCTATAGAAAACTCATAACAAGGTGACTGCTCCTTTCCTATTTCTGACTTCAACCCATACTACCTCAATAGGGTGATACTCCTCGAACTGCCTTTCTGCAGCTGTTATACTATCTCTAATTAATAATGCCACCCCCCCACCTCTTTTACCACCCTCCCTAATCTTATTGAAACATCTATAACCAGGGACCTCCAACAACCATTTCTGCCCCTCTTCTATCCAAGTTTCCGTGATGGCCACCACATCGTAGTCCCAAGTACCGATCCATGCCTTAAGTTCACCCACCTTATTCCTGATGCTTCTTGCGTTGAAGTATACAAACTTCAACCCATCTCCGTGCCTGCAAATACTCTCCTTTGTCAGTGTTCCCTTCCACACTGCCTCATTACAGGCTTTGGCGTCCTGAATATCGGCTACCTTAGTTGCTGGACTACAAATCCGGTTCCCATTCCCCTGCCAAATTAGTTTAAACCCTCCCGAAGAGTACTAGCAAACCTCCCTCCCAGGATATTGGTGCCCCTCTGGTTCAGATGCAACCCGTCCTGTTTGTACAGGTCCCACCTTCCCCAGAATGCGCTCCAATTATCCAAATACCTGAAGCCCTCCCTCCTACACCATTCCTGCAGCCACGTGTTCAACTGCACTCTCTCCCTATTCCTAGCCTCGCTATCACGTGGCACCGGCAACAAACCAGAGATGACAACTCTGTCTGTCCTGGCTTTCAACTTCCAGCCTAACTCCCTAAACTTGTTTATTACCTCCACACCCCTTTTCCTACCTATGTCGTTGGTACCAATGTGCACCACGACTTCTGGCTGCTCCCCCTCCCCCTTAAGGATCCTGAAGACACGATCCGAGACATCCCTGGCCCTGGCACCCGGGAGGCAACATACCTTCCGGGAGTCTCGCTCGCGACCACAGAATCTCCTATCTATTCCCCTAACCATTGAATCTCCTACAACTATTGCTTTTCTATTCTCCCCCCTTCCCTTCTGAGCCCCAGAGCCAGACTCCGTGCCAGAGACCTGACCGCTAGGGCCTTCCCCCGGTAGGTCACCCCCCCCCAACAGCATCCAAAACGGTATACTTGTTTTGAAGGGGAACGGCCACGAGGGATCCCTGCACTGTCTGCCTGTTTGTTTTTTTCCCCCTGACTGTAACCCAGCTATTCTTGTCCTGTACCTTGGGTGTGGTTACCTCCCTGTAACTCTTCTCAATCACCCCCTCTGCCTCCCGGATGATCCGAAGTTCATCCAGCTTCAGCTCCAGTTCCCTAACACGGTCTTTGAGGAGCTGAAGTTGGGTGCACTTCCCGCAGGTATAGTCAGTGGGGACACCGGTGGTATCCCTCACCACCCACATCCTACAGGAGGAGCATGTAACTGGCCTAGCCTCCATCCCCTCTTACCTTACAGAATATAGCTGCTGTGTGGACTAACTAGATCTCCGCCCTCCGACTCTGCTCCCAGTCAGCTACACTTCCTGTAAACTCCTGGCTCTCTTCGCACTCTATGATAGAAGTATTTAGACAATTCCATTCACTCTACATGATATCAAAAAATGGCTGAAGGCACTGTTCTAGATGCAGCAAAGTCTATGGGCCCTGGAAACATTCAGCTTTAGAATTGAAGACTTATGCTTCAGAGCTAGGTCAACCATCTTCAGCTGCTTCATCAAAGACTTTCCCTCCAACATAAATGAATGAAATGAAATGAAAATTGCTTATCATCACAAGTAGGCTTCAAATGAAGTTACTGTGAAAAGCCCCGAGTCGCCATATTCCGGCGCCTGTTCGCGGAGGCTGGTACGGGAAGAGGGAAGACATAAGGTCAGAAGTGGGGATGGTTGCTGATTCTTGATCTATATTTTCTGATCCAACAAGGAAGGAGGTACTGTTGGGATCTGGGTTTACAGAATGAGGTGATTCAGGTGAATTAAGTGTTAGCAGGGAAACACTACTGGCTACAAAGTCATTTTGTCACAGAAGGATGCCAGCCCATCAAATCCATGATGGCTTGGTAGAGCAATCCAGTCAGTTCCATTTCTCTGTTGCATCCCCATAACATTGCACGCTTATCCTTCTCAAGCGCACATCCAATTTCCTTTTGAAACCATTGATCGCCTCAGCTCCTATTACACTCATAAGCATTAGGTTCCAGCTCATTACCTCATGCTGTGTAAAAAAAGTTCTTCCTCACATCCTCCTTGTATCTCTTAAACAAAATCTTAAATTTGTGTCCATACAGGAACCCAAGAGTTAGGAGCAGGAGTAGCACTTTCAACCCCAAGAGCCTATTAATGTTGCAAATACTGTGACAACTGAGTATGTTCCAGTTGTGATTAAGAGCAGCTGATAATAATTGAGGAAGGGTAAGAGTACATATATTAGGGCACATTGCCACCCAAATAGGAGGGAGAAACTGTGTGGAAGGGAAAAGTGGTCTTCACTTATGTCATACTGGGCTTTGTGAATAAAATTGTGTTGAAGACAGACTGGCTCCAGCTCCTTCATTTGCCAGATGGATGTTCACCAGATTAACAGCCTACTCTGCCAATAAGGTGATAGCTGATCTGACAATGGCTTTGAGTCCACTTTCCTGTTTGTCCCCCATAACCATAATTCCCTCACAAGAGGCAACATGCTCTCAGCATCCACCATGTCCCGCCCCCTCAGGATCTTATATATGTTTCAATACGATCACCTCTCATTCTTCTAAACTCCAATGGATATAGGCATAACCTGTTCAACCTTTCCTCCAAAGTCAATCCATCAACTTAGGAATCGGCAAGAGTGAACTTTCTTTGAACTGCTTCTAATGTAATTATATCCTTAAGTAAGTAGACCAAAACTGTACACAGTACTCCAGATGCAGCCGAACTAAAGCCCTGTACAGATGTATGAACACTTCCTTACTTTATACTCAAATTTCTTTGCACTAAACTCAAACATTTCATTTGCCTTTCTAATCATTTGCTGTACCTGCATACTAATGTTTTGTAATTCACATACCAGGGGCAAAATTCTCCGTTATCGGCGCAAAGTCCGCCGATCGGCGCAAATCCGACTTGCGTCACGTTGGAAAAATGGATCGAAAGTCTCCGGCCCGAAATGGGCTAGCAGCGACGTAACGGGATCCGCGCTTGCGCACGTGGTTGACGCCGTGCAGCGTCATACGCGCCGCACGTTGTGACGGCTCATAAGGCCGCGCTGCTCCCCCCCACCCGACCGGAACACCCGACCAGAACACCCGACTGGATGGCAGGCCGCCTCTCAGCCCCGAGGTTCGAGTCACGCGATGTGGAGGCGCTCCTGGGCGCAGTGGAGCAGAGGAGGGATGCCCTGTATCCCGGGCACGGCCGCAGAGTTGCCCCACGCCACAGCCGGCGTCTGTGGAGGGAAGTGGCAGAGGCCGTCACCGCTGTGGCCCTAACACCACGGACAGGCACCCAGTGCCACAAGAAGGTGAACGGCCTCGTCAGAGCAGGCAGGGTGAGCCTCCCCCATATCCCCCCTCCCCCATATCCCCCCTCCCCCATATCCCTCCCTCCCCATATCCCTCCCTCCCCCCACATCCCCCCTCCCCCATATCCCCCCTCCCCCATATCCCCCCTCCCCCATATCCCCCCTCCCCCATATCCCCCCTCCCCCATATTCCCCCTCCCCCATAGCCCCCATATCCCCCCTCCCCCATATCCCCCCTCCCCCATATCCCCCCTCCCCCATATCCCTCCCTCCCCATATCCCCCCTCCTGCATATCCCCCATATCCCCCCTCCCCCATATCCCCCTCCCCCATATCCCCCCTCCCCCATATCCCCAAGTGAATCCAGCCCTAACCTTAACCTCTGCAATGCACGCGCAACCGATGGCGTGCATTCATATACCTGCCTAACAGTGTTGCCTTTTACCCCTGCCACCACCCCCCCCACCCCCACAGGAGAAGCGCGCACACAACAATAGGGAGCATGTGAGGACTGGAGGAGGCCCCGCTGATGAGAGGCCACTGACCGAACACGAGGAAAAGGCCCTGGAACTGGCTGGCGGACCTGAGGACCGGGAGGTTGCTGATGCAGAGGTCGGGGGCGTACTAGCAAGTGAGCCACCGACAGCCCGTCCCCATATCCCCCCTCCCCTATATCCCCCTCCCCATATCACCTGATCACTGCCTGCATGTCTAACCGTGCATGCTTCATTGTGTATCGCAGGCCCAAACGTCCAGGCACCCATCCCCGCAGATGCAGACCGCCCGCAGGATGCCCATCGGAGGCCACAGGAGACAGAGAGACCCGGACCCTCCAGCATGCGACGCCCGCAGGATGCCCCTCGGAGGCCAGGGGAAACAGAGAGACCCGGACCCTCCAGCATGCGACGCCCGCAGGATGCCCCTCGGAGGCCAGGGGAGACAGAGAGACCCGGACCCTCCAGCATGCGACGCCCGCAGGATGCCCCTCGCACACCACGGGAGACGGAGAGACCCGGACCCTCCAGCATGCGACGCCCGCAGGATGCCCCTCGGAGACCACGGGAGACGGAGAGACCCGGACCCTCCAGCATGCGACGCCCGCAGGATGCCCCTCGCACACCATGGGAGACGGAGAGACCCGGACCCTCCAGCATGCGACGCCCGCAGGATGCCCCTCGCACACCACGGGAGACGGAGAGACCTGGAGCAACAGGGAGACGACACCCCCGTCACGTGCGGGAGCGACCACCCAGCGACGAGGGGGCAGCCACAGGCCCCCGTCACATCCGAGCCAGGACACCACTACCCAGGACACCACTACCCAGGACACCACTACCCAGGACACCACTACCCAGGACACCACTACCCAGGACACCCCTACCCGGGACAGCACTACCCAGGACACCCCTACCCGGGACACCCCTACCCGGGACACCACTACCCGGGACACCACTACCCGGGACACCACTACCCGGGACAGCACTGCCCAGGACACCCCTACCCGGGACAGCACTACCCAGGAAGACGAAATACCGGACAGTGACTCAGAGTGGATGAATGGAGACGAACCCTCACCCCAAAGTGCCATGGACACAGAGTGGGACGAAGAGCACAACACAACGCCACTGCTGTAGCCAACACCCTCCACCATCGCAGAAACACTCACCTTGGTTGGGCACTTTAGTGATGAGGCGTCTGGTACACTCACTGGTGCGCACAACACAGCCGTCCCGGTACAGCAGGTGGAGGTAGGAGCAGCAGAGGTGCCGGGCGGTTGGAGGGCAGCCCAGCCCAAGCGAACATCTGCCGCCCAGATGGATCCCGGGTTCCTGGAGTTACCACACCCACACATAGATCCGATGCAACCACCGACCCGGAGACGAGCGAAGAGGGTGACGGCCGGCTTGCGGCGGCTGCAGTCGCAGGTGGAGGAGTCCACCCGCGTCCAGGAGCTGGAAGTGGTGCCGGTCATACGTGCCACCCAGGCCGACACCGCACGGGTGGCGTCCGCGGTGGAGGCAATGGGTGCGACGGTGTCAGACATGGGGAACGGTTTGCGAGGCCTGGGGCTTTCCGTGCAGGCGCCGTCTGTGGCCCAGGACATGGCTGCCCTCTCACAGGAGGCCATGAGCCAGTGCCAGCGCCAGATGGCAGAGGCGCTCAACACCATAGCCCAGTCTCAGCAGGCCATAGCCCAGTCTCAGCAGGCCATGGCCCAGTCTCTGCAGGCCATGGCCCAGTCTCTGCAGGCCATCGTTGAGGGCATCGGCGCCAGTGGCCATGTGCGAGCCAGCGTCGCACTTTCACAGACAGGGTTTGCCAACCCCCTGGGCTCCATGGCTGCAAACCTGCAGACCCTTGTCGATACCAGCACGGGCCTCCAGGACTGGCAGCGCCAGATGCCGGGGGGGCGTCGGATGGCCAGTCCGTTCGCATCCCCCACCCATGTAGAGGCCTGGGCACCCCGAGGGAGGAGGCGGTGGTGTGGTCCGTCCCAGGTCCCCCTGTAGGGGAGGTCCGGGAACACCGCGACACCTCGGACTCCCTCCCCTTCCGTCCCAGGTGCATTGGGTGGGCAACGGGCAGGACAGGCTGGCGGCTCGCCATCGCAGTCGCCCGGGCCGCAGCCTGGCCCATCTAGGCCAGGACGCCCCAGGAAACGGCTGCCAAAGGGATCCAGTGTCAGAGGGCAGGAATCACAGGAGTCCACCTCCAGTTCTGCTGTACCGTCTGGGGAACCACGTAGATGTAGTCAAAGGGCCCGTAAGGCCAAACAATTAGACACTGAGTAAGTTGGCACGGGTGCAGGGCACAGATGAGTTTTAGGGGCTAGGGCACGTGCATGAACTCGTTTGGTTATTAAAGTCAATGTTACACCTACAGAAGCTGCCTTTGTGCTCTGTCCAAAGCGTGCGGGGGTGTCATGTATGTTGAGCGCAAGTGTGTGTGTGAGGGGTGGTCTTACCTCAGCCCCAGGTGAGTCTGCCCCGTTCCCCCTGGGCCGCCATCAACATCCCCCCGGGCAGAGGACGGGACCGTGCGCTGCAGTGTCACAGCCGCATGCAGGGATGGTCCGGGTGGATGGTGGTACTGTGGCCATGGATCAGACATAGTCCAACGATGTGGAGCCAGGAGCTCACCGCAGGGCGGGTTGTCATCATCCTCCATGGCCTGCAATAGACACGCGTCCACCCGCAACTGTGTGAGCCCGGCCCGTTGTGCCGCAGGTGGATCGGCAATTGGGGGGGGTGGTGTGCATGCGGGTGGGGTGGGTGGGGTTGGGGAGGGGGGTGAGGGTGCTGGGTGGGTGGATGGGTGGGGGGTGTGGATGGTCGGCTGTTGCCATGGTGTGCGGTCTGTGGCCATACTACCCGATTCCCACGCCCATCTAGTCAGTGGAGCGGGCGGCTATCAGTCTGTCCCGTGCCCGCTGGGCCAGCCGGTAACGGTGGACAGCCACCCGCCTGTGTCTACCCCGTCTGCCCTGACCATTACCCCCATCCCCCTCATCTGGGGAGGACTGCGCCTCTTCCTGCTGCTCCTCCACTCTGCCCTCCTCTGCCTGCGGCACATCGCCCCTCTGCTGGGCTATGTTGTGCAGGACGCAGCACACCACAATGATGCGGCCGACCCTATCTGACCGATACTGGAGGGCGCCCCCAGAGAGGTCCAGGCACCTGAAACGCATCTTCAGCACGCCAAAGCACCTCTCTATCACTCCCCTTGTCGCTACAAGGGCATCATTGTAGCGGTTCTCCACCTCATTGCGTGGCCTCCGTATAGGCGTCATCAGCCACGATCGCAATGGGTAGCCCCTGTCGCCCAGCAACCAGTCCCTCAGCCGGGGATGGCGTCCCTCGTACATGCTGGGGATGGATGACCGCGACAACACGTATGAGTCGTGTACACTGCCTGGGTAACGGGCGCAGACTTGCAGGATCATCATGCGGTGGTCGTAGACCACCTGTACGTTCATCGAATAGGTCCCCTTCCTATTGGTGAACACGGCCCTCTTATCTGCAGGTGGCCGCACGGCGACGTGCATCCCATCAATCGCGCCCTGGACCATGGGGAACCCGGCCACGGCAGAGAAGCCCACGGCCCGGGCATCTTGGCTGGCCCGGTCCACAGGGAAGCGGATGTAGCGGTGCACCATGGCATATAGGGCATCTGTCACTGCCCGGATGCACCGATGCACCGATGTCTGCGATATGCCGGACAGGTCCCCACTCGGTGCCTGGAATGACCCCGTTGCAGAAAAGTTCAGGGCCACCGTCACCTTGACGGACAAGGGGAGAGGGTGTCCTCTGCCAGTGCCACACGGTGACAGGTGTGCCAGCAGGTGGCAAATGTGTGCCACGGTTTCCAGCCTCATCCGGAGTCTCCTCCTGCATTCCCGGTCCGTGAGGTCCTGGTATGACTGCCGGGGCCGGTACACACGGGGCGCCCCCGGGGGCCTCCGTTGCCGTGGGGCCGCGACGTCCTCCTCCCCCTCCTCGTCCTGTCGGTCAGGTGTCCCTCCAGCCTGGGCGGCTGCCGCCTGTCCCTCTGCGGCAGCCTGCGCCGCCTCTCTGGCACGCTCCTCCTCCTCCTCCTCATCCAGGGCAACATAAACATTAGCGGCTGCCGCCACGGCGGCCAACAACGCTGGATGATCGGAAAACATGACGGCCTGGTGGGGGGAGGGAAACAACGACATTTCATCATTGCCCATATCCCCTCCTGCCCCCAGCCAGGTGGCATGGACCGCATGGGTCCAACTGTTGGAGGCTGGCACCTGGCCAGGTGGACCAACTCACTTGCCCTCGCATCCCCCTCCCCGGCACGGACCCCAACCTCCTCCCCGGCATGGGCCCCCCATCCCCCTCCCCGGCATGGACCCCCCCCATTCCCCTCCCCGGCACGGACCCCCCATCCCCCTCCCTGGCCCGGACCCCCCATCCCCCTCCCCGGCACGGACCCCAACCTCCTCCCCGGCACGGACCCCCCCATCCCCCTCCCCGGCACGGACCCCCCATCCCCCTCCCCGGCATGGACCCCAACCTCCTCCCCGGCACGGACCCCCCATCCCCCTCCCCGGCACGGGCCCCCCCATCCCCCTCCCCGGCACGGACCCCCCATCTCCCTCCCCGGCAATGACCCCCCCTACCTCCTCCCCAGCACGGACCCCCCCAACCTCCTCCCCAGCACGGACCCCCCCCAACCTCCTCCCCAGCACGGACCCCCCATCCTCCTCCCCGGCACGGACCCCCCATCCTCCTCCCCGGCACGGACCCCCCTCCCGGCACTCCCCCGGAGCCCAGCCCACTCTAACCCCCCCCCCCCCCGCCGCACAAACACACACACAACCCAAGACACACCTCTCCCCACACATTCAGACTGCGGCCACGCCATCGCCTGCCCAGCGGCTCACCCCCCAGTCCGTCACTCACCTCCATGCTAGTCGGCGTGAACCTGGACCACAGGGTCACGCCGATGAAAAGGAGGTTTAATTTACGTCGACGTGAACGGTCATCACGTCGATGGGACTTCGGCCCATCCGGAAGGGAGAATATCGGCAGGCCGAAAATCGGCTGCCTTGTGCAGACCCGTGACATTCTCCGACTTCAGCGGCGCCATTAACGCCCCGCCGACTTTTCTCCCTTTGGAGACTTCGGCAACCGGTGGGGGCGGGATTCACGGCGGCCAACGGCCATTCTCCGACCCTCTGGGGGGTCGGAGAATGACGCCCCAGGACACCGACATCCCTTTTTACCATAGAGATCTATAGTTTCTCTCCGCTCAAATACATCAGCTAATGGAAACAGTTTTTCTTTGTTTACCTTATCTACACCTATCATAATTTTGCACACCTCCATCAAATCTCCCCTCAATCTTCTTTGCTCATAGGTGAACAATCCAATATTCTCCCAGCCAAATTCCTTCATCCCTCAAACCATTCTGATGAATCTTACCTGCACCGAACTGTCACACCCTTCTTAAAGTGTGGTGACCAGAACTGCATGCAATACTCTAATTGTGGCCTAGCCAGAGCTTTATAACGGTTCAGCATAACTTCCCTACTTTCTGACTCAATACCTCTGTTTATGAAGCCCAAGAACCTATATGCTTTGCTCACTGTTCTCTCTATATGTTCTGTCTCCTTCCAAATTCTATGCACATCAACACACCCACCCTCCCCTCAATCCTCCAGCCCTTGCACGTGATTTAGAACTGTGCAAATAAGCATATATTGCCTTTTCCTATTCCTTCTGCCAGCATGCATTACCTCACATACCTCTGTATTAAATTCCATCAGCTACTTTCCTGCAAATTGGGCTGGCCTATGCCCTGTTGTAGTTAGTCAGTATCATGCTTATTGTTTGCAGCAACTCCAAGTTTGGTATTATCGGCAAATTATGAAATTTTACCTTGTATTCCAATATCCAAATCATTTGCATATATCAAAAAGCAATGATCCTAGCAATGGACTCTTGTGAAGGAGGAGATATTTGGGACACTAGAAAGGCCAAAAATTGGTAAAGATAAGGCTCTGGATTCTCCGTGTCAGCGGCTAAGTGCTGGCTCGAACGGAGAATCTGCAGGTTTATGTGGGAAAAATCGGTGGCGATCCCTCACCGATTCCGGGACCTGTGAGGATCTAGCAGCACCGCTGGGTGAAACACCTGGCTCTCGTGCTGAATGCGGCCAGAGAATGGCCGGTCCCTAGCCTCTCATGCGTACGGTTGAAGATCTGCCGCGGTCGCGCCGTCCAACATGGCGCCAGCCGTGCACGGACGCGACCCGCCATCCGCGACCTGCCATCCGCGACCCCACAGGCCATCCCCTGGCCAACCTCCCCCAACCAGTCCCCCAGCCTTCGCGGAAGCCCACCCGACCAACGGCACTGATTTCAGCCGAGTGTTCCCGACAGCTGAGACCACACGTGTCCCGCGCCGCCGGGAACTCGGCCCATTGGGGGCGAAGCATTTTGGGAGGGCCAGCCGATGATGTGCCAACGCTGTTGCAATGGTAAGCACTGCGTGATGCGATGCTGCCATTTCCAAGGGCATAGAGCATGGCTGACCAGCGTCAAACAGTCACCAGCCCTGATTTGGGCGTCGGAGTCAATTATCGCCGATTACGATATCGGCATCGGGCAACGGAGAATCCCGCTCAAGGTATTGAAAAGGATGGCTGTACTAAAAATTCATAAGTCACCATGACCAGAAGGTATGCGTCCAAGGATACTGATGGAGATAAGGGCAGAAAAATTTGGGCCATAATCTTCCAATCTTCCTTAGATATGGAGGTGGTGCCAGAGGTTTACAAATAATCTGCAGGCCAATTAGGTTAACATTGATAATTGGAAAGCTTTTAGAAATGATAATCCGGGACATGATTCACTGTCAACTGGGCAGGGTTGGGTTAATTAAGAAAACCAGCATGGATGCATGAAAGGCAAATTGTGTTTAACGAACTAGATTAAATATTTAGTTGAGAAATGAACATGGTTAATACAGTTAATATAATTGCTGTGGTGTACATGGACATCCAAATGGTGTTTGGTAAAGTGCCAAATAATAGGCTTCCCAGCAAAGTTGAGACCCGTGGAATAAAACAGACAGTGGTATCATGAATACAAAGTTAGCAGCACACCCGCCTTCGAGTCACGAGGTTCAAAGTTCAAATCCCTTGACTGATCTTGAGCATAAAAAATCAAGGCTGAGGGAGTATAGCACTTTTAGAGGTGGAATCTTCCCAGAATTTGGCGAAATGTCAGGCTCAGACTGGAAACTGGCATGTAACTCTCTAGTTGCACAGAGCAGTATTTTCTCCAAATATTGGCCTCTTGGAGAAAACAATTGAGTGGGCATGTCTTACTCCATCACTCTGGCAAGGAGTCAGCAATCAGATCCACAGAGATTAGGTGCCATCTTTATAATAATAATAATCTTTATTGTCACAAGTAGGCTTACATTAACACAACAATGACGTTACTGTGAAAAGCCCCGAGTTGCAACGTTCTGGCCTCTGGTCGGGTACACAGAGGGAGAATTTAGAATGTCCAAATTACCTAACAGCATGTGGGAGGAAACCAGAGCACTCGGAGGAAACCCACACAGACACGGAGAGAACGTGCAGACTCCACACAGATAGTGACCCAAGCCGGAATCAAACCTGGACCCTGGAGCTGTGAAGCAACAGTGCTAACCACTGTGCTACTGTGCTGCCCACCTTTAAAGGGCGTCCTGATCAGCATTGCTGTCTAACAATCCCCAGCCTATTACAAAGGTATCGGGTATTCTCTCCTCTCTTCCGCCAACATGTGCCAGGGAGCAGTTCCCTCATGTTCCTTCCTGGGGCCCCCCCCCCCCAGGACTATATTTACTTCTGTTCCTCTGGAGGGATCACCTCAACTGCTTCTCGCTTGGCCAAACCTCACCGACGCGACCTCACATCGTCGGCAAGGTATGACTATTTAGTGAGGGGGGATCATGTGGCAGGGCACTCGTTAATAATATTTAAATAAATGAAAATCTGTTCAAATGAGGGCATGAACCTCGTGACGTTGCCAACGTGGAACAAATCAGGAAATGCGATCCCTCCGGTGAGAATTGTGTTTCCCGATTCTCATGGGATTTTCTACACGTCACCGATTCCACGCACGGCTCGGGGGGGGCTTAAAATCTCCCCCTGTGTTTTGGTCAAGATGTTATATCTGCCTGCTTTGTTGGATGTAAAAGACCTAGATAGAAGAACATGAAAGTTATTCCTGGTTTCCAGGCCAATATTTATCCCTCAAACAACATCGCAAAATGCAAATTAGCTGACTATTATGACGTTGCTGTTTGTGGGGGTTTGTTGAGTATAAATTAGCTGCTGTATTTCCAACATTATAACAGGAAATACACTTTAAATAGTGCTACATTGGCTGATGTTATTTTATTTTATTTATTGTCACATGTACCGAAGTACAGTGAAAAGTATTTTTCTGCGGCCGAGGGAAAGTACACAGTACGTACATAGCAGACAAAAGAATAATCAACAGAGAACATTGACAAATGATACATCGACAAACAGTGATTGGTTACAGTGCGGAACAAGGGATCAAATAAAGCAAATACATGAGCAAGAGCAGCATAGGGCGTCGTGAATAGTGTTCTTACAGGGAACAGATCAGTCTGAGGGAGAGTCGTTGAGGAATCTTGTAGCTGTGGGGAATAAGTTGTTCCTATGTCTGGACCTGCGGGTCTTCAGACTTCTGTACCTTCTGCCTGATGGAAGGGTCTGGAAGAAGGCAATGCCTGGGTGGGAGGGGTCTCTCAAAATGCTGTCTGCCTTCCTGAGGCAGCGGGAGGGGTAAACAGAATCAATGTGGGGGTGGGAAGCTTGTGTGATGTGTTAGGCTGAGTTCACCACACTCTGCAGTTTGTTGCAATCTTGGGCCAAGCAGTTGCCATACCAGGCTGTGATACAGTCGGATAGGATGCTCTCTATCGCACCTCTATAGAGGTTTGTGAGAGTTGATGCAGACATGCCAAATTTCTTTTGCTTCCGTAGGAAGTAGAGATGTTGTTGGACTTTCTTGACTGTTGCATCAACGTGAGTGGACCAGGACAGGCTGTTGGTGATGGTGACCCCCCAAGAACTTAAAGCTATCGACCTTCTCCACTTTGGAGCCATTGATGCAGACGGGAGCGTGTGTCGTGCTACGCTTCCTGAAGTCGATGATCAGTTCCTTGGTCTTTCCAACATTTAGAGAGGTTGTTTTTGGTACACCATGCAACCAAGTGATTTATCTCCCTCCTGTAGTCTGATTCGTCATTGTTTGAGATACGGCCCACCACAGTTGGATCATCTGCAAACTTATAGATTGAGTTGGCGTTAAATCTTGTCACACAGTCATGTGTGTATAGGGAGTACAGTAGAAAACTGAGCACACATCGTTGCAGGGCCCTGGTGTTGAGGACTATTGTGGAGGAGGTGCTGTTGCCTATCCTGACCGATTGCGGTCTGTTGGTGAGGAAGTCAAGGACCCAGCTACACAGGGAGGGGTCAAGTCCAAGATTGCAGAGTTTGGTTATTAGTCTTATCGGGATAATGGTGCTGAAGGCAGAGCTGTAGTCTATGAACAGCAGTCTTACATAGGTGTCCTTGTTGTCGAGGTGTTCGAGTGTTGATTGTAGTGCCAGGGAGATAGCATCTGCTGTGGACCGGTTGCAGTGATAGGCAAACAGCAGTGGATCGGGACCATCTGGGAGGCTGACAGTAATCCATCTCATGAGTTGCCGCTCAAAGCATTTCATGATAACAGAAGTCAGTAACCTGTTGGTATTCGTTGAGGCAGGCTACCTTGTCTTATTTGGTACTGGTATTATGGTGATCTTCTTGAAGGTGGTGGGGACCTCAGAGAGTGAGGTGTTGAAGATATCTGCGAATACACTCGCCAGCTGGTCTGGCAGGCTCGGAGTGCTCACCCAGGGACTCCATCGGGGCCCGTCGCTTTCCGTGGAATCACTTTCAGGAAGGCAGCTCTTACCTCTGAGGCTGTAATAGTGGGTATGGGTGTGTCCTGGGCTGTTGGGGCGGGTGGCACTGATGCATTGGTTGACTGCTCAAAGCGGGCATAGAACTTGTTCATATCATCGGGTAGGAATGCTCCAGCCCCAGATATTCCGCCTGGCCTTGCTTTATAGCCTGTGATCTTGTGTAAATTGCTGTAAAGTGCTTTGAGGTGTCCGATGGACCTGAACGGAACTTGTATAAATGTAAGTTTTTCTTTTGAAAGAACAAGACGAAGCAATATATATATATAAATGGGTAAAATTTGAAAGCAGATGCGGAACAAAGAAACCTCAGCCTCTATGTACAAAAGTATTGAGGGTGGCAGGGCAGGTTGACATAATGATTAAAAGGACATGTCTGTTATGTTCTGTGTTGTGGCCATAGTACAGATGCACACAGAACATTTAGTTATTTAACTAGTAGAATGGTTTATTAACAAACACGTGGAAATATAACAAATTAACTATAATAGAGACAGTAATGAATAAATGAATTCAGTGAATTCTCCTGGAGCTACTTCGAGTGCGACTACCCTCTTGTACGACTTACTACCAAACGGCGAGTGTCTCGAGTCACATGGTAGATCTCTACCACCACCAGCTGGTTGGAGGTCGCATCGCTAACTATATACAAAACTGTACACCGGCATATCACCACAATGTCGTATCCTGGGCTTTATAAATAGGAGCACGAAGTATAGAAGCAGAGAAGTTAAGATAAGCCTTTATAAAACACTCGTTCAACCTCAACTGGAGTATTGTACCTACATCACTTTAGGAAGCATTTTACAGCTTAGAGAGGATCAGAAATGATTTATGAGAATGATTCCAGGGATGAGGGACTTCAGTTGTGTCAATAGGAGTTAATTAACAATTAAAAAAAGCAAAGGCAATATGAAGAGAAACCTTTCTACACAATTAGTGGTTAGGATCAGAAATGCATTGCCTGAGAGTGTAGTGGAGACAAATCCATTTGTGGTTTTCAAAAGGAAATTCGATAAGTACTTGAAGGTAAAAATGTGTGGGCCTACAGAGAAAGAGCAGCGAATGGGACTAGCTTAATTCTGATTGCAGAGAACCAATGCAGACTTAATGGGCCTGGAGACTTCTTCTCTGCTGTAAGCATTTAATAACTCTGATTCTATGAACTAGCTAATAAACCAGAAGGAGATTCACAACAGGGGCGCGATTCTCCGACCGCCCACCGGGGCTGGAGTGAATCCCACCCCCGCCGTGTCCCGAATTCTCCGCCACCAGAGATTCGGCAGGGGCGGGAATCGTGCCACGCCGGTCAGCGGGAATCGCGCCGGTTGGCGGGCCCACCCCCGGCGATTCTCCGGACCGCGATGGGCTGACGTCCCACCGCTGTCAACCCATGCCAGCCGGCGTGGAATGAACCACCTTTCAAACGGCGGGACAAGGCGGGCTCCGGGGTCCTGGGGGGGGGCGTAGGTCGATCTGGCCCCGGGGGGGTGCCCCCACGGTGGCTTGGCCTGCGATCGGGGCCCACCAATCCGCGGGCGGGCCTGTGCCGTGGGGGCACGCTTTTCCTTCTGCCTTCGCCATGGTCTTCACTATGGCGGAGGCGGAAGAGACCTCCTCCACTGCGCATGCGCGGGAGCGTCAGCGGCCGCTCAAGGCATCCCCGCGCATGCGCAGTGGAGGAGGTCGCACGGCAAAGTCATTTCCGCGCCAGCTGGCGGGGCGCCAAAGGCCTTTCCCACGAGCCGGCGGGGCGGAAATCACTCCGGCGCAGGCCTAGCCCCTCAAGGTGAGGGCTTGGCCCCTCAAGATGCAGAGAATTCCGCACCTTTGGGGCGGTGCAATGCGGGACTGATTCGCGCCGTTTTTGGCGCCGGTCGGCGGACATCATGCCGATTGCGGAGAATCCCGCCCCAGATCTCCTCCTACCTTGATCCACATGAGTTCGTTTCCCAGCAAGAGGCATGTGTAGGTGCCCCTGTACAGAGTAGGATAAAGCAAAAGAAAGTTTATGTCAGGTGCCAAAAATCCTGCAGAAATCCTAGAGGAGAAATTCAAAGGAAATTACCAAAATAAGGACATGAAAAAGTATTGGCAAGTAAAATCAAGAAAACCCAATGGCGTCTTATAAATGCATGAAGAACAACAGGAGAACACAGAAAAGAATAGCACCAATTGGAGACTTGAAGAAAAATTTGTATGGAGGTGGAAGATGTGAGCATTGTTCTTAATGAATATTTTTTGTCTGTTTTCACTGAAGAGGGGGACGAAGCATGTGTTGTTGCTAAGAAGGAGGAGTGTGAACTCCGAGGTGAGATAAACATAGTGAGGGGGAAACAGCAAAATGTTTAGCATCCTTGAAAGTGAATAAATCATCAAGTCTGCATGAAATGTATCCCAGGCTACTGTGGGATGCAAAGGAAGAAACAATGGGAGCTCTGACCATTTTCCAATGTTGTCTGGCTACAAATGTACTGGAGGATTGCTAATGTTGTTTAAAAAGGGAGGAAGGGATAGCCTGAGTAATTACAGGTCAGTCAGCCTAACCTCAGTAACGAACAAATTATTTGAAAAATATTCTCAGTGATTGTATAAATCATCATTTTGAAAGGCATCGATTAATCAAGGATAGCCAGTGTGGAAGGTAACAGCATGGAGGGAGACATCTTGCCCACCCCGCTGTGCTCTGCAAAGCTGCAAGGCATGAGCTGACTAGCTTAAGACCACGCGTGGTCAGCCAGCCCGCAACCCTCCAATAGTTAACAATCTGACTTCCGCTCCCACCACTGAACCTAGACTTCAGAATGGAAGAGTTTGCCCGATGTCATCACTCCTGCAATGGACGTTAGGCAAGCTCAACAGCCAGAGCCATTTGCCAAAATAATTTTCAAGATTCTGGCTGATTCAAGAGATGGACTTTCTGCAGGTCACAAAAATTATTGCTTGTAGTCTTGTTACCAGGAGCACGTTGGCTGCACTGGTGCACCTAAAAAGAAACAGGTCTGGAGACCTTGCAATGTTACAGTCTCTGGTTCTCAAGGCATAGAATTGCAGTCCTTTTTGCACCTGTTGCGTTTTTCTGAGGATAGCACTTAAATATTAAAAGGCAGATCAACATGCCTCTCCTAGCACGTGACACCTCACAGCGCACTTTTCCAAATATGGTGTTAGTCTTAGGTTGATTAGCCACAATCTGTTTTATTGTGAGAAGACTTTCATCCTGAGGGGTGAGTTGAAACAATCGACATCCTTGCTTCAGAAAACCCCATTGAATTGAAGAATGTCTTATTAGATGGTTTCAGGATATCGGTGGTTCACACCTTTTAGTCTGGAATGTGTACCTTTGTTTTTCAGAAATAATGTGGCAGTTTTTGAAATCACAAATCAGGTCAGATGGCTTTCAGTGGCCACCTTTTGCACCACATATTGGGCTGGATTCTCCGATTTTGTGGCTATGGCCGGAGGAAGCGTCTGATCTTACGATCAAAACGTCGGCGCCTTCCCGATGCTCCGCCCGGTGGGAGGCTAGCAGCCATGCCACGTAAAGCCCCTTACCTGCAGATACAGACAGAGAATTGCCAGGTCCATGGCTGCGCATGCGCACGGCGGCAACCTGCGGCGCTGCGCCGTACAACATGGAGGGAATTTAAGGTCCAATGACTGAAGAGAACTGCATTTTGAGGCCTGCACATTTCAATGACAAGCAGTTTGAATGAGAGATGGCAATTGACTTATATTTCATATTATGTGATTTTTCTATGGATTTCCAGGATAGATAGAAATTTTTCCCCAGAAACAAAATCTCATGTCCTTATGATGTTGCTCTTCATTGGTGTGATAACCCTCACGAGCACCATGGGGAATCGCTGATTGATCTCCCCGTGGGCTTCATAGAATACGAGTTCCTGTGGTGAATGGGCAGAGATCCGCCCAGCTACGACTTATTAGCAGGACCTTTAAATGTAGATACCAGTCGGCAGTTCCCAATAGTCCGGGGTTGGGACGTTTATTTTGTGTGACGTGGTAGCGGCTTTGTTTTCAGATTAAAATAAACCAGTTTGGCCTTTCACTCCGCGCCTCCTGGAATTATTACAGTTGAAAATCATTCCCTGAACAATCTGATTTTCACAGAAATCAAACCTGTCCAGAAGTATATAAATGACTCACTTCAGTGCACAAATTTTTACTCCACTGTTGATTTGTACTAAGGCTTTGGCACATTCAGTCGATAGCTCAGGTATATATTTGGAGGTATTAATATATTACCTGAGCTGTTAGATTAGTGACAATCTGATGTTTGAAATCATGAGTGTCACTATTTGCTATTATTCCAAAACCAAACAAACACGCCTTGTAAACTGGGCAGTTTGCTACAGGTTGAGGGGTTGAAACCATTTCTGAATCGGGAATGGGCAGTTTCTTTTTCCTCCATTGTGTTTGGAGAAGTTTGTCAGGAATGAGAGATTTTTCAGGAAATTTCATTATTCTGCAATAAGATGTCAGCCAGGAAAGCTCTTGCTTCCGAGTAAGAAGGTTCTGTTTCAAGTCCCCACTCCAGACTTTGGAGGCTGACATCCCTGTACAATACCGAGAGTGTTGCAGTCTCAGAGAAGCTGGATGCAATGTCACAAACACAAAGTCCTGTTTTGGAGCCGTTAGCAGGTGATTCTCAGCACAAGTAGTGCTGAGAAATATCACGCTATTTAACGGGACTTTGCGTTTTTATGGCCTCAGTGAGGAACGCCCATGAGGCCACACTTACCTCATTTCCTGCAATGGCAAGTGCAACTCCAAAGGTGGGCAGCACGGTAGCACAAGTAGCTAGCACTGTGGCTTCACAGCGTCAGGGTCTCCGGCTCGATTCCCCGCTGGGTCACTGTCTGTGCAGAGTCTGCACGTTCTCCCCGTGTCTGCGTGGGTTTCCTCCAGGTGCTCTGGTTTCCTCCCACAGTCCAAAGACGTGCAGGTTAGGTGGATTGGTCATGATAAATTGCCCTTAGTGACCAAACAAAAGGTTAGGAGGGGTTACTGGGTTATGGGGATAGGGTGGAAGTGAGGGCTTAAGTGGGTCGATGAGCTGAATGGCCTCCTTCTGCACTGTATGTTTTATTTTTAAAAAACTCGTCAGTGCAGGACGTCAACTCACAGATTGGAGCATCATTTTTAAATGCCGCCCCGATCTTTCATCCCCCCCTTCAGTGACCCCACTGCGGCCTCTGGACCCCCCACTGCACCCAACTTACCCCTTCGGGGGACCTCGAGCCCACCCTCACCCCACCTCTTAAGGACAAGGTACCCCAGGTCCGATCTCTGGCATGGGCAGCCTGGCATGTGGGCACCTTGGCAGTGCAAACCTGGCACCCTTGCAGTGCCATTTGAACACCCCTGGCAGCACTCGTGTGGCACTGCCAGGTTGCCTGGGTGGCAGTGCCAAGGTGTCAGGCTGGCAGTGCCAAGGTTCCCAGGCTTCAACGGGAGTGCCAGGGTACTACCTTGCCCATAGCCCAACGACCCAGGGGCCAGTAATAGCCTGGAGACCATCGGAGGTGCCGTTACGTCTGGTCCATGTTTGTGGAAACCAGTGCTAAATGGCGCCTGGTGAGGTCTCCCAGATGCAGCCATTATTTCTTGGGCACCAGGCGAATACGGTGCAGACATATTTAAATGAGCCTACTGGTTCACTTAAACATGCTAATCTGGATCTCGTCCAGCGAGGGCAAGATCCATATTGTGACGTCTTGCGAGAACTCGTTAAATCTGGCGAGGCATTTTAAGCTTCGAGAATCATGCGCGAGACCTCTCACAATATTTAACAGCCTTGTTGTGCCACCAAGTCCGGCGTGGCGAGACCATTAAATCATACTTGCTGTCTTTCAGATGAGATGTGCAACCAAAATCCTGTCTGCACTCTCAGGTTAATGTAACAGATCCCATGGCACTGTTTCAAATAAGAACAGCGGACTTATGGCTGGTGTCCTGGTTAATATTTACCCCTCAATCAACATCACAAAAGTAACAGATTATCTAGTCATTATCACATTGCTTTTTGTGGGAGCTTGCATTGTGCAAATTAGCTGCCATGTTTCCGACAACAGAACTTCATTGGCTGTAAAGTGCTTTGGGATGCCTGAAAATGCCACAAAATGTAAATCTTTCTTCTTTTTAAATCGACAAATTAGTTACGTGCCAAAGATACATTAGTATCCAAGCAGAATCTGAACCAAGCAGAATCTGAACAAGATGAGGCCATCCTTCTCGAACCAGACAATACAAAATTCTGACAAATAGATGCCAATTTTCTAATGTGTTAAAAATCAGTTAGCATTGTTAGTTAGATACATTGAGAGAATTATGAAAAGTGAAGGATTATTGAACAGCTTATGTCTTGAATCACCAGGCTCATCAGATGTTTCTTGGCAGTAGTTTTAACTGTGAGCAAAGCATTTTAAATAAATCAGGAGAACTCAACAACTTTGTACCTAAACCTTTGACAGGTTTATGGGTTGTCTGAATCTAGATTGATCAGGATACTAAAACTAATTGGGGACATCCTCAAAAGTCCATTGACTTCGGAGGGCCTAGAAAATCCCAAAGTGAGAATCCCACTAGTCTGGGAAAACTGAGCAGCAGCTGACCATATTTCAGAAAATCAGAGGAGACGAAGGGTTTCTGGACTGTACCATCCAGACTGTGGTCAGTGCGTGGCACTTCAAGACAGAGGATAATGTTAGTGAGAAGCGGGTGACCTTCTGCTAGAAGCAAGAGATGGAGGCAATAATAAATATTTAAATAGATGCTTAAGAATTCATGTTTACCTAACCCATCCATTAGGTAATTGAAAGAATTGGATCAAGTCCATTGTTTTGAAGTCAATGGAAAGTAAAAACCAGGCAAGCAATAAAATGGGTACCTAATCTGATCCTGGCACTTTTCCCTCAGCTGAGTTAGGTTAATATTAATTATTCCGCTTGAGGCGATGTTGTGGGCGGGTCACGTACAAGACAGCTCCCATTCAACGACTCGCTTTTGGCACGATTTACCCGATTGTCACCCGATTTACGGGTGTAATTCTTTTAAAAAATTGTGCTTCCCAGTCTCTCCTCCGATGTGGAATGCCTGCAGAGGCAGAAGACACGGGAAAGTTCCATACGTGATACGGCAGCACCTCATGGTGAGGAGGAAAAAAACATGGCGAAGTCCTCCGGATTGTTGGCGACTACCCTGGAGCCAACAGAGAAATTGATGGAATTCCTTGTGGGAGAGTTCCATAAACAAAGACAGTTGATTGCGGAAAATGTTTCCAGAGCAATCAAGGAAGCAGGCCCCCCCTCGGTTATCCTTGGAGAGGGTAGAGTGTAGATGGAGGTACAAGGCACGAAGATCCATGAAATGGAAGAAGTGGTCTCAGATCATAGCGACTGGATTGACTCTTTGGAGGCTGAGGTTTTATTGATGGCGGAGACCCAAAAGGTATTAAGAGCCAAGGTTGAAGAGCAGGAGAACAGGTCCAGGCGCCAAAATCTGCAGATTGTTGGGCTACCAGGGGGCATTGAAGGCACGAATGCCACAGAATTTGTGGCGAAGATGCTCGGGAAATTGGCGGGGGAGGGGGTCTTTGCTCATCCTCCCAAGGAGGGCCGGGCACACAGGTCACTAAGAAAGAAACCAAATTTCCACGAGCCACCACGAGCAGTCATAGTCCGACTTCATGGATTTCTCAATAAAGAACAGATGTTGAAATGGGCGAAGGCCACAAAGGAAAGCTATCGGAAAGGACACCGTATTCAAATTTACCAGGATATCAGAGCGGAACTGGCAAAGCGACGAGCTGGGTTTAACAAGGCCAAGGCAATGCTTTACAAAAAAAGGTGCAATTTGGAATGGTGTACCCAGCTCGACTGTGGCTCACATTTAAAAACAAGAACCATTACTTTAACACACCGGAGGAAGCAAATAACTTTGTGAGGAGGAGCAGACTAGGAGAGATTTAATTGTGGTTATGGGTTGTTTTTTGGAGTTTTTTGAGTTAGGTTAAAATTATCCCCTTAACGTGAGAGCAGAGGTACCTTGGGGTGCATGTCCACAGATCCCTGAAAATAGCAGAACTTTTAGAGAAGGTGCTTAAAAAACCAACTTCATGAATTGGCTAAAGCTAGAGTGGAAGAGCAGGGATGTTATGCTTCAGTTGTATAAAACACTCATTAGACTGTAACAAGAGCACATTTAAGGTAAAGGTAAAGTCGCCATAGTCCCAGATGACCATAGGCTGCTTTCTTTCCCCTTTGAGGGGGAAAGCTGACTGGTGGTGATTTACATAAGACCAAGGAGCAGGAGTAGGCCATCTGGCCCCTCGAGCCTGCTCCACCATTCAATGAGATCATGGCTGATCTTTTGTGGACTCAGCTCCACTTTCCGGCCTGAACACCATAACCCTTAATCCCTTTATTCTTCAAAAAACTATCGATCTTTATCTTTAACCTGAACAACACCACACCTCAGGTGAGGGATAAGTTTGAGAAGACGGGGCCTTCATGAATAACCTCAGCTGGTACGGGAAATGAACCAATGCTGCAGGCCTTGTTCAATCAGAACCAGTACAGGGGCTGAACCATGATTGGTCGTAACATTCGCACACCGCTGACCAGTTTTCATTCATCATTGACATCCAATGTAAATATCAGAATGAAATCATAAGGAATCAAAGTGCATCAAGGCAAATCAAAAACAAACATGCTCAAGGAAACCACAAGGAAACCGCAGTTGGAGACTGGGTTTGTATCAATTTTCCAAATTGCAACCATGAGGTCACATTGTTTCTACCATGGGTCAAGCAGATCAAGCAGATGCTTGGTATCAATGTTCATCACTTGGGTAATAACACCAAGTTGACCACAGGCAAACCTGGAGATTTCGATCATCATGATCGATCATCATATCAGGATACATGTCTTTTTCGGATTAGCGATTGCGATGTTGGTCATACACCTCATCAAGGCGATGGTGCTGAACTACAATGATGACTTTGTCGATCTCAGTGTAGTGATAGGAGAGCTCTATATCTCAAAGGTTATTTGTGTACTTTGGAAAGAAACTTTTGGACTTATTAATTTTGAGTATCAGGACTCCAAGAAATAACTCAGTATACATGTTTGATGCTTTGGTTCAAAATAAGCTCCTCCTTCTACAAGGATAGAAGTGTGTTGTATTAATGACTCTTCTCACACTGCTGACAGGCAACCCCTTGAGGGCACAGTCCCTTAGAATGCAAACTGAGAGCTGCTGCTGTTCATGTTTAGGCTGTGTGCTGCCATCTTGAATAAAGGCTTGCACACAGACAGAAAGGGAATCATGTTTTGGGGTATGAAACATAACAGAGGGCCTGGAACTCACTGTCTGAAAGACTGGCAGAGGCTAAACCCTTACTATTTTTTATAAAACACCATATGTGTGATATGATATGATATGTATAAATATGCATATATATGATTAGCTGTATCATACAGGGCAACAGACCAAGAGTGCAGAGAAAGTGGTGTGATGATATGCATAAGACAAGTTTGTACATAATGTTATGTTGGGCAGCAATGTAGCAGCAAGTGGCTAGCACTGTGGCTTCACAGCGCCAGGGTCCCAGGTTCGATTCCCCGCTAGGTCACTGCCTGTGCGGAGTCTGCAAGTTCTCCCTGTGACTGCGTGGGTTTACTCCGGGTGCTCCGGTTTCCTCCCACAGTCCAAAGATGTGCAGGTTAGGTGGATTGGCCATGATAAATTGCCCTTAGTGTCCAAAATGGTTAGATGGGGTTATTGGGTGGAAGTGAGGGCTTAAATGGGTCGGTGCAGACTCAATGGGCCGAATGGCCTCCTTCTGCACTGTATATTTTATGTTCTATGTATGTTATGCATGGCCTCCAGCCACTCGGTGGCAGAGTAAACCCATCACGTGACCCTGTGGTCTGGGAGTTGGGAGTACATCATGCTGGAGGATAGACGTATTTTGCAGTAGTTCCACAATAGTTAATTGGTTTTATTTTATTTATCCTAGTTATCTTATCACGCAGTTGTTCTACAATACATTATTTAAACTAAATGTTCTGTAGTTAATCATTCACTTCGGCCAGTCTACAGAACATGACAAGTGGGATTAGGCTGGATACTTATTTTTTAGCTCCTATGTCTCTATGAAAATCTGATGTGGATGGTGATAGTAACCCGAGAGTTGTGATGGTATGGCACCATACGGAACAAAGGGTTACTCAAAAGGGTAGATTATATTAGTTTTAGACTGTTATGGGCCAGGGTTCAGAGAACCCCAAGTGTATCATGGAGTACACCTGACCAACAACTTTTAATAGATTGTGGTATGGGGAGCACACGGCCCACTCTATAGGTGTGGTACAGCAGGAATGGAAAAGTATTTTTAAAGCAAAACAATGTTTATTCTATGAACTCAAGTTAACCTTTTTAAAACATACAGTGAACATCTCAGCAACCATCAATTCAATACAACCCCCAAAGAATACAACACTAAGCAATCCTTAATAACTTCCCAAACAACATCCAGAAGACAGAAGAAACACTTTTAACAGAAGCACGTCAGGTTTACATTCACTACTGAAAACATTTGTAATTCTGAATTCACCAAATGATCAAGAGATAGTCTTTTGATGGCAGAGAGATCAACAGTGCACCTGCTTGGTCTGGCTTCAGCTCCAACACTGAAAATGAAATTAAAAGACACCCTGCAGAAAACAGCCTAAAACGAAAGTAAAAAGCTGACAGACAGCCCAGCTCCACCCACTCTCTGACATCACTGCATTAGTAAACACCCATTTCTTAAATGTAAATTTCTGAAGCACCCATTTCTTAAAGGTACTCTCACATGACAAGACATCAACGCATTGATCTATCAATTCCAAGTCAGTGAAATAAGTTGTGGCTTTGTGTGCTGAGTAATGTAATTATTAAATGAAGATTTGATTTCTATGAACAGTAACTTCTTACATATTGATTAATATAGTTTAAACTGGGTTTCATAAAAATAAGCATTTTTGAAAGTATCAATCCTGCACCCATGAGTAACCTGGATGTTAAATTGCTGAAAATGACTTGTAAAAAATATACTGCGATTGTCCGCCTCCATCGTGGTGGGAGCCACCACAGGAGATTCGGCAGACCAACCAAAAGTCCATTGAATTTCGGCAGGACTGGACAATCCCAAGGGCAGGGGGGGCTGGAAAATCTTGCCCCAAGCAATCAGTCTGAGTATTTATTTATTTTTAAAATTTCATTCACAAGCTTTTAAAAGGTGTCCATGTGCCCAAAAGATCCAGCTCAATTCTAAAAGCCATCTCAAAGGCTTACACATGAATGCAAGGAACACAAGCCTGCAGTGGTGATTAGTTCATCCTGGAGGTATGGTCAGTTTTGTGTATGGCGCAGGTGTCCAGTGGGATGTTTTTAAAGTAACAAAATATCCTATGGAAACTTGATCTGCATTGATAATTTGCCCTGGAAATTTTGAGATCTATAAGAAGCAGCTCATATATTGATTTTTTTTAAAATTTGCGAAGGGAAACTGGAAGAGTTTCAGGAGATTTTCTTGGAGCGAAGTGTATAAACTAATTAATATTACTGGAAGCACCTTCATCAGCATTTCAGGCAGTCAGGGAACAGTAGAAATTACACCCCCCCCTCCCCCCCAAACATCCACATCCATCACCACTCCAATTGAAATGTAAACTATTAAGACACGTCAATTCATTGAAGCAAAATCTTCATTAATGTTTTGAGATACAAATTAAAATTCAAATGAGTAAAGCTAATCACACAGTTATGAAACATACGGTGGGATTTTCCGTTGCTCAACGCCGATATCTTAAATCGGCAATCGGGTGGAGAATCCCTTTTGACGGCAAAATCAGGGGCGCCGCCTGTTTTTGGATTCTTCGCCCCTTCCAAAATGGCGTCATCGGGGAGTACGATACACGCCGTTGGGACGGCCTCAGGATGTCACCTGACGGCCCTCCTCCGATGCTCTGCCCTTGATGGGCCGACTCCCGACGGCGTGGGACACGTGTGCTCTAAGTTTTCGTCAACATCGCGTGGCGGCTGCAGGCTGTGTCCAGCGCCGCCACATTTGGGGAGGGGGGAGCCGTTCCGCTGGCCACGGGGGGGGGGGGGGGGTTGCTTTGGCAGGAGCTGGAGAGACTGGTGGGGGGTGGTCCGGGGGTGGCAAGTGAGGTTACAGGGGGGGCACTAACTGGCAGGCCGGGTCCGCACGCGGATGAAGGAGCTACGCTCCAAAAGCTCTGATTCCAAATAAACCTGTTGGATTTTAACCTGGTGTTGTAAGATGTTATAACCTGCCTGCTTACCACTGGCTGGGGACTAATGGCAATCCCACAATCCTTAGGGAGTATGAGCTTCCCCAGTGAGGGGGGGGGGGGGGCGGAGAAATCATTAGCAGAGTCCCTGCATAAATAGAGCTGGCCAGTATGGAACCAGCTAGAGAGGAGTGAGCAACAAGAGAGTACTGCTGCTGTTGTATATATATGCGATTGTAAATAAATGTTATTTCTTCATATTCTACAAACTCGTGCTGGATTCTTTGTGGCCCTCACAAAATAAGATCTCTTATTGTGCCCACCCCAGTCCAATGGCAGCATCTCCACATCATAACTACCATTGACACCACAAACCGCTGGTCCAAAGTGGAGAGGATCTCCAAGAGATTGTGCATACAGACACTGACATCAAGCACTCACTTGATGAAGGAGCTACGCTCCGAAAGCTCGTGGTTCCAAATAAACCTGTTTGCCTGGAAATGGTGGCCAAATGTAGACCCAACCATGAAGTGATGTCTGATAACTGATGGTTCAGATTCAGTACAAGAAGAACCCATCAATTGTCTGAGTGCTGCACTGGAAGTCACGCGATTGGCGGTCACGCGCGATCTGGCGACACGGGGCAGCACGGTAGCATTGTGGATAGCACAATTGCTTCACAGCTCCAGGGTCCCAGGTTCGATTCCGGCTTGGGTCACTGTCTGTACGGAGTCTGCACATCCTCCCCGTGTGTGCGTGGATTTCCTCCGGGTGCTCCGGTTTCCTCCCACAGTCCAAAGATGTGCGGGTTAGGTGGATTGGCCATGATAAATTGCCCTTCGTGTCCAAAATTGCCCTTAGTGTTGGGTGAGGTTCCAGGGTTATGGGGATAGGGTAGAGGTGTGGACCTCGGATAGGGTGCTCTTTCCAAGAGCCGGTGCAGACTCGATGGGCCGAATGGCCTCCTTCTGCACTGAAAATTCTATGAAATCTATGAAAGTTTCCTGGCCAGACAAAAGTTTCCTAGCAGCAGCGCAACTCCCTCCCCATGTTAAAAGATTCCATTCACAAGCTCTTACCACAGGCTACATGGAAGCATCCTTGCTTGGAAAGGGACAGCAAGAAAGAGGAGACCCAATTTGGCAATGGGGGTCCCAAAACAGGTGTCAAGACATGTGTAGACGAGTGGTCATATGATGATGTGATAACATGCTTACTTAAAGGTTTATGGGCTGAATTCTCTGATAATGGGGCTATGCCCCCATGCCAGCGAGAAAACGGGCGCAAATCCTGGAGAAAGTCCAGAGTGATTCTCCGTTTTGCAGGGGGCTAGCAGAGCCCTGGAGTGCTCCTCGCAGCTCCGGCTGTGATACGAGGCCCTGTACTTCCGGCTGCGGGTCTGCGCATGCGCGCGGCGGCTGATAACTGATGGTTCAGTGGCCTGTGCCCTGTACTTCTGGCGGCAGCCCTGCGCAAATGGTGGACCCACACCGCGGGAGTGCCCCGACAATTTATGAGCCCACCCCCCAGATCGCGCGTGCCCGCCAATTGGTGGCCCCTGATCGTGAGCCTGGTCGTCCAGGAGGCACCCCCTGCTCCCCCCAGCAGAGCGGCCACGGACTGAGTCCACAGCCACCAGCCCGAGCTCCTGCTTGGTGGAACCATGAGTGAACCACGCCGGCGGTAACTCGGCCAGTTGTCACAGAGAATCGGCGCTGGGGCCTCTTTCAATGGCCCCCGACCGGCACCGCGTCGACCTCGCCTGATTGGAATAGTGGGTCTGACGCCCATTCTCCGCTCCCGCGCCGAGCGCGGTTGCGGTACGGAGGCTCGGAGAATGTGTTGGAGGTGCAGGAGTTCATCCCGGAGCGTGGGCAGAGTGGATGTGAGAGCTGCTCTACTTAAACTATTGTTGGTATGAGTCCTTGGTCACCAGTCATTGGAACCCAGCACATCTACATGATGTCAGGAGTTGGCAGTATGGCACAAGTGCTTTGTTGCATCGACCAGCTCGAGTTTCACAAAAACATTGGGGACAACTGTGGCAAGTTTGAAAAGGAGTGGCACCTCAATTGTGGTGCTGGTTTAGCCGTCAAATGCCAAAATGTAAAAGCATACACCTTACTAAGTCTAACTGGCGCCGATGCCAGCGAGAAGTTTGAATCTTTTCTTTTCCAAATGGTTTAAGAACATTTGCTTGCCAGTGAAGAACATAATATTCGGTAGGCACGCATTTAATACGATAAAAAAAGATTTAACGAATCAAAAGAATCATGACACTGCACAAAATGTGTGTTTGGCACCCTTACCAATGAGTTCATCACAGATTGCATAGTCTGTGGGGTCCACAGTGATCTTGTCCTCAAGCAGCGAGTGAAAGATTTAACAAATAAGCAGCCATTAGCATCTGCATGCTAAACAACTAGTCCGAAAAAAGAAACAAAGAGTTAATGTGGGAAACAGAGGTTTTCATGGCACAGGGCACGTCCATCTACATCTACAGTGGCATCACCGTCAGAACAGAGCAGCATGTTTGGTGTTTGGTAAACGCTGCAATAAATGTGGCAAATGGAACATAGAACATACAGTGCAGAAGGAGGCCATTCGGCCCATCGAGTCTGCACCGACCTACTATATTGCAAAATGCTGCAGATCTAAACCACAGCTGTCTTCCTGTGCCACTAACAACATTGCAGCCGATCATTCCTGCAAGGTTCAGAACATGAGCAAGGTAAATGAGCTTGAACACAGTAAGAGCAACCAAACCACTGTGCCTCCAATAATACTTGACTGTGCGTGTCAACACCATCACAGAGAAGGGTGAGATTTTCACCAGCCTGAACAATGTTTGCAGCAATGCAAAGCTCAAGGTAAAGATTGACACAGGAGCAAAGTGCAATATATTGCCCAGGCAAATGCTGCGGCATATGCAGCACCAATCCCAGGGGACCTGTGCGGACAAACCATCCACAGGCAAGGTGTGGCCGTTCTCCACTGCACACAGGGCAGATTCAAGTTTCACATGACCAGAATGTAAGGGGCGGGATTCTCCGTCGCGGGGACGCCCGGAATGCATTATCCGATGGGATGGAGAATCGGGCATGGGGGAAAATCGGGATCGGCACTCATGCCATGCTCCGGCCCCTCGCCGGCGGCGTGAACGAGTTCCATGCCGCATGCCAGTGGGAGTATGTAAATAAATGCAAGTGGATAGTAATGACCCATTTGCATCAATTTAATGGGCCCGGCACCCTATGTTCCACCCTCCCGTGATTGATCAGTCCCCACAGCCGGGAATCACTTGGGCGCAGTTCACTTATGTTCTCCACATCACGAACCTGACCTGGTGGACCTCACAGTGGGCCAAGAGGGCAACCTTGCTCCTTGGCCTACCGCAAGGTCCACCACGCCAGGGCCACGATGATAGAGACTATCCGAGCCCATCCGAGGTCCAAACCTCCCCCTGCACTGCAAATTGACCCTGAATTCCCCCCCCATGCACTGCACTAAAGCCCCCAACCCCCAGATTGCCTGGGTGCCCCCCCTCCCGAAGTATGGGTGTTACCTGAATCCCCCCCCCAGGGGCCCCTGTAATAGGGAGACCCCTCCCCACAGGGACCCCTGTGATAGGTGACACCCCTCAGGGACCGTTTTGATAGGAAGAACCCCCACAAGGCCCGATGTAATAAAAAATATCTGCAGCTTTGATCTATTCATACCCTTTCATGTTTCAGTAGCCTAAGTGGTGAAACCTAAATATTTGTAAACATTGACCACATAAAAGAGAGGTAAGTGCAGTGAAATCACAGGCTTGAGTAATTGGACTGCACTTAGTGCTTGGAATTCACTTCCATCTATTTGATGGTGGCCGATCACGGGACCTTGTTATCGGCCCGCAGCTCAGGATGGCTGCCTTATAGCGGGATTCCCTGGGAATCCCTCGTATTCCATGCCATGCATAAACTTGCATGGCATGGAAAACTGAATTGCATCCCACGTTACAACTGTAAGGGGATCATGAAACTGGGGAAATTCAGCTTCGGCCAGAAAACATAGGGCTGGATTCACCGATCGGCGATGGCAAAATCGCATTCGGCAATCGACCGGAGAATTCATTTTTACGCCAGAATTGGGGGCAGCGCCGTTTTTCCGATGCTCTGCCCCCTCAAAACGGCGTACTCAAGGAGTATGCCGCACGCCATCTGGATGGCCTCAGAACGTCATCTGAGGCCCTCCCCCAATGCTCCGCCCTCGATGGGCAGAGTCCCCGACAGCGTGGGGCTCGTGTCCTCTCACTTTTCGGGGACCTTGCGTGGCGGTTGCGGACTGTGTCCAGCGCTGCCACAGTCGAGGCGGGGGGGGGGGGGGCAGGCAGCTTTGCTGGCAGGTGGGGCTTCTACGGGGGCAGGGGGCATTATGGGGGGTGGTCCGGGGATGGTGAGGCGGGTTACAGGGGGCAGTTTTTGGCAGGCCGGGTCCGTGTGCGGCCGATGCCATGTTGTACGGCCGCACAGGAGTATTCCATTACACTCCTGATTTGTGCCTTGTAGATGGTGGACAGGCTTTGCGGGGACAAGAGGGGAGTTACTCACCATATGATTCTGAGCCTTTGACTTGCATTGGTAGCCACAGTATTAATATGGCTAGTCAAGTTCAGTTTCTGATCAATGGTAACCCCCTGGATTTTGATTGTGGGGATTCAGTGATGGTAATGTCATTGGATGTCACGGGGCAATGGTTAGATCCCCTCTTGTAGGAGATGGTCATTGCCTGGCATTTGTGTGGCACAAATGTAACTTGTCACTTGTCAGCTCAAGCCTGGATATTGTCCAGGTCTTGCTGCATTTGAATATGGACTGCTTCATTATCTGAGGAGTCGCGAATGGTGCTGAACATTGTACAGTCAACTGTGAACATTCCCACTTCTGACCTTATGATGGAAGGGTCAGGACAGTACCCTGAGGAACTCCTGCAATAATGTCCTGGAGCTGAGATGATTGACCTCCACCCACCACAACCATCTTCCTTTGTGCCAGGTATAACTCCAACCAGTGGAGAGTTTTCACCCTGATTCCCATTGATTTCAGATTTGCTAGGGCTCCTTGATGCCATATTCAGTCAAATCATAGATTATCATAGAATTTACAGTGCAGAAGGAGGCCATTCGGCCCATCGAGTCTGCACCGGCTCTTGGAAAGAGCACCCTACCCAAGGTCAACACCTCCACCCTATCCCCATAACCCAGTAACCCCACCCAACACTAAGGACAATTTTGGACACTAAGGGCAATTTATCATGGCCAATCCACCTAACCTGCACATCTTGGGACTGTGGGAGGAAACCGGAGCACCCGGAGGAAACCCACGCACACACGGGGAGAATGTGCAGACTCCGCACAGACAGTGACTTAAGCCAGAATCGAACCTGGGACCCTGGAGCTGGGAAGCAATTGCGCTATCCACAATGCTATCGTGCCGCCCAAATGTTACCTTTATGTCAAGGGCAGTCACTTTCACCTCACCTCTGGACTTCAACTCTTTTGTCCATGTTTGAACCAAGGCTGTAATGAGGGCAGGAGCTTAGTGACCCTGATGGAACCCAAACTGAGTGTCCGTGAGCAGGTTATTGCTAAGGAAGTGCCTCTTGATAACACTGTTGATGACTCCTTCCATCACTTTGCTGATGATGGAGAGTAGACTGATAGGGCGGTAATTGACTGGGTTGGATTGGTTGTAGCTGTACTGGAACAGCTTGATGGGGATGAGGCAAGTTCTGAAGCACAAGTCTTCAGTACTATTGCCAGAATATTGTCAGGGTCCATAGTCTTTACAGCCTTCAGACATTTCTTGATATCATGTGGAGTGAATCGTATTGGCTGAAGACCGGCATCTGTGATGCTGGGGACCTCCAGAGGAGACCGAGATGGGTCATCCACTCAGCACTACTACCTAAAGATTGTTGCAAATGCTTCAGATTTGTCCTTTTCACAGATGTGCTGGGCTCCTCCATCATTAAGGATGGGGATACTTGTGGAGCCTCCTCTTCCAGTGCGCTGTTCAATTGTTCACCACCATTCATGGCTAATGTGGCAGGACTGCAGACTTAGATCTGATGTTGAGCTCTGTCTATTATTTGTTGCTTATGCTGTTTGGTACACAAGACGTCCTGTGTTCTAGCTTCACCAGGTTGACACCTCATTTCCGGTATGCCTGGTGCTTTTCCAGGCATGGTCTCCTGCACTCTTTATTGAACCAGGGTTGCTCACCCGGTTTGGTGGTAACGATAGAGTGGGGGACATGCTGGGCCATGAGGTTGCAGATTGTGGTTGAGCACAATTCTGCTGCTGCTAATGGCCCACAGTACCTCATGGATGCCCAGTCAGGAGTTGCTAAATCTGTTTTAAGTCTATCCCATTTAGCATGGTGGTAGTGCCACACAACACGATGGAGGGTATTCTAAATGTGAAGACGGGACTTTGTCTCCACAAGGACGATGGTCACTTCTACCAATGCTATTATGGACATATGCAGGCAGATTGGTGAGGATGATTCCAAGTATGTTTTTCCCTCTTGGCTCCCTCACCACCTGCTGCATTCCCAGTCTAATAGTTATGTTCCTTTAGTACGTGGCAAGCTCAGTCTGAGGTGGTACTATCGAGCCACTCTTGATGCTGGACATTGAAGTCCCCCACGCAGAGTATATTCTGCACCTTTCTCATCCTCAGTGCTTTCTCCAAGTGATGTTCAACATGGAGGGGTACTGGTTCATCAGCTGATGGTGGACGGTGCATGGTAATTTGCAGGAGGTTTCCTTACTCATGTTCACCCATGTTTAACCTGAAGCTATGGCGTCCAGAGTCAATGTTGAGGACTCCTAGGGCAGCTCCCTACTGCATACCACTGTGCTGGGTCTATCTTGTTGGTGAGACAGGACATATCCAGGAATGGTGATAGTGGAGTCTGGGACATTGTCTGTGAGGTATGATTCTGTGATTCTGACTTTGTCAGGCTGTCCCTACTTTGGCGCATGCCCCCAGATGCTTGTAAGGAGGACTTTGCGGGGTCGACAGGACTGGGTTTGCCATTGTCGTTTCCAGTGCTTGGGTCGATACAGGATGGTTGGTCCAATTTCATTCCTTTTTCTTGTTTTTCATGTTTTTTGTAGCATTTGAATCCACTGAGTGGCTTGCTAGACCCTTTCAGAGGGCATTGCTGTGGGTCTGGAGTGACATGTAGGCCTGGCCTTGTGAGGGTGGCAGATTTTCTTCCCTAAAGGGCATTTGTGAACCAGATATGTTTTTACGCCAATCGACTATGGTTTCATGGTCATCATTAGCATTTTAATTCTAAATATTTTATTGAGTTTAAATTCAAACACCTGCTATGGTGGGATTTGAACCCGGGTCCTCAGATCATTACCCTGGGTCTCTGGATTACTAATCCAGTGACAATATCACTACACCACCGCTTCCCTATGCAGCAAGCCCAAGCTACACCCACTAGGTACATTGAAAGAATACCCAGGTTATTCACACTGTTATGGGCCAGGGTTTAGAGAACCCCAGAGTGTATCATGGAGTTCACCTGGCCCACAACTTTTAATAGATTATGGTATGGGGAGCACAGGGCCCAGTCTATAGGTGTGGTACAGCAGAAATGGAAAAGTATTTTTCAAAGCAAAACAATGTTTATTCTATGAGCTCAAGTTAACCTTTTTAAAACATACAGTGAACATCTTAGCAACCATTAATTCAAATACAACCCCCAAAGAATACAACACTAAGTAATCCCGCAGCGGTCCTTTTAACATCCATAAGACTTAAAAAATAACTTTTAACAAAAGCATATCAGGTTAAAGTCACTACTGAGAGCAGTTATTAGTTTTAAATCACCAAAGGATCGATTTACAGTTTTTAGATTACAGAGAGAGAGACTAATATCCCTTCTGGCTGTGACTGCAGCTATCCAGTTCCAAAAACGAAACTAAAACACACCCTGCAGCAAACAGCCTAAAAAAAAAGTTAAAAGCTGACAGACAGCCCAGCTCCATCCACACTCTGACATCACTGATAAACATCCATTTCTTAAAGGTATATTTCTTAAACACCCATTTCTTAAAGGTACTCTCACATGACAACACTAAGGACACTAGCCTGAGAGCATCTCCAGCAGAGCCAACTGGCACAATCACTCGCTCAGAGCTTCTGACCAAACCAAACACAAAGCTTCCAGGACCACAAAATGAAGTAATCTGCAATTGGCCTTTGTCTTCTTAAACTACAAAAATGGGCGGGGGAGGTGGGTGTTGGACACAAAGGGCTATGCACCAGCTGCAATAGCTTGATCTGTGTTTCATACTTTGTAAATAGTTATGTGTTGTTAGCCTGTTCAATTTATAAGTTCTGAAATGGTTTGCACACAGTTACGGTTTGCGCACACTGTTATTTCAGTACCACCAGTTGTCCCAACTTAAATGAGTAAGATGTAGACCGAATGGTCACGTGATGACATGATGACACAGCTACTTAAAGGATCATGCATCGGAGTTCTCGGCAGAGTGTGGAAGCATGTAAGAACTGCTCAACTCGTGATTAAACTAACATTATTTTAAGTCCTTGATTACAAGTCATTGGAACCCAGCAGGCTGGATTCTTCTGCCCCACCCACCCAAGAACGGGATGCGGACAATGGAGAAATCCATTGATCTCAGGCAGGATTCTCCGTTCGCTGTGCGGACGCAGCCAGAGAATCCCTCCCAACGCATCTACAACATGGAGTCTGTGCACTTCCAGGATCAATTGTCCAAAATGGTTCGACTGCCTGAATTGGTTTTCCAAATCCTGTTTTGTTTCCCAGAAATTGCATTTGACCACATACTAATTTCTACCTCAGTGTTCAATTAAAGGACTCAATCTAAATCTTCTTAAAATGTTTTATTTCAAACGTAATCCTTAGGGGATAGCAGCTCACTCTGAACCAGATTTTCAACATGCGAATTCCAGCAGACATTTTGTCAGTTTGAAAACAGGAAATATTCAGGGCCAGAAATGTAGGATTCTGAAGTGAGTGGGGGGGGGGGTGGTAGTTTACACTGGGGCATACTGGCCCTTGGACGGGAAGCCCGCCCTTATCCCAAGGATGTCCTGCCTTATGCCAATCGACGCTTGTTAGAATGTAATATGGCATCAGGGTTGCTGAAGTCAGGAGGAATGTTTTCCCTGCCGACTCTTCAGATGGCGGGGCTGAGACTGAAAATCCAGGCCCAAGGTTCTTGGCAGGAACGCAAATTTTTAGTTTCCTTTAATCATGAATCCATGATGCCTTACATATAATGTACTGAATTATGCAAACCTGCTGTGAAAAAATATTGCAGTGTGAAACAATCATACAAATTGCAGATTTTAAAACTACCCTCAAAAGAGCCAATGAATCATTCTTTAGCCTATGATCATTTCGGTAGCCAACTGCCAGTAAAATGGTGAGTTAATGTATTTGTATTTTAATGAATTTGTTTAATAGGTTCACCTTCCTGTCGATTACACAGACATAGAGTTCACGTGCAGACAGTTAGGAAGTTAGCAGAAGAGTCTGAATATGAATTCCCTCTATTAAAATCATATGCTAAATTCAACACTTTTATTCAAGAGGCAAGATATACAATAGTTCCAGTGGTGTTTAAATAAACTGGAGGATGTTATCATTTCCATTCAGCAAAGTATCTATTGTTTGCTAATGTCACATTGAAAGATTGGAAATGCTTGAAAACAACAATGTATATTATTTATTGGATCTCTATTGTTCATGAAAATCATGTAAAAGAGGTCAGGTTACTTAATCTATCACGCCAGTAAACATCAGAGCAACAATAAATTGAATGAGAGAATCCTGTAACTGGAGCAGAGAGAAATAAAAGAGTCTACACTGTCTTAAGTGAACAATTGAAAAGGGATAGTGATTTTACCATAATCAAAATCCACTGACAATTCTTTTTTAACTTCTGACAATACTGATACACAAATTGGAATTGTTCACTGAAGTGTGACTGTAGTGTCTTTATCCCGATGGGCTTTAGTAATAAAATCATTGGTGTAAACTATGTTGAACAGGACAATTCTTAAGAGATCAGTGCTGCTGGAATGCACACACCATTGATGAGACAATTAGGACACACCTAATTAAAGCTACTAGCCCACTCAGTAGATATTAAAAGCGCCTTTTAGATAGTTTGAAATGGGAATATTTTGGGACCCCAACTGTGGAGTGCACAATCTATTCGTTAATGAGGCACATCAGGCATTTGGTACTGGTGCACAGAAAGCAAGAGAGAAAGACACGCTTCAGTGGCAAGGCCTTACAAGCTCCAGTGGACAATGCTATGGAGTGAATGTAATAATATCCGCAGGGTGGATGTGAATATTGATGTTCCAAGCACAAAACAAAGGTGTTACAAATCCAATGGCAGTGGCAAGAGCTGCAGCAAATTATTTCCCAACATATAAAGGTAGACAATTAAGATTAATATGAAATGCCTCAACAAGACAAGTATGGAATTGCTGGGAAATTTTAGATTACAGAAATACATACCTGAACAACTTTACTCAGTAGAAAATGTGGAGGGGTTTCACAATTCATCAACTAACTGCCCCCCTCTTTTCGCTGATGACTGTGTCCATTCATATCTCACTTTAAGGAATTAGCCTCAGTCAGCAGCTAAAGGGGGGGGGTAGTTAATTGATGAATTGTTTTCAGATTGAGGGAGGGATTGCTAAATGTTAGTTAAATATGTGTAAGGTAAATTATGTTTAAAAAATTGAAAAACTTAATAATATTTATTTTTAAAGAACCTTACTCAGTAGAAAAGTCAGCAAATAATAAAACGCAAAGGCCACTGATGAATGATGCTAAGTTTCAGGACAAGTGATGTAAAGATTTGATTGGCAGTTCCAAATGCATCTGCCTGTCTGTCTGAATTCCAGTAAGAATCATAGAATCCCTACAGTGCAGAAGGAGACCATTCGACCCATCGAGTCTGCACCAGCCCTCCGAAAGAGCACTCTACCTTGGCCCACACCCCACCCTAACCCCGTAACCTTGTAACCACACCTAACCTGCACATCTTTGGACACTAAGGGGCAATTTAGCATGGTCAATCCACCTAACCTGCACATCATTGTACTGGGAAGAAATCCATGCACCCAGAGGAAACCCTCGCAGACACGGAGAGAATGTTGAAACTCCACACAGTCACCAAGGCCAGAATTAAACCTGGGTCCCTGGTGCTATGAGGCAGCAGTGCTAACCACTGTGCCAACATTCCACCCAAATTAACCATGATAACATTGGGTAGCAATAATCTAGGATTTTAACAAGATTTTGCAACTTGTACTCAATAATTATACCAAAGAAACAAATGCTACAAGGTACATGCTAGTTGCTTCTTTGAAGCAGAGGCGAAGATCCAATCAATGCAAGCATCTGGACATTGCTTAGAGGATATTAAATTTAGGTAAACAGGCAATAATTTTAAAGTTTGCAAATGTCACACAGCTTGGAAATGGAGCAAACAATTAGGAATATGGCAGCAGACTTCAGGATTACGTAAATGGACTGGTGAAATTGACATGGCCGAAGATTAATGCAGACATGTGTGAAGTGGTCCATTTGGGGAGAAAGAATGATAAAAGGCAATTTAAATTAAACGGTACAATTTTAATGGGGCTGTTGGAAGAAATAGACTTTGGATTGTAAGTACACAAAATTCTTGAAAGTAGCAGAACAGAGACCCAGAGCTGCCAATCAAGCAATGTTTCCCTGGGGCTCTGATGTTTCAGTACTCTGATGGGTATATGGGGCGAAATTCTCCCCCAACGGCGCGATGTCCGCCGACTGGCGCCAATCAGACGGGCATCGCGCCGGCCCAAAGGTGCGGAATGCTCCGCATCTTTGGGGGCCGAGCCCCAACATTGAGGGGCTAGGACGGTGCCGGAGGGATTTCCGCCCCGCCAGCTGGCGGAAATGGCATTTGTTGCCCCGCCAGCTGTCGCGGAAATGCGGCGCATGCGCGGGAGCGTCAGCGGCCACCGACAGTTTCCTGCGCATGCGCAGTGGGGAGAGTCTCTTCCGCCTCCGCCATGGTGGAGGCCGTGGCGGAGGCGGAAGGGAAAGAGTGCCCCCACGGCACAGGCCCGCCCGCGGATCGGTGGGCCCCGATCGCGGGCCAGGCCACCGTGGGGGCACCCCCCGGGGTCAGATCGCCCCACGCCCCCCCCCCAGGACCCCGGAGCCCGCCCACGCCGCCTGGTCCCGCCGGTAAATACCAGCTTTGATTTACGCCGGCGGGACAGGCAATTTCTGGGCGGGACTTCGGCCCATTCGGGCCGGAGAATTGAGCGGGGGGTCCCGCCAACCGGTGCGGCCCGATTCCCGCCCCCGCCAAATCTCTGGTACCAGAGACTTCGGCGGGGGCGGGGGCGGGATTCACGGCCCCGGCGGGGGGTCGGAGAATGACGCCCATGGTTCCTCAGCCAATTGAAGGCTTGAGCCCAAAAATCCATTATGCTGTTGAAATTACTGAGCCACAGGGAAAACATTGCTTGATTGACAGCTCTGGCTCTTTGATCGATGTTGTCAATTGTACAATGTTTATTTATGCATAATAAGGAGGTTTTAAGTGCTTAAAAGTTCTACTATTGATACTTTAAAGGATCTGGATGATTGACATCCTTATTGAGCTGTAGTAAAATGTCTTTTATAAGAAAGTAAAGTTCCCACTGGATGACTTTTTAAAGGTTTTTTACACAAACTATTGTCACAAGAGCATTCATTGGTTCCATATAGTGTATAGTGGGTGAATGTGCATGGAATTGCCATAGCTTGACATGGAAGTATGTATTGACATAAGGGTTAGCTGCGAGGGGGTGGGGACATACCTTGGCATGGGGAATTGAGGACCCATAGGGGGTGGGTTGGGAGAATATCTTAGTATGGGGGCATGGGCGGCCATAGGCAGTGGGTGGGGGAATATACTTTGGCACGGGAGGCATGAGGGGGACCATTTAAACTTACATTTCAAAAGGTTCCCCATACAGACTATGGTTTACGACATCTGCACACCCAGGAATGGGGTCGGGAATCTGGAAATTAGGACATGCCTGCCATTTTTAAAGGGCTCCTAAGCCATCCCGAGTTAGTGAAAATCCAGCCAAAAATAGTCCTGATCACAATTTACGTGCCCTGTTCCCATCTCCTCAGCGGGAGCATTGCGGAAGGAGGGTGCTGGGAGGTAAGTCAACCTTTAAAAGCACTTCTCTTTGCAGGGGCAGGCCAGTCGATTTCGGTGGCGTGAGAGCAGCTGGTTAGTCAGTTTCAGCGGGAGCATTGCGGAAGGAGGGTGCTGGGAGGTAAGTCAACCTTTAAAAGCACTTCTCTTTGCAGGGGCAGGCCAGTCGATTTCGGTGGCGTGAGAGCAGCTGGTTAGTCAGTTTCAGCGGGAGCATTGCGGAAGGAGGGTGCTGGGAGGTAAGTCAACCTTTAAAAGCACTTCTCTTTGCAGGGGCAGGCCAGTCGATTTCGGTGGCGTGAGAGCAGCTGGTTAGTCAGTTTCAGCGGGAGCATTGCGGAAGGAGGGTGCTGGGAGGTAAGTCAACCTTTAAAAGCACTTCTCTTTGCAGGGGCAGGCCAGTCGATTTCGGTGGCGTGAGAGCAGCTGGTTAGTCAGTTTCAGCGGGAGCATTGCGGAAGGAGGGTGCTGGGAGGTAAGTCAACCTTTAAAAGCACTTCTCTTTGCAGGGGCAGGCCAGTCGATTTCGGTGGCGTGAGAGCAGCTGGTTAGTCAGTTTCAGCGGGAGCATTGCGGAAGGAGGGTGCTGGGAGGTAAGTCAACCTTTAAAAGCACTTCTCTTTGCAGGGGCAGGCCAGTCGATTTCGGTGGCGTGAGAGCAGCTGGTTAGTCAGTTTCAGCGGGAGCATTGCGGAAGGAGGGTGCTGGGAGGTAAGTCAACCTTTAAAAGCACTTCTCTTTGCAGGGGCAGGCCAGTCGATTTCGGTGGCGTGAGAGCAGCTGGTTAGTCAATTTCAGCGGGAGCATTGCGGAAGGAGGGTGCTGGGAGGTAAGTCAACCTTTAAAAGCACTTCTCTTTGCAGGGGCAGGCCAGTCGATTTCGGTGGCGTGAGAGCAGCTGGTTAGTCAGTTTCAGCGGGAGCATTGCGGAAGGAGGGTGCTGGGAGGTAAGTCAACCTTTAAAAGCACTTCTCTTTGCAGGGGCAGACCAGTCGATTTCGGCGGAGTGAGAGCAGCTGGTGAGTGGTGAGTCAGTTTCAGCAGGAGCTGAGACTTTTTCTCTTTTCTTTAAATTAGTTTTTTAGGCGGGATCAGGAAGTCGACCCGCGGACGTCTGGGAAGACCCTCACCAATAAATTCTGGTGGAGAGGAAACCCGAGACACTACACGTGTAGTGTCTCCCACCCGCCCTCCTCCTCTAACCTAATAATAAAACCCATTGGTCTGAGGTAAGTACCATATTTTATTATATTATTATTATTTTTTATAAAATTTAATTTAGTTGTTAGCTAGATCTTGGTAGAAAGTTAGAGGAATGGTAGGGAAGGGAGTACAATGTTCCTCCTGCAGGATGTTTGAGGTGAGGGATGCAGTTAGTGTCCCTGCTGATTTTACCTGCAGGAAGTGCTGCCATCTCCAGCTCCTCCAAGACCGAGTTAGGGAACTGGAGCTGGAGTTGGAAGAACTTCGGATCATTCGGGAGGCAGAAGGGGTCATAGATAGCAGCTTCAGGGAATTAGTTACACCAAAGATTGGAGATAGGTGGGTAACTGTAAGAGGGACTGGGAAAAAACAGTCAGTGCAGGGATCCCCTGCGGTCGTTCCCCTGAGAAACAAGTATACCGCTTTGTATACTTGTGGGGGGGACGACTTACCAGGGGTAAGCCATGGGGTACGGGCCTCTGGCACGGAGTCTGTCCCTGTTGCTCAGAAGGGAAGGGGGGAGAGGAGCAGAGCATTAGTAATTGGGGACTCTATAGTCAGGGGCACAGATAGGAGATTTTGTGGGAGCGTGAGAGACTCACGTTTGGTATGTTGCCTCCCAGGTGCAAGGGTACGTGATGTCTCGGATCGTGTTTTCCGGGTCCATAGGGGGGAGGGGGAGCAGCCCCAAGTCGTGGTCCACATTGGCACCAACGACATAGGTAGGAAAGGGGACAAGGATGTCAGGCAGGCTTTCAGTGAGCTAGGATGGAAGCTCAGAACTAGAACAGAGTTGTTATCTCTGGGTTGTTGCCCGTGCCACGTGATAGTGAGATGAGGAATAGGGAGAGAGAGCATTTAAACACGTGGCTACAGGGATGGTGCAGGCGGGAGGGTTTCAGATTTTTGGATAACTGGGGCTCTTTCTGGGGAAGGTGGGACCTCTACAGACAGGATGGTCTACATCTGAACCTGAGGGGCACAAATATCCTGGGGGGGAGATTTGTTAGTGCTCTTTGGGGGGGTTTAAACTAATGCAGCAGGGGCATGGGAACCTGGATTGTAGTTTTAGGGTAAGGGAGAATGAGAGTATAGAGGTCAGGAGCACAGATTTGACGTCGCAGGAGGGGGCCAGCGTTCAGGTAGGTGGTTTGAAGTGTGTCTACTTCAATGCCAGGAGTATACGAAACAAGGTAGGGGAACTGGCAGCGTGGGTTGGTACCTGGGACTTCGATGTTGTGGCCATTTCGGAGACATGGATAGAGCAGGGACAGGAATGGATGTTGCAGGTTCCGGGGTTTAGGTGTTTTAGTAAGCTCAGAGAAGGAGGCAAAAGAGGGGGAGGTGTGGCGCTGCTAGTCAAGAGCAGTATTACGGTGGCGGAGAGGATGCTAGATGGGGACTCTTCTTCCGAGGTAGTATTGGCTGAAGTTAGAAACAGGAAAGGAGAGGTCACCCTGTTGGGAGTTTTTTATAGGCCTCCTAATAGTTCTAGGGATGTAGAGGAAAGGATGGCGAAGATGATTCTGGATATGAGCGAAAGTAACAGGGTAGTTATTATGGGAGACTTTAACTTTCCAAATATTGACTGGAAAAGATATAGTTCGAGTACAATAGATGGGTCGTTTTTTGTACAGTGTGTGCAGGAGGGTTTCCTGAAACAATATGTTGACAGGCCAACAAGAGGCGAGGCCACGTTGGATTTGGTTTTGGGTAATGAACCAGGCCAGGTGTTGGATTTGGAGGTAGGAGAGCACTTTGGGGACAGTGACCACAATTCGGTGACGTTTACGTTAATGATGGAAAGGGATAAGTATACACCGCAGGGCAAGAGTTATAGCTGGGGGAAGGGCAATTATGATGCCATTAGACGTGACTTGGGGGGGATAAGGTGGAGAAGTAGGCTGCAAGTCTTGGGCACACTGGATAAGTGGGGCTTGTTCAAGGATCAGCTACTGCGTGTTCTTGATAAGTATGTACCGGTCAGACAGGGAGGAAGGCGTCGAGTGAGGGAACCGTGGTTTACCAGGGAAGTGGAATCTCTTGTTAAGAGGAAGAAGGAGGCCTATGTGAAGATGAAGTGTGAAGTTTCGGTTGGGGCGATGGATAGTTACAAGGTAGCGAGGAAGGATCTAAAGAGAGAGCTAAGACGAGCAAGGAGGGGACATGAGAAGTATTTGGCAGGAAGGATCAAGGAAAACCCAAAAGCTTTCTATAGGTATGTCAGGAATAAGCGAATGACTAGGGAAAGAGTAGGACCAGTCAAGGACAGGGATGGGAAATTGTGTGTGGAGTCTGAAGAGATAGGCGAGATACTAAATGAATATTTTTCGTCAGTATTCACTCAGGAAAAAGATAATGTTGTGGAGGAGAATGCTGAGCCCCAGGCTAATAGAATAGATGGCATTGAGGTACGTAGGGAAGAGGTGTTGGCAATTCTGGACAGGCTGAAAATAGATAAGTCCCCGGGACCTGATGGGATTTATCCTAGGATTCTATGGGAGGCCAGGGAAGAGATTGCTGGACCTTTGGCTTTGATTTTTATGTCATCATTGGCTACAGGAATAGTGCCAGAGGACTGGAGGACAGCAAATGTGGTCCCTTTGTTCAAAAAGGGGAGCAGAGACAACCCCGGCAACTATAGACCGGTGAGCCTCACGTCTGTAGTGGGTAAAGTCTTGGAGGGGATTATAAGGGACAAGATTTATAATCATCTAGATAGGAATGATATGATCAGGGATAGTCAGCATGGCTTTGTGAAGGGTAGGTCATGCCTCACAAACCTTATTGAGTTCTTTGAGAAGGTGACTGAACAGGTAGACGAGGGTAGAGCAGTTGATGTGGTGTATATGGATTTCAGCAAAGCGTTTGATAAGGTTCCCCACGGTAGGCTATTGCAAAAAATACGGAGGCTGGGGATTAAGGGTGATTTAGAGATGTGGATCAGAAATTGGCTAGCTGAAAGAAGACAGAGGGTGGTGGTTGATGGGAAATGTTCAGAATGGAGTACAGTCACAAGTGGAGTACCACAAGGATCTGTTCTGGGGCCGTTGCTGTTTGTCATTTTTATCAATGACCTAGAGGAAGGCACAGAAGGGTGGGTGAGTAAATTTGCAGATGATACTAAAGTCGGTGGTGTTGTCGATAGTGTGGAAGGATGTAGCAGGTTACAGAGGGATATAGATAAGCTGCAGAGCTGGGCTGAGAGGTGGCAAATGGAGTTTAATGTAGAGAAGTGTGAGGTGATTCACTTTAGAAGGAATAACAGGAATGCGGAATATTTGGCTAATGGTAAAGTTCTTGAAAGTGTGGCTGAGCAGAGGAATCTAGGTGTCCATGTACATAGATCCCTGAAAGTTGCCACCCAGGTTGATAGGGTTGTGAAGAAGGCCTATGGAGTGTTGGCCTTTATTGGTAGAGGGATTGAGTTCCGGAGTCGGGAGGTCATGTTGCAGCTGTACAGAACTCTGGTCCGGCCGCATTTGGAGTATTGCGTACAGTTCTGGTCACCGCATTATAGGAAGGACGTGGAGGCTTTGGAGCGGGTGCAGAGGAGATTTACCAGGATGTTGCCTGGTATGGAGGGAAAATCTTATGAGGAAAGGCTGACGGACTTGAGGTTGTTTTCGTTGGAGAGAAGAAGGTTAAGAGGAGACTTAATAGAGGCATACAAAATGATCAGGGGGTTGGATAGGGTGGACAGTGAGAGCCTTCTCCCGCGGATGGATATGGCTGGCACGAGGGGACATAACTTTAAACTGAGGGGTAATAGATATAGGACAGAGGTCAGAGGTAGGTTCTTTACGCAAAGAGTAGTGAGGCCGTGGAATGCCCTACCTGCTACAGTAGTGAACTCGCCAACATTGAGGGCATTTAAAAGTTTATTGGATAAACATATGGATGATAATGGCATAGTGTAGGTTAGATGGCTTTTGTTTCGGTGCAACATCGTGGGCCGAAGGGCCTGTACTGCGCTGTATTGTTCTATGTTCTATGTTCTATATCCCTTAATCACTTGAAAGGATCTGGAGTCGGGGGATGGAAATACATTAGCAGTACAGTTTGATAAAGCCTTGGCCCCCAGTAATCTTCAGTGTTGACAACAGTATTCAACAGTCTTAATCTGTGTGAGTAAGGTTCTCCTGCCCTCTGCACAAAATCTCTCACATTTAATTCTGTCCATTGCTTTTGGGCTAGGTCCGTCAAATACCTTACACAATCTGCTTGTATCGACCAAATCTCATATTTTCATAATTTTAACCACTTCCATCATTTTGCCCCATAATTTACATGTTTTTTAAAAAATAAAGGTAATTTTTCAAGTGTCTTCAGATTTGAATTTTTTCATTTCAACCAGCAGTGACCCGTCAATCTACATTTATCCCATACAGTCATCTCAATATCCTCCCAAAAGAGTTTAAATTGATATCTTATTAAAGCCTCATACAGGTTCATTACCATCTCTTAGTTTTTATATTCTATACCTTGTGATAAAATCTAGAATTCGATTACCTTTTTATAGCATTACCAACCTGAAGTGCTGTGAACCACTGCCCCCAAATTCCTCAGCACTAAGCCTACTTCCATTCAGAGTATAATTACTGCTGTTATTTTTAATGAAATTGCATCATTTCAGACTTACTAACATTCAATTCTACCTGCCATTTTATTAGCCCATTCCTTTCAACTCAGTATTCACTGAACTTTGTGATCTTATGGGAAATCAGAATACAAGAAAATATATCTACCCCGTTACATACCCACAAATAAAATAAGTAGCACTACATTAATATGAACCACATTCCTCATGAATGATATTGCTTCCCTTGATGCCTGCAAGAAAACTAGTCAGGAAATAAAGTTTTTACCTAGAGTGCTAGAAAATGACACCCCATTGCAGGAAAACTCTCCAGGTTCTTATAGATTCTTCCATCATCAGCAGAAATATGCAGAATTCAATACCCAATCCTAATATTTCAAGAGTATTGATGTACACACAAATACAATTAGCAAGACTGCCAGGAATAACTCAGTGTTAACTTGTTTGTGAAAAACTTAAGAAATCAGGAATATTTTTCCAATTGTTTTTATTTTCATTTGCGCTCTTTTTTGTACCCCTTTTGTATCAACACAACAGACTGTTGTTGCTTCAATGTACAATTGACAATAAGCCTTATCGCAGTTTTATTTAATGAAAGGAGTGAGGGAGGAAGGATGTTACAATCAAAGAATTATGTTGAAATTTTTGTCGCACTTGTACAGGCAAACAGACCAGTTAATTTACACATAGCAATGTCTGAAAACAAGCAAAGAAATGAAAGACAAGGCAGCTATCAAATTTGTATTTGTTTCCAAACTACAAAACGGCAGCGTTTTGGGGGATGTACTGGACTATGGAACTAAAGGGTGCCAAGAGACTCCCTATCCCTCATGCTACTATTCCTAAAAGACTAAATTTTTTAAGGGCAATGAAGAGTCCACACCGAGTTGGTTGAAACAAAAACTTACTTCATTTTACAAATCTATTATATACTGCTCTAGGTATTCCCTCCTGGGTCTTCTCTAATCGGTGCCTTACTGGCCAACTCTTTTTATACAAAACCAAGTATTATTAAGGGTCACCCACGCCCTAATCGGGGGAAACTTGTATTCTGAAAGATCCACGGGGTAGTTAATCATCCCTACCCCGGAAGACTCATGCGGGTTATAAGATCCTTCCCCCTACTTGGCCAGGAGGGCACCAGACCCTTTAGCGTCTGGCTGGGCATCATGCACCCCAGGTGCTGGATTGTGCGGCATGTATCTTAAAGGTCAACTTCACTTCCGACATGACCAAGGTGGGGGCTGCAATTCCCAAAGTTGTGGATCCGAGGGTTCCGAATCAGAGACCTCTCATGTCTCCATCTCTGAGTCCGAGTGGACGACCTCAGTCATCTCAGTGTTTTGACCCTCTTGGTGTTGGGCTGTGGCCTGATCAGGCAACAGATGCGGTTGTAGAAAAGGGTTCCGAGTTCGAGGAAATTTCCGATGAAGAGGTCGCCTGAACATTGGATAGGATTGGGTCCATCTGTGCCCCCTCATGGATCCACGATGCCATGGCAGGTAACGAGTGCATGAAATTCAGAGTCGGGACTGCCTCGACCTTCCTGGGGGTTGATAGGGCCCAGTCAACAAAGCAACCAGCTCAGTGCGTCAACATTTGCAATTTGTATTCCCAGCCAATGTTCAAAAGAATACTCAGAGGCAGTGAGTAACAAGGCCCAGTGCTGGGATTTGCGTGGAAGCAATGGGCGGAATTGCTTTAGCCTCTTGAAAAGCCCAAACAAAGGCTTATGATCCATAACGAGTGTGAAGTGGCACCTGTAGACTTGTTGGTGAAAATGTTTCACTGCGAGACTTCCAGTGGCGGCCATGGTGAGAGGCATAGGAAAGAGCTACTTTTACCTGATATTGGTGTAATTTCGACGAAAAGGTGTAGGTGAAGGCCGGAGGAGGAGTAGTTTCTCCCAGGAGTGGTATGTCAGCTGGTTACCAAACCTGGCAGAAGACTGTGAGAGACCTGGCTAAGGAGTTGGAGGAAACATGTGGTGTAACAGCTGGTGGAAGGATGGCAGAGGGGGAAGGGCTGGTGCAAATCGGAAAGATGGAGATGGAGCAGTTGATGGAGCTTTTATTAAGGATGAGTTGCGCCAGCAGAGGAAGGCGATGTGGGAGGATCGCTCAAAGGCCATCAAAGGATCTGTGGCACCCCTGAAGAGCTGGTGGAGCAGGTGGAGAAGTGTTTGGAGGTGGAGATCTGAGAGATTGACGGGGTGATCTTGGACCACAGCGATCGAGTGGTGGCACTGGAGGTGGAGGTGGGGCTCTTAGGAGACCTTTGCAAAATGTTGAGGGCAAAGGTGAAGGAGCAGGAAAACACCTTGAGAAGGCACAGCCTGCGGATAGTGGACCTGCATGAAGGAGTGGAATGTGAGCGCCACGAAGTACGTCTCAAAGATGCTGGCAGGGCCAGTGGTGGAGGGGGTGCTAGATAAGGCCCGTGAAGTGGAGAGAGTGTACAGGCCTCTAACGTAGAAGCCTAGAGCTGTGGAGTCGCCATTGGCAGTGTTCGTGAGACTCCACAAATTTGTGGAGAAAGAGGTCTTGCATTGGGCCAGGGAGAAGAGCATCTGCGAATGGGAGGGGAACAGTTCTGAATATATAAGGTCATATAAGGAGTTGGCAAAGCGGAGGACAGGATTCAACAGGGCCAAGGCAGTGCTGTACCGGTGGCGGATCAGATTTGGAGTGCTCTACCCGGTGAAGTTATGGGTGACGTTCAAAGGCTGGGAATATTATTTTGAGACCCCAGAAGCAGCCGAAGACTTCACCAAGGATCATAAACTGGGGGGGAACTGAGTTGAACAATGCTAGGGAACTGGGAGGCTGGCATTTTGTAATGGTCGGGAATGCGGTTGAAGTGGGGGGTATGGAATGATTTTTCCTTTCCCTCCGGTTTGGAGGGGATTCTGTTTTGGTTTTGCTGTTTACTGTTGGGTTGGTAAGGGATGGTAGGGGTGAAATATTTGTGTGGGGATGAATGTTCCCCCCCCCCACCCCCCCTTGTTTCATGGGGCTATTTGTGTTTATTGTTTGTTTGCTCTCGGGGGAGGTGACCTGGAGTTCAGGATCAGTATTTGTTTGGGTGGGGGAGGGTAAGGTCAGCAGGGAGCCTTCTTCCCTGAGCAAAGGAGTGGGGGGGACGGGGAGGGAAGGTCATTGGGAGGAGCCTTTGGGCAGGGACTACCATGCTAGCAAGTAATGCTGGTGAACAGAAGTGAGGACGGGGAGCAGGCCAAGAGAGGTGGCCGTGGGGGGGGGGGGGGGGGGGGGGGGGGCTGGTGGAGGGAGGGGGAAGGTTGACACGACGTGGCAGGGGGTGAGAGGTGACATGATCAGGGATGGAGAAGGGGGCCATCTGGGATGGGCTAGATACAGGGTGGAATTAACAAGGCTGGAGTTCAGTGGGGAGGATGAAGGATGGTAGAGGGGAATGGAGGCGTAAGCCCCTGGTAAGGTTGTTGACGTGGAACGTCTGTGGACTTAATGGACCGGTTAGAAGATCGCGGAAGTTTGAGCACCTTAGGAGCTTGAAAGCGGAAGTGGTATTTCTGCAGAAGATGTACCTCCATAACAATAATAATAATAATAATAATAATAATAATCGCTTATTGTCACAAGTAGGCTTCAATGAAAGCCCCTCGTCGTCACATTCCGCGCATGTTCGGGGAGGCCGGTACGTGAGGCTTGCACATGAAGGACCAGGTTAGGTTAAGGAAGGGGTGGGTCGGGCAAGTTTTCCACTCGGGATGCGATTCAAAATTGCGGGGAGTGGCAATTTTCTGAGCAAGAAAATAGGATTTGTGAGTACGAAGGAAGTGAGGGGTCTGGGTGGGAGATGTGTGATTGTGAGTGGGGTATTGGAAGGGACGCCGGTGGTGTTGGTAATTGTGTATGCCCCAAATTGGGATGATGTGGGTTTATGAGGAGGCTACTGGCAGCAATCAGCTGGTTGTGCCATCTGTAGCTGCACTGGCAGCAGATCCTCTGGATGAGTTCCGGTGGTTTGGGTGAGGTGTCAGGAAAATACCCCAAAGTGTTCCACCCTGGATTGGGGATGATAAAAGCCGCATACAAGTTGACCTGGAAGCCCATGCGCGCCCGGTTCCCTGCTTTGCTGGAAAATGTGGAGACAGAGCTCAGTCAGTTGGAGCCTTGGGTATCATCAGGCCCATCCAGTTCGCTGATTGGGCAGTGCTGGTGGTAATGGTAATGAAGCCGGACCAAATGATTAGTTTATGCAAGGACTACAAATTGACAGTAAACACGGCTTCCTGGTTGGACTGCGACCCCATGCCCCACATAGAGGATCTCCACACGCAGCTTGCAGGTGGGCATTCATTCACAAAGCTCGATATGAGCCACGCCTATTTGCAGCTCATGGTGAATCCTGCCTCCCACAAATATGTCACCATCATACGCACAGGGGCCTGAACGAGTACACGAGACTGCCTTTCAGAGTGTCCTCCTGCGCCTGTGCTATTTTCCAGTGCATAATGGAGAACATCCTGTGAGGGTTGTCACATGTGGCTGTTTATTTAGATGACGTTCTGGTTATGGGCCCTCTAAGCAGGAACACTTGGACAACCTGGAGGCTGTGTTAAAGCGGTTCCCTGAGGATGGTGTCCGCTTACCATGAGCAAAGTGCGTATTTCATGTGAGCGAGGTGGTGTACCTTGGCTATTGGGTGGACCACAAAGTTTTGCACCCTGTCACGAAGAAGGTGCGTGCCATACAGTAGGCATCCACTATGATGGATGCCTCTGAACTCCGCTCTTTCCTTGGTCTCATGAGCTATTATGGAAAGTTTCTCTCGAATCTTGAGACCACGTTGGCTGCCTTACACTTATTCCTGAAGAAACATCAGATATGGGCCTGGGGCCAGCCACAGGAAAAGCTATTCGGCGGATGAAAAGCAGTGCCGCTTTCCGGGTTACTGAACTATTATGATCCAATCAGACCCTTGCTCATCATATGCGACGGCTCACCTGGTACTGGAGATGTCCTGTCCCACCTGATGGAAAATGGAAGGGAACAGCCGATCGCCTTTGCCTCCTGTACATTGACTGTAGCGGAAAGGATGTTCGCGCAAATTGAGAAGGTAGGGCTGTCATGGTTTTTGCAATGAAACGTTTTCTTTTTTTCAAATGTATTTTATTACATCTGTGTATCAAAAACGTTACAGCACATAAACACCCCAGGAAACATACATCCCAACACTCAACTGTACAGTTTGTACAATTTTCCCCACATTTTCACCCTCCCCCCCCCCCCCACCCCATCCCGCGACAAACAACTCCTCAAACACGGTCACAAACATCTGCCCCTCTGCTGAGCCCCTTTGTTCATAATTCATCTTTTCCAGCCGCAGGAAGTCCTCAACATGGGGACAGTACGGCACCTGTGGCACCACATGAAGGAGGAGTATACCCGTTCCCGGTGGCCATCAAGGTCACTGCAGCCTTGAACTTCTATGCCTCAGCATAATTCCATGGCTTGAGTGGGGACTTTTGTGGCATCTCACAAGTTACAGCCCACAAGCGCATCCGTGAAGTCATGGATGCCCTGTTTGCCCAGGCAGCCAACTATATAAACTTTAATATCAACCAGGCCCAACAAGATGCCCGGGGAAGCAGGATTCTCTGCAATCGGGATTGTCACAAGTAGGCTTATATTAATCCTGCAATGAAGTTACTGTGAAAAGCCCTGGTTGCCACATTCTGGCGCCTGTTCAGGTACACAGAGGGAGAATTCAGAATGTCTAAATTACCTAACAGCACGTCTTTCGGGACTTGTGGGAGGAAACCGGAGCACCCAAACAGACACAGGGAGAATGTGCAGACTTCACACAGACAGTGACCCAAGCCGGGAATCGAACTTGGGACCCAGGAGCTGTGACGCAACAGTGCTACCCACTGTGCTATCTCTGCCCTAGACCAAGAAGTGGCCAGCGGCCAGCGCAAAATAGCACTGTTTTTAACAGTGGCTGGCTCGCAAATCATTGAAACCTTTAACTCCTTCCAATTTGAGGATGAGTCAGATAAAAAAAAGTACGGCAAAGTAATTGAGAAGTTTGACAAGCACTGCAAGTTGCAACAAAACATTTGAATGGTATGTGTTTAGGCAAAAAGTGCATAAATCAGGTGAAATGCTTGACTGCTTCATAACGGATCTGAGACTAAAAGCGTAGACATGTAATTTTTCGATTCTCCTGGACTTACAGATAGACTACAGAGTAAAAATGACAAACTGCAAGAAAGGTCACTGCAACAGTCTAATTTGACTTTACAAGGCACAATCAGTGCATGTAGAGCAAGCGAACTTGCAAGAAATCAATTTTCAGAAATGATTGTCGGAGAAAGTAACGTGAAAACTGACAATGTGGCCGATGCCATTAATGCAGTGACACACCGAAAAAAGAAACGTGCTCCAGACGGCAGCCATTTTACGAATGACGGCAGCCATTTTACACATGACATCGCGAGCGTCATTACGTGTAGAAGGTGAGGTAACACGCATCAGATTAGAAAAACCTCTGCTAAATGTCACAAGCGAAACCATTATGCGTCTCAATGTAAATCGGGAACAAAATCGCAGCAGTTCAATAAGCTTAGTACAGTGAACACAGGACGCATTGTGCAAGAGGTAAGCATAAAAAATAATTTAAAACAAGCGATCAAACCTGACTTAGAGGAAGATGAATTTGATGTAGAGAATTTTTCCTTTGTTAAAATAGTGGAAAGCATAGACAAAGCACATCATAAAATTACCAAGTCGGAAACTTTAAAACAAATTTCCATTGTTCAGAATACTGATGAATGGACAATTCCTTTGATGATAAATGGAACCAGCATCAGGGTAAAATTGGATACCGGGGCAAGAGCCAATCTTATTAATCAAACAGATATAGCCAAATTAAGGATAAAACCAGTGATTGACGAGAATGATTATCAACTGCAAGATTACAATAGCAACTTGATAACCACAATGGGTACATGCTATTTAACTGTCGAAGTTAAAGAGAAAGAAATTCCAATTAAATTTGAGATTGTTGAACGAAAGAGATCATCGTTACTTGGTGTTCAGGCAGGTGAGATTCTGAAGCTTGTGAAACACATTTACAGCTCAGACAGGATTTCATCCAATTGCAATGACCAGATTGAAGCAATTATTCAGAAATTTCCTCATGTCTTTCACGGTATGGGAACACTGCCATTTGAATACAAAATCCAGGTAAAAGCAAATGCCAAACCAGTAATTAACCTACCTAGGAGGGTACCTAGGTCCCTTCGATCCAAAAAGCAGAACGAAGATCTCAACAGATGCCAGCAAAGATGGCACAGGCGCAGTGCTGTTACAACAGACAAGTAAAGGGCTATGGCAACCAGTTGCATCTGCCTCGAGAGCAATGACACCAACAGAGCAGCGCTTTGCGCAAATTGAAAAGCAGTGTTTGGGCCTACTCACGGCTATGCTACGTGTATGGGTTTCCCGCATTCACAGTTGAAGCCAATCATCGTCCTCTCGGCTCAATTATAAAAAAGACCTGTCATTAAAAATGTTGACGTAAAATACATTGTATTTCAATTTTTTAAGAGCATGAGAGACAAAGGAATTTAGAGGTCTAATACTTAATTGCCCTAATTTTGAAAAATTATAAATGACAAGTCTCCACGACTGCAGAGAATGGTCATGAAACTTCAAAGGTACGATTTTGAGTTTGTCTACATGCCACGAAAGGAGATAGTTGTAGCTGATGCACTATCACGTGCAACTGATGATCCAGGGACGACAGACATCGTACAGATCATTGAAGCTCAAGCAACCCTCATTGAAGAGAACCAACCTGTGTCTGTGACAAATCGAAATTAATCAAGGAGGAAACAAGTAAGGGCGAGTGTTAAAATACATGTGAGATGATTGACCCAAAGGCCGGGAATCAATAATGACATTAGCAATCTAGTTGCACAATGTGAAACATGTCAGAAGAACCAGTCCCATCAACAGAAGGAAGCACTGACGATGCACAAAATCGTCACAACTCTGTGGTCGAAAGTAGGCATTGATTTGTTTTTCTTGCAAAGCAGTGAATACTTGCTAGTGATTGACTATTTTTTGAATTATCCTGAGGTAATCAAGCTACTCAACTCCAGTTCAAAGGCAGTCATCAAGGCCACTAAATAAATATTTGGCAGGCATGGCGTCCCATTCACTGTAATGAGTGACAATGGACCATGTTTTGATAGCGTCAAATGGACTGAGTTTTCCAGACAGTGTGACTTTGGTCATGTAACCTCAAGCCCACTTCATCCACAGTCCAATGGAAAGGCTGAGAAGGGAGTACATATTGCCAAGAACTTACTGAAGAAAGTTTGGGATTCAAACAGCGACACAAACGTATCTTTATTAAGCTACAGAGCGACACCACTTGCAACAGGATACTCACCAGCACAGTTGCTGATGAAGCAAAGATACGTACCACGTTACTGTGTCTTATAACAACAAATCCTGAAAACGAAGACGCAATTATAAAAATCAAACAAAACGAAAGGAAACAACAAAAGTACTATGAAAGAACAGCAAAAAATCTATCACCGCTAGAACAAAGGGACACTGTCAGAGTACAACCTCCAAATGGATGGTCGAGCATGGCACATGTCATATGCCAGGAGCTCCACATTCCTACGTAATATGAATGGATGAGGGTTCTATCTTGAGGAGAAACCGCTTTGCATTTTTCAAGGTAAAGATGACTCAACCCACATTTGCAAACATCTCAATAGATACAGAGCTACTGCAAGCCACTACAACAGTATGTCAGCAACACATCATTCCAGTGGCGAACACAACAGCAGCATTGGCGGCTACCCAAACACAACTGCAAGACAAGATTGCACTGAGAAGATCTACACATCTCAGGAAAAAAACAGACAGACGTAATTTGTGAAAAAGACAAAAACTGTTAACCAAATGGACAATAATATTGTGAAATTATGTACAGCCTCAACAAGCATCATGTACTGTATATATGTTTGAATGCATATCCAAACAACTTCAAAGAAAGGGGGATGTGACAATACGTGTATTGTAAGAATAATGAAGGGTTAACAATTTACTGGAACTATATCCAACCACTAGATGGGGATCAAGCACATACACGTGGATAACGTGATACTCTTCAGGGAGTAGGTTGTTAGGCAAGATAGTGAATAGTTGTGTTATCAGGAGCTCTGTAGTTTTAATGATAGTTTTAGTCAATCTGTTATCTTTTATATCTTGGCAAGCAAATCAAATCTATTTAGTTGTAGTGTAAATAAATTAGCTTTGTTCAAAAGATAGTTTGATGTTCTTTGTGCGATACTACACTTTGAAACCAGCCTCATTCCAAAATCAAAAAACTTCACATGATACCAGGAGTGGACATCATAAGGTACCAGGTGTGCATGCTAAAGATACATAGATAGGTACAGAAAGAAAAGAGAACTTTGCAAGACATTTCGGTGAAAAAAACCTTCTCAACAGAGTCTGACTTCAACGACGACGTCGAAGCGAGATCGAACGTCTGCAAACTCCACGGCAATTTCGTACTTCGGGTAAAACAGTGCTTTGAATTGTAATCTTTTTAAAAATAATCTTTATTGTCACAAGTAGCCATCCATTAACACTGCAATGAAGTTACTGTGAAAAGCCCCCAGTCGCCACATTCCGCCGCCTGTTCAGGTACACAGAGGGAGAATTCAGAATGTCCAAATTACCTAACAACACATCTTTCGGGATTTGTGGGAGGAAACTGGAGCACCCGGAGGAAACATTGTTCAAAACATAGCTTGATGTTCTTTGTGAGTCACTACACTTTGAAGTCACCCTCAATCAGAAATCAAAGAGCATTAGAGCCACCACACAACTCAAAGTAGGGACAAGAGAACCTTTGTTTGGCTAGGATCAGGACATGTCTCTGTGACAGAGAAAGCCTCTCCTCTGTAGCCCTCCCGTATATGTGTGCTAATCAGTGGTCAGAAATTCCCAGTCATAACTTCATTTGAATAGAATCAATCGTTTTACATGCAAGTTTTATTTTACAGGGAGACACATTAGTGTAACTAGTTGACCCTCTTACCTGTGGTGCCATGTGCAACGGCCTGGATTTTGCACAGGTATATGGAGACTGAACTGTCTGTTTTTGCCATCATTACTACATTGTAACTGACAGAAGCTTTTGGTGCTCCCACAATTGCAGTTACATGTGGAAATCAAGAAATTGCTGTCAATGATTCTCCGATTCTCCAGAGGGTGCACAGTGGAGGCACATACCCCCAGCCCTGCCAGATTGCAATCAATGGAAAATCTATCAAATGACCAGAACATTTATTCTTACATCTTCAGTCTCACTGTGAAAATCTTTGAAAAATAAGGTCAATGAGAGGTAATTGGGCTTTTAATAGTGTACTAACAATAGACAAACACCTCACTAACCTTGAAAAGCAGTATTACATTTGTGGTATTTTTTCTCTCCATTATGTAAAAATCTACACATTAAAATAAAAAACTTAAAAGTGTATTTCCTGATTGAATCACAATTTCTAAGGTATATTTGTAAAGTTAAATTACAAGTGATAGATAAAGTGCTTTTAACTTCCTGTTTGATTCTTTGGGTGGAATGTTCTGGCCATTCTTGTTGATGGGACCTTCCGGCCCCACTGATGGTGACCTCTCTTTAGTGGGTTCCTCGGCAGTGGAAGGTACAAACAATGGGAAACCCCGTTGACAGTGGTGTGACCAGAAGATCCCACCGCCGGCCAATGGTGGCGTACCTCTGCTGACCCAAAATACAGCGCGAGGGTTGCAGAAAATCCAGCCCTATGGCTTGCTGACATCACGGATACAATTTAACCAAAACATTTCTGTGTCCGGTTTCGGGCTCATTTAGTGGGGTGTTTCTTGGCACCTGTGATGACGAGAAAGACCCCATTATCCAACGGCACTTTGCCGTTTTTTTTTTCCCATGGCGAGGAATGCTCCGTCGAGGCCGCACTTATATAATTTCCTGGAAGGTTACTCGTTGATCAGGGTGGATCCTTTGATCCCCCTCGGCGACCCCATCGTGGCCTCAGGACACCCCCACTGCACCCAATTTGCTGCTTTCGGGATTCTCGAAGCCCCCCTCAGCAAACCTCTTGTGGGCAATGTACCCCAGGCCTGACCCCTGGCATAGGCAACCTGGCACCTAAGCACTGCCAACCTGGCACCTGTGCAGTTCCTCTGCCAGACTGGCAGTGCCAAGGTACCCAGGTGCCAGCACGAGTGCCAGGGTATCACTCTGCCCAATGCATGACCACACAGGAGTCTCCAGTGGCCTGGGAGGGCCCCCGGGTGCTGTTTCGACTGGTCCACTTTTGTGTGACCCAGGCACGGCTGGTGAAACCTGGGCCCCCGGAGAACCTGCAAATGCATATTTAAATGAGCCATATGCATAACTGGATCTTGCCTATCGAGAGCGAGATCCAGACTGCGACATCTGGTGAGACTCCGTTAAATCTCGCAAGATGTTTCGAACGTCCCGATTCAACGGACTTGTCCCGACACCAAGTCGGGCACGATAAGGCCGTTGAATCGTGCCCCACTGTTGCTATACATCATAACATCCCCTTGACATGAGATTTGAATTGCAACCGGGAAAGGGCAAATCCATGCCACAGGGATCACTGGATCGGGACTAAATCATAAAATATATATATATATTTCAATTCTGAAACTTTGAAGTGGATGGGGAATTATGCACTAAAGTGGAAAGCTAAATGTAATTTCAGTCACGGAATCAGCACCTGTGCAAATTCATTAGGTTTCACTTGTAAATATCTAAATGCAAATGGTTGCCTAAAATGGAAGCTTATTCATTAAGATTGATGGAATTGTCAGATCATACAAAAGCTATCAGCAATTCTTAATTTTCAGTCGCACAATGGCAGATCCCCACTCCTTTGTTTGTATTAAATTCTGAGTTTCTTTGTTATTAAGTAGAGGGGCAGAGCAGGCGTTATTTGGTCAGTGTTGAACAAAAAGAGAGCTTAATGCACACCAAATCTCTTGTTAATTCATACATATGGGCTGAAATTTTCTGGCTGTTCCCACCGGCGCGATCTTTCGGTCCCGCCCCAACAACAACCGCACACTGCAGGTTCCTTGGCAGCAGAGGGTGTAAGCAATAGGAAAACCCATTGACAGCAGCGGGACCAGATGACCCAGCCGCCAGCCAATGGCTCCTGTTATGTGTATCAAATGCTGTAGAGTAAATGGAAATGTAATGTGAATTGTGTTTCAAAAGCTGCTGCATATATTTTTGAAACGTCTATGGTTACTGTAGCAAATTAAATCATAATATTTATAGTTTCCAAAAATATCCATGAACCATCTGTTAGAGAATGGTCTTTTCAACAGTATAAGTTCATAAACAGTATAATTTAAAGTACATTAATAAACATTGCAAGTTAAAGTACATAAATGAAAGTACATTCATTTCAATATACTATAGATTGTTGTGTGATGGTGCACAGCGAGCTGCTTATTGAAAGGGCAAGATATATTATGCAGCTAATATAACCTGGAGTTAGACTGTTTAGGGGAAATACAGTTCTCTGCTAATTTAAGCCGGCTTGAACCCAATATTTTTAAGGTTGAGAGGAGACTTGATCGAGGTGTTCAAAATCATGAAGGGTCTGGACAGAGTAGATCGGGAAAAACTGTTCCCAATGCTTGAAGAATTGTAAATGAAAGGGAATAGATTTAAGGTAATTGGCAAAAGAAGTAATGGCTACATGAGGAGAAGCTTTATCATGCAGCGAATGGTTAAGGTCTAGAATGCACTGTCTGAGAGTGAGTTGGAGATAGATTCAATGGAGATATTCAAGAGGAAGTTGGATTATTACCTGAAAAGGAAGAATATGGGTGTGACATTATGAGAAATGTACAGAACTGTAAAGGTTAATGTTATGTCCGAATCAACTCGAGGGAGTTAGATGCAGAACTATATAAAACATCGATGCTAAGCCTTTTGGGAGAGTGTTGAGGAGAAGGCTAGAAGAGAGACTGTAGGTAAGCTAGTGTGAGGGAGAGCAGATCATAGTTATTGTATGAGTGTAGAGATTAGTGGTAGATGAGCATAGGTTGCATATTTATTGCCAATTGTTTATTATATAGAAGTAAGAGTCGAAGTCAATTAAGTAGTATAAATAAATCGTTAGCTTTTTTTCATATAAAAGCTAGTTGTGGTCTTTGTGAACACTACGCTAACCATACTAGGATCTGAACCACAAAGAATACGACAATGGAGAGAAGAATGGGGTACAGCACTAGGCCAACTGCTCATTCTATGATTCTGTGAACACCTTAGGCTTCTATTAAAACAGTGAAGGAAGAATTTCATGTGGACACCATTCAATGTTCATGCACTTATATTTCAAATGTGTAATGTAGTTTTTAATACATTTAGCATACCCAATTCATTTTTTCCAATTAAGGAGCAATTTAGCGTGGCCAATCCACCTAGCCTGCACATCTTTGGGTTGTGGGGGCGAAACCCACGCAAACACGGGGAGAATGTGCAAACTCCACACCGACAGTGACCCAGAGCCAGGATCGAACCTGGGACCTCGGTGCGGTGAGGCTGCAGAGCTAACCCACTGCACCACCGTGCTACCCATCAAATGTGTACTGTTAATGCCAATGTTTCAAATTTTTTATTTGTTCTCTGCAATTATTTTTCTTTCAATCCCTCTAAGGAAATATCCAGCGCTGGATTCTCTGTCATCCACCACTGGTAACGGAGTTTCCGATGTGGCAGAGAATCCAGTCTTTTCACAAAAACAGGCTCGCCGCCCATTCCAATGCTCTTGCCCTCCACTGACAGCGGTATTGGGGTTCGTGCCCTTTGCCAGTGGGAGGATGCAAATTGGAATTCTCCAGGCCTACGTGATTCTCCGGTCTTCTGGCCTGGGAGTCACATGGACGAGAAATGGTGTAGGTATTTGCCAGCGTGGCTCTGGCGCAGTGGACCTCGTGGTGGGCCAAGGCGGTAACTCTTAAAGAGAGCTGCTCCCAAAGTCCATTGGAGGACACTCTCCCCCCCATAATGAAAATCCTAGCCACCTGACCCCCACCAGACAGCCCCCCCCCACCAGACCCACAAGAGACACCCCATGAGCGAGCCCCTCATCAGAGACATCCCCTCATAAAAGAGACCCCCACCAGAAACCCCCATCACAGAGACCCCCACCAAAATTCCAACATTACAGAGACCACCACCAGAGAGCCCCCCATAAGGGAGATCCATACCAGAAACCTTCCCATTACAGAGCCCGTATCAGCCTCCCCGAACAGGCGCCGGAATGTGGCGACTAGGGGCTTTTCACAGTAACTTCATTGAAGCCTACTTGTGACAATAAGCAATTTTCTTTTTTTTTTCATTTCAGAGACCCTCACCAGACACTCCCCCATTAAAGAGACACCTCATTGATGGCTGCACAATGTTCAGTATTCACGGCTGCTCAGATACTGAAACAATCCATGTCCAAATGCAGCATGACCTGGACAATATACAGGCTTGGGTTGACAAGTGGCAAGTTACATCCATGCCACACACGTGCCAGGCAATAACCATCTTCTACAAGAGAGGATCTAACCACTGCCCCTTGATAATCAATGAAATTACCATCGCTGCATCCCCCTCAATCAACATCCTGGGGGTTACCATTGATCAGAAACTGAACTGGACTAGTCACAGTAATATTGTGGCTACCAGGGCAGGTCAAAGGCTAGGGATCCTACAGCGAATAACTCACCTCCTGACCCCCCAAAGCCTGTCCATCATCTACAAGGCACAAGTCAGGAGTGCAATGGAATACTCTCCATTTGCCTGGGTGAATGCAGCACTAACAACACTCAAGAAGCTCAACACCATTCAGGACATAGCAGCCCGCTTGATTGCTCCCCCTTCCACAAACATTCAAACCCTCAACCACCGATGAACAGTGGCAGTGTGTGTGCCATTTACAAGATGCACTGCAGTAACTCACCAAGGTTCCTTAGAAAACACCTTCCAAACCCAAGACCACTACCATCTAGAAGAACAAGAGCAGCAGATAACTGGGAACCCCACCACCTGGAGGTTGTCCATCAAGTCACTCACCACCCCAACTTGGAAATATACCGCTATTCCTTCACTGTCGCTGGGGCAACATCCTGGAACTCCCTCCCTAATAGCACAGTGGTTGTACCTACCTCAAGGACTAGAACAAAGAACAAAGAACAAAGACATGTACAGCACAGGAACAGGCCCTTCGGCCCTCCAAGCCCGTGCCGCACATACTGCCCGACTAAACTACAATCTTCTACACTTCCTGGGTCCGTATCCTTCTATTCCCATCCTATTCATATATTTGTCAAGATGCCCCTTAAATGTCCCTATCGTCCCTGCTTCCACTACCTCCTCCGGTAGTGAGTTCCAGGCACCCACTACCCTCTGCGTAAAAAACTTGCCTCGTACATCTACTCTAAACCTTGCCTCTCTCACCTTAAACCTATGCCCCCTAGTAATTGACCCCACTACCCTGGGGAAAAGCCTCTGACTATCCACTCTGTCTATGCCCCTCATAATTTTGTATACCTCTATCAGGTCGCCCCTCAACCTCCTTCGTTCCAGTGAGAACAAACCGAGTTTATTCAATCGCTCCTCATAGCTTATGCCCTCCATACCAGGCAACATTCTGGTAAATCTCTTCTGCACCCTCTCTAAAGCCTCCACATTCTTCTGGTAGTGTGGCGACCAGAATTGAACACTATACTCCAAGTGTGGCCTAACTAAGGTTCTATACAGCTGCAACATGACTTGCCAATTCTTATACTCAATGCCCCGGCCAATGAAGGCAAGCATGCCGTATGCCTTCTTGACTACCTTCTCCACCTGTGTTGCCCCTTTCAATGACCTGTGGACCTGTACTCCTAGATCTCTTTGACTTTCAATACTCTTGAGGGTTCTACCATTCACTGTATATTCCCTACCTGCATTAGCCCTTCCAAAATGCATTACCTCACATTTGTCCGGATTAAACTCCATCTGCCATCTCTCCGCCCAAGTCTCCAGACAATCTAAATCCTGCTGTATCCTCAGACAGTCCTCATCGCTATCCGCAATTCCACCAACCTTTGTGTCGTCTGCAAACTTACTAATCAGACCAGTTACATTTTCCTCCAAATCATTTATATATACTACAAAGAGCAAAGGTCCCAGCACTGATCCCTGTGGAACACCACTGGTCACAGCCCTCCAATTAGAAAAGCATCCCTCCATTGCTACCCTCTGCCTTCTATGGCCTAGCCAGTTCTGTATCCACCTTGCCAGTTCACCCCTGATCCCGTGTGACTTCACCTTTTGTACTAGTCTACCATGAGGGACCTTGTCAAAGGCCTTACTGAAGTCCATATAGACAACATCTACTGCCCTACCTGCATCAATCATCTTAGTGACCTCCTCGAAAAACTCTATCAAGTTAGTGAGTCACGACCTCCCCTTCACAAAACCGTGCTGCCTCTCACTAATACGTCCATTTGCTTCCAAATGGGAGTAGATCCTGTCTCGAAGAATTCTCTCCAGTAATTTCCCTACCACTGAAGTAAGGCTCACCGGCCTGTAGTTCCCGGGATTATCCTTGCTACCCTTTTTAAACAGAGGAACAACATTGGCTATTCTCCAGTCCTCCGGGACATCCCCTGAAGACAGCGAGGATCCAAAGATTTCTGTCAAGGCCTCAGCAATTTCCTCTCCAGCCTCCTTCAGTATTCTGGGGTAGATCCCATCAGGCCCTGGGGACTTATCTACCTTAATATTTTTTAAGACACCCAACACCTCGTCTTTTTGGATCACAATGTGACCCAGGTTATCTACACCCCCTTCTCCAGACTCAACATCTACCAATTCCTTCTCTTTGGTGAATGCTGATGCAAAGTATTCATTTAGTACCTCGCCCATTTCCTCTGGCTCCACACATAGATTCCCTTGCCTATCCTTCAATGGGCCAACCCTTTCCCTGGCTACCCTCTTGCTTTTTATGTACGTGTAAAAAGCCTTGGGATTTTCCTTAACCCTATTTGCCAATGACTTTTCATGACCCCTTCTAGCCCTCCTGACTCCTTGCTTAAGTTCCTTCCTACTTTCCTTATATGCCACACAGGCTTCGTCTGTTCCCAGCCTTTTAGCCCTGACAAATGCCTCCTTTTTCTTTTTGATGAGGCCTACAATATCACTCGTCATCCAAGGTTCCCGAAAATTGCCGTATTTATCTTTCTTCCTCACAGGAACATGCCTGTCCTGTATTCCTTTCAACTGACACTTGAAAGCCTCCCACATGTCAGATGTTGATTTGCCCTCAAACATCCGCCCCCAATCTATGTTCTTCAGTTCCCGCCTAATATTGTTATAATTAGCCTTCCCCCAATTTAGCACATTCATCCTCGGACCACTCTTATCCTTGTCCACCAGTACTTTAAAACTTACTGAATTGTGGTCACTGTTACCGAAATGCTCCCCTACTGAAACATCTACCACCTGGCCAGGCTCATGTAGTGGTTCAAGTAGGCAACTCATCACCACCTTCTGAAGGGTAACTAGGGATGGGCAATAAATGCTGGCCTAACCAGCGATGCCCACATCCCGTAAATGAATTGAAAAAAAATGTTTTCAAATGCTGCATCTAGGTGGATCCCCAGGCAATACAACGGAGGTGGAAGTGGCCTGCTGCGATCCTCACCCTGTGACCTGGATCCCCTTTGGCGGCCGTCGTCTGGAGAGACCGGGCAGTTGCTGACAACCCCCCATGTAGTCCCCAGCTCTGTGTCTGCATCTCCAGCATCAATGGCACCCCATTTCCAGAGGTTCGAGACCCATCTGCGGTCAGCCTGCTCGGGTGTTCCTACCTCCACCTGATATACCACTGCATGCGTGTGGTGCGCACCAGGCAGTGTCCCAAAGTTTCCTCACTAAAGTTCCCACCCGAGGTGTCTCTGGGAGGGTGGAGGGTGTTTGAGAGAGCTGTGACAGGAAGTTGGTGTTATCCCTGGACTGGTGTTCTGGGGTGTGGAGGGCTGACGGTTGGGGGCTCGCATCGCTGTCTGGTACTGCCTCATCAATGGATGTGTCCTGGGGTTGTGGCTGGGGGTGGTAGACACCAGAAAGACCCACCTCGTCACTAGGTGATCCTGCAAGTGGTGTGGAGTTGGGGTACTGGGGTTGGGGTGGTATGCGAAAGGTGGGTGATAGGGGTTGTGGAGGTGATGGGCTGCTGGGATTGGGATGGTGGTGTGGTATGTGGGTGGTGTGAAAGTTGTGCCATGCATACCATAGGTACACCACAACTAAGCATGGGCTCAGTTGGTTCCCCAGTGCCAACCTCCACCTCGTCGACTGGTCTCTCCCTCGGCCCACCAACCAAGTACAGTGACTGCCGTTCCGCGACGGTGTGGGTCGCAGATCTGGCGGGCCCCCTCCCGTCTTCACTCTCTCCCTGCAGTTATGCGCTGCCTACTCCTGACAGGGGGGAAACAGGTAGTGCACAGTATTCGGCAGTCGGACATGGGCAGCACAGGGGGTTGGCCTTTGTGAACAAGGCACCCGGCCATGGCAGACTGTACAGGTGCTGGCATGTGGTGCAGGATTGGGGGCGAACAGACTGCCGGCAGGTGGGGTTCAGTCGCCCTCCAGGTGAGAGGGGGCTTATGGGTGTGTGGGACGGGGGTTGGTGCCTGGGGCATGGTGCTGGCTACTCACCCTGGCTGCCTTCAGGAGGTTGTGCATCTTCTTGCGACACTGCTGGCCGGTCCTGGAGGTGGGGCCGACGGTGCTCACAATCTCTGCCACCTGCGCCCAGGTCCGGTGTACAGTGGCACCACATTCGCGGTGGCAGCCTCCTTCCCACCATGGGGAATAGGGTGCCCTGCCTCTCCTCCACGGTGTCCATCAGGGTCTTGAGCTCTGCATCTGCGAACTGCGGTGCTACTCTTCAAACTGCCACCTTGTTGGCTGGAATGAGTGTGTGTGGTGAGTGGAGTGCTCCAGCTTGTCAACCTCTCAGTGCCAGCAAATCGTTTTTCATTGGAATTACTCGAGTTCCACGTTGCGTTGAAGCTAGCCCATTAACGGATCCTGAATTGCTTGGGACCGGCGCAACCTCTGAACACCACTGATTCTGTCCTGCGGTGTCACTTAGTTTCTGAAATGGAGAATCCAGCCAATAGTCTCCCAAACGGGGAATCCAGCCTCCAATCTTTGCTCCTCTCGATAGATCATGTAATGGACTGGATTCTCCGATTGTAAGGCTATGTCCTCACGCCGGCTTGGGAACGGTGCCGTTCTACGCCTGAAAATTCGGCGCAAAACGGGCACCGATCCTTTGGTTGGCTGGGGGCTGGCAGCCAAGTAGCGTAAAGCTCCTGGTTCTAGCTGCCGATAGGGCCCGGAGCATTGCCGGGTCCGTAGCCACGCATGCACATCGCAGCAGCCTGCAGCGGCCACATGGTGCCTGTCGCTCTTGGACCCGGCCTGCAAAATAGTGCCCCCCCTTTGACTGGCTCGCAAGCCTCCGAACACCCCCCAACTGTCATAATATACACCAGTATATCATGGTGCAGACACACACTGATGGACACACAGTGGGACCAAGCAACACACACAACACCGCAGCCAATCACCAGTGAGAGCACACGCACTATAAAGACAGGGGGCATCAGAGTTCCCGCTCATGCGAGTTGCAGCTAGCTAGGATGACAGAGCTCACAGCCTGCAACACAGACATTCACCATGTGCTGAGTGCATCGACTGGTTAGGACAAGGCAAAGGTGTTTAGTTAAAGCTAGTATCGTATCAACCCACAGTCTAAGTAAGTTTAAACAGTAAATGATTCAATAAAATAGTGTTGCACTATTTCAATTGTTGGTGACCTGTATGTGATCCAGAACACCCAACACATCACCAAAAATGCCCCCAGCCCCTGATAAAGACCCCCCTGCCCATGGATAGGCCCTCCCCCGACTGTGGCGGCACTGGACTGTGTCTGTGACTGGGGCTAGATGGTACCGAGGAGAGCAGGGACACACCCATACGACCCACGGCACTAGGTTCACAGTGGGCAGTCAGCGACATGCGCAGCTGCATGGCTGCTTGGCAGGCTGTGCCCATCCACCCCGACCCATGGCCCATCTCCTGATCGCCCCCTTAATATTCCCCCCAACCCTGGCAGAAGCCCCCTGGCCAGCAGCACAACTGTCAGTGTACTATGGCAATGTTGGACACTGTTTATATCCCCTCTCTCTCCCTCATGAGCCACGGTGCCTGTTTCATGATTTTTGAAAACACCAGTGAACCTCACCATCGGGAATTCACCTTGGTGGAGGCGGAGGATCGCGGAAACCTGGAGAATACTGGGCAAGGCCCGCTAATGATATGCCAATAGCATTTACTATACCTACGGAGTGGAACACATTGATGCTCCTATCGAGGCTCCGGAGAATTGTGATTTGGCGTGAACCCGGCAGCAGCCACGAATTTGGCGTCAAAACCGATTCTCACCTATGGAAAATCCTGCCGCATGTCTTTGTAGTTACCTTTATTCAATTGTAAAACCACTACATGTGGGGCGAGATTCTCCAACCCCCAGCCGGGTTGGAGAATCGCTGGGGGCTGGCGTGAATCCCGACCTCCGTCGGTTGCCGAATTCTCCGGCACCGGAGATTCAGCGGAGGCGGGAATCGCGCCGCGCCAGTTGGCGTGACCCCCCCCGCGATTCTCCAGCCCGGATGGGCTGAAGTCCCGCAGCTAAAATGCCTGTCCCGCCGGCGTAGATTAAACCACCTACCTTACCGGCGGGACAAGGCGGCGCGGGCTCCGGGGTCATGGGGGGGGCGCAGGGCAATTTGGCCCCGGGGGGGTGCCCCCACGGTGGCCTGGCCCGCGATCGGGGCCCACCGATCCGTGGGCGGGCCTGTGCCGTGGGGGCACTCTTTTCCTTCTGCCTTCGCCACGGTCTCCACCATGGCGGAGGCGGAAGAGACTCCCTCCACAGCGCATGCTGGGGAATGCCGTCAGCAGCCGCTAACGTTCCCGCGCATGCGCCGCCCGGAGATGTCATTTCCGCGCCAGCTGGCGGGGCACCAAAGGCCTTTTCCGCCAGCTGGCGGGGCGGAAATTCGTCCGGCGCGGGCCTAGCCCCTTAAGGTTGGGGCTCGGCCCCCAAAGATGCGGAGCATTCCACACCTTTGGGGCGGCGCGATGCCCGACTGATTTGCGCCGTTTTGGGCGCCAGTCGGTGGACATCGCGCCGATACCGAAGAATTTCGCCCCTGATTCCAGCTTCTCCCTCTCAAACTTCAAGGTGAATTCTGACATATTGTGGTCACTGCACCCTAAGGGTTCCTTCACCCTGAGTTCCTTAATCAAGTCTGCCTCATTACACATCACCAAATCCAGAATTGCTTGTTCCCTCGTGCGCTCTACCACAAGCTGCTCCAAAAAAACATTTTGTAGACATTCCACAAATTCCTTTTTTTGGGATCCGCTACGAACCTTATTTTCCCAGTCTACCTGCATATTGAAGTCTCCCATGATTATTGTAATATTGCCTTTCTTATATGCCTTTTCTATCTTCTGCCCCACATCCTGTACATAACTCCCATCAGGGCCTTTTTTCCTTTGCGATTCCTCAACTGTACCCATACAGATTCTATGCCTTCTGACCCTATATTGCTTCTTGCTATTGATTTAAATTCATTTCTTCGGAAAAATGCAACCCCACTCCCTCTATCCATCTGCCTGTCTTTTCGATAGGATACGTGTTCAGTTTTGGTTGCTTTGCTATAGGAAAGATGTTGTTAAACTGGAGAGAGTGCCGAAGAGATTTACAAGGATGTTGCCAGGACTCAAGGGACTGAATTGTAGGGAGAGATTGGAAAGGCTATGACTTTTTTCTTTGGAGAGTATGAGACTGAGGGGTGATCTTATAAAGGTGTATACCATCATGAGAGACATGGATAGGGTGAATCCCAAACCAGAGAACCAAGCAGGCAACACAACTTTCGGGTTACTCGATCCTGGTCACAGATAACAGTGTCTATGTCCCCAATTACGACTACATTTCTTTTCTCTCCCCCCATTTGAATGGATCCCTGTACCACGACGCTCTGGTCACTTTGCTCATCCTCCGTGCAGTCCCCATTCCTGTCCACACAGGGAGCAAGAATCTCAAACCTGTTGGACAAGGTGAAGGGTTGAGGCTCCTGCAACCCTACCTCCTGGATCCCTCTACCTGCCTCACTCGCAGCCACACCCTCCTATCACTGACCACTTGCTGAATTCAAGTTAGACACAGCAGGAGTACTGAGTGCAATTCTGGTCGTCACATTATAGGAAGGATGTAATTGCACTGGAGGAGGTGCAGAGAAGATTCACCAGAATGTTGCCTGGGATGGAACATTTAAGTTATAAAGAGAGGTTGGATAGGCTTGGGTTGTTTTCACTGGAACAGAAAATACTGAGGGGTGACCTGATTGAGGTATACAAGACTCTGAGGAGCATGAACAGGGTGGATAGGGAGCTGTTCCCCTTCGTTGAACGGTCAGTTACGAGAGGGCACAAGTTCAAAGTGAGGGTTGGGAGGCTTAGGGAGGATTTGAGGAAAAGGTTTTTACCCAGAGAGTGGTGACGGTCTGGAAAGCACTGCCCGGGAGAGAGGTCGTCATGGGTTGCCTCACGTACTTTAAAAAGTATCGGGATGAGTACTTGACACGTCATATCATTCAAGGCTATGGGCCAAGTGTTGGCACGTGGGATTTGGTGGGCAAGCCAGGGCCTTTCATGCGTCGGTGCAGACTCGATGGGCTGAAGAGTCTCTTCTGCAGTGTAGAATTCTGTGATTCTGTGATTCTGATTCTATTTAGTCTCAGGGGTGTGACTGCCTCTTGAAACACAATGTCTAGGTACCTCTCCTCCTCCCTGATGTGTTGCAACATCCGAAGCTCAGAGTCCAGCTCATCAACTCTGAGTCGGAATTCCTCAAGCAACCAAAACTTACTACAGATGTGGTCACTGGGAATTACAATGGGGTCCACCACTCCCACATCATGCAGGAACAACACATTGCCTGGCCCTGCAGCACTATTTTGCTTAATTAGATTTATTATTTTTTTTTCCAGTTGGTTTTAGTCTTTCTAATCTGTAAAATATTTATCTTTTTACATTTATTCTGAAAGCAATTTAGAACAGTTCATGCAAATTAGCAGTTACTTACCAGCCAATGAACTTCGCATTTTCCTATGATGTCACTCCTGGATTGTGTTTCAAACTCAGCACGCTGCCCAGTGGTTCCTTCTCCCGATCTGACTCTCGGCTCCCGCTCTGTCTCTCGGCTCCCGCTCTGACTCTCGGCTCCCGCTCTGAATCTTGGCTCCCGCTCTGACTCTTGGCTCCCGCTCTGACTCTCGGCTCCCGCTCTGACTCTCTGCTCCCCCTCTGATTCTCGGCTCCCGCTCTGACTCTCGGCTCCCGCAGTGACTCTCGACTCCCGCTCTGACTCTCCGCTCCCGCTCTGACTCTCGGCTCCTGCTCTGGCTCTCGGCTCCCACTCTGACTCTCGGCTCCTGCTCTGACTGTCGGCACCCGCTCTGACTCTCGGCTCCCGCAGTGACTCTCGACTCCTGCTCTGACTCTTGGCTCCCGCTCTGACTCTCGGCACCTGCTCTGGCTCTCGGCTCCCGCTCTGACTCTTGGCTCCTGCTCTGGCTCTCGGCTCCCACTCTGACTCTCGGCTCCTGCTCTGACTGTCGGCACCCGCTCTGACTCTCGGCTCCCGCAGTGACTCTCGACTCCTGCTCTGACTCTTGGCTCCCGCTCTGACTCTCGGCACCTGCTCTGGCTCTCGGCTCCCGCTCTGACTCTCTGCTCCCGCTCTGATTCTCAGCTCCCGCTCTGACTCTCGGCTCCCGCAGTGACTCTCGACTCCTGCTCTGACTCTTGGCTCCCGCTCTGACTCTCGGCACCTGCTCTGGCTCTCGGCTCCCACTCTGACTCTCGGCTCCTGCTCTGACTGTCGGCACCCGCTCTGACTCTCGGCTCCCGCTCTTTTTAAACCTCCACTCTGACTCTCGGCTCCCGCTCTGATTCTCGGCTCCCGCTCTGACTCTCGACTCCCGCTCTGACTCTCGACTCCCGCTCTGACTCTCGGCTCCTGCTCTGGTTCTCGGCGCCCAATCTGACTCACGGCTCCCGCTCTGGCTCTCGGCTCCCGCTCTGACTCTTGGCTCCCGCTCTGACTCTCGGCTCCCGCTCTGACTCTCTGCTCCCGCTCTTTTTAAATCTCCGCTCTGACTCTCGGCTCCCGCTCTGACTCTCGGCTCCCGCTCTGATTCTCGGCTCCCGCTCTGACTCTCGGCTCCCGCTCTGATTCTCGGCTCCTGCTCTGACTCTCGGCTCCCGCAGTGACTCTCGATTCCTGCTCTAACTCTCGGCTCCCGCTCTGACTCTCGGCTCCTGCTCTGGCTCTCGGCTCCCACTCTGACTCTTGGCTCCTGCTCTGACTCTCGGCACCCGCTCTGACTCTCGGCTCCCGTTCTTTTTAAACCTCCGCTCTGACTCTCGGATCCAGCTCTGACTCTCGGCTCACGCTCTGACTCTCGGCTCACGCTCTGACTCTCGGCTCCCGCTCTGATTCTCGGCTCCCGCTCTGATTCTCGGCTCCCGCTCTGACTCTCGACTCCCGCTCTGACTCTCGACTCCCGCTCTGACTCTCGGCTCCCGCTCGGACTCTCGGCTCCCGCTCTGACACTCGGCTCCCGCTCTGACTCTCGGCTCACGCTCTGACTCTCGGCTCCCGCTCTGACTCTCGGCTCCCGCTCTGACTCTCGACTCCCGCTCTGACTCTCGGCTCCCGCTCTGAATCTCGGCTCCCGCTCTGACTCTTGGCTCCCGCTCTGACTCTCGGCTCCCGCTCTGACTCTCTGCTCCCGCTCTGATTCTCGGCTCCCGCTCTGACTCTCGGCTCCCGCAGTGACTCTCGGCTCCCGCAGTGACTCTCGACTCCCGCTCTGACTCTCGGCTCCCGCTCGGACTCTCGGCTCCTGCTCTGACTCTCGGCACCCGCTCTGACTCTCGGCTCCCGCTCTTTTTAAACCTCCGCTCTGACTCTCGGCTCCAGCTCTGACTCTCGGCTCACGCTCTGATTCTCGGCTCCCGCTCTGACTCTCGACTCCCGCTCTGACTCTCGACTCCCGCTCTGACTCTCGGCTCCCGCTCTGACTCTCGGCTCCCGCTCTGACTCTCGACTCCCGCTCTGATTCTCGGCTCCCGCTCTGACTCTCGGCTCCCGCTCTGACTCTCGGCTCCCGCTCTGACTCTCGGCTCCTGCTCTGGTTCTCGGCTCCCACTCTGACTCTCGGCTCCCGCTCTGACTCTCGGCTCCCGCTCTGGCTCTCGGCTCCCGCTCTGACTCTTGGCTCCCGCTCTGACTCTCGGCTCCCGCTCTGACTCTCGGCTCCTGCTCTGGCTCTCGGCTCCCACTCTGACTCTCGGCTCCCGCTCTGATTCTCAGCTCCCGCTCTGACTCTCGGCTCCCGCAGTGACTCTCGACTCCTGCTCTGACTCTTGGCTCCCGCTCTGACTCTCGGCTCCTGCTCTGGCTCTCGGCTCCCACTCTGACTGTCGGCACCCGCTCTGACTCTCGGCTCCCGCTCTTTTTAAACCTCCACTCTGACTCTTGGCTCCAGCTCTGACTCTCGGCTCCCGCTCTGATTCTCGGCTCCCGCTCTGACTCTCGACTCCCGCTCTGACTCTCGGCTCCTGCTCTGGTTCTCGGCGCCCAATCTGACTCACGGCTCCCGCTCTGGCTCTCGGCTCCCGCTCTGACTCTTGGCTCCCGCTCTGACTCTCGGCTCCCGCTCTGACTCTCCGCTCCCGCTCTTTTTAAATCTCCGCTCTGACTCTCGACTCCCGCTCTGACGCTCGGCTCCCCCTCTGATTCTCGGCTCCCGCTCTGACTCTCGGCTCCCGCTCTGACTCTCCGCTCCCGCTCTTTTTAAATCTCCGCTCTGACTCTCGGCTCCCGCTCTGACTCTCGACTCCCGCTCTGACTCTCGGCTCCTGCTCTGGTTCTCGGCGCCCAATCTGACTCACGGCTCCCGCTCTGGCTCTCGGCTCCCGCTCTGACTCTTGGCTCCCGCTCTGACTCACGGCTCCCGCTCTGGCTCTCGGCTCCCGCTCTGGCTCTCGGCTCCCGCTCTGACTCTTGGCTCCCGCTCTGACTCTCGGCTCCCGCTCTGACTCACGGCTCCCGCTCTGACTCACGGCTCCCGCTCTGGCTCTCGGCTCCCGCTCTGACTCTCGGCTCCCGCTCTGACTCTTGGCTCCCGCTCTGACTCACGGCTCCCGCTCTGGCTCTCGGCTCCCGCTCTGGCTCTCGGCTCCCGCTCTGACTCTTGGCTCCCGCTCTGACTCTTGGCTCCCGCTCTGACTCTCGGCTCCCGCTCTGACTCTCCGATCCCGCTCTTTTTAAATCTCCGCTCTGACTCTCGGCTCCCGCTCTGACTCTCGGCTCCCGCTCTGATTCTCGGCTCCCGCTCTGACTCTCGGCTCCCGCAGTGACTCTCGACTCCTGCTCTGACTCTCGGCTCCCGCTCTGACTCTCGGCTCCTGCTCTGGCTCTCGGCTCCCACTCTGACTCTCGGCTCCCGCTCTGACTCTCGGCTCCCGCTCTGACTCTCGGCTCACGCTCTGACTCTCGGCTCCCGCTCTGACTCTCGGCTCCCGCTCTGACTCTCGACTCCGGCTCTGATTCCCGGCTCCCGCTCTGACTCTCGGCTCCCGCTCTGACTCTCGGCTCCCGCTCTGACTCTCGGCTCCTGCTCTGGTTCTCGGCTCCCACTCTGACTCTCGGCTCCCGCTCTGACTCTCGGCTCCCGCTCTGACTCTCCGCTCCCGCTCTTTTTAAATCTCCGCTCTGACTCTCGGCTCCCGCTCTGATTCTCGGCTCCCCCTCTGACTCTCGGCTCCCGCAGTGACTCTCGACTCCTGCTCTGACTCTCGGCTCCCGCTCTGACTCTCGGCTCCTGCTTTGGCTATCGGCTCCCACTCTGACTCTCGGCTCCTGCTCTGATTCTCGGCTCCCGCTCTGACTCTCGGCTCCCGCAGTGACTCTCGACTCCTGCTCTGACTCTCGGCTCCCGCTCTGACTCTCGGCTCCTGCTCTGGCTCTCGGCTCCCACTCTGACTCTCGGCTCCTGCTCTGACTCTCGGCACCCGCTCTGACACTTGGCTCCCGCTCTTTTTAAACCTCCGCTCTGACTCTCGGCTCCAGTTCTGACTCTCGGCTCTCGCTCTGATTCTCGGCTCCCGCTCTGACTCTCGACTCCCGCTCTGACTCTCAGCTCCCGCTCTGTCTCTCGGCTCCCAGTCTGACTCTCGGCTCAGGCTCTGACTCTCAGCTCCGACTCTTTTTAAATCTCCGCTCTAACTCTCGGCTCCCGCTCTGACTCTCGGCTCGCGCTCTGACTCTCGGCTCCCGCTCTGACTCTCAGCTCCTGCTCTGACGCTCGGCTCCTGCTCTGACTCTCGGCTCACGCTCTGACTCTCAGCTCCCACTCTTTTTAAATCTCCGCTC